>NC_061458.1:10939020-12294471 GCF_022581195.2 Helicoverpa zea | reverse complement strand
GACTATCAATTAATCTTACTTCTTATATCACAATACATATTATGGGTACATCTAGATTGTTAAATAAATAATTGTCAGTCTATCATCATTCTTTATTAAAATAATATTTGTTTTCTAAAATTGGCCATATATAGAAACAACAAATTAAGTTATTAACTTTAGCAAACATTTATTTATTTACAACACACTCGATCGAAATTCTTTCCTAATCTTGACATTGTCGAAGGTACTCATTTGTAACATAGGCACATTAAAAGCTGTGTAATATCAACATAAGTGTGTTATTAACAGAAATAAGGTCAATTGGTTAACTCGAGATTTTGAACTTACATAATATCAGAAATGCATTCTGTAACATAGTACGTTTTGGGAAGGAGAGTATGTTCACGGGCGATAGCGGGTTGTCCTTTTGTGACTTATACAAGATGATCACAATAATATTTATTACAAGACATTGATGACATTAGGTAAACAATCTACTAATACTGTTTAAAAATCAGCCCCCACAGTATTTATTACCTTGAGTTTGTTTTCATTACCCTGACAATATTAAATTGACTTTTTTTTTAATCGTCGATAAAATAGAGAATCTTTGTTAAATATGACTAATTACAACCTGCCTACTAATTACCTAATTTCTCCCTAGATAAAAGTAGTCTACACTGCATGCAATAAACAGATACGATTATCACGCCACATCATTCTCTTCCTGGTCCAGGTGTCATACTTCATTTTCATCCAAACATAAACAAGTACTACCCGCTACCGCTTATGGCACAAACGACTCTTACTTTCATAGGAGATATGAACCCGTTAGCGAGTCAAGGCCGGCGTGCAATCCCATCGCGGTTTGAACCAGTTCATTTGCGTTCTTGCAACCGATGGCTATTGCTATGGCTGTCTTTTGTTTTTGATTATTAGCTTTGCGAAATTCAATTGTTTTCTTTTATTAAATCATTATCAGAAATTACTTTTCTAGAGTTAATGTTTTTTTTGGACTATAGAATCTATGTGGTTTGATCTTTTTGTAATTATTTGGTGCTTAGGGCTTAGAGTCGCAATTATACAGGATTTTGTTAGTGATTGAATCTGTCAAAAAGGAGATATGGGGAGGCTGCTAAAACATAAAAAATATAAAAGTAATACGATGACATTTTCAAAAACCTACTTCGCCTACAGTGAAAAGACATACAGAAGCTGGCTTTTGGGCAGAGCTGGTCTAAAAACTACATTTGAAATTCTAAATAAGAGCATTTTCCCTCCCAAAAAAATATGCAGAAGCTCTGGTAACTATCTGCTACAAGGCATGTAAACCTTATATAAAAATACATAATACGTGCAACATAAAACAAATCTCATTTATCGCACACTTGATGATTGATTAGAATGAAAAAATGACTTCATAATTTACTATTTTGACCTAGAAAATACAAGTAAACGAATATTTTAACTGTTCGTCGGACCGTTAACATTATGTCATGTAGTTGCGTGAGTGAACTGGAATTATCTAACTAATAATGAGCGGGCTGGTTAGTTGAAGTTAAAATGTAATGCATAATTGATGTATGTAGTGTGAAGTGATTTTAATTTAGTTTTTGTGCGTGTTTATAGCATTCATGATGCAGATTCTTTGGAAGTGCATTCATTACACTGTATGTGTTTATCAATAATGGGAATAGAGAAGCGATTAAAAAGATATAAAGCTTTTATTTCGCACAGAGGTTGAGCATTGCCATCCAACGTGGCAATGCTGCCAGCCTTTCGGGTACATTATCCAGTGACAGCGATGAGGAGCAATTTTTTGATGCCCTGTATTAGTTTTAAGTTGTATATATATATAAGTTTATTTAAAAATTTTAAAGTTAATGTAAATATTATGTAAATATACTCATACCTACCTTTTTATAGTAATACATCGTAATTAAATCCTGAATGTGTAGCAAAATACAGGTCATCCTACTTATAAGTTGATAGGTACTTATAAGAAACTTGTTATGGAGATATAGGTGTTACAATCTTAAAGATATAAAAACATGTATGGCAAATAGGGAGGCTGACAAAGCTTAAAAAGTAATTATTCTATTTCTTAGAGCAAAAAATATCGCAGATTTATATTTTCATTTTTCTCACAACCTCCCATAATGCTCCGCTGTTTTATGTGCATTTATTGTGAACCTATTCTTCTTTCAAAATCATTTTTTTCAACCCTGATATGCATTTCCAAAATAATTAAAGTCTGTTTCTACTCTCCATTCTTTTAACTATGTTTTATTTATAAAGAAAGTCAAAGATTTTCTAAACTTCTTCTGATTTAAATTTTCCGACCAAGAAAATTCGCCCACCCACAGAAAAAGCAGTCCCACTACAAAGATGGTCAAGATAACCAGCGTCTGCCGTAACAACCAGCTGAGGGTGACGGTTACTCAACTGCACGGCCGATGCGCAGAATTACTGCGTACCATCTTATAGCCCATTATGTGTTATGCCATGCAGATTATGATCTGATTGCTGTATTGGGAAGTTGTATTGATTTGTTTTGATGTTGGAAAAGTGCTCTTTATTTTTGGATTTTTAATTGAAATTGGCATCTTGGAGTTAACCTCTGACAATGCAACCAAAACATGTTCGTGGCTTTATTTTGCGTCTTTATATTGAAAATATAAAACGATCAGATGGCTGTCCAATGGAGAGTCAACCAATTGTTGCCAAGCATGGACATGGACACTTTTCTTGAAGGTCGTATTCCTTAGGAAAATCTATTGGTGGACAGACCCTCCCATAATTTACTTGCATTACCTTGTCTATTAGTGTCACAACTAAAGAAGTCATATCTTAACTTACACATACCTTATCATATATTTGTATTCAAACCAAAATAAGATTATACAAACCTCAATCTCCACCAATGGCAATTATACTGCTCCTTTCTCACATCTCCAGTGAACACGTCCCATCTCCACTTGTCCATGACGAGCGCAAACGGCAGGAAGGCCAGTTTATCCATAGCTTGAGTGAAGAGGTAGTTGATGTCGTGAGCTGTGTCGTCCACTGAGCGTTGGACTAGGCCGAGGGTCTGGAGATGGCGAGGTGAAGAGACGGAGAGAGCAATCGTCTCGCCGATGGCCTCGTGGAAACCTGGTGACGAAAAAGGGTAGGTAAATATTATTTTAGGAAAAATATATTGCATTTATTCCGAGAGACGATGAATCAAGGTTATTGGATGCAGGATATTGTAATACCCCAAAGGTCCCACATAACATTTAACATCAGGTTAAAATTTTATGTCATAGATTTCTGCAAAGTAACACTTGATTCCATAATTTATAGAAAGGGTAAACAAATAATTATATAAAACTGCGTGGTAAATGGATGGCCAGTATATGACTTGAATAGAAAAGTCATAATTATGAAGAGTGAAGATTCTTAAAAGATACCTCAACCAGCCTTTTAAAGTGAATCACAAACTGACTGAAGACAATAAGCGTTTTTAGACGGATTTTATTTCTACAAATTGATCAAATGAGCCTTCTTTTTTAACACAATTTTTGTATTTTTATGCCTATTCTTTCACAGGTATTAATTCCGTCACCAAGACTGACAGTTAAATGAGACCCAAAGACAGCCTTCATTATTAGTCTTAACAATACACTCTTGCCGTCATTACCATCTTCCGCCAATCCATCACATACGAAATTACCTTCCACGATTGCTTTCAACACCGTGAAGATATAATTCCACCGATTGTAGAACAAAATATCAAACGGAGGTGCCATAGCCAAAATGCGGGTGAGTGAAGGACGAGGAACGTTACTATTTTTGCCCTTATACGCCTTTTTTTTGGACCCGATCGTTTTATATTATACCGTTGATGTCTGTCCTGAACACCTCGTTATTTCACTCGTAACTGATCGTTTTGGTCCTGCAAACCGTGTGAATTTCACCTAAAAGAAGGTGCCTGACCTACCTGCATTATGGTAAGTATCTCCGCTCATCTTTTCTTACTCCGTGTTCCACCGATTGTACCAGAAACTTCAGATAAGTTTGGCAACAAAGGTATTTGATGAAACAATGGTATCTCGCTTGCAACTAGGCCGTAAACAATGTGGTTACGAAACAAAGAAACATCGTAACTTGAAAAATGCGCTAATTAGTACTAGACTAGTTTTATTGAAGTGATCGCTGGTGGAACGGCTGTTCTAGGTATATTATGTTTCAGGTTTTTATCGGAGGGTTAGAATTTTTTATAGAAGGTTTTATAGACTTGGTGGTAAATGTCTCCACGAAAATAAGTTGCTCTACGAGTTATACTTTATTATACTTTTTTTTTTGTCAAAGGTACTTGATTTGTGTATGTAGATTCTGACAGGAACTGTACGAAATGTGAAAGATGATAACAATATTTTGTCATGGCATTTTTCTCGTAATGTTTAGCGAAGGAACTCTTCAAAGTACTTTAGCAGGCAAATCAAATCCTAGAATCCTACCTCCAAAAAATCTGAATAGGTACCTACAAAAGCTCAACATAAACTCTAAAAGTTCAGCACAATTTTTCATTCATCAATTTTAATTAATCAATTCATAACACAAGTAAAAGTCACAGTTCTACCTCAGTTCCACAAACAGGCCCGCCGCTAGCAGTTTGTTCGCCCGCGTGCAAAACTGATTATGCCGCCCTACAACTACATATTATACTGGGCTTTGTCAAAAATTAAAAAATCGTTAAGCACACAAAAATACCCCAGCAAATTAAAAGAAAGTATCGGAAAAAGCCGCGAGCGCAGCGAGCGCGAAATTTTTTGAGTTTTGGGACACAAAAGTACCCAAAGCGGTTAAAGAAAAGCACTATAGGTAAATTGGAAAAGCCGCGAGCGTAGCGAGCGCGAATTTTTTTGAGTTTTGGGACACAAAAGTACCCAAAGCGGTTAAAGTAAAGCACTATAGATAAATTGGAAAAGCCGCGAGCGTAGCGAGCGCGAAATTTTTTGAGTTTTGGGGCACAAAAGTACCCAAAGCGGTAAAAAAAAGCACTATAGGTAAATTGGAAAAGCCGCGAGCGTAACGAGCGCGAACTTTTTTGAGTTTTGGGACACAAAAGTACCCAAAGCGGTTAAAGAAAAGCACTGTAGGTAAATTGGAAAAGCCGCGAGCGTAGCGAGCGCGAATTTTTTTGAGTTTTGGGACACAAAAGTACCCAAAGCGGTTAAAGAAGAGCACTATAGGTTAATTGGAAAAGCCGCGAGCGTAGCGAGCGCGAAATTTTTTGAGTTTTGGGGCACAAAAGTACCCAAAGCGGTAAAAAAAAGCACTATAGGTAAATTGGAAAAGCCGCGAGCGTAGCGAGAGCAAAATTTTTTGAGTTTTGGGACACAAAAGTACCCAAAGAAACCGTGACTGAAGCAAGCACCAGTGATTTTTGTCACTTCGGTGCCTCAACTTTTTGGAGGACTGAAAAAGTAAGCGCAGAATAAATTAAAACATGCAAAGAAAGAACCGCGAGCGAAGCGAGCGCTTTTTTTCTAACTTTAAAGAATTCAGAGGGGAGAGGGTTGACAGTCGGACTGTGTCGCTCAGTCCCGTGGCGATGCGTGTCTCGGACCTGCACTGCGACTGGTAGTGAACCTAGGCTTTGCAGATTACAAAAGCACTCTCCGTGGATGGTCCCTTTTGCCCGTGCCATCCTGGTCGTGCAGATATGTGCCGACCGAGATGGCGCCCCCTAGACGTGGTACCCGGGGCGGACCGCCCCGCCTCCCCTTTACGCCGCTACTGACGTCCGTGATTGAAACTATAGCTAAATTACTTAGTCTCTGCTGGAGCATTATTGATCTTAAATAGTTTTAAAAAATGTTTTATTTTGAAAGTGATTTTTCAACAGATGCTACTGAAACCGGCAGTGTAAGTAATATTCTTAGCGCTATTGCTGTTTTCGGAAATATTGAAATGAAATAATTGGTAAAAATATATTTCGATTTGCCGCCCCCTAGGACGTGCCGCCCGCGTGCGGTGCACGCCATGCACGCCCGCTTACGGCGGGCCTGTCCACAAAGTTCTAGTAACTCTAACTAATAATAAAAGCAGGAACTAGTGAAGGGAAAGTGATACTATGTAAGTGATACAAAAATAAACCGGAATAGTTCCTACAGAATATCATAGATTCCTGATACCTTATACGCGTTTAATGTGTCAATAAATATTATGTAACCGTGTTATGTATTTGGAACAGGTATCGGAATGTACTGGATTAGCCAAGCACTTTAATGATAGAGAATTATCGTCAAGAAGCGTAGTAGGATATAATAGTAACGATGTGAAATTATTTAATCGTCAGCAAATAATTGATCGCAAGCCTCTGCAAAATTTGAAGCTTTAGACTCGATTTCTTATAGTTCGGCCATTCAGAGAATGCGTTCCTGACACGTCGCGATTGAACTGACGACGTAACTTTGCAATGGCGTTGCAGTTACGATAAAAATATTTTTGCTGGTTGTTTACCGTTTTAACAATTGAGGAGCATTAAAACAACATTATTATATCAATAATCAATGAATGTAGTTACGTCGTCAGTTCAATCGCGACGTGTCAGGAACGCATTCTCTGAATGGCCGAACTATAGTCAAAGAAATATAAATTTTATTAAATTATCTTATTTTAGCTGTATGCGGTGTCTATAGGTGATAATAATAGATAAGACACTTATTTTATGAACATTCTGATAAAATAACTGCGATAATAATTGAGTTATTTTTTTGGGAAGTAAGTACGTAAATTATACTTTATTAGATGGTGTAAAATTTAGCCTGAAAGTATTCAAGGCCATCACTTATCCATTCACGATGATTTCTTTATCTACAATCATGTCATCCACATAATTTCAACAGCTCCTCACATCTCTGCAACAATTTTCTAGAGCACCAAGAAAAACCACAACAAAAACTTAGCTTTAACATCATTACGACGTTAGCATTCAAAAGCCACAAAAATAACGAATCACATGGCTGCGCAGACGCAAACAATGTGCTCTGTATGCGAGAGATACACTGCGTGCCGCCAAATATGGGTGACTTCCGACACCGGGTAATAAAAAGAGGGTTATGCAACTAAGCTTCTGTTTTGTAAGTAATCTGGCTATTGAGATCTGTATTTATATGTTGTGGCTTTGTGAGATAAGATTATCTTGGAGTAGAGATTTTAAATTGAATTATAAATAATAAAGCGGTGATAATTAATAAGATAACTACCGAATAAAGAAGAAGATCTGATCCATGTAACATTACAGAGAAAATACAATATTGCAAATAAACAAAAAAAATATTTTTAAAAAAAATAAGCCACATATTTCCATTTTTACTGGTGTTTCTTTAAATTTGTCAACATATTTGATTGAAAATAAATAAACTCCTAAAAACTTTAATATTAATTTAGTAACATTAACTACATTATATTAACCAATTGAATTTATAATAACCCTATAATAAAAGGAGGTATAAACTAATCAATAATAGTTAGAAATAACAATGCGAGATGCAATGCGCACGCGCCGGGTGAAAGCGACACGCGGATGTTAACCTGCTCCCGATTGATAAACTCGCGCGCAACAAAATGGCGGAAATAAAATCCAGTATTCGTATCGATTACTAGGTTTAACCCGCGACTATGCTTTCTGAATAGCCTATCTTGGAAATATTGGTGATGTAATTAAATATTAATTAATTTAAATTAATAGAAATATCATATAATGAAAGTAAAATGAACAAAAGTCGAGATGAATGGAGCTTAGCAAAAAAATGAGATAAACTCAGATATTAAAAGAAAATACTACTACTGCGGCCATGTTGGTATTAGGATTTATTAATACTGAAGACTAAATTCACATTTTTTTACGCAATGTGAAATAATCGATCAAAATAATTATAAACATATTCATGAAGAAAGTGATTATTAATTTTGCACTCGAAACGCATTTCAAAAATATTTACGAGTTGCGTAATTGCATAAGTATTTCAAATAAAAACTTTCTACTTTCATGTGCTTATAAATTAATTTTATGTGGTAACCATATTTTACGGTCATAAAATGTATTTATCAGAATAATAAATTTTCTTCTGGCAAAATGATAGCACATATAATCCTTTACAAAGTCTCTAAATATCAAAAAAATTCAAAATATATTCTTAGACCTTATTAAAATCACTACAGAACCGTATCAATATTTCTCCAAACGTCATTTACATAATCATAAGGCCCAAAACTGATGAATCACTATTTAAATATTAATAAGTGTTGATCTATAGAAAATGTAAGTCACAATAAATACGGAACCATGACATTACGTATTTCTTAGCAACGAATCTGGCGCAGCTTGAACTTGACCCCGATGTGCGCTCGCGCAAGTTAGACGACCAAAAAATAAAGTGTTTGAGTACATGGATGTTGGTAAGACTAGATGTGGCTTCAGCATCTTAAAAGCTAGCAAGATTTTTACTTTTTAAGACTAATTTTTTTCTTATCTACTTAAATAAAACTTTTTTATTTAGCTCTTCTTTCTTAGTAATGCAAATTGAAATTTTCTTTTTTTTAAGTTAAAAAAAAAACTAAAAATTAAAAAAGGAGAAAAAAGTGTAAATAAAATATAACGTGGTGTCAGAAGTCGGCTATGCACGTAACGTATGATTGGTCTATTTTGATTCACCACAGGTGGATTAAAAGAACGATGAGGTTTACATATTTAAATGAAAAACAAAATATTTATGAGTAAAAATTCCATCAATATAAATATGTTCGTGTCTCATCCAGGTGCTATAGATCAGTTATACACGACGCACGCAGTAAGATGCGCGTGAGTTGCGTAACAGAGCTCCGTAATCGTTAGCATTAATTTCCGTGAATTTCCTACAGCGCGCGCGACTGTGAAATGTGCAATTTTGTTTTCTACTCATTTATGTAGTTTCTTTACAATTCAGATTAGGAATAATTAGAAGATTTTATAAACGTTTGAAGTTTATATTTCTTGTTTTGAATAAAAAATCAAAATAAGTGTAAAATTTAATTTGTTTTGTTTTGGAAGCCTAGCAGCGTATTTGTGAAAGCAGGAATACTTCCATTACGAAACAGGTTACGGGTAACTTTGTGTTGTGTATCACTTAAACGGCGATAGAAATCCGCAATGTTAGAAACACCTTGAGGTAAATTATATGAAATTCTTCATAGTAAAGCTTTTAATTTATAGATTATTGTTATTATAGACTTGTTTTTCAAATAAAATCGCCACAAATGGTAATAATATTGTTTGTAACAATAATTTTGACGTCTCATTTCTCAATTTTGAGGTCTTTTTGACCTACAATTTTGTATTATTCCCAGAAGACGCCTCTTGGCATACACGTTTCCTTTCCAGTTTCCATCATGGCTTTTCTTACATTTCATCTATAAAATCCATTACATTATGATTATAAAGGTACTAGGTAGCAGTCACTTCAGTCACATTAACATTATATACATATCTCTGCTTTATGTCCACGTACGAAGTTTCTCAAGAGCCATCTCAAACGTACGTTACAATTTTACCTCTATTCATATAATTTCCCAACACGCAGCGCCAACATTTCGTAAGAAAGCCACTTCAGTTTAGATTTAATTATTATGTAATATGTAAGACAGTCAAGTTATTTAACTATTGTGTAGTTACTCGTATCTTGGATAAATGTTGGATTAAGTAATACACCGGCTTTGTTGAACATGCTGTTGAGATTGAAGATATAGACGGCATTTAGATATGAAATGACAAGCATGTTATTTGTGTTAGTAATAGACGTATGTAGGATTTAAAAAATGACCTAAGAAAAGATGGACGGATTTCCTGAAAGATGACATGACTAAGAAGGAAGTAAGCTTAAGTATGACGAGTGTCAAGGGAAGCGGAAGACATCGCACCGACCCCGAATTTTAGGATGAGAGTAATTTTCTTCCTCCTGTCTGCTTCTAAGAAGAAGATGTATGTAGGATTGAGTTTTATAAAATAACCTTTCGAGTTTACTTATGTTATACAACGCGTACCCTGTTATCAAAAAGTAAAATATCTCAATGACGCAGAACTACTTGATGACGAGATTCCTTTTATTGAACATCAATCCATAACTTTCACATTCTCTATAATATCGAAATTTTTCACAAATTCACATCCTGAACCTGTCCGCCATTGCCGTATTTATTATTAGCATGATCAAAATAATCTCCATTACATTAATCAGTTTCATAAAGAACTGAATATTCCACCCTTATAGATTCTTTTCATTCTTATACCATATCTAGTCCACTCACTAATCTAATTACGTTTCGTTATACGCATGTAATTCAGTTCCCTTCCACCACGTCTAGTGTTCGGAGTCTCTAAGGGCTCGATAATGCAGCCCTTGTCAATTTCTCTTGTGGTGTTAACCGTCAGTTTGTTATATTGTGTTCAATATGGTGAGTTTTGTTTGTTTGTCATCTGTGTGATTCACTTTTGTTTTATCCCGATTTATATTTTTCTTTCTTCAGATGTATGTTCTATATAACAATCTTCCTGCCTCTTTTATGTACAATTTCATTATTGGACTCCTCGTAATGTTTTTGAGCTCAAACAACGTTTTGGTTGTAAATTATTTCGTGATTTTGATTAAACGATTCCGTTGATATAGATAGAGGTAGGTATATCCGAAAGGCCCAAGTTCCAAATATTTTACAATTGATCTACATATTATGCGGCTGACGATGTATTCTGGTTTTACTAAGACTTAAGACTCCCTAAAAAATCGATATTCCTAATGACCATACCACAATGTTTTAAATAATTTCTACACTGTAGATACATTAGCACATTTTTATTTTAGCAGAAAGTAGCTCCCTCTAGTGGCTAGTAAACTAACGAGCAGTATTTCGATTTCATAAATTCTTCATAGGAAACGAGAAGATTACAGAATTTTCATTATCAAAATACAATGTCCCAAATCCATTGATTTCTATATAGGTCACAGCGGTCAGACGGTACGTGAAACCGTACAATGTACAACGAAATTGGATTACTGACCGCAAGTACCTGAACTTGACTCAAATTCTACTGAAAGTAATAGGGCGTCTTTTTCCTTTCGTTTAGCTTCTTTCACTGATAAGCTTATGGGATATTTGGTAATCAACTGGAAAGGCCTAACAAGTGGATTATTATTACATCACAAATCAGTACTTCAACGTTTCCATAAAGTAGAACATGTAGTGCAATATAATATTGTTTGTATTTTGTGGTGAAAAGACAGTAGGTCTTCCTTTTTGTATACGTTACTTAGATCATCTTTTCTAAATGTTCATTCCTCGCCTTTGAATCTCATCACACAGTTGACCGAAATCTGTCCTTTAAAACATTCATAGTCAAAATGTCGACCTGATCTTTGCAAGTATCAGCTAAAGCAAAACTCACAGGGTGCTTTCTATTGTACTAATATATTTCAATCTCAATCATGTAAGTCTCTCTAATTTTAGCCTCTTCGATCTTATGCTATGACTGCAACAGCGCATACGATCCTCGTTGCGGAGAAGAATTCGATTCCTTCAGTCTGGGTATCATCAACTGTTCCTTGAGGGACCCGCCAGAACACTTAGAACCAACTTTGGAGCCAACCTTCTGCAGATCTATCAAGATGGAGAGTGAGTGTTGTTATTGATATTAACATTATAATCACCTCAGAGGAGGTACTTAATCATTTAGGTGATCATTTTTGCGTAATCGTAGCGTAATCTGGGATCTGAGATCAGATGAGCAGCTGTAAAACGATTTCGCAAATAAAATTCTACATATCTCTTTTTCTCTATCTTATCCCCAGCAACTACATTAGTATAGTAATATGTTTTATATGTTTTGCCTCATAAAATCCTCATAATCTCAAGTTCGTAGTAAGATTAATTATTTCGATGAGCATGCACGCAGCTCTTGTCATTCAGTATGACTTTTCTCACAAAATTCTTCTCCGCAGTCTACGGCAAGACACGGGTTGTCCGTCAATGCGGCTACCTAGCCGAAGACCAGATCCAAGGTCAATCCTGTCGGCGCGTCGTCGGCAACGGTGACCTATTCGTCACATACTGCACTTGCAACACAGACCTGTGTAACTCCGGCGTTGCACACAACTACCAACAGATGGCGTTTGTGAGTGCTGTGCTGTTTTTACTGTTCTGTTACTAGAGTGTTAGATGGAAATTAAATGTTGTTTTTTTTTGTTTTAAGTTGTGTTTTATTAATACTTTAATTAAATTATCTTTTTATCGTGTGGCGGTGGGTTTATCTACCTGTACGCAGAATTTTGAGTTCGTTAAAAATCTTGGATCACGTGTACCTAAATATTAAAACTGACAAAGAGTGGGTATGCCAGCATTAAACATATTCAGCTAACGACGCGAGAAGTATAGCCTCCTCCTATATATATCTCTAAATCCTTAAAAATGTTCATCATAGCATTCAGGATAAAAAGCAGTGTAGTTAATATTTTTATGCGACTAGTTTCTTTCGACAAAACAAATTACAGCGAACAAAAACAGACATAGGTTTTTAATTTTCTAACATTAAAAGAATATGGTTGATATTTACTAGTGAAAGCAACCATATGAGCAAGACATAGGTTTTCCTATACTTAAGATTAATGCGATCGTACATATTGATCGATATGTGCTGTAACTGATAGCTTTTATACCGGAAAATATTGGTAAATCATAATCTTCCTATGAGGAAAGTAGACGTGATTGAATCAATATTTTACTTACATCTTTATATCTACTTGTGTGCAACATGCTTGGTATCAAAATATTGTAATCGTTGATAATTTTATTTACATCCATGCCGTATTTCTATAATTTCTTCACATGTCTGCATTGCCATTTCTACTGGGTCTAGCTGTCTTCTCATATCCCTTAAAATACACGGTCCACTAAAGATTTTTTTTTACTTATCCAGTTTCACACACAGTCCCTATCCAGTTTCACAGGAGTCGATAAATTAACTATATGAAAAGCTATTCACATCCCTTCGTAAATCAGATCCATCTGGACTGGTCTTTGAAAGGCAGGTATCAAAGTCAACAAACCTGGGTTGGCACCATCTCTGAAGACTTTGGGAAGGTTCCTGTATGCGAGGAAGTACTCAACGTGCGCCATCTCATGATGCGCTGTTATCAAGTCCTTCATGTCAACGTGCGTGCACATTTTGATTCTGAAAACGAGAGTTATGTTTTTGTAGATTTCGATATAAGTACAGTTTTTTGAGGTCCTAGGCCAATTACATAAACAACATTGAACCTGAATAGGAAACATTTTGTCCTTTCAAATATTATTCTTGTCAAAACGACATCTATAGAATATTAAAACTAATATGAACACATATTTTAATGCACTTGTGAACGTTTAAATCATTTCCACACAGACCAGAACTGTCTTAAGCTGCAGATATAAAAAATAAGGATTAGTTTCCTCACAAACATAGAACTCTTTGTGAAGGAATTAATCGCAATGTCAATTCAATACCACGAGAACTTCTTCAAATATAACCAGTTCATCCTCACCTATAATCATGTCTATTACAAAAGTCCCACGCTGAAGGTTGGCAGTGTATGTGTCGATCACCCGGCTGCTGCAGCGCGCTCAGAGCCCAGAAGTCCTGAGGCATGGCTGACATGTTCATCGACACGAAGAACTCCTCGGCTAGTTGGAAGATTGTTAGGGGGGTGTAGCCCTGGAATTAGGCAAGATATTTTATAAGATTCTTGAAATCATAGGTCATATTCCTATGATGCAAGTCTATCAAAGTTGACAGTGGATTCTATTCTTCAAGAGCCCTGGCTTTTAATCCATAAAGCTCTATAATAGTTTATGTTACATTAAAAAAACAGTGCAGGATTAAGGTGGGGCGGTTCAAAAGAACTACCGTATTACCTGATAATTATTTCATAATCTATGTATCATGAAGTAAAATCAAATAATACACTACATACACTTTCTTGGTCAGTAGCTAATATTTGTAACTGTATATTGCTAATGTAATCTTTACTGTGATTTTTTTATTTACATTTCTTCAATTCCTTGAGCTACCCAAAACCACTATCAATTCTTCAAACCACACATCCATTACCTGTTGCGCCATCTCTGGCGTGACATCCACTAAGTTCTTCCCCGGGTACGGCAGCGTGACGGGCACGATTCCCGACCAGCTCTGTCCCCACATGTCTCCGAGGATGTGAGCCGGGATGGGCGCAGAACGGGAGATGCGCTCAGGGCCGTACGCTTCCCGGAGACGACGGCGGACGTAGGCGTGGAGGAGCTCGTAGAGAGGCTTGATCTGGAAATAAATAGGTTGAAATTTTTAAATAGTGACACTTTAATGAAAAGGTAAAAAAATATTTAAGATTTATTTTTGTGATAGTGATGGTAAGATAATGCCATCTTAAAGGGATGATTAAGTATACAATTTAAACAGGCGTGAATGTTCAGAAACACAGTTGTGAACAGACTTGTGAATAAGTGTTTGCTGATTAATAAGGGTTAAAGAGTTTTTACCTGTTCCCAAACTTCATCGACTTCCTGTCTCATGTTGTTGGTTTCATAAGGGAACATCCAGTAAGCAGAGGCGTCCGTGAAATCTGAAAAATGCAAAAATGTCTTAAAACTTATTCTTTTAAATTCTCTACAATTTCAAGCGCCTATCAAAATCTTTAGAGCACGACATTACCGCGCAACAAGTCTTAGTAAAAGTGGTAGGCGTTTTCAGCTGGCTGCCAGCGTGTTGGGCACGCTTCCAATCAACAGAGCGTAGTAAGTTTTTAGCTTTAATATTAATACTTCTTTTAAATCTTGTAATTAAGTATGTTAATATGTAATTACGTTGTCAAATAAAGTACTCACTATTCAACCTAGCAGCCTGATTAGTCAGATCCACAAGCTGCTCATACAGATCCCTGATCCTCCTCCCAGTATTTCTTCTCCACTCAGTCCAGATATGCTGCAGCTCGTCCCAGTCCCTCGAGTGCGACATGATGAACTGTAACTCTGGTTGTAAGTGTAGACCGCACTTGAAAGGCTCGTTGTAGGCGCACACTTCGGCTGTGTTGTAGACTGCCAGCATGTCGTTGATTATTCGGTTGTACTGGAAGTTGATAGTGTTTTGTTAGATACTGTTAAGATATGTTTTTGGTATAATTAGGTGGCATATGTATGAAACATTCGGAATCCATTGTTATTATTTGTTATCTGTTTCTTTTAATTTATCAGTAGCTTAACACGAAATGTCAATCTGATTTTAGTATTATTTTCTGATTAAAAGTCACACAAGTATCTATATAATTTGTAACTGGGTATCGTTGCCAAAACATAACATGACCGTGTCGAACTATTATACACGAGTTTGTAATTGGTTAAAGAAGTTAATATCATATAAACGTTAATATAGTCTAAAATTACCACAATGTATACAGATTCGTGCTTGCAAAAATATTTATCTTGTCTATGATAAAACTTTTTACTAGCACGAGACTATTTTAGCTAGCAGTAAAAAGATAGGCAGCTGGGTAATGCCCTGGCAAAATCTGCGTTTAGATGTACCTACAGAAACAAATTTTTTGAAAAACTCACCCTATCCAACTGATCAGGCGGCAAGGCAGCAGGTCCAATGATGGAGAGCAACCTCAGCTGCCTATAAGTGGCGAAGTCTCGGAGCCCACCACGGGGTATCTGCTGAGCTGCCTCCCAGAGACCACGCTGGAATAAGGTGTAACGCTGCTGGGCATCCAACTGAAATTTAAGGGAAAATTACTTTAATATTTTGTAAAGAACTCATCCATCCTGGCGATAGATATTAGAAGGAAGGTTTTAGACTTGAACGATTCTGGCCATCTCGGCACGTGTTGGGGCTGGGGGATTGTTCGAAAGAATGACCATGGCCCTGGTACATAAAAACTGAAAAGTTAAAACATGTAGGTTTTGGTCAGTAAAAGTCTGTTGCTTGCGATCAAAAGACGGGATACGCTTCTATTGGTATGTCTGGATTTTTGTGAGAGCATGTGGAAGATTTTTATCTATTAATTACATAATTTTTTTAACAAGAGTAAACGATCAATAAGTAGTCATTTTTGTTATTCCAGATATAGATAGATGGTTTCGATATTACAGCTGTAGTTTCTCAGTCTCTAATTAAAAGCATGAAGACGTTTTTGTTTCAGAAACAAGAAGCCTGATAATAACCATACCAAGCCAATTACAAGCTTTTTGTTTTCCTAAAATTACCGACACTTTTTATAAAACTCAAGTTAATTATGAAGGTTTAATTAAATGTGACGTCATTCAGTGAGAAAACAATGATAAATTGTAGGTTGATTTTTTACGACAATTACTTTGGTGACTAAGAGTACCTACAATGTGTAGCGTGATGGTATTAAGAGTATCTGCATACTGGCCACACTGCAGACTAAACAGTCGGACAACAGTTGATACAATGGTAGGTTTTTTTTAATCTTGATTCGAATCAAAGTTTTCAGTCGGTCTGATACCGGATAAGTACCTATTTATGGGGAATCATCAAATGACTCCTCCCGCTGTTGGTTAACAACAGTACCTAAATGCAACTGCATAACGTTTACCAAAAATAAAAACATTTTAGACTATAGATACATGCTGTGCGATGCCCCTCTGAACAAATTAACATCTATTCGTGATCTTGGAGTTATTTTGGACTCCAAGCTCTGTCTAGACTTACATATAGGTAAAATTGTAAATAAAGCATACCAACTATATGGATTCATCATGCGCTCTACAGTAGATTTTAGGAAGTCCTCTTCTTATATTTGCCTATACAAATCGTTAATTCGATCTCAACTCGAGTACGCTGTTACCATCTGGTGTCCATATTACAAAAAGTACATTACAATTATCTATTGAGTCTGTTCAAAGCAAATTCCTACGAGCAATGCATTATAGATGCTCTGGTCAATACTTAACGTATGAAGAATTACTCAGCAAGTACAAAATCGAGACACTTGAAAACAGACGCAGGTATCTAGAAGCGATAACTCTATTTAATATTGTGAATAATAAATTCGACTGCATCGAGTTATCTAATATGCTGTGTTATGCTGTTCCCAGAACAATACACAGACGCAGGGTTCGAGCGAGAACACTATTCGCAGTGGGTGTTAGTCACTCAAACTCTGGCTTACGTTCACCCATCCGCAGAATGGTTGACTCCTATAATAGGTCCTTTGAACATATAGACATTTTTGCATGCTCACTCAATAGGTTCAAGGGACTTATTCTTAAGGAACTCTCCTCTAGCTAAATATTGCCCGCTGAGCTTAGTTTTCACATGTCTAGATGTTTTAGTATTTAAGTATATAGAGAGATAAGTATAATTAAGTACCTTCTTAAGTTAATTTGTACCTAGTGTAAGTTATCCTAGCGTATTTTTATGTTTTTTATACTTTTGTTTATTTGTGAACAGTGTTTTGGGCTAGAATATTGTTAATTTTAATTATGCATGTTTTTATTTCTGCTGTATACTGTATATTCTGGCTGTTTGCTGTTCCTATGTAATAAAATAATAATAAAAAAAAAAAAACAGTGAGGGAGTGTCAAACTTTTACTGACTAAAACCCATCATGTTCCTTCGTAGGCCGTGGTAACTCTTTAAAACAATCCCGCAGCCCTACCGGCTAAATACCTGATCTTTGAACTGTGCCTACTGCCATTCATCTTAATACTGATTTATGAGTCCTAACAAACTGTCGCCCGACTAAAAGTTTGCAGTGTGCGACTGTGCGGCTACTCTAAGAGTAGTTACATATAGCGTGATGAATTGTTGATATTAAGTCTGAATCATTTTACTGTAATTGATAGGTATTGTCATGAAGGTGACATGATTACATGATCTGGATTCATTTTATGTTTTTTTAGCTTGATGCTGTATTTAACTGGAAAAAGTCACGTTAATGGGTCAATTAGATATATCAATGTTAGTTTTTTTCCCATGTAAGAGCTCGTGGTTAAGTCAAAAGCCGAGCTGTGCAATCGATCAATCGTTGAATCGCCTATATACCGCACTGTATTTCAGGATTTTTTTCATTTACGCAGACACAGGTGCAGCACTCACTATTCCTTCACTCTCATAGAACGATGGGACGGCAATCCGATACGACCAAAGAGAGATCAGGCGCAGGACCGACATTTACGTGCTCAGCTCGTGCTTGTAGGAATACATAGTCGGCAAAAGGGTCAAAAATCCTTAAAAAGTTGACGTTGTCGTGAAAAAATGCGGAGTATTTTAAATTCATTATCCCATCTCATGGTTCTGCCAATTTCTTTTTTGTCTCGGGTCAAAATATGAACGCAGGTCAACAGTTAATGATTCATGGTTATAAATAACAAAAACCGGATGAACAAAATTAATGTTATAATTTTGAGAATTAATTGTGTAATTAAAATCTGTGGGTTCACACTTTTTTCCTCACAGTTCAGGATAAGCATTAAGAGTTATTTATAAGGGCAAAACATACAATCAATTTCAAATCCAAATGTGTACCTCCTAGAATGTTTCTAACTTAATTTTATTTTCAAAATATTTCTAGGCAAAGTAGAGGAAAATGAAACGAGGAGAAAATTCATAGAAAAATAACCTTCAAGATAAACACTTCTGATTGCTTCTCCAGGCTTCCTAACTTAAGCATTCCCCATTTTTATCAACAGAAATAATAATGTCTCGTGCATAACAAAAAACTAACTTTACCGACCAGAAACAGTAATAGCATTATCATGATTTTTGACATCAATTTAAATTCTATGCACCACCAAGAAAATCTACATCACGACTTACTATGACCTCCAAACCTAAAGACCTGGTACAAAAGATAGTCTCTTTAATGCCCCGTCAAGTTCAAAATATTGCCTTCTACGAAATTTCGCAGATTTGCGTGCTAATAACACTACATAGTATATACCGCGACCTTGCCCGCAAAGAAACGGCAGAACTGTCATAATTCCCTGAACAATGTTATTCATTAAGCAACCTTGATTTACTTGGAGATGGCAATCATTTAGATTCAAGTTCAAGTGGTTTTGTGTCTTATTTCATTGATTATAATATGGTTGTTTAATTATATGTGCTATGGTGGTGATAGATTAGTTTAAGTGGTGTTTATTTTGTGTCAAATAGACGAAGTACATCGTAATGAGTGAGTGATCTGATTCTGGTTATGAACTTATTCCAATCACGTCACGCATCATCCAAACTAATATTATAAATGCGAAAGTAACTCTGTCTGTCTGTCTGTCTGTCTTTTCTTCACGCCTAAACTACTGAACCGATTTGTGTGAAATTTGGTACAGATATAGTTTGAAACTTGAGAAAGGACATAGGATAGTTTTTATTACAAAAAAAAAATATTCCGGACATATAGCGCCATCTATCGGTCAAATCAAAAATCTGCTGGTAGTCACTATTCCACGCGAACGAAGTTGCGGGCAAAAGCTAGTACTAACATATGTACACTCGTATCTCAATAATGTCATCTCTCGACCATCCATCCTTTCATCGGTCTTCCTTTATCTGTCCATCCATCGACATTCATACTTAACACACTCTTCATGATTGCTGTGACATCACTACCAATTTCAGTTTCCGACTTCAAAATTAAGTGACAACATAAACCAATTGTGTACCTAATATATAAAAGCGCATGTTGAACTTGACTTTATTTATCAAGAAAACTTCACAATTTAAATAAAATAACAACGTATAGTAATAACGAATTCTGTTTCCCACGGTAAGGAACTGGTTTTGAACTTGAGACTATGTTTATGAGTTATGTTAATTATTCATTGAAATTGTCGCATATTCTGCTTGTCACGATCTTAGTTAATCGTATTAAAGTACCTAGGTGTTAAAGTACTATGTAGTTAGTTAGGATAATAATCTAGTGTAACAAGAAAACTACTGTAATCATGCAGAACATATGATATCAAGAATAGGTACCAAGGATGCTGTAAATAACAACGTCGCTAGTCAAGTGCTAAAGTTATTCTGTAGAAAACTACAAAAAACAATTGAAAATAGGCTCCCTGGAAATGTGTGCTAAGTCGATAAAGTCATACCAATTAAAAAAAGCGTAATAATAAAGCTACAATGGTACCCATTGTACACCCCTTCTCAGAATTTCAAAATACCAAATAAGACGATTTCTGAAAATAAAATGCAAAAAAAAAAAAAACATCAAACTTTTTTGAAAAGAAAAACCTAATGAATATGAGGTTAGGTTCAGCACTACCTAAGGTACTGGATTGTTCGGAAGGACCACAGGAAGGAAAAAAGGTCGGGTTCGGTCTGTAAAAATCTACAATAGTATAAACTGCAGGCTCTGCCCCCTTGCTTCAACTTAAACCATACCCTTATTTCACCATATTTCCTCAAAGTTCCTCACAACAAAAATCCCGAGAAGTCATCGTCACGTTTTGATTGCGAAACGCCACAGTCTGGGAATGTCCTCTATCACTGACAATAGACACACGTTAACTTGTGTGAGAATTAATAGCCGTCTCATTATTCTGTGGCGGCATTGAAGTGGCTACTGTAAGGTCTTAGCTTTATCGCGTTGAGCTTCATCGCTTCTTTGTTTTATTTGCTGTTATATAATGGGGTTAATTAATAACGCAGTAGGTTTAATAATCTCTGCGCTTGAACGGGTTAGGGGGAAACTCGCCTCTGGGCCGCGGCCCAGATTACACGGTATAATAACAGTCGGGAAAACTGGTCCGAATGTGCGGGCCAGATTACTATGTGAAAAAAGTGACGGAGTTAAGTCGACCCATTGGGACTTAATTTCATAAAATCCGATAGTTGTGAAATTTTTCACAGCTCAAAATCGTCAGGAGGCAAAAAGACTTAGATCTTTTTCATAATTTTCATCATAAATATAATACTTTGTCTAGATACTGGACTCCTAGTAGCTAATATAGACTTCGTTAAATAATGAAGTTCCTATAGATACTTAATTAATAATCTCAATTTATAAGTAAAACGTAAATATAGAAACATTGTTTCTTTTTATCAAAATTTTGTTCGAGTGTTACAAGAAAAAACAAATCCCCTTTTGGCAACAAGAGTATTTTTGTAACACTTATTTATGTTGACATTGAATATATTGACATCAATATAAAATAATATAAAAATGAATCGCAAAATGTGTTGGTAAGCGCATAACTCAACAACGCCTGGACCAATTTGGCTAATTCTTTTTTTGTTGTGTTTGTTATTGTCAGGAGAAGGTTCTTATGAAACAAAATAGGGTAAAGTAGAGAAGTCAGTTGACGGGACCGAAGCCGCGGGCAAAAGCTAGTTTTCGATAAAATTATGAAAAAGATCTTTATTTTTTTAGCTCCTGACGATTTTGCGATTGTTAAATATATAGGTATAGGAACTAAATATGCAACAAAAACTTTAATGGGGTTTTTTAACATGCTGTAAGTAAATAAAAATAAATATTATATCCTACTTATACACACATATTCTACATAATGTAAATATCCCACTATCTCCACTAATCTAGATATTTAAAAAAAATAAAAATAAAAACTATGTATCAAATATCTATAGGAACTTCATTATTTAACTATTTTTTAACTATTTAACTATTTAACTATTCAATATTTAACTATTTAAAAGTCTATATTAACTACTAGGAGTCCAGTATCTAGACAAAGTATTATATTTATGATGAAAATTATGAAAAAGATCTAAGTCTTTTTGCCTCCTGACGATTTTGAGCTGTGAAAAATTTCACAACTATCGGATTTTATGAAATTAAGTCCCAATGGGTCGACTTACCTCCGTCACTTTTTTCACATAGTAATCTGGCCCGCACATTCGGACCAGTTTTCCCGACTGTTATTATACCGTGTAATCTGGGCCGCGGCCCAGAGGCGAGTTTCCCCCTAAACCGCTTGAACATTGTGTAGTATCACTGGTTAACGAATTTCAATATAAACTCTTTGAGCTGTCAATTGTGCTGACGGTTTTGTATTACCTATTACTGCCATGACCACAGGTGGATGTGGGCTGCAAAAAATGGGGATAGTTGGTGCTCGTTGGGGGAGACCTACGTTCAGCAGTGGATGGCAATTCGCTGTTATGACCACAATATGATGATGATGATGATGACATATTCCATTATTACATTACCTCACAGGTTTCAGAGTTTTACTCCTAGAAACTAAGCATCAGTACTGCTACTTACTCTGTGGTTAACCTGTGGAAACATCTGATACCTGACTATGCCACTGACAGAGCGAATCTCATAAAGATATTCTATATCAGTTCCTTGAGTAGGTACCTTACGTTTAGAAGTTTTGTCTTAGACTATTAATCTTATGACCGAGTACTTCAAACAAAAACAACAATTTCCATAAAGCAATCTATCCATCACAACAACTTCTAAAGAAGCTAACAAAAGCTAAAAGATCTAAACAAACAAAATAACCCATTCATGCACAAACTAGTTCAAGTTTACAAACAAATGTACTATGCAGTACAAAAGTGTTTGAATATTTGGCACACTACTATGCAATCCATTTGCACTTGTACACCAACTTATATCTGCGAACGTGCTATTGAATTTTGAGCTTTAACCAGTTCGAATAAGGTTCGGAAGGAGTGTATTTGTAAGGTGGTTGTGGGGATTCTAAGGTCAGGATCGTCTTTTGTCATCAATTAGCACAATACGTGTGTGGGTTGCGTGAAAAGGCTGTACTGGTAAATAGAAAAGTCATTGCGGTTGAATGGGTTTTGAATAGCGTGGTGAATGGTCTGTTTGACAGGAAATGTTTGCTTTGATACTTTTGATTTATTAATTAGAATTTTGGGATGAGAAGTTATGTATTTTACTAAAGAATATTTATTACATTGTGTTATTTATTTTTAAGAGAGTTTTGTATAAACCCAATGATTTTATATGCATGAAAATTCTACAGCTTTTTTTAGTAAAAATTGCAAACAATATTTTTGTGTACAATTGTACACTAACTTGTACATTATTCAATAGAGCACAACGACGCAGCGGCCACACAATTTTTGATAACAAAAAAATAACTAGCTTTATGACATCACAACTTCTCGACCCTGATTCTGCTGATTCCAAGCCAAAGTTAGGGTGAAGATAGTTATCAAATTCTTCTAAAAACATATAAAATTGTCTTAATAATCAAACTGTTTCTTGAATCAACTAGATTGCCTAACCACTATTTTTAAGAATGAATGAAAAGTGTGAACAGGTTAAGCAATTTAACATTGCCCTGCAAATGCTATGTGTCACTACCAATTCGCGTTGTGTTAATCAAATCAGACCTTATATCGGACAATGCCATAGTTTGGTTTTCATAAGCATTTGTGTACTCGTATGTATTGTTGCAATGTTTTAGATAGTACGGAAGACCGCCAAATTGATTAGAAATAATATAGTATTTTATCTAATAACAAAAAGGAGATTATGTACGTTCATGAAAGTGGAAAATACTGCTGTGGTCATAGTTTTGAGAAATAGAGTTGAATCGCGAATGAGAAGTATTTTCCTGTTCCCTCATAAATAGGTGGTAGCAGGCTACTTCCAAAATGTCTTTTAGGTAGACTTTATGCTTTTTTTTACTCGGCTGTAGGAAGTACTTTCCTCAGGCTGCACTATAACCACGGGGAACAGATAGTATTGAATAAATACTTCTGATAGCAAAATCTTACCATAATCTACTCCGTCCTAATTTTTTCCTCAGCGACATTGAAAGAAACCTTTCAGTATTCAAATACGTGTTGCTCAATACATCTCATAAAAACATAATAAGCCATACTTTTTTCATCATTTTTCTATTGTCAATAAATTGTGTTTTTTCCACTTGAGAATTCCAAGGTTTCCACTGAAAATTGTATTGATAACCTGATTTGTATGATTCGTGAAGTTATTGAATTATCTCAGGAAAAAAAAACCGGCCAAGTGCGAGTCGGACTCGTGCACGAAGGGTTCCGTAAATTACAGTTAAATCAACCTATCTCAAAAACTATAAGAGATACTTTGATCAAACCAAAAATCGTTGAAAGAGTTAATTAGCATGCATCACCTCTATTTTTTTTAGAATTTTATACCCCGTAGTTATAAAAATAGAGGGGGGGGGACATACTTTTTACGACTTTGAGAGCTGATATCTCAAAAACCGTTCACTTTAAGAAAAATGTTTTTTAGAAAACTTTATATCATTTTAAAAGACCTTTCCATTGATACCCCACACGGGTATGTACATCGAAAAAAAAAATTTCATCCCTCAGTTACATGTATGGGGGGCCCCACCCCCAATTCTTTTTTTTACTATTTAGTGTCATATTTTTGTAGCGGTTCATACAACACATATTCCCATCAAATTTCATCACTGTAGTACTTATAGTTTCCGAGTAAATCGGCTGTGACAGACGGACAGACGGACAGACGGACAGACGGACATGACGAAACTATAAGGGTTCCGTTTTTGCCATTTTGGCTACGGAACCCTAAAAATTGGTTCAAAAGTCATTGTTGCTTTTTTTGTGACTCGTTTTTTTTGAGTTGACAGACGTAATCGGGTTAAGAATTTAATTCGGGGTTGCTTTTTAAAAGATTTGGTATTGACAATTAATTGGTTTCAGAGGAGACATTCAAATTTTTAATGAACTATCTTTCGGATTATTCCAAAGGTAACGTCAACCAATCCCAGGAAATTGTTGCCGTATTTTTGCGGACGTAGTCAAAATACTTTTGGACATTAATTTTCTTACAGGGAACATACACAACCATACTAGATAATTCATTTTTTCTAAAGCTCTTGTGAAGTCGTGTAGGAAAACTGGAGGATCTTTCGAAAAAATTACCGCGGTCGTGGTACATAAAGTGCTCCAGAAGGAACGAATGTGTATTTTAAATAAAATAGTTAATAAAAGTCTGACAGCAGGAGGGGTCATCAGATGATTTCTCAAAAGCCATCTTCTCACAACCGATTAAAACACAACATTAAAGTGACCTACAGGAAGCACCTCATACCTCATTCGAAACGACCACAAGTGTCACTCCTCCAATTACTATGGTCACAAACCCATTACACGATACCATAAGCTTTTCCTATAACTATATACTACAATTATAATGGTTTGAACACAATGAGAAGCCTTGGAGTAATGAAATATCTTATTGTTCTGTTATCATGCCTTTTAGGTCAAGATATATTTATAGGGTAAGCGGGGAATGATTTTTGATGTTGATCGTGGTGTTAATTTTGGAGTTCTGATTTACTACAGCCGAAGCGGAGACGATTATAGTAGTGATACAGATTAATTCCCTAGTTTTTTTTTGGGAGAGTAGATGGGGGGAGTACATAATGTAATAAAGTTTTTATTTTTATATTTAAAAATTCCCTAGTTTATCTGGAGAGCCTATAATTAGGTTACGACTATGAGGAGGCTTTTTCCCAGTGGGGGACAATATTCACGAAGAAAAAAAAATCTAATGGTTGCAGTAAAGAACAACGCTGCTTTGATTTTTAAGAGACAAAGCTGTAACGAATTTACTGTCCTATTTATCAGCCTTTACTTCAAGGTAGAAATAGACACAAAGGTTTACACAATCGGTGGAATCCGAGCGTATTTGATAATATAATGTTTAATCTCTATGAAACTCAAATATAGGTGATATCGTTCATGTTATGGTATCAAATATCATACAATGGTAATGGTGATGGGAAAATTGCTTTTTGAAGAAAGTGCTATTAAAGTATTGAACTGACCAAACCCAAAATACTTTCTCTTTGTAGGTACTCTAGTTTTCTTTTTCAAATAATTTATAGCATCATTAATGTGGATTATTAAAAAACAATCAACCGACAAAAACAAAGATAGATTTTTGATATTGCTTTTATGAAACTTGTGTAACATACATTCGGATTTTGTACAGTACATAAGACAGGATTCCTTAGAGAGAAAATGGTTGCAGAAGTAATAATGATCAGTTTTAGTCACTAAAAGTCTGACTGGTCTACTCAAACAGCAGCGGTCTTTGGGTTATTGTCCATCCTCAAAATAAAGAAGACTTAGTGACCTTTTAAAAGAAGTCCTCGATAATTTAGCAACACTCCACTTGGTCCATCTTTGGCATGTGCCATTTTAAATGGTAGCAACTAATTGGCAAGTGACAATTACAGTACATTGTTATTGTAATGGTATTGCTAATGATTATTATTATCGGCTACACGTGTTGATACTGATTGCTATTTAAGTTTTGGAGGGATTGACAGCAATAGTATCCTTCGAGTGCTAGTCTCGCGGTCTGGTCATATTATAACTAGTCGTTTTCCTCAGCACGTACCGGTACAAATATAGCCTACGTTTTCGGGAAAGTGTAGCTTCCCAACAGTGAAAGAATTTTTCAAATAAGTTCAGATCTTTCGAAGCCTTTACAGTACAAAGAAACCAAAATAATATTAGTACAGATAACGTATCATCGTATTATCGTCAACTGTAAGATGGTCTTTAGCAGTCTCTACATATTTTTTTATTTATCTACTAGTCTTATTTTTACAAATTATAAATAACCACTATTAGCACTATATCACGGTGTTTCTACAAAAACCCAGCTGTAATTCTATCTCTGTTTCCAAATTCATCCTCCGGAACTCCGGCGAATTTCCACAGCTGATTTCAATTTCAATCGATTAAATAACAAATAAAATGTGACCTTTTATTTGTTTATCGGTGACTCCATAGTTTCATTGTTCTAGTACAATATGGCGGATATTACGGCTAAGCAATGATTGGTAACACGGTCAATATCTACTGTTTTTAAATTAACACATAGGTTTCATACTGCAGTTAAATGTGTAACCAGCCCTCCTGTAGTCATTCAAAGATCTGGCGTGAAAAATTAAGGTTCATCATCATTGGCACTAAATTCAAAATAAATTATGCAATCTCTATCAAAACAGTGACGTGTTAAATTCGAAACAGCAAAAATACAATCATGTACTATCGTATTGTAAATTGAGTTTTGGAATCCATTCACTCTAGTACAGTCCTTTTCAGGCACAAAAGGATTGTCATCATTTTCAAGTAAAACCAAAATATTTCGTACGCGTATTAAAATAAATACTGTAAATGCGTATCGTAAAAATTACTTATTTGTTATTGCCACCCACTATGAAACATCATTCAATCATGCAGATATTGTCGATAATAAGGTCAACAAAAGAAAAAACTATCAAAACAGTAACATATCGAAACTAGTCACGATACTTACTACCGAATGTTCCCACGAACTAATGGTATAAGAAATATAATAATTAGATCTTGATTATACTAGTATAGTTTGATAAGAATGGCGCTGTTGAGAACTTGGTGCCGGTCAATATTAGGGCAATGACTAATACAAGCTGTTGATTTGCATGCGTGCCATAGTCAAGGACGTAATTATACTAATGATTCTCAACCCAAATCAACAAAAAAATTGGTACGAAAATTTTTGATTTTAATTTTTTTTCGGAAATTCGTCAATGTCACCTACCCGTTTTCAAACTCGGCGCGTATGTTACTGGCCTCAAAACCGTGCTGCTCCCTCACACAAACGCAAACACAAAGCATACGCAACGATTATTCATTAATTTCATTCATAAAATTGGATTACTTATGAAATACTACGACATTACAATGACAAAAAAAGCAGTGCATATTAGCTATTTCCCGTCTACTGTAATTCCAATCGATTATTTACGTATTTTATGTCCTCCTCCTGAAGTATGGCACAAATGCAAATCAACACCTTGTATGTACTTTATGAATTAAATGAAGGAAATGTAAATTAACAGGAGTCTGAGAATACCAGGGAAGAGATAGATAGAAGCATGAAAAATAAGGAAAAGCGTATGAATTGAAGTTAAACAAAGACTATCATTTTTCTGACCAGAGGACGAAAATAATTTTTGTGGCATTAAGTCGACTTATGTAAATTATGTTGTAAAATTACGTTGCATTTCAATAAATAAACGATCTTGACCATGAGACCATTTGTAATACCTAAATATTATCCATGTGTTATTCCAAAACGCGATCGGGACTGTTACCTATGTTGGAGTTATTTGAGAATTCTTATCTAGTCAACCTAAGAAGCGCAAGATATAGTCATCTTTATTATGTTCATTGAAATAAATAGCGACTTCTCATTAGCAATCAATGACACGCATTTCCGCAGCCACAATAATCTCCCACAATCTTCGATAACACACAATATCATAATCAATCATTACGTCTAGAAACCTGCCCATAACAGTGTAGACAAAGTTATAACATCTGACGTAGAACACAATACAGTACAACACAAAAACTATGAAGACACACCATAGAAACTTGCTGCAGAGTGCAGATCTCACATACATTGTTCGCCTATGGGAACCGCTACCCGGAAACTTTCCACTAGATAAGCCTATGGGAATATGTGAAATGAGAATTTCTACCGCTCTAATTGGGAATCTTGTTTTAATAGTTTTAAGGTCAGCTCATCAGGTCTTCAGGTTTTAAGGTCACTGGTTAGATTTTGATGCCTTATGGTGAAGCTATTGCTGCTGTGTTCCGTTTCGTGATTCCATTCCGTTTGGTATTGTCACGAGGAATTTACAGTCAAGCATAACTTTCTATGTATATCTTGGACACCAAACACAAGGAATCCTGGACCTGGATGGATGTGGGCTAGGCAGCCTATTCCGGTTATAAGCATAACCGGAATGGTTGGCATTCCTTGGGTGAGGCCTATGTTCAGCACTAGACTTAAACTGGCTGATAGGATGAGACAAAATAAATATATATCGACGACAATGACTACACAGCTACTACACAACAAAATAAACAAAACGAAATATAGCACACAGCATAATTAAGAAGAAGTATATTCTAAAGAGGATAATTAAGAACAAAACTACATGTTCCCAAGGCATTATAAAATGCTGCATGTCATTTTAACATGGCGGGAGGTAGCACATTGTTTATTTGATAACAATCTCAAATAGTAGAGTCATTTGCCTGTAATCATGGTGGACGGATGACCATTAAAATATTACGTAGGTACTTGTATGTATTGTGTATAGGTATATAAACATATGTGGTTATTTAATATCGTGAAGGTACAACAGAAGTCTTAGAAAGAAGGCATGCAAAAGTAGGATGTATTAATGTAAGGATTGGGATGATATGACGCACAAGTGCGAGACGTGATTACAATACGTAAATATAATACAATCACTACTTAATTGTAATACTACTTTGGAAAACAATGATAAAAATGAAAAACATAACGTTGAAGCATGTTTTATAAAAACCGAGAAAACAGAATCAAATCAAGATTTTAAGAACCCTTATTTTATTTCCTAAATGTTAAAAAAATTACTTGCAGAAGGACTTCAATGACACCTTTAACTAAAGTTTAAAAACAAACCTTAAAATGCAATTCTGTATGCAAGGTAGACACATTGATGAAATGATTATTAAACATGACTTGAATACTAAATGAGTGACAAATGAGGCAGAGTTTAAACGTAACTATATAAGGACTTAACGATTGTTATAAACAAAGATGAATATTAAGATTCATTCTACGCAACAATACACACAATCTACAATTTGTCATGATCCAGGTCATGGCCTGATAATATTTAATCCTATATTTTCTACCTCTAAGGTAAGAAATGCTTCTACCTCAAATCACTGAAAGTAAAATTCGAATAGGCCTATAAAACTCTTTCGAGACGTCAAGCTATTTTATCTGTTGTGGAAATCCAAATATACAATGTAAAAAGGATAATTAAAAAACTTACCGCTGCATGTTGAGTAGCATCACTAACATCGGTCTCAAAGTTCCACTGAGCAGCTACATTGTTAGTACACTCCTTCGACGCCTGATCATCCGCCTGAGCCAAAAAGTCTTTAATCTGCTGTACATTCACATGCTGCAACCTATCATCTATATTATTACCATCAACAACACCCCTATTGAAATCATAGGGATTCGCTCCAACATAATTTGGATCAGTACGAACAAAATTAGGATCATTCTTCCTGAAATTCGGATCATTGTTTATATCAATAGAATCGTCACGATTTCTGTCATCGTAAGGTCTTGAAGTCGAACTTGGGTTTCGACCATTCCCGTAATCAAGGTTGGGATAACCATTGTTACTTATATCAGGGTTTATGCTATAAGGGGTGGATGACACAGGGTATATCCCTGGCGCTTGTGACGAAGTTACAGGTCTTGCAGAACTGTACTGAAAATTCCTGTTCACATCGTACTGATTCCCAGGAGAGTTTATAGAAGTTGGCGTACTAGACGAGAAACCGTATCCACCATAATTTCGCTGCGTGCTCGATATTGGCGGCAAATCCAACTGCGGTTCTGCTGAAGAGTATGTTAAGAGCACCAGAATAACTTGGAACCACATTATGGGTTTTTTGTTTGGAAGATAGTCCATGGTAAGGTGGTCTGTTTGACCCAGTAGCGCGAGATTAGCAGCCAATGGTGCGTGGTGCTAGTTTGGTATCGCGTTTACGACTGTTCGTTGGTATGGTGGCTTCTGAAGTCGGGCCGTGTGAATCGGCTTTGTCTGACTGTGGCTCTGCGTACCTAATAGGCTTGAGGTCATAATGCGTCATGTCTTACGTTTTATTGCCGATGCATAGGGGTATATGGGATTGTGTAAGCATTGACTTAGGGTCGATCTGTAACTGCGAAAATTTTCCCGACTTTACAATCAGCATTTTATTAGGCTAATGTATTAACTATGAAAGCTATAGAAACTTATCAACTTTTTACTATTGGTGCATTAGTTTATTAACTTCTAAGTGAGGTTATGTAACACTATACATAATAATTATAATAAACGCTAGTTAAATACACAGTAGATTTCCTTACTGTCCGTGGATTTCTCAGTTTTTCTATTATCCCACGGAAACTGTATACGTACTTAATTATTTCGAATTGATTATATCTTTCAAAACTTGTGTATGTTGTTTTAACGTTAAATCTTTAGTTAAGTTACGATGGGAAAATAGTTTTTCAGTAAGTTTTTCTTCACAAAATAAATATGTATATAATATGTATATAAATACCTACAAATATTTTTTGGCTTGAAAGACAATTTACGTTTATTTCATGCTTAATTATCAATTTTCCGATTACCATCCCATCAGGGTGACTGAACGGCATTGTTACAATATTTCAATACTGAAAATTAATTGGTCAGTAATTAAGAATGGCATGCTAATTATTTTTAATAGCATTTAGTAATTTGATGAAAATGAATGAACTTGTAAAGATGTCATTTTACGCCTGAGTAGGTAATTAGTTTTAGTAGAGTGAGCTTATTAATTAATCTTTATTCTGTAGTTACTTATTGTACATTTATATTTGACTAGCTACCGTCAGCGGTTCCAACTGTATCCCCTAGGAAATTTGCTCAATAGGATAAGTAATAGGCTTGTTCAATAAATAGTCTATCTAAAAACTCAACAAAATTTTAAAATCGGAACAGTGTTTCCAAAAAATCGTAAGCCTTCTTTCCTGAGTTCAAGCAAACATACACACAAACTAGGTTTTACTTACCCAGAAATTATACCGACAGATTTCAAAAACCTCACCCAATTTATAGGAAAATGTACCGATTTCTTAGCATCCTCTTAGTATACTTCTCCTATTTTATTTCGACATTTTAAGGTACCTACAACCTACAACACCCAAAATAGCAATCAACCACTCCTGTTATTTTCGAAACAAATAAGGCGCGTACACAATTACCCAAAGGACGTAAAATCCCAGTTGTAATGAATTCTTCGTTATATAACACGGTGTTACACTTATTTGTTGCGTCACTGTGAGTGTGTACTGCACCTAACATCATTAAACAATTAAGGATTACGAAGAGACTTTTGTAATTTGAATATTTTGACGTTCGAGGAATTTTGTGGCCTAGTTAGAAGCATGGTCCGATTGGACAGAATAGAAGAATGTAAAATCTCTTAGGTAATCACAGCTGAAAAATTGTACTTCTGGAAAAAACCCTCACCGAAGTAGGAGGTAATTACCAACAATAGGCCAATTCTGGATTCAATTTTGCCTCTTAATTCATTTATCTCTACAAACGCTTTTATTTTTTTGATCCAACAGAATTGAACTATCTATAACCAGGGACATCATAATATTATCTAATAGCATTGTAGTTTTTCATAAATTGGCAATCCACAGAAATATCTTAGTTTACCTATGTTTACATAACTTAGTTTACCTATGTTTACATTGATTATTAATTAGTTCATTCCAAACAATAGGAATTCCCCAAAGAATTAGACCACACATTACCATGCACACCACGATCCCATTACTCCCGAGGTATGACAAAGGTGAGGTGTGACAAAGAAAGTAACAGTGAAAGTGATAGATAACGCAACGGAGGAAGTCGTGACCTGTTCTACTGTTATTATCTCCTGGTACCTTTTTTAATGAGGGATGGTGACGGTGAGGTAATAATTTTGTATTTTTACAAGCTTATTTTTACTAGTTCACTCACTGTACGTTAAAGATAAGGTACAGGTAGCGATGTAGTACAGTTCAATTCTCACATTGTACCTATGTCTTATCTATACAAATATTATAAAGCGGAAGAGTTTATTTGCTTAAACCCAGTGCGTTTAAGCAAATAAACTCTCAGCGAAATACTCTACACTACATTGGTCTAAACAAAAACAATTCTTTAGTGTTCGATAGCCTATTTATCCAGATAGGATATAACTTTCTTTCAATTAAGGTGTGAGAATTAGTTAATACGGGATCCGAGTTACCGGTATAGTTATCTGCACGAATCTTGAGCTCTGACCTTCACCTGCGCAGAAGTAATTTATTGGGTCCCTTTCGTGGTATGAAGTGAGGCGCGGGGGCGGGCTAAAGCGGTAATTGGCCCGCAGTGCATCGCGTCATAGCCATCACTCGGGATTGGTTCTTTGGTAATAAATCACTTCTGTGCAGATGTAGGTCAGAGCTCAAGATTCGTGCCGATAACTATAAACCCTTAGCAGAAGCTAGTCAAAAAACCCCTTCAAGAAAGCAGTCGAAAGAAAATCTTTAATTGAAAAGTTTGTAAACACACTTGTAAGTATCATCATCCTCCGAGCCTTTTCCCAATCATGTTGGGGTCGGCTTCCAGTCTAACCGGATTCAGCTGAGTACCAGTGCTTTACAAGAAGCGACTGCCTATCTGACCTCCTCAACCCAGTAACCCGGGCAACCCGATACCCCTTGGTTAGACTGGTGTCAGACTTACTGGCTTCTGACTACCCGTAACGACTGCCAAGGATGTTCACTGACAGCCGGGACCTACAGTTTAACGTGCCATCCGAAACACAGTCAATGGTGTCTAAGATATACTTAGAAAGTACATACAAACTTCGAAAAGTTGCATTGGTACTTGCCTGACCTGGGATCGAACCCGCGCCCTCATACTTGAGAGGTTGGTCCTTTACCCACTAGGCCACCACGACTTTTTTTTGTAAGTATAAATTACACAATAACACATAGAGCACGCATATGCGTAATATCTACAACAAGATGCCATCGTCTCTACACAAATCAAACGGGGAACTTTAAACGTGTGTATGTACAAGAAAACCTTAGGGATTTGTATAGAGTTGATAGTGCCACTAATGCAGTTTTTTTGGACGTAGTGACGCAGTAAATATGTGAAATCAACGCTCTTTTTGCTGCCAAATTTTTAAAAAATAATAAAAAAAAATGTCTTAAAGTTATTCAGTTTTGAAATATACAAACGGTCCATTTTTTGGGTTCTCTGTAAGTTTTTGTTAAAAAATTGTATTCAGTAATGAACCGATATAAAAAGTTATAATGGCAACACATGTTTTATAAACATCACATAAATACCCTTATTAGAATATTATGTTATTATCTCAGTAAAGACCCCTTTATTACACTTTATATTGGTACTGCACAAACTTTAATAACCGGTGTGAATCATTTAATGATTCACGGAAAACAGGATCGCGTGTCTGTCTTACGAATTTAAATAGTAAGTCCTTACTGTGGAAAAGTCAGTCTCTCTTCTTTCCTTCGCAAATAAAAATATTGATACGTAGTTTTCGCAAGCAATTTCACCAGGTTCCAGAGGGAGCTACTTCACGAATCTAGAAAAAAGCAATGTCATTCTGATACACAATCTATATTACTGCCAATATTCATCAATATTCGTTCAAAAATTCCAAACCAAACCCAAAAGTTAAAAGTATCTGTTTGGCGTAACCCGCTTCCTGAGGGAACTACTTCCCATACCCGTTTACCCGTAACCTATATCTACGTCATTCTAATACATAAGCTACGATACTACCTATATTCATCAGCATTCGTTCAAACATCCCAAACCATTCACATTTATAAACCTACAAACACATACATATCATATTGGTAATATATCCTACTCGGTATTATCAGCTCTTTAAACTTACAACACACACGACGCAATTTTCCTATTGTGCCAGTTTCGCCGTGGGAATTCTGTACCTACGTACATACATACAAACTTCATGTATATGTACGCCCATACTAAGTGACACATTACCGCGTCTTGGTGAATAAGGTGAAGCAAGGACAATTTTTAACCATAAAATTGTTGGTTAATAAGCCCTTGACAAATAAGTGCTAGCGGTAGTTTTTGCATATTTGTAACTTACGCACGTTTTAGATCTCGTTTTTATTTATACCACTAGGTATAAAGTTGGTTGTATTGCTGAAAATACAGGCTACTTGCAATTTACCTGCGTCAGGAGGGAACTAATTCCTACAGATAGATACCTAAAATGTAGCCTGTAGATGAACATTACCCAGATATTATACCAACGTCAAAACTAAGAAATTCAGAAGAAATATTAATAGTAATACATGATAACGTTGTCTAATGAATCTGTAAGCAAACAGTAGGTCATGACTGGCCCTTCAGAGAACGTACAGCTAGAAAATCCAATAAAGATTTTATCTGCTTATTGGTGGACGCTACTACATGTCATGCAAGTGACTTTTTTGCTCCTCGTAACATAAATTGGCGTTAAATGACTCAAACAAACACTTATTTATAATAGTAAAATTGTCTTATATTCATTATGCGCACGACTGCGTTTGTGGCGACCGCGGACGACTTGCAAGGCCGTCAGTCATCTTAAGACAATCTTAGTTTAATATGAACCTTATTTCCTGGGGCATAAAGGCTATGTTAATCTTGTAGTAAATTATGTCAGTAGTACAAACCTATATTTTACACTTTTTTTCGGAAACTTAATTGATGTATTGTAATGTTTTGTTGTAAAATATAAATTGTAGTAGGTTTAACAAGAAATGATAATGCTCGAATTTTCGGCAAAAAATGGACTCAAGCTGATTATTGTTTCTGTTATTGCCGTGATAAACTCAGACAGGCAGTCGCTCCTTGCAAAACACTGGTATCTACTCAGCGGAATCCGATGAGACTGGAAGCCAACCCCGACATAGTTGCTCAAAGGCTAGGCTGATTACGATTGTTATGACTACTAAAATACTGCTACTATACATAATACATACACTACATAGTGCTACTAACATAGTTTTAAGTTTTTTTTAAACTAACATTGATGGCTGAAAATAAAGATGACTTGATTTGATAACTTCGAGAACAGTAAACAGATCTTATTTTGTTTATAGACTGGACTTCCAGTGAGAAACACACAACAAAAATGAGTCAATTATCTTTGTACAATACAGGTACAATCATACCGTTCTATATAAAATTATAATTAAAATAAATATAGGGAGCATTCTCCATTTAGATGATGTAATTGCAGGAGGATCATTTATTATTTATCTTCTCATGATAATACAAAAAGTTTATTTAATAAGGCCTTTTATACAAACAAAAATTATATTCTTCCTCATTCCCTCGCTACGGAAAAGTGCCAAGTATCTCAAATATCATAACAGTTTGGTACCTACACAGATAGGGAGAATTATACACTAATTCGATATCCATGCACCTGCATAATATGGAAAAAAAGAATGATGAAGAAGACGTAAAGCAATTATTGGATTCCAGAACAGCTTTTTTTGAACAACTTGCCTACACTAATATTTTTAAGGAAAACTTTGTTTGTTTGTAATGGATAAACTGAAATGTTCACCATTAGAAAGCTACATTATCTGCGAGTAACAAGCTATATTTTATCCCGGTACGGCCTGCAATTCCCACATGACTCAGGTGAAACTGCGGGAAAACAGCTAGTTTTATGTAATACCTTTTCCTTTCCTTCAAAATTGTATTGTAAACATTGCTATGTGCCTTGCAGTGGGTCTATTAAAAGGCTGATGATGACCATTTCAACCATCAAAGTGAATCATCTTACCATGAATCATAGCTTAACTAATGACCGAAGGTGACGCCTTTACATTACAATATTCACAATAGTTCATAAACAAAAGATATTAACATATAATAACATTAAAAGTCCTTGTCATGAACAGACAAGTGGACCGGAAAAATATGTAGTAAAAAAAATATAAGTGACAAAAAAAATTGACTTACTGTGGGAAATATTAGGCTATGTAGGACAAGTCCTTCGTATGGCCACATCTACTTAATTCATTTTATACGGTCAGCCACGGGTATCTTTCTAATTTATGCTGGTTTAACAATATCTGAATGAATCGGCACATACACTCGATGAAAGTCACTCGAAGAAAAATACTTCTCCTATTATGTACTAATATTTTTCTTACCACTAGCGAACCACCTCTCTTCATGGGTTTATGTAAACCTATAAACCCATTAACACATAAATCGTCAGGAACGTCTTGAAATTCGTGTTGTGGCGCGACTGTAACTTCTTCACCCTCAGGGTCCATTTGGTCCTGTATCGGACATACTCAGTATGACATAGTAGGGTCACGTACAGTAGACTGCACATCAGTGGTAACTGTCATGCACCTTAACTCAATAGTACTAAGTACGAATGACCTATAAAACTGTTACCACTGACCTGAAGTTGACTGTACAGCTGCGGCGTTGGTACTGCAAGACGCATATAGAACTGTTGGTTGTTCGGGTATCTTTACAGGCCTATCTCGAAATTTTGTTGTTGCTCGTATCCAGTACAAAAAATGTAACACGCGAAAATCCCTTTTTTTGTTTACCATCGTATTGTGGGAAATAATTACGTTCTAATAGTTCTTTTAAATTATCAACTGTATGTTTTATCATACATGACATGTCAACATTTTTTTGCGTGCTGTTTGGTGCTGATCCATTTAATTTAAATCTATTGTTGTCCATTTGATTAAAGATTCGATCAATAATTCAAACAAGAGTAGTTTTTTTTATATATTTACGGATATAGGTACGATTAGGATTCAAGCTACATATTTACTTAGTATACATACTTACTTTAAGAAATAAACAAACAATTTATAACAACATTACAGTAACTTTAATGCCCTTTACGCTGTAATGAATGAAAAGGTTGAGATGAAATTATGCATGGAAATAGGTTTAATCCTGGAGATGGATAGAGGACTGACACTTTTCTAGATCCACATGCTTGTTGTGTAACACATTTTAGAGTTAGACTAAACCCTTTACTTACTTCATTCTAAGTTCCATATCTCATTACCTAATGAAGTGACTATAGCCTTCCAAATTCTTGTACGCCCTTGCTACAATAGGAAGCATACGAGTGTCATTATTACCCCAAAATTGATAGCGTGCCAGCTTTAATAAATCGTATGTGACATTGGTATCACTGTAATCACTTTTCGAGGTAAAGATTTTACTTAAATAGGTATGTAATACAATCCTAGAACGATACAATACCTTCTATTGCAAATTTTGTCTCAGTCGTGCTAGTACTTTGAAACACTGTGCAGTTATAAGTACTGTAGTCTATCCAGCTTTACTACAAAACCATAAATTCGAATAATAAGATAATTTCTGCCAACTATCTTTTTCATTTAATCTGAACAGCTGCAATAGGGTTCGTATGAATAGAGCTACCCCATTGTATTCACCCCAACACCATTTAGTTCCAACTTTGTAACTAGATGGCGCTGTACAAATCCGCTCGATTTCTGAATCGCGGTGTTAAGATTCTCCGCCGCCGAACGACCCTCGCGCCGTACTCTAGTGAAATCATACTTACCTGGCGTAGGGGATACCGTGATCAAGAAGGCGGTTCCCCCAGGGCGAGGTCCATCCATTGCACTGCGGATGGGTTGACCCCTGCGATTATCCCTAATGTGGATAACTCGGACGCGTAATTTTTGGTAGTGAGGGGGACTGCGTTCGCGCTGTCCCTCTTCATAATTCCTTAAAAATCAGCAATACAGCCAACGGTAGTGATCCCGTGATGCTAGCCGATTATCGGCTAAGGCGGCTGTTCTCATGTAAGGAGATCGGCCAACACGGGTGTATTAACGTATTACTTCATACCATAGATATAAGGAAAAATAATGGAATGTTTTAACTGATAGATAAGGTTAATAATTAGACTGTTAGATAAATTATCATTCAAAATCATAAAAAATATTGGCTTGTAGAAAAGAGGTATAGTCTTTGTAGGTATAGTATTGTGTAATTGTATGTAGGTGTGTATGCATAAACATAATAATAGAAAATCCTACAATGGACGATGAATAAAATTTTCTTCCATTTTCAATAAATAACACCATTTCCAAAATGCAAACTCTAAAACCATTGAAATCGAAGGCCAAACAGCCAACTATCCCCTAATGACAAGTGAGCTCTACCCTCAAAAGGGCAACAATAACTATTCTGACCTTTTAAAGTAGCGCAAAATTTGTCACCACGAGGTCAGGGTCATTTCGCCATTGCGTGACATCCTGCCATTGAGTTTATTTCATCTAGAACCATGACTGGTACTTTGAAACCTATAGTATGACATTCGACACAGTCTAGTACATTTAGGTAATAAGTTTCAGGTATTGTTGTCTCAAAAAAACAATTATATAAACTGGGTTTGGAGACTACAATGCTAAAATAGGTTTTGGAGTGTTGTAATTGAAACTGGATATTTATTGGTACCTAATCTCGGTTATTATTGTTCATGCAAATAAATTATGATAATACCTGATTTGTTTTGTGTTCTTTGTTTTTTAGCAGAATAACCATAATATTTCTTTGTGGTATTATACGGAAAATCATAATAATAGTTGGTCCAGGATACAGTATACTGTATGCCATGGTGTCTATGTAGTATATGGTCATGGAACTTATATTAAATTGCATAACCTTTTGAAATTCTAGGTCTTCTAGGGAAATTCTACACTTAACTATTATAAAATAAATTAGGGAGGCTTACATTCAGCAGTATAAGACATGCATAAGCTGATATCATGATAAATATATTATTATCCAAATAAATAAAAAGACAGTTTAGAAATTTTTGAATAAGTAATTAATAAATATATTGTTTAGAAGTGAAGTGTTACATGGAAGCGTATTTCATCAGTCTCTTGTTGAAGCCGGAGGTCTCCATCGCAGAACGTTGCTCAGCTGTGCAGAACGCTGGAAATATAAATGCTTATGGAGTTAATTCGTTCACTTTATTTTAACTTCATTTTAGACTGGGATTGAAGTAAGTAAACCAACAAAATCAAAATCAAAGGTTCAACAAAATCAAAGGTTCAATAAAAAATGTGCACATAGTTTTTATCACTTGCGTTGGTAAATATTTTATATGGATGGTAATAATTTATGTACCTATAATATTTTATATGGTTATTCTGATATACCTGATAAATAAATTATATCAGAAATATAAAAAAAAATCACTCTCCTAATCCTAATACAAAATTAGGTACAAAACCGGCCCACCACTAAATAATTTGAATTGTCTTGTCATGAAAAAGTGATGGTACTTACGGACAGTACTAGGTTCCCAGCCAACAAATTCGCCGGTCCTTTCATTTTCAGCCTTAAGCCAATCGTGTAAAGGTGCAAAATACTCCAGCACCCCACTCGCGTCCATGTTGCGCTGTCCAGTTAGCGCTTCCATTGCATCAGGCCAGGGCTTGGAAGAACCCAGTTGGAGCATTTTACTGGAAGAGAAAAAAGGGCTTTAAGGTTTTTTCAGAATATCCATGAAGATTAAGTCTATTCGCTTTACACCTACTTTTATATAACCAAAACTTAAACTACTACTACCTACGGAAATAATGTAGTTTCATCTAAATCAGATCGGAAGTTTTGGACAGGTTTCTTTTTACAAAGCTAATCTTACTTTTCTCATATCTAAAAGTACAGTCAGCACCAAAAGTCGATGAACAGAATCAACATGACAAAACACCTGTTCACAATAAAATGCCATAAGTTATAGTCGCAACTAGGAAACAAAATAGACTGTACACCAGAAACTTACAAAAGTCGTTAAACACGAGTATTTCAAAAGTATCTGTGCACTAGTATTCCTAAAGTCGCTGTACACCATCAATCCAAATGTCGCTGAACATCATTGTATCAAAAGTCACTAAACAGCCGTAAATACAAAATTAGGTTAACAAAGTATATTTTTAATGTTGCCGTGTGTTAATGTACTTTTGACGCTTATGTTGTTCAGCTACTTTTGGGACAGTACTTGCTTGACCTTAATAATGTATGTTAACACGTTAGTATCTATTTCAACAATTTTAATAATTATTTTGGAAATACACTCTTTTGCAAAAAAAGCGGGCACCTATGCGAAATCTTAGTTTTAAGGACTTTACGTGTATTTCAAAGGGTTTTAATGATTGTAGTATGTTTCTAGCATCAAAAGGGTTAGCCAAGCATGCGTGAGAGTGTATTCTAAATTTGAATTTTGTACAATTGCTAAGAAATTGGTTAAACCTTGTTTTGGACTAATTGCTGGCAGAAAGTTCGTAGGTGTTTTGAAAAGTTTTTGAAGTGATTTTCAGAAAACTGATAATGCAGTCTTAATTAATGTACCTTTTTGTTAGATCAAAACATTTTTGAAAAACTATGCGTATTTGATAAAATTTTCACCTGCTCTAAATGGGCTATTCTGATGATTGATGGCAATGTTAAGAGTTTCGGTATTTTAGTGTAAAGCGTTCTTCTGTTTAGATATTATACCCACGTGTTTTAAAATATCGCTTTTTCATAATTAAACACTATTTAGAGGAGTATCAGTACATTGGGCTGCGACAAAACCAATTTAAAGTAAGCAGTGCCGATCACAACTCGTCTCCTTTCGGACTTTAACATTTTTAAAAATCTTGAAATTCTACAAAATACAGAAAATAGCGCATAGACTGTGAGCACGAGGTCTTAAGGTCTCGTAATCACTGATTTTCAAACAACCTCGTCTCTTGGGAAACTCCGTAGACCTCCGAAGATCTATGAGTCTGAGCGTTCAAATAGCGTGTTTTTATCCCACTGACATTTTATTAAATAAACTTGCCTGCACCGAGATTTCCTAGCATCTACAGCACTTTCCTGCTTAAATCATAACAATGATTGGCTATCTGCTCATTTCTTAAGAAACATACGTTTGGTCAATACCTTTGAATTCTTGACTCCCTTTCAGCGAAATCATCGTTTAGTAACCCGATACCTATGGAGTTATAGAGAGCTTCAACGTGGCAATAATTAGACTTTTTAGATAGCTTAAACCCTCCTCATCATTTTTCATGTGGTTAATTTTAACATTTATCACAAAATTTGGTATTTTTTAATGTTAAAGTACGATAGGAGACGAGTTGCGATCGGCACTGCTTACTTTAAATTGGTTTTATCGCAGCCCGATGTACTGATACTCCTCTAAATAGTGTTTAATTATGAAAAAGCGATATTTTAAAACACGTGGGTATAATATCTAAACAGAAGAACGCTTTACACTAAAATACCGAAACTTTTAACATTGCCATCAATCATCAGTATAGCCCATTTAGAGAAGGTGAAAATTTTATCAAATACGCATAGTTTTTCAAAAATGTTTTGATCTAACAAAAAGGTACATTAATTAACGGCCAGTTTCTTCATCAAAAGTTAAAGTTAAAGTAATGTCTAAAGTGAAAGTAACGGTCAAATTCGTTTTTTAAAGGCTAAAGTGACAGCAAAATTCATAGAAAAATTGAATTTAACCGTTACTTTAACTTTAGACATTACTTTGACTTTTACTTTGGCTTTAACTTTTGATGAAGAAACTGGCTGTAAGACTGCATTATCAGTTTTCTGAAAATCACTTCAAAAACTTTTCAAAACACCGACGAACTTTCTGCCAGCAATTAGTCCAAAACAAGGTTTAACCAATTTCTTAGCAATTGTACAAAATTCAAATTTAGAATACACTCTCACGCATGCTTGGCTAACCCTTTTGATGCTATAGTTCGGCCATTCAGAGAATGCGTTCCTGACACGTCGCGATTGAACTGACGACGTAACTACATTCATTGATTATTGATATAATAATGTTGTTTTAATGCTCCTCAATTGTTAAAACGGTAAACAACCAGCAAAAATATTTTTATCGTAACTGCAACGCCATTGCAAAGTTACGTCGTCAGTTCAATCGCGACGTGTCAGGAACGCATTCTCTGAATGGCCGAACTATAGAAACATACTACAATCATTAAAACCCTTTGAAATACACGTAAAGTCCTTAAAACTAAGATTTCGCATAGGTGCCCGCTTTTTTTGCAAAAGAGTGTATTTCCAAAATAATTATTAAAATTGTTGAAATAGATACTAACGTGTTAACATACATTATTAAGGTCAAGCAAGTACTGTCCCGAAAGTAGCTGAACAACATAAGCGTCAAAAGTACATTAACACACGGCAACATTAAAAATATACTTTGTTAACCTAATTTTGTATTTACGGCTGTTTAGTGACTTTTGATACAATGATGTTCAGCGACATTTGGATTGATGGTGTACAGCGACTTTAGGAATACTATATAGTGCACAGATACTTTTGAAATACTCGTGTTTAACGACTTTTGTAAGTTTCTGGTGTACAGTCTATTTTGTTTCCTAGTTGCGACTATAACTTATGGCATTTTATTGTGAACAGGTGTTTTGTCATGTTGATTCTGTTCATCGACTTTTGGTGCTGACTGTACTTGAAATCTACATCATTCAATAAAATCACCTAGTTTTTTACTTTCTTCTTAGATCTATGACCTCTTTTACATAACCCAACCAACATTATACACTTATGGCTACTCCGAAAACCATCCTTCACTCTCTCTAAACATATACTAATGTATAAAACCATAATTGCTTACCCCAAAGCATTGCCAGCCTCCTTGCTCTTGTAGATGTCACAGTTGGAGAGCAGTTTGTTCTCATCGCCGGTGGTGTACTCTCCAGCTAGCTGACACAGGGACCGGTGGAATTGGAACTGAATGATGTAGGAAATGTAGTACCTGGAAATGAAAAGTAAAATAATATTTGAAATTGTGGTGAATGCATATCACAGTCAAACTGCTCTTAAAGTTTTGTGGGACACTGTAGTTAGTTCATAAGTTTACACTGTATTTTATAATAAACTAGCCGTTTTCCAGCGGTTTCACCCGCGTCCTGTGGGAGCTAATGCCCGTACCGGAATAAAATATAGCCTATGTTACTCGCAGATAATATAGCTTTCTAATGGTGAAAGAATATTTAAAATCGGTCCAGTAGTTTGTGAGTTTATCCATTACAACCAAACAAACAAACAAAGTTTTCCTCTTTATAATATTAGTATAAATAAAATAAATATCGGAGCCGAATGCTGCCAACGGGCCGAAAGAATCGAATTCAAGTTAGGCATCGCACACAAAATTTTATTGAAACGGAATGCGAGGAATGCGCCAAACAAATCGTTCATATTTTTTCATATCTGTGATGGATTGGACCATTAGTTGTATCCGGTAGATTTAGGTTTGATGAGGCTCCTTGTGAAATAGTTTACCTATACGTAGACCACTGTTTTGCTCTTGTTATGCGGTAGGCGCATAAATAACTTGTAAATGTTTCGATTTCAGATTTCAGCAAAGATGTTATTAGCTCAGTCTCACCTCATATACTCCACATCAGCCGAAATATGATACTTGGCAGCTGCATCAAAATCGTCTTCAGACCTTGGTGCTGGAGGCTCTATACCTTGGAGGGCTTCCCTCAGCTGCCAGTAGTGACAGTTGTAGTCCTCAGTAGTCGTGGTGCCTCGGAAGACGCCGTAACGGAAAAGATCGAGGAGATACCCGAAGGGGAGGAAGACTATCTTGTCAAGACCCTAGAAGTATAAGAAAAATACTCTTAGATGTCAAGTAGTTTTAAAATCATGCATTGGCTATTTTGTGAGACCACATTGTAACAAATTATTTTAAAAATTGAAAAAATTATTAAAAGAGGCACGAATTATTTTAATGCCCAAACTGTAAGTCACTCTGTCTGTCTTTCCACCTTTCGCAATCAAACTACTGAACCCATATAAATGATATTTGATTCACAAATATAGTCTTCAGCCTAAGAAAGTATATAGACTATCTCCTTTTAAACCGGCTGCAGTGAGTCATTTCTTCAAGTGACGGCGGAGAACAGCAGATTATTAAGCAGAGTGCTTTACCATTTTATAAAGCTGATTGATATTAAACTCAATATCCTCAGGACCATCTTCTAGGAGACCCATGACTCTCAAGTGTTTAGGTGTGGCTACTGAAAGAGCGATGACGTCACCCACAGCCTCGTGGAATCCTGAAATAACAAATAAACATCAAAACTTGAGATATTGGAACTTTGGACGCCTAAAATTATTAACATAAATAGTCAGGTATGAAATCTCACATTTTCGGTAAAATAACGAAAGTTATAAGAAATTGAAAGCAGAGATTTTAATTACCAGGATTAGCTCCAGCCCTATAGATGACGGGTTGATCTTTGTATTGCAAGTAATACTGGATGTGGCCCATCTCGTGGTGCGTGGTCTTGAAGAATGCGTCTGTGATTGTTGTGCATTGCTTGATCCTAGAAAAGAAAACATAAATTTTATAATTATAAATACACCAGCCAAGAGCCTGATGATTACGACTAACCGTCAGTTGCAAAACGATCCATAAAGTTAAAACTTCTTTAAATCCATTGCTGACTCTTTCTTAATCAACAATATAAAAAGTGTTAGCAAAAGATTTAATGAAGCTTTAATTTTAATGGATCTTTGTGCAACTGACGGTAAGTAGAATAATAAATATGGTGATGCATGTGAAAGAGACTGATGACTTTATGCTGTTAAATATTTTAACTGTTTTAAGACTTAAAACTTATAAAACTAACGTACCTAAAATCTTCACCATCAAAGAAGTCCCAGGCGGAAGCATGGCAAACCATGTCGCGTCCATCAGTAGGTTTCTCGATAATGGACCTCTCCCAGAACAGATCAGGCATGGGCATCAAGTCCAGAGAAGTAAAGAACTCCTCAGCGGTTTGGAAGAACTTCAGCGCTGTGTAATTCTGAAAATATGAAAATAATTGGAATCCTAAAAGATTGTAAGAGAAAATACTATAAAAGTCAGATAGGATGTCATTTTAGGTAAAACATTGGTTTTTGATTACTTCTGGTAAGACAAAAAACTTATACCAATGTGATGTCTAACCTGAGCTTGCAGAGCTCCTGTGATATCAATTTCAGCCTTGTCCGGGTAAGGCCTGGTGAACTTCTCCACGTTATTCCAAGTCTGAGCCCAAATGTTACCTGAAATATGCAATGAAGATTAATTATCCATTAATTTATTTATGCTTTTTAACCTACCTAAGTTGCTACAGTAAATATATTATTTCAATACTGAAATTTTCTAATGATAAAGGCTCTTCATTCTTTGTTAAAGTCTCCCAGATAAATGACCATTAAGTGAATACGTGTCAGTTATTATTCAGTGAAATGTTGAATTCAGAATTCACCAACAGATAACAAGCCAAACTCATTTCTAAACAGATGTAACAGAGTTCAAAATCAAACTCCAAAATCAACAAAAACTTACCCAACAAATGCGCAGGGATGGGTCCTCTAGCCGGCACGACATCTTCTCCATACTTCAGTCTGAGATGCCTCCTGACGTATGCGTGGATCTGCTGATAAAGAGGTTTGATCTGCGCCCAGAGTGCTGCAAACTGGTCTTCGCTGTCATCAGCCTCGTATTCACTGAGCCACCATTCTGCTACGCTGTCGTAACCTGGTGAATTTCAATTGAAATTAGATTGTGGATTCCTTGAAGGGTTACTGATTTTAATGTCAATAACCTAAATAGCACAGATGACACAATCCTGTTTGTTACCACTAACTGGTTTGAGATTACGACATTTAGCCTTAGCACGCCACAAACTTTTAGCCGGCCGATAGTGTGTTTGGGCTCATAAATCAGTACAAAAATGAATGATAGTACGCACATTACAAAAATCAGGTTTCAGACCGAATGAAACCTATGTTTGGAATCTGAAAGATTTCCTTTAAAATTAATAATTAAATTTAAATTTAATAAAGGTCTTCCGACTGTTTAATCTATATTTGTGCTGTACTCTTAAAATCATCTTCTAATACAGTAAGTCGATGTCTAAAATTAGATGTATTTTATTTCCATAACTACGCATTAATTGCTTGAATTGACAAGAATTGACAACGCTTACCGTTCAACTTGGCAGCCTCATTGTCCATAGCGACGTACTCAGTGAAGTTACCCTTGGAGGCGGCGCCGGCGACCCTGTGCCACTCCAGCCAGGTGTACTTCAACTCCTCAGGGTCATTGCTGGTCGCGAAGATATTTGTTACCTCTAAAATATTGAATAAGATACATTACAGATAACCTATAGTATCAATGCTAGTAAAAGCGTTTTGTTTTTCTATTTAACACTACCTAACCCAACACTTTGTATATTTTAAACCTTGCCTGGACCTCTATACATATTTTAAAACCTAAATAAATCGGTCCAGCCATTCCCGAGTTTATTTATTTATTTATTTATTTTGTTTTAAAGAAAGCTTACAGACTAATTACACCAATTATTTAACTAAGTATATAAAATAATTGCTAATGACAAGCTTCCACATGTTTACAGAATTATATTAAGTTCATATTTTTAACAAACAAACGTGTTTCACTTGCTTCACTTTTATACTTAATTCAAGTAGGAATAGGACGTGAGACAAGTTACGTGAGACTAACGTACAGCAATTATTTGCAATTATTTGTACAGCAAATAATTGCTGTACGTTAGTCGTACGTTAGTTTTTTTTTTTTGTTTTAAGAGAAGAAGATAATATATTACCTGGTTCCACATGCAAATCACATTTAGTTCTATCTTTATAGTCACAAATTGTGGCTTTAGCGTAAGTAGACTGCATATTACTGATAGCATTGATCAATCTCTCATTCAGATCCTCAGGCAGAGCTGAAGTACCAAGCTTGGAATACTTCTCGAACATTCTCTTGAGATCTCGATCTTCGTACTCGTGCCAGAGATAGCTCATTGTATCTTTCCAGTATTCTTTATCTTCTTCTGCTAGTTCTAAAGATATTTGAAGCTAAAAAACAAAAAAGGACAAACAAGGTTATTCTTTGTGTAAGTTTTGTTCACTTAAACAGGTCTTTGTGAGGTCAAAAAATCAATAATTAGGTTAAACACCAAACATTTCCAAAATTAAGCCTCCAAAGAACACGTTTTCGATGAATGCCGGCAATTTAATAAATATACACCCGATTCAAATACATAACTCGTTACCGTATCTTTTGAGAAATCATATTTGATTTCAATGCGGTCTTTTGTATAACCATTCAATCTTATTGCTAACCTTCTCAAGTTGGACTTATATGAAACATAACTTGGTTATATGCTAAATATCTCACTCACCAGTCGATTCTCATTAGCCTTAGTAATATTGCTCTCATAGTCCCAAGTTGCAATCGTCTTCTTATTCTTGGCTTTAGACATGATCTCATCCAGGTTCCTCATGTAATCTCTGCCGGCTGCTTCTTCGGCCGCCCTTTCCACCGCCCGCCCTTTAGCAGCCACTATGAAGACGGACGCGATCGCGCCCACTAGGGCAAGCTCGCCGATGATCTTCATTATCAACTGTGAAACCATTAGTTATAGTTTGTCTTTCAATTTGAACTTTTCTAGGATTTTGTTAAAATATGTTCTATCCACCTTTAGACTTAGGAGAGGTTCATATCTGATGACATGTTCCGTCGTATTATCGGTAGAGTTACCCCAAAACAGACAAATGTAGGATAATAAAACATTCAGTCATTCACACCTATATAACCAATGATGTGTTAGCGCGTCGATCATACATTTTCAATACGAGATATGAACCTTCCCTGAAGTCTCTCCTATTATATGTTTCGATCACGATTGTCAGCTGTTCTTTGGGTTTAGGATCGGTTATGGCTTATGTTTAACTGATCACCAGAAATAGTAACAAATAGCAGACAAAAATAGTAAATGATCACCAAAATGAAACTCGCATTTTAATGTAAAATGATAACCAAAGTTTTAACACTTTGCTATCCTATTTAAGTGAAATTACTCCAAAATAAATCATGCGCAAGCCAAAAATAGTAAATGATCACCAAAATTAAACCACCATTTTAAAGTAAAATGATAACCAAAGTTTTTACATTCTGCTATCCTATTTAAGCAAAATGAGTCCAAATAAATCATCGTTACCCCAAAAGTAGTAAATGATCACCAAAAGTAGTGAATGATCATCAAAATTATACCAGCGTTTTAATATAAAATGATAACCAAAGTTTTTACATCTTGCTATCCTGTTTAAGTAAATTGACTCCAAAAAAATCAGTTCGGCCTGATACAATAAATGTAATAACATTATGGGGACCTTTTTCCTGCTCTAAGGTGGAAAATTGTCTATTGCGTTGCATGCCTCTAAACAGTGCGATAAGAGTGTGTTTTCGAGGGAGTGTATTGAGAAACACATTCTTCTTCTTTCTCCTGCCCTGTTCCCAATTTTACTTGGGGTCGGCGCAATATGTCATTTTCTTCCATTTTCCCCTGTCACTCGTCATACTGACACTCACGCATGCATTGCAAACCGGACACAAAACTTAATATGGCATCATAATACTTTATTTGGTAATAAGCCTACATTTTATGGCTATCACAGTGACTTATTTAGGCAAAAATAATACATTAATTTGGTCGTCAAGAGTTGGTGATCATTTACTAAATTTGGTGGTCGAATACAATTTTAAAGTGAAGTCGTGACTAAAATAGCTGGTACTATTACATTTTTAGACTTTATTTTTCTGGTGTTCAGTAGATTTTTCTGGTTGCAAAACTAAGGGTATCAAAGCATTTTATGGTGGTCATTATATTTGTTCCCATCGGTTATTGCCCAGTCTTCCTGATCAGTAAAACAAATTCAGAGTTGTACTACTATGGTTTTAGATAAGTTCAATCTTATATAACTTCTACTGTTATTAATTACTGTTCAATCTTATATAACTGTAATAATCAATTTACGAGAGGCATTCATAATGTTTTAGTACCTATTGTTTCTTTCTACCTGCCCTATTAGATTTAGTATGAGTGTGACAGATTCTATTTATGTAAATAATTATTTTCTGTAGTTTTATCATCCTTAGCAAAACCTGTGTGAATATACATAAGCAATGAAGTAATTAATTTTATATCTAGTTTAGCAACTACCATTTAACTGAATAGGTACACCTTGACCCTATGCAGGTAGTTATAAGTCTCTTCACGTATTTAAAAGTACAAACTTAATATATTCTTACCCTGAGAAAGAAAGAATAATTGAAGATTCTGATACACGAATTAAAAAGAAACTAAATCACATCCTAATAAGTTAGAAAACTAGGAATAGGATTTTAAAAACGAAAATATGCAAATATAAATACACATTATTGAACCATATTTTGGAGTTTTGTTAACCAAGATATCGATATGAAAATAAATATAAACTAGACACACTAAAAACTCTACATATTTTCACCAGAAATGAGCCTAACACCACACACAAAACAAAATATAAGTAAACCGAGCTTAACAAAATAAAATATAGAACTATAGTTCGGCCATTCAGAGAATGCGTTCCTGACACGTCGCGATTGAACTGACGACGTAACTTTGCAATGGCGTTGCAGTTACGATAAAAATATTTTTGCTGGTTGTTTACCGTTTTAACAATTGAGGAGCATTAAAACAACATTATTATATCAATAATCAATGAATGTTATTACGTCGTCAGTTCAATCGCGACGTGTCAGGAACGCATTCTCTGAATGGCCGAACTATAACCTGCAAGATTAACAAGACTACACAGTTTCACAACTAGCAATGAAGCAAGCAATCCTATATCAATGCATAAATAGTGAAGCCTCAGTCTAAAAAGTCAGACAAAACAGCGTGTCAAGGAATAAGGAGAGGTGAATGATCCAACGAACAATATTGTTGGAGCCAAATTGAGCAGAACGGATGGTAAAAAGAATTATGAAGATGTAGGTAACCTCGACGATGTTTGTGTGAAAAAGTAACTAGGTATTTGAAGACAAGTTAAATAATGTATGTATGTATGAGGTAGATATAGTTTTACCAAATATAGATAAGATTTTAATAATATGGAGATGAGGAAGTTGAGATACTGATGCCTTAGTCTAAAACGTTAGGCAAAGCAGTGTGTCAAGGAACAAGGAGAGGTGATCCAACCGACGATATTGTTGGAGCCAAATTGAGCAGAACGGATAGTAATCTCGACGATGTTTGTGTGAAAAAGTAAGAAGGGCATTTGAAGACAAGCCTAATGATTTAGGCCTATTTTTGCTTCTATAGGCGGTTTATTGAAACCTTTTTACAGCCTGAGGTGCTTTATTTATTACGCTTCGTAGAGAAAGACAGTTGTCGTTTAGCCGATGGTTTCTGCAAATGACTACCGGTGAAGAGGGATTAGTCTTAATAATGATAAACAACAATTTAATAACAGCGTGGTTGAGAGCCAGGACAGCCTCCAAATGAATGTGTTTAAGAAGCGCAATGATAGACTTCTATGTAGCTAAATGTTTGATTGTTTTTAATTTGTACCGTGTCGAAGTACGTCAATTTGTAAAGAGATAAGTAAACGCGCGTAAAAAAGGTTTTCAAAAATCCAACCAAGTCTAGACGCAGTCTATTTCCGTAGATTAAATGACGATTTAAGATGCAGTGTAACTAATTCAAGCAATTAATTTAGAACGAATCCAATATTGAATTCAAAGATAGATAAAGAAACTTCGAGTACATAGAGCCTTACAGCACAATATTTTTTTCGACAATTCAAATCTCAAGTAGATAAATATCTTCATAATCTCTATATCTTCTACAATTTATATCATGAACTACATATATCTTATCTACACAAGAGTTGTGTAACTGAGAAAGACATTCTCTGGTGGCAACCAAACAATCTTATAGTTCAAAGTACATAGAATTACACCCTTTAATCATGATCAGACAGACAGATCATAAGACACATTCATAATCATCACCAAAACATCTCTGGCGCCTACAAACTTTGAAATATTAAACTCTACAACCTCTTGTAACAATTGCGCAGACATTTTTATCTGTGATGTGTGTTTATTCACAAAATATTTACATTAATTGAAAAAAAAATAAAAATAAACTTATATATATATATACAACTTAAAACTAATACAGTGAATCAAAAAATTGCTCCTCATCGCTGTCACTGGGTAATGTACCCAAAAGACTGGCAGCATTGCCACGTTGGATGGCAATGCTCAATCTCTGTGCGAAATAAAAGCCAGCCTTTGGGTCCCGGGAAGTCTCAACCAGGCGCTGGGAAATATCCCTGGCAAGGAGGTGGGCGCTCGGACCTCACCGCCCTAGAGTTTCAACCCCAAACGGCTCAAACATGTATTTGCCTATAAGGTTACTATATTTGCGCCGCTTGAGGTTCTTTGCTTGTGCAGCGGCGGAGCCACTTTATACGCTTTTTATCTTCATTTGTTTTTCCTTACCATCTTCCTAGATCAGATCAATAGAAAAAAATACTAGAATATTCTTCTTGCACCTTTTCTTCACAATTAATTCTTACAACTCACTCCCCAAACTTAGTCCCCAAAAATGATCTTCAATACCGCTTGTACTTACAAACAAAACCTTCTTAGCTGTCTGGCTAAAATATCCACAAGGCATTTTCCACCAAAATTTTGTCACTTCTCACACACAACCATCACTACTTCTGAATGTGGTCAAACCATTGGTCCATACTCAAAAACAGTAATTATTATGTAAATTAATTACTAACGTGTCATGCTTTTAGGATTTCAAGAGATTCGTGTGACGAGAAAATTGGAGGCGAGACCAATGCGACTGGTGGACGTTTTAGACCAAATGAAATAATGTTCAAATTTACTTAAATACTTTGCAATTCGTTTAATATATTGTCCAAGAAGCAATTTCATCTAATTTCTAATCAAATAATACTACGAAAGAAGAATCTAGACCAAACAATAAACACGCAAGTATGACGCAGGATCTCCAAAGGCGTGACTTAAAAACAAAGTGTTTCACCATTCTTTCCTTCACTGGTAATCTAACAAGAAGCAATTAGTTTGAGGACAAGACAACTTATTCATCTATGAAGTCTTCTAACACTATTATCCATTCAAGTTTTGATATATATAGTTACTTCATTTTGCTCAATTCATCCTCCGAGCCTTTTCCCAAATATGTTAGGGTCAGCTTCCAGTCTAACCGGATTCAGCTGAGTACCAGTGCTTTACAAGGAGCGACTGCCTATCTGACCTCCTCAACCCAGTTACCCGGGCAACCCGATACCCCTTGGTTAGACTTCATTTTGCTCAATTATTCTGCAGATAAAACCTAAAATGATCAGGCTATAGCTAAAAGTCTGTTAAAAACTTTAGAATCCTACTGCAGTAGCACATAAACTCGTCACAATAGCTCTCGACAAATATTCATTCGGTATTCATAAACGCAAAACATTGTTAGGCAAATATTTGTGACCATTTTGTGGCACATTATTGTCTTCTGTGTAAAGAATACTTGAAGGTAACAGACAGAATAACGGATAGGCACCAGAATCTTCTAATGTTATTTTTGTTCATCAACAATGGAAGTAGTCTCAATGTATCCATTTTTAAAATTATATGTAATACAATTTATTAAATAATCCACCTGGGGTCATCGGAGGGGTCTGTCAGACTCTTACTGGCTGAAACCCATCTGGTCAACAGTCTTCAGTTACCCTTTGTCGAGGGCATGGGTATTGCCAAAGTATTCTGCCGCACCCCTAACGCAAGCGGGTATTTACTCACCAGAATCACGTTAACTTTGTATTAATTTAATAATGAGTTAGCATTTTACCCATAGTAAAAGGCAGAGTTATTGTCAAATAATACAGGTAAACATTTCTTTTAATAGGTACTCGGAGATAAAAAAAGTCTTAAGGTACATGGTTCAAAAGTTTCAGACATTAAGACATCTACATACGTAAACGCACACGGACACAAAATACATATTATGCTACATGTTATCCTAATGAATTTGATAAGTGAAATAAGGACCGCCTGATATTTTTTCATCTTTTCGAAAATTTAAATGTAAATTCTTATCCGTAAAGAAATATAAAGAACATAAATGATTACTCACAAGACATCGCTTCTGCTCTTTCGATTTCATCCCAAAACAAAAATGCTTGACCACAACTTTTACAAAACATTAAGACCTGATTCGTCGTAACATGTAACTAAACTCTATACCATGCAGCACAAAGCTTATATTTGTTTGACACGACTTGGTGAGCAAGTTAAATAAATTTTTCTTTTAATTAACGGTAGAATGACGATTCTCTTTGATGACATTTCGCACTATAATAAGCCTGCCGAGCTGCAATCTACTGAATTTTAAATAATTGTTGTTAATTACAAAATTATAAGGAAAATTAAGTGTTTCTTTGTTTACAGAATGACAAGCTTTTTTATCTTTTGGTTCTATATTTATCTTAGAATTATTAGGTAGAAGGGATTTAGAACATTTTTTGTTATTATTTTTTTAGTTTTAGAAATCTATTGCAATGGTTTAAGTCTGTTTAGTCCAGGCATTGAGAGGAAGATACTAACTGACCCTAAACTTCTATTCAGCATCAATAACATAAATAAACTCTTTCTACAATCAATTGAGGCATCAAAAACTAGGTTATTCCTATTACTACTACAATTCTTGCTAACATTATGAATACGAAAGAGAATTTTTCATTGTTAGGTATTCTTTCACGCCGAAATAGCTATACCAATTGAAATGCAATGTGTCATGGAAGTAGGTACCCTGGAAACAGATGTTGCTGGACTGTAGTTCGAACGGTACTCGCTACAGAAGAGGGAAAAGTTTATTATATTGATAAGTTTTCTTATTGAAACAAACACTTTATTACGTCCTTCCTCCTGTCTGTCTGTTTGTCTGTTTGACATTATAAATAACAATTTACGTCTTTTCCCCGTTCCGCCTACTTTGAGTACCTTTAAGCGTGAAGGATAATAACAACTTTCTGAATGACCTAAGATGTCAAACTACATTTTATTGATTCATTCATCGTCATCTTCAAAAAAAAATCCTGGCCAGCAGGTTCAATGCAACCTTTGCTGTTGAAGCTAGCCATACAACACCTAGCAAAAACACAACACAGAGCTGCCTCTTTGACTCCATCACACTGAACGCTCATTAAATGTTTATCCTACTTATATTATAAATGTGAAAGTTTGTGAGAATGTATGGATGTATGTTTGTTATTCAATCACGCAAAAACGGCTGGACCGATTTGATTGAAACTTGGTATGTAGATAGGTGATACCCTGCATTAACACATAGGCTACGTTTTATCAACACACCACGCGGGCGAAGCCGCTGGCGGAAGCTAGTAGACTATATTTTTTCTGCGTCATTATTACACACTTAATCTTCAAATCTTAAATCTCAAATATTCGTCAAATTGCCTAGGTTATTGGTGACTTTTAAAACTTCAAGTTAAACTTTTAGAAGATTCGACAGGACTGGTAAAAACAATATTTAAAAGTAATGCTATAGCAACAAAAAAAAGTTGTATCTCTTACCGGCTAGTTCCTTCGTCTATCGAACACACACCACTACTACTTGAGACGGGATGCGATACGTATTTATCTAAAGCACTCCTTGAATGATAATCCGTGTCAGTACAATTGGCGATACATACTGATACAAACCCGATCGGTGTTTGTTTTTTCTTTTTTCTGTTTGTCATTTTTGTCGTGGGATCTGAGAACGGGTCTTGAAGTGTATGCAAATTGTATGTTGGTTTTGTTGCTTTCGAAAATGTTGGTTGTTTTTTTGTGATGGTGGTTATAGGCCCAAAAAACATTTGCAATTTTGCAGTTATAAATTTCAAGTCTTTTACTTGTTTTTATTTGTTTAATTAGGTTTTTAAATCAATGGATGATCTCTTCTTGAGGAGTCATTTTAAGAGTCTGTAAAAAAATAATCAATTAAGACAATGATTTGGGATTGCCAAATTGGAGTTAAATTAACATATGTTAGAATAAAATTCCATTCTACTCTCATGATCAGCAAAGCTGCTATATCAAACTAGTTTCACGAGATTATTCCCATGCACTTGTCATTGGTTCAAAAGCAAACGTGTTTGTTTTGCATAAATACATACTCTAGGATTTTTCCTCAAAACTTCGTGTTTGGAATCAAAATATTGAACAGAGTTTATTTACTTTGATAGCCTTGATCCTGACATTGGTAAAGGTGTCTATCAGAGAGTATATTCTAGAACATATTTATCCCAAATAATAACTTGGAAACAGGGAAAAAGAAAGTATGGAAGTATATAGACACACATAATTATTAAACTCATCATAACTCATTTCACCTTAGTCCTGAAATTTTCGAAATATTATGTGTCGCGATATATTCTTCCTTTCGACTAGTGATTTTACAGCCACAGTTCTTTTTCACTCCAAAAGATACAAATTTCAGATTTCAACATCCAAAAGATAACCGCATCTAACAATATCTGTTATCGGACATTTGTTTATCGCCACTTTGTACTCACTTAAAATTTTCGATAGTTTTGTGGCGGACTAAAACCTGTATAGTCGGAACTTTTTGTGTGTGTGTTTTGTTTTATATTTTATTAATTTTTCTCCTTCAAAATAAGCTGACAGATTACAATACTTTTACAATCTTGATGAAGCATTTTTATTAATACACAGTCCTATTCAGGCCTTGCTTATTATATGCTGCTCTATACGGGTTAGAATCCTGCATAGTATGCTTATGAGCATCTCGCTTAGATGCTACAGTTTAGTTTCGCGACAGCCCCAACACCATTCTCGGAGCGTTGGCTGAAAGGTGGGACTCTCCGATCTTAGGGCGGTGGATACGACTGCATGCAGTCAAGTAGACATCCCCAGGGTCGGCGAGCCTCATGCTCGAATAATATATGTACTAACACTAGTTTATAAGTTCATACTGTTACTAACAATAATGTAGCTACTAACAATAATTTAGCTACTAACAATAATGTAGCTACTAACAATAATGTAGCTACTAACAATAGATTATAAGTTTGCATTGTTACTAACAAATATGGAATTTATTCTGAAATAAATGTTTATTATTATTATAACTTGTATGTCTCTACCCGACCACGGGACTACAGAGTCCCGGATTTTTGAAAGGCGAACGTGGGGCCGAAGCCAACACGCTGAAGCCCTTTTGAGACAACTTTAATGAAATGGCGACACAAAACCGACGATTATCCCTGTATACACTATAGAAACGTACCCAAGGACAATCCCCGGTTCTGTGCTAAACTATTGCTAAATATGGAATAAAACTACTAGGGCTATTGGGATGGGATGCTAATGGACTGGGAATTGGGATAACTATGGGAACTATGGCACCTGCCGATAACAATGTTTGCACACGTAAAAATGGCAGGTGGAGACTCGCCAACTCACTTACTGGGCAGGGGCCCAGTAAGACTGATGGCGAGTAAGACCAACCCACACTGACCAACCCAGTAAGACCAACTCACTTACTGGGGATTCCCAGGGGGGAATCAGTCGCTAAATGGCAACAAGAGGGCAACAGGTACATGAGCGGCTGAAGGGTGAGGATACCTCGGCGGACTTTAAACGCAGATCACGCGCTCCCTGTGGGTCCATCATCACCGGCCCACTCGCCACTTACCACGAGGCACCTACCCTCCGAGCGGGCTGCTAACCCTACTCTAGCGACTCCACTCTGACCGGCCGATGAAGGCAAGCCAAGAGGCGGGAGACCTATCCCCCGTCATGCTTCACAGACAGTATACTCTCCCTGGAGCACTCGGATATATAGCCCTGCGGGGTCGCTACTCCCCGTCATCCGCCTCAGATGACCGGCGGGGCTTATTATTATTATTATTTATCTCTGGGTATATCTCGAATATTAGGAGTATAGTGTCTGAGTTTAGAAATACGCAAGTCATAGTACTAGCCATGCAATACTAGTCCTTCTCAACTTTATTAATTTGGAGTTTCCAAAAAAAAAAATATTGAATCATCATCTGCCTGGTCTTGTCGGTCTGGTATCAGTTTCACCAGGTTCACCTGAGTACCTAGATTTAACATTAAACAATTGCCTCCTCTTCAACCGAGTTACCCGGGCAAACCAATACTCCTCGGTAAGACTGGTTGCCAGACTTACCGGCTTCTGATTACCCGTAACGACTGCCAGTGAAGTGTGGCTGTTCAAAAGTCTAAAAATAAAATACTGCAAAATCCTTATAAAAAAAACGTTTATTATGAATACTGTGTTGCTTGTCTGCTATCAATTAGACTAAGTGTAGTAAGTACTGGACGCGTCACGACTCCGCTGCCTCCTGTGCTTCGGGTTTGCTCGCCTCCTTCGCGCTGAGCGCCGCTCGCTGCTCTGCCGTGCAGTATTCTGGAAACCGGAGGAAGATGGTGTGAGCTTTATATGGCAAGGTGTGGGGAGAGAGAATCGATAGCATCGATTGCTATGAAGCAAATACAGAGCAGCTTGAGGAAGAATGATTTCATAATGGGAGCATCCAAATGGGCAAACAGTTTGATGTCCACTAGTCTAAATCATAGCAAATCGAGAGAAAACTGGTTAGTGTAGTTTGCGTTTAGAAACAGTACACCGGGTTTGCTACACGCGATACATTCCGCATAGCAACGCCCTTTGACGCCAATTGACGCATTGCCGCAAGATATAACTTAGCAGAGGGTCCAAAGCGCAATATAGTCTCTTAAAAGATCCAAGAATATCAATACTAACGTGTTCTACTTGACTCCCATCCGATAAATTCTCCTGTGCGCTGATTCTCCGCCGTCAGCCAGTCGTGGAGAGGCCTGAAGTACTCCAGTAGACCATCGGCTTTCATTCTTCGCTGGCCTGTGAGGGCTTCCATCGCGTCGGGCCAAGGCTTTGAGGATCCCATTTTGAGCATATTCCTAAGGACATATAAAACTTGTATCTAAAAACTGCTTGGTAAAAAGAGTTTTCAGCTCTTATTTTGAACAAGGTAAAACAACTAAAGTTGAAGGTTACAAAGACTAGCGATGGACTGATAATAGTGGTAGTGTTGAATTATAAAGAAACTACAAAAATCTAGCACACACACAAGTTCATCTAAAATCACCCAATTACCTATTTACTTGAAATCTGTAGCGTTGTTAACTCCCAACTTTCACAAAATGACGAAGACCAAAACTATCTCCACAGCCTTTTTCTCCTCCATAAAACAGATCCTATCACAATATCTCACTCTTCCAACGAAAACAGAACCACCTCACCCCAGTCAAGAAACAACATAAATAACAACTTACGCCAACGCGTTACCAGCCGCGATGCTCTGGTAAATGTCACAGTCCACCAGCTTCTTGTTCAGATCTTCAGGCACATACTCCCCGGCTAACTGGCAGAGTGCGCGGTGGAACTGGAACTGGACTATGAAGGAGACGTAGTACCTGGAATATTGGAAGATACAGTATTTGATAAATAAAAGCTATAAAGATAGATATTTTTTATGGAATACATTATGTGAACCTTCAGCGTTATCATCATCTTCCGAGAATTTTTCCAACTATGTTGGGGTCGGCTTCCAGTTTTATCGGATGCAGCTGAGTACCAACGTTATATTAAACTAATACTATAAAGCTGAAGATTTTGTCGGTTTACTTGAACGGGCTGATTTCAAAAACTAATTCTACATGTTGAAGTCCTTTTTATCGAGGAAGACTGTAGGCTACTTTTTATTTTAGTACGTAAAGTACTAAACAGTTAAATATGTGTAAAGATTTCCATTTTGTCCTCACCTAGCATACTCCACATTAGCAGATACGTGGTATTTAGCAGCGGCATCAAAGTCCTCCTCAGTCCTGTTGGTGGGTGGTTCAACTCCCTGCAGCATCTCCCTGAGCTTCCAGTAGTGACAGTTGTAGTCCTCAGGAGTCGTGGTGCCTCGGAAGACGCCGTAGCGGAACATGTCTAATGTGTAGGCGAATGGTAGGAAGACGATTTTGTCTATACCCTGGGGAAAGATGGAGAGATGATATTTAATCAATGGTTTCAACAAATAGTTTGACGGACAATGTATATAAAATCATTAAATCAAGATATAAGGAATTCTTTGACCAATATACAGGGTTACTTGTAAGTAGACCGCATCCTTTCATAAGGTGATAGTATAGGTCAATACGGACAAATTTGACCATGGGATACACTGGGCAAAAGTTAACCCGTTTCAAGATAATCGAATTTCAAGATCGGTCGTCTAGGTACACGTATAAATTTTTATTATTAGTCAAAAGTCTCGTTTTTGTGTGTTCAACAAGGTGAAAGACATATTTAAATAAAATATAATCTTACCATTTTATAAAGCTGATTAATTTCAGTCTGTTCATCTTCAGCATCGCCAGTGCTCAATCCAACACGCCTCAGATGTTTAGGAGATGATACTGACAAAGCAATCGTGTCTCCTACAGCCTCGTGGAAACCTAAAATATTTACCAAATCTTGAGACTACAGAATAATCCAGTAATGTTCCCCAAGAGTTTTTCAAACATATGATTGTAAAATATATAAAGTAATTCAACATATAACATAAACACTCGTATATAAAATAAATATTTCAAGTTTCCGAGTATTGAAACTGCATTTTGAAGATGTAGACCAAGTTGTAGAAAACAATCACCCATTTTATGAAAGATTGATCGAAGAAATACAATACAGAGCAATCGAATTGTGTGAAAACAGGACCGAAAGATAACTAATGAATCTTATTCGTTCCAAAATTCGAAATACCTGGATTAGCACCCTCCCGAAACTGGAACGGCTGGTTTCTATACTGCAAATAATATTGGATATGACCCATTTCGTGATGCACCGTTTTAAAATTTTCTATGTTGATTGAAGTACACATTTTGATCCTGGTATAAAAAATCAACATTAGTTACCTGGATTAGCTCCGTCCCGGAATACAAATGGTTGATGACTATATTGGAGGAAGTATTGTATATGTCCCATTTCGTGGTGTGTGGTCTCAAAGTATTCTTTGTCAACCGATGTGCACTGTTTGATCCTTCGAAATCAAGCCAAATAATTGTGTTAGATAAAATTTAGAATTTTTGGTAATTGTTGTGTGTGAGCCATTTATTTCAAGCCGATGAATATTTGAGAAACAATACAAACTCTTCGCAAGTAACTTCCATAAGCACATTCAATGACTACGCATGCAACATTAGATATGTATTAAAGGGTATGAAAATGTCATGGCAACATTGAATGCTAATCTCTGATAAATATTTACATCCATGAAAGGTTTAGTAGCCAAGCGTACAGTGCCAAATATAATTTTGTCCACCACCACCAGGTTTGTTATTTTCTACACAGTTTAGCCGACTTATTTACCTAAAGTCTTCACCATCATAGAAGTCCCAAGCTGACGCATGGCAAACAATCTCCCTATCAGTGGGCTTCTCAATAATGGAATTCTTCCAGAATTTTTCAGGCATCGCTGTCAAGTTTAGAGACCTAAAGAATTCATCAGACATCTGGAACATCTTCAAAGCTGTGAAGTTCTGGTCTTTCATGGATTGAGTGATATCAATTTCCTTCTTGTCTGGGTAGGGGCGAGTGAACGATTCTATGTTGCCCCAAGTTTGCGCCCACATGTTACCTGGAATTTTAATTACAGTAATTTACATTTAAGAATTATTAATAGATCCAACGTTCTTCGATCATTCCTAGCTACCATTCAAGTTATAATTATAAGGTTAACAAACAGACAGCTTCAATGTCCTATTTAAAATGCTTTTGTTTGGTATATGAAGGTAGGTTTTCAGTCTTCTTCTTTTTCTTAATCATTTAAGATCATCAAAACATACATATACATTATACATATCTTTTTGACGCTTCATTGTCTTGCTATCAGTCTTATTTGACTTATAACTGTGGCGGCTTTTATATTGCTTGAATATAAGTCTTACCAAGTAAATGCGCAGGGATAGGTCCTCGGGCTGACACCACCTGGTCTCCATACTTGTCCCTCAGTCTCTTCCTGACGTACGCATGCAACTGCTGGTACAGCGGCTTCACGTCTTCCCAGAGCTTAGCCAACTGCTGTTCGAAGTCATCGACTTCGTATTCTGACTGCCACCAGTCGGCTACGTTTTTGAAATCTGGAATTACCAAGAAACACTTGATGAGCATTGGAAATATTCTCTTCGTCTTAATAGTCATATAAGTAACGCGCAGCCCCGTACGCGCTTTGCTACGTACCTATAAATGAAGAACCGCTAGACAAATTTTGTGCAAACTTCACATAAACCATTTACTAAACAGCCGTAAAAAGCCCGAACATTTAGCTTAGAAAGGTTAGCCCGTTCTTGACTTGTGACAACGAAAAGTGGCATTAATTTTTATATGTATTAATTCTGACACAGTTAATAAGAACGGATACTTGGTTCTGCGAAATTTCAATCAGTTTTATTACGTCAGCAATTCAAACAGCTTATGTTGACATATTTTAATAAGTTATTTCTTAGAACTATTACATTGTCGGTATTTAATGTTTAATGTATTACTGTACAGTGGTGGTCAGAAACTTTATACGTATTCTTTTAAATCTGCATTAATATTGCGGAAGGTAACAGTATCGCCATGCAAGTGCATGCTAAAGACATTTTCGTTATTTACATTCTCATTCATAATCAATTGCTCACCATTAAGTTTAGCAGCCTCGTTGTATAAGGTGACATATTCAGTGAAGTTAGTCCTGGCTTTAGCACCGGCTTCCTTGTGCCACTCCACCCACAGATGTTTTAGTTCCTCAGGGTCTTGACTCTTTGAGAAAAGCTCCGTAATATCTGGAATTGGTAACATCAAATTTATTAACAATATGATGCAAAAAATAACTATAATTAACGGTACTGAACAGACAGACGGTTGCTGATTTACCGAGACAACAGATGCTACTTTGATGACCCACTTTTTACCCGACAAAAGAAAAGCAAATCTTCGTTATCCAAAAAAAGGATTTATTGAAGAACTTCGTTCGATAGTACTTTTATCAAAAGCCTCACCTGGTTCCAAAGCCAAATTACACTTAGTAGGATCCTTAAAGTCACAGATCTTGGCAGTCGCATAGTTCGACTCCATTCCCGAGACCGACCTCATCAGCTGCTTGTACTTATCATCAGGCAAAGCTGACACTCCTAGCTGACTGTACTTCTTGAACATCCTTCGAAGAGTGAAGTCTTGAAAATCCTGCCATCTGTACATTTTTGTCTCCTCCCAAGCTCGCTTCTCTTGCTGGGATAGTTCTAGCCGGATTTGAATCTGAAACAGTTTGCGTAAGTATTTTAAAGGCCGTTTGAGAATATTTGTGAAGTGGCATCATCATCATCATTCGTCAGCATTGCTATTGTCCCACTGCTGAGCATAGGCCTCCTCTGACATATAAGGTTAAGTGTCAGAAGAAAATTAAGATTTTAAACTTATGTTGCAAGTACCTACTTATTAGAAGAAAGAGGGCGGGAAGAAAAAGACTTATGAATAACTAGCTTTCGCCCGCGACTTCTTTCGCGTGGAATAGTAACTTAAGGTAGATTTTTGGTTTGACCAATAGGTGGCGCTATATGTCCGGAATAAATTTTATTTTTATATTTTTTTGTAATAAAAACTATCCTATGTCCTTTCTCAAGTTTCAAACTGTATCTGTACCAAATTTCACACAAATCGATTCAGTAGTTTAGGCGTGAAGAAAAGACAGACAGACAGACAGAAAGACAGACAGACAGTTACTTTCTCATTTATAATATTAGTTAGGATAAACGTTCATAACTCTAAGGGATTCATAGACCAAAAGCTTCATAAATACATCACATTGTTAATATATCGATGTTAAACTAATCGATTAATCTAATCTAAGTTGCGATTATAATTAACGATATCCTAATCAAATTGTTATGTTTGCCTTATGGTACAATTAACAATCAATCTTGCCATTAAGTGCGCGTGCAAGCGATCAAATTGAACATTAACTTTTAATCGAATTTTCTTAGCTGTAAAATGGCAATTACATGTACTTTATTACATCTATGATTCTTGATTGATAAGTCTGATCACGTGACTTTTGAGCACTTTTGAAAAACGCAACAAAACCCATGAACATAAATTGATTAGATAAACTTTTTTGACAGTTAAAAAGCAGCAGCTGTGCCTTTGAAACCACTCATGTAGCGTCTACAAGATTCCAATACAAGTTTCTGCTTTGTTTACATAATTCCAAAATAAATTGATTTGAAACCGTAACCTCCCTTTGCAATCGGTTAAAACAAAACACTTTCCATCAACGAATTCGATTAAAGATATCAGATTTCTCTTACCCATTTCTCTTCATTCTCCTTCGTGATATTGGACGTGTAATCCCACTCCGACAGACTGGCTCTGTTCTTCCTCTTGCCCATAGCCTTGTCTAGCTGGAAGATGTACTCCCGACCCTCATGTTCGAGTGCCTCTAGGTCCGGATCACGACCCTGGGTGGCGACCACGAAGACCGCCACAATGGCCGCGATCAGCAGGGCACCGCCGCCGATTTTTAGCATCGTCTGAAAGAAAAGGTCTTTGATTATATAGATATTATAATTAAAGAGGTCTAGTGGTCGTAAAGTTTGACTGCTGTGTACAGGGTCTTAGGATTGATTCTCTCGTCGGTCCATGGTCATGTGGGACTTAAGAACTTGGCACCAAGCAGCCCAGAGTCTGGCAGTTGGTGATAATACACCAGTGCCTCAAAAAGCATGTAAATGTATAAGGAATGAACGTTACTTTTTTGACGATGGCAAAAGTCATCAAAGGACCCCTCCCGCTGTGGATTAGCAGCGGTGAGCCCGTCTTAGACTTTTACTGACTAAAAATCCACCTTGTTCCTTCGTTCCATTTATGTACCAGGGCCACGGTAACTCTTTCGAACAATCCCGTAGTCTCGGCGGGAATGAGCATGACTACATCTAGAATAGTGTTGCATTATCGTCCGTACATATAATGTGACGAAATATTCAACCAACGATAAATATATTTACAGCTGTTTATAGATCTACTTTCTCAATGTATGATGTGGATACCGAATGCTTCTATCTTAAGTTCTCAGCCTTGGTCTTATAATCAATACCTTTAATGGCTTCGCTTTCTTATATTTTGGCAAAGGCAGAAACTAAGTTAGTTTTTTGTGAGAATCTACTAACGAAACTATCAAGTGTTACCTTTGGATATCAGGAAAAGTGCATTCAAGAAATTGCAAATAATATTTATGTCGCACTTATCAGGAAATTATATTCGGTAAGACGAATTTGTACCTATAACCAGTCCTTATAATACTTTATTATCAAAAACTAGAAATAACAACCAATAACAACAAAACTATCGCAAAATCTTTGAAGTTTGATATATCAACTGTCAGATCACTTGATGACTGATTTGTTTTTAATGTTTCTTGTGTCGAAGGATTTTATACGATTTTACATTATGATTATAATAGGTAAACATCATTGTTGAGTGAGAAAAATTTTGCCTTATCGCAGGAATGGATTAAGGAAATTCTTCAGATTACAACTGTAGAATCATTTCGCGGTTTGACTGTTTGTACCTGTCGTTATAAAATGACATTAGTAACAGTTTCAATCCTTCACAGAGTCTTCTAGCACCCACACAACGAAACCCACAGCACCCATAAAGACATACACGCACACAGACAAACAATGTATCCATATCTATATTATTCACTAGTACCATAGCCATGTAAAGGCAGTGGTGTGCGTCGAACCGAAACAGTCCTTGACTCGACCATCTTCACGGTGTCAACGTGGTCTTCAGAACAATTGGAGAACTCAGTTTTTGTTAAAATGTTCGCCTTGCCATTGAAATATTTGTATATGTTGATGTTTATTGAAATGTATGCTGATTAAATAAGTGTGAGTTCGAATGCTAGCGTTGTTATTATTTTTTTGACATTTGCGGATTTTGGAAATACGCTACTGCATCAGTGATTAAGTATTTTTATTTATTAGTATAAGGCTACTAAACCATTTTCTATGCCTTACATTGCAGCCGAATTGCGCCTGACTGAGATTAATTGAAAGAAGTAAGTTTGAAATCAATTTAAATCCAATTAATTGTTCCTCTTCAAACGTTACCTTTATCAATTATTTGCAAAAAACCTAAGACACCGCAATATCTAGTAATGCATATTCAAATACTATATAAGAACATTCTATCTATAGAACCTCAACACTCAAGACCAAAATAAATACCAAGCGATATTAAACCATCCAGTTATGTAAATAAGGTATGAAATCATCTGCATACTTCTGAATACATTAGTCCCTTTAATACGGGACTTGAAAACTGGTAAATCCAGGGTCGGTGACACGAAGCATCTTGCATAATTTTTAAATAAAAAAATAAAAAAAACTAACGGAATCTCATATTATAAAAAGCCAATGTTCTTTGCACGGGATCGATTATGCATTTTTGCATTCTCGATACGGTTGTCCGGTTAATCGGTATAAATTAAAATCGAATGGTACATCGAATGGATTAAAAATCGATGTTGCAGGAAATTGAAGGTTGCTGATTTTGCTTGGGTTGTATAATCAATTTTTGTTATTTATATACCTACTTTAATATAGTGTTGTGTGAAAGTTTGTAGAGGTACATACAGTTAAAATTAATCACTCTTGAGAACATTATATAATTACTTTATTATTAAATAATTGTTGTGATGTACATCATAATATTTCTTTTGAACTATTCTTTTAATACGTCTGGCTGGTTTGTTTAATTTTAAGAATTCTTTCTAATCTAACCGTTGCCCATGGTTTCATCCGCGTTCTGGGGGATCTACTTACCGCACATGGATAAAGATTAGCCTAGTAGTACCTAGATTTTATTCTGACGTTTATTAAGCAGTAGTTTTTGGTGTAATTTATTTAAAGTCGTTGGTGACATATACCTTATCGAAAACAATATTATTAAAAGAAAAAGAAAGTGGTTATAAGATTACAGAAAAATCTTTTGTGTCGTTGACAGCTGTTAATTTTCAAGTGAAAATGCCATTTTTCGTATTACCTGACAGACCATATTTACCTTATGTCAGAGAACCCTCGGTTTAATTAGCTATTTATCTATAATATTAATTGAAAAACATGTGTAAATGGATACCACGCGCCTGTTGAGCAATTATCTTTATTGTGCTAGGTAGGTATATTGAATTGCAGATTCATTTGATGAAAAACATATAAAATGTTCGCACATGGCTTTAATTAGCGACTGGTGTTAACTACAATTTTTGATAATGCTTTGCAAAAATGACCTACTATCAATTTTCCATATTTTTATGAATAAGGTAAGCAACAAAGGTCTATTAACTAATTAGAAATACCTAAATACTAAAATCTCAAATGCTGTTTTTTTGCTAGGTTACATAATTTTGTTCCGTAGTGGTGACGGTTAATTCGACTTTTCTTGTCTATTCTTGTAAGTTTTCTAAAACATAAATATTTGACTTAATGAACATTTCTCTGCGTAATTTGTCTCTCTAGAATCTGCTAATTACAGCTCTCATCGTCAATCCTTCTAATTATGAAGAAATAATTTTGTAGCATTTATATATGAAAGTAATTTTGTGAAACACTTAGTTAAAATTAATTCAAACAGACACTCTTCTTGAAAGATCATCATCACTTATAAACTTACCTATTAATAAGTATTAAGGTACTTACAGATACCTACAACCTACCCTAGAATAAAAGAACAGGTTTCCCAGCCCTCGCACTTAGACTCGTAACCTGCCTCCATAGTAGTCCCTAGGCACCTGCATTGTGCATTTGCAATGTTAACGAACGCATCGTCTAGGGAATGCAATTTATATGTCCAGTGGCTAATATCAGTTGCCTCGTCTTTTCCTAACTATTTTGGGGACGGCTTCCAGTCGAATGCTCAGTACCAGTGTCTTAAATGGGGCGTCTGTCTATAAACTGCACAACCTAGTTACCTGGGTAACCCCCAAGTTAAACTGGTTTTCGGTAGCAAACATTAACTTAAAGAAAGGAAGAAAGAAACTTGTGACAATTCCATGTAGGTATGTGATTAATGGCTATTATTATCAATCTTAACAGTGAATGTGAAAGGTAATTTGAAAGGTAATTTATAATAATGGGATAAGCTTTGATGAAGCTGAGTACCACTGTTTCACATGCGACTGCCTACATGACCTCCTCAACCCAGTGGTTACTCATTAGATACACTAATTTGTCAGACTTTCCGTCTTCCAACTACTAGTAACGACTGTAAAAACAACGAATTCTTAGCCTAAAATATAGACAAAAGAAACTAAAACCTAGGTCTCATAAATCCCTAGAATTGTGACGTATTAGTGACATATTCAAGGTAAAACAATAATTGTGTTAGTAAACAGACACTGTTTACACAAAAACAATTTAAAACAATGAATAACAATTTCGTGGGTACAGTCGCAGGGAAAATTTAAAAGGTGTTTACATTTTTATTAGTAATACTGTGAAATTGAATTATTTTTGTGTGTAGTTGTTTTATGCAAAACATTTTAGCAGGTGGTCGATATACTGTACTTTAAGAGTACCTACCCGCAAACTGCAAACTTTTAGTCGGCCGATAATTTGGGCGTACAAATCAGTATGAAGATGAATGGTAGTACGCACATCACAAAGATAGTTATCCGGTATCAGTACGATTGAAAACTTTGATTAGAATCAAGATTAGCTTTTAAAAAAAAAGACAACCAACGGGTTATATTATATATACGGCCGACAGTTAACCCGATGGTTGCAGTGATCTGCAGTGTGAATACATTTCTCAGTTACGTATTTATCTGTTTTTCTTTTTTCTTTAATCTCCGGGTCAGTGGGTCGTCTTCTCAGTTTTGAATGATAATGGCATTTTTAATTCAAGAATTCAAAAAAATAATCTCATACCCACAATTATTAAAAAGATTTTTGTGCATATTATAATCACGATTAACACCTAAAAATGTTTTGAAAAGCAAGTTATTCAAAAGCGATAATTAAAAAGATTCTTTGAATTTATAATTCAAAGAAGAAGAATTTATAATTCAAAGAATCTTTTTATCTTTTTTTTTTTCTCGACCTACCCAGAATTTTTCCCAACCATTATAAACATACCATGACATAGCTAACGTTATTGAAGTTACGCTAGAGTTATTAAAACTGATAAAAACGCTACCTAAATAACTGAGGCAATAGTGCTAAATATTTTTTAAAGCAAAGTAGGTACCTTAATTTTTATTTTTATAATCATATCAATTTGTAAGGGTAGGTCTACCTAACTTTACCATTTAGATAAGTAGGTACCGTTAATTTAATTCATAAATTCTTTATGTAACTTTCAAAAGATTGTACTATTGTACGCTACATTAAACCTATACTTAACAAGTAATTAACCATGACAATTTAAATCTAAATCGGAACATAAAATCGGAAAATACTATAAACAAACACCCACAAATATTCACAAGAACATTCACAAAAAAAAACAAATGTTTCTTAGAAAAATCATAATAAAAAAGTAAACTTACCTAGTTTGTTTCTGGCCAGTTATAAAACATCAGTAATTAACAAAGATTTAAAATACGAACGATGTTGAATTTCGAATGCAGTTTGTTACTGGTTGGCGAATTTCGAAAATGGAACGGCCAGTCGCGGCGTCTGACCGGCCGATGACTGAGCTGTGCGCGAGCGCAGCCTCGGTATCCACCCACACATGCGCAACTCGATAAAGAGTATCGGATTCGGCCATAGATTTTATTGAGTATCATTGATTGGAGGTGTAATTTGAATTATGCGTGACGAGCGTTTGATTTTTCTCGTTGTTTAAGTAGGATTTTAATTATTTTTTGTTCTAGGAAGAAGTGTTTTATGTTGCTTTTTTTTGGAAAAGATACCCTCTTTTATTTTCCAAAACACTAATTGAAAATATGAATAATAATCTCAAGACGGAAATAAATGTAATGCAGCCTAATGACACAATGTTACGGCCTAATGATAGATTTTTGTGGCTTTTTCAAATGAATTAAAAGTATGTAACTTTGAATTGTTGGTTTTAAAATTAGGGTAGCTTGTTAATCTTTCACATCTATGCAATAATCTTTGGTTTGTATTTACTTGTGTGCAAGACAGCTTGCAAGCTCGACTGTCACCGTCGGTACAGTTGTCATCACAAGTGTGAACCTGTGAGTTTACCCTATATGTATAACTAAAACATATCCCATGGATTTTATGTGTGGATATTAATGACTATTAACAATTTTATAAAGTAATGCCATTATCTCTTAAATCATTAATAAGATAAGTCGGGTTGAAGTAGTCAGATAGCCAGACGCTCCATGTAAAACTCTGGTATTTAGCTCCATCAGTGTGGACTGGACGCCAAAACCCATCATAGGTGAATAAGGCTATGATGTGGTATGAAGATTAGCTATTTACTGAGCCAGTATCGATAGATCCCACCCAATACAAAAATGTGAAAGGCTGCCAAGTTCGATAATATGGGAATGCTTCGCCTATAAAAGAAGTGAGATCTGAATAAGTACCAAGTTCCATACACATACCTCAGTTAAAAATAGTTACTTTTTAATGATGTTAATTGGCAAGTTTTCACACACCTTGTTATAAACCTACTAAACGCAATGAATCAAGTATGTAATTTTCTATTAAAACTTGCCAAGTAACATCATTAAAAAGTAACTATTTTTAACTGAGGTATGTGTATGGAACTTGGTACTTATTCAGATCTCACTTCTTTTATAGGCGAAGCATTCCCATATTATCGAACTTGGCAGCCTTTCACATTTTTGTTTTGGGTGGGATTTCATTTATTTTTGTAAGGTTGTTTATTTTATTTTTTTCTTATGATTAAGTTAGTTAAGGAAATGTCTCATTTATACTATCTTTCAGATGTTTGAATATGTACTATGCTTCTTACAAAGAAAGGAAGTAGATTAACTAAATGGACTAGATTTACCAACTGTTTGACATGACATGTTATCATATAGTATGTTCGTGGATCAAAGTTACACATTCGTTATTTTCGAAAGTGTATCACACTTGGCCGTTTTCAGATTTTTACTTTACTTTGACTAAATACAAACCTTTGTAACGAATTTCAGATCGGTACGACCATTCGAAGATATATTATATAAATATAGATAAATTTAGTTCGTTTTAGTTCCTTAGGGGTATAAATTTACACCGGGTACACCTTCATTATTTTGAAACTGACTCACACTTGGCCATTTTCAGATTTTTCCCTTTACCTTGACATAAAGACCTACCTCCATGCCAAATTTCAAGTCAATACGACCATTGGAAGTGGTCTAGGTTTTTGATGAGTGAGTCAGTCAGTGAGTGTATAGTAAAAATAGCTATTTTCTGACGTCAATATCTCAAGACCCACAATAGGTATATTAATGAAATTTTGTATTTTAGATAAGTGAGGGGGTCTCAACAGATACTAGAAATTTGATATGCGTAAATAAAATAGATTTTGAGTTATAGGGGGGTCGAATTTGGCCCGAAATGGTTCGTGTAATATTTCTTTGCTCGAACTTGGCGGACACACTGCCGTGTGTCTAGATAGCTAAGTTAGTATCGGATCCGACTGGCCAGGTAAAATCAGAAAATGATTTAAACATTGTCATTCATGGAGTTCTAAAATAGACTTTGAACTTCATTATTATTTACTTATTTCTCGTGAGGTCGTGACAAGCCAGCTTGCAAACTGTCATCGCAGTACAGTCTAGGACAAAACCTTTTATGGCTTTTCTGAAAATTTTTCTATTTGTTATATTATTGTTTTTTTTAAGTACCTGTTGGAATTGCTAAAACTATTATTAATATAAAATAATACAATCATTTAAGTGATTTATTGATATGTGCATTTAAGTGGACCGACTTTTTAAGAGAAAGCAAGACTCAAAGCTGAAAATATACTTATTATAATTTAATTATAGATATCTGTTAGGTTTCTAAAATAAATAATAAATGAACTCAATTAACCTACTAACCAGAAACAAAGTCATAAAGTAGGACATAGACAAAACATCGTATAAAAAGCCTGTTTTAATAATATCTATGTCAAGACAATAGTTGTTTTTAAAATATCTGCAAAACATTTTTGCAATTCTATCAGTTGCATGTTGCATGCACTTCATCCTTGAATAAATGTACAGTATACTGGACACATAACATTGGAAATATAAAATGTTTAACACTTAGTAAATTAATTTAAAATGCCAAAAGTAAATTACTTAAAGTTTGTTTCACTCTCAAACATGTCAATCTCGAAACATGTCAAGTGCAGGAAACTTTTAGGGTCCTGTGTCCAGAGGGTATAAAAACGGGAAACGGCAGAGTTACAAGAAAAACACTGGGAACACCTAGTACCTATGAATTTAAATGCCAACACGTTTTAAATAGGTATATCTGCAAGTTACTGATTCATATGTGAGCATGTGAATTCGCTTACACCTATACAAACAAATTGTTTTAATAACATACATTTCCTTGGTTCTATGAATGAAGATGACGTATGAAAGCGTTTTTGCACAATAACACCTAAACTAGATGATATACGTCAAGCCAAAAACAAATTCGTGTTGTCAATACACGTAGTAGCTAGCCCACATTGTATACGGCTTATTTTAAGTCGACAATTATTTAATTCTCTTACTGATAGTTATTTCTATTGTCTACAGTATTTTCTAACACTCAGAAAATGAGCCGTGTTCTGATGACACTCGTGTTATTTAATTTTCTGTGTAAGAGTATCTGTGCTATTAACAAATAAGTTAGTAAAAATAAAAACACATCTGTCACATAACTGTCAGAAAATAAATAAATATTGAAAACACTTCTGTCCTCAACAGTACTCGCACAAGCACGTTCGCGCGGTTTACCGTTGACTCATCACAGTTTACATACACAGAGCTAGTTGACAACGCGGCAACGGTACATGCGAACACATTCGGGCCAACTTGAAGTGTTTGAGAACGATGCTAATAAAACGTACTAAAAATATAGGTATTGGTATTTACATACCTATTATTTGCTGTGTAATGTATTTAAAATGTTTTAAGTAGATATTTTTCTATTTTAAATTTAAGGTAATATAAATTTTCATTGAACTTATATGAAAGGAAGTTTCATATTAAAAGGTTGACATTCAGAGTAGCTTATTTTAACTGAAAATTAACATTAACAAAAAAATATTTTTGCATAGATTTGAGTAGAACTTGTCACTTAGGCACTTGACCTTATTTTATCTACATAGATACAGTTTACGGAAAAGTATTCAATATGTTATCGCCAATAAACAATACCTATAAAGTACGGAAAACAAGTGAAAACGCGGAAAAAACTGGTGTAAAGAAAAACAAGGGGTGGCCACTTAATACGGGGGAAACCCCGAGCATTCTAGTGACTCACTTTTGTAACTATGTGAAGTAAATAATATTTCTACTAGTATGTTAATATCAGGCCCATTTACACCATCAAAATAAACGTCCGCTTTCCTTAAAACACTGAAAATTGAACACAAAAATAAAAAGTCAATTATTGAAAGTAGGCCGAAAATCAGCACTTTTTGAAGGTCAAATTGAAAAAGACAGCAAGCAAAACGGCAAAAAAATTGTTTATTCTGAAAATTATTTATTAGTGAACAATAGTTTTAAGAAAACTGACGATTATGTTGTCGGCGAACTTAGGCTATTGTAGGTACTTAATAAAAGCCGGTTTGGCATGTATATGAAATAAAATGTAGGTAGGTATATTCGACGTTATTTGAATGATAGAAGAGAATGTACATAGTTTTTTCATGTAGTCCGTCTGGTTGTTTGTCTTGGCTAATTTCTGATAATGGTTAGACTGACTTTGACAGGGGTCTCACTGGCAGATAGCTGATGAAACGAGGAGTAACTTAGGCTATCTTTATCCGGGTACATGAAGTAGTTCCTTTTAGACCAGTGGTTCCCAAACCTATTTTGTCTACTGCCCACTTTGAGAATAAATATTTTTTTAGCGCCCCCCTTTTTTGGGGTTCCGTACGCAAAGGGTAAATCGGGACCCTATTGTTTTCGCTCATGAACGGTTCATGTTAGTTAGAGAGTTGAAATTTTCACAGATTAGATTTTTTGATATTTCTGTTGCCGCTATAACAACAAATACTGAAAACTAGAATAAAATAAATATTTTGGGGGGGCTCCTATACAACAAACATGTTTTTTTTTGCTCATTTTTGCTCTGGTACGGAACCCTTCGTGTGCGAGTTCGACTCGCACTAGGTCGGTTTTTCACCTATTTAAAAACCACTATAACTTCTTCGAAAATGTGTCTGTTGCCTTTTTATTTGTTTGTTTGTGTCTACTTTAATTACGAAACGAAGCGACAGACATTGATATGATTTTATTTTTTTGTATATTCAATAAAATAGGACAGATATATGAACTACGCGGAGAGAAATATAGAACCGAGTTTGAGCAATCTTTTAATTCATATTACTTAGTTGATGTTCACAATTTGTTGTTGAGAGTCGAAAGCTCATGCAGTCGTTGTCTAAGAGGCCTCCTAGCTAAATAAAATTACAAATCACCCCCCAGGCCTCTACACAACGCCCCCATTTTCTTTCTGGGTCTCTTACCGCCCCCCTTGAGACCTGCAGCGCCCACAAGGGGGCGTTATCGCCCACTTTGGGAAACACTGTTTTAGACGCAGGTGAAACCGCGTGGAATAGTTGGTTGCATATTATAAAGATCTTAACTCTTTACTGCGATTGAGTAGTTAAATAAATTATAGCGTTTAACTAATAGGTGGTTAGTTGGCTTTCCTTGAGTAGATGAAATTAATAAAAAAAAATATTTATGATGGCTCTATACATAGTATAATTACACACATTTATACATAGTTTACCGGCTTTATTTGTTAAACAAACTATATACAATTTGTGTTAATTAGGTAGTCCATTTATTGAGGACGGTTTTTATATCCGGGTGCGCATAGTAGTTCCCACGGGATGCGGGTGAACCCGCTAGCGGAAGACAGTTTCATATTATTACCATATCAAATAAACAAACAAAATACTTTAGATTTCACAGCGAGTTCGTGAAAGGTCAAGAATATTATTACATACTTGTTTCAATTCGTTGATCCTTTGAGGATAGTAACAATTTATGTAAAAAAAAAAAACTACTCATAAGAATGTGTTTTTTTTGCAATGACCTTCGTGACTAATACCTTTAAATATTCGTATAAAAGTAATATTAAAATAATGTCAGGGTTCACTGAGCTTATTAAACCTAGTCGCGTATGACATCTTCTTACAAAACACCGTTGTGCACGTCTGTACCTACAGTTTTACAAGTCACAGAAGGACATTCACGGCCAAAACCTAATTAACGGTGACTGTACTTGATATTGTTTGTTTTTATTCGGACACGTTTTACAACAGGCATTTTTAACCTAAAATAATATTCACCGATAGATTAACAGCCAGTTTCTTCATGAAAAGGCTAAAGTAACAGCAAAACTACATAATAGATTCGTGAAAAAACGAATTTGACCGTTACTTTTACTTTATGACATTACTTTAGCTTTTACTTTTGATGAAGAAACTGGCCGTTAACTACCTAAATACAAACTTTGACTTCGGTACCGTCTATATGACCTAACATAACATCGGACTTTGCACTTCGAATTTCTCTCTTAACACCATTTATCACGCAGAGAAATCACGTAAAGAGTTCCGAACACAAACAACTAAAACTCAACAAATTATTTCCCCTATGACCATTAAAATTCTTCTTATTTACATCGGGCCTATGTAAAAAATGTTTCTAAACTCACTTACTGCGTTTTTCCTTGACACTTCATAACAAAACACTATCACTATAGAACGCACTGCATACCGAACGACCAGTTTTGTCTGTCAATCGCACAACACTAGCTCGAGGAAGCAATAGCACGAACGTAGAGGGGATGTATAAGTTATACAATGGTTATTTCATACTGGCTACATGTGATAGATACTGTTTTTTATTCTTAAGATATTTGTTATAACTGCACATCCTTATTTAGTGATAGTGACTTTTTAAACACGTTTTTAAGTGTGGAGGTATCGATAAAGTTGGCGGTTTATCGATAGATTTTTGTAGCGGAATTATTATGTAACATTATTGAGTTTTGGAAAATGGATAATATTATGTTTTGCGCAAAAAACTTGTCGTAAGACTTCGTATGGCAGACAACGACTGAGTCACAAAATTGGTCAATGTTGAACCGTTTTTATTCACGTATGACAGCTGAAGTTAGCAAAGATGGTGCGGCTTTTAAACAATACTTATAATAAATACTTATTGTGAATCTTTTAATTAAAGCTTAAAATAACCAGAATTATCTGTGCTTCTTCAGGTGACAGAGAATCAGTTTATTTTACAATTCATTTAATTCAAAATTAAAATGTAAATACTGTCATAAACTATTCCACTTTTGATTCTTGATGTTCAGGTATCAATTCTGAATCAAACGAAAAATGCAGTCATATAGCAGCCAAGTGGTGCTCTGCTACTAGAACATTTTAAGTATTCTAACCACTGGTTGAAACTAAACAAGAATTATAGAGAATCTGATAAAACTTGTATCTCGCTCATATATCCATCGGCCAGAGTTTACCGACAACTCGAATTCCCACGCATGTCACATCACTATAATTTGCTAACACATTAGTCACTACACAAGATCAGCGGCCGACTGTACAGGTTTATATATTAATTTAACGGTTTGTTTTTATATGAGGAATTTGTGAACAGGATGCAGAATTTATTAGTATGTTAAACGCACCTATATATGTTTTTTTTAAATCTATAATTGATTAACTTGAATAATAATTAATTACTGGTCTCAACCCACGGCCTGTGAAAACTGCTCCGCGGATACATACCAAGATAAAAAGTATGTCTAGTGGTATAAACTTCCTCGTAGAAGTGGCTAGGAAATTAGTTCCGGAGTTTTACACGATCAAGCAAACAAACTCTTTCCCAAGTTTTGATCTAGGTATCTTTATAGGAATAGAAGAATATCAAGAATATCAATAGAAGCGAAAATCTTATGGTTAAGATGATGAACACCTATAGTGTAACACATATAGTTAAACACTTGAACATATTTTTCCATTAGGATCTGAAGTTGAATATTCAACAATAGGAATTATGTAAATTAAGCAACAATCATAGTAGACGTTAAAATTCATACGCACACAAACAAATCATTATGAATGAAACGCACACACTGTATTGTAGGTACATACAAAAACATCAACGTGCATCAACTTAGTGTTATTTACTCGTTAAATACCTACATAATTAGTGAACACAATATGACAGAAGATAAATGTGTGAACGTTTTGTTAATTGTTATCGCGATAGTAATATCAAGTGCAAAACTAATTATTTTATAGAGGTTCATTTTATGGAGCTTCTACCAGCAGTTTCACCCGCGTCCCGTAAGAACTAGGTATTTCCCACGAAAGAAGCAGGATGATGGCCCGGGTCAAAAAATAGCTTATGTCTTTTCTCAGATCCTAGACTACGCCTGTACCAAATTTCATTCACATTGGTGCAGTAGTTTTGGCATGAAAGCGCGACAGGTAGACTTACTTTCCTTAATAATATTTTAAGTAAGTATGAATTAACGGTGTACGCTTAACTGCAATATAAAGGTACCATATCAAACATATTTCCAGTTCTATAAAAACAAGGTTCCCACATGCATTCTTGACCAGTTTTTTTTTTCATAAAATAACACCTTAAATAACATTATGGGTACATTACTGGTAGGTTGCGAAACAGGCTTCGCAGACACTTGTCCTATTCAATACCTTACTGGTATGCCAGTTGTTGCATTGCATGCGATGCAGTTCTGATAATAATAATGATAATATGCCCCGCAGGGCATCTGAGGCGGATGACGGGGAGTAGCGACCCCGCGGGGCTATATATCCGAGTGCTCCAGGGAGAGTATACTGAGTATACTGTCCCCCATCTCCGGCCTGCCGGAGTGAAGCATGACGGGGGATAGGTCTCCCGCCTCTTGGCTTGCCTTCATCGGCCGGTCAGAGTGGAGTCGCTAGAGCAGGGTTAGCAGCCCACTCGGAGGGTAGGTGCCTCGTGGTAAGTGGCGAGTGGGCCGGTGATGCTGGACCCACAGGGAGCGCGTGATCTGCGTTTAAGGTCCGCCGAGGTATCCTCACCCTTCAGCCGCTCATGTACCTATTGCCCTCTTGTTGCTTTTCAGTGACTGATTCCCGGGGGCCCAGTAAGTGAGTTGGCGAGTCTCCACCTGCCATTTTAACATGTATTATTATTAATATTTATTATTAATATATTATTAATACGACAATGTATTAATAATATATTAATCGGCAGGTGCCATAGTTCCCGTAGTTTCCCCATTCCTAGTCCATTAGCATCCCATCACAATAGCCCTAGTAGTTTTCATCCATAGTTAGCAATAGTTTAGCACAGAACCGGGGATTGTCCTTGGGTACATTTCTATAGTGTATACAGGGATAATCGTCGGTTTTGTGTCACCATTTCATTAAAGTTGTCTCAAAAGGGCTTCAGCGTGTTGGCTTCGGCCCCACGTTCGCCTCCCAAAAATCCGGGACTCTATAGTCCCGAGGTCTGGAAGAGACATACATATAATGATAATATTTAATTTGTAGCTTATTGTTTATTATTAGGTATATTCTTAAATGGTAAACGTTTAAACAAAATTTCCAATTTCTAAAGTAACCAAATGCAATAATTGTAGCTTGACTGTACATTTCATTGCTTGTCAGTTTTTTGTATTTCTATATTTTGCGGTAAATCTTTTTTATTATGGTCAGGCTCTATCTGTTGCACTGCTGGGCAAAGGCATTCGTCACGGCATTCCATCTCTCTCTATCGCTCATATTTTATGGCCATTACGCGAGGAAGCTATCCAAGTCTCCTCTCCAGCGATTCTTTGGCCTTCCTCTCGGTCGCCAAAACTATATCAAAATGCTGAGCTGACAACTCAATAACTAACTTATTTTTAATCAATACTCTAACTAAAATACCAATTAGACAAAACGAAGGTTTTTTTTAACTCTTAAACTTGTTCCAGTCACGAAGTTTCGTGATAACTTCGTGTCAACTCGGTGACACAAAAAATACTAGACGATGTAAGTAGTTATTTAAAAAAAAGTTTTCATGGTGCCTTGTATGGAAGTCCAGGGTTGGTTGTCTTAACTCAAGTAATATGTATAGATTTCCACATAATCGATGAACCTGGTACCTATTTCGTGATGACATAATATTACCATGAAAGAGTTTTTAGAGTTTTAAGTTAGTTTAGTTTATCTTTGGAGTTAACTAAGTAACAGTGCGAAATTCCTTTCTCACATAAGTAATAATATAAGATCATCTCGAAGTTTACAAAAGCTAAGGTCATTGAACCGTTGAAGTTCAAGTTCATTGACACGTTTATCACAATTTAAGTAAGTAATGGCGAAGGCGAGTAATCTCACATAGCAGTTTTCATTAACGTAATAGACTATCTATTGAAAACTAATGAGAAACGAAAACAGTAAGTAGGTAATAACTACATGCGAAAGTGCTTCAAGACAGTTATATTCGCTATTTTATTTATTAAGATATTTCTTAAGAATCGCGTTATTTCTCTTACTTTAAATATGAACAGTCTCGTACAAAAGATATTATGCCAAAAATATTGTCATGAATAATAAAAGATGGTCATTGAAATATAAATTATGTTTTACGACATCTATCGTCAAATGCTGACACTAAAAATAATATTTATATGATATAAAATGGATGGTAATCTTCCAATGAAATAGTAATTAAATTGTAAAATAAAACAGTGCTATATAGTCGACTTTCACATAAAATTTCTGAAATAAAAGTTAATTTTTCAACACTTGTTACATTGTGTACTAGCGCCATCTTGTAATGAGTAGCTGTACCAAATTTCGTGCATGATTTCAATCACAGTTCATAGATGGCGCTTTTAACAAAAATGCTTACCCTGCTACGTGCTTATTTTTTATTTTAATGTAAACAACAACAAAACATTGATACCATTTAATTAAAAATCTTATTAATTAGATTAGTGGTCTACAACAACAGATCTACGGAGCATTAGACACAATCGTTTCCAAACGTCCATTAGTGGGCTAACCATTATAATTCTGTTGTGCAATATAATGGCGCAGGCGCATTGTGCCACTGGCACGTACATAATGCCAGTTGTATATAATGCTAGTGAAAATGGCACAGACTACCTACGTCCTTAACACGTGCTAACAATAATGGCTGGCGTTTTTCACTATTTACCTTAGCAATAGTAAATGGAACGTTTACGTGTAATTTTATATTAATTTCCTTTGAATATAAAGTAAAAGCTGAACGTAAATGTTGACCTTAAAGTAATTTATGTTAAAAGTGAGTAATATTTATTTATGAAGTCGTGTTTTATTCATTTCGTGAAAAACAATCTTAAGATTGCTTTAGCTTTTCGAAAAACGCCGTCGTACCTACATATTTACCTGCTGCCAAATTAACACACACAACTTTAAATTTAAAACTAGCTGTAAGATTTTATTGCACAATTGTTTGTTTTCCCAATAAATAAAATAAATAAATAAACATCTTCCTAACCTGTTTGCGAGATAAAGTCATCCAGCTCTAGAAAAAGAATGCCTGTTTATCTAACCTCAGCTACCAAACAGGTTACCGGGACTCCATCAGCAGAAAGAGGCCAAGTTCTTTCTTCACCTTTTTGTGGAATTGTTCGAAAGAGTTACCGCGGCCCATACATGAAACGGTACGGTTACATGAAAGGCTGCAGAAGGAACATAGGGGGTTTATACCAACATTGCTCCTCATCCAGCCAGCCGTTTTAATTTCAAATACCAAATTAATAAAAAGATAAGAAAAATAATTTCTATTTGAGAAAAAAACAACGACTCCATTGTTCGAAGCTCGAGAAATAATTTTATAAAAGACGAGAAGTAACTTTATACAATACGAAGTAGTCAAGTCACGCCACACCGCCACACGCAAAGAAAATATAATTTTAAATTGGTTTCCTTTCCAAGTTGGTATTAAAGGAACTACTTAGTTGATTATGAAGAGTGAAAATTGTTAAATAGTTCGTAAGTAGCCTATAAATCTTATTGTATGTTTCCTAGTACGGTAATTACAACGGGCAGTAAATAGCATTTTTGGTAGTATCATTTTCTTTCGGCGTTTGCAATTGAACGCTTTATAAATCCTGACAGTAATATTTTTGTAAATTATATAGTAAAACATCACAGCTGTCAGGGTAATTTTTACCACTACAACTATTTACCACGACAACTTTTTTTCAGAAATGTTATGTACTATACCAACTATACAATTCATAGCAGTTTAAAACAATCCTGATTCGGTATAGTATAGACGGCTAAAGCCCGAATTTCGGCTATACCTAGGTTTAGTCGGCTACAGCAAGGTGTAACCGGCCATATCACGGGACTAACCTTGCAGTAGATAAGGAATTACATAGGGACAACAGTACATAATAAGTGCATAGAGTTAGTACAAAATTGTACCTAGTAGGTACACAAAGGAAGTATATAATCGAATTCTCAAAAATCCCCTAACTTTTCTACACAACACGTCAATCTAGCTATCCCTGCCGGGAATACCACAAAGTTACACTTACAGCTTAGTCTAAGAGCTGAATGCACTCGCTTGGGCCCGTACAAGTAAATACACTCAGCGCTGCAGCAGCTGTAAGGGATTAGCCGTTTAGTGTTGACTAAAGTGAAAGCGCTGTTGATGCTTATTTGGTATAAAGTGATTTTGAAATGGGACGAGCTAATTTCAAGTGAAAAGTAACTTAAAATAAAAATATTAAGGAAAAGAACAGCTACTGAACGTTTTCCGAGCTTTCATTCATAAGCCGAAGCGGTAGCTAATTCATGCGCTCTAAGATAATACTCAGTTATTTTTTTTTTCGTTTAGCTTTTTAGTTTAAAATTAGGTATTTTATATTAATAAACAGTTCAGCTGTTTGACCATGCAAATATTTAAGTCAATTTGAGTATTTAAAGAAAGACTAGAAAAACATAACCAACCATCTTGATGCTTGGGTAAAAACTGTCCTCAAAATGGATCCAGCATGGAAGACATTTTTTTCTGCTTGTACAACATTACACATTGTATAATGTTTGTTGTTCAGAATAGTAGGTACGGTAAGTAGTGGTTATGATTTATGTACTATGTTGCATAGTCAACAATCACACGTTTAGCACACAATGCGTGACGTGTCATAATGCAGTTTGATGCACACAATACAATTGACACTTAAATCTAGTTCATGCACTACGTACGAGTCATAAATACTAGGAAAATAAAAACTGAATTTTGTAAAAGACAAACTTATTTTTCCGTTATAGTTTGGCCTCTTATTTGGCGTAAGAGAGAGGCATCACACTAGTAAACACGCTCGTTTTATTATGAAACACGAGTTTACGCGTATTTCAGCATCATCTCTTGAATGGAAAACTGTCAGTTGCTGAGGCTGAGTCGTAAAAAAACTCCCGTATGATGGATACTATGGATGCTTTATTAGGCATATCAATTTGTACGTTTCTGATCTTGGAACTAAAAATACTGAGAGCAATCTCTTCCAGACAATCTCAGGGTGAACAGAGCACAGAACAATATTTTGCGTGTATTAACTGTGGATTACAATAACCGATTCATCTGTTCTTTAATTTGCGAATGTTCATTGAATTTTGACATTTGCTTCAAATAAAATATGTCAAACAATCTCTAATCGAAAAACCACGAATGGTTCGGTTATTGTTAGTAAATCGAGCAGATATACAACTAGTTTCAAATCGCTGACCTAACGTGAGAAAAGATTAATAATTACTAACAAACGATCGAATAATATGCCTCGTCAGTTTTACATAATAAATCGAATCGTGTCTCTCCGAATATAAAATCGATAAAAAACCTCTTTGAAGAGAAAACTGTTATTATTGATGTTGTAACACAGTGGTAAGTACATGTTCTTTGTTAGTTTGGCAACATTATACAGGGTTACTGGTAAGTAGACCGCATCCTTTCAGGAGGTGATAGTATAGGTCAATACGAACAAATTTGACCCTGGGATATACTGGGCAAAAGTTAACCCGTTTCAAGATAATCGAATTTTAAGATCTTTTCTTTACAAGTCGTCTAGGTACACGTATACATTTTTATTACTAGTTAAAAGTCTCGTTTTTGCGGATTTTTGTGTGTTTTGTGGCTTTTTGGATAGCTAGATAAATGTAGATGTTTTTTAAGTATTCTGCACAAAAAAATGAAGAGTAATATTTTTGAGAAAATATCTACTAAAAAAGTAATTGCTGTTCGCTATAATTTCCTCTGTGATTTGTACAGTTTTATGGTTTGTTATTATGAAATGATTCATCTTCTATCCAAAAACACACAAAAATCCACAAAAACGAGACTTTTGACTAATAATGAAAATTAATACGTGTACCTAGACGACTGATCTTGAAATTCGATTATCTCGAAACGGGTTAACTTTTGCCCAGTGTATCCCAGGGTCAAATTTGTCCGTATTGACCTATACTATCACCTCCTGAAAGGATGCGGTCTACTTACCAGTAACCCTGTATTATTTACGTGGGGTTATTTAGAATGTCGGCTTGTGCTGGTTTCTTAAGATTTGCATTCCTTTTTCCAAGGTTCGTTGGTCAGTTACACTAGTTATAGACAAAATACCTAGGAACTTTTTAATTACTAAGATATAAAGATACTTAATTATTAAAAAAGATGTCCAGCAGTGGACTGCGATAGGCTGATGATGATGATAATGATGATTAAAAAAGATAAAGATGGAGTAACTTTTACTTACTGTATGTTTATTGCTACCAATATCAAATCTCTTTGGTTGCAGCTCATCATCATTATTTTACAAGAACTTTCCCTATCAGATAGATGATATTGTAAGTTAGAACAGCCATGTATTTTAGTCGGTAAGAGTCTGACTCGTGGAGAACAAAATTTCCTTCCACCCAGATGTATGATGATGATGAATGTATGATGATGAGATGGATGTGTATACAGTCAGACCACGAATGGTCTGACTGTATATACCTTCTCCTTGACAATTTTTGTACCTACTTAAAAAATGTTGTTGTTCAAAAAGGAGTGTTATGTTATGTTCCGTTATCACTATATTCGTTTTTGATGTGTATATCTTTACTTCAGTCATAGTCTGTTTACATAAAAGTAATTTCAGATTACAATGTCCTGCATCAATACATTGTATCAGATAATTTCTGTCGCCATGACAGTCTGCTAATTAATTGGTGAAACACGCGATATTGTAGCGAGAATAGATTCACTTTTTTGCTTATTAGCTTTTAATGGATAGTTGTTTAACCATTATTTATCTCCACTACTAGTAGAGATAAAGTTGACAAATAGATAGAGATAAATAGGAAACGATTGCAAGTACTTGAAAGAGTAGGTTTTCTTAGGGTTCCATACCCAAAGAGTACAACGGGACCCTATTACTAAGACTTCGGTGTCCGTTAATCTGTCTGCCCCTATGTCTAAAGAACGGTGATAGCTAGAGAGTTGTAATTTTTGCAGATATTGAATTATTGTTGACACTATAACAACAAATACTGAAAGTTAGGCTAAAATCAAAATTCAGGGGGAATCTTATCCATCAGACGTAATTTTTTTTTAATAGAACGAAACCCTTCTTGCGCGAGTCCGAGTTGCACTTGGCCGGTTTTTTTACTAGCCATCTACTCCGAGACAGATACACAGATGTATCACCACCAACTTTCAGCAGAAAGACTATAATCACTTCAAGTAAGTACATATACCTCAATCTCTGCACTACATAATTAAATATCGCAATATTCAAGACAAATACATAACAAACAAAGTTTACACAAGATAGCAGTTTACGCTCCATCACATTTGTTTGTACATCGGGTTTCTTCCCACGGAGTGACGTGGGAGCCGCTAATATGCTGCATGGTTTAATTAATGGCAAATTAGTGGACGTAACTGTAGGTAAAATGTGAGTTTTGCAAACATTGTACACTGTTATTTTGTATAATGTTATGAATATGTTTACATAGAGATAGGTTTTGTCACAAAGGAGCGGACTAAAATGAAAAATAAAAGCAACTTGTGGTAAACAAAGGAAAGTCTAGCCAGTGGACATAGAGGCGTCATGTCATGACACTTCTTTATCTACATTTTCTTTTGAATGTCACAAAATAACTTCAAACCACAGTGCTATATGTATAATTTCGAGTACTACTTTTCATTTAATATAAATGAAAATTAAATATTGAAAACTACTGTCCAATAAAACATAAAACTTGCCCCTATCAGCTTTCTCAACTTCGGTACCCTCGGAACACTTATTTGACAAGTATTTCCGTTTCTATAACACCCGTCAAAAACCCTTTCCCGTCCAATAAAAATGCCAATCATTATTGACAGTTGGAGCGACATTTTAGGCCACCGGCCAGATTACCGGGAGCTCGCGTGCTGTTGTAATTGAATCTAATTCGATGTGATATGTGCCCTGCAGCTTACGACATCGTCATCTATATCATATAGGTACATATATCTATATCTATGGGCATAGGGCCTTTATGTTTCCCGTTGTATGGTTCTCATAGTCAGTCATACTTTCTAAGTAAATCTTGGAAACCAATGGCCATGTGTCGCAGCGCAAATCTTTGGCAGTCGTTACGGGTAATCAGAAGCCAGTAAGTCTGACACTCCGACTTACCAAGGGGCATTGGGTTGCCTGGGTAACTGGGTTGAAGAGGTCTGATAGGCAGTCGCTCCTTGTAAAACAGTGGTACTCAGCTGCATCCTGTTAGGCTGGAAGCCGACCCCAACATAGTTGGGGAAAAGCTCGGGACATGATGAACTGATGAACGAAATGTCTTCTAGAAGAATCTTTATTACCTTGAAATTCGTCGCATCTCGGAAGCGTCTCACTATCAGCCCCGTCACCCAAGCGAATAAAATTCTCTTTATAGTCCATTACCCAGTAATTACGATCATATCTTTCATTGACGCGTAAAGATTAATGCTGGTCGTAAACGATTTGTTTGTCTAATCCTCGCTCGTAATTGTTCGTACAAATGGCGTTGTGAGTGTGGCAGACTTCGTGGCTGGTGGTTTTATAGCTTCGCATTTATTGTTTATTTCTTTTCTAGTGTGAGGAAACTAGTTAATTTATCCGGAAAGATTATAATTATAATAGAAAGACCGGTTTCGGCCATGGCGGCTTCTCTCATATAAAAAGATCAGTCATCTGATCAGGACATTATAGTGCACGAGCGTTTGCGCCAACACAGGTGCACTCACAGTTCCTTCACTCTCACAGCTCAACATAGCCTGGGACGGCAATCTGATACCACTGGAGAGAGATCAGGAGCCCATTTCCGTGCTCTCCGATGCACGGGTGGATGAATCACCAACTTGCAGAATCCGGGCTTTTTGTGAAAGTTTCTAAAATCTAAAATGTAGCTGTAGCCAGCATTTTTTTGGCGCAAAGGTGTAGATTGGCTAGCTTTATGCATATAAAGGTGTCCTTTGTGTTACATGTGAAAACTCAAGAAGAAGTAAATCAATGTTCCTCAAATCACAAAACAAAAAATAAGTCACACAGTCTTCGAACAGTTTCGTACTGAAGGAGACATTATGATTTAACATTATTTTCTTAGCTGCCCAACCTAGCTATGATTAGTTAAACTCTATAGGTATTCTAAAAGCCCTGGCACTAAGTGGCTATATAGTTTTTCAAGACGACCACTTAGGATGGGCCAGCCCTACTTAGCCTTAATTGGATCAATTTCCATTAGCCTACAGGCCACAGTTTGTATAATTAAGTTAGAATTAGGACTTCTTTCAGCATTCCTTAGATTTTCAGGGCACAAGCCCAAGAGTTATTTAGGCTCAAGCTTGGCTCTCCAAAACCTTGTACCTCGAAAAGAATGTTTTGTTACAATGATAGGCAAAATTGTGATGCTTCATATCCCAATCCATTAGACTGACTCCCCATCGGACTTCGATAATGCAGAATTAAAATATAGGTACAGACAGGCTTACAGTTTATAAATAATGTTACAAAGTACAGAGTAAACATATAATAATAGGCTTCAACAAATCTTAATGAGCATTTAACATTCACACTAAAGAAATTATTCCCACAGACTTATTTGTCAGCATAAATAATATTATCTAAATCTAATATTGACTTCACAACTGACACACTAACCTTTTTTGCTTCGAACAAACCATTTGCTGTTTCAGCAAGTTAAATTGTTTCACGCCAACTGTAGGCTAGCAATTCTTTAATAGCTCAAATTATATAAATGCGGAGTTCAATTACTGAATCACTCGTAACGATATATCAATCGTAAACGTCTTATTTGCTGGCGATTGTATTAACTGTGTTGTGGGTGAAATCAGTCGTAACATACGGTGAGCAAATAGAGATTTGGGTTTCAGTTGTTTTAAGAGAATGCGATCTTTTTTGATGATCATTTGTGTTTGTTAGGACACTTTGTCCCTGTTTTTGTGGTTGGGTTTTCGTACATATTCCCTAGTATGTGTCTTAAATACAGATTAACACCTGCTCTTGCAATGATAATTCTTACAGGAAGGCTATACAGATTTCACCCGCGACTTTGTTCATTATGCGAACAGCGTTCTCAAACATGAATAAAATACTGTCTGCCCTTTTCAGGTATCAGCTCCATAACGAATTCCGTAACTACTGATCCGCCATTTAGCGCGAAAGGGTAATAAACGTTTACTTTAGCAGCTATAGTATTAGTAAGTAACTTTTTTTTCTTTTATTGACTTCAAAAACCATCAAATGACCCCCTCCCTCTGTGGGAACCTCTAAAAACCGTCGTGGTCCGTCGTAGGCCATTTATGTATCAGGGCCGCTGTAACTCTTTCGAACAATACCGCAGCCCGTAACTTGGATCCACGATTATCAATAAAATTGTTTCATGTCCACTTTCCTACAGTCTCATATTCCATACAATACAAGTTTGGCGATACACTAGCGATTCAAAAACTATGCGTCGCCCGTTGATTGCGACAATTAAATACAGTTGATCTCGACTCGCGTGTTTTTTGTAACGGCCGTGTATCAGTTTTTGTGGCTGGTAAACTGGCCTATCGCTCTCTGTATGGAATTCAGCCTGATTCTGCTGTTATGAGTGCTAGGTATATGTATTTTTTTTGTTTATTTTTGTAGAATGTATAATCTTTTTGGCTTTCTTATGATATGCTGTGGCTATGCCATTAAGAGTTGCGACGTGTGTTTCAAGTACTAGGCGTTTTGTTGCGATTTCACCCGCGTCACGTGGGGACTTCTGTAATACGTATTAAGTACATGCTATGTAACTAGGGAAGATAGCCTTCCAACACTCAAGAATTTTTCAATTCGCTTCCGTTGTTTCAGAGCCTTTAGAAAAAAAATGTTTCGTCTTTATTATATTACTTAGTATGTGTGTGGAGTGGCCTAAACTTTGATTCGAATAAAAATGGAATTATAGATATTATCTTTATTTTGACTTCACCCTATTAACTAACTCCAACCACACCTTTAATGGAAAAATCAACAACCAAATGAAAACAGTGTGCAAAGAAAATAAAGTAACGTTTTAATTGTGTTTTTCTACCATTAAGCGGCCATAATCGCTGTTCATAGTTCGCGGTCGCGTCCGATCGTGCCCCGGTACAATGATTAAGGTTTAAATATTGTCGCTTGGTAAACTGCCTTGTTTTATGTTCTACCCCTTTTAGATTTAGAGCTATGAAGACACTGTTAATACTTCATGATCTTTCTGAATATAGTGCGATGTTCTTAAATTGTTTATCTTTTTTCTAAATAATTAACTCCTTCAACTCCTCCGTACTTTTCCCACGTCCCCGTGGAACTGCTTCCGAAATTGGTTACAAAGTAGCCTATCTCTATGGGATTCCGTATGAATCTATTTTTAAGGATGGGAAATAACCAGATGACCCCTTGCGCTAAAAGTAGAATAAGAGTGTGTGTCAGAATTTTGCTGACCACTACTTTCGTTTGTTCTGCAGACCTTTATATACCAGGGCCACGATAACTCTTTCGAACAAATCCCGCGGACCATGAGTAGGTATGAGTTGATCCAAGTTTATTTTAAATCCGATTGGAAGTCAATATTACTTAATTATTACACTATTCACAGATCGGAACTAAAGATGACTCAACACTATCCTTACATTCTCTCAGATCATTATCTACACTGTCCTTTTAAAATGACAATGTAACAAGTAGGGTGGCCTAGTGGCACATTAAAACAGTCTTTCCCAAAGTGGGCGATAACGCCCCCTTGTGGGCGCTGCAGGTCTCAAGGGGGGCGGTAAGAGACCCAGAAAGAAAATGGGGGCGTTGTGTAGAGGCCTGGGGGGTCATTTGTAATTTTATTTACTCTCAACAACAACAAAAGATTGCTCAAACTCGGAAAGTTGGAGCACCGAAGAAACAAACACATACAGCTGAATGTCGATCCAGTCACGGTTTCTTTTAATTTGTGTTTAATTCAAGAAATTCTCGAACAAACACTACTTTTATGTCCCAAAACTCAAAAATTTTCGCGCTCGCTTTACTCGCGGTTTCTTTACTTTCCGCTTGAATTTTTTATCACATTTTATTAATAAGAAAGTAACTTCTAGTTTCCATATGAACTTTCTTATTTACGGTACTACTTTAAGTCCTAAAATTTTAATACATAGGCGCCAACACCAACAAAGAGTTATTATGTACGTTTGGGCTACATTTTAATTAATTTTTCTTTTGAGTTCTAAAATATAAAATTTTCACGCTCGCTTCGCTCGCGCAATCAGAAGCTACGTTCCCGTGTTTTTGCTTTCACCAACCAGCATTAACTTATGTACGATTGGGCTACATTTTACATAATTTTTGCAAAAAAAATTCGCGCTCGCTTCGCTCGCGCAATCGGTAACTACATATGTCTCTGTTTTTCAAAAGGATTTGAATTGCAGTTGGAGGGCGCCATAGGAATCTTGGCCAGGGCGCTGGTAGAGTTAAAACCGGCACTGAATACATCATCTGTGAAAATTTCAACTCTCTAACTATCACGGTTCATGAGATACCGCCTGGTGACAGACGGACGGACAGAAGAGCGAAAACAATAGGGTCCCGTTTTACCCTTTTGGGTACGGAACCCTAAAAAATGGGGGCGCTAAAAAAATATTTATTCTCAAAGTGGGCATTAGACAAAATAAGTTTGGGAACCACTGCATTAAAAGGACAAAGGGTTTTCCTCTAACTAAAGATAAAGGTGTAGAATGACAAGTGCCTGATTACAATCTAATTTGAAAACAATGCTGTGGCAAGCCATCGTTGAAAGCCAAGTTCACAGGTAATTTAAACAGTGATTAATAATTAAGGTTTTGTTCTAACTTATGGTAACGTAGTCTTGAAATATTTGATGTTAAAAAGTTGAGAAATTGAAGATTACGGTTTTAAATTTTTGTAAGAAAATGATTTATTATTGTTCTTGGATTACAAAAGAAACGAGATTTAAATAAAGTGTTAGACAATTATTTTCTAAAAAACATACTTTTAAATATTATAGTAGAGAAAATACATAGCGTAAAATATTATAGTACAGTTATTTTGTATTTGCAAAAACAGTGAAGGAATTATGAAGAACAAAATGACTAGGAAGGAATCGATGGAGCAAAAACGAATTAACTAGAATTTAAGTTGTTGTCTACTTTATGACTTGAAAACATATAAAAATATTATCGAACCTACCGTCAAAAATAAATCACAATACAACATTTAATAGTCCAACTAGAATAGTTATAGGTATTGCTAGATTTTTAACCTTCAGCATATAGTTGAGTTCACCAACAATAGTACAACATTAAGGCCCCGTCCCACCATCCAACATTGTTGAACTCCATTGTAAATACAATCAAATAGAGACATTATCATACATATGTAAATAGTGCATTTACCTATGTATAGTTACATACAATAGTACCTACGTACATTGTGTGACGAAATAAGGAACAAATAAGGCCCATGTCCACCAACTACATAAACGTCAGGTCTCCTAAAACAACAGTTCACTAACAGCCAGTTTCTTCATCAAAAGTTAAAGCCAAAGTAATGTCTAAAGTAAAAGTAACGGTCAAATTCAATTTTTCTATTAGTTTTGCTGTCACTTTAGCCTTGAAAAAACGTATTTGACCGTTACTTTTACTTTAGACATTACTGGCCTTACTACAAAAACTTTAACAACTGTTTTACACTTGTCTAAAAAAAAATGTGGCTCCAAAATGAACCTTATGTCAACGTCATAATTTGACATTTTTTTAGACAAGTCTTAAACTGACGTTAAAAAGTTTTTGTGGTAAGACGGTTCTTCTTTAACTTTTGGTGAAGAAACTGGCCGTAAGTAAGTATGCCTTATTTTTGACTGATGCACATCAGTACAAGATTACAAAACAAAGAACATAAACAGTTGATTTAATAATACTGACGTTTATGTAGCTGTAGGTGCAGTTGGGCCTTAGTACATAGATAGTCTAGATTCTAGATAGTAACTACCTGAGAAACGGCCAAGCTACTTTTTTTATCCTATTACAAAAATTGGTTTACCCAAGACGCGGGTTAAACCACTGGAAGAGCTACTATTTTATAATCGGAATAAAAATTATATGGAATGCTTAGTAATTAAGGTCAGTTATTGATTCAATTATAACTGAACGTTTAGCCCGTTCGCGTGTAAGATTACGAATCAGAAATGAAATGTGGTACAAAGGGCTGTGACCTTATTAGTGGCTGAAAACTTTTCCTTTTTTAAGGTTAACTAAGGTCTATTATGTAAATATTGTTATGTACATAAATGGTTTTTCTAAATATAAATGGATGCTATTAAATGTTGAAGTAAAGCTCACTATTTGTTTTGTAATAATATGAAGGGTCCGGTATCCGATTTATTAAAAAAAACTTTCGTGTTAGATATCCCATTTATCGACGAAAGTCTTTTTATCCGGATGCATGAAATAGTTCTCATTTGACGCGGGAGAAATAGCTAGCGGAATATAGTTTTAATGTTCATTCAAAAATACGAATTATTTTCTTTAATTACAGGTCAGAGTTTAAATTAAATATTAACAGTAAAGGACATTTGTAACACGTGTAATGAATTTGTTTACATATTCAGTTATTCTTAACGTATTTATTTACTAAACACATATATACTATCTTATGTCAAACAATGTACCTGTAGATAACTATTTCTTCATGTGCTGAAATGTTTTTTTCTACAATAAAAAAGTGATTCTCAAAGAATGGACACGTAGTTTTGTGTAACTTGAGCAGCCATTTCTGGAAACACTTCTTGAGAACTTTTTTCCCAAAACTCCAATATTCTTAAACTATGGCTATTACATTAATTTTAACATAGAAGAAAATATTTACCTTGATACCTACAACAGAGACTTACATAAAGCTCCAGATTTGAATATCTACCAGTGATAGTAATTTTACATAGGTATAACTTTTATTACTGAAGGTGAAAAGAAAATATAATAAGGACGGAACGTGACATAGAGACTTATAATTGGGTCCAATAGGACCTTTATAATATGGGCACCTTTGACCCTACCAATTAACACGCAATCGTAAGTATGGCTGCAGTGGGTGAGTTCCAACTAATAAATTTTCTATTCAAGGTCCTCAGAAATCTTAGGACTAATATGGGTCAAGCTATTCGAAAAGTTAAGAAATCTGGACACAATGATTTAACTAAGCCTTAGGCTTGGGAGTTGAGTATATTGGTCTGTAAGCAGATAATGTGTATTAAAATAAACCTCAATTGTTCAATAGCTGCACCCGTATCCCGAAGGAAATACTATATTATGACTAGATTATGACACTCATATGGCTTTAAAAAATATATGGCTCTAAATTGTTTTACAAAAAATGAGTAAACCTTCATTTTTTTTTTGTTTATACTTTCAATACATTTGTTTTGAAAAAAATAATTTTAATATTGGTCCAAAAAATCTCCTCACAGTCACAAACTCAAACTTTACCTCTTCATAATATCAGCACAGATCAAAGCCACAACGAAGTCTTAGATCTTTTAAAAAGCATAATAAAAAAAAAACAACTTCACTTCAGTCATAATTATATCTCAGATTATTCACCCTTTGCTTCAAAACTTCGGAAAACTTATAACAACGCGAAAGCCGATGCTGGTTCAAGGAAAGTTTATTTTCAATAGCAACTTTGACGTTCAAAGTTTAAGACAAACGGGACGGATGGTACTTGCCGATGAATAGCCTTCAGAATTATAAGTACTTATAACTTATAAGTTCACTAGCTTTGTTCGCGGTTTTGGTAGCTTTATAACTGCGTTCAAAGATATCAGGACTGTAATTTAGTATGCATTCGTTGACAATTTTATGTTGTTTATTGTGTATTGTGAAGTCACCTGTAACTAACTTTTGAACAGTAAAGATATTTGGATATTACTTATAATATCATAATTTGCCTAGTCTTTTCCCAACTATGTTAAGGTCGGCTTCCAGTCGAACCAGATGCAACTGAGTTCTAGGTTTTACAAGGACCGACTGTCTAACTGATCTCCTCAACCCAGCTACCCGAACAACCCAATATCCCTTGATAAGACTGGTATCAGGTAAGACTTACTGGCTTCTGAATACCAGTAACGACTGCCAAAGATGTTCAAATGACAGCCGAAAGGATATTACTTACATAAGGACGATAATTAATTCATTTAAGGGAAATCTCACTTCAGTGTTTTCACGAAGTTTTCCCTTTTAATCGTTGCAATTACCCGGTGATAATTTTATATGCTTCAATTTATCCTTTACATAATTTTATTGTCGTCAAGAACTGTCAGATTTTTCTATTGTCTTGCCATCTGTAACCGCAAGGTTTTGCGGCAAAAAGTGTGTTGTCTTGTTTAGAGGAAATCCGGGAAATATTTTTTTTTGCCTCATCACTGTCAGAGGAGCTCGTGGTTAAGCAACAGCCACATGAATCGATAAGATTTAAACCACGTTTATGCTCAAAAATAAATCACCAAGGAACCAATTCACCGACAATTTAAATAATTTTCTCGTTCAATTTTCTAAATAAGTAAACAGTTGTTTTAATAAAAAAACCTGAACTACGACCTTAATCATTTCATCATCAAAACAATAGAAAATCAATTGTGTCTCGCGTAAATCTGCGCTCCCGTCATACAACGGGTTAATGCAGCGGAAGGTACGCATAATATTTAATAAATAAATTCATATAAGTACTTTCGGTTATTTTGTCTGTCGAAATTGTCTACTGAATATGAAAACTACCCAGGTCAACAGGTATTTTTCAGTCGACCTGACTGAATAATCGTGGTACACGTCAAGCGCCTAAACGGTGAATTAAATGTCTGAATGCGTCATACTTCATGATTACATTATTTTTTTTTTTTGTAAATTGCTTTAAATGTTTAATAATATCATTACAACGTTTTTGCTGAGTTAAGAGACAGTTTAGATTTTTATAAAGTTATTTTTTACAAGAAAATCTAAAATAATTATGTCTTAACAGTATGTATAAATACTAAAATGTAAACGTATGTATTAATATTTTTGAGAATTTATGTAGGCATTTGCAAGTCGCATTAACATAATTTTATTATATTCACATTTAAATAAAGATGTTCTCGATACTCGCATACATTACTAATAATAACTAACGACTTTTGTTTCCACAAAATAAGAGATACTAAAAACCTGTATTATGTATTGGAAAACAACAGAAACAAGCCTTACATGTTTTGTCAAAAAAGCCGTTTGATAAGAACCAAACATGACATTACAACGTATTTTTCCCACATGTAAAATTAACGATAAATAAACAATTGAAAATAAAATAAAACTTAGTCCTAATTTACCTTTCAGGGACAAACCAAACCAAAAACAGTGCGACCAAGTTTACCAGAGACACCTGAAAATGATCTCTGAATCGTTCAAAACAAACACAAGTGTCAACACATTTGTGCAGGAAGCTAGATCCTGACCGTGAAACAGCCACACATAATCAAAGCAAACTGTAACAATTCGATTAACTTTAAACTAAGATTAAAAATGCATCAACCCGAGATAATATTCCAAGGTTACTATCATTAATTTTTTTTTTGTAGTTCGCACAATTACTATCAATATTACCTTGAGTTTGGACATGACGACTCGTTAAGAAATTACACATGTATCACAGCACTTATACCCCGCGAGCGGGACGACCGCTCGACACGACAGTCCGATTGTCACTGTTGTCTGATTGAGAACGAAAGTCCCAATAAGTGTCATGAAATTAAAAAAATATAACAATGTTAGTGTAACGTTGGGAAATACAAATAAACATGCCGTTTTGTTATTTAGAAAATAACATATTTCGACATAACGTCTGCTTTCAATACGCACCGTGATTGATATTTGATTATGGAACGAATTCGGTTGAGCGAGACATTTGAATTGATACTGGCTGGTTTGATAGATTTAAATTAGGACCGGTACAATTTTGAATTTGGAAACACCGATCGGATCAGAGACCTATTCAACCAGTGTTACCACGTTCAAAATACGCATAAAACCTTTTTCTTTCTTATTTTCACATCGAAAACGTAATTTCTGAATTTTCTAGACTTGAAAGTAGACTCCTGTTAGTAATTGCACTACTTATTTCATAATGACGATGTAGTTCATCGCCCACACGCATTATATTACAACCTATTTCCCTCTATTTAATTTTATATGCGCGGGATGACAACTGGATGATGACGGTATTAAAATTGTTGCTACATGCATGACGATTTTATAGCCACGAGGATTTTTTTGCTATTTTATAAATCCACTATACGGTTCTTTCGAAGGAAGGTTCTTTCGTCTCACAACCTCTTCTTTCCTTAAATGAAGGCATTTATTACCTACAAACAAAACTTATGGACTACATAATTTATTAATTGGAAACCTTGGTAACTAAAACCATTGACAACGTCTCATCTCTCGCTAAAAAATTTCATCAAAATCAATTAAGTCACACTAGCAGCCACTATCATAATAACAATATCAGTACCTAAAAGTAGGTGTTTTCAAGGTTTTTCAAGTAATACCCGGTGATGAAAACGGGAGAACTTCATAAAATAAAACTCGGTCAGGGTCGGGGTAACTTCTTTATGTTTTACTGGCTTTTTCCCGCGGTTTTACCCAAGCGGGGAAACTAAGGAAGTCTTGTACTTTCCTCACTCGGATAAATAGTGGGTTATGTATACAAACTTTTTATACGTGCCTAGTTGCTTTCTAGCCAGTGAATATAACTTATACCTAGGTACATAAGTATATCTAAGCAAAGCAAAAACTTTTTGCTTTTTGTCCCGGTACGTGTAGTTCACGGGATCAGTCAGATAGGGCAGTCGCTCCTTGTAAAGCACTGGTACTCAGCTACATCTGATTAGACTGGAAGCCGAACCCAACATAGTTGGGAAAAAGGCTCGGAGGATGATATGACGTGTAGTTCACGGGACGGAGGTAAAACCGCTGGCGGAAGGTAATATCTAAATAAAAAAACTAACTTTATTTTTTATTTTTATACGGCATCCTTGATGGAACTTTTTCATAACAACTTGATTGAAGTGTGTTTAGTTTGGTATAGGGTCTTACCTTATAAAATAAACAAGACGAGCTGGAAAAAATATTCGACGGAGCTGTTTTCTTTTTCGTGGCCTTGTCAATTTCATGTCAAAAGGTACCTTCAGTATAAGTAACAGTATATTAATATTAAGAGAGTATTTAAAAAAATAGTAGCTCTAATATTTTTGGTCGCTTGGTAACCCAATAGCCGCAGGATCGATCGATCATAAGGCAAGACTTTGCGCGGTCGGTCTGTGGATAGGTGATCATCTTGACATGACGACTTCCCCCGTGTTTCGGAAGGCACGTCATATTCGTGGGTCCCTGCTGTCATAAGACCATCTTTGGACGTCATTATGGATAGTGAGAAGCCAAAAAGTCTTACCAAGAGGTATTGGGTTGCCTAGGTAACTGGATTGATTGTCATATAGGCAGTAGTTCCATGTAAAACACTGGTACATAGCTGCACCCAGTTAGACTGGGAGCCGACCATTACATAGTAAGGAAAATGATAAGCAGGTGATGATTATTTAGCTGTCGCCAAAGTCAATGGCGGTTTAGAACATCCAGCCGATTTGCAGACATCAGTTGCTAGAACCTACATTATATGCAATTTTTAAAATCGTTCAAAAATCAAAAACAAACTCGCTGGTTCTTTATGATGTCTGAAGACCGGATATGAGCCAGCCAGAGTTACAATTATTTATAATATTTGACTGAATTTGAACGTGATAACTGTGCGGTAACTTAATGCAGTTAAACCTTGAGGCTTGAATATAATCAGTTTACAAACAAGAGGAAGAACGTACTTAGAGATATTATGTAATTTACATATGCGTAATTGTTTGTTGTTTTAACTATGTGTAGCGATTGTCTGGAGTATTCGGTAAAGGGAAAATTCCTTCAGAAGGAACAGAGGTGGATTTACTCTGTAAATGTCTGACTCTTCCAGTGTTAGAGCAGCATAATTTGAAAAGATGTCCCATTTAAAAAAATGATGAAAATTTGAGGTTAAACATGTCGTGAAAGAGACTATGTGGCTGCAGGAATACGGAGAAACTCTACAAACGTACATATCCACCCATCCACTCACTGACCGCACCAAGGGTTGCTTAAACTTGTGATTTATCAACCTAAGCTGCTGTTACCAAGACATGTGAAGATCCTCTAAGAGATGTCTAAGATAGTTATGTGGTAAATTAAAGGTTCTTTTAACCTACAGACAGACATGTGTTGCTGGGGAGTTTGTTGCGCCACTTCTTCTTCCCAGCAAAAACACATAGGAAGTGGTGAAGGGTGGGCGTTTTGGGGGCTGTCTTATGTAATTTTTTTTTCTGACGTTCGAAAAGTGCTGTTTTGCAGCCAAGTTTGAATAAATGAGTTTTGATTTTGATTTTGATTTTGAAAGTAATATGTGGCAAAATAAGGAAAGGCGAAACAATACCGCATCAATGAGGTGACATAAGGAGAATTTAGACTCATTTTAGAATGACTACAACTTATGCGGGCTATTTCATTGCAGTCATCTATGATAACAAAAAAATTGATTATAATTACAAAAAATAACGAAACAGGGTAAAACAATTGATAGTAGATAAAGTTCTCGCCAAACTTGATGACGGCTTGTACTTAACTAATTTCTGAGCACAAAAACGCGCATGTAGCCCGTACTCCTTATTTCATTCTCCGTACGCTGGCTTGTGCGCAGTTTCCCGCACTATTTTCCGAGCAACAATCAGGAGAACTAGTACCTATTTACCTACCTACTTATAGTAGGTATCTAATTTAGTTTTTCAAAGTCCTCACAACAGTTGTCAAATTATGAGTCAAGAAAAAGGAGAGGAATCGCATCTGGATGCGATGGATCCTTTTTTTTTACTGATTAATCAGAGACTGAGACCTGTCTGATTAATTTTTAGTGTAGCGCAAACACCGAGACCTTAACTAGGTATATGTTTAAAAAAAAACTACATTTCAATTTATGTCATTCATATTCATTGTTTTTTATGAATACCTAAATTGAGAGTAAAGGTGGACCAGTCCAAATTCGTAAGAAATAATTTATATGCCGAAACTGTGTGGTCCGGTATTGATTATTTTGAATTAAAACGAAGTATTTTCAAAAAGCAAGTATTTTAAAACGAAGGATTTACCAATAGGCCAAGTAGGCCAGTGCCTAGGGCGGCAGATTTAGAGGGGCGGCAAATTTTGCTATTTTCTTACAGGTTTTTTTTTTTAATAATTATATGAGTACACAAAGAAAGAAAAGCTTGAGCAAAGAAAAGCTTGAGCATTTCATGAAATGGTTGCGTTTCATGAAATGTTCATGTTAATTTGACCAGATCGTTAAATCGTCACCATTTCTCGATTTTGTCATCCACGTCTGGCCGTATGGTATAATAGGGTATCCATAAAATATTTAATATAAATCCACAATATTTTGGGTAAGGGGGAAACTCGCGTAGCATAGGTAATTCGACCCATTGGAGTTTAATTTCATAAAATCTGGTACCTAATATACAAGCTGTTGATTTGCATCCGTGCCATACTCAAGGAGGTAATTATGCTAATGATTCTCGACCCAAATCAACAAAAAATTGGTACGTAATTTTTTTTCTTTAATTTTTTTTCGGAATTCCTTAAATGTCATCTAGCCTTATTTAAACTTGGCGCGTATGTTACTGGCCTTTAAACCGTGCTGCGCCCTCACACAAACGCAAACACAAAGCATACGCAACGATCATTCATAAAGGACATTGTTCAATTTTGGCCTAAGAACCGATGTGAATATAAATTATACTATAATTTTTATTTATTTTTATATTGTTTGAAACATATTTTAGTATTCCACGGACACTTCAAATAAAAAAATTCCAAATAAAAAGTAGGGTCACAATTATTGATGTCTTTTTAAAATGTTTCCGTCGGCCAGTGCTGCCAGTTTCGGAAGTTTTCGGGATTTCGGTAAATACGGATCGAATTGAGAACCTCCTTTCCGAAGTCGGTTATTAAAATTAGTTGCTAACACTTTATTCATTTAAATACCTAAACTGACTAGCTAGAAAAAAACTAGTATTTGTATAATGTTTTAAGATGGTTTTGAGCGAAATCGCGAATTTCTAGCTTGGCACTCGAGTAGGATTATAGTTTTCGTAATTGGCAACACTGGTGTACTTCAGTCAGTTTCAAAGAGTAAAATAATACTATGGAAAAAGAGAGCCCTCTCGCGCAGTTTTTATGCAAGCAACTTTGAAGCGCCATCTGGAGTTTGCGACCAGAAGTATATTACGTGTGCTATACATACGTATACGTACCTATATATATTTATAAACATAAGCATAGTTCCCAATATACCCGTTCGCCGGTAACAAGTTATGTTTAATTTTCTTGTTGTTATGCTTTGAAATACATTACAACAGGAAAATTAAACAAAATAATTTTTACTGGAAAGCGGGTCTACTAGAATCAAATATTTATTTGCTAGGAATTACACAAAAATGACCAAAATACACAGACAAGCGTACGCGCAAGTTATGATGGCGGTCATCTTGTGAAGTATGATGTGTTACTATTACCAATTAACAAAAAGGTCAGATAGGTTCTCAGATTGAGAATTTTTAAAAACAAAATTTAAGTAGAATTCGTAATTTAAATCATCTTCTAATTATTGAAATACTCTCGTATTTTTGTATAAAAAGGTAAAATAATTAATTTTCAATCTACTTACAGAGACATCTATCGTGAAATAGTTAGCAATATGGCATGTTTTCACGTTTCATTTATAAGATGGCGCTACTTTCTTTACGACAACGCTCAGTCAAGGAAACTGTCCCCCCCCTGGTCAGTTTGCTAGAAGTCAGTTTGATAGCTTTGCGACTATCGTTTCTTTTGTGATTTTCTATGCGTTTCATGGTTTTATTCTAACAACTTTGGCTTGATTACGGACTCCGATTAGATTGCGTACTTGGTAGACTCGGCTTTATGTGAAGAACTGGATTTTACTAGCATTTTCGGATATTGCTCTGTCTGTGATCGAATTTATATAGTTATATTATAATTACAACAATGGATGCAGAATATAGTATATTGTATAAATTGTGGATCTGCTGGAGGTTCTTTGGTATTAGAAAACGAAGATATACTTCGTTGCATACAACAATGGACCGTTCCCCGTATGGTAAGTGGTCTACGAAAGTGTTTTTCTAATTTTGATAAGAATGTTACTACCTACTTATGTTTTCATAAGCACACAATTTCTCGGTTTTCAAATCAATTGCCACAATTGCAAGTTGTTTTTTGTATTTATTATTACAGGTTGAAGCTCATGACCTTATATGTACGACGTGTTGGTCTCAAGCAGTCGAGCATAATAAGATGCAATGCACTGTTGGACGCAATTGTGTACTTTGTAAGAAGCTCCTACCATCAGGCATACTGTTGCAATTGTATCTTTGGGCGTAGAACAGTGGGCTGTTGTGCCCACATAATGACTATTATCTGGTATTTAAGCTGGGCGAGATACCAAAACTCAATTGAACCCCCTGCTCAGTTCTTAGATAATATATTATTGAGAAATATTGATGATTAAAAACCTTTAATTGAATATAAATATTGTTTTTATTGCACATCCTCGAAAACCTCTTTCATTGTTATTGGTAAACCTTACTTTAACTGTTAAATTATTTTGTGTGGTAATGACATTTTTAGTATGGTCTGTACCTTCTTGGTAATAGACCGCGGGTTCGATTCCCGCCTTATGGCATGTAGATAGCTAGGTAACTGTCTAATATAAAAGTAGTATCAATCATTTAAATAAATAATTCTCTATCGTAATAATATCGATATTTTATGAATTGTGGTGAATGGAACTCTTCCATTTTGGATACGTTTTATCACAAATCCAAAGTGGATTCACTATATATTAAGAAACGTAACGTTGAAAGCAAAAGCGTTTAGGTAGTTGTTTTTCATAAAAATTCTAAGCATTTATGAAAACTAGTCACACGCCCCGTCTTCGCACGGTGGCAATATAAAACCTTGGTGTTAACCTTCCTCTTGACCTACTCTATCTATTAAAAAAAAAATAAAAAAAATCGCACCCAAATCCATCGCGTAGTTTTAAAGATCTAAAGCATTCATAGGGGCAGACAGAAAATGCAACTTTATAAAATGATCATTGTCAAAGAATTATCTTAAACTTGACTATTTACTATCTCTTTTCCTAGTATCTAGTAGAGTAGTCTTTTCCTAGATCTAGAAGAGAACATATAGAGCTGTACATAGTATTGTTGATATTTTGTATAGTGTAGTTTGATAACACTACTCTGATATTTCACGCAAGCTTGGTTATTTTTTATTTATAACCTCAAAATATTAACTTTTTTCGTAATTATTTTAGTTTCCTGAAGTGTCCGTTCGTGAAAACTTATTTCATAGGATTCCATATAATTTTAAGAGTTTATAGAAGTCACTTTCCATTCAAACGGTTCTTAGGCAGAACATGTATGGAGCCGGAACAATGTCCTTTCATTCATAAAATTGGATTACTTCTGAAATACCACGACATTACAATGACAAAAAAAGCAGTGCATATTAGCTATTTCCCGTCTACTGTAATTCCAATCGATTATTTACGTATTTTATGTCCTCGTCCTGAACTATGGCACAAATGCAAATCAACACCTTATATACTTAGGTACTTATGTGATCATGAATTTTAAAATATTCCAATACCGTTTCAATAAAAATAAAATCCGCTCGCGGTTTTTTCATCATTTCTGGATTATTCTGCGCTCTTTGAGTCCTCAATCTAACATGAAAAACTTTTTACAAAAAAATAAAACCGACTCCCAAAAACACTGAAAAGCAAAAAAAAAATTATTCTTAGGTGCATCGGCCTAGAAGTCAGTGTCTAATGGATGTACCTAAGTTTATTTCGCCAGCGACTTCTAGGCCGATGCACCTAAGAATAGATTTTTTTTGCTTTTCAGTGTTTTTGGGAGTCGGTTTAATTTTTTTGTAAAATGTTTTTTATTTTTAGCTTTTCAGTGACAAGTATACTTGTCACTATCCGCATAAGTGGAAAGTTCTCATCAATACGAATAATATATGCCCAAACACGAGGTAGTTAACACATTCAGTTGCCAAGTTCCCTCGACCTTCTCTGGTCTCCATCATCAGGTCAGCTCCAAATCTTCACCATTGCATAGTATTGTCAGACATACGCCTTAGTGTCAAGTTTTTACCCTGCGTATGCCTACAATTTTCGAAAGTTGCCCTCGATTTCTCATGGTTTCCATCATCAGATCCTGACCTGGTGATTATGGGACCACCTGCGAGGTAAACCCTATGAAACAAAAAAAAAAATTGCATATTGGTCTAGGCGTCTCCGAGTAATCGGTGAACATACATAAAAATATTAAAAGAAGAAAAGATCCCGACGAATTGAGAACCTCCTCCTTTTTGGGAAGTCGGTTAAAAAAGTTAAAGCACCGAAGTAGCAAAAACAACTGACGCTCTACACTGACGATTTCTAAGCTGTTTATGAGGTGGAGGACTTTTGTGTCCCAAAACTCAAACAATTTCGCGCTCGCTGCGCTCGCGCCTTTCATTTGACAGTGACTGTTTTCTAATTTCTTTAGGTATCATTGCGTCCCAAAAATCATGCATTTTGAGCTCGCTGCGCTCGCGGCTTCTTCTCTTTGCAGTGGTTTTTTAGACTTGTTTGACAAAAATACCTATTATTTTTGTGTCCCAAAACTAAAAAAATTCGCGCTCGCTTCAAAGTCGCTGTCATATACCTAAACTTGTTAGGTTAACATTAAACTCTTCGGTACACAGAGGGTTGCAAAAATAATCTAGTAGTTAACTGACAGAAATATCATTAAGTTCACAATCATTAGGGGCGGCAAATATTTAATGGCCTACTAGCGGCAAATTTGTAAATTCGCCACTGTCGATTACCTATTGAGTTGTAGGGAAGTCTTCTTTCTCCGCTGCATAAATAAAAAAAAAACTTAAAATATAACGAATAGACAAAATCGTATTTCATTGTATTTCATTTATCTACTAAGGTTTTATCTACCTTCTAATCATAGAAGAATTTATAGTTTAAAGTCATTGCAAAATTGCAATAGGTGTCTGAAAATATTGACGATGTCACAAGATTACTTTAATCACGCAACGCGAACATTATTTTACATCAATTTGTTTTCGTTATGCGCCAAGTCTCTAACTATCCGGACCTGAAAAATAATGAATTATTAGGTAAACATTTACATACGTTGACATTAATGTAATTATGTTTTACAAATTGATCGTATATACGTGAGGTATCTTAATCTAATTATTTGTATTTAAACTAATACAAAAAAAACATGTAAAACTTTCAATTTAGATATAAGCGCCATCTGTACTTAATTTGTTGAACTCGTTACATGTCATGTCTGTAAATTGGTTAAGCGTTACTGCTATTCAGTCATAGATGGCGCTGTAGCGCAGCATGCTTGTATTTTGACAATTCTCCCCTTCGTCGGTCGGTCGGCCACACGCGAAACAAAACGCCACACACAGTTTGGTAATGGCCGCCGCCGAGGTGGTTGACTCGCGCCGCTGTCATTACAACACGCGTTGATTGGTTGTTTACTTTATTTACATCACAATCATAACCAATACAATCACAGTGTAAAGTGTTTATTGTGTACTGCGCTTGTTGAATGCACGTTTGTATACGAAAAAGTGATTTTTGGTAAAGTTTTTGTACGCGATGAGCGACGGGTCGCTCACCAAGCGTTGGTAGAATGCATCGTCCAGTGTAGTGTTGTGATTGTCAAAGTTTACCGGCCCAATGCTGAGCTACAGAAGCACGATGTGTAGCCGGCAGCATACCCAGGCTTGCCTGAACACGTCGCTGTCCATAAGACAGGAGATACAAAGATTTGAGAGCGTGCATCCTTCCATCTACGCTCTTTACGACCTTGTGGAGTTGGTACCTGATCCATTGCTGGCCCAGCAGATAAGGGACCACGTCGTGGCTATAGAAGGTTAGTACTGGTTGATTGTTTACATGTTATCGTGCGTTTACCACGGGCGTCCCAGTTGTTTATACTTAGATAAATCACGCTGGATAACCCAATAATGCGCAGCTTGTGTATTTACGATCAGTACGAGTGTGCTTACCACCTTTAACCAGAATTTATTCGCGTCTCATTTATTCCATTCATTGTGTAACGAATTTGAATTAGGAATCCGGCTGCCGTTTTGTGCGTGACTCCAAAACAAATGACGATTTAAATAAAATGTATCAAAATAAAGGTTGATTTTAACACCGAATGTTGTTAACCTGTCTGATGTTGCTACCTGTGTTATTTGACAGGCCTTTTGAAGACCAAACCCGTTGAACAATAGATACCGGTGACCGGTAACATTGCACGATGGACACAAACATTCCGAACGCATAGGTATTAAAATACGCGGCTTGATAACAATCCGAAAACAATAACGCATGTGAAGTTACTGTAGGTATAGTAAGTTCGTAAGTGTACTATAAGAATGTCGATACTTTCTCCACTTTTTACGACATCCTTAGTTGATAACAACCAGTTTTTATATGGCGGATTTCCTCTTGCTGTGAAACGAGACGTTCGTGCCAAAGTCAAGGTTTGCAGGTTAAGTTCTTTATTAGCCATTGTTGTCAGAAAACAGGTACCTACCTATTGTAGTTCGTAATAATAGAATTATCATTTTATTACTAGCTTAGGTTAGTAAACATTGGAGTAGGTATTATTAACGTCAATAAATAGCTATTGTTAGAAGTATACTTAGTTGTAAATTCATTAAGGTTAGTAGGTACTAAGAAAGTTTTTTTTTTCTCACACGCTTCCCGGAAAAAATAGTTGCTATCCATTCTTTTCGTGTAGCAAAACTGAGCAAAGGAATTCAACGGTATTATTCCTTGAGGATGAATAACGGCGTCTTTATGTCTAGCAAATAATACTATTACAACCTGTGTGGTTGTAGTAAATCTCTTTGTGTAAAATCTCGTCCTGGGAAGTCCCTTGTTACAGTTTTTTTTTTTTACAAATGTGTCACAAATAGGGTAGAGTTCTTAAAACGATATCTTTTTAGCATTCTAGCTACTCTACATTACGTAGGTATAGCGTTCCCTTTAAAAAATAAATAAGTACATAACTGATTCTGGACACATTGGGTAAAGTAGGTAAGTACTTACTAACTAGAGAATTATAAATCTTAGAAAAAAACTAATCTTCGACAGATTGAAAGATAAAGGAGAAGAAACTTCGTAAGGTGAATTGATTTATTATTGATAACGATGTATCTACGCAGCAGTAGAAGTTTAAAGGTTATAATAAAGATACTATACTCAGATTTTCTTGGTTATTAAAAGACCCAACCACTTCTTAGTTACAAATAGTAGACATGGTGCCTAATTTCTGTAATAGAACAATACAGCTCTAAGATCTACAGCTTTACTTATTTCCTAGAGTAGCGAGAGTCTTTACTATAAAATGGCGGCTCTATCAAAAATTGCAGTTAATTAATCTTTGCGAAAATCGTAACAAGAAATCGAAGAAAAACTGATACACAACTAGAAACAAATACCAAAAAAGGTAATACAGCATATTGCTACACAAGAAATCCTATCTGAGTAATAGCTTCAGAAACATTAATCCAGAAAGTTAATTAGAAATGCGAAGACTGATAGTTTAGCTATTAAATATCATTAGCTGATAACAGTAACCTAACTATCTGGTAGATAGGTTTATTTACGACCTGTTTACCGACCAGTTATATTTAGAAGTGCTGATTTGAAATCAATATAGGTAGCAATTAGTATGACGTTTCGTGATTTATTCCCTTATTTGTGTATCATTTCATGTTTGATGTGATAAATGAGGTCATTGGAAATTATTTTAAGGTCACCATTGATATGATTTATCTGTTGGATGTAGGAACTGGTTTTTAATTTCTCTTAGTTATTAATATTGGGGACATTATTGACATGCATTTCTTAACTGGTCATACATTTTCAATTTTCAAAATACATGTTACGCTTGTTCGTGTTTGTTCTTGTTGTTGAAGACTAAATGCTGTCTATCACTTCCGTCCCACTAATACTTGATCTTCGTAAGCTACCCTGGCTTCTACGTCTTTCCACATTATGCAAACTTAAGCATCCTCTACGCAATCGTCGCCCTACATTTACAAAATGCATTCACGAGATATTCTAAAGCAAATTAGGGTCAGAACTGTGCAGTAATCAAAGGAATCCAGTTATTATTTTACATAGTTTAATATCTCGCATAGCACGGAGATACCTACGCTAAGTATTACAAATATGAAACAAGATAACTTGAAATACGTTGGATGCTTGTCCGAGGTAGCAGAAACGGGAAACTAATTACAGTACCCTTTTTGTTATTAAATACTGAACATTTTATGTTAATTATGAAATGAAAGTAAAACAACTATCCGGTTGTCAGGCTAAGAGAGTTGAAAGCATAATTGTTCAGACTCCAGAAGAAGTAATTAGAATTTATTGTAATGACTGTTTCTGGAATTAACTTGGGCCATTGAACGACTTGAGTTCTTTTGTTAGTGAATGTTGAAGCACAGACGAGATTCTCTAATCTGCCAGACGTATTTTTGGATCGGATCTTTAGATTCTATTTTGTGAAAGGAATTAATGTCTTTATTTAACGACGTGACGTCGCAATTTTCGCTAAAAATAAGCCTCTTACAATTTTCATTCCAATACACGTTGCGGACTTCAGCCCGAGACCAGCTTTCTTTTAGAGGTTTATTTCCTAGCTAGTGTGTATTTGGTCCTTAGCCATTTCCTTCATCAAGTGCTACAATTGAGCAGCTCGGGCAATGCAACTGGCGAAATGTAGGTCAGAAAATGCAATCAGCGCTCAACAATATAAAATAAATGAAGCTATTTGCTCACCTGGGACTGGGAGAAATCTGAAATGAATCAGTTGCTTATTCTGTGCTCTTATAACTAAGGGGCAACTCACTAAAATAGGTCACTGCAGCGCTCCCAGATAAGACGTCTATTTATTCGCAACCTCATTATTAGGATTACTACGTGAAGTCCGCTAAAACTTACGTTGAAATTGCATATTTACGGCTACTGCAGTAGTTTCCGCAGGCATACTTTCAGGTAAAAATCTCTCAACATTTTCAATTCCGAAGATAATCTCTACAGATTGCAATATGTAGAGTTAAGCCGAACGTATGCGTTTAACTTTAAGCCCTCGATTTGCAAGTTCACATTCTAAACCTCTCTTTTATTGGAGGGGAAATTGGGACATCGATAGAAGCTTTTCGCATTTCGAATATTCATTTAAATTCCAAAAAAGAAAAAAGTAGCAAAGCAATTAGATACAAGTCAGACAATAACCTTTACGGTTTGAATTCTAGACAGCTTGGCCTCGAAAAATCCTTGGCAATCACGATCTTGACATTTAACTTGGCAAGTGCGTTCGTTGCGGTGGTGTTATGTCGGCACTTCAGCTGTAAGTAGGCATCGTCCGATAAGAGTCGGCAGCTTGCCAGCGCACCCTTGAAAAATTTGAATAATGCACTCCTCGTTGAAGATGAGCCAATTATGCTTAGTGGATTATGCTACCCTAGTTTCTTTGCTTGTAAAATGAGTATGGGTTTTTCGACATCTATCGCAAACTCAATCTAAATTATTATTTTTTAAATAAAATCAACAAATCCTGGTAATGAAGTTTGATTAGGTAGGTCCATTGTATAATAAAGGTACAATAAGCAATTTTGCCTGAGTAACCAATTACGAGAAAAGATAATGAATTCATGGGTTTTCCTTCAAGCAAATGTATGCTGAGCAATTAAATGTACGGTAAAAGAGTTATTAATGTTGCATGAGTGTTAATAGGCATAGCGTCAGCGTTCTCTTAATAAATATTTATTATTGTTTAATAATAAAATTCGCTATCAGTATGTTTATCCGCCCATTTCCTTTCAGTAAATGATTCAGAAGGAAACGTGTAATTTCATATCAACGTCATGTATATTACCTACATACTCTTAGCTGCCCCGGAATATTACTGGCCATTGAACCACTTAGTCCAATCGATTTATTAAATCTAGAACAATCCAAAACATTTTGCCAAATAAACGCATTTAGATATATTAAGTAGTAGTTTACAGTCACCATCCTATAAAAATCAGAGGCATGTAGATGATACACATAGATACATATGTATGTATGTCATGATGTATAGTAGGAATGGTATATATACAGGTGATATGACATACCAACTTAAACGGAAAGAATAAGGATAGTGGTAGGTAGTACGTTCCAGGAGAAGCTCGAACTGACACCTACAATACAAAAATAAATATAAATTCTCCCACTATGTTACCATCTACAATTTCCCCTGACCACGATCTTGACATTAAGCTCTAGAGTGCATCTTACACCGCGAGAGCTCTCATAAAGAGTCACTATGTACAAATATAACAAGCTACATATTTTCTTTTCAAAATAAAATGTCTCGGTACAACGCAACTCAGGATTACTTTAATCGACATGAAGTATGAAATCAATTAGTTTCAAGTGTAGCTGGTTCTGTTCGTTTACATCAAGACAGATGTCTTGGAATTTGTTCTTCAAGATCCTCAGGATTTTCATTTACAAAGCGATCTTCAAATTGTTCTTATTTAGCAATCTCTTTAGAGTAGATAACATTCTGTGAATTTGTTAAGCTGCTCATTAGTTACTTGTTTAATTGTTATAGTATTACTTCAGATCGAGAGCTTATTATCTTCATCGATATGTATTAAGCAGGTAATAATTGCTGATCTTTGTTCTTCTTAACCATACAGTGCTCTACTTTTTGAACGGAGAAATTTTCGACATGTGCCCTTTAGAGTCAATAAGCTGACGTTGAGTTGATCTCGGTCTTTATGTGCATTGATGTTGCGATGTGGGCAATCGACTGGGATCAAAAGGCCGATGATATGAATCTATTCGACACGAATAAGTATAAGTAATGTGAACATATACCATGCTATCGTAACCATTACAGAATATGAAGCTTATTTACTCACACTTAATGCATTGCATTCAAAGGAGAACCATAATGTAAGTGCGGTAATAAAATCGAGTCACATACACTCAAATATTGAAATCCGGAAAAACATTTTTATTCAGACCCGCAGATATTCGAGTGCCAGTAAATGCCACACATTTTTCGTCGGCGAACACTTCGCTACTCAATTCTTTGAATGCGGACATACCAGCACAAGATTTGGATGAAGCAAACCGTAATACTTTTAAGGTTAAAGTTATAAAAGCAGGTATTGGAAGGCTTCTTGTAATTTTAGCCTTAAAAGCAGAATGTACCCCGAAAGTACCTCACGTTTTGCCATTAGATGGCTACTTTACACCAACACTTACACACGAAACAGATTTTTTAATTAAATAAACGCTTGGCTGAGAGCCAGCAAGGGAATTCACTTCGAAAACTTGGATACGAAAGTAGGTCATGTAAGTAAGGTAATTTTTGCATGAGAGCTGTTTTAAAATTTTTACGAGATACCATTTTTCCAATAGCTTTTTCTTTAAGCTTTAGCTTAGAATAAAGTCTTATCGATCTTGTGGCTTAGTTTTTTTTTTTAACTGCTTCATCCGAACAGTTTTCCATAGTTTAATTCTCAGGTCTGTTCTAAGCAATAAATTCTGCAATATCAAAATGCCCAAGATTAGATTACCGATAGCTTGTTTCACAATTTGGTTCAGTTATTATTAGAGCTGAATTCTCCCCATTCAATTTTGATTTAATATTGAACATTCCGCTGCATCATTAATCTCTTCAGCCAAGGTGAATACGATTCTACCCTCCAGTGGCTGACGTGCAAATAAGTAATTAATGTCAAATGTCACTGGATACAATAAACTTGGAATCTAATTATGTTTTGGCTGTAGCAATTAATTTTAATTAAATACAATTCTGTGTTTTTGATGGCTTGGGAGAAGGCTTTGACATTTTTTTGATTAGGTAAGCATTCGTAATTTGATGAATTCGAACTATGAATTCTGATACTGGGAATTTTAGTGTCGTTAGTAGTGCCTTTGCGTTACTGTCATCATTGCTTTCTAATGAGTTCTTCAAACAAGCCCTTTGAGTTTGACGCAGTGTCCTATCTTAAACATTTCATTCTCCTTTTATTATACCTGCTACGACTGTATTTAATTTAGTACTGCTTTAATTAAAAAGTGCAGTATCAAGTTACAATTAAGTAGGTAAAATTACGAAAATCATTTTCCAAGATTACTAAAGCAAACATCTTTCGATATCCCTTTGAAGATGTTTAGATTCTTGTTTGACGTTAGCACGTCAGTTAAAGTTGTTAAATTCAAGTTGTAAACGCTTTGATTTACGTGCCCAATTAAACTTTCATTTCTCAATAATTTTCAAAAGGTACCTGTGATTATCGGTCTGAAGAATTTGCCGAACAAACGATTGTTCTAGATCTGGATTTTCATAAAAGGCTAAAGTTTCTAACTTTTGACAGTCTGGTATGATCAAAGATTTTTGGTAAAAGTAGGTCTTTCAATAGTTGAATTTGAAATTCTAAGGAGAACTTTGGATTGCTTTCAAGCAGATTAATAACTCCATTGTTTCTTGTTTCTATACAGTAATTTTAGACCTGGTTTTCCCGAAGGCTAACACAGAGGTGCAACGCCTCTCAGATAGGGGTACAGGTAGGCGTATTGACATGAAACCAGCACAAAGCTGAAAACAGTACTAGGAATTTCAGCTCAGCATATTGTATTGATACCATCCTACATGTGAATGATGAAAAGCCAGCTACACTATCACCTACCGTCCCATCTGACAGAAGTTTCATTCCACACTAAGTACCTCCACGTACATTCATGAATATTGAATGTATCGAACTACGGGAATACTCCATACCTGGAAATTCTCGTAATCAAAGTCTTTGAGCTGAAAGCAATAACCTTCAAAGACATTCCGTTGTGAATGTTATGTGTAATATTTCGCTCGTATGCATAAATCCGGGAACCAATTACGGATCGCAGAACTGTGAAGTTGATATTTAATGTGCTCTATGAATAGATGGAGTCTTGTTGCAGTTGCTGCACTTTCATAATCATATGGGTAAGCTTAATGAGTATAGCGATAAGACAATTATTAAAGATCGTTGTTTCAAGAAGGACTTTCTTTATTGATATTATAAGCATTCTAGATATCATTATTAATAGTACTTACATTTATAAATCTGCTGTTGAACATAGAACGGGTAAGAAACTCAAATAATTTCTCCTCTCCCAATGTTTTCGTTTCATCTCGAAGTAGATTAATACTGTTAATAATCTTAGCAGCTAAAACACAGAAGAAAGTAACTTCTTAATACCCAAAAGGATATCGGAATCATAGTCTGTCAAACACTAATTAGATTGGAGCATATCCAATTGCATATTAATTAATGAATACTTATACACACAGGCTTACTGTGGCATGGTCGCAAACCGGTTTGTACCACAATGTTATGAACTGACGAATTTCAAGGTCAGGCCGCGGCCAAATATTATTCAACGCACTGTCATTGTACCGAAAATGTGTCTGTACATGACTTATATTTAATAGGCTATTCTGGACTGAAACCAAACCCCGAAGACACAATTCTATTTGTTTTGGCAAAAACTGAAAATCGTGAGTGATCTGAAAAAAAAACAAGACGAAGTTTTTGTTGATGTAACAACAACAATGGGGCACGTCCTAGAATAAAAATTCAGATACCTAACTTATAAACTAGATATTTTAATAAAAGCTTGTATACTGAACAATGGTTATTGAGCAAGCGCTAACGCCGGCCGCCTCGTTCAAACAAGAGGTTTACTCACTCACATTTTCAATGAAAATATATTTTGCATTATCATAATAAAGCGAGTTTGTTTTTCATTTATTTAAAACAACAAAGCAAGCTAATAATGCTCGTAAAAGCATCGCATACATTTTTTCAACGCTGTTGAGCAAATACGGGGCAAAAAAGAGGAAATAACGTGGACAGGGAAAATAGATCAGATTTTTTTTTTATTGCAGGTAGAATTTTTGTAGTGTGTGATAGATTCACAAGTCCCGCATCAACGTTTGATATCAAAGAATCAATAGTACACAATATATTTGCACAAGCCGCGATACGGGTTGAGTGGTTGTATGACGGATTATTATAACAGCAACATTTCTTTGATTCTGAATTCTTTGAAAAAGATTCATTCCTATTTGCATTCCTGGAAAATTCTTTGACAATGAAAAAATGCTGTAAACTGAACTGTCTACAGATTCTTTCATGTACCATTCAGGTACCGTTAGTACCGATTTGGTAGGCGTCAGTATTGTTAGCATTGTACACAGTACTGAAAACGAATTCTCCCTAATATAATAAATCGATACAAATAAAGATACCTGCGTGTCCGTGATTGGTACCGTGTTCGATAAATGACGATCGCATCGCTCCCTATCACATGGGACCCGATGGAATAATGGCCTACTGTATTACAGAACAACAAACTGAGTTAAATGTATCAAATACTGATACCGTCATAAATTGGTATGCGTATGACGATTCGTACATATATTAACCACATTGGTATTTGTTTCGTATTCCGTCCAAAAGGTGAAGTAACTCAAGCATCGTGAGTGGTTTTTAAAGATGAAAACAGTTCTTTTTCTAACTATTCTTTAGACCTGATAGGATAAATATGACAGAAGATTAGGTCAAAGTCTACAGGTGAAAATAAAAGAGGATCTTAGGAAGAAACATTTAGAACTTTGGAATGGAATCTAATAAGTAAGAGAGCCTTGTTCTATTCTTGATGAACATTGTACACAATACCTGTCAGAAATTACTCAATATTGAGGAATCAGAGATTGTGATACTAATATCGTTTAAAAGTAAGGTGTATCTGGTGTATTAAAATCACCTTTTTAACGACCATTTAAACAATGGCAACTGCCACGATCGGTTTGCATTGCACCGTATGCCAAGCATTGTTTTCTTTTTCTAATGAATGATTGATGAGTTTATTTCTAGCTGTTCAATAAAGTATTCAGGATACTATAACACTAGTATTATTTAGGTCAAACTATCTATTCTGTACTTTTGTAATCTTTTACCTAACGCTCTGGCTTTGGGTGCTTTTATTTTAAACAGCATTTACATAATAGCAATTGCTGCAGTTTTGTTTACCATTTTGCAATGTTATTTCAATATCATGCTATTCTTTCTTATCGTATTTAAAGTTATGGAAATTGTTGCCATTGGTATTTGTGAAGCAATATTCAACTTTAATATTTCACTCATCTGTATTGTTTGATTTTGCATTGGATATCTGTAATTTAAAATCAATTTTAACCCAGTTACACTGTTACGGAATAGTTCTTAAGACAAGTAATCTAATAATGATGGCGTGTTATAATAAATGTGTTCGAACCGCAACTGTAATGCATGATGTGTCTAAAGCAAAAAGTTTCATACGTGTCCAAAACAAGTTCAGTTCACCTGAGAGAAAAAAGAATCATTCTATTATAATGATCCTCGTGTTGAACAGAGAAAAACATTATACAAACGCTGCATTAATAAAATTTCAATGTAATGCAGAGTCCCTGAAACAAAATTGCGTTGCCAGTGTATCTGGGACCCCCAACACTCGGAGTAACGAACCCGTCCTGATGAATTATTAACCAATTTGTACTTTTTGCTCCCACTGATTGACTGTTATGTACACAGAGTTTTTTACTCGCAACGAGATGAACTAAATTACAGTTTACACGTTCACGCATCAACTGAAGTGTTAATTATGACGAGATGGTTAGAAAACTTGAGTTTTTTGTACATTGTATGACTATATTAGATTAAGATTCGCTGACTCAGGAATTTACTGTCATTTTTCTTGTGATTATCGTTAAGATAATCCACCTACTAATAGCAGACACAACTTGGATTAATTTAGGTGAAACTGCAACATACTTTATCAATTTTAATAAAATTTGTAACTCCATTAACGGTGTCAATGGTCTAGATAAGTTCTAAATGAATGATGATAAAACTGTTGGTTCACTCAATGCGTTTAAGCTGAGTCTCCTTAAAAACAACATTCCAAGTTATTCCTATTCGAAAGAAAATTCTTTCACTGATAACTGATTAGTTCAGATCGGAGAACGTACTCCAGAGACTATAAAAATTTAAAGAGACGGCTATTACTACCACTTGGCACTGGATGTTAAGAGGAATCGAACGTCGTATCGGAAGGGCAATTAAAATCGGAAGTAGGTTCCAAGTTAGAACCAATTTGTTCGGACAAACGTATTTCTTTTCGTAATCTTGTATTTTTCTTCAGTAAGTGTATTTAATTGTTTTGTGGGACTTGGATATCGATATATCTATAGATAAGAAGAATTATATAAGAATGAAGATAAGATGATACTCGTAAATGTTTTTGCTATGACTGACACGAGTGTTGCAAAAAAATATAACTAACAACTAACTTATTTACTAACGAAGGTGCTACACCAGATGAGAATAAATAACGAAACTAACAACCCATGACCATAATGCACTACGAAAACCGGTTTCAATTAACAATTTGGTTACTCCCATATAAATTGCGATTTCTTGCTCTTGCATGTTCTTCACTTCACACTGGTTTTTCGAACACGTTTGTCTTAACTTGCGACGCCAATTACGATCGTCTCTAGACAGATGTTACGACTTTTTGTCGAAGCTACAATAGCAACACGTGTTTCATCGCTAACCATGATGATGATGATGATGATGTCCTCCTAGCCGATTATCGGCTACGGCGGCTGTTCTCATGTAAGGAGATTAGCCAACTACGCAGGACATATTATAGTGCACGAGCATTTGCGCAGACACAGGTGCACTCACTATTCCTTAACTCTCATAGCCCGATGGGACGGTAATCCGACACGACCGGAGAGAGATCAGGCGCAGGACCGACATTTACGTGCTCTCCGATGCACGGGTGTATCAATCACCAGCTTCCAGGCTCCGGGCTGCTTTGTGAAAGTCTTCTAAAACCCACAAAGCGATTTCGGCCCGACTCGGGAATCGAACCCGAGACCTCGTGCTCAGCAGCCGCACTAGCGACAGCTAGACCAACGAGGCAGTAACTCCTAATTTAGACGCACAAGGCAAACCGCATAATCGCTTACTAATTATATCGTATCATTAAGAAGCTGTTTTATGAATGTAAACTCGGTTTCTATCATTAAATACGTTTACAGTAAACAGCTGGTTTGCGTTAACGTACGCAAAGTTTTTGTTTGTTTGAAATTATAAGCTTTGTTGTTACAATGGAACCTCTCTGCTTACTTCTTGTGTTGGTTTACAATTAGCATTAGGAACATGAGGAAGTTTAATTTTGGATTACGTTACAATTACAATAACAAAATATATTTAGAGCTGATTGGTACAATTTTGTTATATTGTACAGGTATTTTCGTTCGCAACTACCTCTAGCTATCGTAAAGAGTTACAATGTTCAGACATTGCATCTGTAGTTACTTTAAAACAATCATTCTCAATACAATTGTTTCATTCACAAATCCGTTAATTTTAAATCGACTACCTACACTATTGTATTAAAGATTTCCGTTACTCATACTCTACATTGAAAACATGTTTTCTTCAGTCCACATTTTATGCGTGTGTAACTGGACTGTTTTCTATTACCGTAACACAACAACAATGTCGTCAAGATAAACAAATATTTTATTGTTTGCATCTCACAAGACTTTACTTCGTAGGCGTGTCTGTGTTCATCCATAATTCCAGAAAACATATACCCTTACTGTTAATAAACACTGAACATGAGCATACAATATTCAACCTTGTTCCTTATAATTTGAAGGTTCATTTCTACTTGACGGTACTCCTGATTCAAATCTACACTGTATTACGCTGGAAGGCTGGGACTAAAGGACATGATTCCGGTCCTGCCCACGTGTGTTCGCATTTTGAGGTACGGTCGGTTACCCAAGTTCAGCAGTAAATATAGGTTGCTTGTACTTCTGGTCTGCATTATAATTACTTAGGACTTCTATGTCATACTTATTCTTGGATTAAATTCGAATTTTTAATTATGGACAGGCCTTTATAACTGAATTATTTAATTACGAAATTGATATAGTTATTAATTTAAGATTAAGATGCCTCATCTTGATTGGCATATTGCCAATTACGATGAATCCATTAACAAAAAATAACAGCGTATTGCGATTTCTTGTTAATATTATGTAATGATTCGTGTCGAATTTTTACAACCTTCTGTATTTCTCTGATTGTCTGTAATGGCTTATTTTTATTTAATGAATAAGCATTGATGCATGCTTAATTAACATAAGATATTAAAATAATATTACGAAGGTCGCCAGACTCTTCATTCGTCTTTTCATATTCGCAAATACTTAATATTAGGTATATTGTTTTTATACCTGAGTATTCATCAAGCATCTATTGATTTTCATTAATTTATTATTGTAAGTCTAGGTGCTAGTAGCAATCTATCATAATGATTTTGCTGGTGTACACCTATAATATTAGGTATATTGTTTTTGATATCTGAATATTAATCAAGTATCTATTGATTTTAATTGATTTATTATTGCAAGTTTAGCTGCTAGCCGCAATCTATCATAACGATTTTGCAGCTAGGTACAGTTTAATCTGTATCGTTACATAAGGATTACAAAATAACAAATTAAACCTATCAGTTTTATAAGTAATAGTGGTACATAATACTGCAATTGTGAATGGTCGAACACGCTCAACTGATTTAGAAATGATTCAGAGCTGTGTCCGAATGAAACATATCTTTCAATTGGTGTAAACGCTATAATATCAGGAATTAATTTGTTCTAGGCGCCGGTACGTAAATAGTTTTATTAGCTTTGTAATCGATTATAACATTACGTGTTTCTTTGATGACATGTCTGAAATTATAGTCGCTCATAAAACTAACGATATAACATTTCTTAACGTTCATTTCATTGAAGATTTCTTAGCTCTAATGATAAGTCATACGACCTTGTGCGGTGTTACAGAATCTATTTATGAATTTGCTAATGTGGGCACGCGTTGTTAATTTGCTGAACACCTCATTGACCCATCCTAGTTGACTCTTGTGATCTACGTGGGTAGAAAATAAACAGGTTTTATTATAGGGTAAAAAGAGATTACAAAAACCGATGGTCCATATAAGGTTTTAATAAACGTAAAGTTGTTTACCCTTGCTATACAATACGTGAAAATATTGCTCAGTAAACTGCGGAGCTCAAGTTATATGGTTCGGAAATTACAACTGCCCGTAATTTCACTTTGCGTAATATAATCACTGAACAGTAAAATCATTGTAAGTACTTTTGTTTTAAGGATCTGATCTGCTCCTGTATCGAAACAATTTGCAATAAATAAACTATTTTGTTTCGGGAGGAAATCTCAGGTTCAGTAATATTCTTAACATCAGAATTGCAAACTTACTTAGTTAAGACTTTGTCGTAATACTACCAGGTTTCCACGCGACACATTTTACTTATGCGCCATTACCTTCACAACACCCAATATGTTGCATGCAGTTTCAAACTGTATACTTTGTGTTAGTACTACTTGCGCTGCGGAAAATGCTTCCAAAATATCATAGAATTTTAGCACTGCATTAAACAATCGACTTCTGTTGCATAGTTATGTTATGGTTGTACTCTGTTTTGTTTTTAAAGATCGTATGTATCTGATATGCTGTACAATAAAAATAAACGTAATTGTGGTAACATTATTGAAAATCCAATAACTCTATATGGTCTAATCCTGCTAGAATTCTTTATTTATCTCGTGTTGTCATGGTTATTCAAATTCAAATCAATATCTGACTCAGAATTGGTTGGACTTTTTTCTTAGGTATGAAAATACCTGTACTGAAGTTTCTATTCTCAACGTTAATCTTCAAGGTGAGAGAACACCTTGCAAGTCATGACGTCCCCCGAATTTAGGAAAACCCATAATAATTGCCAGTCAGTGTTCTCACTAAAACGCGAGTACTATAAATTCGCTATACCGTAATACCGATGTGCGATAGTGTTATTTAGACTTCTTTTATTTAATCGTTTATCACCGTTACATCTGCAGCCGCAACGGTACATCGCCATTTCACACTTGGAAGACCACCGAGGTAAGATCATAACAGATGGTGAGGCACTGTGTTCTGTGTGTGATGCTTTTCAAGAATTGTGTTTCGGGACTTTCGACACGGTTTTGGTTGTTGGAAAACGGTTGTGTCGTGTTTTGTATGGTGTTGGAGTAAATTGGTGCGGAAATGTATTAGTTGCTGCTACAAAAATAGAAGGCCTATCCTTATTGTTTCTCTTCAATATTGATTTCTAACATCATTTATGAGCTGTAAGTAGAATAATACTTAAATCGCTGACGAATATCGAACTGAAGGTTGACCTATAAAATATAACCAAATCTTTTAAGATGAAAGGAAAATATTTCATCTTGCAAAAACAAAGGAGCTTGGACTAAGACTTCCTTGAAACTGGCGTATAAGCAAGGCAGGCTTTGGTTTTACTTGTGTTGAAATTCCTATCCTTTGGCACAAAGAGAAAATGGCCCTTTGAATTATCAAATAAATCCTTTGTATGACCAAATCTTTTTAATGTAAATAAATTCTCTTCGCTCAACAAAAAATAAACGAATATCGTTGTCTACAGTTTACGTGAATAGGTACTTAATGATATTACAAAACACAGTTTATTTTGGAAACACAATGCTATAAAACCAGTTGTTATATTTTTCAAAAATCTAATTTAGCCGAAGTAATTTAGGAAACTTAATTGTTTCAGTACACAGGTTGCTATTACAGCAGTAGCTTATGCTTTAATCAGTTTAAAAGTTTAACTAGCAGGTTCATCCCACGGAGAGCGGAGTCTGTAAAGCTGTATAGTGTTGGTAAATGCAGTGGAAAGATAACATGCAGAAGTTAGGAGTGTTAAACCTGAGGACTGGGTGATATGAGGCACGATACGGTACACTTACTCTGTCCAACTAAGGTATGATAATGATGAAGATGAAAGATATGACGGAAAAATAACACATGTTGAGAGTTTTTATCATAACGATGTATATCTAATGATGAAACCTAAAGTTCAAATTGAACTGAACTTGCCCAATAAACAAACGTGAACAAAAACAGATGGGAAAACTGCAGAACTTTATGGTACTTTGTGTTGCCAGGAACAATATGTACCTATAGCATCTATACGAGGTCCTATGCGTAGGCGCAGAATATATTCCCAGTGCACGCACCATTGTGAACCGCGATTTTCCCAACACGGCTTTCCATGAGCTAATAGTAAATCGTGACTACTAAACCTGTCTGATCCTACTATCTGTTAGTATATCGCGAAATAGCATACTGTTGTTAGTTGTTTAACACTGGTGCTTTTTCATACGCAGATCTCACAGATAAACTCTCGTCGTGTGAACCCTGTGTGACCTCGAAATCTTCATCAACCCGCTAATTAAGAACCACTTTCACTATATTGTGCGTTTTTTCACAGGACTCTCATTTTCTTAGATTCTTAGACTATCGCTTTCAATACTGACCGCATTTCCTATTGTTATTATTTTCAATGTTAAGAGCAATATTATGGACAATTAAAATGTTTATTATTGTGTGAAGATTCTCTACAGTTTCCATTGTTCTGCTTTGAAATATTTCTCTTTAGAACAATGTGGAATGGCTACTGAGTTTGTAGCGACTTTTTTAATAAGTAACCAATTTTTGTTCATGACTACATTTACATGTTAGCGAATTGTATTTTATTTTAGATACTTTTGTTCTTATTGTTTTAGAGATACAAGCTCTTTAAAATATAAAATATCGTTGTGTTATACAATGTTCAAATAAAATCGAATATATATTTTGGTGTTTCTGTTTTATTCTGACCTTTAGTAACCTTTGAAAATACATTTTTTTATTGATTAAAGCTGTTTCTCAATTTAAATCTTTGAAAGAAATATTAATACCTATATTACTGGCATTGTCCCTGTCATTGTTACAGTCAGCTTCCAATCTAATAAGATACAGCTGAGTAGCCATACGCCCGTTTAACATGCAAGAACTGCCAATCCAGGCCCCAGTTTTCAGACTTTCTGACCGCTGGAGAAAATGTAACCAGACCAAACAGTCCTTTCCAGACAACAACAACAACCTAAAATTTTAATGGTCTTTACGTAGATGAACCGTTTAGGTGGAAAACGCTTTGATAATAACCGTCTTTTTGTTCTAGCAGTTACATCTACCACTAGCTTTGTGCAATGTCTTGCTTTGAGATAAGACAAGGCAGTTACCGTGATAAGTGGATTCAAAGTGCTAAGTGCTGTATCTAAACTACCCAGTGTACCTTCACTCTCTATATTAGTGTAGTTATTGTCTTAACTAACATGTTTGTTGTAAGTTACACGTTTAGGTTAGTGTTTTGGTTCAAACGATATTTCATTCGGAGAAGAGGAAGATAAATTCATTTTTTCAATTGAATAGCAGAGCTAACTTCGGCACTGCTACGTGCAAAATTTCATAAGGTAATATTATAATGATTTTATTTTTGTGTGGGTGCAGGCATTAACTAATAGAATTCACGAAGCTCAATAAAATGTTATCATACTTGACCAAAACTATAAATACCAGAGTACAACTAAATAATAAAGGAAACCCACTCACCAAAGGTCGGTCAAACGTTGAAGACACTCCATTAAATTGCAAAGAAAAAACACCTCGTTAGCAAATGTGACATTTTGATAGCTATAATTTTGTTGGAGAAATAACGGACAACCGGACAACTAATGTTTGTTATAAATGACATTCATAATTTATTAAATATAGCCAAGAATTTGGGGCGCCTGGACTCTGGAGGTGCTATTTAAAAGACATTAAACATTTACGGGTTGAGGAAAGTAGGTTGGAAGACCTATGGCTATAACGGTAAGAATGCAATCAAGGTGCTGGTGACCTAGATGGACATTACAAAGATACCTACGATGTTAAAAAAGTATGACATGATTTAAAAATAAATGTATTTGAAACTCGTGGCAAATGTTTGTTCACCTTTTTTAGCAAAATATCACCAGTACTTTTAAATTCCCGGTGCAGTTCAAATTGTGGTGTCCAAAATATCCTTCATATCTGTACTACATCCTATTTCAAGCATGTTATTAGCAATTGTGTCTTGTATCTATTGAGGTAGTAATTAAATGGGAATGCATTTCATGCATTGTGCCTGTAGGTAATTGCGAGGTATGTTTCGAGTTTTCTATTATTGATCAAAATGCTTATCATGCAAAGCTTTATAAGTCTGTATCTGTTATATGGTGATTGTTGGCTCATTATTTAGTGGTCAGTCAGGACTCCTAATGACAAAATCATTAAAAGCCCAACTTACCTGCCAACACATACAATTGAAGAGATCATTAAAATTTTTCAAGTCGAGACATTCCACGCTTATTTAATAACTAGCTTTTGCCCGCAACTTCGTTCGCGTGGAATAGTGACTACCAGCAGATTTTTGATTTGACCAATAGATGGCGCTATATGTCCGGAATAATTTTATTTTTTTTTTTTTTTTTTTTTGTAATAAAAACTATCCTATGTCCTTTCTCAAGTTTCAAACTATGTCTGTACCAAATTTCACACAAATCGGTTCAGTAGTTTAGGCGTGAAGAAAAGACAGACAGACAGACAGACAGACAGAGTTACTTTCGCATTTATAATATTAGTTTGGATATCTGTCTATAAATAAGTACTAATTATATAGGCAGCTTTGGGTGGTCTCGTAACAAAGGATCTTCAGGTGACACTTGCGGTTATAATGAACTTAATAAAATCCATTTCACAAGCTCTTATGTTTATTGAACCTTTCTTATCTCATGTTTACCTAATAGAGGTGATTTACGAGTACAGATTAACTCGTTCAGACTTATCTGAGACCATTGACCCCATGTGGGTAGATCGATAAACAATACAATGATAATGCGTTCATAGTGTTGCTTGTTGGCCTATATAGAATTTGGTAACAAAAGGATTTTAATAAAAAAAAAGCTTGACTGAAATTATCAGCATTTTAAAGCATTATCAAACAAAAATAACAGAAGAATAGGAGTGTTTCATGAGATTAAACCAATGTACTACATCAATTTGTACAAATCTTCGCCACTAAGTAAGACAGAGTAAACTTTGTCACACAGGTAAACAAACACATTACATCAGTACATCTCATTCTGTAAATAATGTACTAACTAACCAACAAGCCTGGAAACTGGGGAAGTTATAAGAGCCTGCAGGAGATGGAATATTCCAGAACTCGTAGTTGCTTCCATAATTCATGCAATGAGAAGCTATCTGAAGCATCTTCCGTAACATGATGAAGACAAAGAAGAAAAAAATAACTTAAAAAGGACAAAAGATTGATTGCAAAAAGATAGAAAAGTTAAACAAATTGCCAAAAATACTCAACTCTTTATCTGCGCTTGCATATTTCAAGCTTATCGGTTGAGTCGCCCGGTTTGATATCCCCTGAGGAATATAAATTAAAATTACTGTGAAACAAAAAGTGTCACAGATTAGATTTGCCGTGCAATTTATATTCTACTGAAGTTCGGTTTTATTTCCGTGAAATGCATCTCCACGTTACAGTATCTCTAACAGCAAATCTAATATTTTTCATTTCTCTTGAATCATCCTTAAATAAATTATTAATGTCTACAGTTGAAGTTACTCAACAAGGAAATACATTCGCTGAAGAATTTGTGTCAATTTATTTAAACAGTACTGAATGAACACTTCACACTCATTCGCATTAGGTATGTGCCGAATAGCATAACACTTCCTTTATACCACTGTCCCTAAAAATAGACGAACCACATAGAACTTGACTGGTGACATCACTTCGATTTACCCGTTTAACCCTAAATTGGCGGGAATTAGAGGACAAACAGTCACATGGACAAGACCAGCATTCTTAGACGTTGACTCAGTTATAGAAAAATAGGCCACGAACTGAATCTTTCAGATTTACACACAGATGTCTCATCATTTACCCTTGAAGATGTAGATAATGTAGCAAAACTATTGGACTGGTTTCAATTAAAGCGAAAAATGTGACCTAATAATGTCAAGATGGATATAATAAAATGGTCTAACAGATCCAACAAGGTATGAGGAGCTATTTAAAACGTTGGCTAAGAATGCTTGGTACTAAAAGCTAAAGCTTACGTACTTCTGAAAAGTGAATATTTTATTTGGGTAAGATTCCGAGAAAGCCAGTATCTATGGAGATGATCGTTTGATGGCCTTACATTTTTTCTCCTTCCATTTAAACCGACATTTCCTGAAAAAGCTCTTTTCATTCGTATACCTTTAATTTCTAGCTGAAGATGAAAATAGAACGATGAGTATGATTGACGAGGATTGTCTGAATTCAAGAATATAATGCGAGCTTTCTTGGCTTCAAATATAGGAGCATTTTGCTGACAGCCCCTGTCTCAAAATTTTTTGGATTTTATTTTTAAAGTCCCGTTGAAAAGAAAAGTTCGACGTGTAGTTTTAGAAATGAAGCCTGCATTTACGTTTGTTGTAACTGTATAGAATGATGATAAATAAAGATATAACGTTTGACAGCATTTAACGACTTAGTTTTGTTATTATGACGTTAAAAAACCGGCCAAGTGCGAGTCGGACTCGTGCACGAAGGGTTCCGTAAATTACAGTTAAATCAACCTATCTCAAAAACTATAAGAGATACTTTGATCAAACCAAAAATCGTTGAAAGAGTTAATTAGCATGCATCACCTCTATTTTTTTTAGAATTTTATACCCCGTAGTTATAAAAATAGAGGGGGGGGGACATACTTTTTACGACTTTGAGAGCTGATATCTCAAAAACCGTTCACTTTAAGAAAAATGTTTTTTAGAAAACTTTATATCATTTTAAAAGACCTTTCCATTGATACCCCACACGGGTATGTACATCGAAAAAAAAAATTTCATCCCTCAGTTACATGTATGGGGGGCCCCACCCCCAATTCTTTTTTTTACTATTTAGTGTCATATTTTTGTAGCGGTTCATACAACACATATTCCCATCAAATTTCATCACTGTAGTACTTATAGTTTCCGAGTAAATCGGCTGTGACAGACGGACAGACGGACAGACGGACAGACGGACATGACGAAACTATAAGGGTTCCGTTTTTGCCATTTTGGCTACGGAACCCTAAAAATGGGCTAATGGCACTCACATTGAAACGTAGTATCAACGTCATAAAAATAACTTCTTTCAACAAAAAAGTACGATAAATACCCACTCTAAATGCCAGAACCAGCATTTCCTTTGAAAAGAGTTATCAAACAAAATTCTAAGCTGTACCTGCACAATTTGACAGTGAAGGGCCAAAATACACATTTGCTTCACCTAAGCTAACAAGACTACAAAAGATAGATCCCATACCCGCCGGCTCCATGTTAATGCTGCCCTAAATTTAGCGGAAGCTTAATTAAATACCTCTGTGCAAGTTGAGTCTGTTTCAAATTGTGTATCATCTCGCTTTTAAACGAAGCGAATAAGTACAGCCATGGCAGATGCTAGTAATATTAAATTCACGTAAATTCTACATGATAAGCGTAAACAATTTTCTAATGCATAAGTTTCAAACGCTGTACCACTTAGCTGTAAGTAGGTCATCGTCTCTCTTCCCCTGGGTGTCGTAAGAGGGAGCTACAGCGTTATATAATATGGACATAAACGTAGAAAAATGACCGTCTCTTTAAAATATACCTTAGGAATAATATCGGTTGGAAGGCACAACAACGTACCAGGCTTATGCACACAAACTTTTGCTCAACGAGGTCGCCACAACTGCAAACTGTTAGAAATTGAAACATGGCCAAAATGAAACCTTCGTCAAAACTGAAATACCGTTGTGTCCCAAAGTTGTCACATAACAAATGCCGGTAGACGTGTGATATTTTATTAACATTCGGTTGAACAATATCCAACTGCCTAACTATTCATCAGAGTCTGGAATTTTGTCTAGCGGCTGTTGCTCTAAACTTTCTCAATCATGGATGATTGAGTTGGTCGTGTGGAGGGATGGTCGAGCTTGTTAATTATTAACAGCAAAGTGGATACTTCAATAATGAATTTTCCTCCTAGATATTCAGGAAGGTAGGTAAGTAATTTTATATTGCAGCTATCTTCTAGAAAGCTCTCTCTGGCGGAAATGCCACTACAACAACTATTTACTTATTCAAGACAAAGTTAACAGGACTTGCTAAAAAAGGTCGTTTGAAACCATCCGATCGTGAAATTCGACTGGGACACTCAGCAGGCACCACTTAACACTACTTTCTGGAATCACTAAACCAATATTTGTCTTAGGAACTAACACGGTAACTTGGAGAAAGAACAGTCGATTTTATCAACTGTTGCCAAACTGTTGCAATTGAGACTGTGTTTATAGCTGAAGTTGGCTCGTAACTTGACGGTTTTTCATTGGGGGTGTAAGCTGGGGCCCAAATATTGCCAACTTTGTGAAAGTGTCACAGTAGCTAGGTAATAATGTTCGTCCAAGTAGGTATTTTTCCTATTGGTGACAAAAGTTTTATTGGTAAAACGGCTTATTTCAAATGGCTCCCTGTATGTTATATACCTAGGTACTTATATTATTTTGGTAGAATATAAAAATTTAAAAACACAATACATATTAAAGGTGAAGGTATAAGGGAAGTGAAAAAGTTACTTCTTCATCATCAAAATCTAAAATAATCCACACTAATACGAAAACAGATCGGTTTAACTACTTTCTAGCACTAAGAGGGTTCCGTTCGACTAATTAAAAGATTTCAAGTTTTAAAATAGTTACTGCTTCGTAGTTAATTAATTCACGCCTCGGGCACTCAAGTTTACGAGCTTAAAAATATTATCTTGACTAGCTGCGAATGTTTACTCTAGTCTTAAACAAGTAATAAACAACTAGTGTTCGTCTTTTTTCACTGTTTAGTTCAGTTAATCTTTTTAGCTCGGGCTCTTGGAGAAAATAATCAGCTACTTCTGGCTGCAGTAAAAGCTGACCCCGGCGTTCCTGGCAAAGGGGCAGGATCGCGGTGAGAATCTAATTAGTGCAAGTCTTGTTAATCTAGTGTGGCATTGTGCCATGCTTTGTCAGGCTAATAATAAGCTACCTAATCTCTTTCGAGGATGTCGCAAGAAACTGCTAAATTAAAGCTGTGGTCATCAGTAGGTACCTGGGAAAACGTCGTAGGTAATTCAAGAGGTCGACCAAAATACCACACGGTGAGCATCGTAAAAGGAACTGGTGAAAGTCAGTCGAGTAATAACCATTGATGGAAGGGGTCGTAAAACACGAAAACCATAAATGCTCGAGCAGCAGCCACTCTTGTTTAATTATAACAGTCTGACATTCGTTACAGTGGCCATGTTTTTGGCTTTTAGCAATTAAGTTCTCCTGAAATCCTCGGCCTGAGATTATGAGAGTGAACCCAGACGTAATAAATAGGTGTAATACAAACATAAGTGAGGGACACATTAAGTTATTATCTACAATTCACTTTGAAAAGAAACAGGCACCAATCTTGCAATGTCACTTCATAATAATGATAGTTACGAGGCTTTGCGTACAAAAACGCGAAATAAAAGAAAGAGTAATAACCTTATACACCGCTATTTTTTAATTAGTGCACAAACTTAAAGGGCTCATTTAAAAAGTTCTTAGTATTATCTATGCAAAGTTTCAAAAACTAATATTCATAATCAGCAAAGTTATTAGCGATAAGTTATATCCAAAAATTTCACTCAATTCATGGAAACATTGTACAAGTTATTCCAGGTCATTCATAGTAGTATTCATTAATAATATTCTGTCGCTCTCGCATTCGCGTGCTCTCGCTCGAACTTGCCCCACGTCCAACAGCTGATAACGAATGTAGGTAACTAAAACGCATAGATGCGTTACGATTAAAAACTAAGAAAAAGTAAAATAAAAGGTGTACGGAAAATAAACTTTTATTCAATTCAAACTTTTCCTTCATACTTTATTTGGGCTTAGGACCAACAAAATTACCAACTTTTTCAAAATGAATTATTAAGAAATTAGGTGACTAAATTAAAAGATTACGTGGTAAAAAGAAATCAAATAAGTAAAGTTGTAAAACTTGTGAAAAAAAGTAATTTTGGCGTATTTAAAAAGTTTGAATCAGCTGATATTTACAATAATTGTTATGTCACCTTAGAATTTACGTACCTACTTATTTACAAAAAAACTTACAGATATTTTAGCTGTCCTTCAAAATGTCCACCACCATTTTCAATACAAACACGAGCACGTTTAATTAAATTGTTTTTTAATGATAAAAGTATGTCTCGTTTACTTTTTACTTCGTCAAACGCGTCCAGTATGCGCTGTTTTAATTGTTCTACACTTGTAGGCTCACTAACGTACACTCGTCGTTTAATTTCACTCCACAAAAAAAAGTCCAATGGCGTGAGATCAGGAGATCGTGGCGGCCATGCCACGGGGCCGCCTCGACCGATCCACCGACTCCCGAACTGCTCGTTTAAGTACTCACGCACTGCGCTGTGGTAGTGCGGAGGCGCGCCGTCTTGCTGGAACCAGACATCTCTTAAATTGGCTAATGGAATCTCTTCCAGCATTTCAGACACCATATTCCGCAGCAAAGCTAAATAAGATTCGCCAGTAAGGCGCCCTTCTATGAAATACGGGCCAACAATGTTGTCGTTGAGAATTCCTGCCCAGACGTTAATGGAAAACCTGTGTTGGAAAGAGTTCTCCCTTGTTAACATTGGATTGCGTATTGACCACCAGTGTTCATTGTGTTGATTGAACAATCCGACACGCGTAAACATGCACTCGTCTGAGAAGAGGATATTTGCTTCTGTGTTGTCGAGCATCCATCTGCACAATGTCATCCTTTGTTCGTAATCCACAGTGGTCAATTCTTGACCTTTTCTGTAGTGGTATGGATGATATCCATACGAACTAATTATTTTCCATGCACAGGACTGGCTGATGTTAAAATGACGAGCTGCGTCATTTGTACTTCGCCGGGGATCTTCTTCGAAGTAGTCCACGACATCGTCGTACAGATCCTGCGAATACGCCGGTCTTCCACGTCCTTGGCTATGAGCGGGTGCTCGGTATGATCCGTGGTCGAGTAAACGCTGGTAGGCATTTACCACAGTCCGAACGTTCGGCTGGCGAGCATTTGGGTACAATTCTCTGTACATACGTACTGCGGCTCTCGCGTTCTCACCACACAAAAAGTATGCTCGTATCATCGCCGTATACTCCCGAGATGTAAATTGATAAGACATCGCGACAGTAAAAACGTAAACAATTGTAAAAAATAAAAACGCGCGCGCCCTTCCGCTAATAAATTAGCACTGTCTGTTTCTCGCTCGCTTGAAAAGGGATCGCTGGCGCAGAAGGGGGCGTGGCTTGACCTTAGACGCGAGTTTGCTGGGATCTATGAATGGCATTCAAAACGAGATAGCACTGCGCGTAGTATTTTCTAGTAGCAATTGTTATGAATGATTGATTCAATTATGAATTTACCAAATATGTCGAATTTTCCTGGACAATTTTGGGATTTCGTTTTTTTTAGTTTTGATTACACAAATATGATCAGTAACGGGTACAGATAGAGCCCTATTTTTTTGTGTACTAATTAAAAAATATTCGTGTATACATCCACGTGCAAAACGCTTTGTACGAGTTGAATTCTAAGCGGTATCATTACTGTCATGATCTACAATCGTATCATTAACTACAAAGCTTGATCACGCCTTTTGTAGATCTTTTCTCCGAAACGGGTAAAGCATTTTGCATGCAAATTACGTTCTTGAAGTCTTTTAAGCTGAGCAAAATTAATGGCCTTGTTTACTGACCTAGGCCTTGGAAATTTAAGATTTGTGCTTAGATTAACTTCAGTTACACTATCTTGTTCTGTTATTTCTAAATTAACAAGATATGAATTTTCATCAGTATTGCTACTTCGAAGTATAATTTTATCCGCCCCTGGAATTTAATCTAAGGAAGCAATAAATTCATTTCATATCCCAAGGATATAAACAGATAGTTCATCTTTCCGTTTGTGATCAAAAATAACTTGCGACGTTCCCAGTAACATAAACTCACTGGAGTATTACTTTGCGGGATATCGAAAATTGTGTACTGATGAAAAAAATACGATTATTACAGTTTTAGTGTTGTTGCTTTCAGAGACATCATGTCTTTTGTGAGGGTCTAAAAATTATGAGAATCAGATGATGCTTTGCTGTTATGTGTACCTAAAGGCAAATGTATCATATTCCAATTATATCTTAAGAAACAATTCTATCAATAGCCTTTTTTATATTGGGTGCTGGTTTATTAACTTCGAAAACTACAACTCCCAACTATTGTCCTCATATCAGCGACCAAAAAACCAAGTCACGGGCGACACTTGAACGTGAGACAGAAGTTCTCAAACAAAAACACAATCCAGCCGCTTAAAGCTTCCTATCGTTTCACACTCGATTTGTTCCGTAAAATGTGTAAAGCGCTGTAACGCTTGAAGGTAGCATTGGCAGACTTCCAGCGGACTCTTAGCGCCAATTCTGACGAGTAGTTATTATTTTTAGTGCGAAGTTCAATAACATCGTGTTAATTCGTTAAATGGTTGGTTGGATGTTCCTGTGTTATGTGAACTGGAATGACGTACATCCGTATTAAGTGATAGGTTTAATTTAGTCCTAATTAGAAAAGCGACCAAAGAATAATATGTCTTTATTATCATGGTATCCATGGTGGTGGTACCTTTTAAGACAGATCTTGGATTCCTTTGTAATGCAACTAAGATATCTTCAAAATTTATTTAGCAGCACGTATTACAATGATATTTACATTCATATTTAATATACATACAACTACATGCCTATTCAATATATTACAAATTAAATCTTCAAAATATGTTAGCTCAAATATTATTTATCTGCTTCTGAAAATACGTTGTCCGTGGGATTTTTGGCGCCATAGGTACTTTTGTCAGTCGTCAACATGTTCTTCATAAGAGTCATTAGGAGTTATAAAATTCGTGTAAAATGATTTGGCTTTGAAAATATTTACATAATACAAACATATTGTAGAATCCCAGCCAAGTTTTAAGATGTTCAGATAAATGGGACTACTCTCTAATAATAATAATTGCTTGATGTGGAGTAATATTTGACGTTTGAAAAGTGCTGTCTTCAGCCTATTTTGAATAATTGCATTTTCATTATTGACTTTAAAAAAATACATACGTCTACCATACCAAACACAGAAAATTTAAAACCATCCTTCAAGGGGCCAAAGAATGTCTATTAAGTACAGCCAAGTGACCTAACATAATGGCCTCTCATATGACATTTAAGTACTAAGTACTGCATACATGTGACTCGCATTCGCCATGCATGTTCGAAGTCCGGATGCAATTGTCGTGTTGCGCAAATATTTGCTCTGATCGGAAATACTGTGTAGAGTATGCGTTTGTGATTTGCAGTGACCGCGTTTAGTCTGATTGTGCGAATATTAATTCTGACAGAACATCTTCCTCCATCCATATTTAGAATTTTCGTGATAATGTACTTTTTCACTGTGCTTAAAACTAGAGTCTAGCGACGATGCTATGTTTGCGTACGCCATGGACTAGGACCTGGGGGTTTTGCCTTCCATCCAGTCAATGTGAGCGAATACTTATAAACTTGATCCCTTCAAGAGATTATATAGTAAAAAACTATTTTGTAAGACACTGGTTACAAAATATGCGTACATTAACACCTGTTAGAGTGTCGTTTATATTTATATTTACATAAAAAATAGCTGTCTAGTTACATTAAATATTTTCTTTAAGAAAACATTCATGAAACTATCCAAAGAAATATTTGTTAATAAATTACGTTGTACCGAATAATACTACATAAAAAGCAATAAAACACAGACTACGAAATAGGTTACGTTAATAAAGACACTTTAAGAATGTATTAGGAATGCCTTGAGCCCGATAGTAAGATGGATGGCTCCCACGTTTTCACGGTATCCACTGAAGTAACCGCCCAGGGGACCTCATTCACCTCAAGTAGGTCAAGGCATGTGCAGAGAGAATTACTCCAGTGTGGATAAAGAACCACTAGGTTTTCTCTATCATGAGTGAGGATCGTGTGTGGGAGATATTGGTGGTTTGGCTGTTCCATGTTTTTCGGATATTATCTGTTTAGTCCCATTGCATTTGCCCTCTTAATTAAGCCAACATATGAATTACACTGCTTTAAAACCTCAGTAGTTTGATCGAAATTTTCTACCAACGCGTTATTCTTAGGACTGCAATAATTAACATCTATAAGTTTCTAGACTTTAGATTATGATTAAAAAATCTTACACACGCTACAACATAAGTTCTTGAAAAACAGGCTTAGACCTGTTTAACCATCTTTTTAGCGTAAACATCAATTTATACTCAATAGCGTCAAAAGGCATGGCATCCTTAAGACCTTCACAAACGAACGTTAAAACAAAATGTCAGACGCTCACCTTTCATGCCCATTAACCCGATTCTGGCTAGTACACATCGCATTTAATTGTTAAGGAGTTTTAGATCTGCTCACCTTTTACTGAATGTTAAGACGTTGAGAAATATCCTAAAGCACACGACGCAAATGTTCCTATTGATTTTGGTTAATAAAACTGCAAATGGCGAGATTGTTCTATGGAGAATATGCCCTGAGAGTGTTATAAAATAGATGACATATTATTATGTTGTATCATGAAGAAACACAAAAGTTACAACAATGGTCACTAAAAGCTTATAATATTTACTGCTGAATATTGAAGATAATGTTACACAAAATTACCTATTCTTTTAGGTAATGATAGATGCAAGAGATGTTCAGAACTACTAATAGGAAACGAACATTTTCATCTAATGATGCAAGTCTAAAACAATTGACATTAATTTTGCACTGAGCTTAGAATGATACTTCAGCGTTCTCCTATTAATTAAATCCAAGTGCTTATACAAATAGGCTTGTGTAATCCAACAGTTTTCGCTTACAGCATCGAGGGCAACCTTTAGCCAATGTTAGTTTAGGTCCGAAATCTGATATCTCATTCAAGTTTGCCAAGATTAAAACGTACGATCTGTGCCTGCCGTATGTTTGGTTTCAGCCGTTTCTACGTGCTTCTAGACCTCACGTACTTAGGTATAAATTGGAGTACCTACTCCACCTAATTGAGAAAAGTGTAAGTAATAAACGCAATTATCGGTAAGAGCCAATTTACTTTTCGTTTTCCCGCTTTCCTCGGAATCAATAACATCGAAGATTGTGGGAGGTAAAAATACCAATTTCAGTTATTTAATTAATTAGGAATCGATTGATTTCTGTCCATAAAAATAGCTATCCATCAATATAAATAGCTGTCGATTCTCTCTTAGATGGTGTAGCCAATTTATTTTTATATTATTATGGGGTATTGATAAACATTGAATGAGTTTTACGAGTAAATGTCCCATAAACGACAAATGCCGACGACTGAACGCTTTGAAACATTCAAGAAGGGGGTAAAAACTGGGCACAAAATCGAATAAAAGTGTTTCGGCCATCGTAAAACGTTTGTCGTTTAAGCGTTAAGGAATTAGTGCTGTTTATCTCAAAGTTTAACTGCCCATTTTATTTTGATTGGAGTTTCTGTGACCATAAAAGTGATTTAAATTAAATGTTCGCTGAAACAGACGTGTTTTTTGATGTATCAATGCAATTGTTTGCAAAATGCGTTAGTGGAATTAGTTTTCTTAGAATTTCGAAATTGCCTCACCATTGTAATCGTGTTTCCATTCTAACGAGGCATGAGAATGTCATGATTTTTAAAGTTCACGTATTTACAAGTAGGAAGCGGTTTAAAATACAAGGAATTCACTTGAATGTTTTGAACAATCGACTAAATAATTTCACAATATTAGTGGTCAGAAATATTTTATGAAATGGCCCTTTTTGAATGACTAATCCGGTGACATGGGACACATAAACGTAATTGCCTATTTGTATTAAAGGCAAAGAATACTGCTTCAAATCTCATCTGGAAAAAAATAGGTCCGACGAACAGTGTACAAGCTAATCACACTAAATATTTACATCAATCAAGTTTGACAAGAACATCAAAGCAACTTTTCTACTCTATGTTCGGCAGATCGATCGCACCGTCTAAAATGTTTGTTTTAGGGAAATGGCTAAAATTGATCGATGACTTTAGAAAAGTTTTGCAAGTCTTTAACGGAGTTCCGAAGATCCGTTAAATAATGAAATATGGATGTTTTGTACTGTTCTTAATGCCCGGATTTAACGTGAGTGGCTTAGATGGATTTTTGTTATATTGTTTTGTTCATAAATCACTTTGTTTTATGGCTGTAAGAAACTTGTGGGTGATTGTGTGTGACTTGTTAATTTATGAGGATTGTTCAATTCTGTACGAACGTGTGATATATTCCGTTAAGATGAATAATAAAATTAAATACTAATTACAGAAATACAGATACTGCTTTTGCTTCTATATTCCTTTATCTTGTTTTTTTTTCGTTTTCTGCATGGTACGAAGTACGAAGAAAATCATGCAGACACAAATAGACCAGCTTACGTAGATTAGATCTCAATCATATATGCCTTAAACAGCAGGTGAGTTTAACACATAAATCACATATCCCTAAAACACAAGGTAAGTTTGACACACAATAAAGCTGCAATACTCCCCAGCAAATCGATATTATGCAACTAGCACATGGTACTCGAGCGTGAGACAGAGGGAGCTTCACACGCAAATTGCGTCCGGGAAAGCAGCGCGTGCGTCTGTGACGTCATCGCTCAATACGTGCGCCTGCACAGATAATATCTGCACGTTTTTATGGAAATTGTATGAAAAACTCTTGTAATTATGGTGGTAGGTAAAAAAGTTTTTATCTGTTTTTTTTTTTATGTCTATGCGTACAGATGTTTTATAGTCTTTGGTACAGATAGGTAGTCGATATGATTAGAAATAATGTTACTTGCGAGATGACGGTAAATAGAAGAGTATGGGAGGGGAAAACATGCTGCGCCGACCCTAAATAAAACTGGGATAAGAGGATGATGAACTGTTTTTTTTTTTTTTCAATTAGGCATAGTTTGTTGAAGATAAACAGGAAAAGAGCGAGTAGTACAGAAGAAAAGTGTGCGTAACAGGGTCGCACACTGGTTGAATCCCGCCTTAATGTTTTTATCATAATTTTTCGTCCAATTGACGTTAAACGACAAACATTCTATTGTGACGAAAACGAACCTTATTGATCTGTTATTAAATTAAGAAGAAATTGAGATGTCGAAAGTCGAGGGTACACAAATTACGCCTGTCAGTTTTCATTTATGTCCTGAAAGCGATGCGGTGTTTAGATATTAGGAATGTCTTTATTGACGAATCCAATAAACGGTCATATTAGAGTACATAAATAAGGTACAAAAGTCATGACCTATCTCAATGTCAGACACAGTGACGGTCTTGCCCACAACTCAAATTAACTTGTTTTTGTGACGTCACACTATTTACCTTGAAAGTTAAGGCAAAGGTAGGAAAATTGCTTAAAAACTGATCATATAACCTGGATCTCAAAGGCACTCGAGGTGCATATCATTATCAACGTCAGACAATCGTAACTTACGAAAACAGACCAATGTTAACCAGACAAAGCAGGCAATATGAATGAATTGCTTAAATTTTTAATAGGCACAATATGATTGACCACGTATTCACTGTTATTAGCATATAATTAATTGTTTACACTTATATGATGCTTTTCTTCTGTTATGTAAAGGTGTGTTACAATTGTTGGCCATCCTGAATAAATAATTGAAAATAAATAAACTACTTCACAAAATCCCCAATTTTCGGCTTTTCCGATCATTCCCGAAGAGTGCCGAACTCTTTTAGCATTCACTCGGCGTCCGGATAAAATATATGATCGTCTGATCAGATACGATAGGGGGCGAATAAATAGCTTTTAATATATGAACTGGTGCTTTTACGAATGTTTTGTTTGTACTCAAGTGTTTTAAGTGCTTAAACTTTTATGGCCTTACTACAAAAACTTTAACCCCTGTTTTACACTTGTCTAATAAAATTTTGGCTGCAAAATGAACCGTATGTCAACGTCATAATTTGACATTTTTTTAGACAAGGCATAAACTGACGTTTAAAAGTTTTTGTGGTAAGACGGTTATTGATTTTGCACTCCATAAAGTATTGTGATGGAGTTTGAAGGATATCCTTGTTTTGAGATTTAATATAATAGGGTTATTGATGATTGAAATCTGGTTGGAAGATCTTATGCTTATGGCTACAGAACTGCCGTTTGGCCGTGAGGGTTTTGTTTCCGAGCATAAAGTAGAGAGATTATTAAGGTTTGTATAAGAAGTCAGATTGGTGTATTGGTGAAACTGGCAGTGGGTTCTCAATAGGGAAGTAAGGACTTGGATTTATATGTCGGAGACTGTCATTAGTACGGACACTAAACGTCACGCAAGCGCGCCCTCTGGCGGCGTTTCCGGTGAAACAACATTTTGGCGCGCTTGGCAGTCGTGGTAGTCAGCGTGGCGTCCGCGGAGCTCAGTCTTCATTGAGTCTTGGTCGAGGCTTCGTTGAGTCTTCATGGAGTCGTCGCGTTACTGCCCTACGTCACGTGTAGTGTACCTAGTGTTATTGTCTAGCGTTGTAGTACCGTTGTAGATCCATATTGTAAAGTGACTTGTGCTTTTTGTATTGTAAGGGTTCTTCTAACCTAACAGACATACATGTGTTGCTGGGGAGTTTATTCCGCCACTTCTTCTCCCCAGCCAAAACACATAGGAAGTGGCGAAAGGCGGGCGTTTTGGGGGCTGACGTTTTTGAGTTTTGAGTTCTTTTTGAGTTATCTCTTTGCTCGATTACCCTAGCTGATGTTGGACGATAGTGCCATCTTGATGTGTTCGCTCCGACATATATATTACGTAATTACGACGGTTTGACAATAATTGAAGCACATGTAGATGTAGATAAATTCTCTGTAAAATGTATCTAATGCAAGCTGAATAAAAAAACAGGTGTATAACCTAAACTACCTACCATTATATAATTTATATCATAAACTAGAAAAGCAATTAGAGCATGAATAAAATGGTCATATACTCTTTGTAATTACTAATTGATGTTCGCAAAACGACGGTTATTTTGAGTAAATAATTTAGCAAATGCAGTTTGGTCTACCACATCGTACCTATGTTAGGTAATTTATTATTTTGATGAAGTGTTGAACTAATAAACAAATGTAAAATAAATGTTGACTTGTTTAAAACTATTTGTGATATGCTGATCAAAATTCTATCAATTAATATGTATTCAAACGATTTTATGTAAATAGAGTAGATAAACAAACTGTATACTCCATAGCATAGTTAAATTATATGCCCAGTACTTACTCATCAAATCATCAAATGAGCCGGGTAAAGGCTTTAAGGTAGGTTTTCCAACTGCCTGATTTGCTAAACCAATGGATACAGCTCGTACAGTACAACAAACACTTTCTCTTCCTAGCAGTACAAGCAACCCCTAAAAATATACACGCACTTGAAAATCCCCTATATGGCATATTCCATAGACCTTTTTTTCATAAAAAGGAGGCACAGATCTGCCATACCCAAGTGAATGGACGGCGAAGTGTGAACTTTTTAATTCGCTCCGGGACGAGTGTGGCGGTTTGACAGATCAACTTTTTTTTTCTTTTCAACGCCAAAGTTTTGCGGACATGTTAATGGAACAACAATAAAGCGACTGGCGGATGTATTGGGCGTTATTTGTAATGCTTTTATTAAGGCTGAAGATTTTTATAGAGCATAGAGAGAAAGGAAAAAATATGAAATAGGAGTTCGAAATATCAATAAGCAGTGAAATTGAAATCCGTATTTATAAGTGTCTTTCTTTTTAATAGGTTCTGGACAAACCTACATTTATCATTCTCATCAATGCGGTAATGTGGGTGATAAATAAAATCTATTTATATACACCGTCCACGTGGGTGTATCGCAATAAGTTGAAACCCACACGATATATTCTATTAGGTAAATGTCATCTTAAATAAATATAGATTTTAACGGGATAAACTATTATTCATAGTAAGTGGGCTCTACGTAGTACTGGGGATTTAGGAGACGAATTGTTTGTTTGAATGCCCTAATCTCAGTTATTACTGGTCGAATATGAACATTTTTCAGTATAAGATTGTCCATTTATCGAGGCAAGTTAAAGGCTGTATCTCTGGGTGCATGGAATAGGTGCTACGGAACTCATGAAACCGCTGGCAAAACCTTGTAACACTATAAAACCATCAATTTAATAATTATAAAAGCTGTACTTAAAATAATTTTAAGGCTTAACAGGAAGGCTAATAAATAACGGTTACCATGGTAACTGTCCCGCGGTTAGTTGATAATTAGCATAATGTAACACGTAATCCAGTAAACCTTAATTATGGGGGTAGGTTAAATATTGTTCAGTTTAATTTACTGTTTAGTGCGCTGTCGTTTCTGTGTGGTTTTACTCACCATACGATCGTTTACACGAATTTGTTTTATTTACATGTGGTAGTAATTTAATGTTTTTGAATTCATTCGATTTATTCTGGGAATAGTATGTTATGAATGGAGTATATTTGAAATTTAATGCAATCGTGGGAAGTTTTTGAATTCATTTAGAAATATTCTGGGAATAGTTATGTATACAGTATGTATGGGGCATATTTGAAATTGTGATGTCAAAAATAGTATAGCAAAATTGTGGTTTGCGGTTCTATTAATTTTAATTGAGTAGAAACCTTTGCTATAATATAGTTTAGGATTTTTTATGGTATTTGAAATATATGATATAGTATAAATAATAAAGAAATAAAATAAATAATAAATAATAAACTCTTTATTGACATAATATGAGGTTACAAAAACATATGAAGCCTCTGAAACCCAAACTAGGAAATAACCTGTATGTCAGGAATCAGCGCCTTCTCCCATTGGTTACACTATAATTTATGTCAAACTAGCTAGGTTATACAGACTGTTTAAATATTATTATTTAATTTATTTTTTTGAAGCATGCAAATCTTAAAAATACGTTACAGTATACTAAAGTAAGTGAGTGTGTGAGTGAGTGAAAAATGAGATGTGTGCATGTGTGAAGTGAGTGTGTGAATGTAAGTGTGAGTATAAGTCTGTTATGTATGTATGTATGCTTTACTGCAGTACTCTTTCTGTTTCCTCATAGTTTAGCGTAAGAAGCCAGTTTTTAACCTTAGATTGACATTCGTGAAGTGAGAATGGGTAAAAATTTAAAGCTTTGTTTAATTTGTTATAAAGGTACACGGAAAGAAAACTCTTTTGACGTCTTGCTAATGCGGTACGACATCTTATTGGATCAATGACATTAGTTATTGTACGTTTGTTATGTAACTTATTTGGGTGATAATGGGTACAGATATGTTGTTTGGTAATGATATGATAAATAAAGAGCTGCCTTACGGTAAGAAATTGACACAGCTCATATAGCGTTCTGGTGGAGAATCTGTATGGTTTAAATGTCATGGTTTTAAGCAAGGATCGTTGAGCTCTCTCTAATTGAATGACGTGGGTTTTACATGCACCACCCCAGACCCCTATGCAGTAACCAATAACAGATTGAACCAGCGCATAATATACAGTGCGTAGAAGTTCAAAGTCAGCCACATGCCTAAGATTTTTAAAGACCCATATAAGTTTTCGGCTTATGTTTAACTGATCACCAGAAATAGTAACAAATAGCAGACAAAAATAGTAAATGATCACCAAAATGAAACTCGCTATTTAATGTAAAATGATAACCAAAGTTTTAACACTTTGCTATCCCATTTAAGTGAAATTACTCCAAAATAAATCATGCGCAAGCCAAAAATAGTAAATGATCACCAAAATTAAACCACCATTTTAAAGTAAAACGATAACCAAAGTTTTTACATTCTGCTATCCTATTTAAGCAAAATGAGTCCAAATAAATCATTGTTATCCCAAAAGTAGTAAATGATCACCAAAAGTAGTGAATGATCATCAAAATTATACCAGCGTTTTAATATAAAATGATAATCAAAGTTTTTACATCTTGCTATCCTGTTTAAGTAAACTGACTCCAAAAAAATAAGTTCGGCCTGATACAATAAATGTAATAACATTATGGGGACCCTTTTCCTGCACTAGGGTGGAAAATTGTCTATTGCATGCCTCTAAACAGTGCGATAAGAGTGTGTTTTCGAGGGAGTGTATTGAGAAACACATTCTTCTTCTTCTTTCTCCTGCCCTGTTCCCAATTTTACTTGGGGTCGGCGCAATATGTCATTTTCTTCCATTTTCCCCTGTCACTCGTCATACTGACACTCACGCATGCATTGCAAGCCGGACACATAACTTAATATGGCATCATAATACTTTATTTGATAATAAGCCTACATTTTATGGCAATCACAGTGACTTATTTAGGCAAAAATAATACATTAATTTGGTCGTCAAGAGTTGGTGATCATTTACTAAATTTGGTGGTCGAATACAATTTAAAGTGAAGTCGTGACTAAAATAGCTGGTACTATTACATTTTTAGACTTTATTTTTCTGGTGTTCAGTAGATTTTTCTGGTTGCAAAACTAAGGGTATCAAAGCATTTTATGGTGGTCATTATATTTGTTCCCTAAGTTTTCTGACACGTGACGAAATCATGTCAATATGGGGTTTCCAGGTAACTTTTTCGTCCAAGAGTACTCCAAGGTACTTAACCGTCTGAGTTTTACGAATAATTTAAATGTATAGGTACATACATTTCGGATAATGAATAATTATTTATTTTTCGAGTAGCAACACTAGACTGAATGTTGTGAGCTTCATATTGATGTTTGACAGTGACAGTTGTCTGTGTCATTTCAATCGTGTCAGTAGTGTGAATGTCGATGGAGCTCGCTCTCTTGCTCCTGAGACGTCGCCGGCGCCGGGTGTGCGCACTGACCGAGAAATATTAAGATGGCGGACGAACATCACCAACACGTGGATTCCAATCCGTTTGAATCTGCGACATACATAAAAATATTTCCTTGTCCATTTGATGCTGGTGACGCTCTCTTAAAATCGTCTTAAAATAAATAGACAATATAAATGTCACCGGAAAATAACAAGATCCGTAAGTTTATCAATTTACTAGGAAGTTTATAAACTTTAGTAAGATTCTAAACGGGAGATGAATTGTAATATTTTACGTCCACATTTTCGTAAATTTATCAATTTCCGACGTCATACGGTAAATTTATAAACTAACGAATATCTATTCGTAAGATTTTATATGGTTCGACCAATCATAGAAACTCTTTTAAATATACGATCTTTGGAATACGTAAAATAATACACTTCTCTCTGATTGGTCAATGTTCATAGTGGCAATGCTTAGGAAGGAGAAGTGACACGTGACAGCCAACCAATCAGGTCGCGCGTAGTGTTTGGTTACTGCTTACTTATTATTTTACGAGTGAGTTCAGTAAGTTTATCAATTTTCGAAAATGTGGACGTAAAATATTACAATTTACCTCCCGTTTAGAATCTTACGAAAGTTTATAAACTTCCTAATAAATTGATAAACTTACGGATCTTGTTAATTTCCGGTGACATAAAGACAAAGTTTAACCTACTTTATTACATCAGTTCCGGAACTTCAGACCCACTGCCTTAATCAATCAAACAATATCTTAATACATACTAAAATGATTAATAGATCACTATAGTTCGGCCATTCAGAGAATGCGTTCCTGACACGTCGCGATTGAACTGACGACGTAACTACATTCATTGATTATTGATATAATAATGTTGTTTTAATGCTCCTCAATTGTTAAAACGGTAAACAACCAGCAAAAATATTTTTATCGTAACTGCAACGCCATTGCAAAGTTACGTCGTCAGTTCAATCGCGACGTGTCAGGAACGCATTCTCTGAATGGCCGAACTATAGTGACAAATGACGCTCAAAATAAAACGAACATTCACAATCCAGTTGACAAAAGGTAATTGCAATCTAAATGATTACAAGTGCACATTCCTCGACATGTTAATATTCCTACTTTTGAATGCTGGCAACACTACGGGCTTATGTATGCCGCCTGCATACATATGAAATGTAATCAGCAGTGGTATTTCAATCCTGATTCCCGATAGACAAATATATTGCTGAAATGTACCTCATAAGTTCTTTTGTATGTATTGGAATAGCTAGGTAATATCTTGCCTAGAAGTGATTTCTTCAGACCTTGGAAAAACCTATTTCGTTCGTGATTCATGCTGAGCCTATAGTAGTATTTATTTCAATATATACTTCAACTTCAGCTTAATGTGTGTTCCCGAGTACGGAATGTATCAAATAACAGTTTTAGCATTTAAAATGTGTATTTCGTTTTCTAAATCGTACAAATCCTCTTAAAAGCTACAAAAGGATTGACGACATCAAAGGGACTCTTCCAGACATGCCACTATCATGTCGTCCATATACATACTAAATAAGAACTTTGTTTTATAAATTCTTTAAAGGGCTTTCCTCTAGTATCACAGCATTCACAGCTTCAGCCATCAAAACTGCCAAATCTGTACCTTAATTAACAATGGCGGAGGTTCACAGCGTAAACTTCACAAAGGTACGAGAGACAAAGGCATTTGACAATAATCCTATCAAAGGGCAAAGGAACAATACGCTGACCTATTCTGGACAGTCTTGGTAGTTCCTCTGACGGCTTTGTTCCGTTTTTTACGAACTTTTTTTTGCGAAACAGAAAATTGTTTTATAGATAACAATTTCATTACTTTAAAGCAAATAAAAATTTCATGAAACGAAAAATGCTCCAAAATGTTTAACCTTTTACATAGATTTCATTATGTGTGTAAACAGATTATCTTGCAAATAAATAAAAACCCGCCGATCACTGCGCCGTCGACAGCAAAAAAGGGGTCCTGAATTTTAACCGGGAACTTTTCATACCTCTTTGTCAGCGTATAAAGTTACCGCATATTTGTGACAAATTAAATTTTACGGGAAACGTGACGTGAAAATGACGCAGACGGGGAAGGTAATAAAATATCTTAAAATGATACAAAATGGCAACGATGCGGTGCTCGAGAGGAAAGGATAGCTACAATTTTACTCGACCGCGAGTTTTGTGTGAACCAGCTATTATTTTTTCGTACTTTACCTTTTTGTGAATGAAATGAGGTTTTTCTGGTGCAGCAAAATATGAAAAATTAAAGTTTGTGAATGTACGAAAAATTGGTGCTTCTGGAAAGAGATTAATTTTTTTGGAGTATTTTAAAAACAACAAACTCTTCCTATAGATCAGACATGTACAAATGGTTGCAATGGCAGATAGATATTTGCCTATCATAGCATTCAGCGTTTCAAAGCACCTACGGTTGCATAAACGTGCAGCAGGACATGATAGATTAGAGCATTCCGAGGTAATTTAAATCTACTCCGAGATGCATCAGTTACAGTCTCGGGGATTTATGCGTTTCTCTAACTGCCAGCTTCGGCAAAAGGGATCTATGGCTTCACTTTGTTTTATGATCCACGTCCATCAGGATTTTATGAGCAATAGAACCATCCATAACTGTTTCATGACACTCAAGATCACAAAAACTTTCAGGATTTCCCCCCATTAAAGTTTTTCGTTCGGAAAATTTATATGATTTACTAGTGGCGCACGAAAATTTAATCATGCAACAATTTTATTTTGAGCTAAACAAATTCGGGTACGTGTTGAATTTTCTAACATTCTGGTGATATGTAAAAATCATGGAGCTACCCGTGCAGAGTAGAAAATAAATAAAATAGACGTTACGATGCAAAAGTCGCGGTACGCCAGTGCGGTCCAATCCAATTTGCGACGGATTCGACCAGATATTACCGGTTTGCGCCGAAATGTATCGAAGTAGAAATGGCTTGAACTACGTTCCCGATTTTTTTCTAATAAGTAAATGTCAACTTGACTTGGTTAAATATTGTTTGACCTTATCCACTCCACACGTAGGCATAGGGTGTAGGCAGACATTGATATAAGTACTACTGAACATTTATGTAATCATAGGCACAAGTTTCTAGACACACAAAGAACAATCCAAAAGGTCTTGTTCAAAATAGAACACATAGTAACCCAAGATATTTTTACAACACAACACAATACACCAATCCTGAAAATGAACCAACCTTTATCGTAGCGTGTTTGTACTAAATTCAGTAAAACTATCTCTGACCACGAAAACTAGAAAATAAAGGACAATATGCCGCATGACGAAACAAAGTTTACGACTGTCGTAGATAATTCAGAGACCCGGCTCATAAGGTTTAGTGTCACGGGGCGGTTTATTGGCGTGCTGAAGCTATATAGGTTTCCATTACTTTAATAGATTCTAGAGCATGAGGTACTGGTATATTTCTATAAAGATTATGTTTGTTTGGGCCTATCTTTCCAATATTTATCTGTTTAATAACATCTGCTACTTTCTGTGTTTTCAAGATTATCAATTTTCATAAAAGTACTTGGGACAATTTCTGAGAGCAAGAACAATTCTTATTCTGTCTTTTGCAAAATCCAACTAGAAACAAGTTTTATTTGTTACATGTAATTGATTTTCATGCCTAGAAAGACTATATTATTAAAAGTATATTTCTGTTTATTTCAGGTAATTGGATTTATCAGAAGAAACAATATCGAGAATCAACGTGACGGTACATAATAGAATAACAAAGTGGATTTAATAATAAATGAAGAATTCAAATCATTTACACAAGAAATTCAAATCGCCATCGTAACAAATTCTCAATCTGATTCATGTATAGTTTTCGCATCAAACTTAACCCTATTGATGTAAAACAGTGCATTCATCCCTTTGAATCTGGAAGGTCGCAAACTAATTACCTCTAAGAGGGGTAGTAAGTGGTCTGTCGTAATGCGACAACCCCACAATATGCCTAGCCCCAGGTACAATGTGTTCGTGAGTGAAATTGTGGTTTACCATCAAACGTGTAACGCTTTGTCTGTGTAGTTAGTCGATTTAGGAGCTAATTATTGGGAATCGGTAGGTGTTGCCTCGCATTTCTGTTTTGGGATTCACCAGTGAGCACGTTTTCAGTTACTTAATGATAATGCAACATGCAGTGTTCGGATCCTGTGTCATGTAGGTAGCAATCACATTCTTCTTACTTAAATAGTTTGTTCCAGAGATTATAATCTCTCGTGTTAAAGCTATTTAATAGTTCTATACCTACAAAACAAAGTTACACAATTTCAAGAACAACACGATACTTCTGTATGTTATAAAATGAAATAGCTGTCAACGACCACTACATTAATGTCGATTTGACTTTCAGACTCAATACTAAAACACTTACCGCCCAGGCACTTCCACTTCAGCAAAAGGAAACTGTCTCCGGAGATAAAATAGAAACAATAATAGCCCCTCTCGCAGATCGTTTTAAAAACAAACACTTTAGCTAGCTAGGAGTTTTCGACAGGAACAAATGAAGTGCGAGCTCGAACTGAAGGCAGACATTGAAACATAAGTCGTGTACTAGACGAGAATAATTGTGTGCAAAACGAAGATTTATCACTGTTTAGTTTTGTTCTTAGTTAGTTGCTGTGTTTTATAAATGATACTGCACTAGAAGTTGAGCTTGAAAGTACGAAAGTTGTAATCTTTGTATTAGGCCTATTAATTAATCTACTATTCCACCTACTCAATGAATCTTTCAACCTCAGTTTCACTTACATCACAAAGTTAATTGTTTCGTTCAAAACGTACTAACTATGCGCTTGTAATTAAAGCAACGCAATCACGTAACACAAACACATCTCGACCACATTTACACCTTATAAATAAACATTCGAACCGATTAATATGCATTACAAAGAAATCTGGTCCAATTATAGACCCTTGAGGGACGCCAAACATTATCGTGTAAAGGTAGACTGGTGCGGTCAGGACAGTAGACGAAACTATCATAGATTGAGCCCCTGTCAACTAATTTCCATTTGCAAATGGAACTAAAAGCCGGCATTAGCATTGGTAAGTGGCTCAAGAGGAGACGGGCTTTCGAACGCCATTTTCAATGCTATTTGATTCGATATTCGAGATTAATTATGTTATGGGTTTGAATGTTGATGAGTAAACATCTATTTGGGATCAAGTCTGTATTATTTATTGAATTTAATCTTCTTATATAACTCAAGTCATGGTGAATCAATACATATTTATGGTAAAGAAAACCTTATGTGATATATAACATTTGCGATTCGTATACTCAATATAAAAGTGGTATTCTATTTCTCGTTCATGGCAATGCATCGGCAATGTCCATTATAATCGTATACCTAAAATATTTTCCGATGCGTCACAATGGTTTATTTTTCACAAAAAAGCAAAACGTGATCCGCATCAATAGTGTAAACTCATTCAATAGCAAATATTGCCCTTTTTTAAAAAACTCTTTATTTTCCTCCCGCACACATTTTAATCAAATTCCCCATCAAAAATTCTCTTTGACGCGCTATTGCCGGGTATTGGGCAAATGTAGGAAAACTTTTTTTATTTTATTATCACACAAAGGTGCGTCGGGCCTAAATTAAACAAGTTGAACGATCGACAGAGCTGTTGACATTCGAAAGTAAACATTACAGTTCACAGATTAAAACTCAAAATTGCAGAGCAAACGAGCACTTTACATTTAACTGAGTCCCTCAATATCAATATTTTGTAAAGGGTTAAAATGGTTACGTTATTTGCACGGTTGAATTCAATGACGGACTGAAACACTTGTTGGTTTTCGTTTCATGATTTTGGGAGCATTCTTAATATTTAATGACAAAGTTTTTAAGTCTTGTTTATGTTTAGATAGCTACTAGATTATTCAGTAAATAAGTAATGCCTCCATAATTGGCTCCGTATTCTATTCTTTCTGTGTGTACCTTCGAAGGTTCATGAATAACCAAACCTTCTTACAAACATTTTCCTTATCAAATCCGAAAACAACGTTTCTTTCTCCTTTACGTTTGATCTTGGGCAATGTCAAAATTGAAATAAAAATTCCGACATTACTTCCAGTAACTTTGTTTTCCTACGATCTTGGCTTTACTGAGCAATAATTATTATTTCTAAAAATTCCGTCCTTCTAACCTTTGAATATTTTATAAAGAAAGGTCATTTTGTGAGAGATATGGCCTCCCCAGTCCTTGCTATGTTACCTTCTCGAAATAGGGCCAAAAGTTGCTAACTTATGTATGTTGTGTTGCCAACTGTTGCGTATCTTGAATTCTTGACTTTATCAGCTCCTGGCTTAAAACACTATTTATCCCACACAAAGTCGTAGGAGGACTTATTTAGATACAAGGACCGCTATCACTTGTCTTTATTGGCAAAGAAACATGTTAGGATAATAAAATCTTTGTTTATTGAGGACTCAAAATGTCAATTGACCTTTTCGAACTTGAATACTTTATCATCAAAGTGAAATAAAACGAAATAAAGCTTGGATATAGAACCTCGGCATTGAAAACGTCTTGATACAAAGGTTTATTTATCATAAACTGTCCTACAATGGCTCCATTTGGTACAGAATTTGAGTCATGTTATTTCTGTTATAAACGTAAGCACCTCACATTTATTTCCCGGCAAGTATGCGGCAACATATTAAAACATTCTCTTAAATAAGTCGCGAGCTATTTCTACGTTAACATTTTGTACGTAGCTGTTTACAAAGCTTCTCATCGCGAATTGTTCCGTAAAATTATCCAAAAAATTCCCGACATTACATCTTAGCAAAAATCTGTGTAGCTATTCTGTTCATCTAATACTATCTCGTACTTCGTCCGTGAAAGCGAACATGTTTCGCATTATTCTTATGTACAAAGCCTTTTTGTGTCAATATTTGGTTCGGAAAATCTGTATTTTCCTTTTGAGGTCTATCCTGACCTGCATCGTCAGCATATTTTGTAGGATTACTCCGCAATTCAATACTCCCGATGCTTTTTCTTGTTTAAGATGATGATGAAATCGTAGTAATATTATGAGAAGAAAATTGTAATCGCTCTGTAGGAATATCAAAAGAAGAAGATTATATTAAAAACTACTCATAGAATCTTATAGACCGTTTTTTAAAGTGTGTCGGAGAATAAGTATCAGTAGACTGACGAATTGAAAGAGACACAGTAGGTACCTATACCTCATTTCTGACAAAATGGTTCTAATGACAAAACCAAAACAGCACATTAAAGACAATGAGGAAGCAATAGCTTTAAACCAGCTACAAATAGCACCAATTTAAAACTACGAAGCTAAATAAAAAAGAAGTGATTATGGAATTGTTGCGAGAGAAACGTTTTAACATTCATGGCGTTTCCCTTCGGCTGGCTGATTACTGCTCTTGTTACCTCCGCAGTTAATTGTGCCGTTAATTTATCGTGTTTTATTGCATTGTGTACTTTCCAACACAATAATGGAAGAAGTAATCTGAAACCTTATCGTGGCTTGGGTTTTTGGGAGAAAAAGTAGTTTCTTTTGGTAGATTTGCTGAAGCAGATTGGTTTCAGTGTGGTTAGAAATGTTCATGTCTGTGTGACTAATTGATAATCCCAATCTCAGCATTAAGATGTTTTATAAGGCAAATAATGTTGTACGGCTACCCAAAAATGTTCAACTGTCATAGAGTCGAACCTAGCAAAGCAAATGATAAGAAACTTCAAAATTCCTTCAGTTCAACTTTCACAACAACACTAAAAAGCCAGGTGTAACACCGAAAGCAAAACCGCATTAGAAAAGCAGTCTTCAAAAAATCAAACGAAAAAACTGCAAAAATAACTTACATTATAAAAAATATTTTTAGCTGAATCGGGCCACTGAATGGCAGGATTAAAAATAATACGCCTTTCATATCTCGTCGTAATGCTGTGCTGAAATGTTCGTACTTACCGCCGTTTTCAGATTATGAAAAATGTTTTCAGCTGAAAACTGTGTATTGCGGGTGTATCCTGTGCCTGTATTGCGGGATATAGAAGTCCCTTTTTAATATTCGTTATAGAATTACCGTGTTTCCGGATTCAGGAATAGGGGATTTTCTATGGGAGGTTGAATGAGATGCGTGATGTGGTATTTGTCTATAGGAAATGTAGGTTTTAAGTACTTTGTGTGTTTGTGTTTACCTGGTGATCCTGCATTCCGTTTACTTTCAGGTAAATCAGTTATAAGTATGTGATCCAAAAACTGTCGATGGATCGGTCCAGAGGAGTAACTTACTGTAAAAACGTTCACTCTATAATATTAGTTTCGATCTCCCCGAGATTAAATTTCGCATTTTGCTCATAAAACGGGAAATAGCCGGTGAAATATTTCACAAAAACTATGCAACAGTTCATTTTTCTCGTCGAAAAATACCCCGTCGGCCACTTGTACTGGACTCAATGTAAATTGTTTTGAAAGCAAACAGACCCGGCTGTCTGGCCGTTGTACTCACGCTAATGATTTAAGTTTTTTCAACCCTGAACGGTTTTTTTGGACCCTCAAAAGTTCTGGAAGTTTTAAAGGTCCCGTTTGGATTTTAATTAATTTAGAAGTTATTGTTTACTGATTATGAGGTTGGGTTACTGTATATTTTATTTTAGCTGAGGTAATTAATCTGTTTCTGAAAGTTAAAGTTTCGAGATACTCTGCCAGATAACCTTCTAATTTCATGAGAAGGCGGATAATCAATTGTGAATTCTATAAAGTGGGCTCAAGCTATACAAACACATATAGAATCACTAACACGATGACAGTATCAAAATTATAGTAACAAACTACAACTGTTATAATAATTTAATTCTACATGCATTCACGCCAAAAAATAACATCACATCAAATAATCCCCTAGCAACTGTTTCCCAAATCAGAATAAAAAAAATAACATCCACCGAACCCAAATCAGATATTTCAGTACACTCATGATTTCCCTCATACATATGTGCGCTTACCTAACAAAGCCAATATATACCCCTTATGTTCGTTCAACTGGAAATTCCCAGTTTCACATTGCTATTTTTAATGGTAAAGACCCGTGATTCGGTTATCATGTTTTCTTTTTCATATGGGGTGAAAAAAACGTATTGTATCAGCTGGTAGATTTCTCACAAAATTGTTTGGATTTGCTCTGTGATTTCTAGGTCTTTGAGGTATTTATTTAAATACTGATAATATAAACTATGTTTTTGAACACTTTTTTCGAAAAAAATCAAACCGATTTCTAAAACACAGAGAGGCTAAAAATTTATCTTTTCAAAACAAACGCTCTAGAAGGTGAAAATGAAAACAGCAGAAACCTATAGATACCAGTATAAAGACCAATTGGACTTTGTTTCAAGGGTCACAAAGAATTTAACTAATCCTAATTCCATCTTGTAAGCAAATTGTCTAACAGCCCTATAAACACGCTATTTACCTAAGTAAATAATATAATCTTATTGGAACATCTATTTAATGTTCAAACGTGAATAGAGACGATTGAAAGATGACTGGAGGGTGTGGTGTTGACGACAGAATGAGGCTAGGAAAAAAGCGGACACAATACGAAAGAAGAAATTGCATGCATTTATTGCCATTTACTGGACTAATGTTGAGAATTACAAGTATTATCATGAAGTACGACTATCCCAGTGCATTAACACAAAAAGAATGAATGTTATTTTAAGTTTCAAATTGATGCTACTGCTAACACCTGATCTGAATCTACGTCCCATTGAATAGAATCTAGATCCTAAAGGTGAGACGATCCTTACGAAGTCTTACCGCTACAGACTTATTTACTACACACATAAAGACACAAAGAAAATAACCTCTAAAGTCCAAATATTTAATTGTACAAGACAGTCTTTTTGTGATTCTGCAAAAAAATGCCTTAGCCTTCAAACCTCATTTTAAAATCGCTTATTTCCTAGCTCTAACAATATCTTCTCCGCGACGCAGAACGGCAATTGATTCGATGCGTTCCGATAATAAACATGTCCTTTCGTGTTCAATCGATCTGTGACTGTGAACTGAGTCGCTTACATTTCTTGTTTGTTGCTGTTTTGAGGAGTGTGATGAAATTCTGACTGGAAACTTACAAGAATATCTATACAAATCAGCTGTACAGACAGCTGGTCAACCTACCCTAATTTGTCCAAATAAATAAAGAACTAACCACTATTGTTGTTGTAAGAATAGGTATACTAAAATACACATCAGCAGTTAATTTATCTCAATTTGGAAATGCACCCTATCATCAGCTGCTTGCAAGCAACATGAAAAATAGTTCGCCACTAATTGCATGTAAACTGATACAGCAGTTTTGTAGAAAACCAGCGATGAATCGCACCCCTGTTATGATTGAACGAATCGACAGACGTTAGGTTCCCGCCTCGTCATCCGTCATAAATTAGTTTATAGCCATTTTACGGTAAACGAACATTAAAACTAATTTTACGAGCGATTTCGGATTCTTAATAAAATACGAGGGAGGCTAACGAGATTGTAGGAAACTAGTCATTTCCCGTGGGTGCGCCCGTGACCTGGATTAATTATATTCGAGATATCTTCATACTTATTCATTAATTTGACTATTGCACAATACGTAACTTAGTTTAAGGTTCCAGGTAAAGAACCTTCAAACAATTCTTTACACGCTAAATCCCCCAAGACGCAAGAGAAACTGAGAGAAAAGCAAGCAACAAATAACCATTAGCCAGAAAGACAAAACAACACAGATATTAAATAACAAAACACGACTCGCTCTCTCGTAATTAGCTAAATTATTGTTAATAAAACAAACTTTAGCTTTAATTAGATCACGTAAACTGGAAACTTTGAAGTTAAGGGACCTTATTAGAGGGTGCAGTTTTCATACAAAATTTATCGATTGTAATTATAGATGGCTCGCCCCTTGGTTTTCCCGCCTTTGAGCTTTAGCATCGCAAGAGGCACCTGCTCTGAAACTCATTCATTAATTTTCATATAACATCCATTCGGTCTTTTTCCTTTGATTCATGTTTCAAGGGTCATTGACGTTCTTAAGTCGAGAGGTGTCAAATTAAAAAGATTTCTCTTTTATGTTATACCTATTGTTTTTTTTTTTTCGATCTTCTTCTTCATGTTAGGTACATGTTATCTTACTCCTTAAAAATGTATACAAGCCGTGACGTCAATACATTTACTCCATATTGTTAACGATTGTACCTCTCTCAACAGTCCCACTTTGGGACCCTTATTTTCGCCCCGAGCTAGTAAACATTAGCCATTTTGAGTTTGGAATGAACATGCTTTAAAATTTTGGGAGTAAAATATTGTTCATTTTTTACATAAAATTAATTTTCTGCCTGACAAACCAAATCCAGGTTTTCAGTAAAGATTCTTTTCGGAATAAAATTACAGGCGTTTAAATAAATTATTTTTCTTCTAATTACATCAACTACAATATCGCTTTACAAAAGAACTGTTTACATTAAAAAAAAATAAAACTTCACTGTAACAAAATTTAATATTATAATGAGGTACAAAAAGCAAGTATGCCAAATAGCTGTCGGGCATTAAAGCAAATATTATAAAATATTTAGCGTGCCAGGCTTTTGTCCTGAGGTAAACACCGAACAACCATTAGGGCCGGTGTTTCGGGTGGTTGCAAACTGGTGATAAAACGACAGATTTTATTGTCTTACCCTTTAAGGTGTTATGGTGTAGATTATTTAAAGCCATGCCCGTGAAGAGCGGTGTAGTGAACTCTGTTCTTCTTTGTGATTTGTAATATTTTGGTCTTTTCACGCTAAAACAATTAGGGGTGAGGAAAGCTCTTATTATGCATATCATCCTAGACTGCAACAAGCTTCTTCACTTTCACAGGAACCTTAAACACTTTTTCGTATCCAAACATACAAAAGTTCTCTATTTTTGACGTCTAAAGAGTTTCTCTGGAAACTCATTTATTAGTACATAGAATAATACTGCCGAAAATATAAATATTAAAATATATCACCATAAATTCAAACCATATCGTATTCAAACACCTGCATGGAAAAAAGAAACAAAAAGGACCAGTTGATGGTACCCAGTTCCTGAACGAACGAAAATGTTGACCGTAGACACTTCCGCCAGGTATAAATCAACGGCTAGCGAATCCGAAACGAATGATAGCAGTGATTTGTGCTCAAAAAACATACAAAAATCTGGTGTCGCATTCAAAATCTGTTCTCGTGTTTCTTGTATTTATTTACTTAGTAGCTTCAGCCAGCGGCTTCGCTTGTTTCCTGTGGGGACTGCTTCTTGCATCTGGATAAAAAATGTAGACCCTAGCTTTCCTCGATAAATGAGTTACATATCTACACCAGAAAGAACATGTTCAGTTTTTTTATGTTAATTTAGATAGATAAGTTTTCAATGACCTCTTCCTCTGTGGGTACGGGACGGAATGGTCACTTTTACTGAGTATGGTCGGTTTTTGCGCCTCCTATCGGTGGTCTATCTATTAATTTGTTAGAGATATTGAATACATAAGCCTCCGATAAGAAGGGAGACCTTAAGATCGGCCATAAGACAATGTTCCCCTTGTGTTCGATCCGCGGTATATTTTTCATAATCTCCTGCAGTCTTGGTAGAATATTTTTAGCCTGGATCTCTCTTGTAGCTCGCCTAAGCAAGTCAGCAAACTCAGCCAGTTTAAAATTACAGGTGTTTTTGTTAGGCAAATGTTTAGTAAAGTTCTTGTTTTGTTTGTTTCGCTATGAGAGTGGTGTGCGAGGTGACGAAGTTTTCCGCCTTCCGGCAACTCCATATTTTGTTGGAGTTTGTCTAAATATTGTATAGGGTTTCGCGACTTGCTTTGCTTTTTAGTTGATTCCTGTATGTAGTGTTGAGGTTTTGTTGTGTTATTTAATTAGATAAACACGTCATGAACAAGAGAAGTGTTGAAATGTCATGCCTTGAGAATTTGTCTTAAATATCAACTGTATTTTAGGTCACAAAAGTTTGTGACGCTGAACACACACTTGTGGTGATATTATTGAATTTATACCATAGGGACTCAATTTTTTTACACCAAAATATACAGCTCAAAACCGCCCACATTCACACACTCCAATTTAAAACTACACACCGAAGCTTACATTTTAACACCTAAACACTTTAAATGTACTGCACGACCAAAACCCACATTAATAACCCAGTTAACGGCTGTCCCAGCAAACACAGCTTTAATATAAGTTTAGTATCCCACAGAATATTGGCCGTGGCTTGCAATATCCTGTTTTACTGAATTTCTCGTTTATAGCTCGAGGTAACAGTGCGACATTGGGGTATTTAATTTGTTGCAGTTCGAGTGCCTGTTTGGGCTATTACGTAATAATGTAACTTCTTTGGAGTATTGTGGTCGGATATGAGTTCTCGATGCTTGGAGCTTTTGTATGTATTGTCTTGGCTTGATGGCTTGGAGATTCTCACCTACAATGTGGTGATTAGAAACACAATTAACAAAACTATAGTGCACTTTTGACTTACAGCCAGTTTCTTCATCAAAAGTTAAAGCCAAAGTAAAAGTCAAAGTAATGTCTAAAGTAAAAGTAACGGTCAAATTCAATTTTTCTATTAGTTTTGCTGTCACTTTAGCCTTGAAAAAACGTATTTGACCGTTACTTTTACTTTAGACCAGTGGTTCTTAACCTTTTTGTGATGAGGGACCACTTTACCAAAAGTTTGGCTTGCCGGGGACCACCCCATTGGTTTGCCTAAATAGAGGGTTCTTTGATAAAGAATACAAGCACACTTTATAATTAGCACTCATTTCTTTATTATTTGGCAAAAAAACTAGATTTTAATTTAATGAGATTTTTGTGACTGCATTCTCTTTACTAACTTCAGAATTCTTGGCTCAGCAGGCACTACTTAGAAATGCGCGAGCGAAGCGAGCGCGAAATTTTTTTCGGACTCGTACGGACGTAAAATGTATCCCAAACGTACTTAACTTTTTGTTTGTTGACAAATGCAAAAACGAGGGCATATAGTTGCTGAATACGCGAGCGAAGCGAGCGGGAAATTTTAATTATTTTTTAAGACTCAAAACCAAAATTACGTACAATGTAGCCCAAACGTACTTAACTTTTTGTTTGTTGACAAATGTAAAAACGAGGGCATACATTTTCTGAATACGCGAGCGAAGCGAGCGGTAAATTTTGATTATTTTTTAAGACTCAGAACCAAAATTACGTAAAAGGGCTACATTTCAAACCTTAATTTTTTTCTATTGGTCAAGTAAGATGGATAGCAACGTCGCGAAGCAAAGCTTCGCGGACCACTTGGAATGCCTCCGCGGACCACCGGTTAAGAACCACTGCTTTAGACATTACTTTAACTTTAACTTTTGATGAAGAAACTGGCCATTAGTAGAATTATTACTGCTTTCAAGTCAATACTGAATAGTAGTTAACAATGACTACCTGCCTGAGTGACCCAAAGGGCTTTTCAACCAATACCATCAACTTAGCTACATAAAAACGTTATGTTTTAGACATAATGTTTAACAACCTCCTAAAACAAATTACCCCGAACACATAATCAGCTTTCTCTATTAATTTCCCCATAACCCTTAAAATTAGTTAGTTGATATTCCCCACATATTGGGAGGTCGGGAGTTCTATGCAATTTCCCGTCCGCAGCAGAATTTTGGTCCCAGCAAGGTGCACGTGAACCAACGTTGTTATACTTTAATAAATAAACTTATACCGTTATTATGTTGGCGGGATGCTCTCGACGTTAACTTAAATTAACTTCAGTAATATTTAACTAGTTTGAAATAAACATACTATCTAACATAAGTTATATCTTCTTTCTTTTTACACTGTCTATCTGTACCTATCTCTTTTATTCTAACTCTCCCATAACGGGCCTGCTGAAAGAAATTTCTTTAGAGATAAGCGGTGCCCTTGTACAATTGTTTCTATTATTTATTCTTGTTTGTGTTTTTATGTATACAAAAACTATTAAATAAATAAATAAATAAGTTTTACGTAGGATGAAAAAACACATTCATTTACATTATTGTGTCTTCGTAACTTACAAAGAAAATCTTTTAAAGCACGTGTACTTCGCCTTTCACGAGAAATTAATAATCTCAAACAATATAAAATAACTTTCTGAAAATAAATCCGAAGCCGTATAGCTAATTAAAATCTTTCAGGAAATTGCCTCATGTATAAAAGATTGGATTTTCCTCTATCCCCTTACGTAACCCTAATTATCAGTTCTTAAGCTTTTCTGTACGAACAGGTGAGGTGTGAGTAAATGTACATGCACATTGTCTTTGTGTGCGTAAGCTAGGAAGAACTCATTTGTGTCTGACACTTTAAGTTATACATTGCACATACAAGATGGCTTTTGATGGGAAATCATCAAATGACTCCTCCCACTGTGGGTTAGCAGCGTGACAGAGTGTCAGACTCTTACTGACTTAAACCCATCATGTTCCTTCGTAGGCCTTTTATGTACCAGGGCCGTGGTAACTCTTTCGAACAATCCCGCAGATCCGGCAGGCAAGAATGGCTTACTCGCAATCCTGAATTCTCCTATCACTAATTATATGGAATAACATGTTCAATAATTAACACGTTTGGTCCTGTATCAAATATTCATCAAACATCATTGGTTATGACGTCACAATTCAGGGTAGTCCCTCGGATAAGCCGCCGGCATTTCGGGGAAATAACTGAGGATTATAGCCTTTCTACCCATTAATAGGCTGATGTAGTGATGTTAGAACTTCGCGGGATTTATACAACAAATATATGAGATGTTTATTTTAGCAAAAGCTGGACGATCTTGGCAAAATCGAGGTGAAACAGGGACCAATGTTATGTAATTTTTATTTTATTGAGATTTTGGTCCTAACTGGACAATTCAAAAGAAAAGCGCGATAATCAATTAAGCTCGTACAATTTTAGACTGTTAAAACTTCTCAATCATTGAAAGTTTTTTTTTGTTAAAAAGTATACCCGAATCTGCGAAAGGTTCGTTCGAAATCAGACCATAAAAAGCACATATCAAATGGATCGCCACTCAATTACAAAGTAATCATTGAATCAAAAGCATCCATTGTTTTCCCAACAACGGTATACCATTTCAATTCGACCAAACAAAATCAACATCAGCATTTATGTAAACGAACATATTATCGTACAAAACTCGATAAACTCGCTGCGATAGTCTCTATTATCCCGGTATCAAATGCCGGGATAATTTCCCCGCATATTTCTCCGGGCTTAAATACCGGGATGTCACGAATAGGAACGTTGCGTAGCCCTATCGTTTGTACCTTCGATTCACGTGGGAGGTAATAAGGGTCGGTTTTGACTCTTTATAGGTAAAGTCTATTATTGTTTCTTTGATGACCTCGCCCTTTGTTGTCAGTTACAAGTTATACGGGATGACGATAAAGGGACTTTTTTGTTGTTTTCCTTTAATGATTTTTTTGGGGATTATTCCGCGCAATTTTCCGTTGGATGTACATAGTTCATGGTATATTTTTATATGTTACTTTGTTTTTGATTCTCGTCATTCCATTCCTAAAATCAACATATAAAACAAAAGACGATGTAGTAGGATAAAAAAAAACTTATTGAAATCATTTTGAGATCTCGAAAATAGTACTTGTTGAAAACTTGTAGTGGACCATAGACTATGAAACTTTGTTGGTGGTTACTTACTTTATGGAGTGGACCATATACCTGGTGATATTTCAGAACACTATGTTGAGAAGCCTAGAGCCTTGGCCGTGGGCTATCTTATTCCAAAATAATTGTTCGGTGTAGTTGTTTCTGTGATAGCGCGAAGAAACAAACAAAACTTCTCAGCTTTAAATATTAGTCGATTTCTTTGCCAGTTCAGTTATTTAATCCAACTTAATATATCAACCATTTTAACCAAACACAAGCTCACAACAGTCAAATATATCATCATTGCCATAACACAGTTGTACAAGTTTCACGTGCAGTCTAACCCATCGCATGATATTAATTATCGCGCTTAGTTTCCTATCGACCAGTATCACAATGTCCAACTTGGGAAATTAGTTAGACTGTGGCGTCTGTCCTGTGTGTAGGTAGGTGATGTTATTTATATTACCTGGGTAATTAGAGGGATTTGGTATTTGTAATTTGGGTTTGATTGTAGGTAGAATTATTTAGTCACAGATAGTGAAATTGCTCTTATAACCTTACTATAAAGCATATGAGGATGCATTTATGATACAACATTCAGTTCGAACGTAAAATCTTTAGATACTTATTACTGCATTAGTGTTAAAACAACCTTATATTCCAATCCAAGAAATGTATTTAAAGTAAAAGTAATCAAGAATCATTCAAAATTAATGAATCATAGATTGAAAAAAATATCACTCATGATAAGACTAAGGATTTCATCGTTATCGATATTTATCAACCAGCTATTCTAACTCGACCAAAATAAATCGATAAAGTGTGACTAAACAATACCTCTGGAACTGTGAAGGATTACCAGACTACTAGTGTGTAGTAATACCCAAGTCATTATAACTTTAGTTTCACGAGCATCAAACTGAAGCTTAGCTTTTGTTAACGTTAGACACATTGCTCGGAGCGGAGTTCTGAACAACGGTAGATGCAAGCTAGCTAGATAGATATAGAAGCTTTATCAACACTAATATAATTAACTAGTCCAGTCATCTTAGTAAGTTCACCTTGTAAATTGAGATTATCATTTTTTTCGAGAATATCTTACTTCTGTGACATTAGATAACAAAAATGGACGCATGCTCTACCATGTAGTTTTGACAAACTGAAAAAAGTTGGTCTGTGTGTTTCAATTTTTAAATTGAAACACACAGACCAGTTGAGCCGATTGAGATGTTTGGTATTTAGTTAGATCGAAAGTCAGAGAACACACTTTTCATTGTGAGGTGATTGCAACATGTAAACTGCATCATTTTGTATCTTCTAATCAAAATAATTTGTGAGTTCCGATGTCCGTTTCCAAGGTTGCATACTTACCACTATTGGAGTAAGTGGTTCCCACTAAGCCTTCTGCTTCCATCGAATTTGCAACGAAACTGTTAGTTCGGCTACTTACATGATTAATTATGTACAATCTTGTCCACATTTGTGTAGCCATTGGTAATGATCATGGTACGATTTTGGAAGTAGCTCTTTAAATATGTAGTTGAACAAATGGGATGTTTGTTTTTGTTACTACCACGGACCATCGGGAAGTGTAAAAGAGGATTAGGAGATTTTGTGAATAGGGGGTTAAAGGACTCTCTGTCTGTGCTTAGAACGACACGTTGCATTAACGAATTTGCTGGAAACCGTGCGGTGAGTCTGCATATATTTAAGGACTAATTAATGACCCAGCTGTTGTAGGTATTAGATATAGGGAGTACTGGATCTATTTTGAATAAAATTTATTCCTGCTCCTTCCAATTGCTATTTAAGTTCGATAACTACAGTGATTGTAAGCTTGTTAGCTATCTATGTATATCTGGTAGTTGATCCCACGCATTGGAAAATCTGAACTAGGTCTACAATTAATATGATTTGAAGAAAAGAACCTTCGCTTTTCTTCAATCGGATAAAAGCTTATGTGCTTAGAATCTAATTCAGACTTAGTATTTCCTAAGGCACATGCCCACACAAGATGCTTTACAAAGGTGGGTTCACATTTGTGACATCTCAACGCACCGTGGCGGTGTCACGCATGCTACGTAGAATTTAGACGAGGGTCGACGTAGTGACATTGACTGCGAAATTTCAAGTATGTGTTTCGTGTAGTTTCCATGAATAGAGGTCGCATTATTAACTTTTAATTAGAACCAACATACTCGTGTGTGTCGAACAGGTCCTAAATACAATTGCCAAGCACGAAATTGGGACTTGAATTCGAATTTTCTTGCCTTTATTTCAGCAGTTACATTTTTTAATATCACCATCTTAAACACTAATAGCGCTTTTACAGTATCTAGCGGCTTTTCCGATCGATGCAAACAATTGATAACTACCGTTCAAACGATGACCCGTGAATTCGAAACATCGGCTGGTGTGCAAGCGCTGTCAGGGAAACTATCTAATGAAACATCAATTTCACAATGATCATCATCACAAGGTACTTATGTAGATGGTTCAACACGCGTCATGTGTCCACGAGTTGCATTTAATGAAAGATCATAGTTCATAACACGCAAAGATACACCACAAACTTCACCTCTTTACACCATTATCAAAAGACATGAATTCAAAGCAAAGCAAAGTCGTCCACATAATATGAAGTTTATTACAGAAGTTGACGTTACCTTGCAACTAAACGTCAAGTTTGGCTTTATGTAAACTTGTACATTCAGTGATGAAGTTTATACGGCATTGGAGTGGCGTTTATGGTTTGCGTACAAGTTATTTATGTGATTAGAAAGCGGGACTGGTATCTTGTGAAGATGAACATGGAGACTCTATAGAAGACTAGCCGTTTTCCTGTGGATTCACCCGTGTCCCGAGAGAATTATTACTGTCCGTACTGGGATAAAATATAGCCTGTGTTATTCGGGAAGAGTGTAGCTTTCCAACATTCAAATATTCTTTTTAATTAGTTGCGTAGTCTTGGAGCATTTAGGGTACAAACAAAAAAATGTTTCTTCTTTATTATATTAGTATCTACAGATCTGCATGTACTCGTTTATCCAAAGAGGATCCTTGGCATTGAAGTATTTTATTAACAGTTTCGTAGAAATCAAGTTCGAAAAACCTCGAATAATTTTTAACCCCCGACGCAAAAACGACGGGGTGTTATAAGTTTGACGTGTCTGTGTGTGTGTGTGTGTGTGTGTGTGTGTGTGTGTGTGTGTGTGTGTGTATGTGTGTATGTGGCATCGTAGCTCCCAAACGGATGATCCGATTGTAATGCGGTTTTTTTTGTTTAAAAGGAGTGTCATTCGGGAGTGTTCTTAGCTATGTTTGGTGGAAATCGGTTCAGGTCTTCAAGGTCATCAGCTCGTTTGTTAGGTGTGAGAAGAATGTTACACGCTCAGTTTACTTGCAAGCATGTGTGGGATCTGAAATTTGAAACACTAATGTCTTCTGGAACCACCGACCTGGTCTGCTGTTAGGGCACGAAGGTAGGAGACGTAACCCTGAACTGCCTTTTAGTAAACCCATCGAGTTTGGGCACGTTGAATTTGTCTTGACTAGTTCTCTTCAATTGACGAGAACCTGATACTGGAAATGGGATGTGGCGGATGAAACCCTGGAATGCCGGAATGAAACGGATAAACCGATTTATATCTTCGCTGAAAATCTAGAATGACCAAAGGTTTATGTTTCCTCAATCTGTGCAATTCTCCCAGAGCCAGTATGTTATGAGGATTGTTAAACAGCATCCTTTGTCCGAGATCGCATAGAGCGACCCCATCTTAAAATAAAAGAAATTAACTGAAAGAAGAAAAAATTAAGGAGCTCCTTCAAAAAGCATGAAATAAAATTAAATTATAAATTAAAAAAAACCCCCGACCCAAAAAAAGTACGCAATTAGTATGACAAAAGGTTAAAAACGCTAAACCCTATAAAAAGCATAAAATAACTTTTAACACTACGTAAGTACCAACTAAAGCATGTCAGACTAAACTAAATTTTGACGTGTCGGGGGACCGCTTTTTACCTTCAAAAATACTTACATAAATCAAATGATGCCTACCTAATTACAACATTCGTATAAAACAAAATTATATACACAGTTATAAGTAGTATATACTTAATTACTTCTAACGTTAGGCTAATAAATTAGAGCGGTCCCCCGACACGACAAAATTTAGTTTAGTCTGACATGCTTTAGTTGGTACTTACGTAGTGTTAAAAGTTATTTTTTGCTTTTTATAGGGTTTAGCGTTTTTAACCTTTTGTCATACTAATTGCGTACTTTTTTTGGGTCGGGGGTTTTTTTAAATTTTCTCAGTTGCAAACATAGGTTGATAAAAAAAACAGATAGGTTTCAAAGAAAGTAATTTAAAATTCGTCTTGTGAAAAAATATCATGCATTTTAAAAACCAATATTTATATCTGACGCTTCGGTTTAAAATGTTGAAGAGTTGTATCATTCCGGTGTAGTAATGTAACTTTTATTGGGTACTAGCTTTTGCCAGCGGTTTCCCCCGCGTCCCGTGTACTGCCTTTGATACTCGGGAAGAGTGAAGATTGCTCCAAATGGTTCAGTGCTTTTTGGAGCCCTCAGGGTACAAACAAAAAAATGTTACCTCTTCGTTATATTAGACCTATTAAATCTAGTTTTTTTTTTACATAGAAAACTTGCATGTTTCTCGCTCCACTTTCGCCCTACATTATGAGTAGCTTTAACTTTAAGATCTTAAGCTTCAAAGGGGAAGTTGTTTATTCTGCATAATCCCAAAAGGATTTGAACATTAAAAACACTCATGAAATATGAAGGCAACTGATGTCTATAGACGTAGGTGACTGTACTACGTTAGTGAGGATTTTGTAGGATTTGCGGCCAGGGTCCCGTGTGTGCCGCAAACGATTTTTATTTGCTTCCTTTGAAGGTTTTTTTTCTATTCTATTTTAATTGGATATGAAGTTCTTGTTCGAGGGATGAAGTTCAAGGTTTTTAAGTAGTCTGTTTAGTTGTTTTTGTGTTTTGATTCTCGTTACTCCACTAGCCTCACGCAGGACAAGCTATTCGTATAATTAAAAAGTAATCTACGCCCTTTATCAGGCTTGATCTGTGTATTAAACATTTAGATAAATCAGTTCAATAATCTTCGCGTGAAAGCGCAAAAGAACAGCTTTTACAATTTGGAAATATTCAAAACTAAAGTCCCTGTTTACTTATCCTAAAATTACTAATACCACATTACCAACTTTAAACACCCTTAAATACCTACCTAGGATCCCTAAATGACGTCAAAACCCAACACTGGTTTAAAGGCCCTATATAAACAAAGGCAGGGATATATTTATAGCACAACACACGTCAGTCCAGAGGCAAAGAGCGTGAGAATCGATGATAAGGTCCAATGATCGAGACGATCGGGTTACGCGGTCAATGATCGATGATAAATCGATATAATTTAAACTGTAGGGATGTCTGTTTGTGCAGTTTCGAAGTTCCATTTAGGTGCCTTTAATTAACGTGGAGGAAAGTTAGTAAGAGAGACTGATTAGGACATGAAATTAGGAAATTCGCTTATGTTGTATGCTCGATGTGGTTTGTGTAGAAATAACAACAATAAGCTAATCAGGTAAGTGAACACAAAAAAAACTGAAGGCATAAATAATTGTAGATACATATGGAATGCTTCTGTATGGGAAGTGGTCTATGCCTTCCAGTCTCACAATAAAAAGGCTGTTGATAATACACATACGCCTAAGGATCTAACGCTAAGAAAAACATGAGTGCTATTAATATTGTTTGATTAAATTAAAACTTTAACACGTTTAGTTGGTACATACAGTCTGTCCTATATCAAAACATGTCTGGATTATATTCCTGCAAATACGACGAGTACCTACGTACAGGCATCGCCGAATGATGCAACAAGTGTGTTATGTAAACGAATTCTGCCTGATGGTTGCGGGTAATTATATCGTACGCAAGTATGTGTTTTAGCTTCTGAATAATTATTGATCAGATTTGTAGTTAATGATGGACTTGAAATGTTGACACTATATGTATAGGTTGCGGGGATACTCGGGTGCAAATTCAGACTTCGAAAGATTCTTATTATAGTTCGGCCATTCAGAGAATGCGTTCCTGACACGTCGCGATTGAACTGACGACGTAACTTTGCAATGGCGTTGCAGTTACGATAAAAATATTTTTGCTGGTTGTTTACCGTTTTAACAATTGAGGAGCATTAAAACAACATTATTATATCAATAATCAATGAATGTAGTTACGTCGTCAGTTCAATCGCGACGTGTCAGGAACGCATTCTCTGAATGGCCGAACTATAGCGGGCTTTCAATCGTATGTTCAATGTCAGCCAGAAAGCAAACTGTTTTTACATAAAATCACGAACGAATTAACAAAAGCATAATAATAAGGACGCTACTTGAAACAAAAGAAAGATTGGGTTTTCTTGGTAGGCAGGAGCTCATTTGGTCAATGCAACGCATCGAATACCATCGATATTGTACCGGGCGACCCCATAAATTGTACTTACACCCCATAACAATCATTCACCATGAGACGCGATGATAAGGTCGAATGATCGAGATAGGGTTACGGTCATCGCCCCATTCGATTATATAATCGATTCCATCCGATACCGATACTCAATCGTAATTATGGTAATGGTAATTATGGTAATGACTCGTGTCGATCCATGAATTTTCGAGGGTAATTAAGTTTGTGCATGTTGTGTTTAATGAGGAGATAGATGATGTTATGACATTATTGAAATACACTCTTGATGTAGCAGAAGTTAGTAGTTACAATACAGAAACACTTTCTACAAAAACAGGACAGAAGATTCGAAAGATTGAAGTTGTAGACAGTACAATTTTGGGCCACATAGCTTGATCTTCAAAACCGATGTATCCAAAACAGCACATGGAACTTATAGGTCCCAAATTAGCCATCGGCAACGTTATTCACAGCCACTCTTATGACAAACGGCCTCACAAATGTAAGGACATTAAAGCGTGTTCAAACGTTGCGACTGCACAATTATCCTGATCGCGGTAATCAGGGTGTAATGGTCGCGATCGTATTATCATCTGTTTGATTTGTTGATGGCGTTGCTAATAGTGCGGTTATTACGCCAATAGACCTACTGATGTTTCAATGAATTGGAGTGTGTTTTGGAGCTTACGTATATTTCTTGTAGGTCCATTCAATTTCACTTTGCAGATTCCACCAATTGTTGTACTGGCTCAAATGGCTTGATTTACATTAAGTGTGCGAATAACCGAATCAATTTCTACAAAAATAAAATACTATATATAGTTTGTATATAGTGTGTACATTGCAACCAAATAAATAATTTCCACAATATTCATATTATCCACATTTTATTTCAAATTGCTAATCCTTATCCTGAGTTGCTAGGTACCTAAAATAACTCTAATAAAGGAAAATAGTTCCCAATCAGCAGATCAACATCCAAAAAATATAAACGGTTTCTTCTTAAACAAAGTAACCCAACTCTTCACTTACGACAGTGCGTCAACAATGCAGTTTACACAGCAATCGCGTTGCTTCCTCCGAGCGCGACATTTGCTCCGGAACCCATCCAACTTGCTTAGTGCCAGCTCTTCTTCCGTCGCGGTTCGATTGACTTCCAATTCACTTTTTCTTTTTGAATCTTTCAGACTGAAACAGCTGTCTGAAGACGGTTTTATTTGCTGTATTAGCTGCCATGTTTTCAACCTTTTTCATCTCATGGTCTAGTAGATGTTTGGATTGTCTGAATCTGATTCGTTATTTTATTCAAATCGTTTTTTGTTCAAGTGGCCAGCTGTATATCTAAATAAAAGAAATCACACGTGTAAGACTTACATAAGATTATCCTAGCAAGCCTTCTTGTACGTTACAAAATGCTAATACACTCGAGTAAATAATGGCGCTTACCAAAAACACGCTCATAAATCCTTAACACGATCTTAGCTTAAAGAAACATGAATAATAACACAGTATAAATCCTCAAAATACAATGTGACCTACAAGTGAACAGTAAACCAGTTCTGCAACAAACATTACTATTAATACGGGACAGCGGACACTGCATGTAAATTACTTTTGAATAACTAATTTTGTCGGATTACACCGAGTCTGTGCTCAAGATTTAATAGGGTGTCTGGGGCGCTCGAAATTTGTACTAAAGGCTCCAACTTCTGTTGTAAGGGCTGAGCTTCGGGTCATATTTATTTGTTGTTCACATTATTCGTAATAACTTCAAGTTTCAAGGAAAGTTGAAAAAAGCTCATTGTATTATATTTTTGCGAAATAACACTCACCTCATAAACCTCTAACAAGTCGTAACACAGTCGTCCCGTTGTTATCATTAAGTTGTTTAAGGAATGTCGCTGTCTCACTTATAGCTGTAACTTTAAGTCCCACCTTGCAGACAAAACGGCCGGCAGTAAGTCTGCGAACAGGGAGGTTAAAAAGTCGTATAATAGCTGGACGCCCATAAAATTTGCAAGTCCTAGAGGCCTAAGTACGAGACGTTAAACTTTGTCCACTTTTAGTGTTTAAATTACCGACAAAGCCATAAACTTCTATATAAAGGTGGTGCATCCAAATATGGGCACTGGCCACCCAAAAGGTGAAACTTGTCTTGTATGCCAAGCTGGCGATCTGAGAGTTAGCTCGTTGAAAGTTTCAAACTGATTGAATGGAGGAAATTGATTGCGTTGCCTGCATGCGGTTTTCGCTACGTTTAGAATACACAACAATTTGTGTATATTGATCAGTGATTGACTTACAAATTGATCAAGCTCGTCAAAAAGTTAGAAAATCTTACCTTTATAAAGAGAAAGACTTGCATGAAGCTTGAGACATGTTAAGAATTCATAAGATATGGTTAAACATACAACTTCCAAGGCCTTTTACAACAAAGAAATTAATCACCAAACCGCTACTCATATGAAAATTTATAAAGCTCAGTACGGTTATACCGTCGCAAATTATTCCATTGTGTGCAGGAAGCTAACCTTATAGGTTCCTGGCGATTGCCATTCTGGGGCCCACATCATTGAGGTCGATGACCCTAGCCTTTGTGATTACGTGGGAGACCTAAGGAAATCTGTAGGTAGTGAGCTTCAAGTTAATAACGATATTTTACTTAATAGGATCCTCTATACATATAAGAAAAAGATTTCGGTTCATCAGAGACGTGAATCGGTTTCTTAACAGATTATCTTAGATTTTGGTTAAAAGTCAAAAATATAAAGTTTTGTATTTTTTAATTCTGGCTTCAGACGGGTAACAAGGTAAAGCAGCTACAGATTAATGGCAGTGTTGAACCACTTTTCTGTCACTCATGATGAATTATCCCTTATTGCAGTAGGCTATATTTTACACAGTTTAACCCATTTAAGAAACATGCTACTTCATTCGATCACTTTTCTAAATGCATACTTACTCCATACATCTTTTACTCTCCTTAGCGATTTGTTATTTTTCTCTCCCGCAAACATAATTATGTAGTGTTGACTCCGGGTAAATACTTACGTCAAAAGCATACGAGGAAATTACAGATCAAAGCTAGAAAACAGCGCACAGTACCATTTACGAGGCAATTAATAATATTATGGTCGTACACTAGCGTAAAACCAAACAAAACGAACTACATAAATATATGCAGAACATTACAGGCGGTTAGAAGTGAAACTACTAAGAACTTGTATATTGAAGAATATTAGAAATACTAAACTGGCATAAAGAAGAAATAAAGAACATTTTAAATACACTTGAGAAGTCAGAACGATTTAAAACGTCCTTACAAAAATAGGTACGCTTAACCAAAAAAGGTTATTAGAGTCAAAAGCGCTGTTTTGTTAAACTAGAGGTGGACCAAGGAAGTTCGAAAACGCCAAGCCAAACGATGAATAAATGTGCACACGATGAAGAAACCCTAACATTTTCTAATAAACTCAATACAGAAAACATCTTCCTCTAATTAATAAGTCCCATACAAAGTGACACTTCCGTAAAAACGTTTCGCAAAGCATTTTATTACTCATTTCCTTCCTACCGTGGCGTGAAATAGGCCACAACTTGAGGGGTCCGTTGTCGGACAAACGTAACGCGTAGAGCATAGCAATTGTCTGAGCTGTTTGAGCTTGTTCGATTTGTACTACGTGTTCAACCGGGACTTCCATAGTAGGTGCTTCTATGGTGTCTGTTTTTGTGAAGTTATTTGTAACTATCTGTATGGCATAAGGTAATGGTTTATTGAGATTATCTTAACTTTTTTTATTTATTTAAATCACAAACACACCTTTCAGTACCGGTACATAATTTCCCAATGCTGTAGTGTGGTAACATATTTCTCGTTTATCATCTTTCTCTACAACACACTATCATTTAACATATCATTTCTGTTTTTTGTTGAATTTGGTTTTTCCTGCTTATATCTTTTTGACTTGAGGTACCCAAGAACGTACCTACAACTTAACCACGATCGCGCGTCCAATGAAAATCCTACCAAACTGAAGAACGATAAACTGCAAAAAGCAAAAAAAAAATTGTTGATAATGAAATAAAAATTGCATGTAGACACGATTAGGGTGCAAGATGAAACAAGAAGTATTAAGAAGCATGATACCATTAATTAATATTTTTGTAAAATATACCTACCTTTCTCAAGTATAGAACCAGCTTCTCAGCCTAGCATTCAAGAATTCACCACATCCACAATTCTAAGGAAGACAGTCGCTTCATTAGCGTGATTACTTTTCCTTGTCTCTTCCTAGAAGAAGTCGCGGAAAGAAAAGTTTTATGTGCCTAATTTGTTTGTGTTATCATTAGTCTCGCTAAGGGCTAAGTGCTTTAAGCTCAAGATAAACAACCAAGTTCTTCGTCCAGAAACTTGCCTTCCTTTTTCTTAAAGGAGGTCTAAAATGAATTCTGCCAAATGTACTTTGACTTTTTTAAATCCTGCGATTCAGGAATTGGGTAAAAGGCTCATTAAATAAAAAGTTGTAAGTTATGGAAATATAACTCCAGTTTAATCCCACTCCATACAAACTAAAAACATCTCAGCCATGATATATGTGTCGGCTAAAATATGTTGCTACTTACTGAAATTTATCTAAAAGCTGCTACTGCCCACAGCAAACCGTTATTTATGAGGTAAAGTTTCCACACATTGTAGCAACTATATGATTTATATTAGGCTTTTGTACAACCCTTAGCGGTGATTATATTCCTAAGTTTCATGTCTATTAGGGTCGGAGTGAATCATAGTATTCTAGCAGCCTATATCATAAGGATCCTGTTGGTGAAAGTTCACACAAAGATGAAGACAATAGTAGTAAACAAAAATGAACTCTAATAAACGCCGTTGCTTTAGACAAGGTTATTAAAACTATAGAACAAAATGGAAACAATATTGTAATTTTTCATTATGACGAATAATGTACGAAAAATGTATGTAAACTTTAATTGTACACCAAATGTGACCGAGCAACCCGCTGAACAATGCTACTAAATTATAGATGCACTTAAAACTAACGATGCACTGCATACAATAAAGCTGAACTCTACCGAAGTATTCAAAATTTAAAAGACCCAGCTGCCTTATACTGAAGAAAGCCGTCTGGGGAAACTTAATGAAAATTTTAAAACTCAATCTCGGCATTCTGAAGATTTTCAATATAATACGAGCGTTCTTTTGATCCCACATGCGAGAGTGAGGGTTCCCGCGGATTTCGTTTGCCCACCTCCAACCATTATTAGTCTTGCCTGTATACTCTGAAATTCAATTCGAGGTGAAACTTTCCGTTACTTAAATAATATCATCGTGTCCTTTGTTGCTTTTATTTTGTACTGTATTCTTTGTACAAGAAAAGGGTATAGAAGCTGTCTTTATTGAAATTGGATTCTGTGATCAGGCGCTTAATGTTTTTGGGATTAGGATATTCTCTTCGCTGAGACCATAGAAAAATATTACTCGCAAACTATGGAGTGTTATTTGTTTCACAGAAGTAAAATGTAATTATCGATCACTACAAACAGACGAAGCCAGGTATTAACAGGTTTAAAGCAGATTATAGCGCATAATAAGTACGTTGGGAAGCAGAATATTGTATTATGTTTACCAATGTTCCGATAATATTTGGTATTTCTACTTGTACTACAATGTGTGTTTACATTTTCCACTATTACAAGCAGTCCTCGTGCCATTATCATTATGTTTCATTCTGCTAAACCCGCGTAAATGAATTTGGTTCAGCTCCCATTTTAATATGCTATTTTGCTTTTCAAAACATAAACGCGAATCTCAGACAGACCGGTACGCGAGAAAATGAAACCGAAATCGCAATTCACGTAGAAAATAACAACGAAAGAGCAGGGGGTGGTCGTTTTATTTTTTTGTCTAATTTGTACATTCAATTTTCCGGTGCACAACGGAGCTCACACGGCGTGACGTGCATTTTAATTATAAATGTAATTAAAAAGTCAACGGTCTCCGCGTCTGTCCGCGACGACCGTCGGCCGCAGAATGCAAACGTTTAATTTAGCATGCGGTCACTTTGCAACATCGTTTCAGCGACCATTTTGGTTAGACCACGTGGTCTATTTGGCGGGAATTCGAATTAAGAAAATATGTTAATTCCTTTTTCGATTATTTGATTCTGTTTTGTTTCTTCTAGAATTTTACAATGCATTACGCAAATACGTTTGTAAAACACGAGCTTGGCTACGTCAACTACAAAATGCAAATGTGTATTACAAGAGAAATTGCAGCGGGACTGCGTATTCAAGTTTATCCGTGTGTAAAGTAAATAAGAGCTGACGTAAGCAAAAACCGAGACAGTTGCTTATAAAGATGCAGATTTTATGCATACTTGATAAGAAGTAATAGCAAGTAATCTGCGTTATGCACTATATATTAGTAATGTTAAATGTAAATTGAAAGACTAAAAAGATAAGACAGGTGTATAACATGATATAATAGTATGTAATTACTCTAGCAATGACACAGTGTAACTGTATTCAAGTTTTCATTGATCACTCACACTAATAAATTCTAGATGAAGTTATTTTCAAAATAGGCGAAACATCGATAAAGACATATGTTTTACATAGACAATACATCTATTAAAACAAAACTGCAAATTACGAAGTTAGTAAGAAAGAAGCGATCACTCTTGACTTGTACCAAACGATAATAGATCTGTCTCGGGGGACATCCTAACTACAGTCCATTTCGTTTTGAATCACGGCTTACATTATACGTTTACGTGTTATTTGCGATGTTCCAAACCATTTGTAGTGCTCACTAAACTTGGTTTTGGCATTTGTTAGGTCTAACTGGCTTGTTGTTGAAAATTGCTGAAGGTGAAGGTCTACTGACGTCAGGCGCATATATTGGCAATAAGGTACTTATTTTGATTCCTATACATGTAGATCTGGTCTTAGCATAGCTTTAATGTAGATATAGAGGAAGGGGATGACCAAATATACGATGGATGGATTATGTGAAATACGATACAGCAAGAAAGAATGTTCCAGCTATTTTTTATGCCATTTATTATATTTGTATGTCTCTAACCGACCACGGGACTACAGAGTCCCGGATTTTTGGAAGGCGAACGTGGGGCCGAAGCCAACACGCTGAAGCCCTTTTGAGACAACTTTAATGAAATGGTGACACAAAACCGACGAATATCCCTGTATACACTATAGAAATGTACCCAAGGACAATCCCCGGTTCTGTGCTAAACTATTGCTAACTATGGATGAAAACTACTTGGGCTATTGTGGTGGGATGTTAGTGGACTAGGAATGGGGAAACTACGGGAACTATGGCACCTGCCGATAACAATGTAATAAATACACGTAAACCATTTATTTTTATTATTAAACATTTATTATAGCTATATCGCCTTTCTTTAAGCGATCCATCCATCCATCCATCCTTGCGAGATGACCACAAACAGAGAGAGTATAAAAGAAGATACGTTGCGCCAATCCCAAATAAGAAATTGGGATAAGTTTAGGAGCATAATGCGCATTCATAGTTCTGGCAATGTTACTACTTGCTACTTCTCCATCTATCATTTCCAGCGATATGTCACCGTACCTGATAGAGTATCATAGGCGTGACGTCATATTATTCCATTGAGAAAGCCTGACATGTTGGTTTAATCGTGATTGATAGATCGTCGTTGAAACCAGCGCTGTTACTGTCGATGCACGATGCGTCAATCAGCATTTTGCTGACGGGACTTTTTTGCACCAGTGTGATAGACACCGAAGTTTCAGGGATGTCTTAAATTGTTATTTTGCTTGTAGACTTAAGAATAATTCTTATACTGTTTTTTAATGTTATTCTTCATTATTCCAATTCTCACCACGACATGAGATGCTAAGGAGCCAAGGAGTTAGGAGAGGTTATTACTTTAGACATCCTACACTTAAAACAAATCACTCCTCAAGATTCTAGCCAATATTTGCTGTCTTGAGCACAATACTTCAGTTGTAATTTCTTTGCGGAAATGCTTACTCGATCTAAGTGATTTCTAAAACGACATTGTATATTGTCAAATGCTAGGTCGGTCAATGAAAAACATACAGCAAAACTTATAGCAAGTAGTAGCAGACAAGAAAGCAACAATGAAATAGCGACTTGTCATCGGAAGGGATTGTTGCGAATCCTATCGATGATAAATGATAAAGATGACGTTGCGTTAGCTGCATGACTATCGAAAAATCTATTAATTCATATAAATGATTTCAGATCTTCTGAGGGTTGTGTACCTTTTTGTTTTTCAGTCCTCAACTTAGAGAACTTTGTCAGAGCTTCGATGGCTCTTCAAAACAATCTGAAGATCGTTGTACCACTTCCGAGAAAACATCTACAGCCGAAATTTCACAAACAATGAAATACTGAACATAAAGAAGAATTCTATCAAGAGTAACAGTCTTGAAATTCTATAAAATCCCATTGAACCGGATTTCATTTCGCTTTTATTGGTGCAGTCATTGAATCTCACGGTCCACGCTCGCTGCAAGATTGATTTAAGTTTCTTTGTATAAAAATTGGATAAACTTAATACTGTACCAAGTTCTGATTTATTGCGAATCGTCTTGGAAGGAACCGTAATATTGGTGGTTACATCACTTCTAGTACCTACAAGTACTTACAGATTTTAGTCTAATTTAATTGTATCGAACATTTAAACTTATCATGCTTAGAAAATAGGGTGCTTCAATTTTTATTTGAATCAATTTACTAGATTACATCAACTAAGTTACAAATTATCGCTTTTGGATATAAGAATATGTACTAATCTTAAATCCTTGTAAATAAATCACATCATTTCCCCCTCTATAAACAATAAAAAGACTCAAAACAATTTAATACAGCATTACGTAAATGTTTAGAAGCAAAGGCGTTACACAATATCCTTATTACATTTTCTACTTATACGGACTAATAATAACGAAATTGTTCCTTTGTTCCAGGTAAAGAGGAAAAACGCTTAAGTTGTCTCCATATTATCATATCGCTGACTTTGGGTAAGAAAATATATTATGATTACGAAAACAAACGGCTTTGTTTTGTGTTGGAATATGGAAGCTGTGTTCCGGATTTTGTGTAATAATGATAAAGCGATAATTGGAGATGGGACTGCTTTTGTCGTATGAGACAAATACGTAGGAATCGGGGAAAAATATTTTATTCTTGATTATTAGGCTGATGGAGGATGAAACTTGTCTTGATACGTAAGCTAATTGGTTGAAGTCCGGAAAACATAAATTGATTAAATCATCATCTGCCTAGCCTTTTGCCAGCTATGTCCGAGTTGGTTTCCAATCTCACTGGATGTGCCCGAGTACCACAGATTAAGTAATTACTTTTAAATGTATGTAGGTCATGAAAAGTTATATTGAAAACTTTTTTGTTTGGCCAAACCATTGGCACGTACATTGCAATTTGTAAAGTACACAAATAAAATTATGAGGACAACCACCAAAATGGAATTGAATAATCGTTGTTTTTCCTGGCACTGAGTAGAAGAATGAAAATATTGTTAAAGTAAAAATACTGCCAACTTACTGAACAAATAGGTATTTGTGTCTATTTTTAGCTTCCATTCAGGTTTGGGAAATTTTATTATTTTTTTTTTGTCCCAGAAAAATATAATAAAAGCTTATCAGAAAAAAATCTGCTTTGAAATATCCGGGTGACAGTTGAGGAGGCTTGGCCACCAAAATACATCCATTCCTACATACATTCTTGAAATGTGACTTCTGGGGTGTGTAGGAAACCTGGAAGTAGAGCCCGGCCAATAGACAGTGTATTATATTAATCCTAAAAATGTTTCTGTATTTGTGTGAACAATAACAACTCATAACCCAAAGTAATCATAAATTCCTAAAGCTTACCCTAAAAGAAAAACAGATTGAATAAAATGTACTCTGGCTCGTAATATTTCAAGTAAACTCAGTTCCTTTGGGAAATTAGAATAACTGCAACGTAATTGACTTTGTCTCTGCCATTATTTACACAGTGCTAATACTGGATTTATGGAGCACTGGCTACTAGGTACAATGTCTGTACTGTCTGCTAGACTTTTTGGTCTAACTTTTATTATTATTATGTATATCTCTGCCATGCACTCGGGACTACAGAGTCCCGGACTTTTGGAAGGCGAAAGTGCGGCCGAAGCCAACACGCTGAAGCCCTTTTGAGACAACTTTAATGAAACGGCGACACAATTATTATTATTACTTATTAATTTTTTTCAGGCAACTAGGGCCCATAAAAAATACAAATACACACATAATGCTACTTGATTCGAGCGCTGTGTTCTAAAGGTGCGTCTACACGGTGCAAGTAGCTTGCGCATGTTGAGGCACATGCGCAGGTTACATGTTTTTTTAAAACGTGCGTATCTAGCGACTCTCGCATATGTACCAAAGTAAAATACCCACCCGCGTTCTCTACTGCGTTGCGCATCTTAACTTGCTCCAGCTACATACACCGTCTAGACGCGCCCTAAGAAGCGACTTTTGCAGAGGTAGGAAGCTGTAAATATTTAATTAAGTTAATATTTCTTTCCTGCAACTAAATGTGATATTTAGTACTTTTGTTTATTTAGATTGTAAATGTATAAAAGTAGATGCTACAGGTTTGAGTCTGTATTTAAATATAATTTTAGATATGCAGATGTAAGTTTGGCGCATCCGAAGCAGGCAAGTCCATTATAACTGACTCGTTAATCCTTTTACATGTTTCAATAATTACAGTGCTGAAATGGACATAGTTATGCAGAAACGTTCCAACCCACAAGTCACCCGAAATCGAGTTATTGTGATTGAACAGTCTAAAATTTAGCATATGGTTATCTAAACTCAATATAATTCAACAATAAAACCTCTAGTACCTTTACTAGTTAGAATAAAAAAGAATACAACTGAAACGCGTAAATGCTTACTTATATCTCAAATTCAAGTTGAATTTGAGATATAAGCATTTACGCGTACAGTGGGTTGGAACGGTTCTGCATAACTACGTCCAAATAATATTCGAAACAATAATAGCACTAACAAATATTTACAATAATATAATTCCATTTTCAGCACCAAATGCTACAGTCATGAATTTTATTAAGCTCTACCGCACACTGGAAACTAAACAGTCGGCCGACAGTTGATCAAGTACTTTTTTTAGAAAAGCGTGATTCCAATCAAAGTTTTTTAGTCTGTCATTTACCAACGAAATACCTGATCATTGTAAATTGCGCACTTCCATTCGTCTTTATACCGATTTATGAGCCCAAACAAACTATCGGCCGACTGAAAGTTTCTAGTGTGTGGGTACTCTAAAAGGTCTTCGTGAGCTTCATATACTTACTTTAACACACAGACATACTATTTTATCTTATTTATTCGTCTAGACTTCGAAATAACTCCCACTGGTTATTTTATTAGATATTATCCTAAAGGATTGTGTCATTTTCACCCGTCTTGGGTAGCTTTTAGTTTTTATTCTATCTTAATTTCCAGACCAGATTATGAACTACCCACATTTTCAGCTTTATATTATTTATCTATATTAACTTCTTAGCTAGCGTGCTCATATTTATGGTGCTAGATCTTCACTGTTTTATCTATTTTCCAAGGTTTATATTTTCTAGTTTAATAATATTATTATGTGCAGGGAAAATTCTTTGTGATTTAAGGTAACCTACTTCGCGCAATTTCTTCCTTATATTGTGTGTGAAAGTCTTAAGCTTCAACGTATTTTTAAATTTTATTTAAGTCTTGTCTAAAAATTTCTATAATAATGGTGACCTCAATTCATCAGCTTTTGAGATTGAGTTTGACTATCGAAGTACTTATGTCTATAATCTATATTAATATCAGAAATAAAGCTGACCTTCCGAACCCGAAATACCCATTTTGATCCACCGCCATAACCGTTAAAATTCCCATCAGCATAACCTTGCATAAATACCATCCTATTTACAGTAAACATTTACCAAGATTTAATTAAGCTCAGGGCTTTATATGTATTGATACAGCATTCTCCGTACATTACGCTTTATGGTGTACCATGGTGGGAATAAACAAAGTTAGGCTGTTACGTTTATGTGACGTCATCAGAAACTCCATCAATATGATGAGAGGTTTTACGGCGCCCAACGTGGGCCACCGTAATGAGCGACATTTATTATTTGATACTTGCACTTCGTTTATTAAAACTTAGTGGGAATTTGTTTTGGGGGTTTTATGAATATTTTATTTTTGTTTTATTAAATTTTGAAGAAATTGTGTCAAAGTCAAAAACGTTTATTGAAACTAAGCTAGTTTTTAGCACTTTTTCACGTCAAATTTACAACAGGACAGCACCCCCAAAACGCCCCCCTTTCACCACTTCCTAAAGTTATGCCTGGGAAGAAGAAGTAGAAGAAGAAGAGTGTGTTGGTGAGGGCAATCCATATTACAAGGTATGCGGTCTGTTTTAGGCATCTTTAACAAATATTTCACTTACAGGTACAACAATCTTGTGAATTTACAACCGTATGTCAGTACAAAATCATAAATAAACAGCAAACAGACCAGAATCCTTGCAGCACCTTCAGTTTGCGTAACCACAGACTGCATGTTTGTTTAGAACTCAAAATAAACCTAGTATTTCCGCTGAAATTCAGGCAAGCTAATCAAAACGTTCGTTGATGTAGTAATTAATATCTCAAGTTACTGGATTTACATAGTTTTAACCACCTTGTTTATCTTCAGTGGGATTATCATAAATAATTTTGTAATGAACTTTCTGTTCAAAGGGAATATATAATTGATTAAAGTCCGATCAGTGTTTGAAAGATTAGAAAGAGATTTGAGTAGCTTAGTCGTTTTATGATTGGTTCAACAACAATGGGAGTGAAATAAGTTTGAAACCTACTCGTTGCATAGGCGTCTGTCAATCTCCATAATGTAGAAAAGTCCTTTACAGGCTCGGCCATTGCTATAACCAACATCATCATGTTGGCTGTAAAAACAAAATAATGTTACAAAAACAAAATTATCCTAATCGAAACAAAAACTTTAGAACAACACAAAATTCCCTACAAACAGTAGAAAACAAAAATGGAAGTACGTAACTATCAAACAATGGTCAGTAAGTTCATGCTAACATTGCTCGACTTTCCGAACGAAGGGTCTCAAATTGTTTCAAAAGGAATTCCGATAGTCCGGAACCCATTAGTTTCGGCACTCCAATATAAAATGCCATCGCTCGATAAATAACCTGTTCTTTACTTTGACAGTCAATTTATAAAATGTCCAGCGGTTCTTGCGGTTTTTTTTGGGAAAATCCCTGAAACTTTCGCAATGCTTACCAAATGACAAGGGGCTTAAGCTGAAAGTTATTTCAAATAAATTTTAATAGCCAAAAGGGCTCTTAAATATTAATTTAATAGAAATCCAAATATTCAGTAAAATTAAGGAACAGAATGATATTACGTAGGTAGAACTACCAAAGTATAATCAGAATCATATTTACGTGTTCCCATCTGCGGTCTTGCAGGCGGCTCAGAACTGCATCACAGATGTTAGATATATTTCATTGAGGTAACTGGAACATATTCCAAGCACCAAAATTCGAAATATAAAGCGAGGCAATCACTTAGCTCACCACAAGTTCAACGCAAACAGTATTCGTACGAAATTCGTACAAAAACCGGTTGGTTCCGCGAAATAGATCAAAACTACTCGGGTTTACTGTTTAAAAATTCACAACGCATCGCATACGAAACGACCCCATCAGCTTATATCGCACTTTCTTTTTTCTTTACATGTTACCGTTTATTTTCTTTTTATTTCCTTTGAACTATTTATTGGTTTAGGTCGTAATTTTGTTACTTCCAATCCGGGATCAACACCGTTTTACGCACTTTCTACCTGTATAGTTTGTTTAAGTGTAACTTTAAGGAGAAGTGCTATTTTTTATTAAACCTTTTTTCAATATGAATCCAGTTACTCTTACTTGGATATAAAGCAAAAATCTGTTTGCTTTTTAACTATTCCGTGGTCAGATTCGCGAGCTTTCACAATATCCTGTAGATGCTAAGCAAAGCACGTGGTTGGGATAAAAGAATCTTTGATCTCAACCATGAAGTTTTTATAGATCCGAACGTTAGATATATGTTGACCACAAAATCTCACAAATTCCACATACACCGTCCAATAGAAATTCAATAATCAGCAACCGAAAAAGGAAAACATAGAAGTTTGCAAAGCTTTTGTAACAAGCATAGTTTTTTCTACCTTTTTCGCGGTGTGTATCGATCGCGCATCCATTAAATGTTGTAAAATGACAGCGCACGCCCGCGTCATTAAAACTCAACGTGCACCGGTGCCTTTTAAACTGTGTGGACACCAATGTACAGCGAATGGAGCTGGTAAATGGAATGAGTTCACGTATGCATGTAAAAGCAAAAAAAGAACCAAAATAGAACTTTGCCGATGAAAATTGTGAATTGGTAGCAGCACTAAAGCTGTTTGAACAGGCAAATATGGAAACAAATTACGAAAAGGAATTATTTTGCTGTTGGTTTATGTAGTTGTAGTTCTTTTGATCGGTTTTTGCATGTAATTACCAAGTAGGTATAAAAACTGCTTTTAAAAATGCTGGTTATAATAAAATTATTACTTTACAGCATAATAAGCTTTCAGAAAAGAATAGAATAAATACAATTCAAAAGTATCTAATTCAATTTCTTACAGGGCTAAATCCGCATTTTCAATTTGTGCACCGTTTTGATAACTACTCACCCAATAAATCTCGAATTCTTTATGGCTTGGCTGGTTTCCAATCTTCCAATTAATCAGTTCTTAAGAGAAACTCGTGAAACTTAATCCCCGGATTTTCTCCTCCACATCGTTTGGGGATTTTTTTAATGCTCCCGTTTATTACAAATATGAAATCGACACCTGCTTTATAGAAAAGTTTTCTCAAATTTTCCTTTCATTGTAAAATGATATTAATGGCGATAATTTAGAAGTTTCTTAAATATTGTAGACTTTTTGAAATATATATCTTTACATTTGTATCACATCGATATTCAATGTAGGACGAAGAAGTTACAAAAATACCAAAGTTACTGAAGCAAAATTGTACGTATTTGTCCTGTTATAAATGGAAATACATAAATTCAGATACATTCTTTTCCAGAACCTTTACATACGGTTCTCGTAAATTGAACTCGCAAACACAAGTTACACGCTGCTTTGAAAAATTGATGTAGAATGTAGGTAAGTAGTTTTAGATTGCTAGAAAATTGACTACGAACACAATAGAAACTCGTTTCCAACAATTGATTCTTAAATCTTAGAAACATCTTGGGTCTGCGCTATTTTCTATTCATTGCCGAATGTGAGAAAAATGTTCGTTAACGTAGAAAAGTCTAGCTTATCTAGTAAGGATCGGCCGATTCTGTCTCCATGTTTAGTCCACGAGTGAATGCTATAGACATGTAATATGCATAACAATGGCGGTGGCAACCGTGAAGCTGACATCATGTCATTATCGTGATTACAGAGCCTTATGACGAAGGAATAAAGTTCAAAATAGATGAACTTTCGGAGCGATTAATTGTACCGTTTTTGTTGGAACTTGCACAGGCGTTACTACATGTTGCAATAATTCACTCAATGTAGTAAATTCGTCTGTTTCACCGTTTTTTTATCCACTTAGTTACCGTTTGGGATGCTTTATATTTATTTTCGTGTAAATCGCGGCAGTTTATTTTTATCACATTTGTGAATTCGCTTGTTTCTGTAAGTATATCTGGATGATTTATTGACTTATTATTTACTGCAAAACCTGTTTTTCTGTAGTTGTCGTGTGTTTATTTGCCAAAAGCTCACATTTTCAGAGTTCATGATTTAACAAGCGTTACGTCCATTTGTGTACACTTTCATTCAGCAACCTAATAGGCTTGATGCAAACTTTTGATGGTGAAGTTGAGTTTGTTTCCAAATAACGAACTAGTGACCTAGCTCGACATCAACACAACCTCGGATAGAGTTCTGTTTTCGAACTGGACTCTCGAATTGGATCCAATTAGAACTGTGTGTTTGATTGAGGTTATTTTCGCACAGCTGAGACAGAACTTTTTACATTGCTGCCACATTCAATCCAAACAGCCTGTATATTTTTCTGATATCCCGTTCGTGAATATTCAAAACAAATTCGGTTCATAAATCTCCATTGAACGGTTCACCTGCGAATCCACGTATGCAATATGAGATCGGCCTTTCAGCTATTTTGCCATCAAAGCCCATTCAAGTCGCGACTATTTCAAATATGACCCAAATACTGGACGGGTATGTTGAATGTGGAATAAACGAGAATGCTGTGCCCATGCGTCCCAGGACTGAGAGACGTTTACGCAAGTAGGGTGACAATGCTGTCTGTATTTGTCCTGGGACAAAATGTATATATGCGTTATTTAAATTGTATGTTACGGTAGTCAATAAGAAGCCACAATGACACACGCTTAGACTAGAAGTTGAAAGGCAGATATTTTGATTGTGTTGTCATGCTTTCATTAAAAACACATTTATCTGAGCCAAAAATAAAATGTTAAGTTATGCAGTAGTTGAACAAGTTGAACCTTCAAAGATTTAAATAAAAACTCGCTATCACATAAAACAACTTGTCATTTAGTGCTAGCAATACTTCAGACATGATTTATAGGCGATGTTAATAGGCCAATAAAAGTAAGAGTTTGACTTGAACTGACATTAATTAATGCTTCCTTCTTACTCAACACGACATCGTTGCGATATTATCGTTGTTTTCAAACATTAATTTTTCATTTCTGTGAATAATATTTTCTGACATAACAGTCTGTTGATCAAAATCGTCTTCGTAATAGACTCGAAGATCGATGACAGAATTATGGAGTGACTAATAGTCTTGCCAAAATTAGTCTCGAACATAAAAGTTCCATTTAAACGCGATGATAACTAATGGAAAGCGATAAAGAAGAATAATTAGTAGATAACAGATTGTTAAAACTTAATTCAAGTACCTGACGATCATTGTGGAAAACAAATCAGTTTTTCGCTATGAAGTAGCAAAAAAGTATTAGAGACAAAATTACCTTTGTAACGGAATTCCATTTCACGTGAATTCTCGGCAGCTATTCATCTATAGAACATGAGCAACCCTTTCCCCATGAACTGTCAAATGTCCCGCATTTTTCGGCATTCATGGTAACTGTACCATTAAAGGGGAGCCAACTGTACCATGTAATGTTATGACGTGAACTGCAATGTTCTTTTTTTAAATATTGGCTTTAATGGCTTGTTTGATAGGAGTTTTGTCTGTGATACTGGCTTTATTAGGTTAATGGGATAAGGGTGGGTGTTCGAAGGTCGCTTCAGTCGTTTAAGACTTCTTGGTCGTTTAAATATCTTCGAAGACTCTTTTTAAATTTCTTTTCTTTTTCCCTTTGCTGTTTCGAGAGCCTTGTCTACTTTAAGCTTTTATTTTTGTGATCGATTTTGCTCTGAAGCAAATATTGCTTTAAGTTTCGTACTTAAGCTCCTATTAATGTTACGTTTTAATGACCTTAATCTATGCTGAATCTTCGTCATTTTCTGTAATGAATATCACAGTAATAGCTGATAACACCCGCTAAATGAATTTCAATTGTTAATCGTTCTATTTAGTAGTTTATTAATGGTCATTTTGCATCAATTAACCTACATCTGATTGGAGTAACGTCAGAGATTTCATTAATATCAATCAATCATGCACTGCGTCAGTGGATTGATACTGTGTTGGTCTCTAATCGGCTTTGGCTATCTGTTGCTTTCCTAATTAACTGTAGTTATGCTGCCAGTATTGTCCAGTCACTGGTACTTTGGCCTGACATTTATTTGCACTTTATATTTCACTGATGCGAGTGTCCGAAGTGTCTGAGCTTAATACTGGCACGGCCCATCGATCAATCGTTTAAAATGCAGTAACTTGGCTCGGTCCATAAATGGATGACCATTTAAGTCATATCTAGGGATAACTTTCGGTGTGTCTATAACGAGAATTCAGTTAGACTTTAAGCAAATCCATAAACAATTTGGCAAAGAGATATGACAAAATATAACATGAGTTTAACTTTGTAATTGTTACTACTGTTTAAAAACATTTCCGATTATAGGTAGAAGATACTGCAATGTTGAGCAAAGGATTTATTTCAATCTATTTTACATTGAAATAAAATTCAAATTTTATTCTACACTTACTTGAAAGGAATATCTCTACGTACTCGAAGTCCTCATAAAAAATGAATCCAGCGGTAACAAGCCCGGCTTTGAATCGTTAACTAGACATAAAGACTATCTAGGTCGGCCAAAAGTGTATACCGGATGGGAAATGGACTCAGTTACAGCCTGAAATTGAACTTTGTAGTTGGATTCTCACTAGAACTCACTAGAAATGCCTCCTATATCCCCTTGAGCAAACAGATTGACGCACAGTTTTGAGACAGTTTGACAACCACGTCAAAAAAATAGTAAAAACAATGGATAGTATAGTAGCAGTAATGCAATCAGGGAAAGAATTTGTAGTAGATATAGTTTCTAAAGAAAAAACACGAGTAACAGAAACAAACAAAGGAACAATAGCACGTAACGTATTTATAAACCTCAGTGGCGATTCGAAGCTAGCTCCACAACAGCATATACTGCAGAACAAATTGAAAAATGTGATCGTCTACGAGGCAATCTGCATGCTTCTATGCGGATCGCCGGTATTGCCACTCCATTTTAATACCAGTGTTGCTATGAATGAAAATGGGTTCAAAATAGTTCAAATGCTATATGCAGATGAGTGTATTTGATTATTATTCCAAATGAACTCTACTGGAAAATGCAGTTTTATCCTTTGGTATGTATCGCGAAGTACGCTTGATTTTCCTTTGTATAAAGATAATCCTATTCTTTCTTTACGTTTAGGATTAGTCGTTCTTTGTACCAGTGCATTTTCTTTGATAACGTAGAGGATATAAATTGTAAAAGATAAAGACAAGACAAGAGTCTGTAATCTTGAAGAGGCACTACAGAGCCTTCGTAATCAAACAAAGAGCACTTGCAACAAACTAGCGACTAACTAAGACAGACAAGAATCTCCCAAGTATCAAAACATGAGCTAGAACTTATATTATTCTAACAAACGTGTCTACAAATCTGACACCGAATTCCACGGATAACTTAGTGTATTGTTAGGAGAACAACTCTCAACATACGAGATACAAGTACATGCAAGCTTCGCAAACTATGTGTTCGAATGAGATTTATGGCGATATGCTGTTGAAAATAGTATAAAACTTTCGGAGTTTCATATGACTTGCCTCCAACTTGGCCGCTTTAAAGTTTGGCTTGAATTGATTTTTGAGCCTATACTTTTGGTTTAGGGTTTTCTTTGTCAGTTTCATTCCCACCTAGTCTGGGTCAAAAGTAGGTCTATTATTTACTAGATTAAAATATATATGTGCGTAAATATTGAAGCCGTTTTGCAAATGCGTTTTGATTCGAAAAAGTCATTTGAATACATAGATTTGAATGGCTAACTTTTAAATTGTCAACGAGTGGTGAGTTAGTCAAAAAGTTTTAGCTATTTTTGCATAGTAGTGCTATGCGGAAATAGCTCAGATTTCTATGAAAATCTGAAATTTCATAGTATTTTAAATATACAGCCGTGCACAACTTCATGATAATTTTAGATGGTTAACTGTCGAAGCAGTCTCAAAGGGCTTATAATACATGGTCACTTTGTGTTGATCTTTGTGTTGATTTTTTGATATAAGGAATGTGAAATATTTTATTGTAACAATATTTCACTCCATCCACTATATTAAAAACTTACTCCACTTTAATCTTTTATTACAATCCAGAAAACTGCTCTCCCATAAAATAAAGGTGTGAACATTAAACCCCGTTTTGCCGAAACGAGCTGAAAACTAGAATGTTTGACCAACACAGTGACAAATGTAGTACATTAGGGAGAAAATAACGAGGGTAGTCACGAAATAGTTCCTATGTGGACAATGATAAAGGGGTCGCTGAAAATTTCACGCTTCGTTCGCCAAGAGAAGAAAAGCACTGGTTTATTTTTAAACATGTTTTAGATGTGTTTGCTCCATTTAAATGGCTGAGCAATATCAATGTAAGCGATATTGCTGTTAGTGCATAAGCTTCACAAAGTGATGCTTCTGTGGTCGTTAAAAAGGGCTTAAAAGATATTTTTAGTTTTGGTTTCGTCATGAATGAATCAAAAGAGCTATATGGAGACTTGAGTGATAGTATTCACTTCTATGTTCACATATTCCTTAAATGTGTAGCTTTACAAAAAATGTATCGTCAAATAATAACGATACCTGAACAGCTTCACAAAATACCCTCAAACTGGCACAATAAAGTAATGTCGACACAATACCCGTGAGTTAGGTCCTATGGGGACTTGTCAGGGTACGTGGCATGTTCAGCCAACATTCAAATAGAATCGTGCGCAAGACTCAGTATTGTTCGTGACTGTAACGTCTTGGCTCAATTTCAATGTATTTGGTGAAATGGGTAAGATTTTCTGTCTGTTTGCCTATTGTGGAAAAAGATGTTGTAGTTTATAGTTCGGCCATTCAGAGAATGCGTTCCTGACACGTCGCGATTGAACTGACGACGTAACTACATTCATTGATTATTGATATAATAATGTTGTTTTAATGCTCCTCAATTGTTAAAACGGTAAACAACCAGCAAAAATATTTTTATCGTAACTGCAACGCCATTGCAAAGTTACGTCGTCAGTTCAATCGCGACGTGTCAGGAACGCATTCTCTGAATGGCCGAACTATAGTTGGTTGTCTTGAATGATTTGGGTTTTGATAATAATGGATATTATTTATTTTACTTCTGTGAAAGCTTTCGCTCGTCGTGGTTTCAGTAGTGTCCTCACAACCTGTGGTTTCAGACTTATTCATGAGGTTAGCTCGATCAATCTAACAAACCTTTGCTTTATTGTTATTTTATTACTATTGGAACTATTTGGAACATATATGAACAATCTCATATGTATAAAAATCTGAGCTTCTATCTTATTTATTACAGCCTAGATATTTTTCTTTTGTATTCTAGGTTTAATCTCCCGTGTATCCTAAGATTTGTTTCACAACTCTGTTGTTATTATCTCGATTGTAGAGCTAGTAAAATAACCTAATATTTTAGTACTCCATTTACTGTTTATCTAGCTTTATTTCTACAAAGAATTACATTCATAACTTTACCCTTATATTTTATTCTTTCTAGACATCAGTACTTATCACGGCCTCTACAATTTCTTACTAGAAATAAGTTGTTCTAACATTTAGACATAACGACTCCCATCTGGTGCCCTCGTTTTCAGACAAATGCATAATGTATTCAAAATACCAACCTGCACTTTAGAAAGACTGAAATATTGCATAGTACATTTTGAAATCGAACTTCGACATCGTCATTGGTATGTCTACTCATATATTGCTGCCAAAAGCCACTGTTACATTAGGAAGTCAAGTACAGCTGCGTGAATACGCGTTGACAATGTTTTCATTTCTAACAGCCAGTTTCTTCATCAAAAGTTAAAGCCAAAGTAAAAGTCAAAGTAATGACTAAAGTTAAAGTAACGGTTAAATTCAATTTTTCTATGAATTTTGCTGTCACATTAGCCTTGAAAAAACAAATTTGACCGTTACTTTAACTTTAGACATTACTTTAACTTTAACTTTTGATGAAAAAACTGGCCGTAAGTCATCCAAGTCACATTTCTCTGTTATTGAAGCTAGCAGTCTGTGGTATAATATGTCAACAAGTACGTATGATTTAAAAAAGGAACTTAATTGGTACTTGACAACGTATTTCAAACTACCACAGGTATACTCGGTAACAAACTTTTCTCCAAACATTCCTCTCAAAAGTATGTTATCTTTAGTATATTTTTCGAACATTAATTGATATACTCCTCATATTTAATTAAAGGTAAAAAAGTACCTGCATTCAACCCCGATTTGTACTTCAAATGGCAAATTACGTAATTACCTTAGGAACCTCGTCCCTTCTTCTTTAAGGAAAATTTGCCCTTTGAAATATTTATTTAACAGTACAGGAGGGATATTAAAATAAATATGCGTTATATTATTTAATTAAATCGTTTTATGTTATTTGCCTTGAGGGTCTGGGAAAATGGCGCATTACTTAAGTCGATAGCTTGGCCCTGAGATATGCGGGGTTTCTTAAATTACTAATGAAAATATTCGTTTAGTCTTCTTTTAGCTTTGAAGAAATGTTTTTGTGTATAAAAGAATCTGTTGTAAACAGGATAGCAACGTTTTGCCTAAGGAAACGTAATTAGGTAAACCGAATCATACAAAAAAAACAACTGACTAGCGCACAGCTCTATCTGATTATCTATTTCTGCCATAGAGATTTGTATTTGAATTATATGTTACAAACATACTTCCATATCTACAAATACTTATTATACGCCACAGTCAATGTTCCCAACACGACTCTAGCGTCCAATATCCATTAAAATTGCTAACGCGGGAAATACACATGCATTAAATCACAATGGGTATGTTTCCTAGCCCTTCGTCCCTTTCTCTTTCACATTCCATATCAGATGCATCGTTCCTCCACTCCACACTCCTTGCGAATATATGATCAGTTTCCGTATTATATTTATTAGTCTGTGCTATTCTTGAATCCTTCTCGTCAATTAATACACCTTTGCCTTTATCAGCCTGATAAAGTTGCTCAGTAGGTATTTCATCGTACTCTTTTATACCACTAATGATTATTTCAGAATTTACAGTTAACAAAACAGTAGATTCTCTATTCATGCTTTTTGTTAACCTCTCCGAAAATTGCGTATTGTAAATTTAAATCTTGTCAGATTACCGTTTGCGGTACCAATCCGTCCTGTTTCAAAGCTAAAACACCAGGAAACCCAATAAAACCTATACCGTAATCTGTAGTACAAACCACGAAAGCAAGTTCCCGGGAGCACTAAAGTGGAAAGCACATACGATTGTGCCTTTTTCAATTAACTTAGCCTTTCTTTTAATACTGTTAGAAAGTAAGGCGTCGGTCCGGTCGTGGCATGCGATGTCTTAGGTAGTGTTCCTTGTTTGAGAGATAGCGTCTTTTGTTTCATTGCTAACAAGCTAAACGCTGTTAAGCAGTGTTTTGTTTTATGTAGTCTGTATTGCTTGTTTGTCTTGTTCGATGTTGAGAAATGCTTTGAAGTTTGTTCCTTTAGATTGCGGATAGGTGAATGGATTTAATTCACTGTTTTGTCTAGCCTTTTTCTCAAATCATGTGGGGGTCTGCTTCCAGTCTAACCAGATGCAGCTTAGTGTTTTACATTTAGCATTTAATTCTTGTTCCTCAGAAATACTTATTATTGCATGTGCCCATATTGCACCTTTATCCTTTCACAAGTATATTCGGATCCAAGGACCGATCTTGATCAAAACAAAATATAAGATCCCATTTGCCTAACCCCAAAAACTCATCAAAAGCTTCCAAAAAATCGCCTCAGCTTATGCCAACATAGGTTTCTTCTACTTCAATTACGTCACAGAGGTAACGGGGGTCGTGTGAAAATTCAAGTGTTTTCCGTGAAAACACGAGGCTAAGTGTGGCCGGCTCGTGTTAATGTGTCCATGTTGCTTCTCCGGTCTAAACGACCGAACGTTGCCTGGATTTTTTAGCTTAGCACTAACGGAATTTTTGTGTTATGTGTCACGGGGGGATTTACCCCTTTCATGTTATGTGTTCACAGAATTTTAAGTAGGATCGATGATGATATTTCTGTTTGTGCATATTCTATCAGATTTTTAGGTGGAGCCTTAATTGAAGGTTGTCTGATGCTGTTGTAAATAAGAATAAAATTGTGGAGCTTTTAAGAAATGATGTCTTCATAAGTATTCTCTACCATCTACATGACCTAAATGACCTCCCAGACGTAGAAAAATCAACTGAACTCTGAACCTGTGAAATTAAATTTGAAAATATTTTTCACTCGCCAACGCTAAGTATTCCGTACATTTGTGTCGTCACATTGCTGCGGGACTTTTGCGGGAACCTCTAGTTTTATTTGGTGCCCCAAGATGACATCGCTAACATTACTGCGGGTTCCGTGCTTGCAGTTTTAATTAAAGGTCTTTTGAGTTTTATGACCCTTTTTGTATGTGGTAAAATGTTCGGGTCACTGAAATACTGTAATTAACATTTTGTGTCAGCTATTGTTGTTAAGTTAGGGTCTATTTGACCCCATTTTGTTTCTAATTAACGGAGTAAACTACGTCATCATTATTATGTTATGGGCACAGAGTCCTGCAGATTTGCAATTCGGTCCTGGTCAAATCTTTGAAGTTCTTATACGAAAGTACCAGTACTTTCGAAAAGATTTAAAGATTGCTATCATTATAACAAGGTGTATTGGCAGCGTTTAGCAATAAACACGAAGCCTGCAAGCCCACCACCTACGCTAAGATATAAACTTGTTTCCCTTTACAATTTGCAAATCTCTCCTCGTTTTTGTACGTAGGAGGAGAGACACGTTTATTATCTTCCTTCTTTTTATTTTGATTATGCTTACAGTAAAAATTAGTTTATTTTTCTCATATTTAATTCAAAGGCACCTAGAGATAGTGATGTCTTTAGAAAAAAAGTATAGTCTAAAAACGGTCATAAGTTAGTTTGACTACTTAGATACTGAGGAGATAGGCCAAAGTGAAATTTAAAGAAATTATTTGGGTGTCTAAGGCTGAGCTCATTCGCCTATAAAATTACCATAATATATTTTTGTAGATTTTATTACCTGCCTAGACCCCTATTATTATTTTTGTAGATACCCTATCCTCATAGGCAAAATGTACCCCAAGATGAACTTGCAAATAACTATCATTTCTTTCAAAGGAACCCCAACCCATCAAGTGTAACACTACTTAACTATTACAAATGCGACGTGCAGAAAAGGAAAAAGACATGGCGGCGGCCATTTTAGAAGTAGGTGTCGCCAGTGGACCGGAGACCGGAGATGACGTTAGTAGTACTGTCGATGGGGAAAGCACTATATTGGAAGACGTTTTCGTCTTAATCAATGTTAAATTGACTTGGGTGATTTGCTTTAGTTACTTAGGTATACTGTCTGTTTATTTTGGAATGGTTAAAAATATAGGAAAATGTCATGGAGAAACTTGGACTTACTAAAAATCTAATTCCAACCGCAGAGAAAAGGCGTTCGTTATCAATCTATGAATTGTGAATGCTTTTGGCTGTAGAACGCATTACAACTCGTTTAAAACTCATAAGAATTCCAGATCGTTAGTAAAGACCAAAACTACTAACACAAGTTAATTAATAACTTACCATGGGGCTAACCGACCGTGTGTGAAAAGGTGTAATAAAAAAAAAAAAAAATAACGAAACTTAAATGAAAGGAGCAATAAAATTCAAATGCCTTATTTACATTGTACAGAAAATGTTCTGCAATTTAATTCAACATTTTTAGTTAAGGTAGAACATTTGTGTCACCAAAGAATGATATCCAATAGTTTTCTTGCCTGTATCACCATAGAAACCCGTTACAAGGAAAACGATATCCATAACATACATATTAATCCTGTTCTCACTTGCCATAATACGTCTACATAATAATTTCTAACATGACACAATACACCAGCTCATAATATCAGCTTGTCTTGACAAAGCTCTTGTTCATTAATTATTTTAGAACGTTATTTCGCGCTACACTACCCACTACTTGGGCCCTATTGATTTTGTTCTACGTTGATAAAGGGTGGCTATTAGTTTCTTGGATTCGCTTTGGATCTATGAACTGTTGCTGAGTTTATCTGAAGTTTCAGTTGATACAAAATGATACTTATTCACTACAGCAGCTCCGTTTACAGTGGATTAATTTCATCTTCCAAATTGTATCTCCTTCAACAATGACTAAGTGTTATGACAATATCACCTAATGCTTATGTAATTACAGCCACATTACACATTTTTGCTCTGTTTCTGCAATGTCTTTCGGTATTGCAAATGTATTAGACGACGATGACCAGATCCCATTCATTCATAACGTTACAAAAAAACCGTGACAATCTTTTCACTGTATGTACATGAAGACCAACTGTAAATGAAAGTAATCCATTCTCATACTATAGCACCTTCACACCTCAATTTAAACAAACGTTTCACCCAACCACTATCAAAGTCCTTACATTATTAAAGTACGTACAATCAGAATTCAAACCCAGCGTCCGAACGGACGGACGGACGAAACTTAATATCCTGTTAGTGTTTGGGCTAACATTAATCTTATCGTGACGTGTTGTGAACGGCAAGGGTTTGTTGTTGATGAAAATCTACTTTCTGAAGTGGGTTCAGGAGAATCATTTTGTAGGGAGGTAAACAATTGATATGGATGAATGTTTTCACAGGTAAATGTTGATATTTGATTCCTTATATATCCTTTAGGAAATAATTCATTGATCTGCATGAAGTCTACCACTAAACTAATTTCGTCCAGATAGTATACCAAATCTGTTAACCTTTGAGAGCTTAGAACTCTGAACTATAAATTCGTTATAAATTCATATCATCAGAAGTGAACCAACTAGAGTCAACTTCGTCAGTGACAAGAAGTACCTCTCTGTATTTATAATCCAAAAGCTTGTTAATATGCAAAACGATTAATGATGCATTTGTTAATTTCTTCGCTTTCTAAGCTGTTTTTATTGTATTCAGCTTTCAGTAATGAATCATTTTACGGCAAGAAAAACAGATGGTAAAAATAACAGTCGAGAGTACAAGTAATTAATGTTTAGCTGTACAGTACATTTATTTCTAACTTGAGTGTTATGGGCGTTTAAAACTAACAACTTCATGAAAAGCGAAGAAGGAAAGTTGCAATGGGTGTTACTATGACTCCACTTTCGAAAGTTTACTTTTAATAGACTGTGCCGTGTGCAATTGTCATCTTGATACTTTTATTACTTTTGCAGACAGATTCAAATAAAAGACAAGTTTTAACAATAGCTAAAAATACGATACAAAATGTAAGAATATTTTATTATAGAAAAAAGTTAATGATTAACGAAGTGCATATGATAGTTTTTTATTTTCAGTGTCATGGTAATCGCCAAAACCAATGTGACAATGTGATATAGATAGGTACCTATATCTTATTCCCCATATTTGAAAACAGATTTACGCATTCGAAACTAAAGCTGGTTACCCACTCATCTACGTCAGTAAGTCTTTGTTTCTCTTCCCGATTAGAATGTAAATTAGGTTGTTCTAGTGTTCGGAATAACATTAATCTTGTGCGCATGACGTGTTGCTCGTGTGCTCTGGGCTTAATGTACGGAACTCCATCATACGAAGTGACGGTTGATGAGCAGTTTGTGGCTGGCTTAATAAATTTTGAGCTCGGATGAAGCTTTGTACAGCTACGAAATATTGACCGAGAAAATTTGGAGGGAAATCTATGATGACAGGCCCAGTTTAGTTCGTGCTGTGAAAGGCCTGGTTTATTATGGCTAAATTAAACGAACAGCGGCCCCTATATAAAGTATGCCTAGAGAGGTAGCTGATATTAAAAATATAGACCTAGAAAGTACACAGGTAAAGCTCAAGTAAAGACATTTTAAGCAAGTAAGCCAAGTGTATAGAAAATACTTTACTAAACATGAACAACAACTAAAGCTACAAATCAACAAATGGACATTCGAACAAGAAGAGATGAAAATTAAAGCATTGTAACTAATTATTAAATACTAAAATTCTGAATAATTAAGTCAAGTATAAAAAATTAACTATAGAAAATTCTAGAGCAAACCCCATTACAGGGCCACGTTACAATCCAATTAGACCGCAGTATTAGGGGCACCACGATAAAATTAGCGCTCCCAGCTCACACGTACGCGACGATTGACTGGTTACACAATAGTTTGTAGTAAACAATGTTGTCTTTAGTCTCAGATGATAAACAAGGTATTCTTTCAGGTGTATGTAAGTATCTCCCATCATATTATAATGATGGGGGATATTTTCCACTACATTCCGCCAGAAATTTCACCCTCATCTAAAGGAAACTACTTCCCGAACTTCTTTTGTAGTGGTGACTCCACTTTCATCCTATGTTCTTCTTTGAATTTTGAATCCATTTTCACGTAGAAAATAGCTGCTTCCAGACCCTGAACAAAAAGGATCTCCTTGTCGATCACCAAGTTTTACACGAGATTCGATTTCAAACTCCAACGCAGAATCTACTTTACGGGGCCATAGTTACAAACAATATCTGGTCAAATTCACATGTAGAGCTTAACAACTGTTTTTTAATTCTTCTACTAGGCTGTTTATCTATAGGTACTGCCTATCTACTCCGGTTGAATATCCTGTCGGAAGAACATGATGCAGCTACCAATTTCTCAGTTCTTTTGGTTCAACACCCAGAATGCCCGTGGGTCCTTTTGGTACTATTATGCGTTCCTATATTACAGTTGTAAATAATACTGGCCCCTTGCGCAAATGTAATTTACTATCGTTTTATGTGACATTTTGTGGTAGAAACATGAGTTTCCTCTTAAGAAAACGGCTGGCATTTTGATGAATGGAGTTCATGTCTATATGATTGTATTAATATGAGTTCATGTTCAAAAATTAAGCCACTGATTGAAAAGCAGATTTTTTTTTATTTTCAGCGCTGAAAGCTGTATTGGCTACAGGGTTTGACTATTATAGCTAACCTTTTGTAAGCAAAAACAGGACTTTTGTTTAATTTGAATATGCTCTGACATACCAAAATTCCGAGGCCCGCAATCGACTCCCTCACAAACAAAATAAATGAGAAAAAACAAAATAAGATCCACATCAGCACATGAGTGAACTCAGGTAAAACCTATCAAAACGCCACCAAATCACCATGATTATGAAGAACGACGTACATTTTCATGAAAATCTCGTGAAAATTGAAACGTGTTTTAGCGAATGGTTGAAATATGCGCGGTCACGTATCCGCACTCAGACTCCGGCAACCGTATAATAATGGCGTTAATATACGAAGCTATTGAAACAACATTATGTTTACCTAATGCTGGATTTGAATGGAAGCTTTATTTACGTACTGGTTGAGAATAATTCATGTGAGGATTGAAAGAAGTGCGTGAGTGGCGTTTTGAATGGAATGGAATAAAGTATAGCGTTGGTTGTATGGGTCTTTTAAACCTTCGCCAATTCAGAGATTTATTTCATGATATGCGGTACCTAACTGAAAATAATATACACAACGATCTGCTCTAATAATCACTTCTATCATTCAATCCTGCTTTAGTATAAGTGAATTTAGAATAAGTGAAGTTTTGGTTCTTATAAAAGTTCCTTAACCAATATTTGGCAAACCTTTGGTAGTTTGTTACTAGTGCTACGTCGCAGACTAGCAAATATTAAAGTATACCAAGGCATAACATAAACTTAGTTTGTACGTACACAAACGTTGTTTGCCTTAACTAAAATAGAAGCTCAGGAAACAAAATATAGCCCTATTGTCTAGGATGTTTGCCAAAAATGAATTGCCGAAAATATATATGTAGTCTACATTTGACTAAACCGCTACAAACCGTTACTTAAGGCGTAACTGATGTAATAAAAATAAAGAATTATGTTAACAAACTAACCTATCGACTATTGAGTTAAAGTATTCATAGCTTTCAAAACAAAGATCGAGAGTGGAATGATTCCCCCATAATATCTGTTTGCTCCCCACAATCTATTGGAGTAATACCGATTGCTCGACTTTTACTGCTGTTTTATCACTCTTCCTCGCTATTAGGAGAGTGGGGGTTAATACTGAGTAGGGTTACCAAAAAGGACAGGATTCTATGCTTTCTAATTTCATGGAGTCCACTGCTTTGCCTAAGGGATTTTGGCAAATGCCAATATCGATATATGGATGATACAACAACCAAGCCCTGTGAAGCCGATGATATTGTAGGTATTAATTTGAGCACTATTCACAATTAGACCCTAACTTAATCCAGTAATAGTAACTATTCTATAATAATGTCTTCTGAGAAAGCTCAGTGAATCGTCAAATGTATTTGAACATGAAACAACCGAAAAGCTTAGACATGGTCAACTTGATCTTAATTTCTGGCAACCCTGTTAAGGGTAAGGAAGCAAATTGAACTCTTTATGCTGCATTTAAACAAGTAAATCTTGTTATACGTTCTGTTAATTTTGTTGAGTGATGCAAACTAAGAGGAAAACCTCAGGGTGATGAGGAATTAACTAATGGTGGAAGTAAATGGTTTGAGCGTCGATTGCAAGATAACTTCGTTTATTACTCGATGTGTGTTTTTGTTTTCACTTATAAGTTTTATAGGGTATTTTATACTTATGAGATGGTCGATATTTTTAAACACCATAGCTTCAATTGTAGTTAAAAATAACCTAGTTTTAAACATTTTAAACTGTATATACGAAATTATCATTTTTGTTTTCAACTATTGCCAACACCAGAGTATCAAGCAGCAGCTTTACAGCCAAGGAAAAAATGTCCTAAAGATAATAAAAGCCCGAACACTTGTACACTCAACCTTTGCTTGACAAATAGTCCCGTTGTAGTGACAAATCGAGATATTTGGGTTCCTTTCCTATCATTGGCCATGACTTGTTATTCGAGTTACGACTATTACTTACAGAGGAAAAGTGATAAGCTTTTTGGCAAACAGTTTATTTGCTCATCTTCTTTTAGGCTGACTTGGATAAACTTCTATTGCTTTTGTTTTTGCTGTATACCTATCTGTTATAAGACTAATACCTTGTATATTATTTTAAAAGATACTTCATAAGTAGGATTATTGGATTCAGAATAATCTATTCCATTATTAGAGCTATTAACGTTAAATCCTTATCATAAATCAGGAGGTGTATCATCTTTATCACTCCTATGTGGTTGAACCACGGTGCACTGTACACCTACAAATTTCTCTGTGAGAATTAGCCAGTGATATATGCAGGGTAATGACTTTCGCCTGTTTAACACGGCAGCTTTTCCGCCTAAGTCATTTTGTTCTAAAATATTTATCACGTTGTTTGCACCATGAAGGACGCACCTGTACCGTTATTTCCCAAAATTAATCATCTGTCAAATGCCTCCTTTGTCCTATTACTGTGATTAATTATTTTTGACAAATATCATCAACAATGGCAATAAACTTGGAAGTTGTTAATATATTTTGAGTAATAAAGTATTCATTGGCGTTTATTAAATTGCGATGATGTATGCTTTCTTTGTAATTGGCGGAAGATTAATACTTTTAATTTATTTTAAGGCGAGGTAATGATATTCGTAATACAACCAACTTGATGATCAGGTGATGTACTGAATTGGCACGAGTAGGTAAATGATAGTATACGTGTGTTTAGAATTTTAATACGTAAAAATATTTTTTGTCATTGTACTTACTTCGGTTTTTGTATTGTTTCAGGTAAAATAACTCGACTTCCCGGATGGCTGTTCGACCACTTACCTCATAGAATTAGGATGACGCAAGAATATTCTCGTGACCATCCTATTCAATCATAGAAATAAACTAATCGATGTTAAGAAGTACTTTATATAGTCCTCAACGCTGATGCTCACTTTCAAATCAAGACGACGCTATAGATGAAGACTTATAATAATAAATTGGCGTTCTGGTGTTTAATCTTTTATTGCAATTAAGTTATTTTAGCTGTAAGTCTTCCATGTAAATAAACAAAACATCAGTAAGTACAAGCATTTCATGGATTTTCTAAGTATTTCTATGGTGGCCAACAATGACTTGTTTCAGATATACTTTTCAATAGTCAGTATTCAATGTCAAGAAGGATGATGGATACAAGTAACCACCAAGTTACCAAACATCAATCAGCAAAATTAAATTATTCTTCAATATAACGAACGTTTACAGTAAAATCGTTTATCGAATTAACTAGCAGCCAATAGTTGCAAGCTATAGCTATTCGCGTTAAATCCGCTTAGGTTGGATCACTTTCGGGCCACTAATCTTATTAGTAAATGTACTGACTGTTTGGTCATCCGTCTTACAGTGGTACATGGACAGTGAATTTACCACGTTTTAGAATTATATGTTGCTGGTAAGCATGAATACATAGAAGACCGAATGCGTTCCTAAATATCGCAGGTTCTTATAATGCGTCAAAAGCTAGGTGCATGGTCACAGGGACCTGAGATTGGGGTCTTATGGCAAAGAACCGGCCAGAAATTATTTTCTTTTAAAGCGATGTGTAGGTGTTCGTAATACTCTATACCAGTAGATTATGTGAGTCTTTCATAAATGGTGATTGATAGGAAACCATTAAAATTTCGAAACAGATATCGTGCAAACAATTGAGATAGTCAATGTTATAAAACCTATAAAACATTCATAAGATTAGACGATGATAAGGGCAAGCAAATTCTTACAGGAAAAAACAAATGGCATAATAGCAATATACATACAATATTCACCATGGCAATCCATCTGTGGGGTTAGGGAGCTGCATAAAGGGGCTTATTAAATTGTCAATGTAAAATAAAAAATATTGCCAGACGTGCTTCATTACTTATTCTGTTTGAGCGATTTGTCTGTTGTTACCCGTGCGAGTCTAAATTACGATTTAATGGTGTATGGATGTAAGGTAGGTAATTGATTTATCATTTTTATGTTCATTTGCATGTAATCTTTACAGTCTCAGTAGAAGTTTGTTCATTTATGAAATTACTAAATAGTGCTATGCCATGAACAATTTTCATCGAGATTGAGAGGTGGCATCTTGCATAGGTACTGTACCTACTATACCTGATAGGTGTTCTATACTGATGATAACCTGACTTAGCTCTTTTAAAACCATTTTCAGGAATTTTGATTTGAAACGTAACGAATAAAGTTGCTAAGAATAAAAGAATGCAGCTTTAGAGTTTGTTTGAACTTGTTAATCACAAGATTTGAAAAATCTTGCAGTGCAAATATTTGTAGAGAAAGGCTTTCTATTCGGGTGCGCGAAATAGTCCCGCATTTAGAATGCTCCTAGGTAAACGATAAACAAAGCGCTTAAAAAAACACAAACCTTGAACAAACGTTTGAAGGCATTCTTTGCATAGCAGCGCTCGATACTCAACTATAATTGAATGATACGTGTCACTGGATCGAGGCTAGAACTACTCAGCTGACAAATAGACTTGATTCTTTTTTTTTTCAGTCGGAATAACGTGGCATAAATCCTTTTTAGAGGTTGGATCTAGCTTTTGTTTTTATAAGGCATATGTAGGTATAGGTAATTGAATTATTATTGGGTGTCAAATGAATTTTGTATTTGGTTCTAAATTTCTTAATTTTAATTTATTTACGAGTGCTAAATTTTGTCAGGTGTTCCACCCGTATACCTTGAGGACTAATACACGTATTCGGATAAAAATTATCGTGTAGTCTTTCCCGATAAATGGAGTAATTTATCACTGAACTTTCTTTTCAAATCGTTGCTAGTAATTCCAGAAATTAGTTCAAGTTAGCTTTAGAACAAGACTCTTTAGCTTGATAATAATAATATAGATTTCATTTCGTTCAGTTCGATCAAACTATCGGTCGACTTTTCGAAGTGCGTCAACCCTTAACACGTCAACTACATACTCAAAAACCTATACAATAACTCTCACAAAATAAAGATAGAACAACATAAAAACATGGCCGAAGCACCCTTCTATCTAAAGTATCCACTCGCGAATATATCACCGTTACAACGCGCCATAAATATTGAATTTTATATGGAAACAGTTTTACCTAACGTGAGCATGTCTTTACAATACAGAGGCTCGTAGTGAGAGAGTATTGTAAGCTTGGGACCAATGAATTTCATAAATAATTATACTTAAATCTGTAAGTATTTTCGTTACCTGCTCTTATTTATACTGCTTGCAGTTTTGTTTTTGTTTTTTTATTTTTATTTAATTTTGGAGTAAATATTTTAGGGGTTCGTGATTTTTACCGAATCATTTTAATTTTTTCATTATTTTATAATGTAATGCTTAGACAGGTTTGTATGGAAACTGGCACAGGCTCGTTCGGGACTATTGTTACTCTTGGGACCAATGAATTTGAGTCAGTTTGCAAAAAAATAATTGTTTACGTAAGTTTGTAGCTTGCTTCTAAAATTAAAATATACTTGTAGGTAATAATAGTAGGTAATTTAATTGACCATATCTATTTACTTAAATGAAAGACTTGACTGTTTGTTTGTTTGAATCAACTAGACTCCGGAACCAATTAGAATAATTCTTTCATTGTTAGGAAGCTTCACGGAGTCGTGGTTGAAACCGCGTGGAAAGGCTAGTGTCAAATAAATGGCTCCTCTTAACACATACGTATAATATTCAATATTCATGCATCCTATACATAGGTCCGATCATTTGAATCACTGAGGGAGTCACTCCCGTCCGAGGGAGTGACTCCCTCAGTGTCACAAGGGGCTACCTCTTGTTCGCTCTGATTTATAGCACTCGTTATTGCATATTGTACGTTTTTAACTCCTCAAGATAAACGACTGTTAGTATAATTAGATTGGGTTATAAAAGATTAAGGTACGTTTTAGGAGGGTATTTTTTAAGATTTATTGAAGGATTTGAATAGAAATGTGCGGTGTGAATGGGTGACCTTAGCAAGATCATCTTGAGAATTTCATCGTTTTAAATTAGTTATAAAATATGCTGAAGCACTTGTAATTCCTTAGTATATTTACTTACGTGCCTTGCAATATATCGATATACTACGAAAATAAGCATTGCAATCTAAAAAACCCTACGAATTATGACTAAGACAAAAGCCACAAGCTTCTATTGAATAAACATGATCAATGTATTTGTGGTCGATGACTGTTTTGAAAAAATATCAATATCTTAGATAATGCATTTTCTTATATGAATTACTAGACGTTTTCTCGCGGTTTCACCCGCGTCCCGTGAGAACTACTGCCCGAACCGGGATAAAATATAGCCTATCTTACTCGGGAAGAGTGTAGCTAAATATTAAAAATATTCCGCTTTATAATATTAGTATAAATTTGTAGCATCTAAGCGAGATGCTCATAAGCATGATACGCAGGATTCTAACTAAATAAAAATGCTTCATCAAGATTGTAAAAATATTGTAATCTGTCAGTTTAATTTTTGAAGGAGAAAAATTAATAAAATATAAAACAAAACACACACACAAAAAGTTCCGACTGTACAGGTTTTAGTCCGCCACAAATTGTTATAATATTAGTTGATATACGCTTTTCCTTCTGTAAGTTATTATTAGAAAACATTTTCTTTAACAACTCGATAGTCATTATCCGTTTAGCGAGTGCAAATAAACCCATGTTCCCCAAAATTCGAGCAACCATTTCGAAAATACCCAAAACTCCGACCCCCGACATCTTAATTCAAATTGGATCATGAGACAAGAAATTACCTTAATTCAAGGAAAATATACAACGTTTCTTTACAAAATGGTGCCGGCAGGGATGGGAAAAAGAAATGTTTCAGATTGGTAAACGAGGGGTGTATTATGAAGTCCACAATTTATTGCTATAACGATTGCACCTGACGCTATGGGTAACAATATTTCCCTTCGAGTACCCGCATACTGGAGACTAAACAGTCGGCCGACACTTGACTCGATGGTTAACATATCATAGTATATAGCAACATATTTATCTATACTAATATTATAAAGAGGAAAACTTTGTTTGTTTGTTTGGTTGTAATGAATAGGCTCAAAAACTGCTGGATCGTTTTTAAAAATTCTTTCACCATTCGAAAGCTACATTATCCACGAGTAACATAGGCTATATTTTATCCCGGTACGGGCAGTAGTTACCACGGGACGCGGGTGAAACCGCGGGAAAACGGCTAGTATAGCATATAGTAAGAAAATCTTGATTCCATTCAAAGTTGTCAGTCGGTCAGATATCGTCAAAATAGTTGACCATTGTTATGTGCGTGATTTATGAGCCCTACAAACTATCGGCCGACTAAAAGTTTGGAGTCTGCGGATACTCTAACTGTATTTCCCTTAGATTTATTTGTGATATTTTCACGTGGATAATTGAATTTCTAATTGGTTTTAATGCTGAATTGACTGGTGTTCTGGATATTTTGAAATATAATGGATTTTGGTGAGACCCCAAGAAATGAATGATGGTGAATTTTAAGCTGACAGCGAAAATTCGAATTGTTTTTTGTTTAGTAATTCTTTCATGTCTTTTTGGATAATTTATGTTGCAGGAGAAAATTGGTATATTTTATGGGTATTTATGAACATAACTACATATACCGTTGGACGTAGAAATTTGTGTATATTTGACGTTCTTTCACCAGTTCGAATATCGTGATTCTTTGGAAGTGATTGGTCAAACTGAAATCAGTGACCAAACGTCGCAAAAATACTTTAATACTATTTTTTATTTCTTCTAAAGCCCTTGAAGTTTTGTTACCATTTTATCCGGGTAATAAACATTGTAGTCAGTAAGTCAGCTGATTGCTTACGTAAAAACCACAGCGACCAGAAGGAAATGGTCATTCCGTTGTCGGTAGTCAATGAACCAGTCAGCCGTTACTAACACATTCGTCGAGACAACTGTAATACAAAATAAACATGCTTTTTTGTTCTCATTTGCATGTAGAACAATTTAAGACTGAATAATGTTAACAATTGTAACGTTTTATGAGTTAAAATTGTGTATATTTTTAAACGAACTCTTGGTAAGTAAGAATCTACTGGCAAATTAGAAATTTCCGAGTACCTTACCTATATTAAGGTATTTTTTTAAGTTCATTGACCTGTAAGACTTTATGTTCCACTCCAGCCGGAATCAATAGACCATTTTTATGGTATTAACACTAGGCGAAGAGATATCAAATCAAATCAAAACTCATTTATTCAAACTTCAAAGATATTTTTTAAGATTAAAAATACTAGTTAAAAATGTGTTAAACCACTCAATAAAAATAAATGGTCCCACAAACTTTCCACACTCAATTCAAAATTAATTCTATTATAACAGACATTAAAATCAAAACAATAATAATTTGGGTCGAAACGGGACATACGAAACAAGTCGTGTTAGGTGAATCATATAAATTTATGGGCCATTTTGGTAGGTACGTGACGATAATGTCTCCCAGGGGTGACTGTTTAATTAAATACGAATTTCCAAGGGTTGGTATTTCATGCTATCGGATTTTATTGAGTTTGAAAAAGTCCATTTTGAAAATTAAGCGTAATGGGTTATTTTAATGGTTAAATGGCTAGTTAGGATGGAAAATTTTGTGGTGTTCTTAATTTACAATATTGCTTTATTAGGTTATCGTTTTTTCATTTTCAAGATTTTTCCTTCTTATTTTAATTTTAATAAGGTTAGTTTTCTGTCTGGAAACAAACTCATTTTTATGTACAAAATTGCATCTTATTCCTGATTTTTATGTGTACATAGGCACTAAGGTTACTTGAAGCATTTTACTATTTCAGGATATTTAGAAACGTAAACAAAATGTATACCTATACAAAATCCTAATTTTAATTACAATTTCGATAAACTCCTATATAACCGTCCAGTCTATAGGCCCCATGGAAATCCAATTAACGAGGGAAAGTTAAGCCGATGGGGTAAACTAACGCACTCGGCTGGACGTGCAATTTGCGTCGCGAGCTCTTAAATGACATATCATGACATCTGCGATTGCTTTTTGAGTCATATTTAATTAATGCTTCTGTTTTTTTGAGTTTTTTTTTATAGGCAGGATAAATGACAGTGTCTATGGAGTTTCTTGCCTGTTTTTCTCCATAGGACGCACTCCTTTTAACCGTGCACCTAGATATTGATGTTTCTTACGAACCCGTAATAGGTCTGCCTATATGGAATAAAAACCCTTTAACTTTGATATGTGATACTGACGATGTTAAAAGGAACCCTTAGCTACAGCAAAGATGAGAGTACATTTTATTTGTTACTACACAACATTATTTCTATTTATAATATCTGTTTTAATGTACAATAGTAATTCTTCGGTAAATTAATTCGTTTTAAGTGGTTAAAACTGATAAGTACGGGCCGTAACATGTTAAGCCTCCTCTATACTATCAGAAGCTCTTAGGTTTAACATAACATGAATCAAAATTCAAGCACAACTCAAAACTAAATGCCAACAATCTAGGTTTCTCTCCTAGACTAGGCCCTTCAAATTATATTCAAATCGAACTTATTTTAATTAAGTCTCATCAAGGTTATGTCGAAAACTGTCTGTTAAACTATATTATTATTATGTGGATAACGTAGTGGGCTGCAATATTGTTTAGTTATTATTAACTATTCTTGTAACATTTATATTGTAGATGTTTATTGTCCCATGATGAATAAAATAAAATTATAACTACAATCTGCCCATTACCTAAATTGCCCCATTATCCTGTTCGGCTAAATAGTTTGAAGTTATTCACAAATTATAAATACTTTTTTTAATTTAAACTACTTTAATAAAAATGCATAAGAAAATTAACAAAAAAATAAGACGTTCTCCGTAACTCTACTATTGTTCTAAGCATCTTTTCATTTTCCCTCTGATAAAGTGATCAACAGAAGTCTTGCACATAAAGTGAGCAGTCTAAACAAGACGATTAATTAGACCCAACATCTGACAACAATACTGAATGCTCTTCAGATTGAAGATAAGTTGAAATCCTGATAGGGCAAGTAAGTGAAATCCGTTGACTTCTACTGGAGGGAAGATTATTTGTAGTGTTAATTATTTTTCTTAGGCGAAAAGGAATAGAATTTATCCATTGCCAGTCTTTTGAGAACACTATAGATCCGATTAATGGCAGTAATGCATGTGTCGAAAATAAGCAATCCGTCGTAGGTAACTAATATTTGCTTTACTTTTTTTTTATTCAGTTTGAAATTCTTAAACATCAAGTAAACAGAAACTCTTGTACTGGGCTATATCTAGTTGTTATAACATTTCGACTTCAGAACCAGGCTAGCATGCAAACTTACCATAACCCCGTCCTTAAGAAGTTTCCATTGCACAGACAAAATTAAAGACAGGATTTGCATCTGATTAAAACTTTTAAATTGAATATTCTCTCTTTTAAGAGATTTAAATTAAAATGGGGTTGCAATACAAATTGTTGTTCAAACATTTCATTCTGCTTGTGGCATGTTGATGTTGTTTTCAAGTTAATTCTTGGTTTACCTTTAGCTTGACGTATGTTCAGTTACTTAAAAGTTGTTGCCGGTAAGAAAGCCAGTAAGTGCTCTTATATTCCATTGAAACCAAGCTTTCTAGAAATGGAAGTGAATTGAGAATTTACTTGAAAAGGAACTGTAACGTCTTCTTTATTTTGATGTGGAATAAGATATCTGTCGTGTGGTGGTGTCATCTTTTGAAGTAGTAGTTGTCAATTGTTGACGCTCTACACCGCCCATATGAAAAGACCGTTGCCGTACGGAAACTCTGCTTATGTGAAAGCGCTCTGATTTGGTGGCATTCTAAATAAAATCTTAGTACGTACAGGTACTTGCATTCTTAATCAAGTTCTGTGTAAAGACCTCAGTTCCACAAGGATAATATTTACAAGAATAGCTAGAACAAACAGTAAACAGCAATGGCAGACATCACGGCGTCTTATCTCGGAGACTGCTGGAGATCCCCAAATGCGGATCCCCCACAAACCTTGATGGTATTGTAGTGGTCCAAGGCATGTATGAAAAGCGACAAACATTATTATATTCAATGGATCCACCCGCACCCCGCACGGACTTTCCGCATCCGGATGAAAAGGTCTTGCTCGTATGAGTTACCTTAGGAAATATTTTTTTCAATCACTATTGTATTTAATGTGCCTTATAAGTTAAAATATTGGCAGGAAAAATTGCATTGTAGATATATGTCGAATAAAAATAAATGGATTTCTAATTACCTTCAAACTAACATCTGATCATCGGGCGAACTATCGGCCAACACTTTTGTCTGTAGTGTGTGATAGACAGCTAGATTTATTTATTTGCATACAATATATTTAATTACATAATTAAATGCTACGATATTTGACCCGTGTACATATGTGTGTGTGGCTCTAAACAAAAAATGCCTCACAAAATTCATAATCGCTGCCGCTTACGTCTTGCACCGTACCTGCCGGCTCAACCGAGGTGTCCCGTTCAGTGTGACGGACAATGGGGGTAGAAATAGGGCCGCACGACGGACGCTATTGTCGCCGTGTAAAACTTAACGTGCTGCCCTACGGCGAGGGAAATTGGACTCACGCGAGCATACCGGAGTTTAAGGTGGACGGACATGCTGCAAATAAAGGACCGACGGACTAACTGTTGGTTATAAATGTATCTCATCTTCTTATTTACGTCGGATTTTGAAAATGTTAACTTCTAGATTTAATGTGACTGTAATATCTGAACAAATATAATGAAGTTTTTTTTTGTATTTTTGAAGGCTCCGAAACTATTGAACCGATTTAAAAAATTCTTTCACTGTTAGAACGCTACACTCTTCCCGGGTAACATAGGCTATATTTTATCTCAGTACAGGCCATAGGTCGCGTGTGAAACCGCAGGAAAACGGCTAGTTGTTTTATATGTTACTCTCTGGGCTCTACCAGCGGTTTCACTTAAGACCCCCTTGGGAGCTTATTTACGTTTTAGCGAGTTGTACAATAAGCACCTGCATAAAATTTCCACATACATTTGCTTGACTGAACAAAAAGCTTCAAAAAGTATCCAAATTTAAAAGTGTTGCAACTCAAACAACAAACAACAGTACATTGTTTTATATGCATTATACGTACTCAAAATCCAATTTGTAGCTTTTATGAAACTTTACTGACTAGCAAAAACAATAAAATTCACTTAGTGTATACCGCGGGCAATTTCAGAACAACTCACTGACCTATTTAGCATTAATATTGTACAGATTTTCAACTCGACACTATTTTGTCTCTTTCTTTTGTGGTAAATAACTTGAGAGAGGTTAATCCACGGAGAAATAACTCACTGGTGGAGGTGCCATAGCGGAAAATGTCCTAAGAAAGTAGCGCGCCAAATGCGATGCCAATGCTCCACATTTTTACGCGTGCTTTGGAATCCGCCCATTTTATATAATAACTAGCCGTTTTCCCGCAGTTTCTAGTGGGAGCTACTGCCCGCACCGGGATAAAATATAGCCTATGTTACTCGCAGATAATATTATAGCTTTCTAATGGTGAAAGAATATTTAGAATCGGTCCAGTAGTTTTTGAGTCTATCCATTACAACCAAACAAAGAAAGTTTTCCTCTGTATAATATTAGTATAGACAAATACCGTTGACAGATGTCTCAAAAAACTTCAAAACCACGTTAGTTCACTCGTAACTTATCGTCATGCCCACTGTACGTATTTTACCTAGAAAAGGCGCCTGACCTACCTGCATTATGGCATCTCTCATCTTTCCCTACTCCGTGGATAATAGAATTGCGATAAACCGCCCACAAAACATGTCCGTATGTTTTCGCCTTTTATGAGGGAATCATGCTGTGAATTTTGATAGTGTGAGCATAGTGTAAAATTGCATTTAGTTGTACGCCTCAGGCTTACTACGGTGGTATTTTTACTTAACGCTTTTCTATAGCCGGGGGTGAGAAATAATTTAGTTACCGTTTGGGACAATAGTTTATTAGGTAACTAGATTCTGCTGGCGGTTACACCTGCATCCCGAGGGTATAGGTACCTAAATATCATATGCGTTTATTTTGATTAAGGAAAGCGTTATATTTGTGGTTATACTCGTATATTTAAAGAATTCTGTTCCCAATTGCTGCACAAGTGTAAGATGACAGCATTCTAAACGCACGGTTCTCAAAATTATGCTAATCCTGAATACCATTACGAATGGATGTACATACATCCACCATTGTACCTAACGTTGACTCAATCACGTAATTTATACATTTTTATTTTTAGGTAATGCACATTTAATCAGGCCTTTTATTTGTAGCGTAATTCTAAATTCAAATGACCTTATCCTGTGCGATTTCAGTTTAAAAAACAAAGTTCTGAATTCAAAAATTAATGACAATAATTAGAATGTAGATTCCCCTTATAATATAACGGGGGACGTATGTTTACTTTTGTGGGGGGCAAGCTGAGACAAGGGCGGGAAAATACGTTGTGAGGGGAGGTGAATGTCTTCCCAAGTTAATATTTGAGATTTAAGATAGCGGTATCTATTGTCTAGTTTTTAATCAATTTTATAATAACCAAAGGTTGTAGACTAATAAATAGGATTTTAACGAGAATAATACTCATACCTATAAACCTATTTATTTTCAAATATATTTTCATATTATCAGCTTTCTGCTTTATCTTCTCCTATAAGTGTTCGAATCATAACGCTTCTTTGCTGTGCTGTGCATGTTACAAAAGTAATATTTTTTTTACCGAAAACCAATTGAATTTTATGTTGTATGAAGCTTAACTTAGGACCCTAGCCTTACGCCATACTTTTTATCCAGCTACTTGAAACCACATCACAGCATCTAGTGCAAAAAGATATTCTACCTATCTACCTGTATTTAAAACACATCTTACCGTAGGTACCGTGTATATCAGGAGGAGCAATCGTCCCCCGCACATCGTAAAAATAAACTGCAAACGAAGGGTTGCCATGGCACCCGCGGGGGACTTGTAAAAACATCGTTACTTAATTTAAACAGTATTGCCATTTTTCCTCTTTTGAATAATTCTGTAAAAAAGGTCTTCTTCCTGACTAAGATGTTGAATATTTTGCTCCGAGTCATCCGTCATGCTATGCATCTATTTATCCAGAAATCGTCACCGTACACTATCGATATTATTATATCCTCACAAGGCTATTTAGCGATGTTACAGTAAAAGCGTAAAAATCGCACCAACAATGCTACAGCAAAATCACGATTCACAAACATTTTTGCCAAGCTCACAAAATTACGAAATACAACTCACACGTCCCGCCATCTATTATCAAAAAACTCAATAAACACTTCGCCTACTCGCCGCCAGATGTCGCTACAAATCAAGACGCTCGTCAACTTAACGAGCGGTAGTAGCAATCCTATATTCTATCTATCGACAAATTGCCCCGAGCCGAGAGCCTCTGATTGGACAGGTAATGAAGCTATCCCTGGGTTAGAATTAGTTACGTGGATATTTGGCGATAGGGATAATACATCACTTAGAAGTTAGTTTATATAGATGGACTGCGTCTTTAGTTGAGTTGGTGAAACCGATTGGGATTGGGGAATCTATTCTTCTTTATATGTAGGATGCTTTGCCCGGTGCCACTGGGAGCTTTTCCTTAGGTATTTTAAAGATGTCTTAGATTTTTAGCTTCTTTAGATTTCCGGTTTAAGCAGTAATTTGGTAATGGTTACTACCTATTACTTACTACAAACGGTAACTATTCTACAAATAACCTCGTTTCTGCAGTAAAACCTGTCATGAAAAACTCAATAAATCCAGCAAATGAACTAAGACATTACTTAATTACATCACAAAAAAATATACTACCTACCATTTAAGTAAAAGCAGTGCTCTAACCGCGAAAGTTACTAAGCTATGAAAACAGAACTTTTGTTTTTGCGTTCGCTGAAAACATGCCTTGGAAGTACAGAACACAGACTTGGTTCTGAAACTTTCTCGTCGTGTATGAAAGCAGGTTTTATTGTAGTAGTAAACCTCCTTCATACCTTAAGGATAAGTAGTGTCATCATACGTGTTATTTCTGGCAGAAAGCAAGAGTTAATTGACATACATACCTACATGCTGCTGTGGGTAAGACGTTTTCGGTGTTAGAAGACAAATTATATTTGTAGGAGCCAGAAAGGTGTCTTCTGTATAGTGACTTTTGGCATTAAACCTAGCTAGAATTAATGCTCATTTTCATCAATATTAATTTATTTATTTAATAGTGTAGAAGAAAAATAGAACACATAGTACAGCTTATTTCATGAGAAATTACTTCCAACAGGCCCCATTATATCACGGTCAATTTAAAGACGGAAGTATAATTAGTATTGCATAGATTGTGCATCTACTTTATTTGAACATTTTGAAAAAGCATTTCTCACATTTCATAGGCTCAAAAAAGGTATAATTATGAAAAACGACAGCAAATAATTGGAATAAACATTTCACCCTCTAGGAACATCCTCAGCGGTTAGCAGCTATCTCTAATTAACATCGGACCAAACAACATTTTACGGTACACAAAAGAAACTCAATTTTTTAAGGTATTTACATTTAATTTCAGTCACCCTGTAATTTCGGGGCTCATCGAAGATACCTTATCGTTAGATGGTGATAAAGACAAACGAGTATTTTACGATATTTTGGATCGGAGGCATTTTCCTTGTCGAAACCGTCAAAGTCGTAAAAGTAGAAGAATACCTTGATATAATAACAATAAAATATAAGTAACCGAATATATGGATGGTTTTCTGAAGTAAATTACATATTTGGATTGATTAATTTCAAACTTATTCATTCATCTTCATAAAATAACGGACGTATTTCTCATTTCCAAATGCTTTGATACGGTGAAGAAGTTCTATTTATTTACTAATAATATTTAATGCACCCCACAGATTCACACTAAAGTAGGGTATCGTGTAATATTCAGAAAGGGAGACACGCTTTGAAGATTGATAGTGATATGAACTAAAAGCATTGTCACCCTGTAAATGAGCTAAGATTGACAGCGTAAACAGTAGGGTTGGAATCCAATTATATTTCTAATAATGATGATGACTTACGGGTAGTGGTGACTGACTGGTACAAAACCCATAATAACTTGGATGTTGACTACAAAACAAATGACACTTTATAGGTATAAAAGCCTCCTGGAATTACTATTTTTCGCATAAGAAAATATTTTACTTAGGTAACATGAAATCACAACGTGATAGCCAGGTAAAAACGTAAACATGAGCAATTTTCTCACATCTATGAACATTGGACGATTCTCAAAACAAACTTCAGCCGTTGCTTAAGTAAATATCGTTTCAGTATCGTCCCTCAGAATAGGGATCGAAGCGACATTGACACGGGCCCTTTTCTCCCTTTTTCAACTCCAGTAAGTAATTGTTATTTGTTGGATACTATCTCCTTGGTGAGATTTTCTTTCTCTTCAAGATAACGTACCTGAAAAATTTCGTTTTTTTTCTTTCAGAATGTTTATTTTATTTTTTTTACTTTTTTCTTTTTTTTCGTTATTTTTCACGCTGATGATACTGCGGTGCGATTCCGAAGTTGTTATGTGTTTTGTTTTGGTTTGTTTATTTAATAGGTCTTCTTTCTGGTTTTGTGGAAATTTTTACTGATAGGGCAAATCGGAATTTGCATGTCGTCGGTTTGTTTGGCACGCTTCGAAAGGGTTTCCTGAAGTCTAGTTGACTAAAAATATTCTTAACACATTCGAATAAGAACTATTTAATGGTCCTTTGCCACGTTTCAATTAATACCTATCAATTTATATCCTTCAATGCATGTTTCACCTCACGAGCTTAATTCGCACTTGAAGAAGAAAGGATAATAAACATGCATATTGCTTGAAAATACACAAACCCAATGATTACCAACCCAACATACTCAACAAAATTGCATACAAATTCCCTTGAAATTCCTCAATTCCTCATGTAAGTAAAGTAACGCAATAGACAGCTAACGAAGCCTGAATCTAAATACGCTTCAGATAATTCCGTAGCATTGTGCGAGCGGCGCCGGGGCGCAATCATATGGTAAATGGAACAAATGGGATCGTTGGGAGCCGCAACTTTTGCAAGGGTTGGGGACTTGTATAGAGCGGTTAATACGGACTACGATTTTTGTGATTTTATTGGGTATTATTTTTGCTTTGAAAATACATATACCTATTTAGAGTTAAAACTGTTGGTAAAATTATCGTCGTTCCACGTGAAAGAAACACGTCGGCAAATCTGGAATAAGGCCTGCCCTAAGATTCACCACAATGCTCGATGTTCAGCAACCAGCATCCACTGCTTCCCGACGACCTTAGCCACAAGTTCTAGCTGGTAGATTCTAGTCCTATTGATCAACAATGCAAAGATACTTTAATGTTGTATAGCGACCCACCCTGGCTGCGGTATGCATATGTGCATAAGTACATATAAACCTTCCTATATACTTATTTTAAAAAACCGCATCAAAATCCGTTGCATAGCTTTAAAGGTTTATGCTTACATAGGGATATAGGGACAGAGAAAGCGACTTTGTTTTATACTATGTAGTAAAGCATTTACCAAATAAGGAATTTCAGGTCTATGAAATATATATTACTCTGATATCGTGCGTGAAACTGCAGGAAACTACTGGTCACTAATAAATTGTAGAAATAATTAACACCGTAACAAGCTGAGCGTAAGGGAAACGGTTAATTGTTCAAGCAGGATACACTAAACTTGTCTTAATTGAAGAAGATTATTCATGTTCTAAATTACTACAAACGCAGTAGTGTAGGTGTATGATACCTACATAAGGTAATTGTAAAGTCTCAAGTAATCATTTTAAGTATTAAGTTATAAGTTATAACTTTTAGACAATTTTTTATAATTATTTTATATATTTTTCTTTTTTGATTTTTCTTATTCTCCGCCACTTAATATTCAAAGTCGTCAATGTGTACTAGCTCAGAACGGCTTTTGAAAATCCTTTTACTATAGCTTGCCAATCTACTATCATTGAACAACAAATGAAGAAAATATTTTCTAGAAAAATTACACGACCAACAGCTCTATATATTTCCTCAAGTGAATGACAAGTAGTGATGTGAATATCCTGAAACGGAATAAATAATGTCAATCATTGTGTAACACAATAATATTGGATATAAACGCATTTCAGTGAATGTATCCCACTTTATTCGTTCACTGCGAACACAAATAAACACGCGAGATCGTTGTTTCTGATTTTAATTGTATTGTTTTTTTAATACGACAACATTAAAATAATTGAAAATATATTTAGTGGCGATTCATAAATGCATTGATTTGCAATATGTTCTTAATTTTATTATATTAGACTAGTATATACATACTTGTATTAAACAAAACAATGGGCAAAGCAGTTTTTGTTTCACATTGTGTCAATTTGATTATCAACTAGAAAGAAATTAAATGAAGCAACAATGTAGTCTTAAAACTTATAGTTAAAATCAAGTTTGAAGTTTATCTACTGGAAATAAACATTCATTGAAAGATTTGATACATACTTTATTTTCTAAAGCCTTATGGTTTCTTTTACAAATAAGTACAGAGAGGAAAGTATTTACAAAACATTTTTTCCAATACATATATCCCTCAAAAACTTCAACAATTCACCATACAATCGCATAGATCAGGCGTATAGTACACAGGTACTTCACAGCGCATCGAACCATGAAGGTTGTAGCACAATGAGATGCGTGCCGACAGCCGTTCGGATGAGCGCCAATTATTATCACTGGTATATCCGAAGTATTGGTGTGGTTCCGTACTGATTTAATGATTAAAGTATGGGTGTTTTATTTTACTAAAGCATAGGAGCCTTTCTTGTATATGTAATGCACTTTGTAAGCGTAAGTCGCGTATGCGCTCCTGCGCTCAGTAGTGGCCAAGTCGCAGGTCATGTGTGTAAAGGCATTGCAGGCAATTACATTTACGCACACAAGTATGCACAATACCTTCTATGAAAAACAAATAATTTCCAAAGACAATGCTGTACTCGAAGCCAGAATTTTTGAAACAAGTTTAAATCTGTCCAAAAATGCATTATAATCAGTAGAGTATCAGCAAAGTAGGAGCTCATAGTAACCATAAAATAAAACCTTCGTAAAAATAAATCTGAATAACAAAAAACTCCCAATTACACGCAATTTCCATCGAATCATTTATTTTGAAAGTGTATGTAATTACAGGGATTTGTAAGCGTTCCTACTGAACCCTTTTGTTTTGTATAATAAATGGAATAGAAATTATAGTTGTCACAGAGCTATAGAGGGCTATCAAACTATCATTACTGGAAATGCTACTCTTTATTTTCAACACGGACATTTTATATGTGTATACTGTGTAGATTTTAGTAAGTATTTTTATAAGTTGTCGTAAATAGGGTATTTAGAAATGTATCATATGTAGAAATAAAATACCAGAGATTTAGTAATTGACTGGTTTTATGTGAAGCTTTTACTAAACTGCCTTTTTGGTTCTGATTTCATTGCAACTCAAACTTAGTTGTTGTATCTAACATTCTCTAGTTTTGTTCTCTACACCTTCTGAAGTACTTAGTACGTATATCCAATTTTTTGTTTATTTCTTGCCAGAAATCTCATCAACTCACTAGACCAACAACATTATAAACTGAAGACATACGTGAGTTTTCAAAGCCCCGAGGACAATCTCAGGTCGAGTCGAACGGACTCCGAAACGTAATTTTGTTACTGGGACAAAAGCCGATGTCTCTTTGCGGTAACTTTGCATTTTATGCAATAAGGCAACAACTGACTCCTGATTCTATTGACCCCGTTGTCAGATACCAGAATACATGCCTTGACTGGTTGAAGAGGTTTGAATTTTTATTTGCTGGATTATTTGATGTTCAATTTCACAATAGGAAAACCGGGATTGAATTCGTTATGCTTCTTCTTCTTCTCTGTCGATTCGCTCTTGGCAGAGCGGTCGTGGTCACGTTGAGGCGTCCTCATTAGAGTTAATAGTATATTTTTATTTACTTATTTACATGACGTAAAAATAAGCTTATTTATACATATATACAACTAAAATCAATTATAAAATGGCATCAAAAAAATCCTCATCGCTGCCCGCCGGGAGTGTACCCAAGAGGCTGGCAGCATTGCCACGTTGAATAGCAATGCTTAATTTTTGACCAAAATAAAAACCAGCCTTTGGGTTACTTGAAGTGTCAGCAAGTCGCTTTGCCAGATCTTTAAAAAGTTAATAGTTAAGTTAGAATTTGATATTATTGAAAATTTAATACAGATGATTCGTGCATTGCTACCGGATTCATGACTTAGGTATAGTCCCAATACTGTGAATACTAACCTAACCTAATCATAGATATAAGATGAAAGGAACTTTTTAGATTTCTATGAACCTGACATAATGAGAAGTCGCGCCATACCTACCATTTTTTGTAACTTACAAAGAAAATGCATACCTTTGTCTATGTGGGATTTCCTGCATTAGCAGTTGCAGTTATTCTAAGCCATATGATTACCTCTCAAGAGATAATAGGCGTGTGTTATGTAATGTATTTGCTATTCTCTAATTACCGAAGCTATCTGGCGTGGAAACCATCCTGACTTTGATCATAATCGAATTAATCATTACGGTAATGATTTCTCATTGTTATAATCTTTTAAGTAGATTACAGATAATCAAGCCAGTTGTCTCTACTAAAATATTCTCTGTATAATAGATTTTTCACGTGGAGTTGGTAATGTTTTAATTGTGTTAGTAAAAATACTAAGTAATTAACTGATAGACTTAAAAAATATTTCAGTGTTAAATAGCCCATTTAAACAAGAAAGCGTATACTCATGTGATGCAGTTGAAACCGGAGGAAACAGCTAGTGCATGATTACAGTATTTTTATCTATAGGTATTACATAATGATTAGAACACAAACGAAATAAAAAAGAGAATATGTTTCACCTTTCCACATCTTCGTTTCCTTACATAAATCCTCGCCTTAACCCTTAAACAGTGCGCAAAGATCCCTTACAGTACCTACCCACACACTGCACTTAAAAGTCGGCTTACAGTTGACCGGACGGTAAACAATTTTTTTTCAAATCAAGAAAATCGTGAATTCAATCAAAGTTTTCAATTTAATATCGGCCAAATACCTGATCGTTGTTATTTGCGTTACTAATATACATTTCCATGCTGATTTATGTTGCCCAGGTGAAGGGTTGAGGTGGCCAGATAGGCAGCCGCTCCTTGTAAAGCACTGGTATCTGATGAGACTGGAAACCGACCCTAACATAGTTGGGAAAAAGGCTCGAGAGATGATGATGCTACGTGCGTATTACCATTCATCTTCATACTGATTTATGAGCCGGAAAAAAAATTGGCCCACTAAAAGTTTGCCGTGTACTCTTAAACAGTGCGCAAAGATCATGTCCTTAGGGAAATCCCGTGACGTAGGTACTCATACAATTTGCATGTAATAGGGTAGATGATATAATTGCCTGCATGCTCTGAATTCAATGTGTAAGGGAAATATTCATACGATTTTATGAAGGGGTGCCTATGGAAATGTGATTTTATTAGTATGGTGTTGCTGATTTGCTTTTTTTGGATGGTAGGATATTCTTCTTCTTCTTTCGTGTCGATGACATCTATACTAATATTATAAAGCTGAAGAGTTTGTTTGTTTGTTTGAACGCCCTAATCTCAGGAACTACTGGTCTGATTTGAAAATTTCTTTCAGTGTTAGATAGCCCATTTATCGAGGAAGGCTATAGGCTACTTTTTATCCCGGTACGGGAAGTAGTTCCCACGGGATGCGGGTGAAACCGCTGGCAGAAGCTAGTGTCATATATTGAGACTACACTATGTCAGCCCAATATGCCGCCACAGCGAGAGCACGGCCGGATGCGCTCATTATATAGATGGTAGGATATAGACTAGGAATATTTTTGGGTGTAGTCAAAAATTGATGAAGTTAAAGGTGAATAATTGTTTAAAAGATTTTTGACCGACTTCCCAAAAGGCAAGTTCTTAATTCAGCCGCAGATAGTACATAGAGTATTTTTACTAAGATTTTTGTATTCAAACATCACAATTACATAGCCATTATTTTGAAGGCAAAGCCAATATTCAAATGAAACATGACATATTTCGAAAAATAAAAAGTAAACGTATTTTACTAACACAATTTAACCTTACAAATAACGAAACATAAAAAGATCTAGCAAATAGAATTACTTACGAAATGGCTTTTAGACATAAATCAGATATTTTTGTTACGGCCCGTTACAAATAATATCAGTATAACAAAGTTAGCCTAAATAAACAGTTCTAGGCTTTGGAAAAATACCAGTTTCATCAGAGAAGACATAAATATTTTAGGCGGATCTCACATTATCACAAGCTATGTGAAACCAGGCTATGTTATTCTTCAATTTTTTTTATCATCATTCATTTGTCTAGCCTATTCCCGACTATGTTGAAGTTAGCTTCCATTCTATCTGGATGCAGCTTACCTGACTCCCACAACTTAACTCAATGAGTACCTACCTATAAAAATTACCCTGGAAGTTGCGGTCATTCATTCTTATTTCCAATCTTTAGAGTGCTCGCACTGCAGAAACAGTTGGCCGACAGTTGACCGGATGATTAGTTAACGTTTTTTTACAGAAAATCTTGATTCCAATCGAATTTATAAGCAACTAAACAAATGACAGCCTGTTTTAAAACAGTACCGTCACCGTACCGTGTTTTGTTTCAGTGTGTGATCCCCTCAGAGGAAAACATTCAGTTATCAAAAGCTCATAAGGGCTCGTAAGGGCGGCCCCGAACCAACGGAATTGAATAAATTTATCCTTTCTTGATATGAAATCGCAAAGCAGGTGTTTTCTTTGATCCGCCAAAGATTGAAATGTTATGAGTTTCAGATGATTTTATTTGTTTTCGTACGGATGAGGGAAACTCGTTAGTTATGCCGTTTTGGTTCAGTTTTATTGTTTTTTCAGTTAGTTGATTTGAATTACGTATTGTGTAGCTGTTATTCCAAACTTTACTTTCTTTCGGAACTCCTTCCAATGGCTATTTAATGTCGTAACAATATCGTACACATTCTCTTTCTATGAGATGCTCCATAATTTCATTTTACGTTGTGGATTTTATGACATGGGTAATGGTGGCATGAAGTTTGGTTTACGTGAAAGTTCCGGTTATTTTTGGGAGATTGGTTTCGCTATTGTAATCAACCAGGTTTTTTTTTGTTATTTTCGTAGTTGAAATAAAAGTAACAAGGTACATTTTTCACTTAGAATTACTCAGTACTTCGGTATTTGGACTTGTGCCAAGTTGATAGATTCCGCCCCCTATTACATAGGGATGTAGCTACAGACATGATTGCCAGTAGCAAGCCATACTTCCATACCACCTGTTTCCTATACGTTTAACATGCGGTTGCCCAAATTCGAGCGCTCAAAATTAATATGCAAATAAGCCGTGTATACCCGGGCGACAAATGTACAGTGGCATGGTTCGTCTGCTGCGTTGTGTACCTACAAATTGTCGTGTCTGTATGTCTGTCTCATAGATAGATAAATGAAATGAAAAATAAAACGAAATTTTTAAAAGTTGGTGGTAAACAAAATGGGCTTTCTTAAGGCTAAAAGCGATCTCTTACCGACTATCTTTATCTGTCTGTCAGACTGTTAGTATTTTGATTAAGCCATAGTCCTGCAGAACCTAAGATATTAATTTCTAGGAGTAGGACTGACGAATGGCTATTTTTTGACTTGCCTTTGCCCAACTATGTACTATATTTGGATGCAACTGAGTACCTGTGTAGTACATAGAGCGACCTTTTTTTTTATTAGTTTATGCTGTCCCACTGCTTAAAAGATGGAGCGACCTTACGACCTCCTTAACCCACCTGGGCTATCCTTTGGTTGTCAGTCTTTCTGGCTTCTGGTTTCCAGTAACGAGACTGCCAAAGATGTTGATGTTTGGTTTCCTAAAATAAAGGCATTATAATACATACTATTAGAGGCATTATCGAGATTTTTTATATCAAGAGGGTTTACCCATTGTAACCCTTAAAAGTGGGTCAATGTGTTGCCATACAAAAAATAATCATTTGCCTTCATGGTTGCCTCGCTGATATTTTTTCGACCTCGAATATAATTTTATTTCGCCACTGTTCCCGAAGCCGGCTTTCCATTAATATTTTTATATCCAGCGAGTTATTAAAAAAACGTTTATTGTTTTTAAATTTTAATTTAGGCATTTTTTGCTCAATTAAAACGAATAGGCTTATCGTTTGCCTTTTTATGTGGAGTTTTATTTATATTTTTTAACATGGTTGCTTTTTGTTACAGGTAAAGTTTTGAAGTAATGCAGTCTACGTTCATTCGAGAGGGTGGGTGGAGGGTAAATATGTACTCTTAAGAATTTGTTAACTTTGATATTTCTGTTTAGGTCTTAATATAAATATTAGTCGTATTAGTATTTAAATATCTTTGTAAGGCTTAAATAGCAGAAATTACGTTTCTTTGTACAAATAAAAAATATAATTTATGTTTCCATTTTTTCAAGAAAATAGTAAATAGTTGTTTACTAGCCAGAAACGATCCACTATACATAATATCAGGTTAGATAACGCCAAAAATCTAGCTATTAAAATACATAGTAGACTTCGGTAAAATAACTTCATAGCTGAAACTTCTCTCTAAAGAATTACCGTTATTTACAATATCAAAATAATATAGTTGTCATATCACAACAGCCACTACAAAGGGATATAATGACAGTGTGATTGACAAACTTGCCCCTGGCAGGCCACAATTACGAACACACGCCGAAGCCCACCAAAACACATTGTAATTATAGCGGCCGATGTTGCTTCGGTTAATTAGGCCCTCTAGTGTATGTATAGATATGGATAGAATAGTGATATATGTTTGTTTGTAGATTGATATGTATTCTTTTGTGATAGTAATGTGTCCTGTCTAGATCGAAAACACTTCATGGAGAGATATAGATGGGTCTTAAAGCCTAAGGACTAACCTATCTGTCGCTACGTATCATCCTTCCTAGGTACCGTAATCTTGAAAACGGAATAAAAAAATCCATCGATTGTTTTATTCAGTTTGGTGCCGGCGGGATATCTGTCGTTGTAATGTGTGCATTACCATTCGTCTCCAAACTAACGACTGCCTTAAATTTTTAGTTTGAGGGACTTTTTTGTCAGATGTCGAAGTTGTTTTTGGTGGTGAATATTTCCTACACACCATCCATACGAACAAGCCATGCGTACGGAAATACAAAGCCGAAAATCCGTGCGTGAAAGCTCTTTACAAATATAGCACAAAAATGTATAAAAAATAAACAAAACAAATAGCTCTATCTTCAAGTACAAATGCAAAAGCAATTACAGTACTTCCAAATTAATCGTTTAATACTAAACTAAGGTCTAATGAAGATACAGAACAAACTCCCAACGATGCCCAAACAGATCTAATTCCGAACAACATTAAGTATGAACAACATACTGCGATTACGCATAATTTATGCAGCATTTACTTTGTTCAGGCAGATTGTTTCTTTGTAGCGTAAATCAAAGTAATGGCCTAGCTAGGGATTTTTTATGAGATAGGTACCTTTAGCTTGCAATAAGGCTGCTTTCAGACGCTGTTGTTTTTCTTATTCTTAAAAATCGTGAGTCTTAAAGAATGTAAAACATGTAGGATTTCCGGAATTATAGACCTTATGGGATGGGGACTGAATTTGAAAAGTTATACTAAAGTTATTAGGAAAGCTGACCCCACCACCATGTGGAATACATAGCACGATAGAGAGAGAGAGATACTAAAGTTATCTATAAAACTAAAGAGTTTGTTTGCATGATTGTACGCGGTTGTCTCAGGAACTACTAAATTTACCACATATCGTGGGAGACTAAAAGCTATTTTCATCTAGGTGCGTTAAGTGGTTCCTACGGGACACGGAAAAATCCCCTGACAGAAGCTAGTACTTAAATAAAGGTAACACACCATCTACGTTTGATGCCCTTTGTAGAACACTCCACTGTGCAAGTCATTTTCTTCTATTCCTTTGATATCTGAATTTTTCATACAATTTGAATAATATTGATTGTAACTTCACACCGCCACCCCAATTTACAAGGGTTAAGCTGAGCAGAGATTGGGGGCGAAACCTTTCACCAACGCCGATCCTGGTTTAAAATGCGATTTTTTGAACGGAACACCCCAATTAGTCTAGCTGACCCGGGGGTGAGAAACTACGAACCTTTGATTTAGGGGGCTTATAATGATGATAGGAAAATTTTTTGACCCTTCTGCTGCCGAACTCAAGGAATACAAAAGGCCTCCTATTTTTTGGGAAAACGGTAAAAATTATGCGGAAAACAGTTGATGGTGAATTCTGATAATTGTAATAAGTTGTAAGTCTATGTCGCGTTTGTTGAATTGATGAAAATGTTGATCAAACTTATGATACGCGACGACTTTAGGTAAGTACTTATATTCTATGGCTAAACCTTTGTCTTGGGTCGTATACTATTTAAAGAAAAGCCTCGTGTTTCATAGATAGGACACGTGTTCTGAATTCTATTGTTATCTAAAGATTTTATGATTCTTTCCGGATTCTTTTCGTTGTCTATTTACTTAAATACTTCACTCTATTTCACTCTCCCACAAAATATAAAACAAGATTGTCAATAACGAACAAAAAAATACAATTTATGAATATTATTATACTCATTATCTACTTAAGTATGACATTAACTCATCACCTTTTTAATTAATTTATCACAAATGAATACCTAATGATAATTTCAATGATCAAGTGGCGCCACCTATGCCCATTCTTATGACAACAAGGCGCAATAACAATGGATGGTAAACATGGCTATAAATAATTAATCATGTGTAAAGGTGTCAGTGTGTCATCTTATCTACATAATGATGCATTTCGATAGTACTTTGTTACTTAGTAAGTAAACATGGATGACTAATTTCTGCCCACAACAGTGCTTGTCTTTTAAGATGGTATTGGGGATTCTGAAGCTTTGTCACGATGTTCGAAGTTTATGATTTTGGTCCATTAGTGTTTGGAGATGTTCCGTGGTTTCACTTGTGTCCCGTGGTTTCACTTGTGTCCCGTGGAAATTCCTTCCCGTTCCCGAATAAAATGTGCCAATAACATTAGCACATAATGAGGCAAAATATTTTGAACGATTCAGTAGATACGGGAATACTTAATAACGAACTCAAAAAAATTTGTTCATAATATCATATATTTATTTGTAACTAGCTGATCCCGCGAACTTCGTATCGTTCAAACCTTCCCTGGACCTCTACAAACATTTTAAAACCAAAATCAGCTCGATCGGCCCAGCCGTTCTCGAGTTTTAATCAGACTAACGAACAACAATTATTATTCATTTTTATTTATATAGATTTATTTGTATTATTGTAATTTATTGTATTTATTGGTATGTGTCTTTATATTATATATTTCATAGTAATTAGTGGTATTTTCCTTGATTCAGACATCAACCTTAAATCAACAGCTTAACCTTCTATTTATAGTAAAATCCTGCGAAAATTATAAATATGGTGAAATGAGGGAAAAGCCGTAAATAAGTAGGAAGGTAGACCCGAGTATTTTATTTGTAAAGCTTGTAAATATAGAATCTCTTTGTCAGTTCCTGGGAATGAGAGTAATGTGTCGAATGACACCTAATATATCGTAGATAAACTGCCTATCATCATCAGCCCTTTTATTGTACCACTGCAGGACACAAGCCTCTTCTCATATGGAGAAGGAATGAACGTTAATCACGCTTGGTCAAGGCGGATTGACGATTTCAGACTTCATAGTCCAGGTTTCTTCAGATATTTTCATTATGTTCAAAATACAACTTAAAAAGTAATATAACTTAGAAAAATTACGTTAGGTACATTATCAAAGTTACGATACTTTACTCGACCATTAAAAAAATGCGGTCGAATTGAGAACCGTCTCCTTCTTGGAAAGTCGGATAAAAATGGCATGTTAACAGTCCTTTTACACCAGTAAATTACTGAACGCAAAATTATAATCGTCATAGTAGAAATCGCGGGCAGATAGGATGAATATGTCCTACAAATTACTCATCTGCTCGTCACGTGCCCTATCTATATGTTATTCTCTAGTCTACAGATAACAAGCGTACCTAGTAGGTCAGACACACAATTGGTCTTTCTCCTCTAGCCCAGTTCCTAAGTCACGTTTGAATCAAGGACAAAGAATAGCCTGCAGCTTATTTCTAATGGCCTTAGGTTTTTTCAGGAAAATCCTTCTAAGTAATATAAATACTAGGTACAGTTTAGGAAAATCGTACAAATATAGGTACTTAAATGTGAATGTGAGTTTGTGGGTTTGGATATGCTTTGGATACCTATGTTCATTTCTAAATTACGGCAAAAAGGGCTTAAATTCGGCTTTGAGATTGGGATACGATTTAACACAAATACGTCTTACCCGGCTACAGGAAGACATTACCTGCCGATGCAGCTCTGAAGTCTTGATACACATTTTCTGCAACTTACATCCTATCTCTGATTAGTCTATTTACAAGAAGTACAGCGTATGACCTTTTAAGTTCCTGAAGGTTTTTTTGCAAACCGTCCTCAAGTTCAAATATGTATGTTTGTTACCTCTCTTGTTTCTGAAATATAAGTTGGCTAATGTCTTGATAAACGATCTTCAACTGTCTTACAGTCGCTTCAGACTGTCAGTGGTTCCGTGAAGTTTTTTATGGAATCCTCTCAAGTGAAATATTGTCGTCGTGGGATGCAATGAAATTGTTCAATGACTCGTATTTAAAATTATTAGTTCGGAGAAGATTTAGAGCTTATTTACAACTGCTGAACTTATTTGCAACTATTTTACAGGTACTTGTCTCTCAGAATTCGCAATTCAGTTAGGTACATTACAACTACCTTTCTTACGCTGTCCTCTAACTACTAACAAACTTATACAAAACAAGAGCTTATTCACTTCTAGAGCAAAGTATGTGGTTAACAATTACATTGCAGCGTATTGTATACAAACTTCCCATAGAACAACACAGGTGCGGCGCAAACTTTCGTAACTTATCCACTACATACAACGCTTTCCATGCTTTTCTATGAAACTTCATAACAAGAACTAGTAACGCCATCTAGTGTAAAAGTTCATCAAATGTTTCAGAACGCCATCTACCGTCGAGTAGCGAGTCCGTTTACACAGCTTCAAGTGTTGTCTAGTACAAAGTCGAATGGAAGCAATAGCGCCATTTATGATAATTTTATCGAATCATATGACTTGCGTGGTTTCGCTATTGGCCGCTAGATGACACTAAAACTCATGACAGTACTGTAAATTTTTAAACTTGTTTATTTAAATCAATTGTAAATAATTAAAACATTTTGTTGTAAATAAAAAAAAAATAAGGAATGAGGAAAAAATAAAATGATATTAAAAACAAAAAAGATTTACTCCGCCATGACAGTGTTGTACACTGCCGTGACCAGGATTCGAACCTGGGTTACTACGGCCACAACGTAGGGTCCTAACCACTAGACGATCACGGCTACCGGAGCGATGAATGGAGGCGCGAAATAGCATATCGGTATCATACTGTTATGACGTCTGTTCTCATTAATTTAGTTCGTAGTGATCTGACATCGTCACGTAATATTAAAAAAAAAATTAACGCGAACTTTCGAAATGTTTGAGGTGCAACGAATGTATTTATTTATGCACTTCATGATAATAAACGAAAATAAAATTAGTTAATTCTGAATTTTGTCGCCAAAAATCCTATTTCTGCTTATGTATTTTGGAGGTTGTTTATGTCGATCTAAACACATCTTACAAGAAGGGGAGTGAGCCAATGATATCTCTACAACAAAGCACTTCTACTTACATACGGGCAAACTTCACATCAGCTTTCAATTCCCAAACACAAGAAACATTGAAATCTCCCTTTTTATACTGAGATAAATCACAATTTGACCGTTCCATACCAGTGGAAGTTCGACATATTTTTTGCACGTTGTTCAATGAATGGGAACAATGCTTGCGTGTACACATCGACCCTTGGCGGTCTCAAATTGGGTGCGCTAACTAGCCGGATTATGAGACTCGTTCCACTGCTGTGGCTTAGGACACGGTATACGGCTTAAAATTTGGGCGTGATGCCAATTTGAATTGCAATTTTCACGGTTTTCGTGGAAGATGTGGATTTTAGTTGTGCTTGATCAATAAAATGCTTCTCAAGTTCTATTGGGAGCTGTAGAAGAGGTACATAATTTACCAGAACAAAAACTAAAACACCGAATAATCACTTTAATTACCTACTCTATAATGTTAATTATGCTATAAGCGATTAACCCTAATAGATGAAGTTACTTACATTATTTGAGTTTATCAGATAGGTATTCCAGTTTACTTACACCAACTTCTTGATGCCCGGTCTTATAAGACCCATTTACCTACTCTTATAAGAGTAAATACTGTTATATATTTTTAATTTGAGTAATTATTTATTACAAGACCCTGATTTATATAATTATAAAAAACGTAAGAGAATATGTAGAAATTATTATGATCAGCAACTTTAACACAAAATTATATTTTACATCCTCAAAGCCAGTTACCATATTCTCACAGTGAGCAACCCTTTTCTGAAGAAGTAATTCATCGCGTCTTGTTTGGTCCACAATGCTCTAATAAAATATATCATTATAAATGCGGGATCATTATCATTATTCGTTACGGGAACAAGTTTGGCGGCTTGTTCGACATTCATACACTTCAACTTGTAATACTAATAAGAATTATTATTTGAATCGAGAACAACTTCATTCTGGTAAGACTTACTCGATTTTGTCGAGATCTCGATTTCTGAATCAATTTTGGGAAGTTACGTTTTATTTATTTAAAACAGAATACGGAAACAATTTTTTTTTTCTATTGTTAATTTAACATTAAGTAACAAATTATTAAACAGCATAATGTAGCCGATAACTTTCGCGTTGTATGCAAATGGAATTGTAGTCTATTTCGTTATCGGTTCTCTCAGTTCTTGACAACATAGAAACATGGTTTACTTAGCTGTAAAATATTTTATATTCTTAGCAGCACTACAACTAGATTAAATGCAGATCAATTTATGAAACAACAAAAATTCCTTTACTATTACGCCATGTTCAAGTCTTTATCATGGGTACTCTGATTTCTTCATCGTGACAGCCTTTTTTCTGCACTCCAGTCTCGCTTGACAAAAACTAGACAAAACACGCCGACCTTCGTGGACACCATAGAAAATGACCATGACCTCTTTACTACCAATTCCTGTTTTACAACAATAGAAGAATAGACTAGAGTACATAAGATAGACGGTGTTCCGAATTTAAATTCGGATTTATTTTAAGCCCCCGTACACATTGGCCCATGCGTGGCCAATACACGCCATCACCAATGTGTACACGGGGTATTGCTGTATGTTGGCGGACAATTGTCAATGTTGGCGTTGCAATCGGGAAGTTGTTCGGTTTTTTGGGCACACATCAAAGGAATCGTGGCCCAGCGTGGCCTGTTGTGTTTACATAAGGGGCCAAAAAAAAATTGTAATATACATATAGTATTGTAGTATACAAATAAATAGCCGCAGCTTTAATTACTTCGACTTCCATCGCAAGTGGTTAGCCAGGCAGCAATGAGCCATGCGCCAATGTGTGAACACCAATTGATCGTGGTCTACAATTGTGCATTGCAAAGCTTGGCCCATCACAGGCCAAGGGGCTTTATAGACTTGGATTGTTGGCAGATCCTTAACTGATAGTTTGTCTTAGGGATCAACCCTTTACAGTAGAGATACAGTCCGCGTCTAAATCTTTTATGCGTCAGTTAACAATTTATTTGCCCTCAAGCGATAGTAGACAATTGGTTTGATCCTTTTTGTTGATGTAATCCTTTCTAATGCAGTTAATATAATAGAGATATTGTAGGACGTTTGTGTATCTATTTGCTTTTGCTACTAAAAGTATTGTAGTGCACTTTTTTGCGCTAGATTTTCCTTTATCCTTTATTTGATTAGTTGCAATTTAAATAATGGCGCGTAACGAAGGTTTTGATATTTTCATCAGATAAATGTGCATCATGTGTAAATAGAAGTAGCTCTTGATAGTTTACTTCAGTGGCTATTAGTACGAAAATCCCCTATGAGTAACTTCAAACATTCTTCTCGGTTTCATTAGGTTTTACACCGACTTGATTGTGAAATTTCAGCACATCTGTGAATAACAATCGTATTATGGACCCAGGTATTACATAAACATTTTCTGAATAAACCATTCAAGTTGAATGACTTGGAAATTCAATCGATACAGCTCCTGAATTCTCTAAAAACGAGAACGGCACAGAAACATGATATAACCGTTTATTTATAGTTCCCAACTTATAATGCAATGCAAACATAACTTACGATCTCCAAACTCCGGGAAACGGCAAACTATAACGTTACAATATTTACGATTTCGCCTATTTTTCTTCACTCGATAGCACCATTGAATACCGCAAGCCCCCTACTTTATCTAGCGATTTATTAGATCAAATAACACCAGTATCAGATGCACTTAAAGAAGTAACTGCCAAAGAAAATGAACTCTTAAGTCAAGGCATTAAAGACCATGTAACACTCTCTGAAGATGCAAATAACATTGTCGAAGATAATATACATCAGAGTCTTGAATATCAGGGAGCTTGTTCAAACAGTATTTTTGGAAACAACATAAGACATGTATTTGATGAGATGACAGATTTCTGAATAGATTTTGATATAATAAGTAGATGGGGAGCTAAGTTTGGGTTTGTTTATTGCAAATTCTTTAAATAAGAAGAATGGGCCCCAATTTTATAAAGTTTTGGGAAAATAAACTTGAGTCGAGAAGAATTTAATCATATTTTTTTCTTAGCAAAATGTTTGGTTTTGTAGGCCTGTGAGAATATTTTTGGAGCGTATTAATCAATGGGCATTATCGATATGAAATGTATACTAATCATTTTTCGGATGCAAATCTAAATTGATTTAGTTACAATTGACAATTGAAAGTGGCTTGAACTTAGCAACACTAAAACACCGCTGATAAATTACAATAGTTTTCACAAACCTTGCAATTCGATTCGATGTTACATAGTGCTAATATTGTGCATTCAGAATCGGTACAATCTTGGATCCATTCTCAGCCTCTTTTGTACCGCTTAAGACAGTATCAGGATCACTAGTGTGAATGCTTTCACCGTTGCTATTTTCAACGAACACTCCAAGCATACTAATATCACACACTTCGGAAATAAAATTCTTATTACTCGTACATTTAATGCCAGACATTCACCTGTTTACCTTTGTTTGAAGCTACGGACCCTATCAGGGAAGTAACCGATACATTGCAAGTTGATCGACAACCCAGGGCGTGTGAACGTGCCTCGCTGCATTCATTCGTACCTCATCTAATTGCATTTCTACTCTGACGTGACTTGTCACGTTGCAAATTCTGACATTGTCATGACATGACGAGAAAGGGTAAGACAAGAAAGGGTGCAACCCTCAGGTCAACAATAACATTTCATAACGTTTAGAACATTTTGTTAGTTGAGAAAGTTTCTTTGTTCAACAATTTTATCTTGTTTAGATCAAACGAGTTGGATTGTAATCTTAATAGCATTATCGATAATCATATTGCTAAATATTGTATTGGCAGAAGCAGGTCACGGCTTAGAAATTTATAAATTGTGAAACCTGTCAATTTAATTGAATAAGCTTATGATCTTTTTAACCTTTACGTAAGTCTTTCGAACAATGAAGTCGGTTTAATTGAAAAACTTCTTGACTGTACCAGAAAAAAACTAGAGAGTAAGACTATTATTCGTCAATACATTAACTAAATTGCTAGCTATGTAACTTACTAATAAAATACAATGAAAGATAAGTGGTGCTTATCAGAGCTAAAATTAGTTTTGCTATGATTTGTATACCCAATACGAGTACACTCGACACTATACCTTATTAAATAGATAAAGTGTAGAGTTAATATTTTTTACTTGTATGTATTTCAAAATGTTCATAAGATCATATTTATGTTTAGACTGGTGTAGACTCATTAATTATAGTGCTAACAGACGACTATTCATTTGTTATATGCGTTTTATTTTTATGCTTAACCCCGTCGCGACAATTTGACTTAACATATGGATTAAATGACCTCCAAAAACCTATAACGAAACACAATTTAATTCTACGAATAAAATAAATTGGTATCAGCCTCAGACTGATTTTTTTCTCACAATCCAAACGTTCCCAAGTAGCCAATTGTTAATGTTCAACATTATTTTTAACACCAAAAACCGGTCTTGCAACACGGAAGTTAGTCGCACGCCGATTATTCGTATTTTCAAGTAAAATCTCAGCTACAACATCTGTCCGGTCGTGATATTTGTCGGCAGTCCTATTGTCAATTGTTTGCAGTCCGTTGCATCTTGCATTTGTGTTGAAGACGTCACTTTTGACGTGTTATGATTGAAGCTTCGAAGTTTTTGGGTCAAAGAGGTCTTTTTGCTTCCCTGGTATTCTGAAGTGTAGATTTATTGTTCGTTACCTCCTTTTCTCCTTGCTTTCGTATTCATTGTACTATCTTATTTTTTACGGCTGCTGGTTTCTTAGCATCTTTAGTCATAACTTCTGAACTAACAATTACGGTATCATCCAATTCTTCCACCTTGACATTTTATTACTCTCCATGACTAAACTGTTATTTTCGATACCCTAAAAATCGTGCGTTACATACGTTTTCGCACCACCAATTCTATCAATTTACCAAACGACCCATAACCAAATCTTAGTAGCAAGAAATTATACTGTTACCATAGGCCAACCATACGTTTCCTATGATTTATTATGTACGAATAATTCTAATGGGTTTTACGGCTCATAAATTTGTTTAACGCCTTTGATAACTCCGTCTAATGCCATTGATATTGAGAAAGTCTATTGTACATAGTCGTACGCGCATGCCGTAACGTCATTGTAGTCCGTAAAAATATTTTGAGTTATGACCTCTATTGTTTTCTTGCGAGAAAAGACATATTTTAATTTCAAATTAAGTTGAGATTTCCTTTATTTTTATTCGCCGGCACCGTCTTGTTTCCTTTTATTGTGATAATTACGTGAAATTATTTATTGTGTTAGATGCAAAGCAAATAAAATTATAACTTTGAAGAAGCATGGTAATTGTCATGAGTGGTTCAATATTCTGTTACATGATCACAATTGTTCCTTTCCATTTCTTGATCATCTTTATTCATTTTGATTGTCTCATACTTTATTTTGGCGAGAAGTTAGGCTCTATTAGCATTTCTTGTGCTTTACGTAAGAACGCCTTTCGTCGATCAGAATATTTAATTTTCTGTTAAGATGAATCTCTTATTATTCCAAACATGGCTCCGTATTAATATCATTACATAGTCTAGATCCAGTTTTACCCAAATAAATTCTTAGTCTTTATTCCCTGGGTACATCTTCAAAATGTAATAATCTTTTCTCAGACCCTCGTTCACCCTACATATTCCGCCCTTTGCTCTTGGGTGTCACCCCTAACGGTTTCTGTCCAATCGGAACGTCTTAAAATTGCAACTTTATTTTGCACCCTTCTCGGATTGCATAAAAAATATATCAGGGGTGTCCCTTCTTGCAATACAGACCCTAACTGTTCTACTTTTTTCCCAATCGAAAGCAAAATTTAGTTTTTTTTTACTATTTTGTGCGAATTTTGCGGAATCTTATTTTAGTTGTGGTGTCGTTTTTATTTATAAGCTGTTTTTTATTATGTTCTACAATAGAGATGTCGCTTTTTGGGATGATAAATCCGATTTTTATGGTTTTCATGCGACTTTTTGATATAATAATGTGTTTGGATAATTCGATTATATGGCTGCAGATATTTTTGGTTTTTGTGGAAATTAAACCAGTATTCCAAATATCTAAATAAGATACGTTGTATTAATCTTGAGATCCTTCAACATATTAATTCCTAACCCGTATTTTATCTTGTTGCATTTCATTGTGATATTAGTGAGCTTTTTAGTTACACCAAATAATTACTTGTTTTACAAGAACCAGGATTCCAACATAGGTATTTAGCTTAAATTGATTTCTTGCTTCTACCGCTCAATGCTTAGCAAACATCTCATCACTTCTTTGGATATCACCATGAATAATTACGAAGTACTCAATTTTTTTCATGATTCACACAAGCAATAACCGTGCAACCAATAATAATGTTCAAGTGACGTAACACCATAACATCTGTCAGTTTCAATTAGCGTAACTTTGTTCCTTGAATTTAATGTTTCATCTTTCTCACGATCAATTTTGAACTCTATGTCAAGATCAACAGGGTTGATTTCAGGTTTGTCTATATTACCATCGTCGCCTGAAGTTACTATTGCAAATCTTATGCAAATATCCATGTACAACTGAAGGGTAACATCATTCGATGTTTTTGCGTGTTTCTTATAAGCAGACATCTTGTTTTTTATGCGGATTAGTTTTCTAAATACATTTTAATTGGGGGTTCATTGTCGGTCCCCTCAATGTCAAGTTTAAGTTTGACGTAATGTCATGTCGTTATGAGTGATGGGAAATATTGTCATTTGTGGTTTGTGTTAGTTAATCTCCGTTCACGGTTATTGGTTAATGTTGTATTGTCTGGATCGGATTGTTACGGTCTACGGGATAAATTGTTGTGGTACTAATGTGGATTATCTGTTCTATTATTGTGTGCTCCTCTTTGTGTTAGTGGTAGTTAGGAATGTGTTGTCTATTTATTTTTATTTGCGGCTATTTATTATAGTTCAATCATTTATGTTCCTTACTTGATAGATCCTGTACATATCTTTTATCAGGTTTCAGAATGTAGGTCTTCTCTTCCAATTCTGTTATCACTACGTCTTAGAAAACAGTCCAGGTTCATGATACAGTCAACATGTTAAATATGTTTAAGAATTACCTATGTATTTTTTAAATCTTTGCCTTTGGAAAATAATCTGTCATGTTTTTAAGCGTTTTTTATTCTGATGACTTCAAAAGTTTTATTTCAATTATTTTTTAAGTAAACGTATTGTACGAAATAACGAAATCATATTGACTGCTCTCATTTCGAACCTAAAAGCAAAAAGCACAATTACAAAAGCAATAAAGTCACACAATGATAAATCATTTTTCAACTGCCATTAAGTTTTTGACTTTCCAATATTTGGCAGATATTATATGGTATCGTATCATTAATCTAAATCCGTGTACACAACGGTGCTGACACAAATGTGCCGAAATTGTTCAATGATACGATTTCGGCGTATCATTAATATTGTGCCGTATTTTTTTTAATGATGAACTGTGAAAATGTTGAACTATATTAAATGTTTTGTTGTATTTGGCATTAAATTTTTGTGTAAAATCATCATGATTTCTTGTCAGAAGTGGAGCAGTATTGTGAGATTTTCGTAATAACGGATTTTTATACAAAATGTTATTTTTTACCGGACATTCTAAGAAAGAAACACATGCAGACTATAAGCACCAGATCCATTTTGGTATGTTTTAGTAAGCATATTTTTCTCATATTCACAGAGAACAACCCCGTGTTCAATCCAAAAATATTTAAATATATTTTTTTACAAAAATACACCATACTTTTAAATTGTTTTCTGTTGGAATAATGTACGAAATTACTATTTCATTGAATTCTGAAAGACTTTAGACATAATTTTCTGACATGATTCTATCAAAATATTTAGTATTTTTTAAAATAATATCCCAATATTCCTAAGTAGCTATACAATTTCACAAAATCCTTCTCAAATCCCAGCAGCTACTAAAATTAACTTCCTTCATTTCTCAGTCTATCAATATCTAAGATCATCAGTCATGTTTAAGCCGAATACACACTATAATACGCATACGACCACTCACGCACAACCTACGCGATACGATCTATTGTGAACACCCCCTTACTTTTAATGTCAAATGTCCATCTTTTGTGTTATATAGTTTGGGATATTAGAGTCATACGAAATGGAATTTGATTCTTGGATTTGTATTTTTATAATTTTGTGTTTTTTGATTGATAGGATCTTAGAATAAAGGGCTGAACTTCTTAAAAAGAAGTCTAGAACAATGTATTAGACGACTGCGTTAAATACATATACCAATTAGTCCATATTTTTGGTCCCAATTTCATTTTGATGTTCTGTTTGTAGAGTAACGAATTAATCTAAAAGTCGGTGATTTTTGTGTTCATCTATATCAAAAATAAAGAATGATAGGACTGAGAGTTTACCTCATATTTATTTATTAACATACTTAAATTAGTACATCTATCCCAGCAATTATTTATAAATAATCAATAATAGACATTTATAGCACATCCAAGATGTACTTCCATACATATGTATGCACAAGTTAAGTTTCCTCATTAGAACTGACAAATAAGTTTTATCTTTGTTTTGTTTAATGTTGTGCACTTTTAATTTTCTCTTCCCTATCGCATCTCTTTATCGCTCTAAGGTTTGCTGTTAGAGAACCCAGTTTTGGGTTAAGCTCGCCTTTGTACATGTCTTCTCTGTGTTGTGTGTATTTTTATGTTTTTGTGTACAATAAAGAATAATAATAATAATAGCCCCGCAGGGCATCTGAGGCGGATGACGGGGAGTAGCGACCCCGCGGGGCTATATATCCGAGTGCTCCAGGGAGAGTATACTGTCCCCCATCTCCGGCCTGCCGGAGTGAGACATGACGGGGGATAGGTCTCCCGCCTCTTGGCTTGCCTTCATCGGCCGGTCAGAGTGGAGTCGCTAGAGCAGGGTTAACAGCCCACTCGGAGGGTAGGTGCCTCGTGGTAAGTGGCGAGTGGGCCGGTGATGCTGGACCCACAGGGAGCGCGTGATCTGCGTTTAAAGTCCGCCGAGGTATCCTCACCCTTCAGCCGCTCATGTACCTGTTGCCCCCTTGTTGCGATTTAGCGACTGATTCCCGGGGGCCCAGTAAGTGAGTTGGCGAGTCTCCACCTGCCATTTTTACGTGTATTTATTACATTGTTATCGGCAGGTGCCATAGTTCCCGTAGTTTCCCCATTCCTAGTCCACTAGCATCCCATCACAATAGCCCAAGTAGTTTTCATCCATAGTTAGCAATAGTTTAGCACAGAACCGGGGATTGTCCTTGGGTACATTTCTATAGTGTATACAGGGATAATCGTCGGTTTTGTGTCACCATTTCATTAAAGTTGTCTCAAAAGGGCTTCAGCGTGTTGGCTTCGGCCCCACGTTCGCCTCCCAAAAATCCGGGACTCTATAGTCCCGAGGTCTGGAAGAGACATACATTTATAAGTAAGTATACCTATTTGCTGCACATGCATAACTGTAAGTCATGTCAAGGACAAACCATGGATGCACGAGTTAATGATACCTATATTTTTAGACTATAAATAGTCTAGTCTATGAATCTAGTAACCTCCTTTTTCGGTTGAATCCCTGTATTAATTAAGTGGGTAAATGGATTGGAAATTATGCTATTTTCCATGTAGAAGGGATTTAGTGGGAAGCTTGCCAATGCGTTGTATGGTAGCTATGTTCAAGTTTGTGTAGTATCCCAGAATCAGAAATTGGAGCTGAGTAGGAGCTGGAGTACTTACATTGTTTTTATACAAAAGTAGGTACTTATATAATTGTTAAAGGTACAGAAGTGCCTAAGTTTGTTCGTTTTTAATTTTTTTTCATCAAATGAAATAAGTTTTATAACAACTATTCTCCAGATAAACTCCATCCAAAGGTTGTCTGGAAGAAATTGCTGATTAGCGATAAGACCGCCATTTGCCATTTGTACTCTTCTTTGTGTATTGTGATGCCCTGTGTTTTAAATTTTCTTTTTTCTTGGTGTACAATAAAGCATAATCTATCTATCTTTTATTTATTCGCTTACTTCATTTATACTCATGGTTTAATTCGCAGCCACAGATATGGACGAATAGAGCTAGAGTACACTATTTAAATTTTTAGTCTTCTGAACTCAACAAACATTCGCATTTACACTGGCTATTTATTTGTCATTCAAATTCCGAACAAGATTTTTTTACATAATTTAATTTATCGATCACGTTAATATGCTGATCTTGATCGCTCCGTGTTTGTGTAACAAGCCTTACAATTTGCATAGATCCGTAAATAAGGATTACATCAGATTACATTAATAATGGCGGAATTATATGTTAATGCGAGGATTTAAATATGTAGTGTTTGTATTTGTTAGAAAGGTGTCTTTATAAACGCAATAAAACTAACTTTGTAAACACTCCTAACGTGTTGACACTTGATGTGAAACGTCACTCGCCCCTGTTCGTTCTGGTTCTTGGTAACTATGTACACGGTTATAAAATTCTCCTAATTAAAATCAGTTGTAATCCTCATTATTAGTTTTCTTTTAAGCCCTAAACCCAATCAGGTTATGGGCCCAGGCATGGTCCTGGTAGTTATTTCAATAAATTTTTAGTAATCTCATCGTAATTTGTTAGCTTGAAGAAAATCTATATCGCACGTAAAAAAAAACGCCGGCCGGCAACCAACATGGCGACAACAATGAACGCAACAAATTCCCTAGTCGTGGACAAATTAAAAGGCCTAGAAAATTATAATTCTTGGAAATTTATGATGAAGATGGTATTAATCCACGAGGATTTGTGGGATTTTGCGGAAAAGGAGCCGACGGCAGCCGGACAAGACAAAAAGGTACAAAAGGCACTCGCCCGCATCGCTTTGTCAGTGCAGCCTGCTGCATTTACTCACGTCAGGTCTGCGAAGACTGCACACGAGGCCTGGACTAACCTTCAAAAGGCGTATGAGGATAGAGGCTTGTGTAGGAGATTAGCACTATTAAGAACATTATTTAGTACAAAATTGGAAAACCAAACCATGGAGAGCTACCTAAGAAAGATCACTGAAACATCACACCTTCTTAATGAAATAGGATCCCCACTCGATGATGATTTTGTCGCAGTCATTATGTTAAGCGGCCTAACTGAAGATTATGACCCGCTAATAATGGCCATCGAAAATTCTAATATCAAATTATCAAGTGAGGTGGTACAAAGTAAGTTACTACAAGAGTCCTCGCGTCGTGATGACAGCAGCGGATCGGCCTTGGCAGTACAGAAACAACCAAAATGTTTTCGTTGCAAAAAGGCAGGTCACTTTATTAAAGACTGCCCAAGGAAAAATAAACATAGTAATAACTTGAAGAAGGTGGACGAGTCCAAGGGGTCGAAGGCTCTGCTTACAGCCTTGTCAGCGAATATTGAAGCAGATTCCTGGTATGTTGACAGTGGTGCTACAAGTCATATGTGTTGTGACAGGTCAGTGATGTATAATTTTGTAAAAGGTAAAAGTTTAGAAGTGAAAGTGGCCAATGGGGATAAGTTATTCACTGAAGGTGTAGGGACTGTAAGATTAAAATTGTTAAATGGTGCAATAAAAACAGTTAGCAATGTTTACTATGTACCTAAATTAAGTGGAAACTTGTTGTCGGTAAGCGCTATGATTAAAAGGGGTTTCAAGGTGGTATTCAGCCTCAGGGGGTGTCATGTGTATGATGATGGAGTAGAGGTGGTAAGTGCTACTCTTACAAAAGGCATGTATAAACTAAACATAGCCGAAACACTACCAGCCACTTCTGGCGATGTTACAGTAGCTTCTCAGGCCGCTGTGGAGTGTCTGGTACTGAATGCAGCAGTTGAGGATGGCGCTTATGAGACGGAGACAGACCCAGTACCAGGTGCATTCTCAGAACAGGTTTGGCACAGACGGCTTGGTCATCTCAACCGAAGAAGCATGAAACTTCTTAGTAAAGGTATGGTTTCAGGTATTTCTTACAGTGATTCTAATTTTAAACCCTGTATTGCATGTATACAAGGAAAGCAAAATAGATTACCGTTTCCTAAGAAAACCTACAATAGAGCGACTGAACTGTTAGAGCTGGTACATACTGATCTGTGTGGCCCGATGCCATGTTCCTCATTTAGTGGATCAAAATATTTTTTACTTTTCATAGACGATTTTACCAGAAAAACTTTTGTCTATTTTTTGAAAACAAAAAATGAAGTTTTTGAGAAATTTAAAACTTTTAAAGTCTTAGTTGAGAATCAGACAGGTAAAAAGATTAAGATTCTCAGGAGTGATAATGGTGGCGAATATATAAATTCAAATTTTCAGACGTTCCTGAAAGACAATGGTATTCGACACCAAACAACAGTTCCTTACTCGCCGCAGCAAAATGGCGTGGCGGAACGAGCCAACAGAACGATTATGGAGACAGCAAGGTGTATGCTGCAGGATGCAAACCTGGCTCAACAGTTCTGGGCAGAAGCTGTTAATACAGCTGTTTATATTCGCAACCGTTGTCCCACAAAGGCAGTAATGGGATGCACTCCAGAAGAAAAATGGACAAAAAGAAAGGTATCTATCAAACATTTCCGAATATTTGGCTGTGTTGCATATGCATTGAATCAAAATCGAAAAAAATTAGATTCTAAATGCAAGAGATATATATTTGTTGGTTATTGCGACGAAACTAAAGGGTATAGATTGATTGACCCTGAGTTTCCAACAACTTGTATTAAAGCCAGAAATGTTACCTTTTTAGAAATTAAATTACTAAGTAAAGTGTCAAATGATGATAGTAAGATAACAGAACAATTTCAAAGTTGCACTCGTGATGATAGTCAACCTAATCAGCCTGAACCTCCCGTACAATCAGAATCATCTGTTGTAAACATTAATTTATCTGATGACACTACGTTGGAAAACAACCAAAGAGAAAGTATAAGCACAATAGAAGATTCTGAGAGCTCTCACTCGAGCTCGCTGGAGGCCAGCGACCCTGCCGATGAAACTTATGTCCCAGGTTCGTCTGATGAAGACTATGATGATACAATGGAGTCGCAGTCGACATATATGGTGAGCACATCTATAGAGGCAGATACACCACAGACTGTGAAAGAGGCACTCGCAGGGAAAGATGCGAAACATTGGAGAGAAGCAATGACTAGTGAGTACAAGTCATTCATTGATCATAATTGTTGGACCTTGACTGATAGACCAAAATCACAGAAACCTGTCAAATGTAAATGGGTTTTTAAGATCAAAAGAGGTTTGGACAGTGAACTTTTAAAATATAGAGCTCGATTGGTGGCCAAAGGTTGTACTCAAAAGCATGGAATAGACTATGAGGAAACTTTTTCTCCGGTCGTCAGATATTCCACAATACGAACATTGCTAGCTTTGGCAGCTGAATACAATATGGAAATAGAGCATCTTGATGTAAAAACTGCATTCCTTAATGGTAATTTAGAAGAAACAGTCTTCATGGAACAGCCCGAGGGTTTCCAGATAAAAGGTCAAGAACATAAGGTCTACAAATTGAATAAAGCCATTTATGGTTTGAAACAAGCTTCGAAAGCTTGGTATGAGAAAATTGACCATGTTTTATGTAACAAGTTAGGTCTTGTTAGGTCATCATCGGAACCTTGTGTTTACATAAAGTCTAATAGCAATTCAATGATAATAATTGCTCTTTATGTTGACGATATAATTTTGTTTACAAAATGTAATTTAGAAGAAAAATTGAATATAAAGAACGGATTAATGAAAGAATTTCAAATTACAGATCTAGGGCCAGCTCATCAAGTTCTTGGGATGAGACTGTGTAAGGAAAATTATAAAATTACTCTGGATCAGAGCAGTTATATTCAAAGAGTCCTGCAAAAATACAAAATGGATGATTGTAAGCCATCACCCACACCCATGGAATCAGCACTAAAACTACCAAAGGGTAATCAGAAGGATGATAACTTAGACTATCGAGGTCTAATTGGTTGTCTCATGTATATTACTGTCTGCACCAGGCCGGACATTGCTCATGCAGTCAGCTATTTAAGTCAGTTTAATGAGTCTTTTACAGAAATCCACTGGAAGGCAGCAAAAAGAGTTCTGCGCTATTTGAAAGGTACGATAAATCATTGTCTAGTTTTCAAAAAAAGTGGCTTAGACGTCATGGCGTACGCAGATGCTGATTGGGCGAACGATGATGGGGACCGCCGGTCATACACAGGGTATGTATTCACCATTGGACAGTCCATAGTTTCCTGGGAAAGTCGTAAACAAAAAACAGTGGCATTATCTAGCACTGAGGCTGAATACATTTCCTTAGCAGATGCCTGTAAGGAGGGTTTATTTATTCGTAACTTTTTAAAAGATATTATTAATAAGAGTGTTATTATAACAATGCATAATGATAACCAGTCAGCATTAAAGTTGTGTAAAACCTCCCTTTTTCATGCAAGGACTAAACATATTGATGTTAGACATCATTTCATAAGACAATGTGTCAATGATAAGATTGTAATGTTAAAATATTTGTGTACAAGTGATATGCTTGCTGACATTCTAACTAAACCTTTATGTAGAGTGAAACATAATAACTTTGTATCTCAGTTATTGTTAACTAAATAAGTTTAAGTTTGCTATGTAAGCTAATGTTCTGAATTAATGTTTTGTTTTTTTTTGGATTTCATGAACTGAGTTTTTTGTGTTGAGACTCACAAAGCTTTTTTTTTTTTTGGTAGTAAGTTGTTGTAAGTTGAGTAGTTATTGTTAATTAGGAAAGTAAATAATACTTGTTTTGTTTTTAAAGAAAGTTTATTTCTTTGCAATGCTACAATTTTTTTTTGTCACAATGATGCTTGTGAAACTTTTTGCATTGCTGGTATACTTATTTGTTTATATGCTTATTGTAATGTATGTTCATATAGACAGTTTTAGTTATTATTTTATTGGTTTAAGGGCCAGTGTTAGAAAGGTGTCTTTATAAACGCAATAAAACTAACTTTGTAAACACTCCTAACGTGTTGACACTTGATGTGAAACGTCACTCGCCCCTGTTCGTTCTGGTTCTTGGTAACTATGTACACGGTTATAAAATTCTCCTAATTAAAATCAGTTGTAATCCTCATTATTAGTTTTCTTTTAAGCCCTAAACCCAATCAGTATTGGCATCAGAAATAATAATAATTGTTTTTTTTTTTTTTGTAGTTGAGAGGTTAATTAACTGCAAATATAGTTTGGGTATCATATTATCCGAAAAGAAATTGGTGTACAAAGCCGTAGCATTATGATAAAGTCAGAAACCAAACATTATTCTGTTATAATTAAATTAAAATTTTCAACCTATTACAATTACCTACTTAATTTTTAATTTTGCATTATTTTCTCCCCATTTCAATTCAATTCTCATTTGCCATATGTTTAACAACCTCATTTTCTAACCCCAGTCATTATGTGCATTTTTATTCCGTCTATGCACAGTACCATTTCTTGATGACAAGAAAACCTTGTCAAAATCACACGGAACTCAGATTGAACATTTTGCTTACTCAATAGTTAGAGAGGGCGCGCAGCACGTGCTAGCTGAGGGCTTAGGAGGGAACTAGTTTGGGGTTCCTTACAAACTATAGAAATACCTTTAATTACAATGTTTTTTATTACAAGTAGGTAGTCAACGTAAAGATATAAACTTAGTTTTCTAAAAAACGAATATGAATTTTCACGTTATTCAATTTTCACAGTGAACCGTTGTTTCAATAAAACGGACGTTAATACTGTCGCTGAAATAGGCTCTAAGTGTTGAGAGGCTCATTTCGTCTAGATATGTTTTGACGATACTAAGTATTAAAAGTCGTAAACTAGAGACTTCTCTATTTTTCCTGACACACAACAAGTCCAGAAAATTCTTAAAAAGCATGACATCATTTTAATAGGCGTCTTTATGCTGGTTAAGGAAAGTGCCATCATCTTGACAAATATTTTTTTTTATAAAAATAACTTAGATTGTCTCATCTTCAGAACAAAAAGTCATACAGAACCCAATACTCCTACAATTACGTTATATTCGCCCACAACTCGGTAGAACATGTTATTACATTTACTGCACTCTCGGTTTTTGAGTCCCCTCTGTAGGGTGCAGCGAAATGTCTCCATCATTGTGACGTCATGGCTTCATATTGATTTGATGGATTATTTTTAACATTTTTATAGTGTTGTACGAATGTAAATGTAGGGTGTTTAGCTGTTCTTGGATGGGTGATTTGAACGAGGGAGTATATAGAAGAAAAATCTATGTTAGTTTTATCATACATACATAGTTTAGCTATGCATATTATATAACATAACACGCCTGCGCTACATTACTAATTATTATTTATTATTGTAAAGAGAAAATATCTAGGTATGTAACAAACACTAACGCCAAAAAACGCGAACTAGAACTTCTCCAAAACGAATATCGTCATTAAAAATCTACGGTATTCCTTATTATGGTATGGTATCTTTTATTGCTGTGAAACTGCTCGAAAAAGTTCAATTGCGAACTTTCATTTAGTAAATTCACCAGTAAATATTCGGGTCCCCAACGTTTTGGGCCTCAAATAACATAGCAAATCCGATCTTATGTCATACCGTCATCAAGGGACCGCGGATCCCCAAAAGCCTGACAAATCTAAATTGAGGACCCATTTTACAGTCACCATGTTAGAAGATAGTAACTTCGGGAATAGGGACTCAATCCTTGTGATTAAGTCTACTTTACATCGTATTGACTAGCTTCCAGCAGTTTCACCAGCTTTCTGACGGAATTACTTCCCATACCCGATAAAAATTTAATTTATAAAACTCAAAAATAATGAGGCTTTCTATTGGTAAAATAATATTGAAAATAAGTTTAGTAGACCCAAAGATGAAATTGCATACAACGTCACAAGCTCACACTAACTTACAAACATTACCTCTTTACAATATTTGTACCTATTAATTGTGTGTTTACCGAATGCATTTACTATCGAATGGACATATAATATGCACATTTTGAATGTTATTAATTTTCCACCAGTCAAACCAGAAGACGCAAGTAACGTTTCAATTTACGCTAAGCGCTCATACGCGTACATAATACATGGTTGGCGCCCCCTCATTTCCCGCAATATCCGATGTCACGCTTCCCCAACGTGTAATTGTACAAACGGACAACTTTCCATTATTTCTAGTGAGCATTGAGGAAGTGAAAATGCCTAGACTTTCACTGTGATCAGAGGTTGCCAGTGGTTTGTTTTCATAATCAATCAGCTGTCATTGGGTCTGATGTTTGACAAAAAGACGGCTGTACTATGCTTCTTACTAGTTATAGAAAACCGAAGTTCGACTTCTTTGAAGGGTTAAGGATATTTCGGCAATACCTTTTACCGAAAGCCTAATACAAAGGTTTTTTAATTAAGTTTTTATACATCTCAGTCGGGTTTTTGAAGTCCCAAAATATTATCATTTCTTAAGGTTTATTTTGTTTTTACCTAAAATCATTTTCGGATTTTGCAGCATGAAGGTGACTGTTTGAGTCTTTGTGTTGTGGTAGGTACATCAAAACATATATCCTTATCATTATCCTCTTTGACATTTTGTATAAAACTCCCGATTTTCATTTGACATATCCAACCAACTTCTTACTCCATTCAATCGCAGACTGACGTCTTGCCTAAAATATTCGAACAAATAAAAATTGAAATATACTTGTAACGTACTATTTATCATATTGACTCTAAGCCATAAGTTACAAATTGCCTCCATAAAACCTATATTTTGATCCGTTCTTCCGCTATCAATCAACCACGGTTGGCAATTTAAAATAATATTTGAATCAATTACATACAAATTGGGGGTCGTGGGGGTGTGTTAGCCATAACTGTTTTGTCACATCTGGCGTTCTTGGGCGCTGTTTAAGTTATGAACGAAAGTCTTTTACGGTCTAAAGATTACGCATATTAAAACCAAAACTTAATTATTCCTGATACAGTTATTTTTAGGGTTCCGTACCTCGAAAGGAAAAAACGGAACCCTTATAGGATCACTTTGTTGTCCGTCTGTCTGTCTGTCTGTCTGTCTGTCTGTCTGTCTGTCTGTCAAGACCCTTTATCTCAAAAACACGTGGACGCATCAAGCTGAAATTCACATGAAATACTCAGGTCTGTTGTCCCTTTAAGCTGTGAAAATATCAAACTTCTAAGCCAAGCCAATCAAAAGATACAGCCGATTATGTCGATATTTTCAGCAAATTTTCGACATTCGCAAAGGAATCAAAACCTACAGGATACTTCCCGTAAACTCAGAGCCTTGAAATTTGGCATGAAGCATTGTCATATAATGCAAATATAGGAAAAATTTCGAAAATCTCATTTTTTTAGTTATATAATATAAAAAAAATATTTTAATAAAATGTAACTTACTACCTTATTTCTCACGAACGAATAAAGATATCAAATTGAAATTTATACCAAATACCTAAGTCTATTGTCTCTTTAGGCAGTGAAAAAATCAAACTTCTAAGTTAACGCGATCAAAAGATACAACGGTTATACCGACACCTTAGACGAATTTCCGTCACACGCTAGGGAATCAAAACCTACAAGGTACTTTCCGTGAACTCAGAATCTTGAAATTCGCCAAAAAGCAACGTTATATAGTACAGATAAAGGAAAAATTGCGAAAATGATAAATTTGAAGTTACATAAAATATTACAAACTCTAAACTGTGAAAAATTTTAAATCATTCAAAGGTCATTGGGCACCTTAGTATGGAAACCATACCCACGGCGGATACGAACGAAATATAGCGCAGTGTCATGATAAAGGCTCTGATTTACTATGGCATTAGTCGCATCAATGTGAACCATGGGAATCTAGAGAAAATCAGGTGTAATCATCAAATATTTTCCTCATTTCAATGGGGAATTTAAACAACCAAGTTTGACGGATTTGAGAAATCATTTCTTTGTAGTGAAAGAGTATACTCGCCGTTTATTTCCATTGTCATCAGGTCAGGATCTGATGACGGAAATCCTGAGAAATCGAGGGCAACTATCAGAAATTGTAGGCCCATAGGATTAAAACTTGATTCTCAGATGTATGTCTGGTGACTATCAAAGAGTGAAGGTTAGGAAGTTAGAGCTTACCTGATGATGGAGACGTGAGAAAGTCGAGAGAACTCCTCAACGGTATGTTTTAGTTACGTCGTGTTTGGGCTTATATTATTCGTATTGACGAGGACTTTTCACAAAAGTTAAAAATAAAATTTTTTTACAAAAAAAAAACAACTTCTAAAAACAACAAGAAAACTGTTTATATGCATCGGTCTAGATCTCGGTGGTTAAATAAATATAGATGCATCCTTTAGACACCGACTTCTAGACCGATGCACCTAACATCTTTTTAATTTTTTTCTTGCTTTTGTTTTCTTGTTGCTTTTTTATATGTTTGAAGTTGGATTTGTTTGTAAAATGCTACAAAATAAAATAAAGCCGACTTTATAAAACAAAGAAAGGGACAGAATTACACTTTTGTCAAGGCTCCGGAAACGTAAAGCCAGCAGCCCTGAATCCTACTCTCTAGCAGTCGTAGTTACAATTCGACAGTTATAAGTCGTCAGGCAGTTTCGAAAATAAACTGAAACTGATGCTCGTTAGGTGATTAATCCCTCAAAAATAAAAGATCCCATTAGTAGTGAATTCTCATCACCTAAAATAAAATAAGCTCCAACACAAGGTTACGTTATAAATTGTAAAGGAATTCCCGTAACTATATCTGATCTTTGCTATCGATCCCACAATGGCAGTCAAACCTGTCTATGAGGAAAGTCTTCGCCAATACGAATAAAATAAGCCCAAACACGTGGTAGTTGCAACATACCGTTCAGGAGTTCCCTCGACTCTCTGTAGTCTCCATAATCAAATCAGCTCCAAACTTTCACTGTTTACCAGTACCCTCAAAAATACACTCACATGTCTGGTTTTGACTCGATGCGTGCCTACAATATTCAAGAGTTGCCCTCGATTTCTCAGGGTTTCCAGATCCTCATCAGATCCTGGTCATCCGAATTAGCATCTTCCTTCTTTATGAAAAGTCTTTAACAAAAAAAAACTAGCATTGCAACCTGTACAATCCTCTGAAACTGCTTTTTTTATATTTTTCAAACGATCCTGGACATTCGTCTCCATGGAATTTTAATAAAATATTTATATTCAAAGAAACGTCATACCATTCTCCACGATTTAAAACTACTTTGATTCATGTCCGCCACTTTTTACAAAGCGGGTAAGATATGCCCAATGACCTTTAAGACATAATTAGTTATTTTCAATCAGATTTCTGAATGATGACTATAAAATGTTGTATATAAATAACTTTAATAAAATAACTTTTACAAGGTACTGGCCTACTATTTTAGTTATAGGTATTATAAAATAAAAAATATGAACTATTTTGACTCTCACGAAATTACCATAACTATGATTGTTCTAAACTGAACGGTTGGCGCGAGACTCACTTTTTATGTATTTATCTATACAGAATTTGTACGGAACCCTCGGTGCGCGAGTCCGACTCGCACTTGGCCGGTTTTTTTTTTTCTTTTAAGGAATAGAGTAACTGCAAGTGTTAGATATTTTAGCAGTATATAATTTTAATTTTAATTGGTGGCAGTAACTCTTTAAAGATCAGTATGTATAGATATCATCTTCAGGTCATCAAAATGAGTTTGTATCACTTGCATATTATATGGTCAGCTACAATGCCCAATGAAACAAACTCAGGACAACCCACCCCATTTAATAGCAATAAAGACTGTAAAAGAATCAATAGTTCTCAATTTTCGCCACAGGAAGAAGCCGCTCCCTATCCACCGTTCTTGCTTTTTGTTTTTCGCTTATAACTGGAACCCCATACATACAAACTTAGGCTATAATACACCCTGGTTCCTCGAGCATCGGACCGAGAAAACTGTCACGGTTAAGCAGACAGCACTGTTTGGGTGTCGACCACCTACGCTATTATAAGGGCAATAGAATACGGCTTTTTAAGTTATTTTTATCGTTATGAAATGTTTTGTTTCGTAATTGATTCGAAGAATAGTTTTCGTCAAATTATTTTGCCGTTCATATTTTGCTGGCTTTTGCCCTGCGCAAGCGTTTTAAAAAAGCTTGTAGGATTATGGGGATAATTTTTTCATAAAGTGTGTAAAGAAAAGGAGAGATATTATAGGTAGCCGATAAGTTAATAGATCTGGGGTAAAAAAGTTCAAAAAATGTTTATAAACGAGTTTTTTTACTGCTAGTCGTTTGCAGCACAAGTCCTAATAAAAATGCGGATTACCTCATATTTTCACAAAAACACTAGCACTCTTAAACCGTGATGACTGCCGTCCAGTGAAGCCTCAATCACGCACGAGTGAACAGCACGAATTGACAACTACTAGCAACTCTTCAAAAAACTGAAACAAAAACCGCTTTAGTTTAGCTTTCTTAAAAGACTACCTTATACTCGCAGTTTACCTGCGTCCCCAACACACTCCTGTCTGTGTAAAATATAAATTACATAGCAAACAAAAACAATATAAATTACATAGCTTTCTACTGGTATAAGAATTTTCAAAATATTTTCAGTAGATCTAGAGATTACCCCCCTACAACTTCCTCACAAACACACAAACTTTACCTATTTATAGTATGTATTAGTAGACTCGTAGACGAGGAAAAAGACCAAAGTAAAAAGTTACCACTTTTCAAAACCTAAATTGATTCAATAATTCCCGTCAAAAGAAGTTTTTTGAAGTCGCTTCTGAAGTGTCAATTAAGTTGGCAAGTTATTAGCATCCTAGTACTTACATACGAAGTTGGAAGTCGAAGTCGTTATAGTTGGCGAACTTCGGTTAGCTCGAGTTACCGTTCCACTCAAACTTTAACGTTTGAAATATTTAGTTAGGGCATAAGTGGGAAAATTAGCGCTAAATTTTCATGGAAAGTTTGTAATAAAATTATGGAGGGAAGCGAGGCTTTAGTGGAAGGTGGGTAATGAAGTAGTTCATGGGTAGAATTTGAGTGTGTCTGAATTTAAGCGCGTTTGTGTAATGGCGAGGTTCCATCAAAATTTACCGTGTACATGTGTACGCTTAGGCCCTAGCAAATTGCGCGCACATGCGTGTAGTTTCGGTGACGTTTTAATCAAGAGTTAGAACTGGTGGGATCTCAGTAAAATAGGTAACGAATTTTTAGTCAAAAAGTTAAAATCTAATTTTAGTTACCTAGTAAAATGTAAGACGAGATTCAAAGGAAAGGTTTTAAGTTATAACTTCTGAAAACTATATTGTACAAACTGTTTCGAGGGAGTCCTGTAATTTATCGGCAATACCATGCTTAGACTTAATTAGGTTTCACATATCCTTAACAACCGGTTTTTTATTTTCAAATAATACAACTGAAAGCAAATTCTACTACTATGTTAATAAGTCTCATTTTTCATCAACCATGTATTCCTCAACCCTTTCAAAATGTTTATCAATACTACACAGAATATTTGGTTCTTTCAATATTATTCCTCAATGCATCTTAATCAGCTAACACAAACATGTTGTGATTCAGAGTGTTTGTATGTTTTCGCGAAACGATCAAAATATTTTTCAGAGAAAGCTGATGGAATGATTTGATTCAGTGGTGATCAACATTTTTTGGATTACGTCAAATCTAGGATCCTCTTATATTCGCAGATTGTTTTTGGGTCCGTAATATCTGCGCATTCTATTAGTTTGCCTAAATAAAACCAAATGATGTGTCATTTGTTGGTGTTTACCTTTAATAGGGTAGTGTCCAGGGTCGAAATAATGAAATAATATTTAGTCCGCTTTTTAGATAATCAAAAAATATTGGATACGTATTTTTTCTTTTTTTAATTAAACATAAAATGACAAAGATAATACACTTCAAAAATTAGGAGTGGGGGCCTTTTACGTCACAGTGTCCTGAAAATTGTAGCAACTTGTGACGTCACACTCAACTTTAACACGCTATATCTTAACAAGTTCTGATCCAATTTAAAAAAGAAAAAATACGTATCGCTTAATTTTGGACAATCTACAAGACGGACTAATTATTATTTTTTAGGAAACTAGCCTATTAGGTGTGCAGTATTTGTATCCTAGTCTTAAGAAAAATAAGTTATGCATGGTTAGCTGTAATACCTGTTGGTAAACCATAAATAAATAAATAAATTTGTTCACAATAAGTAAAAACAAAAAATACAAACCTCCAATTGAGAAGGTCCTCATTTTCGGAAAGTTGTTTATAAACGCAATCTCAAATGGAACTATTAAGAAAGTCATTCTTAATAGTTCCATTTCATATGCTAAAATATTTTTTTTCGATAAGATAGCTAACGATCTGCTTACGACAACATTTTGAGACCAGCTTTTTGTTCTATAACATCTTTTTGCATCCACGAGTACCACAAGGCCATGTTGAGAACCGCTGTTCTATTGTTTACTCCGCCTAAATGCATCACCTTGGGACGTCTGTGACCCATTTACGTATTCGCGATTCGTAAAATAAATATATTTTGTGTTAAATGACGTCAGAGGATGAATCGTGTCGAGTTACCTTAGCTCAAGGTGTGTTTATATTAGCTCATCTGAAGCTAGGAAACGGGAGAAAAATAGCTTGATGATTGATACAGTTTCAGGTCTATATCTATTGGATTTGGATTCTTCAATGTTTAATAAACCTTTTGAGTTGTAATGTTATTTGCAACAAGTCTGAATACCGTATCCTGAGCCTTATTGACATCAAACATCTTCTCCGACCAATTGCAATTTCATGTAGAATCCATAACAAATATGTGTTAAGAAACCGACAAATGGCTCATAATTAGATCCCACAAGGAAGAGTGTACTCCAACAATACGCCTTGGCAAAAAGCCCTGAAATTGTCCCTGAAAGTATTATTCAATTTATCACTCAGTACCATATATCAATTTGCTGCGTAAAATATGAACAATAACTTCATCAGAAATGAGGTTAATAGGTAACTTTAGATGTAGGTGTACACTGTATATCCAGTCTATTATAGCACGTACTTCGGTATTTAGATCAGAATCGTGTACACCTTGCTTATTTATTAGGTTCTTGACTTGCGTTACGTCATTACCTAGATCTTTACCTTATCGAGAGCCACTGCGGTTTTGAGGTTGCTTTGATCAAGCGAGTTGGCCGCGAAGGTTTGTGAAATTGTGGTTAGTTTCAATTGTTTCGAGTGTTAAGCATTTCTGGATCGCTATTCGCAAAATAATTTTATTGACAACACTTTGAATCATTACAGCACAGTTATTGTCTGTGTTATCATGAAACTATTCAAGTTTCATGATATCCACATATGGTCTCAACTACCCGTCATATTGTCCTCAAAACCAAAGGAAGTGTTTATTCCTTTCAAACTTAAATGTCTCTTACTGTTAACCAAATGACCCACATATCATAAACTAAATGAATCGAACACTTCTTTTTATGAGTTTGTTGCCTGTGTATTTACATCACCGACCTAAAATTGTTCTTCACGCTCTTTAACCCTTATGAGTTGGGCAGATGTCCAAGCGCTGTCATCAGCAGATCCAGTTATAGCTAGTTCTTCCTTGATTCGCTTAGTAACCAGTGCAGAAACGATTAAATTGACCAGATGGTACAGGACAGTAAGACTTACTTCTGCTTCTGCAGAAAAAAAATGTGTTCTTTCTGTAAATTATCTGAATCCTGAGAAAAGGTTATGGCAGTCGATTCTGTTTGCCACTTAGGCGATTATCACACTGCCCCGCATGATGCAGCGTAGTGCGTGGATGCGTTTTTTTCCGTTGTATGGAAATATCTCCGTTTGTATGGAAAACACGCATAGTCCAACACACTGAAAATGCATCCACGCGAGTTCATGCGGATCACGCACATACATGCGGAGAAACACGCACCCCCGCGCGTAGGTGCGGGGCGAGACGCAAGGTATGGCACACTGAATCCCGCAATGCCGCGCGTGATTTTGAATGGGCGTGACGTGTATATTTGAAAATGGAACTCGCTGTGCGTGAATTTACAAAACGCACCTACGCGCGTGAGTGCGTGAAAAACCCGCACGATGATGCAGATCTGCACTCCCGCAGGAACGCGCGTAGGTGCGTCGACACGCAAGATGCAGCGTGATGCGGGGCAGTGTGAAGATCACCATACATCCACGACTAGATTATAAAAATACCTCGTAAGTCACAAACCTAGAACTGTGAAAGTGTCTTACAAATACAAAATAATTGAACCGTAAAAGATTGATATCGCTAACCGTATACATTGTGACTTTTGTATCGGCAGGCGGCAAAAAAATCTTCCCTTCCCCTATAAATATCCATAGGCCACATACTGCCGAGGCTCGAGTACTTTACGATCCAAAACTAGATACAATTTACGATCGAATATCCCCCATATTAGTTACAAGTGGATGAGTTTCGATCGAATCGATTATTTATTATGCGATTATCGTTCGCGCGTAATGTGGGATACCGAATCGAGTTGGATTCAAAGTCACTGGGTATTAATTGTTTGGTAATTGCTGGTGACTGTGAAATCAGTGCACACAAACAGACGGACACATTGATATTCACAAAAGCCGGATACGGCAAATATAGAGCTTTAAAACCCCTAAAAATGAAACCAAACTCTAAGAACATAAAACCATCTGTAGCCTTTAAATTTCTCATCATCATATTGGCTCTTTTATCAAAAAGCTCAAAAGAAACACAAACATCTTAAGTTCAGTTTAATAATAAATTCAGATGTCATTAAGCTGAGTAAAAACCTGTGTCGCCGTCAACATCTACCCTCGTCACATTGAAATGAATAATTTTGTTCGTAAATTCGCTATGTAGGTCGGCTGGACGAATTTGGCTAATATGTTCTGCCTCATCTCTATTTTCATCTGTGCTTATTTTACCTTTATTGTTTGTTTTGGTTTGTGATGTTAATGTTTGTTTAACTATTTGTTTGATTACTTCATTAACTAAGTAGTCTGTTAATGCTGCTTCAATTAGGGCTCTATATTTTAAAATTTAACGCTATGTATTTCCAAATTAAATTTTCAATCATACCTTTACAGAATCGATCTTTCTTACCTTTATATTAAACTGCATTGTAGAGGACAATTGATTGAAGAACCTTGTGTGATGTAACAATATCATAGCAATAGCTGGTGGAACTCATCTTTAAAAGATAGCCACCCATCCAATGGAAAGATCACGTCAAGCGTAGCTTAGTCTTATGATCGACCAAACCATGAGGCTGCTAACTTAGTCATTTACTTAATACCACATAATGCACTTCCAACTAAACCTACATTTCTCAAAGCATAGTTAAGCACGGTAATTTCAAGCTACGTTCCTTAGTCTAATGTTGACACATCGTTATACATCCCCAAAGCAGTTGGCTGTTATGTCCACATTGCACGGTTAATGACTGCCATTATGATGATGATAGTAATCGCTTGGCCCTGAGCCGTGGGAATTCAACAAATGGCAAACTTCAAATGGACAATGGTGCTCTGTTCGTGTTTGATGTCATAAAGTCTTAGGATAAAGGCGAAGGATTGAATTACATCAGGCTAATTACCTAATGCTTCTCAGTTACGCGTCAGTAACATAGAGGTGAAAAAATAAAATATGCTGATAGGTACTGACATTTATATACATCATTATTTACATTTTAATTAAAATCTATTCTAGTAAAAACCAAAAAAATACCTACAACAAAAAAATTCGTCCCCATCGCTGTCGATGGGGAGCGTGCCCAAGAGGCTGGCAGCATTAGCTCTTTGAATCGCCATGCAAATCCTATGTCCATGCTGTTGAGTCCTAAAAACTTCTTCTAAGTTTGACATGAACTTCTAAAACTACACCAAAATCATGACTCTTGGAATACTAATAAACAAAGACTAGTCTACCTTTCCCATCATAATGTAAGTATTTAAAGTCAACTAGTGTACCTAATATTGCAATTGCAGTCAATCTGCATATTCCTAAGACTGAACACTATAATTATATCACACCTTCTTGAGTCCCATACATCATAATCTCGATCAAGGTCCGTACCGTCGACCTATTATATCCTATTACAGTACAAGGAAGCCTTACTATTCATAGTAATGCAAATAATGCACACGACTTTATCTACTCTGTGATTTTCTTCTGCAACTATAGTCTTTGTTATAGTGGCCAGCGTGACCTGTCTGAACTTCGAATATTGACCACCAGGAGACTCCAGGCACAAATCTCTATTCAAAATTATTCGCCAATTGTCGTACGTCCGAAGCATCGCTTATTATAGTGATAGCTTTCTCATGCATTTTCGATCACATCGCTATTCAAACACACGACAACATTGTCAAATATAAGCATAAACTTGACGCTCATGAGTTTTGTTGGCAAAGAAGGAAGGAAGACACGGCTAAGACGTCTCCGGTTGGTTGAATTCTCTAAGTGTTTGAGCTTCGGGTAAGCTGATAATGCTAGTTTGGTATGACCATGACCAAGAGTGGTCGTGGGCGGATGTAATGTAGGAAATCTAGCTTTGTTACTGCAGGTGTATTCTGAATAGATATTGTTTTTTTTTGTTGGATTCTTTAACAATAAGAATCAAATATCTAGCCATGGCTTGCGAAATTTTACAGAGGTAGTTAACATATTAAAAAAAAGAAAAAAATAGAACGTAAATGCAGTTTGCTTCACATAAATTTTATTTCAATTGCGCAATTTAATAGCTAAGCTGCATCTCGATCATAAAGTACGTTTTATATCGATTTACATACAACTCAAATAGCCGACCGTTTCCCTAATTTCTTTCAAAAGGGACTTTTTATATGTCTTTAAAATTTATCTCTGTACGTCCCTTTGGCTCGTAAAACGTTTCATTGCCTTCTGTGGCCACAGTCGTAAAATCCTTTGTAAAAAATACATGAGCAAGTTTTATAAAATTCTTATGTCTATTAAGGATTTGTAGATGTTTCTATTATTCGGTTTACGATGTCGTAATGCCTTGTATGGTGGTTTGATGGTGAATTAATGGGATTTAAATGGCACTAACTTTTTCTATTATTGTTTCAGGTAATAATTGCTCTATGTCATCATCTGCAGTCATCAAGTACTCGTAAACGTTAATCGTCAAGTGAACGAGAAAGTTTAATTGTAGAAAACACAGGTTTGTTATGAGAATAAATCTAGGTCTGTAATGTAACAGAGCAAAATGCTGCGCATAAAAATCTTCTTGTAGATGAAACCCTACAAGTAAAATTTGAACTACGTCGCACGTTCTACGTTCTAAAGGTACAAGATGGCTCTGTTATAGTCTAAAAATAAAATAACATATAATGTAAACCAAACAAGCTTTTGTTAGCTTGACCTTTAGAAAGAGGAAACAAAGTTAAAAACGAGTTACAAAAATCCCACACAATTGTAATAGGACTACCTCTGACGGACAAATATTTTACCAGTCATTCAGAAAATAATTCAGTATTCAATTCTTCTGGCATTATGTATGTAGGCGTATCATTACCAACGCTTGGGGCTTATCCATTCGATATTCCTTTTATACGGATACCTTGCCTTCATAATCCATGATATTTATACCCCCACGCAGAAACATCTTTGCTAAAACAATTTGCAAATAAATTAAGCTCAAGGCAAGTTAGGCCGATTCTCAATCATAAGCTGTGAGCTATGGGAATATTTATTATCGCTCTTTCTCATTAATTGGCAGATGATGTAGACAGGAAAGTGAATAATCGGTGAGATGGAAAAGTCGTCACTATTTTCGATATAATAATTAACAACCACGTGCGTCACATTGATAAGGCAACAGATCATTATGACTAATTAATAACAAATGACTATTTCTATCACATTTCTGTAACATATTGTATTTTTATTCTGAAGCAGAACTGTTCTCTTAAGTCTCTGTACAAGTTCTAAATACAACCATATCTAAATACTTGCCCTACCTACACGGAGTGCCACAAGGTTCCATTCTGGTTCCTATGCGGTTTAAATTAGACATTAATATAGCATCCTACTCACAATGGGACGTGGTGAATGCAATATAATTTGCTTACTCTATTATTGTGGGTGGACGGGTATGAAGTTTTGTGTCTTAATGTTTCTAGTGGACAATACAAGGGTGAGGCTTTACTTGAAGAAATCGGAAGTTTCAATAGATTATTTACCCAGCTTCAAGTCTGTTTATTATGCTATTTAGTACGCTATACTATGGAGACTTTATAGAGCATATATGGAATTGTTATACTAACCTTAATTTATGGAGTATAATCGTTAAAACTTAAACAATTGTTGGTTGGCCAACAAAGATAAATAAATAAATATGTGATGTCATTATTTATATCACACCAAAATCTTCTTTTGATTCGATTTCGAATAGATCATTGATAAACTGAAAAACAAATTATTGAATTAATTACAGGTCCCAAATTCTGTAAAGCCTGTTATGCAAAACAAATAATAGAAGAGTACCTTCTACTAACCCCAAATAAACAAATATGAACAAAAGCCGAAATTGAGAAAACAATACTGTTTGTTTTTCTTCGATCTTCAAAGCAATTTCCATCTGAAATCACGATATCAATTATCAGGTTTCTCTAGCGTTCATTTTGAAGAAAAGGCGGGGTCATCGTGGCTTTGATATGACTCGACCCAACGAACGACAGTCGGTTATGTTGAACAACTTATACTAAAAGCGGATTTGAAAACAAACATAATAAGCTTGGATATAGGTACAGTAAAGAATAGGTTAAATGAAAATGAAATCTTTATTTGTAAACATAGGTTTAAGAAGATGGTTCAAAGTACATATATTGTAAGTCCATCTTTGTCTTGCATTGAAGCGTACAAATACATGCATTTTATGGTCTTGTATGAATGCTTATAATTCAGATAAATTAGGTGTGAAAAAACTAGCTGATAAAGAATATAGGATAGGTATTCCAAAATCAAAGAAATCAAAAGGTCTGCTAATTCAACAAACTTCTTTGATACCAAAAGTGTTATTTTAAAAGCAAAAGATAAATACTATGTAAGTCGATCGTCTGCCTTCGCCCTTTAAACAGGAGAACTTCTATTTTCACCCAAATTAATTATTTCCTAGCCCTTGTTTGCTTTCAAAGCTACTTTTAATTTCCAAGTCAGTTTTTACTTCACTAGTTTACTTAATGAAGGCTGGGATTTAGTTGTTTTCATTTGAAATGTTATCAACACAATTTGTTGCTGTGATTATTAGCAATTGTCTTTATTGTCCTTTTTAAACCAGAGTTGGTTTGACTTAAGTAAGTGAGGCTTTTCTGATACCACACATTTTATTATTCAAGATTCTATTATTTGAAAACAACACTGTCTAATCTAAGGAACACCTACAATAATTCACTTACAGCCTCCACGTCTATAATCTAGTAAAAGCAAACAAGCAACTCCAAGCCAACAAAAAGGTTGTAATCTCTAACAACCTGACTCAAATCTTTATCCTTTCCTGCCACGTCTTATCAGCCAGACAAATTATTAAAGGAAGCTCCTATCTTCTTGGAGGATTCAACCGGTTCTATTCCCAGTTCCCAGTCTGTCGTGGGCGAGGACAGCATTCCCAAAACGACCTGAATTAATTGAGCCTACAATTAAACAGACAGGTTTGACGTATATTCCATAGCTGGTCCTGTTTGTGTGCTAGGTTTTAGTCCTATTTTTAGCGTTGAATTAAATGCTGCCTTTGATGGTTTAGTTGAAAAGAATTTAATCATTATTGAAGAAAAGGGCAAACCAGTTTTTCAATAGGATTGATGTAGGCCTAGGATACTCAAACTGCATTACATTAGTTCATAATCAAAAACATAGCATTAAGTTGATACTTCTTCGCACGCTTTCGCTATCCAGTCCCAATGTATGATAGTGTGTGAAGTATGGACTCTGAAGCCATTCCTATAGTCGTTCAAATATAAATTGCCCGAGGATTATAATAGAAAACACAAATATCGATGTCAGTGTAATATAATGAGCTGAATCCCAAGCCGGATTACTAATAGTTAGCAACTCAAACCCATGAGGATGGGTTAAAGATCAGCAAGTTGCAATGAGTCTAACAATCTCTTGCAGCACTGATCTCTGACCTGAGTACGGTACAGTGTTTTCTTACACTGATTTTCATGTTAGGCTTAGCAATTTGAAACAATCACTTTGGTATTGGATAAGATTAGCAGTAAAAGTTCGTACCGGATCCAATGTAATCTGACTGTAAAAATTGAACCTATCAATAAATAAAAGTACACAGTTGGATAAACAACCAAGACGGATAAATTGAAAGTGACATCACTGGAAATGAAGATATCCATGCATGTAAAAGTAGCAGTTTTCTAGTAGTGTGAGAAACAGTTGATAAACAGATGCATGAAAGAAACATATAATCACATAACCGGTACCATGCCTAGTAAAACTAGATAATGATGAAGATACATAAATAGTTCAACTGTCCTTATTTTGGTATATTCAACAGGTTAATGATAATTGTCTTGTAGCGTTAGTTTTTTCACCAGCGATAGCAAAACAGGTTCCTTTGCTAGTTTATTTTAGTATCTTTGTAGTAAAATAAATTGTTTCGCTCCACCATCACAATGTATGTCGACACCGCACATTTGATACTATAAAACATAAAGCTCGACATCTTTTGTCTCTTAGAATAAATTCTTACAAAATTTCTGTAGTACATTTGCCTCTAAACATCACACTAAAAATAAATCTCTGTTAGAAATACGGAGCTAAGGCATACAGCGTCCAATTTAGCAAGACATCTTCAAAGACAAAGTTCTTTCGCTCTTATATCCATTTTGAGAAAACAAAAGAGAGGTTGGGAGGTCAGATTGTAATGGTCGTTGATGCAAAACGTGAACCGCAACGTGCAACTACGATGCCGCGATAAGAGTTAGCACGATTCTCTGTGGATTCTCGCAAATAAAGCGATGCAGCGCTTCATTTAGATTCAACATCGTTATATTTATTCATTTAGTAAACAGCGGAATCTAATTGCTTTATTTCATATTTCTTCTAAAGATGTTTGCTGAGTTCTATCTTGAGTGTGTTCCTTTATTTACATTTCATGTGATTTTGCAACTTTTTCTATTTGATCACTACTTATGATTGTAACTGCTACAAACTGGTAGTGTTATCAGCCTGTGGCTACAAATATGCAAATGTTTTGCTCTTCATAACACGTTTTAGCACTACAGAATTATCTTAAAATGTGTGTTAAACAAATTGCGTAAAAAAAGTTTCCAATCTCATTTCTCCATTTATAAAAAACAGGTATTTTTGAAAACCTATGTCTAGCGTGACTTAAAGCGAACTAATTGATTACAGTTAAAACACATTTGAAAAAGGATTAAAATTAAATTGTAACTGCTTTGAACAAAAAAAACTTTGTTAAGGTATTAACAATTCTCCCAAGCCCTGAATAGACACTAATTGTATTATCTAATTAAGCTGACGGGTTTAATACAAAAGCTTGATTTTAAACACTACAGCACTGCAGACACAATATTACAAAGGTCACTTGATTATTGCACTTGAGGATTACGTAATCCGATAGTTTGACGCAAGAGTTAGTTTTGTTAATACAAAACAATCATTCTCCCAGGATTTTTTTCTTCCAAAACTTATGTTGTACCTACTTCGTAGTGACATAAGTTGATATAAAGTAGATTTTTTACAAACATTTCACGGTTATACTGGTACCTATTACCAGTATGTTGCTAGGTCCTCTGCTAAAAATATCTCCTTTCACGGTATGACCACAACACTCTTCGCCTTCTGCGTCCAGTCAGCCCCAGGCGTTTGTGTACGGTCTCGACTTTTTTATTGATAACCACCGCTATCTTTTTATCCGTTATTTTTTGTCAATATTCTCTTCAAAGAGTACATCGTATAATATTTTAAGCTCCTGTGATTCCAACATAGTTTTACGCCAAAGCGTTCCAGCCAGCAAACAATTTAAGCCATCCACTGGAGCATTTCACAGAATATGAATTATGATCTTAACCATGATCTCAGGTTAAAACGGAGTACCGTGTATATCTTGGAAATGTTGAGCTGCCAAAATGTTAATGTCGCCATTACCATTTAAATTTCAGAAGATTAATCTTGAAAGCCGAAACTTTAGCGTTGTTTGGATATTTGGGAATTTTCGACTACATTTTAGGAGAACACTTAGTTTAATGCGAAGCTATTTTCATCTATGTAAGTAGTTACCTAAATGGAATGACATGTATATTGCACGTTTTAATTTAGGCTATACCCATTTGGATCCCCAACTGATTCGTAAGTCCATAAACTCCAAAGAGCAATATAGCTCTTGGTAGTAGAAAAAGGGTATAAATCTTTTCAGGGTTAAAACAACAAAAAGGCTAGTAAATTAATTAGCGCTGTAACTACAATGGAGGGAGTGGGTTGTAGGTGCGGCACAAATGTTAAATGAACGGAATGCCCGCTCTAACGTTATGATGATGAATGTAGGCCAATTTGTGCCACTTGTGTGAATATTTTAATTTCGGATGAATGAGGGAAATTTTGGTTTCGTTTTCATGGTCAGAGCTTGGACATTACTTTAAATTAGAATCAACTAAAAGATTGAACTAACTGCTTTGAATATGGTTGTTGACTACAAGATCCACGTAGGACCAGGACCAGAGTGGTTTGCTGTGCCAGATTTAATCTCGCAAATTATGAATATGTTCCTATAGAATTTCTGCCTAAATATTCTCTTCAGAGTCCAATTACATCAAAAATATTAATAGATTCAAGTGCAGCCAAACAAAAGTGTAGAATCCATAAATTTCCAAATAACATATGACTTCTATTGTCTAACAGTTTATGCAAAGCTGAAAACTTCAAATATTTTCATTCAGATCAAAATATTTTCGGGTATGACTCAAAGAATATCAATACTCGCGAGCTAAATAAGGCGGGTCTTACAGTTTTTAGCGTGGGTGTTCAAAAACTACCAAATTGGCGTGAATGAGACGAATTATGAGTTCACATTCCTGCTTCAAGGCATTTTTAGCGTCATTTGCATCATCTTTTACAGATTTAAGTAAAGTAACTCTTATATCAATTGTGATATCTCACTTATCTTCTTTATCTAATCCTAATTTACATGTAAGACCAAGTACAATAACTAAATTTGTATTTTGCCTGACTCCTATCTTTACTTTTCAATTTTCACTCGTTTCCAACCAAAGAACTTCTATAAAAAACTTAGGCTTATACAAGGACGGAGGACCAAAGTCGGTGAAAAACTAAAAACTACAGTCACTTCTAAATGCAATGAAGAAGTATGGTTGCGAAGCAAGCCTAAGTCTAAAACAACATTTATCATTCAATTTGCTCAGCTAAGCCTATTTATGGCATCAGAACGACATCTTTTAAAGCCTTGATAAAAGTAATTCGTTTTTACCAGTTTTTACTACGTTTAATTTATTTTAAATAATGTTGATAATACTACTTTGGGATACGGACTTTATCCTTGTAAATTAGAGAGAAACTGTTAGGCGGGTTCTTATGGTTGATGAAAAAAAGGTAACTGATATTAATGAGGTGCATAACAAATAGTTTGAAAGTAGAATCTAGTAGACCCTCAAGTATAGGGGCCTCCTATTCACAACAAAAACCAAATCTGAGTTGAAGAACCAGTAAGAATTCCAATGGAAGCTTTTGATTGATTTGTAGATCATTGTCCATTTAATACCTCATAAGGTTCTGCTCGAGCTAAGAATAAAATCGTGAGTAATCCATCCATGCCACATAAGGTACTGCAAGTGACACAGGAAGCGTGTGTATGTATATGGCTAGCCTCGGCACTCTCTGACCACCCCAAAAGGAAACTAGATTGAGGATAATGAATGCAGGTGTGATTCATATCGATTATTTAAAGTATCAACTCGGTTTGTTTACTACCGGTCGATCATCGGATGTGTGCGTATATGGATAATATCGATTTCCGTTTTTTGTGATTATCTTCCGTGTGCTTCTCGTATTCCGTGTGTGATTTTATTAATGCATTTTTAACTACTTAATTTGTTTAATTATAAAAATATCGAAGCTGAAATAATTCAACTCATGATTACTACATAGTACTTAGTAATTGCACAAGTAAAGAGGAATCTTTCGCAAAAAATTGTAAAGAGCTTGTTTCTGAAATATCTTCGATAACTCTACACGTTAGGTCATGCCTACACGAAATATTTCAACAGCAACAGAATCGGCCAATTACAGACTCCATTCATCCAGAACACGACCTTGTTGGCGGTTATCAACTAACGGTAAATTTTACGACCGTATTGTATGAAGACTAGGTAAATTCTGATAAGAAGATAGATAACGTTCGCGAACTCGCAAGGCAAGCCCCCTCCTGTGCTACCTAGCCACTCGGCTGCCAGTACGTCGCGTGCCGACTCCACGAACGGGCGTGTCGCGCGTCCCCTAAAATTAATATCTACGACCACCGAGGCAAACAGGATACTCCGCCTTCGGAATAGTGATGAGAACAAACAATAGTTACGTTCTCACAAAAAAGGACAACTAAATAGTGCCGTCTATAACCTACTAATTGTTGTGAATTTACTAACCTTGAAAATCGACTAAAAATGGTTTAGTCACAGTTTTTTGTGTTTATAAACCGAACGACATTAATCGAGATAAGTGAATTGATTGAAATAGAGATGGGATTCGTGTAATCGATTGGACTATTCAGTTTAAAAGTGTGGGAAGTGCGAGTTAAAAATGACGATGTTGGCGGTGAAGAATTTTTTCATGCCTGAAAAGAGAGTGGACTCTCCAAGGTTTTCGAGGATGCCCGAGGCATTAATGAGGTCTATCAGACGACGCTCTTTGAGGGTGAAGAGGACAAAGTCGTTGGTACTGGTCAATGAAAAAAGGAAATCCGGTGAGTGGTAGCGTATGACTTCTTTTCATTTTTATTTTATTTCTTGGTATTGAAACAGATGTCACGAACAAATGTTAACATTATCTTTAAATTGTGTGCATATCTTACAAATAAGACATTTAAAAGTCCTCTATTTCATAAGAGAGTTTAGAAGTCAATTACCGTGAAATCGAGAATTTGCCGCTATGTATTTACCAACATCGCTCGTTAGGATAACAATAGCTCCAATTTCGCCAAAAAAACAATTTCTTTCGAACTATTAATAGCACATTTTGGCTAGTAATTAAGAAATCCCGGACCACCATTAAGTAATCGCCTATAATAGCTTCGACAACTTAAGCCAGCTATTGATTTTTTGTAGTAATATCGTATAATTGCTGGCCGATTTTAGATAGAAAATAAGCCATTTACCTTACCGAGAACAGTGGCGCAGTGATTAGAAAACAATTCAGATTGAATTATTCATAGCACGAACATTATTTTGCAATACAACGTAATTCTTAATTCGATGTTTGCTATTCAGATTAGTCTTCCGTAAAATTATTGCTTTGCTGCTAATAACATAATGAGTTCATGTGTGAATTGCAAACTATGCTCTTTACAAACATCGTCAATATTTGTGTTTTTATTTACTGTATTACTTATAACTTCTATTTGAGCTGCTAACCATACTGTTGCTTCAAACAATTATAAACCAATTATGACGTATTTGATACTCATTATAAATCCATGACAGATATCTTGAACAATTCCAACTGTGCAAGCATTTTTTCTGACGTTCTAATTGGCAATTGTATTGCCTAGCTTTCATACGTGTGGTCATTTTATCGTCATTCGTCAACGTCATTGTACGTGACATCACTAAGTATTGTTTCGTGGGCTTCTGTGTCATATTTTAAATGGTCACTGGCCATAAAGTTAAGCATATTTGTTTTAGTAGATGCGACCATTGTTTTAGACCGTGGCCTATTTGTTGGTCTAAATTTTAATTAAGTTATTTGTAAAAGAGTTGAATCTGAATGTGATTTAAATGCCCTCATTCTTCTGATAAACGATTTATTTAATACTGTTACAAATACTTGTAAAAACTCAAAGGCTAGCAAAAAGACTACTCTGCATACCAATTTCGTTCCAACTTTTTTCGCAGTAGCTACTTCACCTTAGCATTTAATTAAAATGGCTGATACAGATCAACAGATTCGTATTGCAATTCTATAGACTAAAGTAACTACAAGTTTCAAGGTTTTTACGATGTCTGTTATTAACATTGTTCCTCAGACTTTAAGTGCGCAATTGACAATATTCTTTTACATCCGACGACTATAAAATAACCCATATGTGCATTTATGGGGTCTTTTAAGGTCACGTGTGGTTCTGTTTCATGCGTGTCTCCTGAAATGATTTGTTTATCAATGCTGTTATGTTCTTGGCATATTTCCTTTATTTTTATCTCGACATGTTCACATGACACCCATCCATCTTCTGTATCAATAAAAGTCGTATTTCGTACTAAAAATCTTATTTATTCACAACGTTCTACATTAAATTTTATATCCAACACACGTGGTTGAATGTTAATCTTTGTCGATTTGCGTATAAAAAAGTTATGATAGCTATGTTTGACAGAAAATAAAGAAACAACAATATAAGCATCATTACTTTTTTAACTGATTAAATTGCAAATACTGCAATCTTCATTTCGATGACCAGAAATCGAGATGAAGTTACACCAATTCCGTAATCGATAACTGCACCTATAAAAATAGAATCGATTAACCAGCAATGTTTGAGGAAATCGACTAATAACTCTTAACTAATGAACATGAAGGAAGGCCTACGGATAACGTTAATATTTCTAATCTGTTGCACATTTATCAGGCGCATTCGAGCTTGATTAACTTTTAGATCGATGGGCATGGCGATAAAATCTTTTTATTTAAAGTTAATTGGAGGGCAGACATGCAACGACCGCTTCCAATGCAAGCCACGTTGAGCTGTCAAACTTTAATTCTGTTAATTGAATTAGGTACCCACTTTCATTTATAAAATTATCGGAATTAATTTTAAATGTTTGGAGGTACATTTGGCAACAAAACTTGATTTTTAAGTGAAATTACACCGAGTATTTTGTCTTTTAGCAATAAAAAAGGTACTCATTTATTGCGATTTAACACGCAAAGGTTATTATATTTATTCAGCTCTTAATTGACATTAAAGCTTGCGGTTTTATATTAATTAGCATAAGTGAATACATAATTGGCTCTATGCCTGTATCTATCGAATGCAATTTATATTACCACACATCAATCGTAAAACATATCGATAAAAATTGTCATAAAATGAGTAGCCAGGTAAGATGTTTTATCAGTTCAAATGGGCATTAAAAATAAAGAATACGATAACTTTTCTAATCGACTAAAAACTTTTAGTTTCCGCTAACGGACAACACTAATTACTAGAATGCACCTGGCCAGCGCGTGCCAACCTAAATGTCACACTTGACGTTACAAAACCAATTAAACTTGACCCCTTTTGTAAACAACTACTTACCATTTAATAAGTCCTTTTATACCAGTCTGTATTAATATTTTTTTGTATGAAAATTCCACCGTTTATATAATTAACGAATAAAAATCTATGCAAATGTATTTTTTTACAAATGACGTTAGTAAAATAATGAACTGTCACTTGATAATGACAGTTTATGTTGTCATAGGTTGAATGTCAAAGTTATACACGAAAAGGTTTCATTCAATCTATTTTAAGATTAAAAGGAGGTGCAGTTGTATTCTAATTTAAAATTATTATAGGTATTGGAATCGAAATGAATATAATTTTAATGATTTGTAATTCATATCCGATGCTTATTAGTAGAAGGGCTCAGCATTATTTCGATACAAATAATGTTAAGATTTTGGCAGCGTTGACAATAGAATCGTAATTTTATTATCTCGAAAGTATTTTTTATGCATCATCCAATTTCCCGCGTTTAAATAGTTGCAGAAGAGCCAAACTGCTCACGTGTTTGGACTTGTGAACTTGTATTGTTGACTGATAGCAGTAACAATAGTGAATACATTTCATATGCACAAATAAACTATGCAAATAATCAAAATGAAAAAACTAAGTAAGTAACATTATACCTACTGCAAATCTTTACAAAATCACGAAAAAACAAGCTCACAAAACTTACTCCGATTTGCACTAAAAACTATTTTCACGAAACTTTTCATAATGACCTTACAACACTCAGCCTTGGTCATGAAATTAAAAAAAATATGCAAAGCCCAAGCCCACGACCTCGTGTGAACGAGCCCGCCAAGCCGTCTTTATTCTATTTTTAATATTACAAATAATTATTTGAAACTGGCACATCGCGTGGGAATAATTTTAAATATTTTTTTAAATAATTAAAATTATTTTTGCAATGTTATAATTATTCTTCTTTTGAATATTAGCCCTAAGAATCTCCAAGATTATATCACATGTAAAGGACTTCTAATGCCTATTGAAATCTGCCTTCGCGAATAATGAAGAAACTTTGCTATGGATGTTCAATAGACATGTCAAATGAACGAAGACTTATGAACTTCTAGTCAAGAAATAAGAACATATTTTCCTACCTAAAAGCAATTGAAAAGTCCAACATGTTTGGACCCAAATTGGAACCAGTCCAAGTACTAACGCAAGCAACTTTGATTAAGACCTATATTTTGCTCTCATTTTGTGCATTAGACGTTTCGAGATCAGTCTAGATTTAGAGTGCATCAAAAACTGATTTCAATAAATGGTGATGTAGCATCATTCATCTTTAGAGGCTGGCTAAATAGTGACTTCATAATATTATGACGCGCCTCTCTGCATGGTTTGCTCGCCCAAATGAGGCGTCTCAGTCTTGAGCTGTCAGCCATTATATCGGCCAAACGTGATGTGATTATAATATTACAGTTATACCGAGAAGATCATTGATTTTTGAGGTAGTATTGGATGGAGGAGGTGGTAAGAAAAATGGCAATTTGACCAATCAATTAGACCCCTAAAGGGCACATAGAAAGAAATGGTCCTCAACCATTGGCATAAAACCCAACTTCTGCTATTCTAACCTATAAAATAAAGAAAGTTCCTAGCAATAAACCTACAGCATAAACTAATAAACACGAACAAGCTAGCAGGTAAAAGCTACTATCCAATATAAATGCAAATTGCCCATCCAATCCAGTGACCTAATATAAGGGGAAGTGGGTCAGAACAGGCCATTGGATGCAGTCCAATTCTTCGCTCACTGGCGCACCCCTTTAGCGCCAACCTTGAATGTAAATTGACCGCTTTCACCTAGAGGATGGTCTCCCAATTTTGGCAAATGGTTATGGAAACCGTTAGAGAAAGAGTTAGGGGTAATTGTCCGTGTTATTGGGATGGGGTTGCCATTTTCGCTGTTGGGTCTACCTGAGTTTTTTGAGGTAGCTTTAGAGAGGATTAGGTTTTTGATAGGCGAGCCTAGTTAGGCGTATTTCCCAACGTCAGGACTGACGATATAAGCAGGCATTGTAGACTACGCCATTCATTTGTTATGATGATATGGTCAGAACTCATGTGAATAAGTTTTGGTACCCTTACACCTCAATTATTCTCAGCCTCGTCAAACGTCAGATGTAATCCAACCACAAATCCTTTCATAAAACCTTTCCATTAAGTACAACAATTGATATCCAACCTTATTCCTGTCCAAACTTCTTCAGAAAACTAAGACAAACAGTAGAAGAATAAAAACGAACTATTAAGGAGGTACTATCGAAATTGCAAAAGTTTCGCGCAGCCGTGCTCATAATAAATTCATTTAATGTCGGCTTACAAGGGAACGGTTGCATCAACACAATTTATGAGAGGCTAGAGGCGAGTGGAAAGGGATCATAACTTGAGAAATAGAACCTTTAAATAAAGAAATTGAGTATGTTTATCCCAAAGGGTATAGAACTTAAATATTCTTTCTTCTTCTTGCGTATGGTTAAGGGGAATTTTCGCCAGTCCGGTTGTAGACCAGCAACACTTGTAATAGAGCAGTTATATTCGGTATGGCATGGCGATGGCGTTATTACAGACCCACAACTTCAATTTATACGAAGATCCCAATGCGTGCGAATTTAAAAAATAAGGGGAAACTTAACATGCTGCGGGTTGTTCGAAAGAGATACCGCGGCCCTGGTACATAAAAGGCCTATGACGGAACACGACGATTTTAGTCAGTAAGAGTCTGACACTCCCTCACCGCTGCTAACCCACAGCGGGAGGGGTCATTTGATGATTTTACGTCGATAAAAAAAAAAAAAAAAAAAAGGGGAAACTTAACATTACTAGAGGTCAAGCTTCAACATGGACGGCCAATTCTTTGTACATACATACCTTCCTAGTATATTGGATAACACTTCATACACAAACCGGTCTTGGAAATCAGCAATCATACACAATGTTTATAATTGAAGTGGACATGTAGACGCACAACAAAAAATGGTATGACCACACTACACGCGATCCAGCGATTTTGCGTAATTGGACTCTTATGGGGACAATACCTCGTACTTAAAGAACTAATAGACAGTTATTTCTAAGGAGTTTTCACCTTCAAGAATCGCTGACGCTTATAACTTAGCCCTCTTCCTGTTAAGATGCGCCTAACAATTTATTGGGGTCAGCAAGGGGCTTACGTTATTGAAAAGGTTCAGCAATATGTTGCCGGATAGGCACGACACTCCTGGGATCGGTATCTGGATCAAATATTGCAGATGTGCGTGGAGGTAAGGAAGTAATCCTAGCCTTGTGGGGAGATTACGAAGGGTTAGGAAGGTGTGGTATGCCGATAGTAAAAGAGGTAAAGGTGCATGCGATAGGACCTTATTGCTGTCAACCTTCCACAAACTGCATATAGAGATATGAAAAAGCCAATGGCACTGTTATTCGAAAATGGAATCTTTGATGCGATAACCCGAGAAGGCAGAATGAAGTCTTCATTTGTTTTGAAGTTTCACGATTAGTTCTTAACTTGAATCGTGATTTAGCGAGTCAAGTAATGAGACATACATGCATGATCAAACTCCAAAATTAAGTATCCTGCTGCGCCAGACATCATTAGTAAACGACAAAAAAACTTGTACATAAACAAATCCGCAACTTAATCGCACTGATGTAATCGATAAAATTTACTACGTGCATCATATCGAGTTGGTAAACTAGTGACTCATGAATGACTTTGATTTTGACCTCAGATTGCATTGTCATTCTGCATGCATGTTGTTGCAAACGTGAGCCTTTACAACAGTTGTAAATAATAAAATGTAAAATAAGTTTACTTTGTTGAACTGGTTTTGTTTGTAAACAATACATCTAAAGGCTTTGTAACTGTAGGTACCGATTGCTGGAAAAGTTTAGAGTATTCCTATTTACTTACATTAAATTAAGAGGTTTTCAAACGATTATTTACCTCGCTTTTCAATTTCTTCAAGTTACTTTTACTGTTTGGTTATCATAATTATGGCGTCATATTATTCACATTTTATTGCTGTCACCAATCATTTTGTCGTTAATTTAAATCAAATTGCTTTCAATTATTCTTCCGATCGTTTCTAATTCAAAATAATCGTTGACATTTAATAAATTAGTACATAAATTATACAATTAGCCACAGAATAACCTTCCCAAAAGTCACGCGTTTTATCGATTTAAGAATCGATATAAATCGAATCGAAATAAACGACTTAAAACCCGTTACGAATTGTCTATTCTTGTCAACTGTAGCCCAAGCACGAATATTTGCGAAAAGTTATTCGTATCGAAATCGAGTAACATTTGTATGAGAATTGTACAGCGCCCCTATCGGGCGTAAAAGGAAACAAAACATGGCAGCACGAACATTGTTTTGACGTACGGTAACGTAAACTCTCGAAGGCTGGCTATCGAGTATGTCGAAACATTATTCACTTGAAAAAAGTCGGTGAGAAAGGTTTCGAGAAGTGTAAAAATAAAGTTTTAACCGTGTTTATGTTTTGTTTAGAGTTAGTTTTGTGAATAAAAGTGTTTTAAAATTATTGTTAAGTTATTGGAACAATTAGTAATAGCTTCAATATAAGTAATTTAAAATGCAAAGACCGCCACTGTATGAACGTAGTTCATAGTCTTTGCCATATTATGTCATATTATCTTTTAGCGGCAAATTTACTAGAATATTATAGATATCAATCACGAGAAACAAGGTAGATAATAAATCATATTTTATTTATTTGCGTACCTATAGAATTAGTGTTTGAAAAAAAATTGTTATTTATATGTTTATTTTTAATCATTGTAGAGCAAAACTTAGGAATAGAATTAACCCACTGGACACAAATGAAACCGAATTTAAAAATATAGAATATAGAAATAGCATTGCACTTAAAATACTTCACACTAAAGTTTATGCCACTCAAACTTATTAAAACTGTTTACTCACGCTTCCATGAATTCAACCATCATTTCATATTGCGTGCGTCTGACTGGTTCTCATAATTATTTATTATATTGAAAGCACTTAATCATTTGTAGCAAAAAAATATAAAATATAAAAAAATATAAAAATAGGCCAAGCACGAATATCTAACGTATTCGAATCGACAATGTATCGAGGCCTCGATTCGAAAACGGAGTCTGTCGATAGTAGGCAGCACGAAGCACATTCGAAGCACTATCGAACACTCGATTCGAATTCTAATGTGACGTCATGCAAATGTAAATAGGGACGCGCCATAGTGAGCAAAATGAACGATTGTTGAATGAATGGTGCGTTCGAAAACTAACTCTAGTTGTTAATATTTTTTTTACCTTTGATTAAACGTTTTATTATTATTAAATTATAATAAAAACTGAATGTAATATAAAAAAGAGACCCAAAGTTAATTATTAGACATTATAAAATGGCATTATCTTTAGCAATATAACATAGTTACGGAGATTTTATTTTTTAAAAATGACGGGTACCGAACGCACCCACTTGACATCCGACGCGCGTAAGGGCGCCAAATTTGTTTATGTTTTGCTACACGTCCACAACAAAAGTATTTCTGTTTTTTTTTGCTACAAATGATTAAGTGCTTTCAATATAATAAATAATTATGAGAACCAGTCAGACGCACGCAATATGAAATGATGGTTGAATTCATGGAAGCGTGAGTAAACAGTTTTAATAAGTTTGAGTGGCATAAACTTTAGTGTGAAGTATTTTAAGTGCAATGCTATTTCTATATTCTATATTTTTAAATTCGGTTTCATTTGTGTCCAGTGGGTTAATTCTATTCCTAAGTTTTGCTCTACAATGATTAAAAATAAACATATAAATAACAATTTTTTTTCAAACACTAATTCTATAGGTACGCAAATAAATAAAATATGATTTATTATCTACCTTGTTTCTCGTGATTGATATCTATAATATTCTAGTAAATTTGCCGCTAAAAGATAATATGACATAATATGGCAAAGACTATGAACTACGTTCATACAGTGGCGGTCTTTGCATTTTAAATTACTTATATTGAAGCTATTACTAATTGTTCCAATAACTTAACAATAATTTTAAAACACTTTTATTCACAAAACTAACTCTAAACAAAACATAAACACGGTTAAAACTTTATTTTTACACTTCTCGAAACCTTTCTCACCGACTTTTTTCAAGTGAATAATGTTTCGACATACTCGATAGCCAGCCTTCGAGAGTTTACGTTACCGTACGTCAAAACAATGTTCGTGCTGCCATGTTTTGTTTCCTTTTACGCCCGATAGGGGCGCTGTACAATTCTCATACAAATGTTACTCGATTTCGATACGAATAACTTTTCGCAAATATTCGTGCTTGGGCTACTGATATACCATTTGAAATTCGAACGGTAAATTAATAAAACGTTTAAAAAGTAAAAGCCTAGCGAAGCATGAATTTCGAAAAAAGAATCCAACCTACCTAACGGAATAGTGCCGTTCCAATTTTGAAGCCTTTAAAACCAAGAGATGGGAAAATGGGGCGCAGATAGTGCTGCACTACGATAATGGACATATCGAGATTGAAATGAAACGTACAGTGTTGTGTTTCAGTGTTAAGTTTAGATTTTTGGCAAAACTCTTAGAAAGATGTCAGAGTCACTATTAGGATAGAAATATTTGCAGAGTTGACTTTTGTTTCTCGCTTCTGTCATCAATAAAAAAATAAAATTACATTAAAACACAAAGTGCACCAAACAAACTGCACAACAAAATATAAACTGGTACCACCTAAGTTCTATGCAAAAATATGTTTCTTTCTTTCTCTCTTTCCTAACATAAGAACTTACAACAAGAGCATAACGGGCACACAATGTCGACACATTCACAACACTAGTGCCGTACTGCAATCGGAAAAGCCATTTGCGAAGCGCAGAGGTCGCATAACACCGACCTACTTGCACGGACCCTTTTTATAACTACAATAGAAACTCGTTAAGACTTTCAAGCTAGGAAATTGGTCGTAAGTCATAACTTTGTAAGGTCTTGAAGTCTTTTAGAGTTTTCTCTTGAGGATTTGCTATAGAAAGGTTTGTAGCATTGTAGCTTTTGTAGTATTGTTTTAAATTTTGAATTAAGACTAATGTTTTAGTTAAAGGAGAGCTCGTGACCGTAAGTTAATGCCGTGTGTATCATAAAGTTAAACAGCGTTTGGCGAGGTCGGTCCTTGGATGGGTTGCAATCTTGCGAGTGCTTCCGTGCTATTCATATATTATAAGCTGCATTACTTCCAAGTTTTATCAAAATCGATCCAATAGTTCTTGATTGAAAGAGTAAAAAACATCCACTCCTGCAAATATTCATGTAAAAATAAAGCTTTTGGAAAAATTAAGAAATATTCTATCAAAGCTCATAATATTACGCTAACAGAACGGCAACAGCATTGCAAATTGACGCATTTTAGTGCGTTGTCGTTACGCAAGCCCCGTCAATATGAAAGCAAATAAACGCACGGCGGATACTGAAAGTGCAGGAAATCAGGGTTGTCACCAACTACTAGAATATCTGTACTAATGTTTATGTGTGAAAGATAAAATTAGTTTTTTTTATTCAGGGGCAAAGATACCAAAAATCTTACGCTACATTACGTCTTACGTTCTGTCAGTAATATTTTTGTGTTTATGAAGAAGAATGGCATAAGCCATTTAAAATAAAAATATACTTAAAGAAAAAAAAAACACGATTGTTTCAGATAACCATAGCTTAAAGTATTTAATCTATACAAACCTATATCTATCACGAAGTAAGCAGCTACTGAGACATGATTGGTAAAAAATACTATCCCTAAAATTGTAAGTCAAGTCGCAGGCAAAAACTAGGTTTTCTGATATACTGCGATATATTGATCTTGATATATTGCGTTTAGTTTATCGTACTTGACATCTATGAAAGGATGCAATCAATCTCCTTAAGATAGCAGATAAGTAGTGAGAAGAGAGTTATAGAAATCCGTCTCATGTGTGCGATTTTATTTCGTTGCAAATCTTGATATGCATTTTTCATGTAATATTGTGTAATTCACTTATGTAAAAGAGTTCCTTTTTAAAAGCTGGGCTTCATTGCTATGTGTCAGATTATTTAGTCGGGGATAGTGTAGCCTTCCAACAGTGAAAGGATTTTTCTGAATCGATTCAGTAGTTTTACAGCCCCTAGGGTACAAACAGAAAATATTTGTTGCTTATTATTTATATTGGTAGATATAGAGGTTTAGATAAAAATATGCTTCAGGTAGACCAAAAAAATCGCTTTATCTAAGAAAAAAAAAAATAAATAAAGCGATTTTTCCGAAAATTCCATTTGTTCACCAGATTCCTCAGGCTCCGAAATTAAATCCATTATCACCTTCACCTCCACATTTTTAATAAAACCTCATTAGCATTTTCCTGTTCCTTATCCCGGATTTAGTTCTTAATATGAATTTATTGCCTGGCAACCCTAACTCAGATGCAGCCGACAAATGAAGCGGGATATCGAGCGATATTAACATATATATAGATGTATGTATAGACAGAGATTACAGTTTATGTACTTTCAGTACTCTATGTACGTTGTATAGTCCTTTTAAATATGGAATAATGTTTAACGAGTTGAGTGTACTTTCATAAGTGTTTATGGTGCTAATAGGCAATATATGATTGTAATTTAGTGATGTGTGGGGTAAGAAGGTTAAGTTATCGATAGTTTTATAAACGAGTATTGTCGATGCTCAAGAAATATTAAAAAAAAGTACAATAATTAGTACTTAGAAATAGAAAATTACTTCCAATATTCCAAATGCCTTGAATTATAAATGTGTTTTTCTTTGCACTTCCCATCTTAAACTCCTCTATCAACACCAATCAACAAATCATCACGCTAATTAAACAAATGACTTACAAAAAACAAACGGTAATCAGCGCATAACATACGACAAAACAAGAAGCAATCCGATTCTCATGCATTGTCTATTGAAATAGAAATCTATTCAGTCGGCTCTGTTCTCTTGACGCTGTGTACTACTTACTTATGTTAAGTTGGGTAAGCGGTAAGTAGGAATGGTTACCATTTTTGTATGATTGTTTAATTCTATTTATGAAGAATTTGGAATATAGGTTCGAGGTATTTTAAAGGTCAAGAAATACATAATATTTATATATGTAATATAACTTTTGTCCAGGTGCAGTGTAATTACCACGGGACGGGGTGAAACCGCTGGTGGAAGCTGGTTGCTACTAATCTGTCTGTGTCCTAATGGTTTACTTCAGAATGCATTTAAAAACATAGGTAAAATATGTAGAAATTGGCGATCAATTTTAATGATATCGATATTTATGATAGTATTTTATGTCGCTTCAGTGTTTTTATGTTAGTATTAGAACATTTTTACGACTAAATATAAAAATATTGGCACATTTGGCACGCATTTTCGACAAGTCGTTAAAATCAAACGATATTAGAAACTTAAAATATCTTCCCAAATAATATTATTTTTTCTTCTCAAAATAAAACTTGTGGTTATTTATGAGTTCTGGAAAATAATATTTAGATTCAAATTGCGCAATTTGTGTATTTTATCATTTTTCCACGACGTTATGCTAAACAGTTTGCACATTTTGTGCCAGACAATAAATAAACAAAGACATTGTTACGAAGAAAGTTTGATTTATAAAACGGTAAACATTAAAGCATATTCTATTCATATACTCGCTTCGTATAATATTAAATTATAAATGGCTAATTTAAAAACTAACCTACCCTTTAAAACAATTTAAAGGTGATAAACAACTCAAATTAATAAAATACACTTTTTTATAATTTTCTCTTATTCGATGTTTATCTCGCCCAATTAAGCGAATTCCATATTCGAATTTGAAATGTTTCGGTGCGCGGGCGCACGTGGCGGGCAGGAAACGGAAGCCATTGTTTAGCCGCGCAGCACGAGCTGAATCGTAAATCGCGATTCGATTGCGTTATCGATATTTTATTTTTGGTGGTGCAACCCTATTTTTGTGTTGTTGTTTTTTGGTTGCGTGCTCATTTTTTTTTTTGTTTAGAAGTTAGTTGCCATGGGTTTTTGCAACCGTTTGTGAATGAAATCAGGTTCAATATTAAGAAAAACTAACTCGCATATATTTATTTTAGCGCTCAGAGAATGAGATATAAGTGGGTGTATCAGATTGAAGAACGACGTCAAAACAAGATTTGATAGAATCAGTGACGCAAGTACCATTTAAAAGATTTCCAGGCAATAAACTGTAGACTGATTTTTTCATATCAACAAACTAAATTTAGAACTATAGGGTCGACAGCCCCATTACTTTGCTTCATTGAGTGGAAAATAATTCTGAAAAAAATTATCATATTTTTTCCAGTTCAGTTTTTTGCGTTTAAAATAGAATCTGTCCCCTGACTAATCAACCGTCTCTCGGGGACCCTCTCTCATGCATTTCTTTACTTCAAATTGTAGCAAAAGTGCAAAAATTTCAAATCTTTTACTTTAAAATAATTAATAACTGCGGTTGCACTTGATTTTTAAATTATTTTTTGGATGAAAAGCTCCGGGTCTAATCAACCAAGCAATTTCGGTCTGTCAGTTTCGTCGTTTCGCTGTCTAGAATGTAGACAAATTTTCTTCTTACTTTGTACAAAATGCTAATTTGTAAATGGTTCATCGTCTCAGGTGGAAGTTATAATAGTAACTACTGTCGGTTTCCTGCGACAACTGTTATTCAATAATGTTCGCCATTTCGCTGTACTTACGAAATAAACAATCTTACTTCAAAAGACGGAAATCCGTAGACTCTGCGACTCGCACAATAAACTATTTTGATAATTTAATTACATATTAACTTCAATCATATTTTTAAATGTTTTTTCTGTCGATATTTTATCACTTCACTACAGTACGTCGTTAACTTAAGACTTGGCGCCAATTTGAATTGTTTTCGAATACAATTGTTTTATTTAACCAAATTAGCATACACAGAAAGTGGAAAGAAAACATTCTCACTCACTTTCACACCTTTCTTTCCCATGCATTTTTATTTCAACGACGTGTCATCTGTCATAATTCTAAATCAATTAACGTTATAAAAGAATTATTTGCATCATAAACACAAACAGATCTTTTACTCATTAAACAAGGGGCTCTTGAATAAAATAGTGGGCGTTACCATGGTAACCGCCGGTAAATTGTTTAATAATGATCGCGAAATTCACGTATCAGGAAACATGTAATCATGCTTTGAAATGCTTCAAAAGAATAAGGAGTAGTTCTAGGGATGAGGTATAAACTTACAATACATCGATAGACATTAACACGAGTCCTTTTTATGGAATTAAACAACGAAATGCCTATCAGCTTTCTTTTTCAGTCAGATACTAGGAGTATAGAATAACAAAGAAAACTTTAATCTTCCCTCAAATCGGATACCTTATAAAGCAATGCCAGTAGTCCACAGGAACACAAAACAAATATTTACTGAGTCTTATCTTTATATCGTGTAACACTACTCCGCCACTCTGCTTCCTCATTTATCTATCGATAAAAGATACTCTAGTTCAATACCCTACGATACGTCACTGACTTTGATATTACAAAGACAGAAATTAATATACGAATACAATATTATCTTATCATTATAACTGTACGATAGCAATACAAAAATAGATACAAATGAGTCTGATATACGCGGACTCCATTAGATGTTATCAGGTAATAAATTATGCTAATACCGTTTGACACTTAAATATTGCAAAAATATTAGTCACCGGAATCACGACAGACGTATACGACACGTGATAAAAAATATCAAACATAAACATTAGGTATTTTTTCAATGAGGAATTTTATTTGAAAAAAATATTTCCGTCATATTTTTTTCGATAAATAAATATCGATGTTTAAAACCAAGATGTCCCACCACTACTCAAGATTAGGGTTTGGCTGCACACAAAGCTTCCTTAATCTATTCGCAAGGGCTCAATGCCACATTATTTGGTGGGCAGATGTTCTTCAGGTAAACTGGAGCAGATGCTGAAAGAACAATGAGAAGGAACGGACGCCATTGAAAGTTTTAATTTAATTATTTTGAAGAACACTTGTGTCTGTTGCGACTTTTACACTCTGGCTCTTGAATGGGCGTGCCATTTTGAGAGGCTCTGCGTTGATCGCGATAAAAAGCGTGTCTTAAAAGAAGTAAGGAGTCACGTTTCTAAATTGTGTTTCGTGCGTAAATAATGTCGTGTAATAACATTGTATAAGTATAGTACGTCATCGCAAAACGAAAACATAGTACCTTCTGAAACCTTAAAATTAACGAAAAACATGGAATAAGGTAAGTATTTTAATCGTTTTTGACTTCTACAAAAACTTCTACAAAAAGTGCCACGCGACGAAAGACATTTTTATGGCGTTTTATGTGTTTCCTAATGTCATTGCTGTCGTTATCTCATTACGAACAACTTTCTCGCAACATCAGCCCATTTCGCGCTCTGTTGAGCATTACGCAAAACATAATACTCTTTTTGCTCAACCCCTTTTTCTAGCATTGAAAACATTCTGTACAAAACGAGCGATTCTGATGTACCGTAAGTGCTTTTTGTGCTCCAAACTGTGGACCACGATATTAAGGCAAAGCGAATAAAAGAAATTACACAAAAACGACTTTTCCGCATTACTGCGTTTTTGGTTTTTTAATTATACGAGCTGTTTTCTACCGTTTGTTGTATAAAACACAAAATTTCTATGTAGCTATCTCCATGATAAGGGGGAAAGTTATCTGTGGACACCAATGTCGATAAATCTCTTAAAGTTTTAGAACATCTCAGGCGCAATGATGCAGATAGAAAATTTATTTCTCTCCGTACACATTACAAAATTATGAATCCTCCAGTTCCACACACATACATTTTGCAAGAAAACAGAAGATATATCAACCATAGTAACTGTATCTAACATTCGATAACTGTGTAACTTGAAAAAAAAAAACTTGACGGACATTATAAATGTCCTGATTTTTTTACGAGACTGGCGTAAAATATAAAGATAATTTTATACTTAAAACTTTTATTTTGAAAAGCCTTCATAATAATTAAATAATCATTCCTCTACATTTTGCCTGACTACCAACAATACAGTACTATCGATAAATCTAGCCTAGCACAGGAGCGGTGGCTCGTTACTCACTATTTATAAATGACTGCTCGCGTGATTATAACGTGTTAATTTCATAATTAAACGTTGTTATTGCATAGCTTTTATTTATTTAGGTATTTTGCTAGGAATAAACATTGTATAGGGACTTATTTAGAGTGTTACTTTTTTATTTCGGCCATATGGCGATGACTTTGGTTGTACTAAATTTGGTCCAAATCCGTTCATCTTTTTTGGCTAGCTTGACACTAAAACATACTTACACTTTTTATATTCAACTAGCGGTACGTTTTATGGCACTGTTGTTACATGTAAGAGGTTCCTATAAAACTCCTACAGTTCCTATATAATTTCGAGGATTCTATGATTTTAAGTAAAAATAATAAAAATGCATATGTTTAAAAAAATATCGATACTTTCAATTCCCATCACTATTTTACGTCACTTTTAAATTAAATTATTATATGTCCTATTTAGGTAATTTTTATTCATATATTCTTCGCCGCAGTCCATTTCACAACTGACGTCATAGTTAAGCATCTGATCACTAAGTAACACTTGCAACACAATCGGATGCGCCTGCGTCGATTAATCAGCGAGGCGACATGTGGCGCCGAATGATTCAAGGGTTGTGAATGGCGCAAGTCATTAACTTAATTGGTTAAGAAGCCAGCGTTTTGTTTGCCGAAATTATTGTTGTAGCATTCCATCACGTTTTGTAATACCATTGTAGAATTGTGAAATGTCAGGTAATTGATAGATTTTGACAGGTAATGTAATTGACTTTTACCAATGATGTAATGTAGTCTATACCTACATTCTAATAAGGTCCTAAAGGGTATATCAGTAGCGGTTAGAATATGTTTTCCGAATATTTCAGGAAGAAATGATTATCGAAAGAGATAGCTCTGTCAGCTTTATTCCTTAAAGGTAACCGTTAATATTGCTGTCAGAAGCAGAAAATGTAAGAATATAGTCTACTAAGATATTCTCTCATGATCTATACTTACCTCTGATACGCACCTATATCTTAATATAAAGCACAGTATTTCATAATACCAGAACATAGCGCATTGCGCTAACGGTGACATTTCCTTTTAAAGCCACATCTTGGAACGATTTAACGCAAAATTGCGCTCATTAGTTCATATACTACTTAGCTATTTTTAGAAACAACTTGTACAATCATAATTGCAATCTTATTAATCCTTGTTGCTTGAGTAATAAGGTTTTATTTCGCGTGATTTTACTGTAGATGTCGGTTAATAATTTGGTTTTGGAGAATAGGGTTGACGCTCTCGTATGGGAAAAAATACGAAGATATTGTTTAATGAAAAAAAATATTTATAAAAAAAAAACAGATTGCAAAAATTGTAAATAAAAATGTTAAGGCCAAATACAGCCAAAAGAAAATCCAAACCCTTTTAAAACATTAGTGTTCTATAATCTAAGTAATTATTTTATTACTAAACAGCCCACATAATCCGCTCGTTAACTTTTCAAAGCAGAAAATAGAAATTAGCATGAAAACGATATGGGACATATCGTGTCAAGGATAACTGCAACCTCGAAATGTTCATTAAGTATAACAAGGCTTTAAAAATAAAACAGTTTGTAAATATGGGCATTATGGAAAAGTATTATTTTTATGGACTATAAGTATACAGGCAGTTTTTCTCACATCCTGAAGTTATAAGTCTAAAAACTATTATATTGGATTTCAGACTTGTCTAATCTATTGCTCACTCTTTCATCTTGAAGACGAAGAAAGAGTCAGCAATACATTTAAAGAAGCTTTAACTGTAATGGATCTTTGTGCAACTGACTGTAAACGAGATTCCATCGGTGAGCCATATAGTAACGCCCACAAATGTTTCGTCTGGTCTTCTAGCTGTTACAAAAAGTAGCAATTGTATGCGAACATTTCTATAATGTCTGCGAAATTGCAACCTTTGTGCGTGAACATGCTAGCACTGCCGAACTGCGTACATTTTTAGCTCGCAAACAAAATGTACTCAAACATGGAATCATGCGATTACACCTTCTAATCTTAAGACAGTTAAATTCATAACATGTAATTGTAAAACTTTATATAGCTCTGCGTGATTTAGGCCAATTTTATTGAAAGTGTTATTGACCTTTACTTCCTAGAATAGGTTAGGCCTTCTACACTATACGACAATCACCATAGCAACCGAATATAACAACACATTATAATAGAATCTAATACCACCTCTACATAGTTAGAACTTTAATGTTCAAGAGAATAGGACGAAATGACAATGGGGAAATTCGGTCCAAATGTCTACTGTTAACGATACCTGTTTAGCTAAATAAAAAGCAAGTTTCTACCAACAAAAAAAACTAGAAATAAGATATAATATACATATTAAAACAAAAATTTATTTATCCCAATTTTTCTGCTAGGAGGGATACATTATTTCACCGATGCTTTCACAAAAAAAAAATAGATGGTGTTTCAAAACTATGAGAAACCTGAAACTTTCCATGTCTAGTTTTCACAACTATCAAATGTGAGAAAACTCAAACTTTCACAAGAGCCTAGTTCCTACAACTGTCAAGTGTTTTAATGGCTTGAAATATGGCGTTAAACATGATGCTAATTTTATAATACTTTCGCTAACAATGTGTATTGTAATATTGCAGTCAAATGAAGTCATAACAACTTTGAACGCTCATAGATATAATAATATAACTAAGCTTCGTGTGTAGTCTGATAGAATTGTGTGGTTGGTCGGCAATCTTACAATGAATAGGAATTACGAATTTGAATGAAAGAGCAGACTGCAGTAAACCGCTCCTTCGCTACATACAAACTTAATCTTTTAATGTTATATCGCTTTCCCTGCTTTTTCAATTTAGATCGCTTTCATATGCGAATTAACGATATTTCCGAATATTTTTGAAACACCAAGCTTTTATGAGCGACAAAGTCCGTCAGTGTGAAAGCACTCTCGTTTAGGCTTTGATCCCCAAAGACAGTACCTACCTATCTGTCAGGTTCCGATTTAATCTAAAGAATAAAGATATTTACCCTTTTAGAAACTCTAATCTTTATAATAATAAAATCTACAAATGAAAATAACATTAAAATGAAAAGTGGACAACCATAACACACATGTTAGTCAACTCTAATGTTATTATAGCAACTTAATTAAAGATGCAACTCCCGGCGCCGGCGCACGACGGCTGACGTCACTATCATTGCGGGATAAGAACACAGTAATGTTTACTTTTGATATAATTTATTAATAGTCTACCAATACTTATATAATGTTGGGAATTTAATAATAGAAATGGATAGATAGCTTTTAAAGACAAAAAGTGTGTATGCCAAGTTGCAATTTTTGCAAGACCAATATGGCCGACGTTTTAAACTAATTGAAGCAATAAATGGCTAATAATAATAATGGCGTCGTCTTATTATAGTAACATTAGATTTGATTCTCTTCTTCTTGTTGCCCTGTTCCCAAATTTTATTTGAGGCCTGCACAATTTATTGTACGCTCCACAACATTCGCTTCTTATTTATTTCTCCTTTCATACAATCCATCCATCTCTTCTTTAGTTTTATTATTCCGCTTCTTTTCAGTAATATGAATCTGGGATAATTAACCATATTCAAAAGCAATCACAAATTAATGAAAACACTATCTGAATAATTTTCCAATCAACGGCATTCCTAATACAATTGAACAACTAAGTACCTGTCTTTATGAACACCATTTATATACTTTGTCATTGAAGTATAAATGTTCTACATGAAACAAGGCTGTTACAGTCACGCACCATTGTGCTGTAAGGTTGAAAAACTATTGTTTTTATCTATTGTATTAACAGTTACAATACAATAATTTAAACGGCTGATCTGCGAGGTTAAGCTGATCAGCTCAGGTCAAGGGATGGATGGGTGACCATTAAGCGTATCGAGGTCGTACCTTATAAATTAGCAGAAATCCGAATGTATAAGGAAAATAAGGTAATTCTTTGGTAACTTACAGGTGGAAATAGGTAGCTGGATAATGATGTAATTAAATAGTGAATGAAATGAATAAAAAAAAAATCAATGATTTCGACCATGAATGTTGAATGGTCGAATGTACGGAAATGCAATGGCTTTGCTTCAATTTTAATAAACATAATATCTGAACCTCGTACCGCCGAAACAGTTTTTATTTTTATGAAACCTTACAAAGAACTGCAAATAAATGTAATTCAGCGATCATTAAAAAAAACTATTACAAAGAGTAAAAAGCTAAGAAAAATAGTAGTAAAAAATGCTTAAATACCTTGTGTTACCTATGAATGTAGATGGAGACGGTTAGGTAGACCAAGGTAAAAATGGATTGATAAAAAAAGAGGTAAAAATGGATTGAAAAAAAAAGCCATGTCAGTATGATGACTGTCAGAGACGAGCATAGACATAATATTAGTAAACAGGACTGCGCATATAAACCCAAAAAACGAGCCGAGTGAAACAGTTAGTACGGAGGCTGTCTGTCCCTTTCTAATAGGGTGACTATGAGATTAAGCTATGTGAGACAAATCCGAATTTGCTAAGATTATTAAACACAGATTAGTATTGAAGTTTTAACTTACGCAGTTTGTGACCTTAAGATACTAAAAAAGGCTTTTAATAATTAGCGGAAATTAGCAGTATAAAAGCAGGAAGATTCGAAGTGAAGACTGTTTTTTTTGTATTTCTACTTCATATATAGACTGCTGAGCCATTTATGTGGCCTTTCTTCATTTTTTGGGAAGCTATAACAATAGTACAACAGTTTTAAAATCCATCACCCATATTTTGACTCGTTACAAGAATTCATGGGCACCCTAGTTGTTTGGTTTACGAAAATGTTATTATTAGCTAACCTGTGGAACGATATATTGCAACCACCATAGGATTCACTTTTGCAAGTAGAAACGCAACACTTTTTCACCATTTTAATAGTTTAAATTGATTTAATACAAAAAAATATAAACAAAATTTTAAATGCTGATTACGCGCCAAGAATGTTCAGGGTTACCGCTAGAAAATAAAAAAAGCAAAATAAAAATTTATGTTGTTTATGTTTTAATAATAAATACGAATAAATTATAGTTCGGCCATTCAGAGAATGCGTTCCTGACACGTCGCGATTGAACTGACGACGTAATAACATTCATTGATTATTGATATAATAATGTTGTTTTAATGCTCCTCAATTGTTAAAACGGTAAACAACCAGCAAAAATATTTTTATCGTAACTGCAACGCCATTGCAAAGTTACGTCGTCAGTTCAATCGCGACGTGTCAGGAACGCATTCTCTGAATGGCCGAACTATAATGCGATTGTTATTTATTTGTTGACTTACAATTGTTAAAATAAGATAAAAATATAAGTGATTCAATTGTTTTTGGGAAGACAAAACTTTTGATCACAACATTTTTTTATGCTGGCAAGGTGTTAGAAAGAGACAAACAGCCTCCGTTCGAACTATCCCTCTCGGCTCGGATTTGCCTCTGTGTATTATGCAACCAATTTAGTACCTTATTGCGTTAGAATAGAGTTCATTTTCGTAAATATATATTTTGAGCGTGCGCAATCTTGTTTAGTAATATTATATCTATGGAGACGAGAGAAAGCGGAAAACATGCTGAACGACCACAAATAACTTGAAAACAGGACAGGAAGAAGATAACACGTGTGCAAAATGTAAAAAAAAAGAATAGATAATACACCTTTCTACATATAATAAAGCACTTAATAACGAACAAGATGAGAGAGGAACAACGCTCGAGGAATTACAAACACACATAAAATAATATTATCATTGAACATTCCTGGTGATCTACTTTGATCTTTGTTCTATTACTCCCACGGACATATTGTTTATATTACCTTTTGTACTGGAAGAACTAGCTTTTATACTTTTTTTACTCGCTTTATACATTATAGCTCCTTTACGTCAAAACATATTTAAGTACCTTAAACTTGCAGTAATCATTGTTGATCTATCTATTAACCTATATTATAGCTGAATTTCATAGAGTAAATCTTAATCAAAAAAAAACTTCACATACAATGATTTGGTGTTTACTACGCAATTTACTACCCTTTTTTGAATTCTCAACAAAATTGATTTGTAAGTATTATTTTTAAATCAACCTGCCCTTAGCATGTCTTCCTCGTCCACACTTATCTATCTGACGTCATCTCACAAGTGACATTATTTCTAGCCTTTCACACTATCCATCCATCCTTTATCCTTCCATATAAACTACTAGAAGTCCTGACAATACCTATTGACTAACCTAGACCTAGCACTATTATAGTACCCGAGTTCATTCGCTACGCTTGTCAGTTCCGACCTTAACCAACAGTCAAGGTTTCGAACATGAACCTTTGTCCTTTCAACGCGTAGGCAGGACTAATTACTCAAAAACTTTTGCAAGTCCGCCTTTCAGATAAAGTGGTTCGCCCACCTTTTCGGAAGCAAAGGTTACGGTAAGATTAATTAGTATTTTAATTGTAAGTCTTTTGTGGTGTCAAAGTTAATACCGGCTTTTGGTTTGGTAGCGGATGTAGAGTATTAAAAATTGTTCAAATTAGCATTTCTTTAATCAATTGTTACTTTTCATCATTAGATAAAAACATGCTCATATATCACTTTACTACACAATTCGTTAAGGCATTGTAACCACAACATGATTGCCAATCTAGTCCAATTCGTTGGTCATCATAAATCATATTTTCTTCATAAAGCACATTTATTTCTTCACCCTTATTTATTTATTTTTATTTACAAATCAAAGTCAAGTCAAAGTCAAAGTCAAATCATTTATTTCATTTAGGCCTTTACAAGCACTTATGAACGTCAAAATTATAACTAAGTTTGATTCTAGTTGCCCATTCCAAAAGTAGCTTCCTATGGAGAAGAACGGGCAAGAAACTCCATGGTTACTCTTTTTAAAAATAATATAGTATTACAATTTGTATGTATTGATACATACAGTAAAAGCATGCGAAGATCATGTAGAATCGCAAAGACAAATGAGGATAAAGTGACAATTAAAATGCTACATGGTGTTCACATTTACAAATTGGTTTATATTTTGGTACAAAGTTACAAACAAATAATCAAAAGATGAATACAATTTTATTTGCTGGTGTAATTTTAATTTGTTAATTAATTAGATATTGTCAGTATGTCCTATGGAGCAGGACCAGCATGTTTCCAAGCATTTTTATCTTGAATGTAATCTTCTAATTTATAATATGCTTGCTTACAAAGTGTGGCTTTTATATGAGTTTTAAACCGCATGTCATTTAGTTCCAGAATGTTGTCTGGTATTTTATTATAACATTTGACACAATATCCCATGAAAGATGTATGTACTTTAGATAATCTAAACTGCGGGATAGCTATCTTATTTTTATTTCTAGTGTTATAATTATGTCTATCACATATTTTTTCAAACAAATGTAAGTTTTTCCTAACATACATGATATTTTCATAAATAAATTGGCAAGGTACGGTCATGATATTAATTTTTTTAAACAGTTCCCTAAGAGATTCACGACTACGTAAGTTGTACATAGCTCTGACAGCTCGCTTTTGCAAGATAAATATGCATTCAATGTCAGCAGCTCGTCCCCACAGCAGAATGCCGTACGACATGATGCTGTGGAAGTAACTAAAATATACCAGTCTAGCTGTTTCTACGTCCGCTAGCTGCCTCATCTTTCTGATAGCATAGGCGGCCGAGCTAAGACGACCCACAAGAGATGTGATGTGGGGTCCCCACTGTAGTTTTTTGTCAAGAGTGATTCCCAGGAAAACTGTTTGATTTATAAATTCTAGTTTTTCACTATTAAGTATAATGTCACATTCACTACTTTTTACATTTGGCAATGAAAATCGAATGCATTTTGTTTTTTTTTTTCATTAAGAGCCAAGTTATTTGCGTTGAACCAATTTTGAACCTGGAGAATGGAATTGTTTACGTCGTAGACGACGTAAACAATTCCATTCTCCAGGTACGTCTACGTCGATCAATATTAAAAATAAGAGAAGTGTCATCGGCAAACAACACCATTTTAGGTTGATTATCAAATAAGTAGGGCAAATCATTTATGTAAACTAAAAAGAGGAACGGACCTAATATAGAACCTTGTGGTACGCCCATTGCCATCACTGAACCTCGTGAATTTACGCCGTTTACTTAAACTTTAAGTTGCCGACCATTTAGATATGATTTTAACAGCTGGAGAGAAGTATCTGTTATTCTGTAATGCTCTAGCTTTCGCAAAAGCGTTTCGTGATTTACACAGTCAAACGCTTTTGAGAGATCGCAGAAGATTCCAATAGAGTCTTCAGCTTCCTCCCAAGCCTTAAAGATGTGCTTGATCAAAGTTACACCAGCATCGGTTGTACAGCGACCTTTAGTGAAACCGTATTGTTCTTTGTGAAAGATGGAGTTTTTATTGAAATGGCGCAACATCTGTTCAAGCATCAACTTTTCAAATACCTTGCTGAGAACCGGTAAGACAGAAACGGGTCTGTAGTTATTCGATTCCTTACTATTTCCCGATTTGAATAAAGGAACTACTTTGCTGTGTTTCATTAAGTCAGGAAACACGCCTTGGTCTACGCTAACATTAAATATGTAAGTTAAATAAGGTGCAATTGTTTCAATAATTGACCTACATACCTTGACAGACATACCCCACAGATCTTCTGTTGATTTTATTTTAAGATCTTTAAAGGCTTTAATAATAGCCTCGGGGCTGGTATGTTGAAATTTAAATAGTAAAGAGCATGGTTTAACATGTTTTTTGAGTAGATCGATAGACACGGTGGTGGAAGAATTTAGTGCTTTTGTCGTCTCGAAAGGTATTTTAGTAAAGAATGCTTCAAACTCTTGAGCTACTTCAAGGTTACTGCTGATGGGACCATTATCAGTTTCTAGACTTAAATCAGTTTTTCGAACTTTTCGTCTCCCTGTTTCGTTGTTAATTACTGTCCAAGTAGTTTTTATTTTATCATCAGCATATTTTATTTTATTTCTAATATGAATAGATTTTGCCTGTTTACAAACGGTTTTAAATATTTTTGAATATTTTGAGACGTGGTCACGGAAACTTGGATCGGCGTTATAAGGCTTTAAACCATAAAGTTCAAACAGCTTTTCTCTACTTTTACGAATACCCGGGGTTGCCCAGTCACTAAATAAGAACTTATGTAACGTTGTACGTTATATTTTGAATATTTAAAAAATACTAGACTTGCTATATCTCAGCCGCGCGCCGCGAGCCGTGCGCCGTTGACGGGTGACGGAAACCGGTTCGGCGAACTATCCCTCCTATGAGGCGACGCGAGCAGAGCCGGCGGTGAATCGCGAGACTGCACTAGCACGACACCGCGAGCCGATACAGTACTGGTCTATGTTGGTTTTTAACTCGCTGGTATATCGCATTTAATTTTATACTTAATAAACTATTGTGATTTTAAAATTATATTTAGAGTCAATGTATACCCCAGATCGGGGTTCAAGTACCTGACTACCTCCAGTGCACCTACCGTAGTGCACCTACCCTAAGTGCACCTACCTACGCGCTTGTCTACCTACGTGCCTGTGTCTACCTACGTGCCTGTGTCTACCTACGTGCCTGTGCCTACCTACGTGCCGCGCCTATCTACGTGTCCTGCATCTACCTGCGCGTCCGGCACCTACTAGCGCGCTGCACACGTACCCCGCCTGACCGCTGCCGAGCTGCCTGACTATACAGGGTAGTAGTGTTCTATAGCGGGCTAGAGCTTAACGCGTGCTCGAATATTCTAAACTCACTCCCGGCTCTGCCGATCCTTTTGTAGAATATACTTATATACTAATTTTCTAAATTACTCTTTTTATTTCCTCACCTAGTAGACTACCTACCACTAAACCAAAACGTTACAGTGGCGCCCAATAAAGGTAGAATATATCGAGCCGTGTTTAGTTCTTGTTTGCTAAGCATTTTGTAGTTGTCCTGGTGTTGGTTGTCTGTCAGTTGTGTTGAATTTAATCACAGCCTACCAAATGTGAATCTACCCACATCTTTTTAATAAATTTTTTTCTCTCTAATATTTAAATTTAACCGTCCAATTTTTACTTGACCTACCGTCAATATTTTTCTACCCCCAAATTTTATTTTTTTTCTTCACATTTAAATTCAAAGTTTACATACCTTAAATATATTTTCACATATGGTTAGACTGACCACAAACGTGCTGATTTTGCATCCGAATTGTTTTGTCTTTATTATTTTTGTCTTTATTTTGCAACACACTCCTTCTCTGCGGTTTTAATTTTTATCATGTCTTACCCTATTAAGTTTTTATCGCTACAAAAAGCTGAACTAGACTATGAAGTTACTGTTCGTGATGGTACTGGGGGAGATTCGGTTAGCGAACTTCGGAAACTGATATGTAGTTAAATTATCTTCTATCGTACAAAAAAAAAGTTATAATTTTAATCGTATCTATTCTAAACACTATAATCACTACACTAAACCTAAATTTACTTCTAATAGAACCCCACAAGACAGTCACAATTTATACGTTAATAAAATGGTACATAAAGTATTTTAAACTATTAAATTAATTAACTATAAAGTATAACTTAGACTAATTTTATAAGAATGTTACTACGACTAGGTAAAGTAAATCAAATTGTTAATAATTAAACTTCGTTGATTATAGCTAAATATATTTTATTTTAAACAGGTTTAAAAAAAAAATCACCTAAAACTAAATGCTCTAATACATAAGATAAACTAAACTAAATAATAAAAACTAAACTTAATAATATAAACTAATAAAGTACAAAGAATAAATTCTTAGTTCAACTTAAATTCTATAACTGTAATTAAAATTATATAACAAATTTTAAAAAAATCAACTAAAACTAAATGCACTAAATATAACTAAAACATATACATAATATAAACTAAACTAAATAATATAAACTAAAAAACTAAATTAAATAATATAAACTAAAAAACTAAACTAAATAACGTAAACTACACCCACTTACTACTACTACCCATAACTATTCCTTTTCTATTTTTCACCTATTGGTCTACCCCAATAGTTTATATGATGATGGTCTACCCCATACATCGTATTACTACCATATTAAATGTATTATGACTATCGGCCCTACACCGATGGTTATTAACGAAACTTGATCGTGGTTCTACCCCATAGATCCCTTCTGTATGCTAAAGGCCCTACACCTTTGGTATTCTTCGGAGCGGTGCAACTCCTTAAATAAGCCTTGGCAAGAGCGGTTGATTACTCTATAAGTAAGCCTTAATCACAAACTTAACTTATGTATTTATCCTTTCTAATATTCAATCTATCAATTAATAGTTATGTGTAGTTAGTAATCGCTCGGTTTCAGCTTTATCCTCTACCAGCCATGACTGAACTGGGTGAGTGTTCTGTGCACTGTAAGCAGAATACTCAGGTCGAAAGGACGCTGACGCACAGATGTCTAATGTGATGTCGGCTATTTAATGTAAGGAAGAATGAAAGGTGAGGGATGATTACATTATGAATGAAGATGAATGAAAGAGAAACTCAGATCAGTTGTTAGCAAGAGCGAAAGCAGCGGATTTTTCCTAGGAAAAATCCTACGCTAAAAAGGGGGGTACTGTAACGTTGTACGTTATATTTTGAATATTTAAAAATACTAGACTTGCTATATCTCAGCCGCGCGCCGCGAGCCGTGCGCCGTTGACGGGTGACGGAAACCGGTTCGGCGAACTATCCCTCCTATGAGGCGACGCGAGCAGAGCCGGCGGTGAATCGCGAGACTGCACTAGCACGACACCGCGAGCCGATACAGTACTGGTCTATGTTGGTTTTTAACTCGCTGGTATATCGCATTTAATTTTATACTTAATAAACTATTGTGATTTTAAAATTATATTTAGAGTCAATGTATACCCCAGATCGGGGTTCAAGTACCTGACTACCTCCAGTGCACCTACCGTAGTGCACCTACCCTAAGTGCACCTACCTACGCGCTTGTCTACCTACGTGCCTGTGTCTACCTACGTGCCTGTGTCTACCTACGTGCCTGTGCCTACCTACGTGCCGCGCCTATCTACGTGTCCTGCATCTACCTGCGCGTCCGGCACCTACTAGCGCGCTGCACACGTACCCCGCCTGACCGCTGCCGAGCTGCCTGACTATACAGGGTAGTAGTGTTCTATAGCGGGCTAGAGCTTAACGCGTGCTCGAATATTCTAAACTCACTCCCGGCTCTGCCGATCCTTTTGTAGAATATACTTATATACTAATTTTCTAAATTACTCTTTTTATTTCCTCACCTAGTAGACTACCTACCACTAAACCTAAACGTTACACTTAGATTTAATAATTTTAGTTTTGACTGGAAAAGCTAAGTTGAATTGGTCGTTTAATACAGAGAAAAAATCGGCATAAATATCACTTGGATTTTTAAGATTGAAGCTATGTACACACAGTTTATCAGCTAGTGTCTGATTTAGTTTATCGATTTTTTTTGAAGTATATTCTCTAAAATTTATTTTTGTTTTCTCTGGTGGAGAGTAAGTGTGGAAAGTGATCACTTGTCCACTGTGATCAGATGGCAAGTAATTCACTATGGACTTATGCAGGTACTCACAGCTGCAAAAAATATTGTCTATACAAGTAGCAGTAGTTGGTGTTACCCTAGTAGGTTCTTCAAAAACGTTATGCAAATTAAATGATTTGAAAAGATTTAAAAAACTCGAACTTATAATATTATTTTCTAAAATATTAATATTGAAATCACCACATATGATGACTGACTTACTACTGCTACTGACTTTTTTCAAGACATCTTCCATGACAGAGTCAAATACACAAAGATTCTGGTGTTGCGGTGGTCTGTAGACACACACTATCACATGCTTATCTAGCTCAACACAGGACAATTCAATATTATGTTCCACTGACATATCAACTATATCTTTTCTTACTTACTTTATATTTAATATGATTTTTGACTAATATTAGGGAGCCACCATGTATCATGGATTTCCGGCTAAAATAACTAGCTACACAATAATTCTCAAAATTTATAGATTCTACTTGATAATCTTTCAGCCAATGTTCTGTAATATATTTATTATATACATTTTTGTACACACACATAATAAAGAAAGACCCTTTATCAATCTTCTCCCTTGGCATTGCAATGAGCTCGATTATCAGCTCTCTTCTTATCCTTGGTACTTCATCACCATTATCTTTCCTTACTACCCATGCAATGATAAATCCTTGCAAAAACTTTACTACCACTTACCACATATTTTCTTACTCATTTCGATACCGTAGGCGGTCCGAAGCGTGCTCGACCAAATAAAGACCACAGCGGGTGTCCACTCGTTGAAAAAAATAACAGAAGGAATTAGTAGTAAATTCTACTTCAATGGGCAGATGTCCTTTCTATTCATGTCGCTATTCCTTAGCAAATACAAGGCTATATGCGATTTATAACTATAGACACAATAGGTTCCACAAAAAACTTACTGCATTCAACATTTTGAAGTCCGTTCAATTTTGCACCTTAACTGTTACAAATTAAGGGTGCTCTTAGATTTTCGGGATATGTCTTAATAAATTTGTCAAGACGTTTTTGGACATTACCATAGATTTTTTATGTAAATCCGTCGGAAATGGGTCTGATGTATTTGACATGGCGGAACGTCTCTTTGCTTTTAGTTCAAAATAGAAATTATTTTAAATTGGGCCGAAAGGAATTAATAGAGCACCAGGATTCAGCTGCTGAGCTGTCATTCTAAATGGCCTTTGACCAGAAAGGAATATCTTTATGACCTTTTATTTAGTTTTTATAACAATAGACACGAATACTTTACCTTACTAATATTATTGGAGTTCTCAACCATACATAGTATGTAAGGTATCATCTATAGAATTGATCATATTTAGAATTGATCCAGTTAACATCCAAATTCAGCATGCTGCGAAATATCTCATCAAAAATCCAACCTCTTTTTATATCTTTCACAAATCAAACACTATCATGTCTAGAATCGCACATGCCGTTGCCATGGCAACGGGACACACATCTAAAGCTGGTAATCCTATCCTCCGTCTAAAAGCACTCAGGAGTTGTGTACTCTGTGGTGTACAGTGTGAATCTATCGGCAGATCGCGTTACCTCATCCAGATTCTATGGGATTTGATTGATTATGGAGACATGTCTGTGGATGTATGGTGTTTATTAACGAAGATAATGTGGTGATTTTAAATAGATTGTTTTAGCGTTGTGTCCCATTGAACCTTATTCCATTGTAATGGGTACTTTTGTCGGAATGACGTAGCACTATACAGTAAGAAATGATGATTGCACCTTGTAGAGGCATGCTTAATTTACAATTCCAAAAATATATATGTGTAGATGAAATCGCTACTTTCTATTTACCGAATTCAAAATCAAGGACTATAAAAAAAACATACTTACATAAAGTTCGATTAGCTAACATCCTTCCTTAACCTAAACAACCAATTTACATAATCAAAAAGACAAAAAAAAGCTTATTTAAAATGTAAAACACAAGTCCTGCCGGCAGTCATTTAGCGACGGAAGGAAGCCGACTCGGTGCCGGTCGCTTCCCATCGCACGGCCGACTCCCCACGGGCGTCGTGACAGAGGGACATAACAAGGGTTATATTAGTTTAGACCTTGAGGTAGTTAGGTGTGAAGATATGGGAATTAAAGGTGTAAATAGACTTTATGAATTAGGGAAAATTTAAAATGTAATGGTCAATGCGACCAGTGTGGTCCTAATACTCTTAGCTCTTAGCGATAAGACCGCCCATTTTATATCACCTTATCTATGGTCCAAAACATCAATCGACATCGACCAATATATTTTTCTTCGGTTCAGTGCATCGATTGTTGATCGATTGGGGCCACCCTTAGACCGTAGCTTTTCGTATCTCTTGAGGATGTTCCTACTATCAAACATTAGTTTCAGTATGCCATGAAAACTAACTCGTCCAGACATTGGTTAATATACTCAGTCCATCGTGTCAGTCCGACCTGAATATTTGATAGCTGAATTCGCAGACAGCTAGCAGTGACATGTAAAATATTCAACCGTGTCTAACTAGAATATCCTCACAAAGTTATGAAAAGGCTAGACACGTACTGATATTATGTTCATCAGCAAGTGACATCGTCGCGAAAAATATCAGAAACTAGCGACCCGACCCGGCTTCGCACGGGATAACATAATTTCCCCACTATTTAATTAAAGGGCTGATTACATTTGACTAAATTCAGTCGTCTGATTAGGTTTCTAAATGATTTATATAATGAAACCTACCTTCCTAAATGCGATTACATTTGACTGAATTTAGTGACTGAATCATTTAGACGACTGAATTTAGTCAAGTGTAATAAGCCCTTAATGGATGTCTATTTAATCCGTATCACTAACCCGGATAAAAAGTATCCTTCATCGATAACTACATATCTAACACTGAATTGTTTTTGAAATCGGACTAGTACTTCTTGAGATTAACGCGTTGAAACAAACAATGGTTTGTAGTAGCTAGTATAGATTCCAGCAAAAAGATATCGAAATTATAGGCAGTGTGTAGGGTAAATGACAGTGCATATTCAAAATGTGAAAAATGTAATGACCAAGTGAGGGTAGCTCAATAACCTTATGCTTCACAGGCCCGCCGCTAGCTGTTAGTTCGCCCGCGTGCAAAACTGATTATGCCGCCCTAAGACTACATAATATTATACTGGGTTTTGTCAAAAAAAGAAAAATTCGTTAAGATTATAAAATATGTATTTTAATTAGGTACAATAATTATTGTTTACTGAAGTGTAAAACTGAGCCACATAATCATTACAAAAACCTAACTCTTCTGTGTAGTGCGCCTGGTGTGGTGCAAGAGAGAAGTAGCCATAAATAAGCGCGAGCGAAGCGAGCGCGCAAATTTTATAGTTTATGGTCTGCAAAAGTAATTGGAGCCAAAGGTGTCTCTAGCTAATGTATGTAAATGTGCTTATGTAGCGCCCTTGTGCAATTATTACCCAAATCGACCCTATGTATTGAAAAATTGTGATTAATAGGAACCAACATAATGAAGATCAAAGTTCTTAGAACAGATTTATGGGTTACTCAAACCAACGAAATAAATATCTATAACAATGTTGAAATTCAGTAAAATATTTTATTTATGGTTTTTGGTGGGTTTCCCGTTCAAAAAGGCAACGTGTAAGACGCATTGCATATGTAAGGAAGCGCGAGCGAAGAGAGCGCGAATTTTTTTGGGGATGTAAAGGTGAACCCGTCAAAATTGACAGCACACGAACAAAGTGAGTGGGCGGCTTTTTCTGTAATCTACTCATCATATTTTTATTACGTAATTATGGTTTACTTTTGCCGCCCTCTAAATCGTGCCACCCAGGGCATTTGCCCCTTCCCTGCCACGCTACGCTACTGGTTGATCTTAAATCGTTTAAAAAAATATATTTTTAAAATGATCTTTCAACAGATGAAACTGAAACCGGCAGTGTAATTAATATTCTTAGCGCTATTGCTGTGTTCGGAAATATTGAAATCCAATCATTGGTAAAAAGATATTGTATTTTTTAAATATTACGTGATAAGTCGCTCGATTTGCCGCCCCCTAGGACGTGCCGCCCGCGTGCGGTGCACGCCTTGCACGCCCGCTTACGGCGGGCCTGATGCTTCATGAAGACGCCGATAGCTGTCGTCAGTCCACCCGTTACCACGGTCGGTGCAATGCACGCACGGTTCAGTGCAATTCAAGTTACAAGTGAAGCTAATATATTGTACTATCATAGTTAACTACATACTTATCGTGATTTAATCCAGATTGTAATATGTATAGTACTTGTTAGAAACCTTTATTTAAAACCGCCTACAACATAATTCAATCTAGCAGTTATTACGTGGGAGTTCGTCACGTCACTCTGGGCAGTGTCAAGGTTGGCCAAATCATAATGCCTTTCGTGATCCACTCCAATTAAGAACAGATTTGGGTACGGTTAATTAACAATTAATTAATTTGGAAAACCCTTTGCTATGTGCTTTCTGGCTAATTTTCGTGAGCCTGTATCATCGTAATTAATTTTAATTTAGTGAGGTATAAAGTTTTTGTTTTAACAGATTTCTAGAGTAATTTTGGCTGAAAAGTCTAAAATAGAAGGAGTTATGTCTACCTTTGCTTTGAATGGAAAAACGTGTAGGTACATTTTATAAAACTATATTTCGTCAAAAATCTGTAACTTGAATTTCACCCAAAATGTTTACAATCATAGCCATAACCATACTTCATAAAAATAAAAAATAGAAGGTAGGTAGTAGCAATCGAAGGTGACAGCATTTACTAAGAAATCCTTGCTACAAACGACCTACAAATAATCTTGTTAGTACAGTCTCTTCAATATTAAATTCTAGCAGTCCTTGATTGCTTCAGTCAAGCCGAGCATAGACTTCGAATACCTGGAGGCTATTGAATTTACCTGGAATTCCAATAAGCAAACTATGTAGATAGATAGATAGCTTAGTAACTGCAATATTGAGTTCTGTAAAGGTTATTGATGTTTTGGTATCAGTTGGTAGGAACTGTGGTATTGCAGGATTTGATGTTTGAACTAGAGAAATTTTAGACTAGTGGATTTTGTCGTGCATTTACTTTTGGTTTTTCTACGATATATTTTACTATTTCTACGGGTTATATTCCGTGGAGAAAATCCGCCTGTGTAAAATTTTTGCCATTTCGTTTGTTTACCTTACAGAAATAACCGTATTCGTGACTATATTATTATTTTGTAGGTATTTGTAGACATTCAATTTATGTAATATTTATATTCTCCAACTACCAAGAACTAGTCGCAATTTTTTACCCCTTAACAAAGAAGCGCCATAAATTTTGACAACTTACAAGATTAAGCCCCCCTTAACCCATAATTTCAAGTACCAAAAAACACGAATCAGCTCGTTTCACACATTGATGCCGCCGTAAAACCCCATGGGCTGTCCCATGAATGTTAATTTAACCCTATGTTTGTGGGTCTAAAGGACCCTAGTCCATACTGATTTATAGTGTCTGGTTAGCGGGTAATTTAGTACGGGAATAAGCGATAATGGCTATTCCTTCGCTTGTAAACATGTCGTTAAATTTCTTCGAAGTTTTTATACTGTTTGAATGTTGAATGGACCAATATGAATGTTGAATGGATATTAAGAAATACTATAGTCTGTTTTTTAATCTCGTAGACTAAATTGACACTTGCAAAATGTCAAACTTCCAAATAATTTTGCTAGCTCTGTGGTGCAGTGTTGTACTTACGATACCGGTACGTTGAATCGTAACTTTTTACAATGAGTCATCCTGAAATAATGGGCTTATCCTTGATGATTACGCATGGCTTTGCGTGGTCAGATATCCCTGGCAGTTTGTAGCACGTCGTACAGCCATGTGTACGTACGTGAATTTTAAATATAAAACTTTGAATGAATATTAAATTCGTCTATTATAGATAAAAAGTTACGATTCAACGAACCGGTATGGTAAGTACAACACTGCACCACAGAGCTAGCAAAATTATTAGAAAGTTTGACATTTTGCAAGTGTCAATTTAGTCTACGAGATTAAAAAACAGACTATAAATAGGTTTAAATGCGTTTTCTTTTGCGAATTGTAAATCTCGGTTTTATGGTATCGCTTTGAACTGCTTAAAGGTTTATAGCTGATTTTATTAAGCGTTGCTGGTAGTAAAGATCTCGAAATACCTATATCTTCTTACTAGATTCTTCCTAACATTTTAAATGCGTGGATTTCAGAATTAGGTCTCGTTTCGATTATTGGTGTTATATGCTATTTATCTTTGTGCTAAAATCCTAAACAAATACAAAAAATAACCATGATATAATCCAATTTACATACCTACTTTCCCAGAGAATATCAGCAGTGTAAGCTTATAAATTAACTATTTTCTAAGACAACAGGAAAAACTTCAAGAAAACAACAATATAAGATTTATAAGTTATAGAAAATAAAGCTAAGTATATAAAAGAATGCAGCAATTTTACAGTCCAAGACACTCCTATCAAGTTCCTTTGTACGTCTGATTCGATGCGGAAGGCGGTGCAAGATAGAAGCGGTAGCGATTTTGTGTAGAGGCCATAAAATGGCCGTATATATAGAATTGAGAAAATAATATTGAAAATACACTCATAAAATGGCTCATTTACATGCGATACAAAGTTTATAGAAAATTCCATAACTTCTTCATACTTAGACAAATTTTCAAGAGCTCGTACCTTATGTCCTTTATTTTTACTCCATTTTGATAGTATCGCTGATTTTGTTTTGAGATCGTTTTAAGTTATTTTCGCTTAGAATAGTTTATTTATTGAATTACTGGTTAAAAAATTATATTTATGCATCCATATGATATATGGCAACAACAAAAAATTAAAGGCCGTTGGCTACTCAAAGCTCTACGCAACGTAAAAAAGCTTCCGCTCATGTATTGGACTCGTATTTCATGGCCCTACAATGACAAATAGTGCCTACCGGACATCCAATACGCTTCAGGCACGCACAAGTCGTTTTATAGTGGAAAACTAGAAACTGATAGAAAATAATGTTTTATTGTAAAGCACAATAAAATTATACGAGTGTTAAGTTTTATAGATTTGTACTTGTTTTATTAGATACCCATTATATGTGTGTCTTTGATTCAATAAGTACCTTTTATGAGCTGTATAAACAAATATTACGGACTCGGAAAAGTGTGTTAAGTATTTAGAAAAGTGAAAATTATCACAATTTCGTCAGCTTCAAAATAGACGTGGCTTATTTTGTGAGGTCCTATTTTTACAGGCTTTTTCAGCCGTTTCTATTTTAGAATAAACAATACTCTATTGGCGCTATTGTCATAATTACTCGACCACTTTTGGCAAAGATCGAAAATTGCTATTTATTATCCTTATGCTAATTAATCCTTTTAGTACATAGCAGTATCAGTTGTGTAACTAAACACTTTCGATTGGTTCATATAACCTAACATTTATTTATCGCACGTCATGTTTTTCGCACTTCCCTACCTAAGATTATGCAACAAAGTTATGTAGGCAAACTTTTTGCGAGAAACAAAATTTTATATCGGTTATTTTGAAAATAGGAGTTTGTAGAAAATTTCATACTTTACAGCTCGACAAATTTTGAAGAGCTTTTAACTTTCATCGCTCCATTTCTCAATAGATTCTTTTAAATAAAAATAATAGTCTCGGTATTAAATTATTGCATTCGTAAAGGCTGAGCCGTGATTAAATGCGATAACAGAATAAACGCTAGCACTAGGTTGTTTAACATTAGAACCATAACATTCACCATTTGTTATAGAAATGTTACATGCTGTTACAACTATGGCTGTGTTCGAGAAAACTGCACTTTTATGAGTGCACTTCAGTTTGTACCTTCGACTCTAAGAAATGTGCTTAACTTGATCCTTGATAATAAATCTCTTGCATAGACCTGTATTTGAATTCAATAGTTACTCAATCTTAGTGATTTTATTCATGTTATCAATTGTGAATTGATCTTAGATGACTCCCGTGTAATGAATAAGTAATTTTTCTAAAGTTTATTACTTGCCATTCCTGTCACTCTATTTACCTATCCTAAATGACTCTTTTTAATAGTTCGAACTATCTTTATGTAACATATCATCCTTTGCCCATGAAGATACTAGCTTCTGCCAGCGGTTTCACCAGCATCCCGTGGGAACTACTTCCCGTACCGGGATAAATAAATAACCCTATAGCCTTCCTCGATAAATGGGCTATCTAACACCGAAAGAATTGTTCAAATCGGACCAGTAGTTCCTGAGATTAGCGCGTTCAAACAAAAACAAACTATTCAGCTTTATAATATTAGTATAGATTTTGCCAAAGGACATTGTCAATTTTACATAAAGGGTAAGCAAAAACTGCAGATTACCGAATTTCTTCCACACAACCAGCTTCATATAAATTAGCATATTAATTCAGTTAATGAGCTGGATTAGCGAATATGAGATAATATTGCATTAATTACAATAAGTTATTGGTGTTAATAATCTCGGACCGGTTTCGTATTACGTATCTCGGTTCATTGGTACTGGTACACTGAGAACTGGTTTCATTTCTCGGTTTATCTAATACTGTGACCGTAGCCAGGAAGTAATGGGATACGTTACCAGTGAAAGTTGCTTTGTAATATGAATAATTTAGTTTGTTTGTTTGAATTTACTTTATTGATTCCTTTGGATGCAAAATATTGTTTGGAAATAACAAGCGCTCGGTTGACAATTTAGATGCGTCCCTCTCCAAATAAAACTATTATTTACATTTTTATTTCATTGACTTGACATAATTTGTGCATTTAGTGCCCTCTGTGCGTTATGGGAGTAACTATATAGTTGAAGACTGTGCCGTTAGATGGCAGCACTGAATCGACACTAAAAATATTTTTTGTTACATATATGTCCATAAATCTTTTGTATGTTCCAAGTGGTGTGATATTTAAATTAACACTTTTTTATTATTTGTTACAGATTCATTCGTAAATAGTCAAGAATGGACCGCGTCACGAGGTGTAACAGAACTTCGCGTTGGAGTTTTGGGTTCACCGGACAGTGGGAAATCGGCTCTAGTCCATCGGTACTTAACTGGGGCGTATATGCAAGAAGAAAGTCCAGAAGGTAAGTTATTGCTAATGAACTATTAAATTAATAGAATTGTTAAGTATTAAATAACATAAGGTAAACTTGGTAACAATACCATCTCGCGGCGAGTAGCAGAACTACAAACACTCACTGTAAGAACGCAACCTATCAGTTAGCACGAATCCATACTAGATGGCAGCACAAGTCCACAAAAATTATATTTCCCCACAACATTACTAGATGTCGCCACCAGTCTAAACAACATTGGAAAGGTTCAACGAACTATCGAGGGCGTTATTATTGCACTGATTACTTCGAGGGTTTGATTACTGTGTAGGAGTGCTATTTACTTATCTCCAACCCACACTAGAAACTCGATCATTATCACTGAGACGAATAATGGTAGAAATTTACTTATTGCTGGATTAAAATTTGTCGCCATGTACCTACTTCCTTGCTGTTTTATTGGGCCATGAAGAGGCGGGCATTGATAAATAGGCTTTATTGCAAACGTGGGATGTTCAATAAGTAAACATTTTATCACTTGTTTCAAAGTAATTGATAAGGTGTTCGGCTGAGGAATAAGCTTGATTTATTGTTTCGTAGCTGTACAATAAATACAGTATCTTATTGTAAAATAGCAAGATGGTATGATCCTAACTTGATTATTTTTTGCAAATTCATTCCCATAAGTGCATGTTATATTAATATATTATTCAACTTGTATGTCCCACACAGCGGGGGACGTCACGAGCCACACTTAGTTTCCCATAATGACCCTATTATTTTTGCTAAGCACTTTCTTATGTCTATTGCAGGTGGTCGCTTCAAGAAGGAAGTTATAATCGACGGCCACAGCTATCTACTGCTAATACGAGATGAAGGTGGATCTCCAGAAATGCAGGTTAGTTAACAATAAAATTAACTTTTAACAGTTACTTAACTTTAACTTGCCTTTTTTGAAAGTTAACTTTAAAAGTTGTATTTTCGAAAACAATGTGTTGAACTGCTTCTGCTGTGCTCATGAACAAAATTATGTAGGTGCCTATAAGATGTATAAAACACCTCGAAAACCTAAAATTCTGAAGTAGGTAATAATTGAATGAAACTAGGTAAACATTATGAACTATTGAGTGAACTAGGGAAAAAAGTAGCTAAAAATTCTATGAGCAATAGAATTACCTAAACCTCGGAACAACCGATACCCTCGTACCTGAAAGTAAACCATGTATTTTATTTTTCGGCACCATTTTTCACTCAGACAAATTTTATTAGGCAGGTTGGTTCACAAGGGTGACAATAAATTCGTTAAAATGCTTTTCATATTTCAGGTATTTTTATTTCCATTTTATTTTATAATTGGGTCATACATTACCTTTACATTAAATGTTATTTTAGTAATTTATTGAAAAATATCATTTTCTACAAAATAACAAAATTTTAGGAACTAAAAATCTAATTTCATTACGGAAAATCTGAAGTCTATAGGTTTTTTTGCGTAATCTTTACACAATGAAGTATGTACATATTTGTTACCATTCATTCACAGAATTACAATTAACAATCTATTCTGACTAATCAAAGACTACAAAGTTAACAACCGATAATAATATTAATTCCAACAAGCGTTTTTAGATTAATCTCAAGTATTATAAGAATTATTATTTTATCAGTAGATTTACAAGCTTGATATCTTTGATTATTACACAAATTGCTTATTGCTTCTTAACTGTTTCATGCTGTTTTACCGTTCCAAAGATTATCAAACTAAGATAATGTTATCCTATTAATATATATAAAGCCTCCAAACTTAAAACTCTTCAATCCTGACAAATTAGCTACAATACATTCCCTTATGAATAACATTAATACGAAATCTGTCCTTCTACAAAGAATGTAGCTATAATTTTATAAATCAATTTCCAATACAGTTCATATTCATAACACACCACAGAGCTACAAACTTTGTGTGAGTTCATAACTTTTCTTCAAAACATCGAGTGAAAGAGACTTGGACAGAAAATCGATAGAATTTCAATGAAATATTCAAGACAATAGCGTCGCGTGAAGCACGATTGACGATGTGGTATCTGTTTAGAGACGAGCTTTTGAACATTTATTTCGAAACAGCTAGTGACCTACTCTGGGTGGGTGGGTACGTTGTAGCTTGCGGTACGGGAAATGTATTCGTGAAGTTTTCATAAAATAATACGTTTTTTTTTTGTTCTTTTTGTTCTAGATGTGTCTTAGACAGTGATTGGTTGTTTTTTTTTACCACTGCATGGTGTCCTCATATTTCGCACTACAATTTTAGTTATCAATAAATCACTATTTTCATAAAGTATTTACGTTTTGGTTCTTGCCAGATTTCTATTTAAAACCTTTATTCAATTTAACATCTCATACTACATTAAAATTTATTTTCTCTTGCCTGCCGGCTGCCGTAATACAACATTCATTTATTTTCCCGTGCCGTATGACAACGGACCCGCGCCACCTCCGCCAGGATGCTCCTATCGATTTGCGCTATAAAACGAGGGTACTCTTTAATAGACGTTACATTTTATTTACTATATATACATCTACTAAACAGAGCTTCCTATTTACTATACAACAAAAACGTACACTTTTACGATGCTGTCGAATAAAAATTTACAAGCCGCTTAGTGGGTTTACGATATATTTACAAAAACATCCCGTTTTTTGTGAGTTGTTTACCTTGCTCAGTTGCATTTTCTAATCATATATTTGTTCGCTTTGCTGCAAAAAGTAAGGGGAAAGTAGGAATGCTGAAAGAAAAGGCTTACTGCAAAAGCGGAATAATAACTTTTGTTTTCCTATTTATTAAAATATGCACATGTTATGTATGAATGCAATTAAAAAAGCATCACAAACTTTCAACATCGACATTTTTAATGATTTCTCACCCTTAAACGCGTTGTAAGACTTCCATGTACTCACAAATTCAAAAACAGGATCTTCAAATAATGTAGGTATTCCAAATCAAAACCTAGCTCTAACTTAGCATAACAGAACAACAAACTCGTCAGAACAAGGCAATCAATTCAAGCAGCTAGTTCGATTTTCGTTTTAATTGACTCGAGTGCCGATGACAGACCATTCGATTCCCTTGTTATCGATTCGTGATTAGTTCGCTGTTATTGTTTTTGATTGTGTGATGGTTATTCTGTAGGGGCGAGGTTATATTTTTGTTGTTTATTAGTTTAATTGTTTCCGGTGCGTAGAAATGTATCTCGAGGGACCATACATACATTAGAATGAAACTTCTCCCTAGTCTTTTCCGGGTTTCAATCTGTACTAATACTTCATCATCATCATCTCCCAAGCCTTGTCCCAACTATGCTGAGGTCGGCTTTCAGTCTAACCGGCTGCAGCTGAGTACCAGTATTTTACAAGGAGCGACTGCCTATCTGACCTCCTCAACCCAAGTAACCTGTTCTAGTACTTACATAAGAAAATAATGATTACCTCATTAAGTGCCTTAGCTATTTTGTTTTCACAGTGGAGCAAACAGAGAGTCATTGCATTTGTGACAGGTATATACGAAGCTATTAGTAAGGATTTCATGGTAACTGAATTCAATAGTTTCAAGGATCGATGACCTAGTTTTAGTCGCGTGTATCAGTTAGATACGGGCAGTTGAGAGCTGATAGTTGTTGCAATGGATAGATAGGTTTACCTATGTAAAATAATAATAGGTTGAGATTATAATAAGTTATTGTTCTTGTCTTAAATAGCTTCTAGCTTAATGTAAATTAGATTCTGTCCAAGTCAAAGCTCCCATAGACATTTTTTTCAGCTGTCATTTTCAGAAAAACAGTTTTCCTTAGTAGTGTTGCTCTCCACATTTACAGGGCCGGGTGTCTCTCTATCCTCTCTACCCTGGCTATTTTTCTTTCGGAACCTAAAACAACAAAGCACATACACATTCCTACGTCATCAACCGAACTTAAATACCTCCAAATCCTAAGACAGCCCTCGTTCGGTCAGATTTACGAGCACGCACTGACGCGCTATCTAACCCTTCCGCTGTCGACTGCGGTGACGTCATCGCATTAGGTCGGATTGACCCGCAACCCGATTGTCCCGATATAAAGTCATCTAAATATAGTCGCGTCCCTTGTGTTGTGAGTATGTGGATGCGAGTCTTGGGATAGATTGGGCTGGATTGTATAATTTTTTAAACATTGTATAAAAATAATTGTAAATAGTCATAAAGTTTGTAATTAGCTTCTGTTACGTTACGCAGGTGAAGGTTAGAGCAAGACCAAAAAAAATCAGAGCAGTTCGATCTATGTAAGCAAGCATGTAGAGCTACTGAACCGCATAAACTTGCACTATTCACGCGCAAGAATGACCTTCAGTGAAACAAAGTCTAATTTTATTCTCACTTTTTAAGCTTAACATATTACTATATTCAACCGCAAAAAAGCGTAGGACGTTATATTTTTGATCTATTACGTTACGAAACAGTTACGTTTTTGCTAATGTCCTGCCACTTACAATATCATGGTCACCCTACCTAAGCACGCGCCATATATCGGCACCTCGCCGCAGCAATTTAATACAAATTGGTCTATCTCCACAGAACATGTACTGGACGTGGACAAAATAAAAATAAAAAAACTTTCGATGAAAGTCCCGGGGCGAAAACCAGTCATCGATCCGGTAAAATCGGGTTTGCCTCGTGGATGTGTGAATTGAAGGTTTCAGTCGCATCTAGATTTTGTAGCTGTTGTCACAACGTAATATTTTACCTGTCATTTATATTCCCAATCATAAAACGTTAAAATAACATAATCTAAACATAAAAGTAGGTAATATTATTTTCCTAAAACATCCCCATTTCCACGAAATTCTCGAAAAAAAAAAGAAAATCGGCTTCCATTCCTTCCCTATTCCATTTTCAAAACACATTTCTCAAATAAATACTCTTTGAAAACGTTCAGAAGCAGTATGCCATAATTCCCCTATAAGTAGTGGCGTACACGAGCTCATTCCAGTCTTTCTAATAGTTTGAAATTGGAAGGCCCGCATTGTTCCCCTGTTCCCGCCTGCCTGCCCTATTTTCAGGTCGGATGCAACCGTTGAAAAGTTCAGCAAGGAGTTTTAATTGCTCCACTTGTGATGGCATTATCTGTTTACTTGAAGTCCTATCTTTTCTTTAAGCTGAAAAGTTTGCGGTCTTAGTTTCCTGAATGAGACAAAGATAAACTAATTTTGTGGATCGTGCGAATTTTTCGTTTCCAACAATCGATAACCTCTAATATCATCTACCTACGTAATCTTTTCACCTACACACTTATATAAAATATCATTGCCATTTATCTCGATAGCGAAAAATATACAAGGTGTTGATTTGCGTTTGTGCCATAGTTCAGGAGGAGGACATACAATACGTAAATAATCGATTGGAATTACAGTAGATGGGAAATAACTAATATGCACTGCTTTTTTTGTCATTGTAATGTCGTGGTATTTCAGAAGTAACCCAATTTTATTAATGAAATTTATGAGTGATCGTTGCGTATGCTTTGTGTTTGCGTTTGTGTGAGGGTGCAGCACGGGTTTAAGGCCAGTAACATACGCGCGAAGTTTAAATAAGGCCAGATGACATTTACGGAATTCCGAAAAAAAATTAAAGAAAAAAAATTACGTACCAATTTTTTTATTGATTTGGGTCGAGAATCATTAGCATAATTACCTCCTTGAATATGGCACGGATGCAAATCAACAGCTTGTATAAAGCATTTCTCTAAGCAGATCACGCTAAAATTAGATCAATGAGCTCAGCTCTTAAACACCGTAAATCACTAAGGCTTTACCGGACATTAGACGAAAACAAAGTAACCCAACGTATTCACTTGCAGAATAAATTAGTAGCCTCAAGGAAGGTTAGCTTTGCAAGGACCTTCATAGAAGGCCGTACAACGCAACGCAATACCCAGCTTCCAAGAAATTAATCCCACATGAAGTGAAAAGCTTTTGTCAGTGCTGTACGTACAGTGACGTCACGAAACCTCGGGAAAGCAAATTGTTACGTCACGCGTATCCTGGCTGCTATTGTCCTTCGAGTAATTGCTATGACCCAGTTGCATTGAATGTTGCATCAAGTTCCTACAAACGTGTGGGCTCATAAAATGCCAGTTTAAAATAGAAAGGAGTCTTTTAGTGGCATCATATACCTTATATACCCAGGTTAAGTATGTAGGTAGTACTTGAGCTTGGAACTTAAATGATAAAAGGTCACGCATGCGAACCACTATTGTTCTAATTTTAACTTTAGGAGACCCCTAATTAGAGTTTGAAGCTATTAGGGCTTTAGCAGACCCTGAAGTGTTTTGGCAGCTTTTCTCCAGTAGTTTGTGGTTTGGGAATTTGAAGTTGGCATAGTAACAGATTATATCTGAACGCGTAGCTAAATTCTGTCTCCCAAATAATTTAATGAAATAAAATCACTGTTAGGATGAATAGGTCGCTCTTTTCTGGGTCCAATGTAGATTTTTAATTCTCCCATTAAAACCTTTGGCTTTACCATGTTCCTCACTAGCCAGTATTATCTATTTACATAACAAGGATGTGTTACATAAAGGTTTCTCTCATGTCGTCACACAATTCACGTCACGCCAGTTCTAGCCGGCTCGTCCTAGTTGCGCTCTCATTGCATCAGGCGCATAAAGGGCTGTTTGCTTACAAAATTGGATCGCTGTCTTTCAAAATGTATACTTTGAACTCTCTATTCTGTTTTCCTGTATCTATAGTTATAGAACTTTTATTGATGTTGTATGTTAAGAAAGCAGGAAAGCCATGCTTGTGTTATAAATGGACATGGTCATTGTCTTTCTATGACTCGGAGATTCTGCCACTACTGACCGTTCTCTGAGCTTCTGCATACAAAGACTATGTGCTCGCACAGAAATATAGCTCATCAGCTTTCAAGTTTCATGAGATAAAACATGACTTAACCTTACATACGTCTCCAAATTAAAGTCTTCGTCAAGATTCTAGAAATTGCGAGCACATCATAATAACCTTAATTCATTACCTCATCCCTTGCCAGTAATTAATAAGCGGTCCCTGAAATATAGATTACCAGCTTGATTTATTCATGAAGGTTAGAAAACTTCGCGGAGTGAGTCTTATGAATTAATTATGACTAGGTGTGGCATTGAAGTAGATGCTCAGTAACCCTGAGTAAATACGGGGTTGTTAATGTAAGGAGCTAGCTTTTCAAGCTACCTACAGACTGTTTTTGTTAGAAGAAAATACAAAGAAAGGGGAAAGGTATTCTAAAAGAGGTTTAACTAAGAATAAAAAATAATACTTGCAGCTAGCCTGTATTGTGTATCCCCTTTTTGGTTCATGTTCGTCCAGTTAAAATTCGTTACATTTCTATGCTTCTGAAGTTTGAAACCACCTAATTATTCCATTATGCCAGTCTAGACTGCAAGAAGGAGCAAACAAAACAGACACCGGTATCGATCCTTTAAGACATTATTTGCTTTTGTTTCGATCTCTAAGCTAAGAAGAAAGTTATTCGATACCTGTACAAATAAATAATCGATTCTGTCAATTCCACAAGTTATACCAATTAGCACCTGTTGAACTTCTACCTTCAAGTTCATATCGATCGTTTAATAATTCGGAACACCTAAACTATGTAAAGGAACTTTATAATCTGTTACTAAGGCCTGAAAACCTTTGTCTTTGTTATTTCAAAAAAACCAATAAGTACCTATTTCATTGTAGTAAATTAACAAAAGGTTTCTTTATTTGAAGTCTATTTGTAGTTTAATTAATCCAGAACTTTCTGTTTGTCAGACATTTTCAATTGAACCTTTGGACAGAGAAGAGTAAATACTATTCCTACGGGACATATATTGATCCTCTTCTGTTTGAATCCTACATTTAAAGGTCTGTAACCTCAGGTGGTTCTAAAAATACCCCACATTCAGGTCGTGATTAAGCTCTCCCAACTACCCAAAGTTCATGAGAATTTTCTAGATAGGTATATTTACATCAGATGTGTTTCTATGTACCGTGAATATACCTAATAATAAAGGTTGAATACCTAGAAATATCTATAACAACAAACCATGTTCTGTCAAATCTGTGTACATGTTGTATGCGGCTCGTGAGTAGGTATATTTTTAAAAATATATATTTCGTATTCGTATTTAGGTATATACCAAATATATTTTTGTTTCTTAGCAACTTTCTTTTACAAGACACAGAAAAACCTGAAGCTAAACATTTGTTATCCTATTAAACCCATGTTTACTCTGAGACCAAAACAAACAAAGTATCAGATATCGTTGTCACATTTACCTTGTACAAACGTATAAGCAGAGAACTGAGGGATGCTGACTCGAGTCGGGTCGTACCTAACCCCGAGGCGAGGAGTTCGCCTTCAAACAAAGGTTTTCAAAGAACAAATTAATTATGAACACGAACAAAATACAATGTTCTAACAGTACTTTATGCCTATGGGCTTTTGGGACAGACAATTTTTAGTTATTTGTACCAGGTATTTTGGAAGGTTGAAAATGATGTAGGTATCGCAAAACGCTTGAATCACTAGGGAAAACTTTTCAGTTTGGTTTAACTTGTTTCAAATCCTGCTATATTATCCACACATTTAGCATATTCATTTTAGGTTAATACATTTTAAAACTAGTTTACCTACGCTTCAATACTTACTTACTCCCAGTTGGCAAAACTAGCTTCTGGCAAAAAGGGTTCGGAGGATGGAATACAACATTTTGCTCACCCGACCGTGTAAAATCGCTTGAAATATGAAAATCCCGACGATAAACAACGTACCTAGACGACCATCTACTTCGAAATAATTAATTAAATTTTAATACAACCCTACCTGAAGCAGGAATTTTACCTGGCTCGTTTAGTTCACGACAAAATAGTGAGGATATTCTCGATCAAATTATTTCCCTCGCTAATTGACTGTAAGTACGATGGAAAAACTTAGCCCTCCGGATTTTACCGGGATTAAGTCAGCCGTTGATATGGCATTTTCAAACTTATAAAAGGTCTTTTTCATAAGGTCATATTTATTTGCTTTAAAAAAAGTTTTCAAAGGATTGGTTTGGACATTAGGCTCAAGACTCTTCCAACGTCAAATATTACTTTAGACAGCTCCCAAAGCCCTTTCAGGAGAAGACTGGTAAAGTTACTTATTCTTTTCTCAGTTCACAAATAAGTACCACCTCCATGGAAAAATATTTCTGCGACAGCAAACTAAATCGTGCGATCTTTTTTCAAAGGCCCCGCTCTAATAGTTTTACAACGTTTATTAGATCAAGATGGCCGCCATCGCGCGACGGTTTGGCGCCCCGTCGACAAATTGTTGCCATTTAATAAAGACTTCGAAATATCGAGTTTGTAAGTTAATCGATTAGGGGCTGACGGATTTCTTTATAGATATTTTCTGGTTAAATTGAGTTGTAAATGTGGAGCTACTGAAAAATAAAGTTGTTTTAAAAATATTTGACATTTTATAGGCAGAACAAAAGGTGAGCGGGGTTACCTTGAAAATTCTAGGAACTGCACTTTGCAGTATTGATCATATTAGAGTCTACTCTATCATGGAAGCTATGGTCTATTGACTGGCACAGTAAAGCTTTTAACAGTAATGACTTAAAAGGGTTTTCCGCAATCTCTTTTGACCCAGCGCCAATCATAGAATTTAGGACACCCACAATCTATGGCATGCGTTTGACGAGGTTGGCACTTTGAGGGTATAGTTAGGTTAATTTTATAGTAAGGTCCTAACTTAATAGTGAATGTGTCCTAGTAGGAAGGTATTTTATGTGAAAATAGAACGGTAAAATATCTCCCAATTTCCTAGCTCCATTTTCACCTAAAATGGTAAAAAAAAGGAAAAGACAACGATTTTTTTATTCGATTTATTTACATATTTCAACCACATTTTCCAGCTGACGCCCCTCACTATGAAATATTAGCTGTATCACAAAGACACAAAAGCCTGTCAATGACAACTTGCCCTAAACGCGGTCCGAGCATGACAAATGACGTCACCATCCCTTATTGAATGAACATGTAGCAGATAAAGTATGCAGTGATACAGCGAAAGTTGTTGCATATGAGGTCAAAGGGACGTATAGGGGACGTAGGGGGCTTCCAAACAAAGAATAGGGGGTATTGTGTTCCCTATTTAGACGAGACTCGTGCAGGCGGGGGAACAATATCGGCAAGCCACAAAACAGGAGTGTTAGTCGTTTTGTCGTGCTAAATTCGTTTAGTACTCTTTTCTGTACGATCAATACGGTTTTGTTTTAGTTACTTTACTGGCTTCGACATTGTTTTCACGAAATTAAAATTGAATTCTGCTTTCATATATTCCAAAATTTTACCTACTGAGCAAAACTTGTATTCAATGTATTTATAACTTATGGATCTACGTTATATTCCAACTATTAGTCAAATTGCTGTACTCGAAATAGTATTTAACCAAAAACGTTGTTAAAATGACAAAGGAAACTAACCAACCGCCAACAGCACGGTGCGGAATAGAAAACAACCTGTAATTGCAGCTGAATGAAAGACCGAACGATTTGAGTCCTACATTATCTGTCATCAAGTGACATTTGTCCATAGGGTTGAATTACGTAGGGTGAAAGTACTTGTAGTCGGTAGGGTGGGATTGCGTGTGGCGCCACGGTGTCGCCACTTTTGTATACAAACTATACGGTAGGGGATTGGTGGCTCTAATTATAAACCTGCCAATAGACATGCGGATAATTCGTTTGATAGGCTGTTAGATACACTTAACAGGTGTTTACTGTTAAACCTTTTTCTCATATCCATTACCGTTGTTAGTATCAATTGCTCCAAATAAAACGCAGCTAATTCTTTAAGATGATTTATGGCAAATGCTTGCAACATTACATGCTTGCGAACACAAGACAGCCTATTAATCAAACTACAAATTTACCCATTAAACATATACATTAAATCATAAAAATACCTTGATCTTATCTGTTAAATTGCTGCTTACGAATAACTAAGAATTATGTAGTTACTGCATAATGGTTGCGCGAAAGTTTAAGTAAACAATAGTGGTTCTAGTGTTTACAAAAAAAAATACCATACTCACAATTTGCTCGGACGCAATAACGTCATGATTATTTAAATTATTTAACGTCTACCTAACATTAAGCATATTAAAACTATGAGTGAAAAGAAAGCATTATTCGTCTGTCTAATAAAGTAGGTAACATGAATTAAATATGTCTCCAGGCACCTTTTCTTCGTAAAAGCTTTTAACGTCTTTGTCAACCTTTGTAACTTAACCTACTTAATTCGGTGGAAGTGTAAATGTAATCCCTCACTTAAATAATCAACTATTACTTAAATTCTTAACTGATCGTGGGTAAAAGTCTATTTTATTTATTTCTTTATAATAATGTTTGTGCTTTATTGATTGAAATACAAGTCAATTAATAGAAAACAAAACCAGTAGAAAATTCTAAAGCTGTAACGTGCAAATAAGTAAAACCGCGCTATTCTGCCGGCTCTTTGAACTTTTTAACTTTATTAAACTTACTGCCTTCAGCGCAGCGCTACGTCCAAGTTTTTCGAAATGTTTCCTTTTATTTTTCTCTTTAATTTTCTTGTAAACATCGCTTCCCAGTTTTCTATTATAGAGTATGTTTTGCGGACCGTGTTCAAAGCCCCTTCATTCACAGACTTGAAGAAGAACCAGCTTTTAATGATTTCTGTACTTATAACTTATGCTTTGAAAAATTTGCACTACCTGTATTACTACAAAGAATTTGCTTATTCTAACAATGTCCTTTAATAATGAAGGCGCTTGCTCTATCGATGGAATGTATTCATAAATTCGGACCCCGCCGTGTTACCTGCACCTGTGCGAATCGTAAATAAGTTTTATGTATTTATTATTTACATACAAATACACTCGCAGGGAGTTGGCCTCTGTAAAAATGGAAATGCTTGAGAGGAGCACACTGTGTACAAATTACAGAATTGTATGCGTTACTCATGTGAAGTTGTTTACGTTGTGGAAAAGTTGAGTTATTGGTTGACTTCCATAAAATGTATTAGGCACAAGCTTTACCTAATACTCAAGTTACAACGCTTGAGTATTAGGTAAAGCTTGTGGATACGTAAACGTATATAAGATTTTACTCTAAAAGGCCAAAGTTTCATCAGAAAATTGCTGTGATTTTAACTTACGCAATAATTTTCTAGAGAAACCACGCTTAAGATCTCAACTGCCACAAACAACAAGCAATAAACTCGCAGCATGTAAAGGAAATTGAAACATAAAAGAAAATCACGCAGCAATAGATCCAATGAGTTGTTAAAACAGTGTAGATCTAAAACTGCCTTCGTAATAGTTTGGACGCCAAAGACACCGTTACTTCACATTGAAAGTGCGTTGATCTCATAGGTCACGCACAGCGATCAGGTCGCAAACTTGTGTTTTGAAGGTCAAATATTTGAGATGAACTTCATCTGATTTAGTATTGTGAGGCTGCGGTCTAAATCTTTATTGCAGCTTGAAAGAAAATATTTATTCATGCCTACTTACAGCTCTTTCAAATATTATTTAAGTTTTTAGAGGATCTTAAGTTTTTAAGGAGCTTAAAAATATGATGGTGCTGACTTAATAACACGACCATTACGTGACCCCTGAAATACGCTATAATTTTAATTAAAGCTTGCAATTGAATTACCCTTTAACCGTAAATAATTAATTATGCAAAATGACGTTAATCCAATTCTGTGAGGCTGTCGATAGCAGCTGTAATTGCTGGCGCAGGTAATTACTTTATTATTTTATTGTAGTTACTTCCGTATTTTATTCATTACCAAGAACATAAAGGTCGAAGACATGGTGTTGTTTATTGCTAGCTACATTGGCTTCCCCGCTTCTGTTTCTAATTGCCAGAAGTTTCCCAAAATTGATCAGCCAAATTATTCGGAGAAATTAGCTGCAATACATTTAATGTTATCTAATTTATTCATTTCACCCTCTTCGATATCAAGCTATATTTTATTTCCTGACAAAACTTTCGTGCAAGTAGCGTTGGGAATGCTCGGTCCCTGGAACTTTGATGCAGTTTTAATTGTATTCTACGTGAAGTTAGATGACTTCTTTCGTTAGAGTATTAATATTTTACTTAACGTATTATATTCATAATTGGATTGACAGAAATACTGCTACTATAATGATAATAATTTATGAAAATAAATATTTATTTTTCAAAATTCAAAAAACAGTGTTTGTTAAATTCAAAAAGACGTGTCAACATTATCAAATAATGAGGACCTCTCAGCGTTTTTATGAAAAGATTCAACCTTTTCGAAAACTCAGTGTTATTAACCCTGACGCTGACCAAACAAACCTCCAATAAAAGCTTGTACCTATGCATCTATAAATTTCAAATATACAATGTGGCATTGTACTACAGAGAGACCAACTTGAATTGCTTTGTCTCAAACCTGTTCTAATGACAACAGTCGAGGAACGAAAACAAAAATATTCAAAGAAGAACATAAATAGACTAAATAATGTGTTGAGTTCCAATGTAGATAAGCTTAATGTTTTATGAATGAGGTGTTATTGGTCACGTGTAAGCTTTAACGTGATGCTTACGTAAATAGGTCCGTGAGATACAGGAGACATGCACATAGCTGTGGCACATATACCGTTTTACCAATTCTTTCTGCCAGGGCTGCAGGATTGCTCGAAAGAGTTACCGCGGCCCTGGGTATATGTATAAAGGCCTTCAGAAGGAACATAGTGGGTTTTAGTCACAAAGAGTCTGACTTACACTGCATCCACAGCGGGGTTAGTTGATTATTTCCCAAAAAAAAGAGCTCAAACATTTGACAACTTCAGTTTGTTGGCCTCCTGGCACCAGTATCACCATAAATATACTTTAACCTAAATTTACATTTACCTACCCATTTAAAACATTTTCTTGAAAATATGCTTTAAGATTTGAAAAGAAAATATTTTCCGTAGAAAGAATGAAGATGAGAAATACGTCGTTTCCTAGTTTAAAATAAAGCTAGAGATTATCATAACATTTTACGCTCGTATATCAAAAGACTTTGGTTTAAAAGCTAATAAAACGAAACATGAGCTCTCACTATCATTTTAAAATGAATACTTTTGCACGGAAATAAAGCGCAAACTGCCAAGGTCGTTTAAATCATTATGAAGGTAGTATACTGCTTTCATAAGTATATATATATATATAAGTTACGACGAATTCAATGGTTTTTGTGCTCACAGTATTATTAGTAATGCTCGATAAACTGTCCATTTTATACGTTTTTATATGCATTTGTTCTACTGATTCAAGATTCAAGGATATATTTTAATGCACCATTACATTAGAATCTTCATTTCCTACAATTGGAACTCTTACCTCAATATTAAGTTTTGTTAAATAATTCATTCACTCCTGTTTTCGGATTTTAAAATTGCCATATAATCAAAATTTTCCTTTTGACATGGGAGATTTTTTATTATGAAGTATCAAATTTTTTATTTAAAAAAAACCATGAGTTGTGCATAGACAATTGTTGTATATTTCAACAACAATCAATTTTATTGCATTAAAATAAAGGTTAAAGTTGCGTGCTACAAATTTGTTGACCACAAATGCGTTCCCTAACTGGACGCGCAACACTAAGTTGTAGACAATTTAATTAGTATGGGATTCTTTAATTAGATCGTAATTCTCGTTCGTTTGGACCAAAATATATATACGCTATTTCCATTAATTACCCTAACATTTTATACATAGCAGTTAGTTTAAGTTGCTACACGTGTTTTCGTAGCGATCCTGTTGCGATAAAAAGGGGGAAACAAGGAACCTCTGAGTATATTACTTGAATGTTGATCTTCAATTTGTTGGTGCTTCCTGGTTATATTAGCTTCAATGTTTTGTTCTCAAAGCTTTGTTATTCTTTGTTTAATATTTCTAGTCTATTTACTAAAAACACATGGCAATGATGTAAAAAAATGTTTTAAATGATGATATGTATTTAGCCGGTTCTTTTGTCCTTGTTTCTCATGAAATTCACAAAAATGAACAACAACGTGCCGGTAAATCTCACAGTCACGTTTCCTTGGCACTTTGAATAGGATCAAAGCTATTATTGGCTCATTCATCGCGGAGGTACTATGCTACACAATCCTTATAAGGTTGACGGTTAAAAAAATAAATGGTCAAGGACTATTTTGCGTGACATTTGAATGGGAAAGTCGGTCAACGTCATCCATTGATGTCCTCTTATATTAATGGAACATAATGAGGACTAGACTACTGAGGCATTACTTTAAGTAGAAAATATTATGTTTTAACATGTTTAAATTATTATCTACTGGCACTGTTTAAAAACACGTGCATAAACTATGAAAGCTTATTGCATTAAGTTTTTATAAACTGGCCCATTGCCCAGAAGCGTGACAATAACCCATTTCAGTTTTGTTTTTCAAAACATCGCATGGCATTTCTCCTTGATTTCCAATTCTGCATAGAAACCTGAATCTGTTTGTCTGCAGTTTTAAAGGTCATTACAATTCATATATCTAAGTTTAACGCAGTATGTAACAGGTCAACAACCCTGGACTCAGCGAAGATAAATATGCAGTTAAAGAAACGTTTCACAATGTTTTGACCCTTATCTCATGCGTAATACAAATTTATTCTATTGAATGTGTCTCAAGTTTAGTTGTCGGAGTAACCTCTTTAAAGGGCGTTCAACGTTCATCCAACTTTGTACTAGCTGAGGTAATTACTCTTTTCAAGCTCGGGACTTCGGGTGAAAGGACCTTAGGGCTGCAAAATTGGATGTTCTGACTAGAATGTTTACTGCAATTTATTTTATTTTTCATCGAGAATATATTTTTTATTGAACTACGTTCTTTGGAGATTTATGAGCTATAATATCGGTTCAATATCTGATAGTTTGGGCTATCGAATATCAGTTACAAATTGAGTGTAAGTCGACGATACATTTCTCCGACCATGACGCGATGTTAAGTGATTTATGCGCTGTCCAGCAAAAGTATCGTATGGCACGAACAATGTAGGCGAGAGCGGGTCACGTCTCTAGATCGGGTTACCTGGCCTGTGCTATTCACTCTTAAAGTCAAGCTTCGTTAAAAAAATAAAGCGTAACTCTTTTGTTTGTAGGGCTGACGGAAATGGGCAGTGGTTGTGCCAAAATGAAACATACTTAACACAAAAAAGTCACGTTATGTTCGAGTCTACTGCTTGCTCAAGTGCCTGAACTTTTATCATCTTACATTGATTATGATTTTTAGTTAACTATGCAGCTATGCTTATGTTAATCAAGAAATAAAAAAGTGCGATTTTTACACCCGACTCTGGGATACAGACCGCCAAGTCAACCCTACATTGATAGGGCCCATTGTTCGCCTTTAGTACGTTCGTGCTGGCTTTGTCGGGGATATGTAAACCTGTTTGGAAGGTTCGTGGTATAGTTCGAATTATACTTGGTGGTACTCATTGTTGTACGATACTGGTGCCGTTGAGGTTTTAGAATACAGAATGCTGGGCTTCTTTGTTAACCAATAATGACGATATTTACACCCAGTTTGTGCTAATACAGGAAGAAAAACGTTTACTTTAAACAAATTATTTACTGACGCTGCCTTTGCTTCTAGGAATATTGCAACATTAGCTCAATATTTTTCCAAATAACAATACTGCGCTGCATAATCAGTAACTTGAATTTGCATCACAATACATGTACTTTTTTAAACCGGATATGTTATCATAATGATTTGCGGACGTACAGACCGCTTTTTCTGGTACATTGGCCTCAAAAGATAATGCGAGATATGAGCGGAACCATAGCGAAAATGTTCTAATAACTATAATGTCGTACTCAGCACTAGCTACTTCCTGTCACTGTCGTTCCTTAATGTGTTTTTGTTGTTTGAAATTTCTATTGTGGAAAACGTGCCATTTAGCCTACTTAGTAACATAATGGACTAAGTTTAAGTTTCAATAGAAAAACTATTTATTTATATTTAGAAAATCATGTCAGGAAAATTAAACAAGAATGACAATAATAGGCCGATTATAGTCAGCAAGGTTTTTTATTGCCTATTTACATCGTATTCATAAAAAAAATACAAGTTAATTTTTTACCCACATTCTTGGGTAATTTTACGGGGCGCGATGGATGACACGGCACGCACAGGTTTTACTAGAATCGAGCTGCGTTCGCTCACTTCCTTGTCGTAATGTAGTTTCGCTTCCCCTATATCCTCAACGATAGAAGATGAAAGTGCGTGTTACGTAATGAAGTGTTCATTTTCGTAAGCAATATTTTATATCGAAAACGCATATTTTTATTTTTTGTTTAATAGTATTGAATTAAAAGTGACCTAATCTAACAAGCGTCATAACTTTTACGTCACTTTTTTTGTAAAATTAATGCGTTTTCACTGGCTGACATTGCACGGGGTATATGACCGACACGGCTTGAACTCCGGCCGTCTGCAACTCAAGGTCTAGAAAATTAGACCTCTCAGTCCATTCACACACAACCCCAGAGTCCTTTCGCTACAAAATTATATAACGTAACATTATTATACTTCGGCCGTTCAGAGAATGCGTTCCTGACACCTATCAGTTAGTCACGACTAGTGATGGGCACAACATAACACTGAGTTCGTTACCGTTCCTTCAAAATGAACCGCCGCATTATTTTAAGATTATTTTCGTTTTAAATTGGCGGAATCATTTGTTTTATATTTTAGTTATTTAAGTGGAAACCAAAAAAAGGTAATATTCATATAATAAAATTGTTTTATTTATTCTTTGTTACAAGTACATTGAATTGAATGTGCGAACAGAATATTAATCAGACTCCGATTTGCTTGAGGAGGTGGTGTCTTCATCATCATCTTCGCCTACATGTATAATTATATTATTATCAATAACAGAATCAATCCTGATATCTCGGTCTAACAAAAGCCGGGTAATCAAATAAAAACAGATCGAAAACACTTGAAAAACGTGGTCTATGCGCACGAAACGACAACGGACGACTGTTTTAGCGTCACAAAATGGCGGCCCATAACGCCATTTGGGGTTACCATTTTTAATCTAAGTATAAAAATGCGGTTTGGTCATAGTTTTATTTTTATATTTCATAAACGTTATAATTAAGTCTTATAGTCCATTATTTTCCAATTCTTAAAAAGAAAATCAAAACGTATTATTTTATATTATAACTGTATAAGAACAGATTACGATACTTGCCTGTTATTTTTAGCACAGCACTACAAAATATAAACCGCTGACATAACCTTGTAATAGCGCAGTATAGATTTAGAAAAATATTGTTTACCAAGTTATTTGACACTCAGTTTGGCACAAAATTATAACATTCATTGATTATTGATATAATAATGTTGTTTTAATGCTCCTCAATTGTTAAAACGGTAAACAACCAGCAAAAATATTTTTATCGTAACTGCAACGCCATTGCAAAGTTACGTCGTCAGTTCAATCGCGACGTGTCAGGAACGCATTCTCTGAATGGCCGAACTATAATTGTATTACAGTGCGGTGAATCTCTTTAATCCTTATAATTCAATCAGCAAGTCATATTTAGATGACTAGTTCATCGGCTTACGGTCGTTCATAAGGTGATCTTTAATTAGTAGGTTATTGTCTTTATGTAGACGAAAGCATCAATTGATTTTCGCTTCTTATAATTACATCATAAACGTAAAATTGTGTTATGATTCTCAAATAATGTTTTTCTTCTAAATTGTGTAGGTACAGCATCATCCATAAAAAGTGATTTTATCAGAGTTGGTACCCCAATAGCCGAAATCGATGACGTGTCGAAGCTACCTCTATTGATGCTAACAGCAACCTAAGGCCATGTACTATGTCGTACATAATACGATCATTATACATCGTTGATATAAACCAATAATTGTCATCATTCATACATCATAACTAAGTACTAAAAACTAACTTCATTATTTTCTAAACGTTATTGTTTTAATTATCTCCATAATGCTAATCCTGATATCGGAAGGCCAGGAATAAAGCCAGGAATAAAGGCTTGCAGTGGTTGCATTGAAGTTGCACTCAATGTTTCTGTCTCTTTTTGTGGGGAGCGAACAGGGAGAGGGAGGGAAATGGAAATAAACGAAGGCTTCGCCGCCCAAGCTTGGAGCCGCCCGCCCGCCCAGTCGCCATCAGAGTGCCGCCCTGGATACACAGTGTCGCTTTCCCCGATCAACTTTTTTAATGTCATTGCACTATTTAAATCATTAAAATGTATTAATGTTATTAAAACTGTGAATCATTAATTAGTGGTTACTATAGAAAAGCGACTTCTTCTCATGGATTGGTAAGAATATAATTATAGAACTAAGTTTAATATTCATATCATTTAATTTAATAATCTTAACATTGACAGGAATATTATGTGTGAAATACGTGGAGGTAACGAACCTTCGCCGATGTTAACGTTACTTTGCACTTAATGCTGACTCCCTGTACGGTACTACTTTTTTATGGCAAATGTTATGAGTGGGTTCACTATCAGCATATTTTATACATACCTATATAGAGTATAAAGTTGATATTCTCGCATACAATATTCACTTGGATACAAATATCGTAATAAGGTTTTATGTGTGTCAAATTTATGTCATCAGCAATATAATTTCACGCGTCGTTTAAAGTATTTCACATATTTTGCGGGCTGGGTGCTACAACCTTCGCTTCCAAATTTCACGGCTATGATTTCATTATGACATGCAATCTACTCATAATCCTGTATTCGTTCGACGTTGATATAAATAAACATCTCATTCAATGAGACCTCGATTATTAGCGCGCACGTTTGTTATTTTGATGCAGCTATCTATTCCTGATATTTTCGATAAGATTTGGCGAATGAATTATGAAAGTATGTATGTTTATTCTAATAAATGCGTACGTCTGCACTAAATTATGCGTTTATTCTGCAATATATATTGGCATTTTATACAACATTACGTTAATGCTTTCGGAATAATACTGCGATTAAGTAAAACGACCGCAATTTTTTCGTTCCCTTTCTAAGCGTTGGAGCGAGAAATAAAGGGGCTATTTTAGTCTTGTCCTGATATAACAATGGACTTTATGAAGTGCTTAGTTTTTAACGCATACAAATTGCTTTCTGTAAAACAAAGGAATATTATCCTGGGGAGGGTGGAGTAGTTTTTCCAAGGTTTTTCCTTTCGTGTCATCGTCACGCACTCTGCCGCCGGATGACGCTCCTCATGCCGTCGATTGTTGTTCAGAGGAAAGGGGTGACACCCTCCCACGCACGCATCTTCATTCAAGTGGAAGCTGAGTTAGTCATACATTTTCTGCTGCCTAGTCTACATGACAATAGAGACGTCGTTTACGGATCAGCTGTTTGCAAAAAATATGTAGATTAGACAAACACTAGTCATAATCACATACTAATGAGTTTATTCATAGACTCATGGTGTTGAAAGACAGTGGCTACCTTGCACAATTTTTTTACATAAATAGGACAAAGCAAAAAACATTTGTAAATTAATTATAATCAAACACCTCCTTATACACACGTTTTCAATTATGTCGTTCATTATGCTCATTTCATCATTACAAATGCTACAGTATTATGCAATTACCTTGTCCATACCACATGCATTATGTTTGCAGACGCAAGTATCACATAACCCTTCCGTTTTAAACCCTTACGACTGCACGAAATTACCCCACGTAATTATTATGGGTCCCCGTTGAAGGGCGCGGTTTTTCTATACAGATATTTCGCAACAGGGTTATTTTACGTTAGGGTCTTTCTTAACCTAAGGTTATTGGATTACCTACTGTAATGCAGTTTGCTGTTTTGGCCATATGGCGTTCTACTCCAGGTTTGAATCCAAAAATAATATAAACTTAATGTTTATCTGATTAACTATACCTACTTGGTTGAACAAATTCTCTAAAAGGCAAAGTAAATCTGTCGGCTTATAATTATAATATTATTGATTTTACCAACAAACCAAGGTCTCGTGAGGGACAAGGTGCGGGTATTTATGTTCATCAGTCCATAATCGAGTTGCTTAGCCCATAAAATATGCAGAACAACTTAAAGTCTTTGCTAATTTTCTCCGAAACAGGAACGGCATTATTAATTTCCGCTTAAGTAATTTGACAAAACATTGAAGGAAATTGATTTCAAAATTGTGTATTCTTATCAGGTTTATTATGGAAATATGTTTATGATATTTTATCTTTTGTTACAGTTTACGGCTTGGGTGGATGCCGTAATTTTCGTGTTCAGCCTGGACAACGAGATCAGTTATAATACGGTGTCGAACTACTTCAATAAAATGTCCCATTATAGAAATTCCGCAGAGATTCCGATCATATTGGTCGGAACCCAAGGTAGGTTTATTGAGATGCTCACCTTGCTCCAGATATCGCTCCATTTCATTATCTAAACTCACTTTCTTTAAACCTTATCGGGGATATAAATATAATGCTTTTACTTTTAATTGAATGATAAGTTAAACGGCTTTTCCTTATTGTTATTTACGTATCTTTAATTACCTATTTTTTTTTATTGATAAGGGTTTACCGTCATTGATAAAGAAAAACTTGACTTCAATGGCAATTCTTAAAATAGTGCAATAAATTAGACGAAGCTAACAATTCATAAAAATATGAAGTCCAATTATCAGAACGAATTTCGGACACCAAAGACGTATATTATACAAAAAATTAACATAATTACGTACACGCGTCCGATAAACTATTTCCTATTAAATGATTGGTTGCTCTTCCAGATGCCATAAGTGAAAGTAGTCCACGCGTGGTAGACGACAACCGCGCTCGCAAGCTATCGAATGAACTGCGAAGATGTTCTTACTACGAGACTTGTGCTACGTACGGCCTGAACGTGGAACGAGTCTTCCAAGACGGTAAGTGTAACGATCTTAAACGAACATTGAATATTTATTTCGGATGATGTCAGCTCACGTTTTTCTACAACAGTTTTTTGGAATGTTTCTACCGTTGGTGATTTACATAAGAATTGTATACACTATAGATACCTACTCATAGAGGATCTGTGTTATATTTGTTTTTATAGATTGCATTCGTATTCGTTAGAATAGAAACAAACTGGTTTAAAAGTTGGGCGTTTAAACTTAGCATGCACATTTTATGCTTGCATAGGATTATTAAAACTAAACAAATTGTTTAATTTTAGATACAGCAGCTATTTTTCTATACGATTTATAATAAAAAGTATTCACGTTTCAGTACATTGCTGTTTTTTTATCAATCGGAAATATGTCAAAACACTCGACCGATACGCTAACTTTTATCATTTTAAGAATAATCTTCCTATCTGATACACATCCTCTTACCTATAAAGATATAGATAGATCAACTTGCTTCATAAAGTTCAGTAAATTTTGAAGTATTTCCGTAAATGATATTAAACATATCGGCTATTTCACTGATCGAGATCGATAGAGAGTTATAAAATTACATAATAGAGATTTTTTATGATCGCATCGTCTCGCGTGATGCTACGATGTGATGAGGCTACAAGCGTACTTATTAACTAGTCTGTGGATCTCGTTTCGCTTGCGGGGTGTTCTGGCGCACGCAGTGGCAACACCGGCCCCCAGTCGCGCGGTCGTTTAGTTCGTTCTCGTTCGTTCGTCGCCGCGACATCGCATTGTTTACATTTTTTTGACGTTTTTATAGCGTCGTTTGTGTGAATTTTACGTTTATTTTCAATCTTATCCTGAATGGAAGGATGGAGAGAACACTTATTTTTAAGACTAACATGTCACCTATATCAAGTTTGAGGCGTCGCAGCTCGTGCTACAACATACAAAGAGCTGAGGAACGCGATCGTAGGAAATCGTCTAAATTTGAATGTGCGTGAAAATGTTATTGTTCGATTGACCGTTTAGATCTAGTTGTCGTGCTTTTGGGATATCGGAAATGTGAAAGTTTAAAGTGTTGTGGTGATTATATTGGTGATTGTTTTGTTTTGCAGCGTGTCAGAAGATTGTGGGCACTAGGTTGTCGGCTTCCTCGCAATGCTTGTCCGGGGGTTCCAGGCCTGTGACTCCACAGCCGTTAGTGAATTCGCCAAGCCACAACCACTCAACATTCCTTTACAAGGTAATTATCGTACTATTACTTCCGAGCGTTCGCCTGTATTCGATAATACAATTGTTTTATCAATGTGGTATTATATCTATTGACTATCTATCTAGATCATGATCCTTTAACAAAACAACAATTCTAAATTATTGAGAAACAATCCATAAAAATAAATCAAAACCCTCAAAAAACTGCTAGTACCTATCTCAAAATAGTGAAAAATCTCACATAAAGAAATTCACCAACTATTTTTAGTACTAAATTACCACATGTAGCTATTATAATCCAAATAACACTTGGCTATTATGCAATAGGATGTTGTTACAATTTGTAGTACTACAGCAGCCAAGCATAAATCATAATTAAATTGAATTAAGGAGCAAAAAGGCAGTAATTGATATGACTAGTACTAAATAGACATCATGGGCAGAATACAATGTGTGAGCCATATAGCAAAGAGACTCAATGACAAATAAAAAAAATAACATGTGTTTTTTATTTTTCTTTGCTAAACATGTGGCTTTGCTCCCAGAGTTACTGCAGTGGCCAGTATTCCAGTATTTATGTTCTTTTTTTAATTTCCTTATATTTTCTTGCTAAAGAGTCCATACAAGAATAAATATTTTATGCAAATAATTATTAAGGCATACAAAAGATTAGATTGCGGTACTAGGAAATATATTTTCCTTCTATTATTTTAGAGATTATTGAAAAATTGCAATAAAAGGAATAAGATATACATATATCACACTTTGATAACTTGACTTTTACTTTCAACTACATTGTCTATGAGAGATCAGTAGATCATTTTCTTTGTAGATAAATGATAAAAACCTCTTTTATACATTGATGCAAGTTAACAGCCAGTATTGTAGGAGTAATAACTAGTATTTTACTGTAGAACAATAAGAATATGTTATGAGGTCCCATGAGACTCCATAATTATCTTCTCTATTAATTACACATGGCTAGATAAGTTCTATTGACAGCCTGGGGTATGAGTAAATCTTATGTGATATGCATAGACAATGTCATAGTTTTACCATAATATTATGGTACAATTTTAATGATGCAATCCATCATATTATTTTATGATGTTGCAAGTTCATATTAAAAGGTTATCAGATATTTTAATAATAATGTGTCTTCGTTTTAGTTCAAAACTCTATAAAATTCTTGTAATTATTGTCTCTAAGTGTAAGTCTTACAAAACAACTTACAGGCAAACCCCCCGGGACTTTGATTAAATTTTTTTTTGTAAGTCAAGAAAGTAGCACCAACCATTTTTGTATAGTTTTATACAGGACTTCCTTAGTTAAAATATCAGTACCACAAAAATTATCTATCATGAAACTTAGTTTTTCTCATAATTTACTGCAGTTTAAATACCTAGACAGAGAATTATGTTCGCGCCTCATTAGTTACATTTAATAGTTTAATTATATGCTCTACTGGCAGCATTGGCCATTCAAAAGCCGGACTTAAGCAAAATATTCTTTTATTTTTATTATTTCAATGTAAACATTATTTACTCCCTAGATAATTATTTAGAAATTCAGCAGGAGAAACATCTATTTGTTCTCCTTTATTTGTAAATCTCCAGTATGGTATAATTTAGGTCATACTGTCCCCCTTTCTTTATCTCCATAATATGTCCACAATGTAGTATTTCAATTACTAAGTATGGATGACATTTATTTTATACTTTTAATAGCAGAATATGAATTTAAATTAAGTAAACTAATCAGGTAACAACTTTTTGTCCATCAAGTGATAAATCTTACAAAAATATTAATAGCAGTATTAAATCTGTAGGTCAACATCTGCATTTCAAATGAAAATTATTATCAGTAAAATAGTAATAGAACTGGCTTTGTATCAGATAATGTCAAAGTAATATACAACCACTTTGTTTCCTTGATTGAAAAGTTATTTGCAACTGGCAACACATTGAGATGGCTGTTGGCCTTTTCAAGACTGGCCATAAATATTATAATGCTGGATAGAAATGAGGATTTTACCTTTTATAATAAAGTAACCGTTTCATTAGCACTATCATTAAATAATCTATACAACTAAACAATAATGGTTAAAGATTTGCCTTTGTGTATTATAGAAGTTATATTATCTTATCTTAATACAGCACTTAGTGCATTGAGCGATACGATTCGAATTTGAGGTGAGTAGGACTGAAAGGAAAATTGTCCGGGTAACTGGGTTGAGGAGGTCAGATAGGCAGTCGCTCCTTGTTATTAGACTGAAAGCCGACCCCTAACATAGTTGGGAAAGGGCTAGGCAGGTGTTGAAGAGGACTGAAATGAAAATGGGTAGGCAATCATAAAATAGGCTATATTTTCTTTTTTCATTCATACCAGATACATTTAATAATTTATTCTTGAGGTAGGTCATGGTCCATGGTCAAAGATAGTGTGCAATTAATTAATAGTTCCTATTCAAAGCGAAAATTTATTCTAGGATTGTAAACATATTGTTCGTAATATTGGCCTCAGGTGCACTGGCCTATACAGAACAAAAGCATTGTGGAATGTTTAACGTCTAGTATGAACAAAATGTGGACATTCTAGGCAATAAATAATAACAAAACAAATATGAATTATTCAAGCCAATAACATAGGAACTATCCTTTTGTTCTTTATTTAAAAAATGAACTGCATTTATTTATTTTATCTATCTATGGGCGATTCTCTGTAAGCTCGTAATCGGCTGTCCGGACCGATTTTTTCAATAAATAGTTTAATTCTTATTTAAAAAATCACATTTTATGAAACTTTAACCCGGAAGCTTCACGGGCCCTTTGTTTTTATAACCATAATTACTTTAATTTTTTTTCTATATGTTTTAGAAGCTCGAAAAATACAGTCCCCTGGCTGTCCCTTTCACTGCATTCACACCTAGAAATGCGATTTCCGAAAAACTTGATGAAACTACATTCACTTGACAGTTAATATCACAAATAAAAATAATGAAATTATATTATTTTCGTAAAACAAGCACTCATTACAACTTTATTCACTTTAATAAACTCCTGTAAACTTTGTCCTGAGAATTTTAATACAGTCCCCTGCCAAAAATTTAAATCAATATTTAAAAAAAACTATAATATTTTACAATCGTTTTATTAGTGCAACGAAATGCAATTGTTGTGAAGTTGGCAAACTTATCAAATGCGGTAACGATACGCCATTCTGTTTAGTGTTAGAGCGTCATTCGTGAGGTGAACAAGCGTTTGGGCCGCTACCACACACAGGCCTCTGGTAAATAATTGTATGTAATTTAATTACATAAATTATCTCTATTTATAGTTAATTGTTACATTATTTGTGCCTTAATTGATCGGTAGGTTCTTAAAAAACTATAAGACATCGGTTTCATAAATATTGTGAAATTTAACTGAAATACACAGTCCTCTGGCAACAGTCCTTTGCCAAAAAACGCAACAGGGGACTGTTTAACAAAACAGGGGACTGTGTATTCTGCGTATTGGTTTAATAGTTTTCATGAATTGTTTGTGTAAATTTATTCGCTAGTCTCTTTTATTAATTTAAGAATCAAACTATCATTGCATCGCATTATTTTTTTCCTTTATGAACTTGAATTATATTACACAGGCTGATCGAACGCACGTGATATGGCTCCTAAAAAGAAGAAGCTATTCCGAGAGGAATTACTACAAAAAAAGAGAGAAGCAGAGCGGCAAGAGCGACTGCCCTATCTGACCTCCACAACTCAGTTACCCGTGCAACCGACTTTTTTTAACGACGCTAAAAATCATCAAATGACCCCTTCCGCTGCGGGTCAGAAGCGGTGAAGGAGTGTCAGACTTTTACTGACTAAAAATCCGTCGTGTTCCGTCGTAGATCTTTAATGTACCAGGGCCGTGGTAACTCTTTCGTACAGTCCCGCAGCCCCAGCGGCCCTATGCTGGGCCTCGCTAGGGTTGCTGACATCAATTTGAGGAGCGCATGGAACTACGCACGCCACCGACACGGGTCTGTTGTCTAAAAAGACGCAGGAACGATGAACCATCTGAACTCATCGCCCACAGACCACGCCTACGGTGGCCGGGAGTCGTCTCGCGCAACCCGGCGCCCGTGGTGACTTCCTGGTCCAGCCGGAATGAGAGATGCGAACTCGCTGTCGTTCCGCCGCCTACTTTTCGAGCATGACTGCTTCGCAGAAGGAGGCGACGGCATCCCATTCCTCTCGCCCCGGACCATGGCATGTACCAGGGCCGGACGCCGTCGACGAGGATCCGGCGGTGTCCTTCCCATGCAGGGCAATCCTGGACTGTGAGGTCCACCGTGTCCTCGAAACTGTCCGCACAGTGGTGACACCCGGGCGCCACCTCACGACTGATTCGATACTTCCCAAAACAACCGTGTCCGGTGAGGACCTGCGTCATGCGGTAAATGAGGGCGCCTTGACTCCTCCCGAGCCACTCCTCAAAGAGGTCCCCACTATGGTGGCGTGCCCTAACCCTGTATCCCTTAGTTCGACTGGTGTTAGACTTACTGGCTTCTGACTACCCGTAACGACTGCCAAGGATGTTCAATAACAGCCGAGACCTACAGTCTAACGTGCCATCCGAAACACAGTCTCTGGTGAACGTACATACAGAAAAGTTGCATTGGTACTTGCCTGACCTGGAATCGAAGCCGCGCCCTCATAATTGACAAGTTGGTTCTTAACCCACGAGGTCCACCACGACTTTTTCGCCGGCGACGTCATTGGTAAGCAGTTGAAAGAAATGGGTTATCAAACCAAACGCTCAAAATGGCGAAACACGTCTTTGTATAGTTCACAGCCACATAGACAAGAAGCTCAGCGCTCTTCATACTGCTAACATATTAACTTACAACAATCACCAGGAGTTGCTGGAAGATCTATGTTGCGACGTATCTAGATCTATGTCGTGCCATGCTTACGGTAATAAAAACCCGAAATATATGGCTTTTGATCATAGAAAAGTCATAAAATGTGGGTTTCTGTTCACATTTAAAACAGTCCCCTGATGCCTCAAACAGTCCCCTGTCATGATTTTTTGGAAAATCGCTAATAACTCGGAAAATAGGTACAAATTCAGTGGGCCTCCTTGTCTAACTAAATAAATAGTTAATTTTCTTTGGCATAGGACTAGGTTTTTTGTCAAATTTAAAAAAAAATTGCCAGGACAGAAATTGTATGGAGCTGAACGAGCTTACAGAGAATCGCCCCTATACATATAAATAAAAATGAATTGTTGTTCGCTAGTCTGATTAAAACTCGAGAACGGCTGGGCCGATTGAGCTGATTTTGGTTTTAAAATGTTTGTCGTAGTCCAGGGTAGGTCTAAACGGTGAGCAAATAAGGAAAAAATTAAAAAAGTATTGTGTCGTGTGTTTGTGACTTACTAAATATATATGCCTCCAATAATTAGGCGGTACGAAGTTCGCCGGGTCAGCTAGTAGTTAATATTTAACAATCGTGACGTCTGAATTCTTATATGTATTCGATTTTCAAACGCAATATCTAATCTTCTGATACCACTATCAGAGTGTAATCTTACCTATTGCGTAACGTCTATGTAACTGACCGTTCTATTCCGAATACAGAGAGAAAGCTTCGAATTTTGTCTCTCATGTAATTTTATAATCTATTCAATTTTCGTATTATATTATACCTATTTGCGGTGGAAGATTTGTTTTGTAATATTTTTTGACCAGAAATGTCGAACGCTAGGTCGTTTGTGATGTAATGGCTAAATTGTTGACACGCTTAACGTTATTTTGAATTTAGACTTTCTAGGTGCCATTAAGTTAATATGTTTTCTTGTTACTCTTTTGTTTTTCAAGCATTACTTTTGCAGCTCCAAAAGTGCTATTTAGTTCCAGCTTCGTTCTTACTAAGCTTAAGCTTATTAAGTCCATTGAGCTTAGGTTCTCACTGCTCCAGACAGTATACCATTGGACATGCATATTAATTAGTTACATGCATAAACATCCCGACGTTAAAACCATCTGTACTTCATTGCAGTTTTCATGTAACTTATGAACTCGTGAACCCTGTCCGTGGTACATTCAGCATGGTAGCTTAGAAAAAGCATTTACATAATGAGTAGCATAAAATATCATAACAAACAATTGTGTCCTTATCATCACCATAGGTAAGGCATCAACTGCTTATAAATGTTCATTTCCCATCGATTTTGAAAAGGAGCCTACGCCTACTCAAAAACTCTGGCCTATTAGATGATTTAAATCCTCAGCTTACACGGTCAAAACATTAGGGCGATACTTACAAGTCTATTGAAGACACAACCGAACAGACGGAAGTATTGCCAATTTTATGATTCAAGTCGACATACAGTACACAATAGAAACAGGTGTTCATAAACAAACGTTTTGTAGTTAGTACTTACATAATTTCGTGTCATTCAAAGGTGTGTCATAAGTTGTGGTATTTCTATGGCCATAAATCTCGCCAAACGTATTTTAGTCAAACTAGTTATTGATTGTTTCAAGGCTAATGAAGGCATGTAGGTGGAAAATATCCTATCTTGTTTTTGAAAGTAAAAAGTGAGGATTATCTATTTTGTTTTATTCTGTTCTTTTTTATTTGTTGATAACGGTTAGTGGGAATCAATGAATCATTATCAAAGTGCACTTGATTCAGTACATTGTGATATTATCGGTGTTTACCCTGTACTTACACTTAGGTTTTTAAGTTTTTCCCCAACTGAAGTGAATGATAGGTGCTATGATCTTACAAAGTACATGTAGCCATACGACTTCGTCTACTACAGTATAAAATTCAGATTTTGGCTCTGGTAACAATCATCAAGTTGCATTTTATTTCAATGTCTTAGAAACAAATCTTTTTCTTAATCATTTTCCTATCGTCTTCCCAAATGCGACCAAGGTCTTTATAATTGGAAGTAGGTACCTACAGACCTTTGTTATCAATTGGTTTCCTGTTCGCTTTGCCCTTCACGAATAGTTTATTGAACACAATTAAAACAAATAGCCGAAGATCTAATAAAAAGACAATTAAGGTTTTGGATCTTCCTGTAATTTGAATAGCTATTGGAATTGGGAGTTCTATTTTAAAGGAAGAACTAGTAAACTCGAAGCTAACCAATTTAGACTGAATAAGCAACTTCCATCTAAATACAGAGTAGGTTTCCCATCTTTCAATGTAAGCCTGAAAACTTGATCGTTTATATATATAGTGTGATTGATTCACCTTTGCATCGGAGAGCACGTAAATGTCGGTCCTGCGCCTGATCTCTCTCCGGTCGTGTCGGATTGCCGTCCCATCGGGCTATGAGAGTGAAGGAATAGGGAGTGCACCTGTGTCTGCGCAAATGCTCGTGTACTATAATATGTCCTGCGCAGCTGGCTGATCTCCTTAAATAAGAACAGCCACCGTGGCCGAAATCAGCCGTGGACGCCATTATTATTATACCTAGTGTGTTCTGTTTATATACAATATCGAAGATCTAAGCCCAAACATCACAACATTGCAATTAACTACTGCGTTTTTCAATGCACCAAACATCATTGACTCACACAAAGTTGCAGTCGCATGTGAATTAGCTTCAATCAAACACAATGCGATTCAATCGATCGCCACACATATACATACAAACTTGTTTGATAATCTCAATGATGTCCACTTCCTAAATTAGGTCAACAATAACTTATTGTCCTGTATTTAGTACTTGTGACGTGGTCGTCGCTACCGCTTGTGGTTTGTGAATCACAGAACAATAAAGTCTAGGCAATGTTCATGTAAGCTGCGCGTCAGTAAGGTGTCGTCAATTGACGATTGCTTGCATTTACCTGGAAAACTATCTTAAGTTTGCAGATAAAATGTATTTGGTGTGCATTAAAAATGGTCCTTTTTAACCACAAGAGCTCGATGCTGCGTATCTATTTTAGCATTGAAGAATTTGATAGACAAATACTGCAATTGGTCCAGGCGTGTTTGACTAATCACTGAACAAACAAAACAAAGATCCCGACGAATTGAGAGCCTCCTCCTTTTTGGGAGACGGTTAAAAATAGTCGTGGCTTTGTTCGTTTGTTCTAAACTTCGATCAGGGTCTAAACACATCTAAATGATGCTATAGTCTATAATGGATAGTAGAAGACCTTAAAGGTACAGGAAGAACACATCACCTCCATAAAGATAGTTCACACAGTTTATTTGTATTTTTGTCACTCAATGACGCCGTAACTACTGGATAATAGAGGAAAATTGTACTTAAACGTAGGATGTAAAGGTACGCTTTGACTGGACCGCAACAACATAACACTTATAGGTGATTGTCAGATAGAAAAACAACATTAAAAGCGGCCTCTGATAATGTGAGCAACCTAGCCACGATTTTTATACTTTTCACACGAAATTCTAGCCACCATCCTCAGTACTTTTCCTCTTCTCGATCCTTAAATTTCTGATATCATTGTTCTTGTTGTTTCAATGATGTCTCTCCCATTACTTTTGACTCAAGCCTACCTTTCACTCTCTTACCTCTTTCATACAATCCATCCATCTCTTTAGTTTTATTCTTTATCTGTATCCTCCATTTATACTCGTCACTGGCTTAGTCACGTCATTCCTCCTCATTTCATCTACAACGATTAAACCTATTGTTATTTAATCAACACGAATTCAATAGGTCATGGCTAGTTATCCTAATAATAATTACTATCATGTGAGTCACTGACTAATTCCATATACGTCTGAATCCGTAGGAAGCCATTATTTTGCCGTATAAGAAACTTGTGCTATCAACTGCCTACGCTTGAGCTCGTTCTGACATTGAATTATGTAAAAGTCTTGATAAAGAAGTGTAACTTGACATACATTCTGTGTTACGAAAATTGTTTGTTAGATTTTAGAGAATTTTCTTTTTCTTGAAGAAGTAAATGAGTTTTGTTAGGTACTTAGGTGGCAGGTAAATAAATATATTCTGCTGAAATACACTATATAAGAAGAAAACATCAGTTTTCCCTTTTGCATAGTACTTTATTTACAGAAATAAACAACAGAATTTATAGTTTACGCCCCGAGTCCATAAAAATATGTAATTCCCAATATTAACAATATTATTCATCAACTAATCATCATCACGTTTTCTTTCAGGACTCTTTACCCCGCGGCCATCACACTCTATCAGCCTCATCCCACCACTTACATCGAGGCGCCCAATCCTTCGATGCATCCTCAAATAGCAGCGGAATCTCCTCAACGCACGTCGTAGAAATACACAGCACGAATGGCTCAGACACGTCCTCCCGGTGGGGCAACTCCCTCGGCAGCCACGGGTCTTCTTCAGGCCTCGTTTCTATAGCAACGGAGAATAACAACGTCAAGTTCACAGCTCCTCACTGTTTAGATAACCTACAGCCCCCGAAAGAGTCCAAGGATTTGCCGACTCCTTCATCAACGCCAACGACGTCAAGAAAGTCTCGAAGGAGATCGAATCTCTTTACCCCCTCCAAAAAGGGGGATGATCGGTTGAAGAATGGGGAGTTGGGGTCTGGTAGAGCGATTCCTTTGAAGCAGGGGTACTTGTACAAGAAGAGTAGTAAAGCTCTGAACAAGGAGTGGAAGAAGAAGTATGTGACGTTGTGCGATGATGGCAGGTTGACTTATCATCCCAGTTTACATGTAAGTTTCATTACATATTTTGGCTTAGTTATACGTAACTATCTTATATTGTATTATTTAGAATGGTAGAGTGGTAGAATTTTTGGTATTATTTAGAATTACTGGTCCTCCTACCTTTGTTTCATAATTTCCTTATACTTTCTCGACGCACTTTTGAATTTAGAACAGGCTTTTTTTCATTTATCACCAACCTTCATGGTAAAAAAAAATAATGAAACAGATGTTTACTTACCATTACTCTTAATTCCAGGACTACATGGAGGATGTGAACGGCAAAGAGATCTCACTTCAGTACGTGACGGTGAAGGTCCCGGGACAGAAGCCCAGGGGTTCCAAGTCTATCATCACGACGGTACCCGGGTATAATGGGTACAGCAGTCTCGATATACACGATAGCATTGGTGGACTGTCTATTGGTGAGTTGGCTTTGAGTAAGTTAGATAATAAGTACATAACTAAATTAGTTGGTTACTTTAAATTGCAAGTTATTTGTATAGTGAAAAATGCGTACGTTTGTAGATTTCATAGGACTCACCCAGGTCTTGCAAGTATGTCGACTGAAGAGACGTATACGTTATTGAGCTGCTCTGCCAATAGGGAAAGATTTTTCATTCCTAAGATGACTCAAACATTATGCCACCTGAGATAGTCTATTTTAATAGCAAATCAAATAAAAGATTTATATTTTCTAGCTTTACCTGACAAATGCTTACACATTGTTCGCTTGTACTCAACTGAAATGCTTCTCTCCTCAGGTTATAAAGACAAGCCAACCCGTGCCACAGACAAAGCATTAATGTCAGCGTTTGACACAATGAAGGAGCCCGCCACCAGCCGTCAATCCCTCGCCTCAGAGCCCGAACTCGGATCCACTAACGGACAGGACAAGGATACGCCGCATGTTAAGAAACGACATCGACGCATGAAGAGTAGTGGCGTTAAGAAGGATGGGGATGAAGGTCAGTAAAAAATTGAATGATTCAATTTTTGTGACTGTTAATAGGTGGTAAGTTTGACCCCATATTTCAACAAGTTTGAATGTTGATTTGATTGGTCGTTGGTCTAGTGGTCGCAAGCGCGACTGCTATAACTGAGGTCTCGGGTTCGATTCCTGGGTAGGGCCGAAATCGCTTTGTGGCTTTTATAAACGTTCACAAAGAAGCCTGTAGTCTAGAAGCCCGTCTTATCGGTTTGAGAGTGAAAGAATAGTGAGTGCATTTGTGCTGTGCACTATAATGTCTGCGTAGCTGGTTGCTCTCATCATTGCATTGAAAAACTTTTCTTATATTATTAACTTATTCATAAATTAAGTTGTGGTGTGTTCGAGTCTTTTTGATTCGATTAGATGACCTATTTAAGGTAAGCTTCTCCCAATCATTAGGATCGCACGCCTTGATGCAAGACTTGGAAGCCAACCTAATGATTTTTTTGCTGTTGTTACCTACTACTGATGTAAAAAATAACTAATATGCATATTAATAATACTTATTTCCTCCTCAGACGGTGAATACGCGACCTCCTGCGAGTTCACGATAGTAAGCCTGGACGGCAAGCGCTGGCGCTGGGAGGTGTGCGGCGCGGCGGGCGGCGCCGGGGCTGCGGGCGCGGCGGCTGCCGAGCGCGACGCATGGGTGGCGGCCGTCGAGGCGCAGATACTGGCGGCGCTGCAGGGACGGGTCAGTAACACTATCTATATCTATGCACATAGAAGAAAGTCGCGTTAGTTACACATGTTATAACTCGTATGGCTGAACCTTTTAAGCTGAAAATTAGAGGGAAGATAGCTTAGACCCAGGAGAAGGACAAAGGATAGCTTTGGCACCATCCGGCGTCGGGACGCGGGTGAAACCGCGAACTGAAGCTAGTATATATAATATTATATATATATACTATTTTTATCTTCACTGCTATCTCAATCTGTAAACAATGTGCCTATTGTGTTTTCGAACAATATGCCTTAGGGCCTTCGCTGCGTAAAAGAGGCACATAGCGCTTTCATCAATGCTGGTTTCTTGTCCTCTCATAGAGCAGCGTAAAGTGAGACGGTTCGGTAGCATACGCTTGTGAAGCTGTTTGTACATAATGATTGAGCTCTCTACGCTGCCCGTGTCCGCTACACACTGCGCATGCTGTAGATACACCTTTCACAGCTATTTTCTAATCCTATACATCTTACCCACAGACGTCCCGCCAGCCCATGCCGACTGGTGCCAACTCGACAGGCGACGTCCGCGCCACGCAGTACATCCGCAGGGTACACGGCAACGACAAGTGCTGTGACTGTGGCGCTGCAGGTAACATACTAATAATATTAACATACAATACATAAATTGGCAAATACACATACAAATAGATCTAAACAGACATATACATAACATACGTGAGGTGGGCATCCAAACATTAGCAACGAGGACTCCACTTTTAAATTCAATTTAAATTGGATTCAATTTTAAAAGATTATTTTATAAAGTATAATAAGGAAAACAGGTTCTAATCGAGTTAGAGCTATAAACAATATGTTAATAACGCAAATATTGAAAAAAAAAAACTAAATCTTGTTCTTTCCCACGATTACATCCCATTTATTTTCTTAAACAGTTAATTTCTTATGGATAAAAAAATCCTTAAAAAAATTTGTATGTAAATTAAAAAAAATATTTAAATATTTTTACTTTCCGAGGCCACAAAAATGCAAAATTTTAATGTGTATATCTAAAACATGCTATAACTGAACGATTTATTTCTTACTTTAGATCCAGACTGGGCGAGCTTGAACCTAGGCATATTGATCTGCATCGAGTGTTCGGGCATACACAGGAACCTCGGCTCGCACATATCGCGGGTACGATCGCTGGATCTCGACGAGTGGCCGTACGTATTTCTTTCTTAATAATACATAATCATCATAAGAATGTGCATATTTATCGGTAGCTATACTAATACTATTACTACATAGCTACTATTACTTAAAAAAATATTGTTTTTTCCGTAACTACTGAATCGATTCTAAAAATTATTTCTCTGTTTAATTTTACTATTCCCAAATAACATAGGGCATATTTTATTCGGGTATGGGTACTAAGTTTCCTTGGATGAGGGTGAAACCGTGGGAAAACGACTAGTTCTTGAATATAAGGTTTCAATAATACGTACAAAATCATGAGAAATATGTATTTTTTCGTCACAGATTGAGCCACGTGAGTGTCATGGTGTCATTAGGCAATGAGCTCGCGAATTCAATATGGGAGGCTGATCTCAGGGGACACGTCAAACCCATGGCCACGTCTAGTCGAGAGGAGAAAGAGAGGTAAGAACTTTACAATTAGAGTGATGTGATGTATGTGAGTGAACGATATGTACGTACGTACCGACCAGTGCTCATACGCCTGCATGTGAGGGTGTGAACATGTTAACGTACGAGTGCGAACACATGAACGTGCGAGTGCGAATGTGTACACATGCACGTGCCAGTCCGAACACGTGAAAGTGCGAATGTGAACACGTGATCGTGCGAGTGCGAGGACCAGAGAGTGCGAGCGCGTCTGTCGCGAACCAAGTCTCATCACTTTTAAACCTTTGTATTCCAGGTGGATCCGCTTGAAGTACGAGCGTCGCGCGTTCCTGAGCAGCGAGCCCGTCGCCACCGGCACCGAGGCGCTGCGCACGTGCGGCGCGCGCGGCGGCGTGGCCGCCCTCGCCCGCGCGCTGTCCGCGCCCGCGCGCGCCGCGCCCGCGCCGCACGACCGCGCGCTCGCGCTGCGCGCCGCCGCCGCCGCCGGGCACCTCGCCGCCGCGCAGCTGCTCATATGGGTCAGTACACGTCATGATCCTGCCGCGCTGGCCAGGTAGACACCACGGGCGCCGGGTGTCGCGTGATGACTCCCGGCCACCGTAGGCGTGGGTCTGTGGGCGGTGACTTCGGGTGGCTCATCGTCCCTCTGTCTGCTTAGACGACAGACCCGTGTCGACGGCGTGCGTTGTACCACGCGCTCCTCAAAGAGATGTCAGCAACCCCAGCGGGGCCCAGCAGGGCCAAGGCCTGCCGGGGCTGCGGGTTGTTCGAAAGAGATACCGCGACCCTGGTACATAAAAGGCCTATGACGGAACACGACGGTTTTTGTAAGAGTCTGACACTCCCTCACCACTGCTAACCCACACGGGAGGGGTCATTTGATGATTTTTAACATCGTTAAAAAAGAAAGAGTACATTTGATGCTGTCCTCCTAACCAATTAACGTAAGGAGATTAGCCAACTGCGCAATAAATATTATAAATACACAAGCATTTACGCAAACACAAGTGCACTCACTATTTCTTCACTCTCATAGCCCGATGGGACGGACTGAAGAGAGATCAGGCGCAGGACCGACATTTACGTGCTCTCCGATGCACAGGTGTATCAATCAACGACTTCCAGACTCCGGACTGCTTTGTACTTTCTAAAACCCACAAAGCGATTTCGGCCCGACCTGGGAATCGAATCCGAAACCTCGTGCTCAGCCGCGCTTGCGACAGCTAGAAGCAGTCACTCAACATTAATTTAATCCCTTCCGTAACAATTTCAAACAAAACACTTACCAATAACATTCTATTCACAGCACAACGGCAACCCGAACTACCCGGACGCGGACGGACACACATGCGTGTTCTACGCCCGCGCCGCCGCCAACCACCTGTCCGGCATCCCCACGCAGTACCCGAAGAACCTGCAGCTGACCTGCCCCCTGCACCCCGCGCCCCCGCACTCCTCCGCCCCCAGCTCCAACACCAACTCCACCAGCTCCAACTCCAGCACCAAGAGCTCGCTCAAGAACCCCGAGCCTGAGTGCAACTGCATCATCTTCGAACTCCTCAACGCTCAGAGCGCAAGTAAGGCCCTCGTCGAACTCCTCATCGGGCTACAGAACAACCAGTACATGAATGGCTTCGATCACAACGGTGCTAGCTTCGCACACAGTACACTGGGCCGACCATCGCTAGGCCCCAATCTCTCATTAACGAACGGAAAATGCGGCAGCGTAGTATAAAAACTGTTTTCTTATCTAATTGTCGATTTTGAATTAATGTTGATATTTGTGACTGAACGTTGTTACCGTTAATGGTATATTTATACTTAATTCAATCACGTGCCGCAGTTTGGTAATGCGTGAAACAGTTACGTTAGAATATTCTAAAATTATTTGTTGATTATTCAGTTGAGTTATGCAATAAATATGTTCAAATATTTATTTTGTGATATGCCTTTTTATTTCCAAATTTGTTTTATTACAATTTTGATAAATATGAGAGAGATAAAGTTTTTGAATAGCCATGAAAGAGGCATTTAAGTTTTCGTAGTTTTAAACACAATTCTAAGTATATAAATTAATGTGTATTTACGAAACTGCGGAACAAATATTTTGTATAATACATGTAGTGTATTAATATGTAAAACGTATACATATTACGCACGACTGACGGTACATTTGACGTAATCTCTGATTCTTACATGAAAAAAAAAAAAACAGATTTCGCGAAATTTGTTAAAATTCCGTGTCTGTCAATTTAAAAAAGTTAATTAAATTAGACAAATTGTTAGCGTAATTGAAATTGAATTATGTAATTTTTGAAGTGTCATGCTTAGTTATTTTCACTAGGCAGAGATACTTGTGGTTTGAGACACTTATTAGGATAAGAAAAAAATAAGCAGCTCTCATGTGGATTCACCGAATAAATATAATTTAAAAAAATACTACAGGTATTCAAAAATATATGATATCTTATTACAGTGATAAATTAAATATATATACAACTTATATTTTTCCTAATAAGTGTCTCAAGTCAAATCCGATATTTTTTTCATTACGTATTACATATCCGGTGTTGATAGTTCAAATTTTTAATACAATTTTTTTCTAGTGGCGTAGTGTAGGTACCAATTGCATTTTAGGACCCATCATTTTAAATAAATAAAAAAAAATACTTACAATAATTATATTTTCCCCCCATAATTTTTCACATAGTTAATATTTCAAGTGTACTGCAAAGCTGTCTATATACAAATATTAATCTGTATGTGTTTATTTTCTTAATGTCTATAGTTACAATAGATTTAACCGTTACGGTGTTAAACCGATAGTGTGCTACCGAAGTTATATAATAGCGAATTATACTAACAGGCATACGTAATTATATCTAGAACAACTAGTCGTATGATACGGAGTTAGTACCAGTTAAGTACCGACAGACTAAAATTATACGGATTTTGTTACATTCTCACCACGGACTTTGCTCGTGCCGGATCTACGGATCTTGCTCGCGCCGGATTTACGAATTTTATTGTTGGGATTCTATCAAAATTCGTGTAGTGGATGTTTTAATATAGATTTACAAGCAGTTCATTTTGTAAGGTGACTGGGTGAGGTTAATATAACAACATGGGAGTAGAAAATTTAATTTTACTAATTACTCGATTTTACAAACAACTTCTTTCTTTTTGGGAAGTCGATTAAATATTGCCAGTTACCTTATCACTCATGCAGAGAGGCAGCAAAAATGAATCGATCTCACAGATAATATTTCGTACGTGGATCGAAATAGCATTTTTTAAAATTAATTACAATATCTGGTATATTATTTACTTTAAAAGTTATATCAACCTCACCAGTTACGTTAACACCAAGGTACTTATAACCAAGTTTCCATGAAGAGTCACAGTTTAGCATAGATGTTATACTAATCGTTTAGAAGCGAGATCTCAGCTCAATGCTATTTGTAGGGTATAGGATAAATTTAGTCGTAACTTCTCATGCTTTACCCTAGAGCCTATGGGTGCGTCCGTGGTTTTTTAACGAGAATTCATTTTATTTACTTTTTTCTACGAAATTTCTAGGCATAACATACAAAAAATAGTTTTACTTTCTAAACTATAAAGTTTTTTTCAATATTAATGTCATTTTAAGACATATTTTGGAGTTTCTTAATGTTAAAGAACCATGGACAATTTAACATTCCAATTTGTAAATTATTGAGCACCCTAAGGCTAAATAGTCGATGTGATAAACTCTAGGTCTCCCTTAATAAACCAAAATGTACTGACCCTTCTGTGCCTATTTTTAGGTAGTACGCTTCTCGACCATAGTCTGAGAGCTCTAAGCTTTTAAACCACGTATGCATCACAAAGCTCTCAGACTATCGTTCTATTTCCAATTTGTAAAGTACTTCATTGTATCGCGTTATTAGAATAGTGGACGCACTCAGAGACATTTAATGGTTACTTAGGCCGTTTCTTCGTGCAGAATCTGTCACTAAGGAGTGACTTAAGTAATCATTAAATGTCTCTGAGTGCGGGGGTAAATCCTTTTCAATGTTTGCTTTCGGTTTTTGATTATATTTTGTAATTTGTTGGAGTTATTTTTCGACAAGTTTGATTGACGTTACGAATTATTATGGACTGTAATTAAACGTCATTTAGAATCAAATTTGCTGGACACAAGAATTTTGATGAAGGGAAGAAATGTATTTCTGTATTCATTCGTGAGGCCAGTCTAACTCGGGCATAAATTAGGAGAGTTTATCAAAGGAAATAATATTTTGTGTTCGCAATTTGTGGTACAGCCAACAGGACTTGGCCTGTAAAGATTTTGAACGTCATGTAAGCTAACAAAAAATATTTATTGATTTATTTTTGTCTGCCAATTCTGTCTACCTGAATATTTTTGCTAATCGGCTGTGAATAAGCCTTTAAGCTATACCACCGCTGTTTGTACTAAAGATTTTATTTTCAAATTGTTTTTGAAACCAACTTTTTCAACAAAAGCCAAGAATTAGATTGTATATTTTGAACAGTGATCGAAATTACTTGGCTAACTCTAAGAGGGCTTTGTACAATTAAATCTAAAATTTAATATTACTTATCTATTCGTTTACTTAAAACGTTACATGTCTTGTAAATGTTACTTATTATAGAAAATTAATTCATTTTATTTTACATTTACGAAAAGTAATGAAAAATTAAGTTCTATTTGTACATTTAGCAATTAAAATCGTTTACCGACGCAGTATTCGACACATTTGTAAAAAAATCACATTAGAATTTCTGGCACTCTGTATAGTGTATTTTAACTTTAATTTATTTAAGTCCTCTGTTGAAATTTTATTAATAATTTTAAATTATGTTATGTTGCGTTACTTGATTCGCAAGTTTATTAAGATTTTTTAAAGTTTTTTTTGTAAATTCTTTTTAGAAGCCAAAGAGCTTAATTGTAAATATATCGTATTATGCAGCTATGCGTTTGTTAGCTGTGGACAATTCTTTCGTTATTGTAATTTTTAAGAGATCCGTTAACGTTTTTTCTTGTGAGAATAAAATGATAAGGACGTAACTTGGTTGTTTTAATTGAATTACACCGCATCATCACTGCAATTCACAGGGCCAATGTGTGCATTTGGATCGAGGGCCCTTTTTGTAAAAGCTTGCTTGCTTTGCACACAAACCCAATCACTAATCTTGACTGGTAACAAGTGATTGATGATATCAGACATAATTCCAACGTTTTCTCAACGATATCTATACTAATATTATAAAGAGGAAAACGTTGTTTGTTTGTTTGGTTGTAATGAATAGGCTCAAAAACTACTGGACCGTTTTAAAAATTCTTTCACCATTCAAAAGCTACATTATCCACGAGTAACATAGGCTATACTTTATCCCGGTACGGGCAGTAGTTACCACGGGACGCGGGTGAAACCGCGGGAAAACGGCTAGTGCTATATAAGATGCATAAAGAAAGTTCATAAATATCTTTACATAAGTTACATTGGTATTGGTACTTACCTGATCTTGAATCGAACCCGCTCCCTGGTACTTGAGAGACCGTAGGTTCAACCACTTGGCCGTCACGACTTTTCGCTAGAGGCTTATTGGCATTACCGAAAAAATAAGAGAAATAACATTTAGTATGTAAATTTGATAAGCCTTATATACTTAGAATAATCTTTTAGGATTACATGAATGTCCATTGGGAATACGAATAATGCCTTTTGAATTACACAATTTAGTATCGTAAGCTTCAGGGATTTTCAGTAAGATTGGATAAATCTGCGACGTTATTGGATTGTAATTTGGGAACCGTTATCTAGTTAGGTACTTACTATATTGTAGGTAAGTACAAGAATAAGAATTTGACTTTAATCAAAGTATTTTGGGATTGGTCTTGTAGTCTGTAGGAATTAAAAACTAAAAAAAGTTAATGCATTTCAAGCAGAAAATATACTGAGGAATGTCGAAAAAAAATACCCCGAACTTTCTTAGAATATTACCACAGATGAATAAATAAAAGTTACTTCTGTTTTACACCGATTACGGCTACATTATTGGGAACAGAAAATAAATATAGATGAAGGCACCGTAGTCTCCTGTACTTAAAAGTAGGCAGGTAGCTAAGTAGGTTCTATATTAAGTACCTCAGTATAATTATCTAGTCTGGTACTTAATTAACTAAAAAGCCTGGAAATTCGAGACCGGCCGTGACCTAATTCCATAGACTAAGTGGTTGGTGTCGACAATTTTGATGAGACGTTTTAGTTTTTACTAGCTTCTCAAGGCGGTGGCGTTGTGTAATTTGAGATAATAGCTTAAAATATTATTTTAGAATTAGGAGCAATCAGGTAGGTTACTCTATAGACCATCAGCTTATAGCCAATGACAATAAAAAGCCCCGTAGATCTAGGCATCTCAGAGACTGGCTGGATCACGGAAGTTATTTTTTACCCGACTAAGTATTATGATTATTCCTAGATTGATAGACTGATTGCTGATCATTTGTTGTTTTCATATTACAAACATACTTTTGAAGATTATTACTCAAAAGCATAGGTACTCCACACAGCTACTATTCCACGAAAACCTCGCACTTCATACAATGCAATACTATATTCCCTCCAAAATTGGCAAGACTAACAGCAGGATAATCTCATGTCTACCACAAAAGCCAGGAGCAAATTGTTGCGTTTATTCAGCTGCCGACTGAGCTCAAAGGCATGGTGGAAGAGTGGAGCATTGAACCGAGAGCACCCTTCCTGTGTAATGTGTACGTACGCGGTGAAATTTGAGGCGTTTCCGCGGTTTTGTGGCCTATAAATAAGGTACCTACCTACTCTACTTTTATCGTTGTTTGTTATGGAAGTAGCTGTGAATGTGTGTTATTCTACTTAAGTTCCTATCTAAGAAGGATGATAGGTAGAATTCTCCATGTGTATGTACGTACGGACGGGGTGAGGAATTTGAGGCAGTTACGCGGTTTTGTGGTCTATAAATGAGATATTCTTTAATGGTATATGGATTACTTTTATGGGAGAAGCGTAGCTGTGAAAGGGAGTGTGTTTAACTATGTAGGTACTTAAGTTTAGATGGGAAAGTAACGTAAAAAGTAGTAAACTAGGAATGGGTATGTAGGTGTAGTACAAATGGGTAGGTAATGGGTAAGTATTATTTTAAGGAAAGTATGCCGTATTGTTATGGTATGTGTCCAAAATTCGAATAACATCAACACATGAGTATTTTTATCACATGAGTTATTTAATTTTATCTTCTACTTGTATTTATTACCCATAGAATTTTTTATTGATCCGAAACTGAACGGCTGAAGTTGCAACATCTGTAATACCTCTCTTTTTCCGTCTTGGGTTTAAGAGTTTAAACACATATTGTCACCGTCCGTGAAATACCTACCTACTTACTCCAAAATGTAAAGTCACGAAAAGCAGCAGCAATTTTACATTACCGTGAGTATAGTTTCCTGTACTTAAAGCGAGTGCAGTGAGAACTCCGAAGTCGTCTGATTGTGTTTGCACTCTGCACTACTCTGCAGTAAGACACGTCAGTGGCAGGTAAAAGAATTTGCGGATCGACGAGTACGGAGTAAGATGTGCTCCACTTTGGTTTAGGTTTTTTTAACTTTGGTTTTGGTTTAGTTTAGGTATTTATTTGTTGCTTTTATACCTGTATGTATCGTAACGGGTGTAAAAACTATCTATGCTAAAAACTTTTTTTTTTTATATAATAAAATAAAATTAAATATTTTTGGTTTTCTATAGTTGTAGAACTTAAAGTAGTTTTCCGCGAAAGATACACGGGATAATATTTCTAAATTCGGACTTTCATAAGAAATGAAACATCGATAAGTTCAAATTCCAGTTAATTAGAGATGGGTAACTCAGGAGTGATAGATACAAATGATATGAATCATTCCATTTGAATCAATCACTCTTCATATCTTTACATATCCGAATGTGTCAGTAGTTCAGTATATCTTTCTTTACACCTCACTCACTCGTCGGTCATCGCGTCGGGTACTAACTAATCTGTGGCGTCGGATAGCTTCGTCGCGCGCCATTGGTTGGAACGTCAGGCGAGCCGTCTCGCTCGCACCCATACGATTACGAATATCGTTACTTTGACCACAATAAGTTGATAAGTTGTTAACTCTATTGCTGACGCATAAGGCTTATAATTGTTTGTCCTTAGTGAATATTTCGGTATTATAATCGTGTCAACCGAACAAACATGTTTTGACTTGAAATACACATTTTGAACTAAAATTTAATTTTCACGTAAATAATTACGTAGGTAGACAGTCCTAAGCCTGTGTAAAGTATGAAGGGAAATCAGAAGGCTATTTCCATTTTTATTTTCTAATACTTACTAAACTAATGCTTATACTCAATACTAGATTGCGATTGACTATTCATTGAACTAATTAATATAAATGAAGTAGGTTGTACCTACAGTCATAAGAATAGTATATTTTTAAATTAGAAAAAAGTTGTTAAATCGCAACCGCTCAATATATCAGAAAGATGCAAACAACAACCAACCTATCACTATATCTGAATGATCTATTTGAATGAGTGAGCCGCACACGAGTTTCGAGTTTAAACGAGCTACTGAGTTATACTGAGCTACTGATATAAAGATATGAAAGAGTGATTCATATCCCAGTGATTGAAAGATGCATATCTATCTTTTCTTTTCAATGACACATTTTGCCCATGTCTACAGTTAATTCTACCGGAAAGTGAAACTGACAACACACAATAACACTACCCGGTCGGACCCGGATAATGCTTCTAAAATACATCTGAGAATGACTATAGTCGAGAGATACACCCCATTTGCTTAATTCGTAGGTTATGGGAGGAAAAAGTAAATTCAGTAAATGGAACTAATAATGTGAGGGATAGTTTGTTATGTTAGCTTGTGTAACAAATATTTAGCTGAAGTTATAATAGGTGTTGTTTATTTCTCCAAATCATGGTAAGATCCTGGTTAATTACTAGCCATATGATGTACTTTTTTTTGCTATTCGAATAGATTTGTTTCTACTCCAATAGACTGCCTCGTTGGTCTAGTGGTCGCAAGCGCGGCTGCTGTGCTCGAGATCTCGGGTTCGATTCCCGGGTCGGGCCGAAATCGCTTTGTGGGTTTTCTTCAACTTTCACAAAGCAGCCCGTAGTCTGGATGTTGGTGATTGATTCACCCGTGCATCGGAGGACACGTAAATGTCGGTCCTGCGCCTGATCTCTTTCCGGTCGTGTCGGATTGCTGTCCCATCGGGTTATGAGAGTGAAGGAATAGGGAGTGCACCTGTGTCTGCGCAAATGCTCGTGCACTATAATATGTCCTGCGCAGCTGGCTGATCTCCTTGTGATGAGACCTAATACTTAGTTATTTCTTTTTGACTGATTACAGTTTGTAATTCGAAGTCTCAAAGACATGATACGTACATCACTTAACTGTACCGTTCCCTATCAAGTAATGACTAACTTACTTTATTTATTAAAAAAAATGTATTACAATATCTAGACTACGACATGTGAGCCTATCCACATCATATTCACTTATCAAATCATCAGACTCAAAAACATTTTCACAAAAAAGATAAATGACCAGCTTCGAACTAAATTGAAAAAAAAACGAGATCTAAAAAACGTACAATAAATCTTTCTAGATAGTTCTATCAAATTGGTAAGGAGCGATCAGCCAAATAATAGTTGAACCGGGACGGTCATTCAGTTTCTCTGGCTCTTATTGAATTTCCATTATCCTTGGCTCTATTCAGTGGGCGTGTCTGGAACATTTCTTCTAGACTTTATTTGCAGACGAACTTGGTTAATGTAATTTTTCGGCTTTGTAAAGGAAAATAAACCGGTGGAAGGTTGTACCGGCTAATGCGCCGCGTATCACGGGGCATAATTGTTTCGAGTCTAGCAACCAGAATAGTTATGTGTGCGTTAGTTTCTTATGAAAATCCGAGAGTGAGAAAAACTAACCAGGTAAGATTTAATAAAATATTACAGAGAGAAAAAAAATGTTTCTTTTGCACCCTAAAGGTCTCGTAACTACTAAACCGATTTGCAAAGTTCTTTCATTGTTGGGTCCCCTACTATTCCTGGGTAACACAGGCCATATTTTATCCAGGTATAGGGCTGCCATCCGTCCGGGTTTCCCCGGATTTGTCCTCGTTTGGAGGCCGTCCGGGGGCCGTCCGGGCGGGGTTTCAAGAAGTGTCCGGGGAAAACCCGGACACTTTTCATGTAAGGAAGCACCTCATTGGATTTAAGTATGTGTTAATAGTAAATGGATTACAAATTAGGTATTATTTTGTTTTAAAAAATCGTACTCCTTCGGGGAAAAAATGCGATTTACGCCAAATGTCCGGGTTTTTTTAATGTTTGTCCGGGTTTGGTGAAATTCGAGATGGCAGCCCTATCCAGGTGCGATAAATAGTTTACAAGAAACACGGGTTAAACTACTTGCAAAGAGCTCTCATTTGAGCTAGTATGGTGTTAAGTCCACATTACCGTAGGGCATGCAGTTCAAAGCACGTAAGTACTAAGGTAAGTTTTTAACTTTAGCTTTGTCACTTAGGTCTCATAATAAAGTTTTAGAACTTTAATGGAAGTTATCTGTAGGGTTTTAATAAGATCATGTCACTTTTAGCTTTTAGCGAGTTGTCGGACGAGTGACAGTAGTGAAAATTAGTAATGCAATATTCAATGAATTTAATTATTTACTCATTAAGCATTAATGGACGAATTATAATAAAAGCCACACAATATATTATCACTACAAGTAATCCGGATATGTTGTTAATGAAAATTGAAAAGTAGGTAAGTACGATAGCATGAATCTTTAAAACTCTTGAAGATATGAGCGACATATCCTTACCCTGAAGCTTTATTTCAGCAGGGGTGGTTCTTATAAATACAAGAGACATAATTATATCCTTGTTTTGAAGTTTTATTTCCGCATGGACGCTGAATCTAGGCGTAAACATTTGCAAAGACAGATATGGCTTCTATAGAACCAAGGTACGCCTAGTTGACGGTTCCTTTATACTAGAAGCACTTTAGCACGTTGAATCTGTAACTACCCGCTACAATATTCAGAGCCGAACATTGAGTTAAAGTAGCCCCTCATGAATTATGGACGTCTCGTTTGCAGGTTGAATCCGATTTCCTTTTGTCGGGTAATCGATTCAATGTGTTCTGTAACCGATTTAGGCTTACAATCGATGGTCTGGCTATTATTTGTTGGGGATAAACGTAATTGTGGATCGTGGGTTGAATAATTACTTTAAATGTAAGCAGGTTAGATTTAAAGCAATTACGGGTTGGTTAAACCAGCCATGGAATCGTTGTGACCGATTGGCATGTTACATTATGCAATCTAACCTGTGATTCTATTAGGAACATTAGTTAATCACTAGCGCTCGTCTCGTGGGAACTTATTCCCGTGCCGAGATAAAATATAGTCTTTACTCGAGAATAGTGTACCTTTCCAACAGTGAATTAATTTTTCAGATCGGTTCTTTAGTTTCGGAGCCTAAAGGGTACAAACAAACAATATTAGCATATATGTATCTTTAAGGAAATGATCAGTAACATAACATTATTTTACTACATATTTTACTACAATGTGTTACACATCTGAAATCAAAATGGAAACAGCATTTTCAGCATCTATAAATAGAACCCGCGAACCCGCTGTTATCCTGGTACCATATTCATTGAATACCGGGGAACCGTGAGAATCCCGACCCCGAAAACACAGATAAATCCACGGAGGAAGAACAGATGAGCGGAGATGCCGTAAGGCAGGTAGGTCAAGCGACTTCTTCTAGGTCAACTATGTACGGTTGGCGAACTAACGAGGAGTTCGGCTCCTTTGAGATATCGGTCAAAGATTGGTGTTTTGATTTCAAAAATGGGCGGGTACTTATGAATGTGAAAGCGTAGCGATTAACGTTCCTCGTCTACCAAACACCCGCGCTTTTTTCGACACTACTTTCTTAAGAGGTTTGCCATTGTGACATTTCTGTTCATTTCATCATTTTATTCTCCATGGATAAACCTCACATCTACACAAAGAAAACAACAAAACGGTTGAAATGTTTTATCCGAAAATAGACATGAATTGAGATATCATTTCCGCATAATATGTATAATGGGACTAACAAAACCGCGGACTATTTTCCTCTTGATGTATCAAAATTCTATAGGTACTAAGAGAAATATGCGAAAATTTTGCCTACATAGTTTAGTGTATTTATAGAATGTTCTTCCTAGAGTAGGCGGTGTTTTGAGTAAGTAAATCACAGCCTTACTTATAAACGTGAATTAAATATAAGTAATACTTAAGGGCTGTTTAAGAAAATTCTTACTTATAAACGTTCCTTAAGCATGTCTTAACTAACATTTAATCACTACTTAAGACTTTAAGTAGTGATTAGTTAAAATGTTGCTTAGAAGGTGATTAGAGATTTCATAAGTAAGGGGGTAAGTTATTAAAGTAAGTTAATGCAGGGCTTAAATATATCACACGTATTGTAAGTAAGTAGGTGTGTTTGAAATGTGTAGGTAACAATTAAAATTAAGAAGCTGAGAAGCTGGAATTAGGTAATATAACAAGACGTCACAAACACAGAACCTTAATTATGTCCTTGAAATGGAAACTAGAGAGCTAATTGCTATTTATTTTAAGTCTACGACGAAAAACTTATTACGTCTTGACGGCTGAACGGCAAACATTAAAATCTATGACTCCACTTTACAAAATGGAGCTTTGGTATTGCACACAAACACAATAAATGGAGGAAATATATAAATATATAGGTAGGTATATTTTGTAAGGTAAAATCCCACAAAATCAAGATTTCTTCGTCCGAATAATATTGGAATATCTCCCCATAGTGATAGTAAATACCCTGCCGTGACTTATCGAAGCGTTCGGTTATACGCATGACTGACAAAATCGCGGAAAATTGGAAGCTCCCACAAACTTTTGAAGTGTTCGAATGTTATAGAGCTATTTACATATTGATTATCATGGAAGTTATTACTTACAGTTACATATCATTGTAGATCGTGGTTTGTGTAAAATTTATTAAAGTGTATCGTAGCTTATTTTACTCACTCACTGTACTAATTATACAGATCAACGTAATCAACTTTTTATTATTTTGCTTAGAAAGCTGTAACGAAGTAAATAAGTAACAATGTGAGTAACGAAGTTACGAACTATGATAAGTAACGAAGTAAATAAGTTTCGAAGTAACGAGTATTTAGAAGTCCCTAAATACATTGATAAAAAATACATGAAAATTCACATGTTTATTTTTCAAAAACAAATATAAAAATACCTACCTGCGTTGTTTATGTGCTAACCTTTGAAGCCTGTCTGTAAACCTACACCCATGGTCGTTACACCTTATTACCCCTTGACATTTTATAACAGGTTTTATCCAGATTAATCCTGTTAACAAAATGTTTTAATCGACGTGAAATATCCTTTTTAATCTCGTCCAACGTGTAGCGTGGGAGTTCACACGTGGAAATCAAATATTCCAATTTCAAAGGTGAAAATAAAATTTTGTAATATTTTTTTAGATAGTCATATAAATAGGTAGGTACCCCACAAAGGACACAACACCTAATAGGTATGTTTCTTTTCACCTAAGTTCGAAAAACAAACGACGACCAATTCGCGTATGATGGGTTCCGTACATAACACTACGTTTGTTGTATAATTCTTATCTTATTCAAAACTGCCTCGTTGGTCTAGTTGTCGCAAGTGTGGCTGCTGAGCACGAGGTCTCGGGTTCGATTCCCGAGTCGGGCCGAAATCGCTTTGTGGGTTTTAGAAGACTTTCACAAAGCAGCCCGAAGCCTGGAAGTTGGTGATTGATTCACCCGTGCATCGGAGAGCACGTAAATGTCGGTCCTGCGCCTGATCTCCTTCCGGTCGTGTCTGATTCCCGTCCCATCGGGCTATGAGAGTGAAGGAATAGGGAGTGCACCTGTGTCTGCGCAAATGCTTGTGCACTATAATATGTCCTGCGCAGTTGGCTAATCTCCTTACATGAGAACAGCCGCCGTAGCCGATAATCGGCTAGGAGGACATCATCTTATTCAAGTTTTTTTTGAAAGTGAAGTGAATTTTTTTTTTATCTATCCCACTAGAACGGTTTATGAGATACAGGCTAGCGGCAGAAGAACGGACGTAGAAACAGCGAAGCCTTAGATCCCGTTTACCCTTTGGGTCCTCATCTCCCGAGACATTTTCCCAACTATGTTGGGGTCGGCTTCCAGTTACCTACCCTTTGGGTACGTAGCCCTAAAAACTATCTCTTGTTCTTGCAAAACAAAACGCGACAATTAGTACCGGGAGTGACACAATAACGTAATTGGTGACGTCACGACACGACACGACGACGTGACGAGCTAAATGCTCGCGAGACAATGGAAGCGTCGTGTTTAGCTAAAGCTAATGAGTAGCACGTAGGTAAAGTTAACAAAAACGTGGTGAACGCAAATTCTGGTTGTAACCGGTTTAAACTGGTTATGAGGATTCCTAAGGGATTTTGTGGGTGTGTGTGGGATGTGTTGAAATGCTGTTATTTACTGAATTCGTAGAAACAATGTTCAGTGTTTTATAGGGATTTTACGGTGAAAGGTATGCTCTAAAATAGGTTATTTGCCTTGACTGAAATTGATGTTGATGATGCGTACTGAGCTTTACAGACTCCACTAAAGAAAAACTCCCTCCAATATACGAAACATTTTTAATACCGAAATATGTTATATTTTCCATGATAAAATCTTTCCTTCCTGTATTTAATTACAAAGCTCAAGAGTTTATTTTTTTTTACGGCACTGACTCAAGAACTGATGGTCCAAATTGCACAACAGCTAGTTACATAAGCAGATTACTACCAATCACCGAACTAAGATACCAACATAATTAAAACAATCACTATCACTACTTACTTATGACGTCACAAATCACAATAAACTTCATAATGAACACACACACACACTCACATATCGTAGTTAAACTTACACACACACACACACATACATGCATACAGTGTAATGTATTGATTTTAGTGTGCATGTGTGTATGTGTGCCATGGCAGTCCGTAATGAGGGCATGCTGAATACTGAATGAAGGGTACTGAGTGCATGTTAAACATTGCAGAATTTAATTTAATTTTAATTGATTTAAAATAAATCCAGCCTTGTTTAATTATAATAGTTTGTTAATATTGTCGTGGATAATTTAGACCCGAATTTATTTTGAGAAATAGTCCATTCCACTTTACATTTCAATCTGGGAATTATTGGTATCAGACTAGTTTCCTATAATTTTGGGAACTAGAACTTACAAATAAGGCAGTTTATAAGGGAGTATATAGGTGGAGTAGAAAAAAGAGTGGATACGGATATTTCATGAGGAAGTACGTACATAAAGGAAAAAGTATATTAGAGAGTTTATACAGTGAGTTGTTAGGAGAAATAAGTGTGATGTGACAAGAAACTTTGGTTTGTGGGCATGTCCACAGTACCTACTTAAGTAGATCCGCCACTGAACTCGTTATAAGCATTTTGAAAGTAGGTACTGTCCAAAAAGTCAGCTGGTGGTCTACTACTAACATTTGTGCAAGTTTAGGCCAGCATTAGTCTTTTCACCCAGCGTCAAGTCATTCAAATTGAACCTCCCAAATTATACCCTGTATTTATTTCAAAAGTCCTCAAACACAAAGGTTTACACCTGCCGATCTAAAAATAAGTTCTGAATGGTGAACCGAAATAGAATGTTTATGAGAACTGTTGTGCAGACCGTACTTAATCCCCGTTCTATTCAGTGGACAAGAGTGTAGGACTCATTAGAGTGCCAAGTACCAACACCATGTCTCGGGGACTGAATAAATATACGGCTTTTAGGGGTCTGCAGTGAAATGTGAAAACCCTACATCAGGTAGGAAATTTGGTAAAAAAAAAATACGTAACGGACCTTGTGGGTTCTCTATTGATGTCTCAAAAATAACTTACACTTAAATCTAGTTATCAGCTTTAATATAACTTGATCAAGAAATAGTATTTACATTTTTAAAGTTCGGCAATGGACTTATATTTGCGTAATTAAAAAAGTAATCCCGGTTCTATTCAGTGGACAAAAGTGTAGGACTCATTAGAGTGCCAAGTACCAACACCATGTCTCGAGGACTGAATAAATATACGGCTTTTTGGGTTCAGTAGTAGTGAAATGTGGAAATCCCTTCATCGGTAGGTACTTTTGCGAGTTTTGTTTGTATTGTATTTGATGTAAATGACATCTTTTTATTTTATTTTTTTATTTTTTCTTTATTGGCTCGCCAACAATTGTGTACACTCATAATATTACAAAATTAATTATACTTTAAATAAACTAAGTGTAACAATTTCTTACAGGTAAGCACAGCATGCGATGTATCACAATAATTTATTTTGCCACATGCACTAAATTGTGGTCCTTAATGTGGGCTAAAAATGGATCAAATGCCAAATAATTATAAATATTTGCATGTTTTAAAGTTAGTAATTTAACACTAAAGAAATGAAGAAAAAAGAAAGATAATTGAAAAATTTATACAGTGTTGAAGGTTATTTTATGGAACTTGCCAAGTGAGTCGGAATGCACATCAACAAGATCACTGTAGCTATTCAATAGCTTACACAGCCGGGGAATGATGGAGCTTGCGCCAAGAACTGTTCTACGGAGTGGGGGATGCAAGGGAGTGATAGGAGCACGAGGGTATCTAGCGGGAACTCTGAATTTAAACTTGCTAAGTAACTGTGGACAGTCTATTTTGCACCGGAGTAGTTTGTATAAGAAAACTGCATCTGTGATTTTCCTACGTCTCTCCAATGAAATTATCTTAAAATGAGCAAGTCTGGCTTCATATGAGCGTTTCTTTTTTGCAACTCCGGATGAAAACGCCAGATGCCAAAGGAATCTTTTTTGTATTCGTTCCAGCCTTAGGTTATGTGTGGCATAGTGAGGTCTCCAGACTGTGCTGCAGTATTCTAGAACGTTACGTACAATGCAATTGTATAGCAGAATCTTTGTGCTACTGCGCCTGAATCCAGCAACGTTCCTAATAACAAATCCCAACATCCTTGAAGCTTTTTTTATGATATTCTCAATATGAGGTACAAATGTGAGTTCTTTATCAAAGGTGACTCCTAAGTCTCTAAAGATCTTGGGATCTCTATTGATGTCTCATAAGGAACTTACATAAAAATCATGTTATCAGCTTTCATTAACTAATGAGTAGGTACAGAATATTTCTACTAACTGGTTCAATAGTCTTAACTTTAACGGCATTAAAATAAGCTTAAAACATAATGAAAGTTCTGCAAAAAAAAAATGCGTAAATAAAATCGTATGCAAAATTTAATTTCTCGCAAAAACGGAATAATTAGAAAATATGCAGCAAAATCAACAAATTAATAACCTATTATGTACGCTAGGCTACGGAACCAAATAACAAAAGCTGTGCATTTTTTACCCAAAACCTGTGACAAATTTTGTAGCGCTTAAAAGTTGCAACGACATTTTAACGCCAAAAAATAGGGAATTTAACCGCGACTGGCTTTTACCAAAATCCCGTCTCATTTAATGATGGCGAATAAAAAAATAAGTAGCCTTCTTGCTTGTATTTCCGTATAAAAAGTTTTCAGTATAAAAAGAGTATTTCAGTGTAAAAAGTTTATGGGAGGGGAAAAAATACGTCACACTCCTTTAGAGTACATACGAGCACACTGCAAACTTTTAGTCGGCCGATAATTTGTTCAATTCAATCATTACAAAGATCAGGTATTTAGCCACAGAAAAAGTTTTAAGTATTAAACAGAGTATTTCGGTGTAAAAAGTTTATGGGAAGGAAAAATGTGTCACTCCCTTTTGCAGTACAAGCACACTGCAAACTTTTAGTCGGCCGATAGTCGGCCGGCTCATAAATCAGTACGGATGAATGGTAGTAAGCACATTACAAAGATCAGGTATTTTGCCGGTATCAGACCGACTGAAAACTTTGATTGGTATCAAGAAGTTCTTGTAAAAAAAATGCCAACCATCGGGTCGACTATCAGCCGACTGATTAGTCAGCAGTGTGTTGGTATTCTTATGGTTGTTTTAAGATCATTGCTTTTCGTCAATATGGACTGAAGTTTCGTACATAAAAACAGAAAGACAGGTAAAACAAAATTGCCTACATTACGTAAAATTGTTTGGATTACAAAGAGATATAGGAAGGTTCTACTGAACGCATAATAACAGGACTGACAACAAGATTAAAACTTTTGTCATTTCTATTGCTTACAGTTATCGTTTCGACAAATTGCGAACCCGGAAAAGTTCAACGGAAATTAAATATTAAAGAAAGTTAGCAGAAGTATAGACCCTGAAGGTGTTTGATACAGTAAGTAATTCACATAAAGTTCTTGGACCGAACAAATTAACTAAAAAAAATGCTTTCTCGCTCTTTTGTGGGATATCAGCTTTCTTCGAATGTATTATAGATAGTTCAACTCAGATTTGCGCGCGGCCCTATGTGTGCGTCGGCTTGTAAATATACAACTTTCATTCGTGTGACAGTGACGTCGTCCGAGCATGACGTGTTCTTATCACTTTTTCTTATGGGTACAGTCGTTTACGAAAATACTAGTTATTCGCGGAGAAATTATTAAGGAGTCAGATAAAGCGTTTCAAAAAATAAAACGACATTCAAAGCTTTTTATTATTAAATATAGTTTTTCATACGTCTTTTCAAATTGACATTGACAGTATCTAAGAATTGAAATTTAATTTTAATTGATTGAATACTCCTTAAGTACATATTTTCTAGCTCGGGGTAGGTGGACAATAAATAAAAGTGTGGACTAAGAATGTAAAAAGAGATATAATCTAGTATAATAATGTAAAGAAAATGTGTGGGGAATTTTAAAAAGTTATATTGCTTCGCATAATGTCGACCAAAATAACAAAATAATGAAACTCATAAACGAACGTTTAAGTCAAATTGATGAAGGGATGTGGCGTAATACTTGTCGACATGTAGAAAAGAAAAAAGAAGAATACTATAGACATTTTGACATTGGAGTCAGAATTTATAATTCTTCTTGGAGAGTAGCGAATCCGAAAATTCATCATTTGATTTTTCAAATAGCGATTCATAATCATTATAAATAAATAAACATTAAATTACGTAATAACTGTTTTTCTTTAAACCCCCGTATACAACCCCTAAATAACTGTATTGTACCCGACTGTACCTCTTGTCACGCACACAAAGTTACTGTGTATGTACAAGGGTTACCCACACATAAGGCCGCGCGCACAACTGAGTTGAACTTACTATATATACTTGTATATTGTAAAGCGTATACTCTGCTTTATCATGCTTACTCATGTTCTGTTACAAAGTATGTAAAGGGAATTTCCCTTTTGTAAGAATTTCTTAGGGCAAGCAACATATTAAATTCTTAGACTTTCAGGATCCCGTACGTAAGGTAAGACCTAAAATACTTCAGCTTAAAAGGTCATTCGTCACTTTTCAGAACTTAATGTTATGTTGCTAATGGTGCTTAAGAACTGAAATGACGGGTGCGAAAACAAAACTGTAATTCAGAGAACCGGTACCAATAAACCGAAAGTCGATGCCAAAGCTTAAAATTCGTCGGAAACAGGAGATGAATTTTCATTTCCCCGGAAAATAATAAATGAAAAGGGCACAGCCGTCGGAACGAGTTCGTTACCCAATAAATAAATATGCCAGTCATCATAAAAGGTCAACAAGGTGAGGTAATACCCATTGAAGGGGTTGACAAGAGGAATTAATGAATTAATACAACATGTATACTTTCAGGACCTGAAGTGGTAATACCATTTGAATTTTGAATTTTCTGAACTGTCGTTCATTTGTTTAAATCAATCTGTCGTTGTAAGCTTATCTGGCGATTTACTGAAGGTGTTGAAAAAGCATTATTATGTCAATGGTTACGCGAATTACCAACATTGGTGTTTTTTTTTCGTAAAAGCGCATAAAGAAGTGTCCTTTGTAGGGCTATTTAGTACCTATTTATTATTCTATATCGGGCGTAATTATTAAAGTAAACTAAATGTACTCAAATGCAAAAAAAACTGTTATGTGCTCATTTTAATAAAGTTTTGATGATGGACTATGTAGATATAGACCTAAGCCCGGTTTCTGAGCACCTTCAACGGGGCGGTTCATTAATTAATTTTAATTAAAGGGAACACTGCAAATTAAAGAACTCTTGCAAGTTTTTTTTCTAAAATATCATCCAAATCCAAACATAATTTCATTTATTGCACTCAAAGTTAAGGGTAAAAGCAGGCCTCTGTCACTCGACGTACTTGCGCGCGATAAATGCCTACCGCTCGCTGGGTTACCGGTAGCCCCACGCGGCTCAGGGCTTTCAACAGTCACACGCGCCGCGCGCGCTCTAATATTATTATGTATTTTTATTTCATGGCATGTTATGCTGTTGGTTTTTATAAGGTTTTTTAAGCTACCTCACAAACTGATGGATTATTTTGAGTTGTGTTGGTTTATATGCTACTATTGTAAGATTTAGAAACATTTTATATGTATGAACTTATCTAGTAATTCTATTTTTTTTTATAAATTAATACATTTCTACTTTATGATTTTAACAACAGAGATCATTAGGTACTTATTTTACTTTAGATACCTACTTAGTTATATGAACTGTATTGTGAGTTTTGTAGCTCAAAACACATCTCGAGTGTAAGTAGGTATAGTTCCAACTTAATGACAACTCGGAACATTACGCGTGTCGCTACGCAGAAACCAATTTTAGGTATGTATCAACACACTCGACGGAGTTGTACCATATGGGGTATGGCACTTGTGCTCGAAAAATAGTTGGAAACCGACTTTGATTTTGACGAAAGCTTTACTTAAGTACTTACCTATGCTTACGTATTAGGTAATATTTAGTTAGTAATATATACCCATACTCCATTTTAGTAGGCAATACAATAGTTAACTAAAGAAAAATATTCTTGATATTACTTTTTATTTAAAAACTCAGTTTTAAAAATGGCTCTCTTAAAATAAGCGTAACTTTGTTTTCCTACTTAAATATTAATAAATTGTAAGAAGCAACCCTAAGCACGGCCACGGCACGGTTGCGGTCACTGAACTGTGCGCTATCGCATTGGAACAACAATCAAGCGCTCGAGCTTTTAAGGTTCATTTTATAACGCAGATAGGAATTTGTAGGTAGTTGGGGAACTTGTAGGTGCTTATAACAGTAGGTATGGACTTTTTTGTATGGAGTGATTTATCTGTTACGTAGTAACTATTATATAATCTGTGGTAAAAGGTGTGAGCAATAATGATGAAACTCCAGGGGCTTACCGAGAATATTCACAACTTTCAAACTCATCTTTGAATTTACAACAAGAAGAAGTTTCTAAGTTGGGGTGAAGCTTCGTATAATTTAAAAGTTGGCAGCGTTACCGGGTCAGGAGATTTTGAATATAGTTCCAGTTCTTTGTCTGCAAGAGTTTTTTTGACTGCATAACTCGGAAAATGCTAAATCCAAAAAGGTGCAAAAGCTTTTGTTTGCACCTGTTCGGCTCCGAAAGTGCTGAACCCATTTGAAAAATTCTTTCACCGTTGGGAAACCACACTATCTCCGAGTGGCATATTTCATCAGGTTATGGGAACAAGTTCCCCCGGCATACTGATGAAACCTTTGGAACAGCTGGTCGTAAAAATCGAAAAATCTTTATTAAAAGCCTACATTCGGTATATTCCATAAAGACTAACATATATTATTATTGAGTCAATACAAAACTTGTAAATATCTCGAGAAACCAACATGTGTTAATGGCCGTTAAGACACTCAGAATAGCAGTCATTAAAAACGACGATATTCACAGCATCTACGTACATAGAATGGTCCCTAGGATAGCAAAGTTTTAATAAACTCTAATGGCAGCTATTTCAAAGAAAGTTTCATATAGTCCCATCTGACCGCAGAGTTTTATACAGAATATTTTAAATACAATGTAGCGTGCTCAAGACTTGCTCCAGTGAGCCAGATTTTAAAAGTACAAGTACTTGAGTAACTAGTTCGACTAAGTATATTATTGTACCCAGGTAACTAAGTTACTACTAAGGGTTGTAAAATTTTTAGATAGGTAGATATCTAAATGACACATCATTCACACAGTGAGTAACATCCTAGTTGATTTGAAACGTTAAAATTCATGTACCCACATTATAGCTAGGTATATCTATTTTTTTAAATGCTTACCGTAATTACACAATTAATCCCAAACAAAACACCCCTCTAGATAACACGTACATTATATTAATAAACCCCAATGACGGGGTTGATAAGGTCCCTTCCACACTATCTGCCATCTCAGTACGACCGCAGTGACGGCGCGTCCCATTGCTTATCTCGTGTTGTGGTAACTTTACTGTTATGTACATTCATTTGTACTGTTACTGTTACTGTTACAGCCTTTTTATCGTCCCACTGCTGGGCACAGGCCTCTTCTCACATGGAGAAGGATTGAGCATTAATCACCACGCTTGCTCAATGCGGGTTGGTGATTTCAGACTTTATAGTCCAGGTTTCCTCAAGATGTTTTCCTTCACCTTTTTATCAGCCATTGGTGTCTAAGTATACTTAGAAAGTACATACGAACTTAGAAAAGTTGCATTGGTACTTGCCTGACCCTGGAATCGAACCCACACCCTCATACTCGAAAGGTTGGTTCTTTACCCACTAGGCCACCACGACTTCACTAGGCCACCACGATTTCACTTGAAGTCTTCATTTGTACAGAATAGGGGTATTTAAATAATTATTTGGGTTGAGTTTTAATGCGTATGTGTTGTATCATTGCAAAAAATTCTTATAAGTATATAGACAAAGTAGGATTCTCAATTTTATTATTAGAATTAGAATGCCTTAGGTAATATGATGCCTTAGGTGATATGATGAAGGGTTTCTTTTTTTTTCTTGTATACTATGTGTTCTTTTTCAATTACTGTTTGTGTGACTCAATAAATGGTTTGAATGATTTTGTTAATAATACCTTTAGAAAGAAGTTTAGTCAATAGTCGTTCTATGTTACATTACACCACTATAATAAGCAGTTATGTTACAGAATTCAGAATCAGGTAAGTAGTAGGGTCATCATCATCCTCCGAGCCTTTTCCCAACTATGTTGGGATCGGCTTCCAGTCTAACCGGATTCAGCTGAGTACCAGTGCTTTACAAGAAGCGACTGCCTATCTGACCTCCTCAACCCAGTTACCCAGGCAACCCGATACCCCTTGATTAGACTGGTGTCAGACATACTGGCTTCTGCCTACCCGTAACGACTGCCAAGGATGTTCAATGACAGCCGGGACCTACAGTTTAACGTGCCATCCGAAACACAGTCATTTGGTGTCTAAGCTATACTTAGAAAGTACATACAAACTTAGAAAAGTTGCATTCATGCATGCATTGACTTGAAATCGAACCCGCGCCCTCATACACGAGAGGTTGGTTCTTTGCCCACTAGGCCACCACGACTTTTTTAATCAGGTAAGTAGGGTAGTAGTTACTAATTCTGAGAATTCTAGCCTCTGTTTAAACTTACGTCTAAACGTTTACTCGTTTGCGTTTATGCGTTTACACGCATAGTATGAATAAATAGCTTAGGCAGCTATTATCTAATAGAAAATGAAAAACCTTTTGAGACCAATGTCCTGCTAGTAAGAACAACAATGGAATGTCAGTCTATACCCACACTACTCAAACAAGGATGCCTTCTCCCATTATTTCCTATCCCAAACACTTAATGAATCGTGTAATACTTGAGCCAAATATGTTCCCTGTTCCATACCAGATGAAATACCACAGAAATACCACCGTGTTAGCTGGTATTTGTTAGATTTCCGCGTGCCAATGCTCCCCGTGTTAATGCCGTGACGGGACTTAAGTACCTAATAGGTACATTAATTAAGAATTTTAGATCTAAATGTAGGTACGTTAGTTACACGAATAAGCACTTACTTTTAAAAGTTAAATTAAGTACTTAGTTATGTTAGTATACAATTTTGCTTTAATTGAATAGGTAGGTTCTTTTATTTTATGTTTTATCACAATTTTCTGGCACAGGCCTCCTCGCATCTTATGTTTGGCAACAGTATTTCTCTCTTACCAATCTTTTTCTTATAGTGTTAGCTGGAGGTCTGTTGTCATTTAAATGACCAAACAAGCCCTAGTATCAGAGTTTTCTCAAATCCACCTGATGGCCTTTCTCTCACGTGACTATGCAATGAAAGCAGTACACCTACTATTTATATTATTATCCATGAAATAAAATAGTTCAACGAAGTATAGTGTGTTCCTTTTCTATTTCTCGAGAGCCTCCTTACTTATGCGGAAAGCTGGGAAGACAGTAAACTTAGATTGCTTGAAATGAGCAGCGCTGTAGAAGTTTTTGCACAGTTAACTTATGTAAGAAGCATGAGGAAGGTAAGTTTAATCTTGGCATATATATAAAAACTATTTCAATTGTAGTTACTTGTATTTATAGTCCTTGCAGGTAGTAGTGTAGTAGGCATAGATTATATTTGTATAGGAATTCTGTAGAATGTTATTAAAGAGTAGTTGCGTCCGCGTCCCGTGGGAGCTTTCCTTGATAAGTGGACTATGTAACACTGAAAGAATTTTCCAAATCTGTTGGGAGTGCCTGAGATTAACACGCTTAAACAAACTCTTCAGCTTTATATTATTAAAAATATAGGTTAAGCTTCTTATCCAAGTATACGAGTGGCATATATTTCCACTTCAGGGAAAGATCATGTAAATATGCAAATTATACAGAATCGAATTACACCAATAAAAGAGAAAATCCGCAAAATGAATTCTCCACTTAATAACAATTCCGAGAGGAATATCAGGGCAGGCTGACGGAATTATTTTCACATTAAAAGATGGATGGAATAATCAGAATACTTAAGCCGAGTACAGACTGCGTTCCAATATACTGAACTCGGTTTGGCGACCACACATTTTGAATAGATAACGTTTCGAGGCGGGAGACAGCACGCATGCTCAACATGCGAACTGTAGGTAGGTACTTATACTTTATTCTAACCAAACTTTTTATCGGAGGTGTGGAGGAGTTCTGGGAGGGGCCTTATAATGGTATGATGGGCTATATTTGATTTTTTGAGATCGGAATTTAGTTACGGGCCGCCATCATTTCATGTACCTATCTACTGTCGTTGCTGTATATGCGGTGTTATTTTTTTAGTCCCCTCGTGTGTACCTAGCCTTACAACGCAGTGTGAATCCGAAGACTGCCTTGGGAATTCCTCATAAATATTGCCAACACAATCTGTTGAGGATTCTATTTATATTCCCTTGCTTTTCAATGGACAACCGTTTTTTGTGTCATCAATTTTAATTTGAGTTTTAATAATGTGAAATGGAATGAATTATTGCTTTACCTGACTGTAAATGAGGGGAGTAAATTAATAATTATTTCTGTTTATTCAGATATTCTGAATTTAATGTGTACAGTATTTGAAATTACGTTCCAATTAATATTTTACTCATTAGCTTACAGGTTTCTCTAACGTGTTTGTAGCACTGTAGTCTTTCTTAGTTATATTTTTACTCTCATTTTTTTTTTAATATTTTCCATGCCAGAACTTAAGTCGAAAATCTAAAACACGAACTTAGTCTATTAATAAAATGCAAAGGGCAACAAACGCAAGGAAAATTAATGGTGACGCACCAATTCTTTGGCAGTATTTTTTAATGGCAAAAAAAGGCAAAGGCCCCATATTTTAAATTCTGGACGTTGAATGGCCCATATTTTAGGGGGATGTCACGAGCACGACGAAAATGTCCCAAATAGCGCCTATTGACTGATGGATATTGCCATTTATTAAGCAAGGTAAGGGAAAAACTATGTGGTCCCTTCGATTTATTTTTAATGAACTACACATGCTTATTATCCAAAATAAGTATAACTTACTAAGCGACAGTTAGTTTCTGACAATCTATACTAATATTATAAAGCTGAAGAGTTTGTTTGTTTGATTGTTTGTTTGTTTGTTTGAACGCGCTAATCTCAGGAACTACTGGTCCGATTTGAAAATTTCTTTCAGTGTTAGATAGCCCATTTATCGAGGAAGGCTATAGGCTACTTTTTATCCCGGTACGGGAAGTAGTTCCCACGGGATGCGAGTGAAACCGCTGGCAGAAGCTAGTGTTAGATAAAGTTTACAATTTCAGATGTATTTAGATACTAATTTTGTAAGGTAGTTCCAACCCCTTCATTCAAGAAACAAATTCATAAAATATTCAGTACGAACAACAATGACTGATGAATAGTAGTACTAGGTACTCGCCTTCATACCACTGTCTATCATGTGTCGGATTTTGAAATGTAACTGATGATTACGTTCAATTAAATACAAAGCGCAGTCTATATTTTCAAATAAATAGATTCGACTTTTATTTTATTGGAGACCGCCAGAAATCCACATATCATACCAAAATGTGAACAGGAATCATTTATGTGTTATTTAATAGATAAATCACGTACATATGAATATCAGAAAGATTTTTTTTCAAAAACCTAAGGGAATTAGGAAGAAAACATGTTTTTGGGTCACTAGGTTAGGTTATGCGGCAAATGCTAAGAATTGTATTTATAATGCCAAAATGTATTGTAAATACAAACTGTCAAATAGACATATAGATTTAATTATTTGAAAACAATTTGTATGTTACTATAAGCAAAATAGCAGAAATCGAGTAGGCACATCCGTAAGCGCACAATTACGATAACGAATGTCCAGACTTGACACTACAGGAGTGACGTGGCATTATTATTTTTTTTGGGATATTATGTTCTGGTAACTAGACCTTTAGTTCACGTCTTATTTTATTACGTGACATTGACATTTTGATATGTTTTCGTTTTGAAGCAGTCGCTGATACACGATTTTGAAAGATGTTATTGTTGTAATAAATAACTTACTAAAACAACAATCATTCAAACATCAATGTCCTTTTTTTTCTTTTATAAGCGATTACAATGTTCATGTCAAAAATGCTAAAACAAAATAGATAGAGTTTTTTCATAACTTCTTAAGACCTACTAGTTTTAGAACGAACTTAAAATGATCTGACAGCATGTTTACAGAGCTAGTTTAAGAACGTAAGAACGTTCAATTAAAAACCATATTTTAAAATCATAATTTTTAGCTCATTCCGATAGAAAGTTATTATTGTTGCATGTTCTTTTTAATCAGTAAAAAACCTAGTTTTTTTATATCGATTCTGTGCATACTTTAGCGGTTTCCTTTACTACATTCTGCAGTGTGTAAGGTATCTTTCCACATTTTACACCTCAAAACAAACCTATTTTTTAAGGAATTCATGGAAATCATAGGTAACGAACGATTTTTTGGTTATTATGTGTGACGGGAGTGGAATAACATCCCGTCAGTTGCCAATAATTTACATAATTTTCATTATGGCGGAGAAGCGCTGCTGAGCTCAGATACGTGCGACGGTCATCCAATCGCGGAGAATCTTAACACCGCGATTCAGGAATTAACGTTTAGTGTACAGCGCCATCTATCGTACCGTGAGAGCACTAAAAGTCTGTTGGTAGAAGTTGGATCACACGGATTTCGGCACGGTAGTCAAACTACAATATTTACTGAACAAAAAATAAAAAAATATTTTATGGAAATGTCATATATAAAATATTTCCTACAATTATTGAAGCTAACAGCAAAACTGAGTCATTATTTGTGAAAGAAAAACATTCTTCAAAACTTTATTCCGTGGAGATCTAACGTCTCCATCATTATCAAGAATACAAGGGTCTTCAACGCCAGCAGAATTCATTGCAAACGGTCAACTGCCATGCAATTATGACCCCTATCTCTGAGCAATAAAGTCCAGGATTAAAAGGGATTGTTTGAAAAATTGCTTCCATTCGTCAGCATCTCAAGCCATTTACGGCAATTTTTATTGCTTTGCTCTGCTCAAGATGGCGGGAAAATACACTGAAACGACATTGTAGTCTTATGTAGAAAATAAAAATAAATTGCGACGACAAAGAATCATAGAAATTAATTTAAATTTTATAAATATGAAGGTAGGACGAGAGTTTTGTAAAGAAAGAAGTTTTCTAAATATTGTCTCAATATTTGAGAAGTTTAAAAATGATAATGATTTTTTTACTTATTCGAATCTTGCAGTGCTTTATTTTAATATTTTTGGTTTTATGGCCTCTTTAATATAATATAGAGTACCTACCTATTTAATGAAAAAAATCGTCAAGTAACTAAAACACGGTCACGTTTTTTGTTGCCAGGCACGTTATTTAGTTACTTATTCCTATTGTTGAAGCCTAAAAGAACTTTAAGTGACTTTTCTTCGTTAATAAGTAAATCTACGAGCAATGAACGTGCCAGGGCACTTATTTCCAATGCCTAAGTTGCTAATTTGTATTAAGAAATGTGTTTAGGTAGGTACTTCATTGACAGTCAAATAAATATGCAGAAAGCATTGGTCAGGCGTGTGAATAGCCTCACTGAAAAAAATGAGAAAGGAAGCGGGAATTTTAAATTAATATGGTGGTGAACACAAATCGTATATTCAATGCCTAATGAGATTCCGTGAGACACCAATACGCACTACAACTATTTGCAGAAATAAAGCCTACGTACCTTGTGAATCCAGTGAATCATTATGATGCATATGAGTCCTACTACTGTGGGAGCAGTGAGAAGGAATGTCAGACTTTTACCACAGATTACTATAATAGTTACTATTTCTACCGACTAAAATCCATCCATCGTTTCATCTGGAGCCCTTTACGTACTAGGACCGTGGTAACTCCTTTATATAGCCCCGGCGACTTTCAAAAGCAATACATATTAATCAGCCTTTGCTTTTTAAGATGATGACAAAAATATTCACCCCTGCTGTTTTACAGCTTTTTGTAATTGGTAGGTCCCGATTTAAGTTAATTTCAATCGTATTAAAATTCAACCAGCAATGTTAGGCGATTCTATTTCCTAAGCTATTAACAGTTATATTGGTCTGAGATTAACATTACTTATTCAAGTCACATCGGTCGAAAGGTTAGCCATTGAATATTGAATTATACGGGTCAACAAGTATTGAGGAGATGCGATTTTATCATCTGCATTAAAAAAAAAAACAAAATAATTAAGTTTGGTTTCGTTGTGATTCTTTTATTTTTTATCCATAGTTCGTATTTATTGTTTTAATTTTTTTTAGTACATCGGTTCATGCATTTAAGTGCACACGTGCAATTTAAATACATAAAATATTGACATTGCATAATGCATAAGATAATGACAAAAGACAATGTTTTTTAAATATTTGATGACAGATTAGGAGTATAAAATATTTACTTTCAGATAAGAAGCACCTTGGTAACAATGTTACGAGAAATACTATAGTATCGTAGAGGTTTTTGACTTTACAATATCAGTGCTGTATGAAGAAACAATACATATTAATATGGTACATTTATTAGATAAATGTCGGCTGAGGTACATAAAAAAATATTTTCTGTCAACGCATTATTCACAATTCGGATTCAAAACTTTCGTTCACTTCTCCCTTCTTCTGTTTTTTCATTTCCAAAAATGGTAACGTAAATAACCGTTGGTTTTTGGCCAAGTCTTCTGCATCATCAAATGTATGTGGCATATCCTTCCTTGCCGTCTCTGGTAAGCCCAAAGCTATTAGGCCACCAATACCAGCAATACAGCCTACGACTACTAATGGTAGCCAGTAGATGTATACTTTCAAATATACAATGTACGGTGAAAGACATGTTGCTACATATCCACAGATATGAACTATTGATACACCTGAACCTCTTACAGATGTAGGTAAAATCTCAGCAGCCCATTGCATGCAGGCACTATAAGACATATTCACAGCGAACCGTGCAACTACTGCGAACACCACTGATTCTATACCACTAGCAAATACAGTGAGCAAACAGAATATAAAGCTGACAAACATGACTCCGATTGTCAACCATCTCCTGCCTAAAATGTCCATTATAAAGGCAACTATGATCATCGATGGGAACTCGGTAAATGAGACCAAAGAAAATGACATGAAGAAGTCAAAGTCTAATTGACCTATACTCCTAACTAATCCGTCAAATACAATAGTACAGCACATGTACTCAAAACATATTAGTAGGAACATTTTTCTTATGACTGGCCTCTTCAGAATCTCCAAACAACTTTCTGATTGTTCCTCTTTCGCATTATTTGCTGAAAGTTTGAATTGTTCTATAAGTTTTGGCGGTATTTCTTTTCTATTTATCCGACCTATTACAAGTACTTTTTTGACGGCTTCATCAATACGACCTTTCGATAACAGCCATCTGGGGCTTTCTGGTAAGATTAGTGGCGAAAATACAGCTAATGCTAAAGGCAAACTAGTGACTAGAGAGATAGTCTTCCAATGGCCGCAGGCTAGTGCTATCCAAGGTAGGGCAGTGACAAAGAAACAGTAAAATATAGCAAAGGACAGATTTGCAATCATAGTCCTGTACTTAGGAGCGATGTATTCCAAGACGAGCAGGTATGCCATGATCATGCAGTTATCATAAGCTGCACCCATGACGAACCTTGCAGCGGCAAACTGAATAAAGTTTTGAGCAAATGTACTGGCAAATCCTCCGATACAACCCAACAGGCTACTAATCACAGCGGCTGGCACTCGTCCAAATCGATCAGATACCCATCCAATTATAAATCCACCAATAATTGATCCAAAGAAGAAAATTGATTGAGCTGAAGCCTGATAACTGTTCTTTTCACACACCCATTCTAAATCACTCGAAATTGTAGGGTATGGTATTTCAGTCTTGTTGAATTCCCATCCATATTGACACGGTACTGTACTCCACGTTGGATCTGGAGTCTGACTCGTCGCTAACACCTCGGTCCAATTAGCCACGTACATCTTGCATTGTGAGTATCCAAATCTTGCAGTCTCATCTTTGGGTATACCGAGATCTCTTCTTTGTATATCAGTTAGGTTTTCTAACTCAGGAATCTTGCACCAGTGGTTGGGCGACACTTCTGTTATGAACATCTGAGAAAAGTACACGAAGACTCCAAACGCGTAGAATGGAAGTGTGGCAATAAACAGTAGCAACTGATAGCGCCCAAATTCACCAGCCGATGATATGAGGTCATCATAATCAACAGTTTCCTTCGCCTTTTCCACTTTGCTACCTATTTCTATTTCATTAGTTTTAGAAGACATTTTTATTTTTGTTTTCTCAGATGCGTCTTCTTTGACAAAGTTAATTAAACTGATTAAACAATATTTCGGTCGCGTCTTTTATTATGTCGGTGACATTCTGTGCAAAGATAGCATGCTAAATCTGTAATAGCGTTTGCTGAAGGCTTCGTTAAATAAATATTGACTTATCTTTGACGACAGCGTAATTTCATAATAATGATGGAGATTAAGTAAATTTCCATCTGATTTATACCTACTTGTGAGTGTTTGTATTCCCTTGAAACAGCTACTGTTGAAGGCAATCTGGTATGAATCGACAAATCTACTTATATTGTGCTGCCTGCTTATTAATTTGCCACACTTGATGAACTTTTTCTAAGGTATTTCTGAAAATTAATATCCTAAATATTTTGTACCCGTTGATGAAAATTTATCGAGCGAAATATTATATTAATTTCTTTGATCTCAAAAATGTTCATATTTGTATAAATACATTCCGTTTTATATGAAACAGGAAAACCCTTGTGGCAAGATTTACACGTGTAAACGGTAAATAAATATAAAGTCTTTAATTAAATTGTACATTTATGAAGTAACCTTTAGTCTACGCGCACTGTGCAGACTTAACCACCGACTGTTGGCCCGTTGGTAGGAAAAATCGTGAAGTCAATTCGAAAAAATACCTAATCGTTGTTACGTATGTACTTCCATTTATTTTCATACTAATTTATGAGCCCAAATCAACTATCTAATAAAAGTGCATGTGCAGTGTGCGCGCACCTTGGCGCACCAGACCACACAGTAAGCTGACAGTCAGTTGCCCCAATGGGTGTTTTTTTTTAAAGAAACTTGTAATTAAAATTAAAGTTTTTAATCAGTCTGTCACCTGAAAAATACCTGATCATTTTAATGTGCATATTCACAAACATAAAAAATCAAAATCAAAAGTCATTAAAATTTATTTATTCAAAGTAGGCTGCAGATCAGCACTTTTTGAACGTCAAATTTACAAAAGACAGCTCCCAAAACGCCCCTCCCTTCACCACTTCCTATGTGTTTTTGCTGGGAGGAAAAGTGGTAGAACATACTTCCCATTTTCGAACTTATCAAGCGTCTGACCAAACTATCGGTCGACTAAAAAGTCTTCAGTGTGCGAATACCTACTCTCAGCCATGAAGTAAATAATTGCTATTCATAGTAAGTCTGACAAGGTGGTTTACAATACGTGATCTCTTATCAGGATGTTAATAGTCCCAACACATGTAGGTATAAATATAACAACTGTCTTTTTTATATTTATCACTTTCTTGTATTTCTCTTCTAATATTAAAAACTGTTACAGCCTTTTTATCATCCCACTGATGGCCACAGGCCTTCTCTCACACGGATTGAGCCTTCTAATATTGCCTAGTTTATAATTACTTTTAGGATTTCAATAACCTAAAATAGCTTAAACATAATTGTACTTAGTTATAATTTGTGTTAAAAGTCTATCGATTCTAATTGTAAGTTTTCTGTCATCTCCACAATTTCATATTTCTTCATTCATCAGCTCTCAACTAGTAAACTATTCTCCAAGTTAATTTCTTGTACAAATCCATCACTAGACTACTTATCGAACTTCATCTACAAACCTCGGTTTGTGGGATTAAACAAACTTCTATAAGTAGTTCAATCAAAGTGACGAACATTTCGAAATGCTGGCTTCTACAACCGCTAATGAGCATAACATCAATATACAAACAAACAAACTTTGGATTAAATGAAAACCACTTAACTTCCTTAGCACGTTAACCAGTGTAAAGGACTAATGTACTTGTTGAATTAACTATGGAACTTTCATATAAAACTGGATTTGGACTGTGACTACGTTCGCGTGAAAGAATTTACTTTCAGTAAGGGCCTAAGGAGGAAAGTGATATGTTAAGTCAGTAACCGTCGTACCACAAAAACTTTTAAACGTCAGTTTAAAACTTGTCTAAAACATTATGACGTTTTTTTAGACAAGTGTTTGACACATGTTTAAGTTTTTGTAGTAAGACCACAAGAGTCTGTCACTTTCTCACGCTGCACCCACAGCGGGAAGGGTCAGCGGTATACGCTATACCTACGTATAGTACGACTTTCTCCATTCAGACATTGTTACATTTTCGATAGCTATTTTCCCGATGGTTTGCCTGACGAACTATTTCCTATAAAACCATAAAAAACCATGTATTTCCAAGATACCATCTATTACAGTGCCGACTTCCAAATGTCATTACAATCGGATCTACCGTTTTTGCACAATCAATATTAAAACAACAAAGTCGAATAAGGATCGAGGTAGATTTTAAGACTTTCTTGATCGGAAGGTTGTATAAATTCTTACTTGAGTTGTAAGTTGGAAACTTTTCTCGAGGGAAATTCGTGTTCCGGACCAAAGATCGAAGTACTTGAATCGGTTATTTATATATTTATTGATGTTGGTTTACCTCCATTGAACATTTATGATTTTCCTGCAGTAACATTCTATCGAGGACCTTTTATTATACTGGTATTGAGTATGTTTCTAGTAGATGTTAGAATAATTTATGAGGGAATCAAACTTTAATATTTAAAATTAATTTGTGAATGTAGTTCATTATTTACTTTTTTTTATTTGTAAATAAGTCTGTAAGTATGTGTAATATGTAAATATTTAAAATAATCTAAAGTTGTTTTGTGGTTATTGTAGTGTTCGCCCTACCTGTGTCTCTGTAATTACCATCCGATAATTAGGATATCGGCTCGCTTGCCCACATAACGTCTTACCCCCGTGCCACACACTCTCCCGGTTTCCCGCCAACTGGCCATAGAGTATAGTGTGCACTCTCCGCGTCTATGCGACAACGAGACGACAGATATCGGTGATAATACAGTACACTACATCCCTTCCTTTGTTTAGTAAAAGCAAATTAAACTCCGTCACTTTGCCGACATCAATAACCAGTCTGGTGATCAGTCGATGGACACCGATATCCCGCCCGTTAGTCCATGTGGAATCAAACAGTCTCAAATATTGCTGCACGTTCAGCCAACGAGCACTCATCTTGCTTGGTCCGATTCAAACAGTTTATTATCGAAATCATCTACTTATATATCTAGGCAATGACATATTCAGGTAGGTATCTCATGCTCGAAACAATTACGAACACTTGAGATCCACTAGCGGCAAAATCAAAATGAATATAAAAATAGATAAAACCAAACTGTACCTGCCTATTAATGGAATATAATAAATCTTCATACTCCCAGTGGTTTCCTCACATTTTACTCTAGCTACCTACTCCTTTCCCTTTTCCTTCAAATGACCAAGTATTGCCTTTGTCCTTGTCGGGCTTTGACTGAATAATTTTACTTCACTTACTTGAAAAACAGTTTCAGAATGCATTGTCCCAATGTAAGAATTTTATTTCTAGCTTCAGAGTTGAAACAATAATGATGAAATGAAGTTTTTCCTGACGCTTCGTACTTGCGATTAAAGCCCCGTAATGACTTTTACGTGCATTTTACTAGCGTAGCGTTTGCTAGTGTTTTATAAACAACCGGACAACTTTGAAATGTCACTACAGTCGAATCGTTTTACACTGACGATTTATGGAAATTATTACCTTTACCTTTTACTCACACATTACCTTACCATTACCACTTTCAATAACCTTACCAACAAGTTACCGCCGCGCCGTTTAAAGCAAACCTTTGAGTGTTACTCAAGGACTCCACGACAGTGGAACGTGACTTTCAAGTCCATGCCAGGCCCTGCCATTTTATACTTGCACACAACATATACGAATCCTCGCGAACCTTGCTGTTCACACCTCGTAAAGCTGTACAAGACTTGCACACAACATATACGAATCCTCGCGAACCTTGCAGGTCGCACCTCGTAAAGCTGTACAAGACTTGCACACAACATATACGAATCCTCGCGAACCTTGCAGGTCGCACCTCGTAAAGCTGTACAAGACTTGCACACAACATATACGAATCCTCGCGAACCTTGCAGGTCGCACCTCGTAAAGCTGTACAAGACTTGCACACAACATATACGAATCCTCGCGAACCTTGCAGGTCGCACCTCGTAAAGCTGTACAAGTTCTCGCCTCTCAGGCATATAGGTCTATAGGTACATATGATAGTTCTACTATCTAATACTTTCGCGCAACCTTACGATTTCTCACGGACCTTACTGTTAGCAACAGTGGAACGTGCCTCGCAAAGCTTTACGAATATAAATATAATAGTTCTACTATTTAATACTTTCGCGCAACTTTACGATTTCTCACGGACCTTACTGTTAGCAACAGTGGAACGTGCCTCGCAAAGCTTTACGAATATAAATATAATAGTTCTACTATTTAATACTTTCGCGCAACTTTACGATTTCTCACGGACCTTACTGTTAGCAACAGTGGAACGTGCCTCGCAAAGCTTTACGAATACAAATATAATAGTTCTACTATTTAGTACTGCCGTACGATCTCTAGTTTTTCAAACATGTAGGTACATAAATACATAGTAATTATGATCACACAAACGTACGTACCCGGTTGACTTCCGCAGTGGGCTCGTGAACTAGCAGATTTCTGCCAGTACTTACACATACATAATGACTAAAAGTAGAATTTAATTTAATATTTCAGAAGTTTTTTTTTTATTGATAACAACATAACACAATAATTTATACGGTTGTACCTAAGTGGTAAATTGTGTCTACAAATGAAATACCTTTGTATTTCCAATCTGCTTTTCAACGTGTCTAAGTGCCAGTATACCTATTATACAATGTTTAAAACTTAAACGGTCGAAACGCAGCTCTCCTGACGGAAAAGATATCTCGTTTACTCATGTTGTATCGTTAACTATTCTAAAAATTGTACTACTAGGGGAATTACATTTAATCTCGATGACAACAGAGCACTAACAGTTTAGTGCACTACTAATGTATTAAGTAAAGGTAGGTATTCCTATTAGACTCGGAACCAACCTACCTAGCAATCATGTTTACATAGTTACAGATCGCTTGGACCAGCCACCGTTCACATTTAATTTGACACCCCATTGCAAAATTATTTAAATTATTACAAATGAAATTAATAGCAAATGCTTAAAGCATAATATGAATCAAACTCAACTAATTTTGGTAACAGTTTCCTTTTATTAATTGAGAGTGGAATATTTCAAAGCTTAATTCCTTATCTCAGCATTGCAACAAGTAATCCGGTTTTCAACCGTATGGATCAGCACTGGCACTTGCATGCTTCTGCAGATACACTCTCTAAAAGAATTCTGATATACCTAAGCTTCGAGCGTTCTACATCAATGAGTGTCCAGGGGCGCAATTCTACAAATTTAACTTTAGTGCTATGTGTACGTTACGATTATAACGTAGGCACCTATAAAGCCGTTGCTTTATAGTTACGTTTAACTTATCAGCTTTTTAGGATTTTAGTTAACAACTACGTCATGCAACGAAACGCGCTTTGACAGATGTCATCAGCTTTGTAATCTGTAGCTGTGACATTCAGTGAAACTACAAAACACAAACAAACACCTTAACATAGAATAGAATCCATCAATAGAGACTCTCAACTACCGTTCCTCCTCCTTTCATCAAAGTGAACAGCAACTCACAAACAGCGCTCCCGTCGATGCACAATTCCCCCTGTAGAAACGATCGCCGACCCCTCTACAACGTCCGTCCACCTATAGATTGGCCGCAGGATTCCCAATTCATGCGCCCAGCAACGCCGAATAGAAACCTAGAACCTATGAAGTAGGTACCTACTTAGTGAACAACCAAGCGCCGCAGATAAAATGCAGGTGCCACAGGACCCAGGCAGCTCGGTGCCGCTGCTTTGAAAATTTCAAAAAACTGTTCGGTCAGCAGGCATCTCCAGGTTTCACAAGTGGGTGGCAAAGCAACAACAACAATCAGTATGCCAAGAACATTTGTATCCAACAACTGAGAAGGCTACACATTGTACCTACTTCAAAAGATAGATGTATTAATCTCAAATCAATAAATGGATTCTATTTCATGTCTTGGTTATGTTATTCTCCCAACAACTTTCTATGTAAGTTTATTTAGTTTACACTTATAATTCTTGTTGGGCACTGCAATACTGTAAAGTATAATTTACAAATAAATAGCAATATTACAATGAGGGCTACTCTGTTAAACTGCACCAATGTCAGTCAATTGTGATACCAATTAAAATCCACTCAAGCCTGAATCTTGAAGGTTATATTTTAGAAGCACAAGCAATCACCAAATTATGAAATCTAAATCATTAGACAGTACCCAGAGTAAGTATCTATATTGAAACTCCTTCCATGTTTCATTCTTTTAAGATTTTGTCACAGATGTGAAACCCCAGTTAGGTAAATAAAGCAGCATTGTCCCAACAAATCTTAATGGGAATTAATTAAAGTACAAAAATGCTCCATTGCTTAGTTCCTTAAACTTTTGGTCTAAGAGTTTCATATTCACCTAAAATACTCAAATTAGGATTATGAGTTAGGATGTTTACCAAAGATTCTATCTATTGAATACCAAAAGTTTTGATCCACATTTTCCATCTAATATTGCTGTTTGGTACTGTTTTCCTGTTCTGCATCTTCTGAGATATCTCTGTTGTAACATAACAACCTCTTTAATACTGCAAAACAAACTAAATTAAAAGGATTAGAATTATATTCAGGGTGACTGAGCAACCGTTATAATTAACATTAACTAGATAGGCAACTCACTGGAAGCGTTGACGGGTTGGAATGTTGTACATATGTGCATACATACCAGTATAGCTGGGTAAGTACTTCAACATACATAGTCCAACTTACAATGGTCCTTCAATGTGCTATTTGTTTAACTAAATACCTAGCACATGTTTGTCATTTATAGAACAGTTGACTAAAGGTACAAAACCACCAGTTTGTTCTTGTAATATCCACTATATTGTAAGCAAGTCTCTTGAAGTAAGTTGGTACCAGAACAATGTAGCAAGTAAGTAGTTAACTAGACTCTGGGAGGGAAGCTAGGTTTGGAAGCTTATATTATCCAAACCACCAGCACAGAAAATCTGAAATTAATCAAGATTTAAAGAAGGTACTCGTCCAGATTAACTTTCAAATACTTAAAATTACTCAATTCAAAACAGATTATTTAGTAGAAATAACTACTTAATTATTGTAGTAGGGAGTCACTTACAAACTCAAGGTACTTATAATATTATGCACTCAGTTCACCAAATATTTCACTATATTACAAGTTACAAATTAATTTGAAACTTTCAGTCAGAATTGCATTCCCAGTTATTATTTCTTTTGCTTTATATAACTTGGTTTGTTTAATTTATTAACTTCTTAAAATAGTTTGTGTAATAATTTTCTCTTATAACTTCCTAGTTCAACTTGCATTGTATAACTTTCTCAAAGTCAACCCAAAAAATATTGTAAACATTTCTTTTTCATGTTATTATCGTATGTATCAATACATACAAATTGTAACACCTATTATGTTTTTAAAAAGAGTAACCATGGAGTTTCTTGCCCGTTCTTCTCCATAGGAAGCTACTTTTGGAATGGGCAACTAGAAGCAAACTTATTTATAATTTTGACGTTCATAAGTGCTTGTAAAGGCCTACATGAAATAAATGATTTGATTTGATTTGATTACTTTTCACACTTTTATAGTCAATGGGAACCAAAGATTATTTACTTTATGATAGGAACTAGGAACACAATGTAATTTATCTTTCATAAAGGAAATTACTCCCACGACAGGTGTTTGGCTGTATGCTGTAATCATAGCCATCATGTAGCATCACAGCATTAAAACGATTTACTGATTCGCACCAATCTTAAAACAAATGAATGTTCTATGTTCAATTGGTGAAAAATGAATTTCATACGCAATGTGATATTATGATACAGGCTTTCTGGAAAACCCTTATGTGATGAATATACAGTACAATTACTAACGTACAACTTACTTATATGCTTCAAAGAACACACAATTAAACTTTCCAAGTAAAACCTAGACATGAGCACTGGTGTGAGATTCTTTAGTCTCATACAATAATTTATAGTCGAGTCGGTGACTGGATACCATACTAGCATCCTTACTAGAAACTTTAACTTGCACGTTCTTTGGACAGACGGCCAATTTGTTCAGATTTCGGCTGTTTAGGGGGACTTCTAATCCGCAAACTGAACTTACCATACCTGCCCCTTCCTTTCTTTTCAATTCAAAAGAAATAATGTTCGCTACTTACAGACACGCCGCCAATATCATATTTTCACTCGTCGCCAAATGTAGTGTTCGCCCTACCTGTGTCTCTGTAATTACCATCCGATAATTAGGATATCGGCTCGCTTGCCCACATAACGTCTTACCCCCGTGCCACACACTCTCCCGGTTTCGGCGGTTTCCCGCCAACTGGCCATAGAGTATAGTGTGCACTCTCCGCGTCTATGCGACAACGAGACGACAGATATCGGTGATAATACAGTACACTACAGTTATCAATAAGAAAATATTAAAATTAACTAATGTTGTGTAATAAAGTTTGTTTTTATATAAGTACATTAATTGAATTAACATTTAAAACAAACTTGGAATGGTATACCTTAAACTAAAATGTATTAATAGAACCCTCCCCCCACATGATAACGATATTCTTCTTTTCAAAATAAACGTTAGTTATAGAAATTCTTATTTCATTTTATTTTCTGTCCTCGAACCATACAATTGAATTGATAAAGAGTGTTAGTATGTAGCTCGAACGTGTCTGGAATGAGGGTACAACGACAAAATGTGGAACAAAAGGATATACGTGCAATCATGTGTGTCATTTCGAAAATCTTATAGGAAATTGGCCTTTTTACTGGCAATTTAAAATCGTCAATTTTGTTTGACTGGCTATTGTATCGGGAATTGGCACGAATAAGTTATAATATTGTAGTTGGGTTGCAGAATTGTTCGAAAGAGTTATCACAGCCCTTGTATACAAAGCACTGCAGAAGAAAGGTGGGTTTTAGTCAGTAAACGCCTGATACTTCGTCTCGCTGCTCAGCCGGAAGGATTACCTAATGATAGGTGCATACAGTATCTATACATATAATAAATCTGTAGAAAAGTAATTTTTGTACATTGAAGAAATTGACAAAAAAAAAATAGCCAGCATGTTAAAGGATAACTAACAGAACCCATTTCCATCATTTTTGACATTTTTGTCTGTTTGTCTGTTTGTTTGTTCGCGATTCACGTAAAATCTACGAATTAAATGCAGACAATGCTTATATACAAAAACTCTACGTAACTTGGGGTATTACTTAGTTTTTGTTTCATCGAAATCGATTCACTCTATCAAAAGATATTTATGATTAATTTTGTGAATTCAAGATGTAAAATATTACGACACGCAATCTATTTGTCAAAACTGTACATTTGAATGTTGTACTTATATTAGTTGATCGGCCTATTATTAATCTTTACACAGAAAATCACACCTTTATATGTAACTTCGGAAGAAAAAAAAATATGAAAATTTTGTTTAGCCAAGGTTAAAGTAGCTCCATCTGTGGTAAATAAAATACATCATCAATTTGTCAAAGGAGCGAGGTGGTAAATGACAATATTACCATACATTCTTTATAGAGGATTATTATTTCAACAGATGGAGTTGTGTATTTTCCGTAATTCACCATATTTTAACACGAAGTGTAATTTTTCGATAGACATTTCAATAGCGTTTGTCAGTTTGCCGTGCCACATCAAAATCCAACTATAATTATTACCTTGATGAAAGGAAAATTAATAGTTCTCGGCCAAATTTAAAACGGTGCCATCTAAATTATTTTTTGAACATTATGTCAAAAATGATGACTTTAGTGGAACAATTACTTATCATTTAAAGTTACAGATGGAGTTCATATCAGGATTTTTTCATAAACATAGTTTAGCTTATCTTCCACTTAAAACAAATTACTTTGAGTGAGTAGTATTAAGTAGACCTTAATTATTTTTTCTGATGCAAAATATGTAAACTTAATCCTAGAAGAAATGAGGATCTATCTCTCGCAGGCGCTGCTAAGCGTGAGGTAGGTAATGTAGGATTCTGTAGCTTTAAAAACAAGCACAGATACAAAGTGCAGATAAGAAATGGGAGCTTTCTCGATTTAATACCATACACACGTAAAATGCTTTATGCGTCTGAAAACGTACAAATTACGCGCCGCATACCAGAGACATGTTTACCTACTTTCAACTTCTGATCGCAAATACACTGTTCACGATTACGAACAGTCTCCGTAAAACCCGAGCCAAGTGTAAAAAAACACCTTTTATATAAAACTACGTTTGATGTCATTTAATCACAAAGACCGAATTGTTCTCTGTTGCAAATCCTATCCACCTATATCCGATCCTAATCCAGAATGCATTGCAGGTGTGCGTTGCACAAAAACCAATGGTATCCTATTCGAGAAGTCAAAAGATTTGACCTGCTAACGTCAGCTTCTGAGCTAAGCAAGTGTTCTAAATAGTACCATCAGAATTACATTCATCGTTGAATGAGGTGATTAAATTTTCAGAAACCACAATAACAGTAGGAGCCAAAGCGTATGATCGCTTCATAGAGCTCTGATTGGCCCCAGGTGACCAAGTCAGGTCTGATTTGTTTGTTCATCAGATCTTTGAAAGTGTTTCGGTTGATACTTACTGTCGTCCTGTTTACGTGTGACACAAAATATGGTATATAAACGTCCTCCGCAATAGCGAAATTTTCCCGGTGTGCGGTAGTGACGCACAGTATACAACGTTTCTTTTGATTTGCTGGCTCCACCAAGAAATGGCAAATTGCGAGCGTACATTTTGAAAATCTTGGCAAAACTGCAGGTTTCAAGTACGAACACATGAAGTGGACTCGCACAGATACGTACATTTTGCCTATTCGTGAACTAATGCAAACATTTCGGTGGAGTCCTGGCTTAGGCCACCACATTAGGCGTGCGCGATCTTCGGGCGTGTAAGTAGCGCGGGCGCCGCGCGTGCGTCGCGAGCGCGTTGCGTGAGCGTCGCGTTTTGCTGCCCTGCGGCATTTGCAGCGCGCTCGCGGCTTGCACGCGCCGCTCTCCTTGACGTTTAACTGCTAAGGCGTTTAGCGGGCGGCGGGGATAGCGGGCGAAGGGGTAAGAACGCAACTCGAGCGCCGCGTGCTCGCCGCGAGCGCGTCGCTTGCACTCTTCACACATGCCGCAGGGCAGCAAAACGCGACGTTCACGCAGCGCGCTCGCGACGCCCGCGCTACTCACACGCCCGAGGATCACGCACGCCTAATGTGGGGTCAGCCTTACCATAGTGAGTAAGTGCACAGAAAATCCCCGTCATACAAGTGTTTCTCCCCAGTAGTGAAACTATCCTACCCTATGCGCCTGCTGATGATGATGACTCATTTTATCATCCATCCAGCTATTCCCCAACTATGTTGGTGTTGGCTTCCAGTCACCGAATCTGTTTGAGTACCAATATTTTGCTTGGAGCGACTACCTATCTACCTATCTTCAATCCAGTCAACTACACAAGACGATATCCATGGTAAGACTGACAGACTTTCTGGCTTCTGATTAGTCGCAGCAGCTGCAGAAAATGTACAAATGACAGCTTTGTCAGACTCAAAGCATATAGACATAGATTATAGCTGTTTCCTGTGAAAATTACTTACGCACCATACGTAATAATTTTCCAAATTGGCTGACTAGATCCAGAGATATTCACAGCGTCCCAAACTTTACTTCTTTTGTTTAGATAAATGGTCACATCCACAACACAACCTTGATCAATGAATCTATGCGACTGCCAAGTGCTAATCCTAATTATACTGTCACGTGAAAGAATGCACCTACGGGATAAGTAGTATTTTGACTATTCTATATTGCCCACGCAGACGAAGTTGCGGGCAACAGCTAGTATCAAATAATTTTATTTTAGTTTCCTAACTAACCAAAACATTTCATTTTCATCAAACAATCATTACTGTCATATCCTTAAAAAAAAAATCTACATTTTATGGACAGGTAAACGTACAAAAAAAATACTTTCAGAAATCGGATTACTTTTGTCCAAAGTCCCAACGTGATCCGATTGTCCTTTTCGTTTTTAACGAGATGGTACGTTGTCACCGTGTACCTATTGGGAGGTGATTGTTGTACGGGTACAAAGCTGTCGAACTTTCTAGAACAAATGATAGGTGTACCTAGATCTGTGTGTAGGTATCTACTGTGTATGCTGATATAACAATGCTGAAGAGTTTGTTTGTTGGATAGAACGTGCTAATCTGAGGGATCCGTTCTGAACAATTCTTTCAGATTTAGATATATCAGTTATCAAGAAAAACTATAGGCTTCTTTTTATTCGGGTGCACTTAGTCATGAAACCACGAGGAATAGCTAATCTGTAATATCATGAAATATGCATCATGTAATATCGGCTAATATCATGAACAGTTAGCATTTTTTGTTTTCTAAAGTACTAAACCAAATTGAAAAATTAGCCGTTGGATAACTAGAATATCCCTGAGTAACATAGGCTTTATTTTTCCGGGTACGCAGGGTAAAAAGATCCCCCGGCAAGCGGGTGAAAGTGCGGGGAACAGCTGGTTTGATATATGTAATTATGAAACACATGTGCTACAGCAAACTATGATTGAGTGCAAAATAATGTTCAGCTCATATACGGAGTGTAAAACAATTATCATTAGTTACCAACAATTATGTTAGAGATAGAGTGCTTTGTTTGACAAATTAGAAACTGTATTACCTGTTCACTCGGGTCCTATGGAAATAATTTGCGTATTCAGATAAAATGGCCACTCAATGGTGAACGCACACCTTTCAGAATCGACCGAGGCAAAGGAAAATAAATATTTCAAGTAAAATATCATAGATAAGTGTGATTCAGAAGATTCGATTCGGTCAATTATGCGTTAATCGTAATTGTGTCCATCTATTTAATCACTACGGTCTTTTGGCGTGAGAATAAGCAGAACCGGCCAATCCAATGTTAATATTTGGAGACTAACTCCAAATTGTTTTGAAAACTAAAGTGTATATCAATCTAGAGTTCATGTTAACGCTGAAATATTGAACAAATTGATGCTTTTAGTGCGATGTAATTGAGTGTAAAACTTTACGGGTTAGAGTCTATCCCAATTTGTAAAACAACCCTTGAGATAATTTGTGATCATTTGTCACTTCATTCGACTTGATGTAATTTGTTAAGGCAGTTAAAAATATTAACTTACTGAATATTTACATACTTATTACAGGTAAACGCAACTGGAGAAAGTGATAAAATAATTTTAATTGCAAACGCAAGATGCAAATTATTTTTTCTCTTAAAAAGTATACTGTTTATTGAAAATCTTGAAATGTACTTTTTGATTAATGAATGGTTTCACAATAGTGATTGCGAATGCATAAGAAAGACGAGTTGTTTCGTGTTGCAATTAAAAATAAATCTGAGCGCACACTAAATTGAATTCCTTCCAAAATACAAGGTTCAAATAAAATTCACGTGCTCCAAAACTACTAAACCTAACAAACTACCAAGTCTTCTAACGTGAGTACCGTAAAATGGAACGTGCAAGTGTCGTACACTTGTGACACAAATTGTGTCGTACTTACACTTACTACAGTCTACATGCTTTCCGTTCCTTCAAAACTTCCACTTAAGTACTTAAAATTGTGTAACATAGTAATGTACATACAATTTATTATTTTTTTAGACAGGTAGGAAATGTAATAATATGTAGTTAGTAGGTATATGAATACTTGATTCTAGTAACAACGGAAATTGATATCAGATAATAACAAAATCGTATTACTTATGCACTTATTTGTTTTGCTGGGAAATTCTGTGTACAATGATTTCCGTGAAAATGTAGTTAGTAATTAATAACAAATAGTAATTTGATATAACAAAATATAAAATAACTAATTAAGCTTCCCGAAAATGACACCCACTATTTCTAGTAAACAGCATGATTTTCTATATAATAAATTAACTTGATTAAAGTTGTAAATCACATTTATTCTGTAAGTTATACGAATAATACCCATTTAGGCTAACTACAGTCTATATTTACATATAAAGTCCAATAAACGAGGCCGATATCTCAAAAGGGTTGGGTTCTCGTTACGGTAAGCGTTCAGTTTAGCTAGGTACCCATTCGTCATAAATTGGATTAGTTTCGATTCTTCGACGATATCGTTAGGGACAACTTCTGAAAACTCCATTGGTTTGAGTTGTAAGATTGACAGCGAGAAACTCGGTTTCATGTTGTGAATTCGTTTTGAAAGTCGGTGTTTGGCGGATTCGTTGGCAAAAATAAACAATGCGATAAATTAACTTTGACTTTTTGAATGGTGGATTGGTCCACAAGAAATCTGTAAATAGATTTCTGCTTATATGTACCTAGTGTTTTCCGTAGTTACATGAATTTAAATGTCAACTTTAGTATAAACTAATGTCCCGGTATGGGCACGTTCGGTACGGCCGCGGGCTACACACTACCTGAACGTGCCCCAAAGGGTGATAGCCATTAGGCTAATCCGGGGGTACCGCACGATCTCCCGCGAAGCAGCTGGCCTACTTGCTGGACTGCCACCGTGGGATCTGGAGGCGAGGGTCTTCTTGCGCCTGTACGACTGGCGCGAGGAGGCTCAGCGCCGGGGAGAAACCCCGTTGCCGCGGCAAGTTGTCGCGCAGCGGGCGGAGCTCCGGCGCGAGCTCATGGTGGCCTGGAGGGAGCGACTGTCGCAACCCAGTGCAGGGCACGCCACCATCGTGGCGGTAAGTCCCCTCTTTGAGGAGTGGCTCGGGAGGAGTCACGGCGCCCTCACGTACCGCATGACGCAGGTTCTCACCGGACACGGTTGTTTCGGGAGGTACCTGCACCGCATCCGTCGTGAGGAGGCGCCCGGGCGTCACCATTGTGCGGACAGCCCCGAGGACACGGTGGATCACACAGTCCAGGTGTGCCCCGCATGGGAAGGGCACCGCCGGGTCCTCGTCGAGGCTTTGGGCGGCGGCGACCTCTCGCGTCCGGCCCTGGTTCAGGCCATGGTCCGGGGCGAGAGGGAATGGGATGCCGTCGCCTCCTTCTGCGAAGCGGTCATGCTCGAGAAGGTGGAGGCGGAACGCCAGAGAGTTCGCACCTCTCATCCCGGCCGCTGCGCTGGACCAGGTAGACACCATGGGCGCCGGGTGTCGCGAGATGACTCCCGGCCACCGTAGGCGTGGGTCTGCGGGCGGTGAGTTCGGGTGGCTCATCGTCCCTCTGTCTACTTAGACGACAGACCCGTGTCGACGGCGCGCGTTGTTCCACGCGCTCCTCAAAGAGATGTCAGCAACCCCAGCGGGGCCCAGCAGGGCCAAGGCCTGCCGGGGCTGCGGGTTGTTCGAAAGAGATACCGCGGCCCTGGTACATAAAAGGCCTATGACGGAACACGACGGTTTTTAGTCAGTAAGAGTCTGACACTCCCTCACCGCTGCTAACCCACAGCGGGAGGGGTCATTTGATGATTTTTGACGTCGGAAAAAAAAAAAAAGTATAAACTAATGTACCTTTAACTTTTGAATAGATTGAATAATATTCGCACTTATTATGCTAGCTAATATTCTTGAACCTCATTTTAGGAGCATTTAATAAATGCGAGCTTAAATTAAAATGTCATCTCTTCATTTATTTACTGACACGTAAAACAAAAAGGCGCCCTGTTTTTTTGCACTGACGTGTAAATTTACAAATTGCTGCCCATTTGTTGCATTTGTGAACTTTTTCATGGACGTTGGAAAAGCTTTTTTTATGTTTTTAAATAACAGCCGAAGTAACAAAAACTATGTTGAGCTATTTAAGGCATTGTTTGGCATGTATGTTGTCATAAAAAGGAGCTTCGAGAATTATAGAGCACACATCGTTGGTAAGCGAGATTGGCCACTTAAAACTTATTTTTTTTTCAACCGACTATTTAAAAGAGAAGTATAATGTAAGTGTATTTCATTGTTTTGTATTTTATTATCACTTTAAAAGTTTCTAACACACATATTCTTGAAAGAGAAGCAAACTTTTCAATCTCTTGTTCACGAGGTCGACCCCTAAAACATACGTGGTCTATTAATATCACGCAAACTTCTGATAAAACATTAACGCCACAACCTTATCCCTGAACACGGAGGAAAGAAAGATGTGCAGAGATGCCATAAGGCAGGTAGGTCAGGCACCTTCTTGTAGGTCGAGCAACTTACAAAACGATCAGTAACTAAAAATCAGGAGGCGTTCTGGTTCCTCGAAACATCTGTCAAATATTGGTCGTTATTGATCGGTGATTTGGTTTAAAAGAATTGGCGGGTTCCAAACAAAGGCGATTGAGGTTTGACCTAGTAACCCCGTATTTTGGCGACGCTACTTTCTTAGGAGATTTTACATTATGCCATCTCCGTCCGCCCGTTTTGTACTCCGTGACCCTAAGCTTAAGGAAACTGTCTCATAAAACTTATCAGTAACACATATAAGTAAGGGATTACACTTATATTAACTTAGAGAGACAATATCCCATAATATTTCATTATAATACGCCCACATCGTATTAATATATCGTGTGCCAATAAATGTGGTCGCCAATGTATAGTAAAAGTTCCTAGTAATGGCCACTCAGGATTTACTGGAAAGTGGGCTGCATGAAAATGGAATACCGTATGGAGAATATCGGGTGTGTCGTTCATAATCACATTAAATGAAATGTGTTAATATACTGGTTAATATATGTCGATTAACAGAAATAAAAAAGAAATATACGTAAAAATAAAAAAAATAATTTTTCAAACAAAGTAATTAGAATAAAAATGTGCAAAAATTAGAACACCATATGAAAGTCAGTCATTACAAACAACTGAAATTCTCCCTTGAAAACTGACAGCTGTCAACTGAGCAAAACATTCGAAACTCCTTACTTTATCTCTGCTTTACACATGATGTTGTAAATTATAAAAACGAAAAATGACTCCTGTGGTTAAACCACTGAATGGATTAGGTTATTTTTTTTACAATTCGCCATAGAATATCATAAAGTGATAGGATTTAATGTGATTATGAACGACACACTCTGTATATTTCTTACTCGTGCAATCTTTGAAAGGTTAAGTGGATCGTATGAGAAGGTTGTATTCGGTACAAAAATGTTATAAGTTTTTTCATAAATTCGATTTTAAAATTATTTTTGATAAGACTTCATTAATTTTACCCTTGTAATGTACTTCGTAATTAAAACTCCGCTTCAAAACTAGTTTTAAATAAATTTATGCTTCAATTTCGACCTGCTTTACCTTAGATATTAGTTTCGAAGCCTCTTCTTAAAATTCATGCTGTATAATATCGGAAAATTCTATGATAATGAGTTTTTTAACTCAATTTAAAGTTGATCAGAAAAGGTTTTGCTAGGTAACAGCGGCACGCTACATTGTAAATTGCTTTCAGCCGATAGTGATAAACTCGATTGAGACCTCTCTTTTATGTAGCTCGTAAATAAAGAACCTTCAATTTTATATAAACTACAAGTAAAAGTTAAACTAAGACATCGAAATAGCAAAGTTGTTAAAAAAATATGTATAAATGTCTTGTAATTTGAACATGGGGAGTTTGTTCCACCACTTCTTCTTCCCAGCAAAAACACATGGGAAGTGGTGAAGGGCGGGCGTTTTGGGGGCTGTCTTTTGTAAATTTGACGTTCAATAAGTGCTGATTTTCAGCCTACTTTAAATAAATGACTTTTGATTTAGATTTTTTTTTATTTTTGACATCTTTGGCAGTCGTTACGGCTAGTCAGAAGCCTGTAAGTCTAACACCAGTCTTACCAACGAGTATTGGGTTGCCCGAGTAACTGAGCTAAGGAGGTCAGATAGGTAAACGCTCCTTGTGGCACACTGGTACTCAGCTGCGTCCGGTTAGACTGGAAGCCGACCCCAACATAGTTGGGAAAAGGCTACGCAGATGATGATGACGTAAATAAATCATATTTTGTTGAAATTATCTTAACAGAATTTGGAACAAGCCCACGCGTAGACTTTAAAGACGCATGTAATGTTTGTTTAAATAGGTATTTTTACAGGTTTTCACAATGTTTGTAAACTCAGTTTGTTATTATGAAAGACAAATACCTAACCGGCTTCACCTTATCGTGTTTCCAGCTGATTCTAGATAACATTCATATGTTTTAGAAGACGTTTAACATCTAGTAACTTTGGTTTAGACTTTAGTCTATCTGTCACACAAGAAGCTATAATATAATTATTTGTTTGTTGTCCATCAACAATACGTCTTAGTATTTTCAGAACTTCACATATTGGGTGCTGAAAGGCGACTCCCGGCCACAGTCAGCAAACCCCAGCGGGGCACACCAGGGCCAAAGGCTGCCGGCGCTGCGGGATGGTTTGAAAGAGTTACCGCGGCGCTGGTACACAAGGGCTTGAGAAGGAACATGGTGCGTTGTAGCCAATAATTCTGACACTCAGAAGCGGGAGGGGTCATTTGATGATTTCCCAAAAAAAAGCATGCAGTTAAAATACGATAAAATGAGAAGAAATGTGTGACAATCAGTGCAGATGAACTCAGCATACGATATGTACTTACCTGTAACGTTCCGTTACATTCTGCAACATTATTGTAATTAAAAACAGTGACTATTTGGCCATGCAAAGTCAGAATTTAATATTGCAAAATGCTTGAAGGTTCGTGCGTGAAAAGTTTTGAAACAATTATAAAAGAAAAGAATTTCTCACATATGAAATATCAGTAACATTAATTACTTACTACAAAAAATAAATTGACTATTTCTTAACTGACATCTACTATTGATGGGGAGGGGGATATCTATTATTAGGTACCCAAAACCTACACTTATGTACATTTACGTCATAGAGTAAAAATCATCTTGTAAAGCGAAAAAATCGTATCAAGTGTGACGACTGCCTAAATCTCAATGCTAAATATTTACACAGTCTTCCAAAAAACGCGACGTAGAGCACACTCGTAATTTTTTATTATATTTTTATTGTAAAATCCCAAAATATTACTCACAATTTGAAGTAGCTCTTGTAAGCATGTGACAAATGAATGTCCAGTCAGCATGTACGAATTTACAACCTGGTATAGATAGTTCAACTCAGATTTGCGCGCGGCCCTATGTGTGCGTCGGCTTGTAAATATACAACTTTCATTCGTGTGACAGTGACGTCGTCCGAGCATGACGTGTTCTCATCGCTTTTTGTTATGGGTACAGTCGTTTACGAAAATGTCTAGTTCTTCACGGAGAAAATGTTTTAAGGAGTCAGGTAGCGTTTCAAAAAAATGAAACAACATTCAAAGCTTTTTATTATTACATTTTACAGTTTATCATTATTTTCTCATACGGCTTTTCAAATTGATATTGACAGTATCTAAGAAATAAATGAAGTGAAATATCTAAGATGAATTAAATACTCCTTACATATTTTCTAGCTCGGGGTACGCGGACAATAAATAAATGTGTGGACTAAGAATGTAAAAGACCTATAATTTAGTATAATAATGGAAACAAAATGTGTGGGGAATTTTAAAAAATTATATTGCTTCGCATAATGTCGACCAAAATAAGACGGAAATAATGAAACTCATAAATGAACGTTTAAGTCAAATTGATGAAGGGATGTTGGGTAATACTTGTCGACATGTACAAAAGAAAAAAGAAGAATACTATAGACATTTTGACATGGAGCCAGAATTTATAATTAACATTGGTGAAAGTAGCGAATCCGAAAATTCATCATTTGATTTTTCAAGTAGCGATACAGAATCATTATAAATAAATAAACTAAATTACGTAATAACTGTACTTTAAACAGCCGTATACAACCCCTAAATAACTGTATTTGTACCCGACTGTACCTCTTGTCACGCACAAAAAGTCACTGTATATGTACAAGGGTTACCCACACATAGGGCCGCGCGCACGACTGAGTTGAACTTACTATAACTAGGTATTACTTGTGGTTTTCTGTGAAAGAGTGAACGCGGTCCTAGAATAATAATGGCGACTGGGGGTTTACGGGTTAACTATAAGGTAAGAAATGATTCCCCATCCATAAAAAACCGCTTTAAGAAAAGTAAGATGAAAATAGTAGTAGAACACCTTAATTTAAAGACTATTAATTTTCATGTTTTTTTTTTTATATGTTCACGCTGCTTATAAATACAGAGCTGTTATTTGTTATGTAATTGGTATTATTATACCACCTAAGTTCCTTAGTAGAAAACTACCTATATCATTTATACAGTGGTTCTTAACCTTTTAGTCATGAGGGACCATTTTACCAAAAGTTTGTCTTGCCGGGGACCACTTCATTGGTTTGCCTAAATTGAGGGTTCTTTGATAAAGGTTACCTACATGCACACTTTATAACAACACAATCTTTAGCGTTTACAAAACGCATGCTTTTGTAGGTAACTAAATGCTAAGAAAGACATACACATGCCCATGTAGTTACAGAATTTTTTTTCGGACTCGTACGTACTCGTAGGGAAGTAAAATGTAGCCCAAACATACTTAACTTTTTGTTTATTGAGAAATTCAAAAACGAGGCTATATAGTTTCTGAATACGCGAGCGAAGCGAGCGGGAAATTTTAATAATTTTTTAAGACTCAAAACCAAAATTACGTAAAATGTAGCCCAAACGTACTTAACTTTTTGTATGTTGACAAATGCAAAAACGGAGGCAAATGGTTTCTGAATACGCGAGCGAAGCGAGCGGGAAATTTTAATATTTTTTTTAAGACTCAGAACCAAAATTACGTAAAATGTAGCGCAAACATATTTTTTTTTCTGTTGGACAAGTAAGATGGATAGTCAACGTCGCGAAGCAAAGCTTCGCGGACCACTTGGAATGCCTCCAGGGACCACCGGTTAAGAACCACTGATTTAAATGAATAAGTCATACCTACAGTCTAAGCCTATATTTTTAATTATAGAACGGAACTGGCGCCAGTGGCTTGAGTTTCCCCATTTTATGGTGTGACGTGAACAATCAAACATTATTATCATAGTGCTTGTGTATTTTGTTAAGATGAGGTGTTAAGAACTATTTAACCGTTATTATGGTAGTCATGAGGAAATTGAACTACATGTAGATTTACATAGTTTCAAAATAGAACATTCACACCCTAGGAACTACATTCTTCGATAGGTTTCTTTGAGAAGAAAAACTTTAATTGACACATTAACCGTCTTACCACAAAAACTTTTAAACGTCAGTTTATGCCTTGTCTAAAAAAATGTCAAATTATGACGTTGACATATGGTTCATTTTGCAGCCAAAATTTTATTAGACAACTGTAAAACAGGGTTTAAAGTTTTTGTAGTAAGACCACATATGTTTAATTTTAAGTGTGTAGAGTAGTTTAAATTAAGTAACTGTAAAATGGTCAATACACTATTGCATTAGGTTCCCCTGTAATAATAGTTGCTTATTGTAATAATTTTGTGATCAATAAATAAATAAATAAATAAAAAATCACAAGACAAACACAATAGGGAATTAAAAAGTACAAAAAAAAAACATTAGATTGATGTGTGCCAAATTGGTCTCATTATTTATTCGTTGGAACTAAATACCACCTTTGTATTGGAAAGTCGGTTAAAAACGGAGTAGTTAATTAAAACGAGCGAGGAATAATATTACATTTATCTGGAACAAAACCTATGTAAAATAATACTCGTACATGACAATTGAGAAAATTATAGCTGTTCCAATTTAATTGAAGTGAGGAATTAAATTATACCATCCAGTAGTTGGTATAATTGCTCGCCGGTGTCAGGCTCTCCAAATTACGGGTAGTAGGGTACAAAGTCTACCTAAGCTTGGCTGCGTCATTATTTTGCACTCTAACAGCCAGTTTCTTCATCAAAAGTTAAAGCCAAAGTAAAAGTCAAAGTAATGTCTAAAGTAAAAGTAACGGTTAAATTCAATTTTTCTATGAATTTTGCTGTCACTTTAGCCTTGAAAAAACGAATTTGACCGTTACTTTAACTTTAGACATTACTTTAACTTTAACTTTTGATGAAGAAACTGGCCGTAAGTGTACCTACGTATAAGTAAAATTAAAGGTATTATTATTTTTAGTAAGTTTTACTAGGAATATGTAAACACAGGATACGAAATTATTTTATTTTTATTTATTTTGATTTACACGACTTCAAAAGTCACTTACATAAATCAGAGTACCTAGGTAAGTAAATTTCTTACAAAGGAAACTTAAAAATAAAGAAAATTGAAAAAGAAAGATAACAACAAAAATGAAATTAGAAACAACATAAAACGTTACAAAAATTAAGTAAAAATTAGGTAAATACTATTTAAATCAGAGTAGGTAATTACATTCCTTGCAAAGAAAAACTTAAAATTAGAAATAAAAACATTTAGTAACTTTAGTTCTTTTGTTAATAATTTTGCTTAAATATTCAGACTTTTCTCTTATATGTCTAGCCTTTTCCCAACATTGTTGCGGTAGGTTTCTATTCTACTGTTTACTAAAGCACGCACATGGTAAAAATATGTATTAAAAAAAAAAAAAATTATTAACATAATTCCATTTATGTTAATAAAATGAAATAATGTTGATGGGATTTGTGAACCAGTTTTGTTCTGTCTATTGTGTAGTAATAAAAGTAATGCTAATTTTTAAATAGAAAGAGGAATATATAAAAAGACCTTTATGTAAGACTTTTATGTACATGTAAAGAAGTTCATGCTACAAAAAATCTGTTTCTACTTTGTATTTTTGTTGTACCTATTATCCTGTGTTTATAAGTCCCTGGTCCGTGCTCATAACCCGTCATGACCTAATTTTGTTCACATTTAATATTAATTTATGTTTTGCTTTCAATATTTACTGCGACTTTGTGGTTATTGAAAAAGTTCCAAGATGTTGCTACTTTATCCAATATGAACACTATTTTTAAAGTAATCACTTTTTTGGGTTTATTTGAATAGAAATACCCTTTCGAACTACAATCTTGTAGACTATGACTCTTAGAAATGCAGGATTTCCATAGAAAAAAACTACAGTCTACGTAGTAACAGCCGAGGCAGATAGTAATGACGCAACAAATATAAAATCTAGTATCATCAGGTATGTAATCAACTTTATCATGATGATTTTACTTCACAACCGGATTTTTGTTCGGCTTTTCTAATTCTTCGGTAAACAAAAATTGGACATTTCAACATTAGTTCCACGTCTCTAGATTTTGTTTCATCAAAATTGCGCCACCTATATTTTTATTTACAACCTACAATTTTAACAAACTCAGAAGCCTGGATTTTCTCAAATGCTTCACTTTCAAATCCTTTGATTAACACTAGGTATACTTTCCCTACAATAGTATCCCGGAGTGTTTTGTAACATTTTTACAAAAATATTAATTTTGCGGTTAGCTCTACCGGGAACCGAACTTACCTATGATACAGTTCATAACAGTCTAGATCGCACTCTAGAGCAACTAAGCATTTAAAAAAGGTTCTAGGAATAAGTTTGAAGTTCTATTTAGCCAGAGAGGTCTAGAACCTTCTAATTTAAACTTAGAACCACATTAGTAAACCAAAACACAGCGGAACAAACAAAGGTGAACTATATATCTCTATATACAGGGTGTGTTTATTCTTGTGTGTATATTTTAGCCACGAACTTTCTAATTACGTGCAACCAGACTGAACCAGTTTGAACTGAACTAAACTGACCTCTCGGGGTTAGTCGGTACTTGAACAGTTGCTACTAATGTTACAAAGAGAAGTTAGTTCGCTTCGTTTGGAAACCACTAATTGTTTTAGTGAAGAACAATTGTTACGCTACAAGTATCTATTTTTAATATCTCGGAATGGGAGTGAATTGTTTTGTGTAGGTATTTGGTTAAATAAAGCCGAATTAGTAAAATGTTTTAGCCGGAAAAAGTATGTATACTAGCTGATATTCAGATTTCAGGAATCTCCCGCATCCGGATAAAAAGAAGAAGAAATGTTTAATTGTTATTTCATAAAAATAAAAACGGCACTTTATTGTTACACACATACATAATAAAGAAAGTAAGTATAGTTATCGGCACGGATAATGAGCTCTGGGCGGAAGAGTGGGGATCGCTTTGCGCACCGTACACTTATGGCAATAAACCAATAATTCACTTCTGCGCAGGTGAAGGTCAAGGCTCAATATCCTTGCCGATGATTATACCTACCTATATTTTTAAGGTTTTTCATATTTTAATTTTACCACGAATTTTCTTCCCTACAAAGAATACCACCAGAAATTAAATAAAATTAATGGTCCTGTAGCGGCACTACAACTGTTAACACCGCCATCTACACAGTCGCCGACGCAACTCTCAAACAAGAATCCTGCATCGCACATGCAGTGTTCGCGCGCACATTAATACGCGTAGATCACCCCGACAACAACTGTCGGGCAGTAGCCCGCCGGGCAAAAACACCTGTCCGGTCGGAGGATCCTCCCTTTAGTGCGAGGTATGATGAGCTTTACTCTCTGCTCTCATACCTCCACAGTCCATTCCGTATCTCTCCCTCCCCTTCTAATAAAATCGAAGGGATAAAGTTGTAATCACTTGCCCGAAGGTGGATTTGTGATAGCCATAAGATGTTATCAGCGTCTGTACTGCAGTTAAGCACCTTCAGACCCTTTTATTATTCCCTTGAGGTGGATTGAGGTGACCTACTTAAAAGAGTTACTGTAATGTTTTTTAAGAGGTCTTGTAGTCATTGTTCATACATACATACATTTTAAAGGCTGCTGTACTATCAAGAAATTAATACGACCTACATTAAGTTTTCGTAGAGATACCTAATCTAATTCAGCATGAACTGTAAAGGATAATTATAGTATTTATTGTTTCAAAATCAAAAGTCGTTTATTCAAAGTAGTCTGAAAATCAGTACTTTTTGAAGGTCAAGTTTACAAAAGTCAGACAGATTTTTCGTTAAAATTTCGTCGATGGATGGAGGACACGCGGATGACTTCATTTATAAAATTCACATCTGGACGGTGGTTATATGTGTTTGGTACCAAAGTCTAACGAGAGAGCCAGTCGAATGTTCCAGACTTTTAAAAAATGAATTTTCTGAACTTTTGTGGCTCCACCCGGCGCGGCGCGGTGGTATGAAGAGAAACATACATGTTAGTGTGCGTTAAGTAAATTAGTGTGCGTAAAGTTCACGCGCGTATTTCTTCGCCTGTATATTAATGTGCGTACACAAAGGGTTATTGGATACAAACCTCAATAACCCGTTGTGCACGCACACACTTGCAACTTCTTTTCACTATAATGTTGATGAGAATATGAAGTTAAAATTTAGTAATATGACTATGTAGGCTAGTAGCCGAGGCGTAGAAGCGTTCGTCTAGCGATTCGGAAGATTTAAGTTCGAGTCTCACATCTGCATACACTTTTTGCATAACTATAATCATTTTTTATTTTCATTATGTATTTTTTTTATTATTGTAATTAAAATAAGAATATTAATTTAGATTTTAATAAGGAAGTAAAAATTAAACAATTTGTAATAAGAAAGCAACAATATTTATTGACTAGGTTTATTTATATTATAATCACAAATTAAAAAGTTTTGTGTATGACAAAACTATTCTAAGTCGGACAACATTTAGCGTTATTTTTCATATTCAGTGGGTAATTATTTATTTATTAGTGATATGAATAAACATGTTAGTAAGATAATTATTAAGATTCAAGTATCCTAAATTGTAATCTTACTAACAATAACATCACTCACATAAAACAAATTTCATTATCCCCTGATATTTTCATTAATAGCCAATTGGTGCGCCTTCACTGTCAATTACTTGTTGCAATCGTGTCCTCATGCTAGCAACCATGTTCCAACACAAGTCAGTCCCACGAAATGATTCCCATGTCGAGGTAACGACATCATCTAAATTTTTGTTCGATCTGACTTCAGATGAATCCCAGTTTAGCACCATATGACCCCATAGGTTTTCAATGGGATTCAGGTCAGGACTTTTTGATGGCCATTCAATTACAGTAAGATTATCTTGCACGTTTAACCAACTTTGCACAAGTCGCGCGCGATGCACAGCGCAATTATCATGCACGAAGTAAATGTGTTCTTGCGGGTATGCAACACGCACAGTCGGTAGCATCACGTTTTGCAAAACGTCCAAGTAACCTTGACTGGTATTGCGACCCCTACCTGCATCAATTCACCGGGACCCATTGACGACATCCATCCCCAATAACCCAAACTAATGCGGCCACTAGACCTGCATGGAAGAACATTTTTTGAGTTATAGCGCTCACCATCCTTTCGCCAAAGTATTTTGCGACCATCCTTGTCCGACTTAAAACACTTTTCATCGCTAAATATGACTATATTATTGCACCAATCAAAATCCAAATATTCTTTTGCGAAGCGTACCCGGTTTTGTTTGTGAAAATCGGATAGTAAAATTTTCTTAGCTGGCCTACGACATTTCACGCCAGCTGCATGCAAGTGGTTCCTTATAGTTTGTAGTGTCACATCATGTTTAGTCGCCGTGGAACGAGTGCTGAGGAAAGGCTCAGCCATATGCGCAGAAACTATATCACGGTGCCGCGCATTGGCTTCTGTGTATGCAAATCCAGCCTTCGGTCCCGGTCGGCGAGGATCAATGTTTCCCGTATCGGCATATCGATGAACCCACAATTGCACAGTACTTCTCTGTGAACAATAATTAAATATTGATATAAATAACAGCAATCGATTACATTACATACAAATCTAAATCAAAGTAACATATATATATATATATATAATAATATTATATATATATAATATTATATATATATATAATATTATATATATATATAATATTATATATATATATAATATAATAATATTATATATATATATAATATTATGTTACTCATATATATATTACATACAAAATACTTAATAACAGACTAGGGGGGACATAGATATCTTTTTTTCCGCGGGCTTCGGAACGGGATACCTATTAAACCGACATAAAGTCGAGAAGGTCAAATTTAGTCAATATAGCAAATAAATAATATGTAAGTTAATAATATTAAACTTCATATTATAATCACATAACAATAATCACAGTATATATAAATATATTATGTTAATATGACATTTAATATTATTAAATTAAATATTAGTATAATAATAAAATTACTCACCGATAACTTTAAACGTCTCGCAATTTCACTAATTGAAACGTTTTGCTCATGCAAAACAATGATTTCTGCTCTTAAAAGTGTTGTCAAATGATTCATGTTGATTTGACAAACAAAAGCACTCCTCTCTCAATAAACGCAAAGTATAATCACAGATTATTACAATAGTTGGTATAATGTCTAAAAACGTATCGAAAGCCCGATAGTCAATAGCATTATGAATTTATGACGGTGAACTTAAACTAATAAGCTAATAAGCTTAGAATGGTTTGTTATTTTTAGAGGGTAGACAGTAAATATATTCCATCCAAAATACAACGCAGACTTACTATTACTTAAAGCAATGAATTCAACAAACAAATGTAAAATATATATTTTTAAAACATACAAAAATCGCTGAGCCGTAAGCGAGATACGATCCTACGGCCCCAGCGGCGTAGAATTTTAATTTCTGTCCGCTCGACCAACGCGCTATAGAAACGATAGTTATGAACGCCAAAGAAGACGGATCACAATCCATACAAAATTGCCCCACGTCCTATAACAATAGGACGTATCTCAAAAAAAAGACAAAAATGTTTAAAAAAATATGGCATACTCTCTAACTTATTTTTTTTACACCTTCATAGGAAAAAAATGCTTTAAAAATTGTTCAGGCGCTGTTATGAAAACATCGTTCGTAAGATTATTTATGGACCATTTTTTTAAATTATTTTTTTGTTTGATAGGGTATACCTCACAGGTGGTCCCATAATCATCAGGTCAGGATCTGATGACGGAAACCCTGAGAAATTCAGGGCAACTTTTGAAAGTTGTAGGCATGTGCAGGATAAAAACTTAAACTTAAAAAACTTAAACTTACTTAAGAAAGGGAAAATATGCGTCTTAAAGCGCGCAATACGGCCCTCGCTCAGCATAATGCTGCGACCCGAAAGCCCAAAAAAGTTTGTTCGTAAAGCACTTGTCATCTAACGGCACGTTTTGAATGCTTCCTGCCGACTGCAAGTGCCGCAGCTGCACTGTTGGTTGGTATGTAATTACATGAAACCGTTTTGGATCGAAGCGACAGCAGCATGTGCAGTCGCTCAGATATCGACAGATATCATACATGCGCTACAAGCGCGGTCGGTAATTCCAATCGGCAGCTAACATTTAAAATGCACCTTAAAGATTTTATTTTATGCTAATCTTTGGAAAAACTAGAAAAAATATTTGTATATTTCGAATACAAAATGTAATAAATAGGTTTTGTGTTGATCGAAATAGGTCTTCGTATCTAGTTCTAGTATCAAGTGCTTAAATAGCCTTAATAGATTCCTTTTACTTCTACTGCTTTTAAGATTTATCTTGCCACACGGTGTCTACTTTACTCAGTAAGCAATCTTATTTCTCTAGCTGTTTGTGAAAATACATTTAAAAACACGGCGCTTTTGTGTAACGTATTTTATTGCTTTTTGTATATTAAAAGTAATTTCAATTCTGCCAGTTATAGGATTTATTTCCCAATCTGTTGGAAAATGCATGTTACTTTAGAATCTAAAGTTTAGACCCATTGAAGAAAATAAACATTTGTTTTAATTTTTTTACATTGGAGTTAGTTGTCACTTGAAAATACTTCAACCAGTTACACATTTTCACATATTTAGATACTTTTGTTTTCTTCTATAATACTATTAGATAAAGTATGAGAATAAAAAAGACGATGCAAGTGTTCCCAAACTGATTAATGACAAATATTAATCTCGTGTCAACCAGCCTTTATACTAAGCGCTTAGGTACATAAGACAAGTACATACATCATGTTGTTTGAGAAATATGTAAGAAATCGAAAAGAATGATCGCCTTCTATAAAATTGATGTCGAAAAGATCTTTTTCAGAAGTTTTAAAAAAATATCCTTGATTTACAAAGTGCCTTTACTTTATTTGGATTTACGATCCAAGTGACGTAGAAGAGTTAAGTTCAATAGATTTTTATTTAAGACTTTCTAAAAACATAATGGGGATGTGGCTTCCTAAGTAAATAATTAATATTGGATTACTAAAGAAAAATACAAAAAGTCTGGCTAGAGTTGCTTGAATTTTGATGCAAGTTTCTCAAAAGATTCATCCACGCTAGATTCATTTTCCATTCTTTGAATGGCTCAAGGTCTCAAAAACAAAACAGTACCGATCAAAATACTTCACACCAAAACAAAACAAAAATAAACATGTCATCTGTATTTGAACAGGAAAACAATTTAAGTGAACAGTTTTTTCATTAAAACCAAACAAACAATGGGTATTGGTGGAAGAAATTAGTTCCGTATATAAGTTGTTTGGCACCGGGCGGGAACACATTGACACTTATAAATGGATGGGATCGGTACTCTGGCTTAGCTATTACTTTTCCGGGAATGGGGAAAATATTTGTTATTAAGATTTAGAAGGTTTTATTCTTGGAATCCTTGATGAAAATACAGTGGTGGCAATTCTGAGCTATGATGACGAGCTACCAAATTGTGTGTGCTATATGTTTAATCTATCCATCTAATTTAATACTCCATCTCAAAATTGCTATCAGCAAGCCTTACCTGCAATGTTCTGCAGACATTTATGATAAAGCTAAGGTAAAGTGATATAACAAAAATGCCGAGACAAGGTGTAATGTTTCATATTTACGACTGAAGCTGATGATATTGCAAAACGTGAGCAATATAGCTCAGGCTTCGTCGGACATGTTCCCACGAAACTTGTGAAATATTAATTCCTTTTGCGATTGCTTTGGAATTGTAAATTAGGGGGTGTAAGTAAGAATGATGAGTGTGGAACTTGGTTTGTGGTCTTTTAGAAAACCATTTGCTTTGGTTTTACTTGGTTCCTGGTCAAACTTCTCTGCACATACAGAAATGTTTACTCAGTTCCCAAACGCAAAATATACTATAGAGCATTTTTATTTGGGATAAAAACAATTGAATGAAGTTGACGTTGCAAAAATGTTTGTCATTTATTTGGAAAGCAAACTGCATAAAATGAACGGCTTGTAGAATAGTATGACGATAATCTTTTGTTCGTTTTCTACAAGGATTGAGTGAGACTTCACAAAAGCTGTCAGCTGTGTTATTTTCACGGAATATCTGCGAAAATGGAGGCGAGAAACTGTAGCTTTGACTAGTTGCACTGAATTTGAAAGATTCCTTTGTAGTAACGATATATTTTTTAAGGATTGCAATATAAATTGTAAAATGTTAACCATAATAAAATGTTTTAAAACTTTATTGAAGTTTGTGAAAATCAGTCATGCAATCGGTTGCATGCGACTATTATAAGGATGAGGGCATACACGGACTGAACTTGGATATAATCTGGACTAACACGAAGTAATGTTTGACAAATGAAAACGAAAACTAAATAAGTCTTATGTTTTATTTAAAGCCCCGAACTGAAATGACTGTATCCCTAAATCTTCAGCAATCTTAGCTGTTAATAACTTTTCTGCATAAAAAAGGTTTGTTGCCCTGGAGTACTTACTATAACCCTCTCAAAACTTAACCCAAAAAGGCTACTGAAAAGAGGTTACCGCTTAATACATGGCTACTTATTATAATAATATGAGCCATTTTCTCCGTATTAATATAATTTCATAGCCAGCTGGTTCTGTGGCTTTCGCTACTTGGGCGTTGAGTACCGGGCCCCAATTAAGAGATAATGCAGAGGAAACAGCGAGCGTCGTAGATGACGGATAGTGTGGTGGTCGAGTTATAAGAGTTAGCGGGTTAGGGGAAAATAAATGTTATAATATTAGAAATAAAGTTCAGAGTCGTAACGCACCTTAACTGTATAGAAAGGATTTTAAGGAAGTACAAGACATGTCCAATTATTTGTAGCCAGGCATGTAATATATAAAGTCCTGTAAAAATTAAAGGTCAGAAAAAAGGGGGATCAAGCATTCACAGTTTGTTTATTTTTTTTTGGAATTTCTCGCATGTTCTCTGTAATTTATGCTCAAGATTGCTGTATCTAAAGCAGTAAAAGCTAAAACTATTGTCTTTTTTTATTAATTTTTTATTTCTCCTTTTTTATTGTTTTGGAGAAGGTAAACAAATATGTATACCCGCTGTTCGCTTATGCCTTGAGTATTATTAATCTTATTAAAGCTAGGTTGAGCCCCTTTCAGACACAACTACCTATCTACTAGGTTACTACTCATTTTACTTTCAGTGAAATTCGACTGAGTGAAACTCGTACAAACGCTTTCATGAGTTAAAAATGCACATACAATTTCAGATTCTACTACTGTGTTTAATCGGGAGTTTTATTAATTATTTTAATAGAATGGTCAGATCCTCATGATATCGAGGAAAATGAGGTTCTAATAAATCAAATCCAAAAGTCTAATAATATCAAAATGTTTTAATGAGGTAAAATTAACAATTAATTTCTCCAGCCTTAGTACTCCAAACTTCGAGCATCCGACACAGGCAGAATGAAGTATCTAATTAAATCTGCCTTTAGCTATACCATGGAGAACAAAATAACTAGCGGAGATGTCATTACGGCATGTATCCAAAATGCTGGTGTCGGGGAACGAGGAACTAGACTAGCTCCGCCTTCTTTGGAACCCGCCAATTTTTTAAAACCACATTACCAATCAATCAAGACCTATATTTGACAGAAGTGTCAAGGAGTCCGAACGCCTCATTAATAGTAACTGGACGTTTTGGTCGCGCCTTTCGTACGTAACTTGACCTAGAAGAAGGCGCCTGACCTACCTGCCTTGTGGCATCTCTGCTTATCATTCCTTCCTCTGTGAGCGAAACCAGTTCACCTCATCATGTAAATTACTTCATTTAGGTCCGTATTCTGGTAATCTTGTTAGCTGGTAACACATGTAGGTATGTAGGTCTGGAACAGATGTTTGGTAATCACATTATGTGACAACGCTCGGGAGGCTGCCACTCAATGTCTGAATGAATAACTTTTGTATTTATTTGCATATCGTGGATTATACTGTTCCAGGTAGTACGTAGATTTTTGGGGATGAATGTTTAATATCTGTAGCCTGTCATTTGTCGATGTTTTCAAACTCAGCTACGGTATTAGGTTACTATGCAACTTCTGCTAAGGATTTTGCCTTACTTGGCCTTTGCCTGTGAGGCCTTATACTTAATAGTTACGTTTCTGAACCTCGTCCCAATTAGGCAGGAGCTGCAAGATGGGCTTCAAAGGGAAAGAACAGAAGTAGATACATGGCCAATTTTTTTGTAGTCAATTAAAATTGGGCACTCCCTTCTGCCGCAATAAAACCCACAGTGGGATGGGTAATTTTTCACTCTCACCAATTAGGCAAGTTTATAATTTCAATTACGTAAACAAACCTTAAACTTACCTTTCTTTTTCGCAATCAGTGAAACCTCGTTATCCCTTTTCTGTAGTAATCAAGGTAAAATATAACTTCACGAACCAAGACTTTTGTCGTTATAACAACGGATAAAATAAGGATTTTTGTTCCATTAGGCGACCCTTTGTTTCATCGACATAATTTTACGTTGCAAGACAGCTTACTCGACGTCAAATTTACTGAGATTAAGCAAATTAAGAGATGGTCTTTCTTATTTTTTTGGAAAATTCTCGTAAGTTTCAGAAAGCGGATTATGTGGGGGATTATTTTCATGATGCAGAACAAAAATTCTTTAGTTTATCTAGCGATTTAATAATGGCGTTCAGGCCGATTGTCAGCTTTTGCAGCTGCCTTCTAAGGAGATCGGCCAGCTACACAAGCATTTGCGCGACAAGGGTGCAATCTCTATACTTTCACTTTCATGGTCCGATGGGACGGCAATCTCACGATCACTATCGACATGACCGGAGAGAGACCAGCCGGACCGACATTTACGTGGTCTCTGAAATATCTTGACTCCAGGCTACTTTGTGTATGTTTTATAAAACCCATAAAGCGATTGCCGTCCAACTCGGGAATGTATTCTAGACCTCTGGCACAGCAGTCACGCAGCGACTACTAGACTAAGGAGGCGGGTGTACGGAATAGATGGGATTTATCAAATGAAAAATCTTAAATTATGAAGGCTTAAGGCTAATATATATTTTGTATGTATACTTGGCCCCAAAGACTTGGTAATTAAAACGTTAATGATCCCTAAATTACCTATGAAAAAATTCCTTTCGCAATTTGTCTGACACGAAACAGCTCATTAAAAGGGGCTTAGCAAAAATTGCTTAATTATTATAGAAGTACGTCTCGTCTAGTATTGAATCTCGAATTTATGTTTTAGTAACTGGTGTTTACGAATTTTCTTCCAGTTTTTACTCTTTTTGAACTTTAGGAACTACAACTTGAGAGCTTATTTCCAGCACTGAAGGGTACCTCCACAAACATTGTTCTTGTACACAAATGACTAAAGATGTTGTATCTCACCGAAGCGGGGAGTCATACTTGTGTTTGTAGAAAACACATAGGTACAAAACAATTGACCAAACGCCCTGAATATTTGGGTTTAAAAAACGGTCCAAATTCTCATGCGAAAAGATAAACAAAAGTACCACAAACTATTCCAAGTAACGCTATGAAAACAGTTTTTTCAACTGAGTGCTTAGTGCGAGTTTTCGTGAATTTTTTTACGGACTCACATGAGAGCGCGTATACTAAGATTTGTATGGAACAAAAACAGCTCCACCTAGTGTCAAAAATTGGAACCTGTTTTTGTTCCATACAAACAGTGTTGCCAACAGTTGTAGAAGCTTACCACCAGAGTCAACTTTTAAAACCACCAGAAAACCACTAACAAAAATTTATCCCACACTTAAAATCACCAAATTCACCACTAAAAAAATATTGTTTATATTTTATTGTAACCTAAAACAATTTAATCATCCAAAGATGTAACTCGGCAACGATAGAAAATTAAAACAGACAAAGCATTACATCTGTTTAGCAATTCATCCGACCCGATCCGAATCCTTCACAAATTATAATCGGCGTAGTAGTTTCACAAATTGTTTAGTTACGCATTTGACCAATGAATGAGTACTTAATATAATTATATAGTAGTCGTTCACCTTTTTGTTTTGTAGATGCTTTTTTGACATTCCGTGAGACTTCAAATATCCATAGTAACTCCTTAAAGTTGTACCACAAAACTTACATTTCGCTACTTGACCCGCAGTACTTTCAACATTTCGCCACTAAATAGGGGACTTAAACCACCAGTATTAGTGGAAAATCCACTAAGTTGGCAACACTGCATACAAATCTTAGTATACGCGCTCTCATGTGAGTCCGTAAAAAAATTCACGAAAACTCGCACTAAGCACTCTGACCAACATACTGTACTCGGTTCTCGGAACTCGGTGACATTTCAGTGATTTCAGTGTTCCCGTATTTCCAGTTACTAGCAATTTGTGTGTGCTGGTGCTCTGCCTAAATGAATGTTTGTATGCCTTCAATGTAGACATTGTTGTGTATGTGAAGTATGGTTGAAGCTTACGTACATCCACTTGTGAGTGTTTTTTTGTTTTTTTTTAGAATAGAATAGAATATTTTTATTTTGCAAATATGGGTATACAAAAGTTCTTATAATTATAAAGTTCAGCCATATTTTACCATTCGGCATGCAAACATTATTACCTACTTAAACATTATTACCTACTATTAATCTATTATTTATTATCACAATATTATATGAGATCAATTAACTTACTACTAATTTTACAATTAAACATTTATACATATAAATTATAATTTTTCTGCTAAGAAATCTGATATGGTATAATAAATTTTATCATTTAAAAATTGGCGTAACTTTCTCTTAAACAGTGGTGTGCTTAAGTCTTTCCAGGCATTTGGTAACTTATTGTATATTATTGGGGCCATGCAATAGATACTGTTGCGCTTCAGACTCGTTTGACACGACACAATGCATAATTTGCTATTGTCTCGTCTATTCCTCGGACATACATCAGCTAGACGTTGGAAACGAGACGGATTTTGTTTAACAAACATAGCTACTTCGAAGATATAGATACATGGAAGTGTCAGGATTTTGTATTGCTTAAAATAGGGCACACAACTGTCTGTACTTTTGAGCTTAAACATGGATCTAATGCACCTTTTCTGAGCCTTAAAAGCTATGTCTCGATCAGTCGAGTTCCCCCAGAAAATGACTCCGTACCGTAAATGGGACTCAACTATTCCATAGTAAGCCGTAAGTAGCGCTTTATCATTCACTATGGAGGACAATCTATACAAAACAAAGGCGGAAGAGCTCAGTTTTTTACACAACATATCTACATGTGCCTTCCAATTCAAACTAAAATCAATTTGCAGTCCTAAAAATTTTGTATCACCCGCTTCCTCAATATTATTGTTTTTGTAATGTATGTGTAGAGTACTTCCTCCAGGAGTTCGCTGTCTAAAGTGCATTACCTTTGTCTTACTTAAATTTATATTTAAATTATTTTTGTCCAACCATCTAATTATTGAGTCAAGTGTGTTGTTAATATCATTTTCGTATGTGCTTATGCTTTTACAAGGGATCGTTACTGTGCTATCATCTGCAAACATTGTTATAGGTTGTTCAAGGGATAACGGCATGTCATTCACATATAGTATGAACAAAAATGGTCCCATAACGCTTCCCTGTGGTACGCCGAATGAAATTTTACGTTCACTTGATCTGACTATCTCTTCATGCTTATTGACTACATTAATGCGGCTAACCTCAGTAATTTGTGTTCTGTTTTCTAAATATGACTTAATAAGTTTGAGCACATTACCTCTAATACCATAATTTTCTAATTTATTGAGTAGCGTATTATAATGGACATAATCGAAAGCCTGAGTCATGTCGCAGAATAAAGCACAAATAGGGTTTCGTCTATCCATGTTACTAATAATATTATTCAAAAAGTCAAAGATTGCCATGTTAATGGTTCGGTGATGTCTGAATCCTTTTTGTTCTTCACAAAGTATATCGTATTTCTCCATGTAATTATACAATTCTTTATAAATGTATTTTTCAAATATCTTTGATATAACCGGTATAAGTTTGCTGTTTTTGTTTTGTGTTTTTGTTTTGTGTTTTGTGTTTTGTGTTTTGTTTGCTGTTCTATCATGAGATTGTCATTAACGAGCTTGACAGGCTCTAAGGTGCCTTACTATGTTGTGAACAGGAATAAATTTGAAGTATGCGAGTAATGATCTTATTAAATGCTTAACCAGATTTTTTTTCAAGTTTCTAATAAGCGCCTCAACTGCTGAGGAAACTGATTTATGAAAAAGTAACGATAAGCAATTTTACTTAAATTCAACCTTTATGTTGCGTATTTAAAATTATAAAAAAATGCTATCCATTTTCCCTTTTTGTTTCAACACCACTTAAAACAACGCTAACATTACAATTTTGTCAGCCGAACCGCACAAACAGACAATATTAGTCCAGCACTCGAGTGTGGTGGTCACAATGGCGAGCCTGACCAAACAAACGAACGCCTGCCTATAGCCTGTTACTAGTACTATATTTTTCAATCGTTTTCATGCAAATATGTGTGAAAAGTACATAATATACATACTTGTAAGTTAACCTGACTTTGAGTACTACAGGTAAACAAAAAATATCCTCTTTCTCCGAACCTTTTCCCAACTATGTTCGGGTCGGCATCCAGAGAATAATATTATTCTAATAAGCGAAAAGTATTATCAATCGGTCGAACCAGAATATTTTTTTTTTCTTCTGAATCTCTCGAACCAGAAAAAAAAACTTTTTTTCTCGTCAACGTTTCTTAAACGATTTATCGATCTATATTAAATTTAAAGAATGTATGTACATATATAATGTATATTGATTAATCAAATTCTAATTACAGGCACACTAATTGTAGATTCATCTTTTGCTTGACGTTGCGGATCATAATAAAAATTGATGTCAATTTTCCCTTTTTATTTCGACACCAATTAAAACAACGCTAACAGAAAATATTAGTCCAGAACTTGAGTGACGGTCACAATGGCGAGTTTGACCAAACAAACGAACGCCTGCCTATAGCCTGTTAGTACTGGTGAAAATACAGGCTTTTGCTCATCAAATAGATACAGGTCAAGAGGTAGGTAGTACTGTTATCGAGTTAAATATTGCTTTGTTTACGGCCGATATTTCAATTGCCAGAAAACTTTTATTTGAAGAGTTTTTGTACAGAAAATACATAATGTTATGTAGTTAAAAGTTTACTGAATAAAAAAATCAACACATTTTGCAGTATTAATCACTACGCCATAATGGTTACCTACACAAAAATATGTATTTTTAAACAATATGCAAATTGAACAAGTATTTATAAAAATTGAACAAATATTATGTAGTTCCAAACGCCAATATAAGTTACATAGTGTGAACAAAAATACGTGATAAACAAAATTACTACCAATGTGTTAGTAACGAATTGAATGACTTCACGGTAAGATTCAGGCGAAGGTGAAAACCTACCTAAGATTTTCTATTTTGACAATACAAAAAAAAAATACTTGGTACACAAAAATAACTTTTCAGCTTTGCGTGTCTTCAGAGAGAAAAGTAGGTATTAGGACAGTACTCGCTGGAGAAGTTACTGGCGTTACTGCAATCTCCGTTGAAGTCCCCGTTGAAACCCCGTGACTCTCAGTATGATTGGAAAAGACAAACTTACCTGGGACAGGGAAGTGGAAGGGAAAGAATCTGCCAACGACGCGACGCGGCACTCGATGCCGGCCAGCCAGCTCACACTTCCACACACTTCCTCCGCACTTGCTTCAGTAATGTCTTTTCACGAGTCAGGGTGATACAGGCACTAACGCTGACCGTTACGCTCACACTTCTAGCGAGGGTTTTTCATGGTTTTTTAATCGCGCGACGAACCGCGAGTGATACCAATATGTTTACATTCAGAAGAGAGAAAAACAAAAGCGAAACCCGTCATGTCAGGAAAAATAAAAATGACAGAAAATGAGGATTGACCAAGAAGTCTGTACAGTATTTGTGATTTAAATACCTAATAAAATGACAGTTATTGAATAAAATAAGAATGTAATTTTTAAAAAATGTAAAAGCCAGATATATAGATGGAGAAACTTTACAAAATTAATGTGTAACGATGGGAAATGGCAATCTAAAATAATAAATACTAATTAAATTAATAAAGATGTGACATCAAAAGTCCCAATTAACAGAATAATTGAAACAAATTTAAAACAAACCAGTCTTTAATTACACAAGTAGCAATCTTTAACAACCTCATTGTAAGTTAGAAATTACGATATCTTATTATAAAGTTTATAGAGATCCTTCAGACAAAGTAGGAAAAGTTACCAACAGGCTAACATTGTTTAAGACATGAAAAGATCAAAATAAACTTGCTCCTTCAAAGTGGTAACGTGGGTTCAAAAACAGGGCTCAACATTTAGTTAGTGTGGAAGGAACTGACTTTCAATGTTCTATTATTATTTTTGAAAGTTCACTATACATTACATAACTGTGAAAAAGGGACAAGTGTCTCCATTTTTTCGTACTTCTAATTTAAATTCGAGTGGTAGGTGATAGGTACCTAATCAAGCTTATTTGAGAAAGACGTGGCCATGTTTCTTTAATAAGTTTAGAGTAAAAACGCAAATTAAAAAAATAATAATGTGTATGTACATTCCCATTCTTTCGGATTCTCGTATTAGGTATATCCCCCATTAGGTAATATTAAATATAATGCAGTTTGTTTTGAAGTTTTCTAGTAGTCACCTGAATTTTTGACTCATGTATCATAGACCAGTGATAAATGATACTCATTTTTTTTAATAGGTTGAAAACATCACTTGTCTTGTCGATGAAGAGAATTTCTCTTTAAAAATAAATAAAATAAAATAAAAACTTTTTATTGCAGACCCACAAGTCCATAGAATGTTATATAGTAACTTGAAAAAACTTAAAACTAGTGTTAGTAAATACAATAAAAACATACTTTAAAATAAAACAAAAAACTTAAATTTATTTTATGGCATGGGCTCTGACCCAGTGTTGGACGTAACAAGAGTCCAGCCTATCCGCTATAACGGCCAGGATGGTGTTGGTGCTGGCGCGCAGCCTGCCGAGCGCCGCGGCATACCGCTTGCGGAGAACGGCGTGGAAGCCGTCCACGTGCGCGTCCGCGAACATGCCCGACGCACTGCACCAGCGCGGCAGCCCCAACAACGCCCTGAACGCGTTATTGTACTGAACTCGTAGTGCGCTCAACGAACGTTGCGTATAACGAGCCCACAGGCTGCAAGTGTAAAATGACGTACAGTGCGCTCTAAAGAGAGTTATTTTAACACTCGCCGCACAACGCTTGAACCTGTGAGCTATCATATTGCCTCTGATCGACGGCGCCCTACGCTCTCTATCCATGTCCTTTATTGTCTTTACATGTAACCTACATCCTACACTACTTTACCTTTTAAGTAAAACAGGCATGAAATATGTAAAGCTGTTACTTTAAAGGTCGCGTCACGACCTCTATAGTTCAACACAGTTTATCTCAGTCTTTTAAAAGTATTCACGGATCCCACACTACTATAAAAATAAGATGCCAGATCACAGAGATACAATTTATTCATTGTGCTGTGCACCTATACGTATAGCTACAACGTATTTAATTAATTGTGCTATGCACCTATATGTTTGGTACCTGAACTACAGCGCTCTCATACTAGAGGAATTTCCGCGCGTAGGTATATGCTGGATTTTTCCACGCGCGAATTAAAACCCCTTGACAAAAAACGTGTCGAGCGGTGTCAGGTTTCATTTTTTTAACGGCTTCAGAAGCGGTAGTATAATCAGTAGTCAATTTTCACTATTGTAAAAGCGCTCTTACTGAAAGATATCAAAGATCTACACAAACTACTAACATTTTTTAGTCAGTTTAAGTAAAGAAATAATACAAACTATATTTACAAACTCAAAACTACGTTCTACAACTAAAAATCTACCAACTAAATTAAAAAAGAAAAAAAAAAAAACAAGAAATATACGCAGGCTGGAACAACAAAGCTTGTGAAGTGTTAGTGTGTGTTCCGCCTCACCTGTATTATATTTAGCGCCGTTTCTACTCACTTCACGTCGTAAATACAAAATAGGCTAAATTCTGCGTGGCAAAGCTCGTCGACTACAAATGTTACGTAATTTTCAGTATTCAGGCCACATTACAGTCTGAATATTCAGACCAGGGGCTTCATATTTACATACTTTGTTCAGCTTCAGGAATTTGCTGGAAGTGCAATTTTGTTATGACCAGAAATAATAGTGGTATGATGTTTGACTGAGTTACGTTAACTAAGGCTCCACCAAATAAGAGGAGATCAGTTTACACTGAGATCAATTCTTATATTAGTTTTGAAAGACTTTTTTTTGCTTTAAAACTACTCATAGAATTCTATTAAATATATTTTCTTTCAAAATTAGATACGAAGCATTCCATTAACTTCATTACTTTAAAGTAAGAATCTCCCAGAAAAGTAGTGTCAAGTATAATAAAACTAGTTCTTAAGCAATGTAACTGAATCCGACATTGATCTAAAACTTTAGAGAACAAAAAAGCAAGCTCTTTACATTTTCTGCAACATCAGAAGTAAATGCATTTGAATGAATGCGAAACTCCTTTGAGTATCCGCAAACTGTGGACTAAATAGTCGGCTGATAGTTGGCTCGATTGTTGGAAAAAATATAATCTTAAGAAAATCGGGATCACAAAGTTTTTAGTCCATCTGATTCCTGCTAAATACCATGATTGTTAATTGAGCAATTAATGGCAGCTGGTAGCAACTAGGTAGTTACTTTCTAATGTATTTCCAGTTGATCTAGGAGGAGTGACAGCGATTGTGTCGGTCTCCTCACACTGGCCAAATATTCGTACCTAGACGTTGTTATGTAGGTACTGATTACTGATTTATTAGCCCAAACAAATTGTCGTCCGACTAGAAGTTTACAGTGTGCCCCTAGCCAGACACAAAGCTCGTGCAGAAAAAGTCTCAGATAATATTGTTAAAAACTTATCCCTGTGCTTGAGAATCGCGTCGGAGCATTTAATAGGGAACTATATTGATTAAAACTTGCCTTGCATAGAGAATGAACACCCTATTGTTGGTAAACAAGAATGGTTGTGAAGATTTTCATTTAAAATGTGAAAGCATAAGTGTGAAGGTGAAAAATAAGGACTCTTTATAAATAGAAGTACGCAATTTGGGTAGTTGTATTTCCTATGTATTTCCTTATGTACACTCTATGAACTCCCCTATGTACACTCTATGAACTTACCTATGTATTTCCTTATGTACACTCTATGTACTCCCCAATGTATTTCTTTATGTACGCTCTATGTACTCACCTATTTAAACTCAATGTACTCCCCTATGTATTTCCTTATGTACACTCTATGTACTCCCCTATGTATTTCCTCAAGTACACTCTATGTACTCCCCTATGTATTTCCTTATGTACACTCTATGAACTCCCCTATGTATTTCCTTATGTACACTCTATGTACTCCCCTATTTATTCCCTTATGTACACTATGTACTCACCTATGTACACTCTATGTACTCACTTATGTACACTCTATGTACTTCCTTATGTACACTCTATGTACTCACCTATGTACACTCTATGTACTCCCCTATGTACTTCCTTATGTACACTTCGTGTACTCCCCTATGTATTTCCATATGTACACTCTATGTACTCACCTATGTACACTATATGTACTTTCTTATGTACACTTGGTGAACTCCCTATGTACACTATGTTCTCCCCTATGTATTTCCATATGTACACTCTATGTACTCCCCTATGTATTTCCTTATGTACACTCTATGTACTCCCCTATCTATTTCCTTATGTACACTCTATGTACTCACCTATGTACACTCTATGTACTCCCCAATGTATTTCTTTATGTACGCTCTATGTACTCACCTATGTAAACTCAATGTACTCCCTTATGTATTTCCTTATGTACACTCTATGAACTCCCCTATGTATTTCCTTATGTACACTCTATGTACTCACCTATTTATTCCCTTATGTTACATAGAGTGTACATAAGGAAGTACATAGAGTGTACATAAGGAAATGCATAGGGGAGTACATAGAGTGTACATAAGGAAATGCATAGGGGAGTACATAGAGTGTACATAAGAAAGTACATAGAGTGTACATAGGTGAGTATATAGAGTGTTCATAAGGAAATACATAGGGGAGTACATAGAGTGTACATAGGGGAGTACATAGAGTGTACATAAGGAAGTACATAGAGTGTAAATAGGTCAGTACATAGAGTGTACATAAGGAAATACATAGGGGAGTACATAGAGTATACATATGGAAATACATAGGGGAGTACATAGAGTGTATATAGGGGAGTACATCATCATCAGCCTATCGCAGTCCACTGCTGGACATAGGCCTCTCCAAGTGCACGCCACTGAGATCGATTTTCAGCTTCTCGCATCCAGCTCCTGCCAGCCGTCTTGCGCAAGTCAACACTCCACCGTGCCTGAGGACGTCCTACACTACGTTTGCCGAGGCGTGGTCTCCACTCTAGAACTCGTTTACCCCAACGGTTATCGGTTCTTCGGCTAATATGGCCAGCCCACTGCCACTTCAGCTTGCTGATTCGGTGGGCTATGTCGATGACCTTGGTTCTCTGACGGATTACCTCATTTCTGATGCGATCCCTCAGAGAAATGCCGAGCATAGCCCTTTCCATAGCCCGCTGAGCGACTTTAAACTTGTGAACCAGCCGTACCGACAGTGTCCACGTTTCGGCTCCGTAAGTCATGACAGGTAGGACGCACTGATTGAAGACTTTTGTCTTTAGGCACTGTGGGATCGACGATGTAAGGACTCGACGTAGCTTCCCAAATGGAGCCCAACCCAACTGAATTCTCCTATTAACCTCGTCCTCAAAGTTGTTTCTACCTAACTGCAATGTCTGCCCGAGGTAAACATATTTCCGAACAACTTCGAGAACGGCGCCGTGTATCGCAATCGGTTCCGGTAGAACATGTTCATTGAACATGACCTTGGTTTTGTCCAAGTTCATCCGTAGGCCGATGCGTAGAGAAGATTCAGCCAGGTCGTTCAGCATCTGTTCTACATAGAGTGTACATAAGGAAGTACATAGAGAGTACATAGGGAAATACATAGGGGAGTACATAGAGTGTACATAGGGGAGCACATAGAGTGTACATAAGGAAGTACATAGAGTGTACATAGGTGAGTACATAAAGTGTACATAAAGAAATACATAGGGGAGTACATATAGTGTACATAGGGGAGTACATAGAGTGTACATAAGGAAATACATAGGGGAGTACATAGAGTGTACATATGGAAATACATAGAGGAGTACATAGAGTGTACATAGGGAGTTCACAAAGTGTACATAAGAAAGTACATATAGTGTACATAGGTGAGTACATAGAGTATACATATGGAAATACATAGGGGAGTACACAAAGTGTACATAAGGAAATACATAGGGGAGTACATAGAGTGTACATAGGTGAGTACATAGAGTGTACATAGGTGAGTACATAGTGTACATAAGGGAATAAATAGGGGAGTACATAGAGTGTTCATAAGGAAATACATAGGGGAGTTCATAGAGTGTACATAAGGAAATACATAGGGGAGTACATAGAGTGTACATAAGGAAATACATAGGGGAGTACATTGAGTTTACATAGGTGAGTACATAGAGCGTACATAAAGAAATACATTGGGGAGTACATAGAGTGTACATAAGGAAATACATAGGTGAGTTCATAGAGTGTACATAGGTGAGTGCATAAAGTGTACATAGGGGAGTACATAGAGTGTACATAAAGAAATAAATAGGAGAGTACATAGAGTGTACGTAAGGAAATACATAGGGGAGTACATAGACTGTACATATGGAAATACATAGGGGAGTACATAGAGTGTACATAGGGGAGTACATAGAGTGTACATAAGGAAGTACATAGAGTGTACATAAGTGAGTACATAGAGTGTACATAGGTGAGTACATAGTGTACATAAGGGAATAAATAGGGGAGTACATAGAGTGTACATAAGGAAATACATAGGGGAATACATAGAGTGTACATAAGGAAATACATAGGAGAGTACATAGAGTGTACTTAAGGAAATACATAGGGGAGTACATAGACTGTACATATGGAAATACATAGGCAGTTCACGAAGTGTACATAAGGAAGTACATATGGGAGTATATAAGGAAATACATAGGGGAGTACATAAGTAAGTACATAGGGCAGTACATAAGGAAATACATAGAGGAGTACATAAGGAAATACATAGGGCAGTACATAAGGAAGTACATAGGGGAGTATATAAGGAAATACATAGGGGATTACATAAGGAAATACATAGGGCAGTACATAAGGAAGTACATAGGGGAGTATATAAGGAAATACATAGGGGAGTATATAAAGAAATACAGAGAGCAGTACATAGAGTGTACATAGGTGAGTACAAAGAGTGTATATAAGGAAATACATAGGGCAGTACATAAGGAAATACATAGAGGAGTACATAAGGAAATACATCCATGCTCCAGCCTGATGTGGCTCTTTCCTCAAAAGGCCATTCCAGACCGCGTACATGGTGACACTCACACCTAATATTATTTGATTTATAACATGTTTGGACTTAAAAAGAGACTATGACCCTTGAGTTTGTTTCGGCATTTCTTCTCAGGGATCAGTCATTAGGAAATGCCGACCTCAGCGTTCTTAAAAATGACGTGTAAAAGTGATTTTATGTCCAACTTGCAAAATAAACGATTTCATTTCATTTCATTTCATTTCATAGGGCAGTACATAAGGAAGTACATAGGGGAGTATATAAAGAAATACAGAGGGCAGTACATAGAGTGTACATAGGTGAGTACAAAGAGTGTACATAGAGTGTACATAAGGAAATACATAGGGCAGTACATAAGGAAATACATAGGGCAGTACATAAGGAAGTACATAGGGGAGTATATGTATAAGGAAATACATAGGGGAGTATATAAGGAAATACATAGGGCAGTACATAGAGTGTACATAGGTGAGTACAAAGAGTGTACATAGAGTGTACATAAGGAAATACATAGGGCAGTACATAAGGAAGTACATAGGGGAGTACATAAGGAAATACATAGGGGAGTTAAATAAAGAAATACAGAGGGCAGTACATAGAGTGTACATAGGTGAGTACAAAGAGTGTACATAGAGTGTACATAAGGAAATACATAGGGCAGTACATAAGGAAGTACATAGGGGAGTACATAAGGAAGTACATAGGGGAGTATATAAGGAAATACATAGGGCAGTACATAGAGTGTACATGGGTGAGTACAAAGAGTGTACAAAAGGAAATACATAGGGCATTACATAAGGAAATACATAGGGCAGTACATAAGGAAATACATAGAGGAGTACATAAGGAAATACATAGGGCAGTACATAAGGAAGTACATAGGGCAGTACATAGAGTGTACATAGGTGAGTACAAAGAGTGTACATAGAGTGTACATAAGGAAATACATAGGGCAGTACATAAGGAAGTACATAGGGGAGTACATAAGGAAGTACATAGGGGAGTATATAAGGAAATACATAGGGCAGTACATAGAGTGTACATAGGTGAGTACAAAGAGTGTACAAAAGGAAATACATAGGGCATTACATAAGGAAATACATAGGGCAGTACATAAGGAAATACATAGAGGAGTACATAAGGAAATACATAGGGCAGTACATAAGGAAGTACATAGGGCAGTACATAGAGTGTACATAAGGAAATACATAGGGCTACATAGAGTGTACATAAGGAAATACATAGGGCTACATAGAGTGTACATAGAGTGTACATAGAGTGTACATAAGGAAATACATAGGGCAGTACATAAGAAAGTACATAGGGGAGTATATACGGAAATACATAGGGAAGTATATAAAAAAATACATAGGTGTACATAGGTGAGTACAAAGAGTGTACATAAGGAAATACATAGGGCAGTACATAGAGTGTACATAAGGAAGTATATAGGGCAGTACAGAAGGAAATACATAGGGCAGTACATAAGTAAATACATAGGGGAGTACATAGAGTGTACATAAGGAAGTACATAGTGCAGTACATAAGGAAATACATAGGGCAGTACATAAGGAAATACATAGGGGAGTATATAAGGAAATACATAGGGGAGTATATAAAGAAATACATAGGGCAGTACATAGAGTGTACATAGGTGAGTACAAAGAGTGTACATAAGGAAATACATAGGGCAGTACATAAGGAAATACATAGGGGAGTACATAGAGTGTATATAAGGAAGTACATAGGTGAGTACATAGAGTGTACATAGAGTGTACATAAGGAAATACATAGGGCAGTACATAAGGAAATACATAGGGCAGTACATAAGGTAACACATAGGGCAGTACATAAGGAAATACATAGGGCAGTACATAAGTAAATACATAGGGGAGTACATAGAGTGTACATAAGGAAGTACATAGTGCAGTACATAAGGAAATACATAGGGCAGTACATAAGGAAATAAATAGGGCAGTACATAAGGTAACACATAGGGCAGTACATAAGGAAATACATAGGGCAGTACATAAGGAAATACATAGGGAGTACATAGAGTGTACATAAGGAAGTATATAGGGCAGTACATAAGGAAATACATAGGGCAGTACATAAGTAAATACATAGGGGAGTACATAGAGTGTACATAAGGAGGTACATAGTGCAGTACATAAGGAAATACATAGGGCAGTACATAAGGAAATACATAGGGGAGTATATAAGGAAATACATAGGGGAGTATATAAAGAAATACATAGGGCAGTACATAGAGTGTACATAGGTGAGTACAAAGAGTGGACATAAGGAAATACATAGGGCAGTACATAAGGAAATACATAGGGGAGTACATAGAGTGTACATAAGGAAGTACATAGGTGAGTACATAGAGTGTACATAGAGTGTACATAAGGAAATACATAGGGCAGTACATAAGGAAGTACATAGGGTAGTACATAAGGCAATACATAGGGCAGTACATAGAGTGTACATAAGGAAATACATAGGGCAGTACATAGAGTGTACATAAGGAAGTACATAGGTGAGTTCATAGAGTGTACATAGAGTGTACATAAGGAAATACATAGGGCAGTACATAAGGTAACACATAGGGCAGTACATAAGGAAATACATAGGGCAGTACATAAGGAAATACATAGGGAGTACATAGATTGTACATAAGGAAGTATATAGGGCAGTACATAAGGAAATACATAGGGCAGTACATAAGTAAATACATAGGGCAGTACATAGAGTGTACATAGGTGAGTACAAAGAGTGTACATAGAGTGTACATAAGGAAATACATAGGGCAGTACATAAGGAAGTACATAGGGGAGTACATAAGGAAATACATAGGGGAGTATATAAAGAAATACAGAGGGCAGTATATAGAGTGTACATAGGTGAGTACAAAGAGTGTACATAGAGTGTACATAAGGAAATACATAGGGCAGTACATAAGGAAGTACATAGGGGAGTACATAAGGAAGTACATAGGGGAGTATATAAGGAAATACATAGAGTGTACATGGGTGAGTACAAAGAGTGTACAAAAGGAAATACATAGGGCATTACATAAGGAAATACATAGGGCAGTACATAAGGAAATACATAGAGGAGTACATAAGGAAATACATAGGGCAGTACATAAGGAAGTACATAGGGCAGTACATAGAGTGTACATAGGTGAGTACAAAGAGTGTACATAGAGTGTACATAAGGAAATACATAGGGCAGTACATAAGGAAGTACATAGGGGAGTACATAAGGAAGTACATAGGGGAGTATATAAGGAAATACATAGGGCAGTACATAGAGTGTACATAGGTGAGTACAAAGAGTGTACAAAAGGAAATACATAGGGCATTACATAAGGAAATACATAGGGCAGTACATAAGGAAATACATAGAGGAGTACATAAGGAAATACATAGGGCAGTACATAAGGAAATACATAGAGGAGTACATAAGGAAATACATAGGGCAGTACATAAGGAAGTACATAGGGCAGTACATAGAGTGTACATAAGGAAATACATAGGGCTACATAGAGTGTACATAAGGAAATACATAGGGCTACATAGAGTGTACATAGAGTGTACATAAGGAAATACATAGGGCAGTACATAAGGAAGTACATAGGGGAGTATATACGGAAATACATAGGGAAGTATATAAAAAAATACATAGGTGTACATAGGTGAGTACAAAGAGTGTACATAAGGAAATACATAGGGCAGTACATAGAGTGTACATAAGGAAGTATATAGGGCAGTACAGAAGGAAATACATAGGGCAGTACATAAGTAAATACATAGGGGAGTACATAGAGTGTACATAAGGAAGTACATAGTGCAGTACATAAGGAAATACATAGGGCAGTACATAAGGAAATACATAGGGGTGTATATAAGGAAATACATAGGGGAGTATATAAAGAAATACATAGGGCAGTACATAGAGTGTACATAGGTGAGTACAAAGAGTGTACATAAGGAAATACATAGGGCAGTACATAAGGAAATACATAGGGGAGTACATAGAGTGTACATAAGGAAGTACATAGGTGAGTACATAGAGTGTACATAGAGTGTACATAAGGAAATACATAGGGCAGTACATAAGTAAATACATAGGGGAGTACATAGAGTGTACATAAGGAGGTACATAGTGCAGTACATAAGGAAATACATAGGGCAGTACATAAGGAAATACATAGGGGAGTATATAAAGTAATTCATAGGGCAGTACATAGAGTGTACATAGGTGAGTACAAAGAGTGTACATAAGGAAATACATAGGGCAGTACATAAGGAAATACATAGGGGAGTACATAGAGTGTACATAAGGAAGTACATAGGTGAGTACATAGAGTGTACATAGAGTGTACATAAGGAAATACATATGGAAATACATAGGGCAGTACATAAGGAAATACATAGGGGAGTATACAAGCTGTTGATCTGCATCCGTGCCATAGTCAAGGAGGTTAAAATTAAATACGTAAATAATCGATTTGAATTACGGTAGGTGGGAAAAAGCTAATATGCGCTGCTTTTTTTGATGTTGTAATTTCATGGTATTTCAGAATTTAGCCCACGGTTAAACACAAATCATAACAGAATTGCCCCGCGGCCACAGTGTGTGCGTGATGGCAGCTATGTGTGCGTAGACAGAGAAAACTAATGTCTACGTGTGTGCGTGAGTGTCGATGTGTGAGTGTCTTATCTACGACATGACAGCGCGAGCGCGCGAGCGAGCGAGACCGAGTGATACGCGATAGCAATCATTTTACCTAAAGTTTCGAAAATCACCTTCATTATTGTCATTAACTTCGTTTTACTTTACTTACTAATTTTTGAGCATAAATTTAACACAGATATCTTATTAACTACAGTAATAAGCAATACTAGTGCGCGAAAGAAAGTTCACTAACATGTTAACAGCTGATTGATAAAATGTTCGTTTTGCTTTATCTTTCAGCATAAAGTTTTCGCAGTGATTTAGTTTTTATTTTTGAATTAAATTGGTTAATAATTAGAAATTTTGCTTCCTTCTTAACGGTCTTAGGACCTTGGAACACGGAAATCTTATTAATGACGTAATACTAGTGCGCTAAAGGAAAGTTCACTGACCTGTTAACAGCTGATTGATAACATTTTCGGTTTGCTTTAACATTCAGCGTAAAGATTTCGTAGTAATTTTGTTTTTACTTTTCGATTAAATTGGTGAAAGATGTGTTAGTTAAGTGTAGGCACGAGGTGATTCTTTCGGCTCGTAGGTATTATTGGCGTGGTTAAGAAATCAACTTATTTACACTAATAAAATTGATTAAGCTGACTACGTATTTACAAAATGTACAAATAAATAAATTACCTAGTTTAGTTACCCGGAGGTACTGTTCAAAGCTGTCACCTTCACACTCTTGGCACAATCGAGCACGACGAAGTAGCTGGTTGTCCTTCAGCTAACATAACACTATCACATTCGTTTTTAATGTGTCGAAAGCACTAAGTTAACGGTCCTAACACATAAGTCTGTCACATGACCAGCATGACCCTCCGTGATGAGGGTTCCCGGTCGGTAAACATTTCCCGGAACATAGGTAGGTATGTACGGCTGTCATTGCACATCCTTGGCAGTCGTAACGGGTAGTCAGAAGCCAGTAAGTCTGACACCAGTCTAACCAAGGGGTATCGGGTTGCCCGGGTAACTGGGTTGAGGAGGTCAGATAGGCAGTCGCTTCTTGTAAAGCACTGGTACTCAGCTGAATCCGGTTAGACTGGAAGCCGACCCCAACATGATTGGGAAAAGGCTCGGAGGATGGATGGCTGTTAGTACACTGTTGTCACTGATCGCATACAGGCGGACCATCGCCACCAACTCGTGTTCGTGTAGTTTTCCGTCATCTCGCACTTTGTACCTACACGTCGCGGAATTCAAAGCGCACGTACGCAGCAGCGGCGGCGACATCAAACACACTGCTTGCCGTCGGCGCTTGTTTGTTCCGGCTTCAAGGGCACGCGGGGAGCGGCGAGGCGAGTGTGTGGGAGTACTCGCACTGTGATTGGGTGAATTTGGGTAGGCTGGATGATCTACGATTTTTATTGAACGATCGTTGCGTATGCTTTGTGCATGTATCGTTTGCGTTTGTGTGAGTGCGCAGCGCGGTAGTAAGGCTAGTAACACACGCGCCGAATTAAAGTACGGCTGGGTTACACTGACGGATATACGTAAATAAGAAAAAAACATGAAAAAATTACCTACCCATTTTTTCGTTGATTTGGGTCGAGAATCATTAGCATATTTACGTCCTTGACTATGGCACGGATGCAAATCAACAGCTTGTATAAAGAAATACATAGGGCAGTACATAAGGAAGTACATAGGGTAGTACATAAGGAAATACATAGGGCAGTACATAGAGTGTACATAAGGAAATACATAGGGTAGTACATAAGGAAATACATAGGGCAGTACATAAGGAAATACATAGGGCAGTACATAAGGTAACACATAGGGCAGTACATAAGGAAATACATAGAGCAGTACATAAGGAAATACATAGGGGAGTACATAGAGTGTACATAAGGAAGTACATAGGTGAGTTCATAGAGTGTACATAGAGTGTACATAAGGAAATACATAGGGCAGTACATAAGGAAATACATAGGGTAGTACATAAGGAAATACATAGGGCAGTACATAGAGTGTACATAAGGAAATACATAGGGTAGTACATAAGGAAATACATAGGGCAGTACATAGAGTTTACATAAGGAAATACATAGGGCAGTACATAAGGTAACACATAGGGCAGTACATAAGGAAATACATAGGGCAGTACATAAGGAAATACATAGGGAGTACATAGAGTGTACATAAGGAAGTATATAGGGCAGTACAGAAGGAAATACATAGGGCAGTACATAAGTAAATACATAGGGGAGTACATAGAGTGTACATAAGGAAGTACATAGGGCAGTACATAAGGAAATACATAGGGCAGTACATAAGGAAATACATAGGGAAGTACATTTATTTTATTTTATTTATTAAGGCAAACCAACAACATATTCACAAAAACAAGTATAGTTACAAAATTTCTTACGTAAGTATTTACTGTGTGAATATGTCACTTCCAGGTAAGCACACCATTTACAATAAGTTACAGAGTTATACTTATTTATACAATTAGTGCAGTCAAAACTATGAGAAAAAAAAAAACAATCGGTATAAGTTAAATAATTAATTACAATACAAATTTAGAATAAATTACATTAAAGATAATTAATGAAATGAGTAGTCATGCTTTTTGAATGTCAATAATAATAATAGAAAGTAATATATCACAGAAGTCATAATATAATAAGATTGGTCAAATTAATTTCGAGGCAGCCGCTTACAAAGTTAAGTTTAACGTTAGGATTTTTGATTTAAATTGTGTTATAGTGTCAAAAAATATGTCGATATCGTTGTTCTCTGCGCATACTTTATTATATAGGGACATAATTCTTTTAAGTGGTGCATGCTGACCCAGGTTTGTGCGACTAGATTTTACAGCAAACGTTCTGGTGGTTCGCGCCTGGCGATGTCGACGTCTAGGAACGTCCACATTTACTTTCAAGACAAGGTCGGGAGTGGACAAAACGCCATTTACGATTTTGTATAGAGTAGAGAGATCGTGAAATATTCTCCGATTTTTAAGTGGATCTAGTTTAAAGTAACGCAGACGTTGCGTGTAACCAGCTCTAAATGGACACTGTTTATCTTTGAACCTTAGAAATCGCGTAAATGCTTTTTGAATTCTCTCTATACGGTCAATGTGCACAGCATAAGTAGGGTTCCAGGCTGGAGAAGCGTATTCCAAGACACTGCGCACTAACGTGTTATAGAGTATTTTTAATGAACATGTGCTCTTGAATTCTTTACCGATTCTTTTGATAAAGCCGACCATTTTCGTTGCCTTTTTTATAATATTATTGATGTGCGTGGTAAATGAAAGGTCACTGCTGAGTGTAACGCCTAGGTCTCGTATTTCGTTGACCTGTTGAAGAGGAGTTCCGTTAAGAGTGTACATTGATGTTATTTTGTGTTTCTTTCGCGTAAATGTTATATGGAAACATTTATTGGCATTCAGAAGCATCCCGTTTACCGCGCACCAAGTCTGTATCGAGTTAAAATCTGCCTGTAGTAGGGCAATGTCGGTCTGGGAGTTTATGTCTCGATAGATTTTCAGATCATCCGCGAACAACGAAAATTGACTGTGCTTAATATAATGTACTATGTCATTGATAAAGATGACGAAAAGAATAGGCCCGATATGAGATCCCTGCGGCACACCGGAGGTCGCTGTATATTCTGTAGATCGATACCCATTCACTACCACACTTTGCAATCGTCCGCATAAGTAAGACCTAAACCATTTCAGAAGTGGTCCATGTATACCGATGGCCTCCAGCTTCGTCAATAAGATTTCGTGATTTACTTTATCGAAGGCACAGCTGAAATCGGTGTAAATGGCGTCAACCTGACGTCCAGCGTCTACACTTCTGGAGATTTCATCAACATACGATACCAAGTTCGTGACAGTGGATTTGTTGCTGCAGAAACCGTGTTGCTGGAAAATCAGTTGTGATTTCACGTGCGATGTTAATATAGGACAGATCATTGACTTAAACAGTTTGGAGAATGTTGATAATATCGAAATAGGGCGATAGTTTTTAGTATCGGCACAGTCACCTTTTTTAAATATTGGAACCACGTTTGCTTTTTTCCATTCACTGGGAAATGTGCATGTTTCGAGGGATTTATTGAAAATTAGGGTTAAAGGATAAGCTAAGTTTTTGGCACATTTTTTTATAAACAGGGGTGGGAGTTCATCTGGTCCCGCACCTTTAGTTGCATCGAGCTTTTTTAGCGATTTAAGAACTTCTTTCTCAGTAAAGGTGACTCCGCTAAGTGTGTGTGTGGAACATTTTACGAGTAAGTCAGTTGTTGCTGCTGTTGGGGTGCTAGCAGACGTGGAGAAACTTGAAGAGAATTGAGTAGCAAACAGTGAGCATATTTCATCGCCTGTTATAGCTACTAAGTCGTTTAATTTCATTTCTGAGGGTATAGAATTAGGCTGTGATTTCTTTATCTTTACAAATGACCAGAATGCCTTTGGGTTTGCTCTTATGTTTTTTTCCACAGTATTAACATATTCTCGATAGCATTTCTTTAGCCGATCGCGCTCTGTCGTCAAGTATTCTATACTCAATTTTATCGCGTGGATTACTGTATTTTTTTAGACGTTGCCTTAACTTTTCCTTTTCCTTCAGGATCTGAATCAATGATTTAGAGTACCATGTTCGAAAACGATTATTGACGCGTTTCATCTTGGGGATATTTTTGAGTATTATTGACTTTATGTTTTCGTAGAGAGTTTTTATCATTGCGTCGACATTTAGACATGGTTCAAAAAGTCCCTTCCAATCGATCTCATTTAGTTCGTTATTGACAAGTTTGTAGTCGGCAGCCTTAAAATTAAATGACAGTGTTTTCTTAGGTTTTAAAGTTACAAATGCTCTGATCATAAAGTTAATTTCTAAGGGGGGGTGGTGACAATCTACTTTACTTATAGGAGAGACAGGCTTTTGAACAGTAACATTTAATATGTTTGAGAAAACTAGATCTAAGGTTCTATTGTTACTATTTTGTATAATATTATACTGATACAGATTATTCAGAGACATGAAATCAACAATAGAATATCCCAACAAGTTGTTGTAGTTCGATGGAATTGCTGACGTACCGTTATTGTTGCAGTTATCCTGCTTCTATTCGATAAAAGAAAGATTAAAATCACCTATAATTATTATATCTTCACCGACGGTTTCATTCACACTAGTTATTGAGCTCAAGAACTCGTCAAGATGCTGTTGCGTTATCGGTGGAGGTAGATATATAGCACAAATATTTACTTTCTTTCCCTCATTTAGTTTAACGCTCACCCAAAGATCTTCAAAGTTTGTTTCCCATTGGCACGCTCGGACGGAATCATATGCCTTAGATACTGCAATGAGAACTCCTCCTCCTCCCTTGCCAGCGAGTGCGCTAGAGGCCCTGTCTCTTCTATAGATAATATACTGCGAGTTAAATAGTTCGCCATCGCCTATATGGTCGTTCAGCCAGGTCTCTGTTAGCACGATGAGGTCATATTGGTTGATATTTACTGCCAAGTTGATGTCACTTAACTTTGTTCGCATCCCTCGGACGTTTTGGTAGTAGACATTGAATTTAAATTATCAACTCACGGGTTTAAACTCGGTCCAACTTACAACATGTTAACGCTTTGTAAGCTTTTAATATGAATAGCGCGTGCACCGTCATCTTTGCGCACCAGTACGCGTCCATCGCGGACCCAAACGTATTTGTAACCTTTTTCTCGGGCGACTTTTCTGACTTGTGCATGTATAGATTTATTGAGGGGAGACAAATGTTCGGAGACGAAGACAGGCGACTTGGTACCAGCGTAGCCCAGATGTCTGGTGTTTAGTTTATCAGCGCTGTTGGTGCGATTGAACTTAGTTACTAAGGCTAACACTTCGTCACGTTTCCTGGTGTTTTTTAATTTTACGATTATTGAGCGAGGGCGGCTGCTCCCTGAATCAAGTTTCTTGACCCGAGTTACTGAGGAAATATCGTCAGCTTGTATGTTGCAAGTTATAGTTTTTCCTAGTTGTATTACGGTTGTGATTAGGTTTTCAGCTTGGTTTTCAGGGATTCCGTTTAATTCTATGTTATCCTGGCGCGATTGCTGTTCTATAATGTTGAGCCTCACGGACAGATCGGTGACATTTGTTTTTAGATCCTCATTCTCTTTCTGCAATTGGGTAACAAGGTCTTTATTTTTGGCGAGTTCCATTTTCATATCGTCGAAGTCATTGCTCATGAACTGAATCGAGTCCTTCAGATCGTGGACTAAGTTAGTCAATTCTGACATCTGAGTTTCGAAATACAGTTTCAGCGAGGATTGTATTTGGTTAGTTACCACAGATTCTATGTCCTCTCGAAGTTTTGATAACAAGTCGACTAAATAAGGTTGCGTTATCGAGGTAAGATCGGTTAAATTATCTAAAATTTCAGCTTGTTTCTTGTAGCTATCGGATGATTCACTAAGCCGTGGTCGCTTAGGGCACCTAACGGAAACATTCTCGTCGTCACCAATGTTAATATTGCTATTTTCCTCTGAAGTAGATGATGTTAAATTAGGCTCCGCTGATTTGGGCATGGAGTTTTGCTTAACATTTGTTGGGGGCGAACGCTGCACGCGGGGCATCGTATTTTAGTGTTTACTAAATAATGCGCTAAATGGCTCGTCCACTAGATAAGCCGGAACTATATTATGTAGATGCGAATTCGTGCTTTATTCCTTGACGTTTAACTCGTACAATAGTATGCGTGGGCTGCTCAGGCGTCGGCGGTATGAAGAGCGGGCGCGCGGGAGGTATCGAGCGCTCCGCGGGTTGTCGTAGGTCCGGGTTCGTAGTTATTTGCAGAAATTTTTGGAATAGTTAAAAACTAAATTACCTAATATTATGCACCCAGGGGTTGTATAGGCGTCCAATTTTCGATCATCAATAGTTCACTTCACCAGCAATGTAGTAGCAACACTTTCAAGTACAAATAATCACTAATTAGAACGTTTACGAATCAAGTTTACGGAGCAAAGAAAAAACGATCTTTCTCGCTTGAGTGTCGGTAGTCGGAGGTGAGTACATAGAGTGTATATAGAGTGTACATAAGGAAATACATAGGGCAGTACATAAGGAAATACATAGGGGAGTATATAAGGAAATACATAGGGGAGTATATAAAGAAATACATAGGGCAGTACATAGAGTGTACATAGGTGAGTACAAAGAGTGTATATAAGGAAATACATAGGGCAGTACATAAGGAAATACATAGGGGAGTACATAGAGTGTACATAAGGAAGTACATAGGTGAGTACATAGAGTGTACATAGAGTGTACATAAGGAAATACATAGGGCAGTACATAAGGAAATACATAGGGCAGTAAATAAGGAAATACATAGGGGAGTATATAAAGAAATACATAGGGCAGTACATAGAGTGTACATAGGTGAGTACAAAGAGTACATAAGGAAATACATAGGGCAGTACATAAGGAAATACATAGGGGAGTACATAAGGAAATACATAGGGCAGTACATAGAGTGTACATAAGGAAATACATAGGGCAGTACATAAGGAAGTACATAGGGGAGTATATAAGGAAATACATATGGCACTTCATAGAGTGTTCATAAGGAAATACATAGGGCAGTTCATATAGTGTACATAAGGAAATACTTAGGGCACTACATAGAGTGTACATAAGGAAGTATATAGGGCAGTACATAATGAAGTACATAGGGCAGTACATAAGGAAATACATAGGGCAGTACATAAGGAAATATATATGTACTCCCCTATGTATTTCTTTGTGTACACTTCTTGAACTCCCTATGTATTTCCATATGTACACTCTATGTACTCCCCTATGTATTTCCTTTTGTACACTCTATGTACTCCCCTATGTATTTCCTTATGTACACTCTATATACTCACCTATGTATTTCCTTATGTACACTCTATGAACTCACCTTTGTACGCTCTATGTACTCCCCTATGTTTTTCTTTATGTAGGCTCTATGTACTCACCTATGTAAATTAATGTTCCTATTTTCGTATCATTCTATTGTAGAAATCTTCCAGTAGATTCGGTTGTTTTTGCTAGAGATGTATGTTTCCCAAGGGACCTATTAGTTATGGAATTTCCCTTGGCAGTAGGTAGATATTTACTTTCAAGAAACATGAACTGTTTTGATAATGTGCTCGGAATAACATCTACGTATTTATGATTTTCTAAGACTGTATATACGTAGGTATATAGTCTGTGTATTACTTAGAACCTTTAATTAGTGTTTCTCTGACAACGGAGGCTTAAAATAGGGTACATTAGCGTCAACTTCCATTTTTGGTCTAATGGTATAATGGAAAGCAAAATGTAAAGTCTTAGGGTGCGTCCACATCTGGCGAATGCGCCGCGAATGCGCAGCACGCGAACCGATCGCGAGCTGTCCGCGAGCTGCGCGCGTGCAGTCACTGCAATAGTTCGGTGCGCCTCTTTAGCGCAACTCACGCAAGGCTCGTATAGAGCGCGCGAGCGGCGCGCGATCTGCGCGCAATCAGTTCTCGCCCTTACAGTTCCGTATATTGGCTCAGTACTATGGAAGATGGCAGACGTCGCGCGCCGCCTGCGCGCCGCTCGCGTGCGGCGCTTAGGTCGCGCGCGAGCTGCGCGCGGGCGGCGCAGAAGCGGCGCACGAACAAAAATGCACGCGCGCAGCTCGCGGACAGCTCGCGATCGGCTCGCGTGCTGCGCATTCGCGGCGCATTCGCCAGATGTGGACGCACCCTTATGTAGGTCAACAGAATGACAGAGTAAAATATATATTATTCATACAAACAGAAAAAAACTGCTAAATCTATGCATTACTTACAGACCCCTATCTCAGTCAAGGCAATCAAGTCCGTGTATTTTTTGTGCCATGACCCCGAAATTGAACGTCCGCGACGCAAAAAGGGATTTTCTGGGTAAACAAAAAATCAAAATGGGGTTCTTGACGCAAAATATTATTCAATGAAATGAATTTACGAAACAAAATGAAGGGACGGCTATTTTAAGGAGCAATTTGAAGGGTACAGGATTCAGGAAGTTTAGTTAGCGAACTTTGAAGAAGACGAAAGAACGATATTAATTGATAAATTATCTTTAACATTTATGTATTCGAAAGAAATTTTTAAATAGTACGTCTAACATATGTACATTGTAAGAAGTTTTTCAAACTTTGTATAATCCAGAGACTTGTTGGCACAAGAAGACATTTTAAAAGCCTCAATAACTTTGTGAAAACAAAGGTCTTTCTAAATGATACCCTGGTGCGCTACGCAGTTCCAGCGAGATGCGAGTGAAACCGCTGGCGGAAGCTAGTGTTATAAAAGCTAAAGAACTTGTTTGTAGGCGCCTATCTCTTAGTAAAATTGCAAAAAATCGTTATTAAATAGCTCAATTTCATCCTCGTGCACGACTTTCCTCTGGGACACAGTCATAGCCACGGGAAACAGGTAAGCTTATATTCCATTATTTCATCAAACACCTATTCTTATAACCTCCATTCATTCACAAAAACGTATGACATGTCATTAAATTCACATCTTTTTTATCCGTTATCGAAATAGTTAGTACCGCCTGCCTGGAACATATATACATACATACAATTCCATAAATAAAATCTGTGGTGTTAAGGCAAAAGGGGATGAGTCAAAAAACACAACTTTTCACCAGGGGCTAATAAAAAAAACGCGTGTTTGTTTTGTAATAAAAATGCAGTTTAACCAAAAGTGTATAGAAATAATTAACACAACTCTGTTTTAATATTCATTTATTAATTTAGTCGTCTTTTATATGTACCCAAAAAGTATTTTTATTTCTTAATTATTAAAATAACTGACATATCTCCTTTTTCCATAACACGGTACAAATTAAAAAAAAATCCTAGAACGACTCGTCTCTTTATTTGCTATTATTATTTACGTATATACCTTTTTTTTTGGCAGGGGGGAAATCCTCATGGACTTCCCTCCACCTGGGGTGGGTGGAGGGGGTGTGCCGAACTCTTACCGGCTAAAAACCCACCCAGTATTGCCTTCAATTACCTATTGTCGAGGGCACGGGTATCGCCAAAGCATTCTTCCGCACCCCCGACAGGTATTGGCCCCCCAGATGTTCAAAGGCGGGCCTCGTCATCCGCTGTGGCCGTCACCCAGCGGCCACAGCAAGCTCCACTAAAAGAGGCGCTCGGAACACAACGCCACCGTTTCGAGGCCTGTTTCTGATCGGACGACAGACGCCCCTAGTTTGTCGACCGCAGGCCGCGCCCTATGGTGGCCGGAGATCAGTCAGCCTGCGACGTCCTCCACGTCTGCTGCGGGCGGGGAGAGAGGAAGCAGCTTCTCTCTCCCTTTCCGCCGCCTCCTTTAAAACCATCACATCCTCACAAAAGGAGGCGACGGCGTTCCATCCATCTTCGCTGCCGACCATGCAGGACACGACAGCCGGCAGCGAAAGACTTCCCGCAGCGTCTACTGCTGCCGCTAGGTCACGGCGCTGCGTTGCCCCAGATGCCACAGTGGTGGCATTCGGGCGTGGGCTCCCGACCGATGCGACACAGGAACTTTCGGAAACACCCATGTCCGGTAAGGACCTGTGTCAGCCGGAAGCTGAAGGCGCCGTGGCGTCCCTCCAGCCACTCCTTCAGTATGGGCCTTACCGCCGCGAGAGCGGCGTGCCCTGCCGTGGGTCACGCAAGTCGCTGCTCCCATTCCGCAATGAGGTCTTGGCCGAGCTCTGCCCTGCGCACCTCAACTTGCTGAGGCACGAGGCGCTCGGCCCGCCCCACCGCTTCCTCGCGCCATGTATAGAGTGACGCGAGGGCTGTCGGTCTCGAAGTCCCGGGATCCGGCTAGGAGGCATGCAGCTTCGAAGGAGATCGTGCGGTATCCTCTTATAACCCTGATGGCCATCGCTCGCTGTGGTCTTCGCAGCACTGCAAGGTTGCGGGCCGTCAGGGTGTTCGCCCATACTGGCGCGGCGTAAAGCGCCATCGCCCGCACGACCCCCATATAGAGCCTCCGGCAGGAGGTATTGAGTCACCTGAGGTTGGGCAATAAGCGTGAGAGCGCTGTAGCTGCGACCATCAACCGAGGAGCGAGCCGCTGGAAGTGTGGCCCGAAGTCCCAACGACTTTCGAGAACGAGTCCCAGGTATTTCATTGTCGGCTCCACAGCGATGGTAACCCCTCCCACCACGATACTGGACCCCGGAGGTGGCTTCTTCCTTGGCCCATGGAAGCAAAGGGCCTCGGATTTGTGCAAGGCCACTTCGAGGCCAAGACCTACCCATGACCTGCGCGACACTGGCTGTGGCCCAAATGGCCGCCTGCCGGTACGCCTACCCATGTGCTGTGACTAGCGTGTCGTCAGCGTAGCATATCACGCTGACGCCGTGGAGAAGCGCACCGCGCAGGACCCAATCGTAGCCAAGGTTCCACAGGAGAGGGCCGAGAACCGACCCCTGAGGAAGAGATGTTCTGACGACTCCATCCTTCTCGACCCGGGTACACAACAGCTCTTTCGGATAAATAGGCCCCGATTATGCGACGGAGGTACCCTGGCACTCCATGATAACGGAGCGCCTCCTTTATGATATTCCAGGGCAGGGTGTTGAACGCGTTAGCGATGTCATGCGACACCGCCAAAACCACCTCGCCCCGGTCAACTGCTTCCTCCGCCAGGACCGCCAGGACCCTCACGCGCATGCGTGGAGGAAGCAGTATAGCGTCAACTGTTGAACGCCCTTTACGGAAACCATACTGGTTGTCCTGCAGATCCGAATCAGCTCATAATTTTAAGGTTTTAAATCCATCATACTTACGTTAAATCGAACTTGTTAATCCTATTCATTTCTGTAGGTTTCAACACTCAAATTACCCACGTAAACCATAATTTTAGGATTTTTTGCACCGTTGCACTAGTAAAAAGACGTCAACTTCGCGCGCGAAATGCAACTAACGCGGAACGACGAATATGAATTTAGGCACAAGTCGACTTATCTCATTATACCTAATTTTATAAGTAAAGGATCACGTATGCAATAAGAAGATAACTAGACAAAACTCTTTTTTACTTTTTAGGTTTTGCTATTTATGACTAGACTCGTATTTTTTATTTGAGATTCACGAAATAAAATACATTATATTGACTTATCTCCTTTTTACCATGATAGTTCGTAAAATTTTGTACCCAACTGTGTAATTAACTCATTTTTCACAATTTCTGACTTATCCCCTTTTGCCTTAACACCACAGAAATATTCGTTTAATCCTGGGAAGGAAATTGGATTTTTCTTTTATTGTAATATATGCATCTTTTGATGTCAGCCATCTTAAAACGAATTCCGTGGAAGTGTGACAGGCGGAAATAATTGCCATTTCTTTCTCGCGAAACACAGGACATTATGGTATTCAGGATTTTTATGAGCGGGTTATCAAAGGGTTCTTTTGCTGATTAAAAAGATGTTATCTTAAGTTATTTTTGGATAGAATAGTAGTAAACGAAATCTTTGTTTAAAAGCAATAGTTGTTAACGGTAAATGTGGCATCGGCTTTCTATCCTCGATTAATTATTTTTCAGACATTTCGAATTCAAAAACATTAACGACTGTACCTATAGTTTGGTCAGTCATCGTCATTATCAGTATATAGTCTCAGTCAAATACGTAATGTGGATTTGCTCATATTATCCTGACATATTTCGCCATTACGATACAATTTCACCAGACAATCGCAACTCTGAACTTTATCAATATCATTGTTATGCCAGCAGGATTAGATGAGAAACGTTGTATTAACAACAGGTACTGATACTATAGAAATAACAAACGCACTTCCAATCTCAGAATTCAATCACGCAAATTAATTGAATTAATGTTTTCTATCGTTGTTAGTCAATCATGATAATACATTTCAATGAATTTATTTTGAAATCACGAATTCCCGTAGTGTTTTGTTTAGAACTTAACTTCGAGAATGAAGTAAGCACAAACAAGATACATTGGTTTCTGATTCTATCATGTTCCTCCTAGTGGTATTTGTGTATCAGGGCTGGGGTAATTCTTTCGACCTATTGCACACCACCACCTACATTTTTATGCTAAAAGTTTCAACCAGCTTTTTAGATGTTAACTCGCAAAGCTCTTTAACCCCTCTGCTCGACAAGATTTTGACATATGACTTTACCGTTGATTCGGCGGGATATTTTGAATCGCGACATGGAAGTCAAAAATTTGTACTAACTTTCAACACATGAATTCTAAGTCCGTAATGCCTGATCAGAAGTATTTTAACTATAACTTTAGAGCTCACTTATTTGACAACAACGTGCAAAGGTCAAATGGGGTCAGTTAATTCAGAAAAAGATAATAATTACGGTGTTTTTAAGTCTATCGAAAAGTTAGGCATTTCAAATTTGGTGAAAACTTACCAATAAGTAATCGCATCACTTTCTCAAACACAACACAAACGTCATATTTATAACATTTTCAATCCGTTGCAATACATTTCGTGCACTTATTTATGTTCAATAACTAAAAAATCAGCACATAAAATACACAATAAAAATGAACAATTTACAAGATCAGTCAAGTCACAGACAAGTAGAGTTTGGAATGGAGTATTTTTTTTTTCAATCAGCGGTGTGCATTCGATACCTAAATCGGAAATTTATTATAAATAATCGAATACCAATTTTATATATACCTATTTTTTAATAGCAACTTATTTCAATTTTATTTATTAATTTTAAATTATAGGTTCAATTTGTTTTTGTTGTTAAGAAAAAAGATATTTAAGTTTTTAGCATTAAATTTTTATATGTATTATTTATTTTGGTGTTGCGTCATTCGTAATAATTTTTAACTTTAATTGAATTTTTATTACCTATTACGGAATTTTAATTTATTCTTATATTATTTCTCAACAATTCTAACATTTTTGTTTCGGCGGAGGGTATGCGGGTGTTCTGAAATATAATGCAATTTGTAACTACCAAAGGTATGTACTTATTTGATGATGAGAAACAATAATAATAATTGATTGATTTGCCCCGCAGGGCATCTGAGACGGATGACGGGGAGTAGCGACCCCGCGGGGCTATATATCCGAGTGCTCCAGGGAGAGTATACTGTCCCCCATCTCCGGCTTGTTGAGTGAAGCATGACGGGGGAGAGGTCTCCCGCCTCTTGGCTTGCCTTCACCTGCCGGTCAGAGTGCAGTCGCTAGAGTAGGGTTAGCAGCCCGCTCGGAGGGTAGGTGCCTCGTGGTAAGTGGCGAGTGGGCCGGTGATGCTGGACCCACAGGGAGCGCGTGATCTGCGTTTAAAGTCCGCCGAGGTATCCTCACCCTTCAGCCGCTCATGTACCTGTTGCCCTCTTGTTGCGATTTAGCGACTGATTCCCGGGGGCCCAGTAAGTGAGTTGGCGAGTCTCCACCTGCCATTTTTACGTGTATTTATTACATTGTTATCGGCAGGTGCCATAGTTCCCGTAGTTTCCCCATTCCTAGTCCACTAGCATCCCATCACAATAACCCAAGTAGTTTTCATCCATAGTTAGCAATAGTTTAGCACAGAACCGGGCATTGTCCTTGGGTACATTTCTATAGTGTATACAGGGATAATCGTCGGTTTTGTGTCACCATTTCATTAAAGTTGTCTCAAAAGGGCTTCAGCGTGTTGGCTTCGGCCCCACGTTCGCCTTCCAAAAATCCGGGACTCTGTAGTCCCGTGGTCGGTTAGAGACATAATAATTGATTGATTTTAAAGTCACCAAATATTTTTAACCGAATCCCAAAAAGGAGGTGGTTCTCAATTTGGATGTTTGTTTTTGGTCGAAAGGGTATATTCCCCATATTTGTTATTAGGTCCAGGATCTGATGATGGAAACCTTGAGAAATCGAGGGCAGCTCTCGAAAATTGTAAGCATAGATAAGGTTATAACTTGACACTCAGATGTATATCAGGGCCCCGATTCTCCTAATTTTACTTAAGCGTCATACGATTCACGTTCGACTCGGTTCGACTGAGATCCAATCCCGACTCGATTACGATTGAAGCGTATGTGGCATTCCGCTATTTTTTCTCTGAAATAAACGTTTTTATCCTTTTCTGTCATTCAATAATGAATCATTTTGTCTGCAAATGATTTACGATTGCAAAATGATTGTACAGCAAACTACCGTATAGACCAAAATCACCAAAATAGCATACCAATCGCACACCAATCAAATGTCAATCGAATACGATTGGTCTTTTATTAGTAGCAGAATGCCCGATATGGTTAAAACTGCTATTGCGATCATATTGCGATTCGATTTCTATTCGATTTTGTCATTATTAACTTAGGAGAATCGGGCCCCTGATAACACTATGAGACAGTAAAGGTTTGGAGCTGACCTGATGATGGAGACCAGAGAAGGTCGAGGGAACTCGACAACCGTACTTCTCTCGTCTCCATCTCCTTCACTGTTGCAGAGGCCTCGTAAATACGAATAATATAAGCACAAACACAAGAAAGTTTAAATATTCAGTTGTCGAGTTCCCTCGACCTTCACTGGTCTCCATCATCAGGTCAGCTCAAAGCCTTCACTGTTGAATAGTGCTACCAGGCAAACACCTGAGTGATAAGATTTCAACCTATGTATTTCTGCAACTTTCGAAAGTCGCCCTCGATTTCTCAAGGTTCCATCATCAGATCCTGACCTAATGATAATGGGACCACCTCGGAAGTACACGCTATCAAACAAAAAAAGAATCATCAAAAAAAATTAAACCGACTTCCCAAAACACTAAAAAGCAAAAAAAAAAAACTATTTTTAGGTGCATCGGCCTAGAATTCGGTGTCTAATGGATGTTACTAAGTTAATTTTGCCACCGACTTCTAGGCCGATGCACCTAAAAATAGTTTTTTTTTTTTGCTTTTTAGTGTTTTGGGAAGTCGGTTTAATTTTTTTGTAAAAAAGTTTTTTATTTAAAGCTTTTCAGTGATACGTATAGTTGTCACTATCCATACAAGTGGGAAGTTCTCATCAATACAAAGAATATAAGTCCAAATACGAGGTATTTTACATATTCAGTTGTCGAGTTCCCTCGACTTTCTCTGGTCTCCATCATCAGGTCAGCTTCAAACCTTCACTGTTGCAAAGGTCTTGTCAATACAAATGATTTAAGCCCAAACACGAGGTAGTTTACATATTCAGTTGTCGAGTTCCCTCGACCCTCTCTGGTCTCCATCATCAGGTCAGCTCCAAATCTTCACTGTTGAATAGTGCTTTTAGGCGTACACCTGAGTATCAAGTTTTTACCCTATGTATGCCTACAACTTTCGAAGGTTGCCCTCGATTTCTCAGGGTTCCCATCATCAGATCCTGACCTGATGTCTATGGGACCACCTCGGGAGTATATCCTATCAAACAAAAAAAGAATCATCAAAATCGATTAATAACTGGCGGAGTAATCGCGTAACAAACATACAAAAAAAAAAAAAAAAAAAAAAAAATACGGTCGAATTGAGAACCTCCTTTTTTGAAGTCGGTTAAAAATCGATAAATAAATGGCTGAGTAATCGCGTAACAAACATGCAAAAAAAAACGGTCGAATTGAGAACCTCCGCTTTTTGGGAAGTCGGTTAAAAATAAGTCGGCGGCGGCCATCTTTCCATCTTGGACCAGCTTTCGATGAACAGCGAACTATTTGCCCCTTCAAACAATAAAATCGTCATAAAATTTTGCGATAACTACACCTAACTACGGCTCTCGTCAAATAGCTTTGCCGCTCAGTTAAAAAGTTGGAAGTGACGAATCGCCATTAAGTTTGGCAGATCTACAGGAATCCTGCACATAAAACACCCGAAGAATAAGTCTTCATTTGCCGTCTTCAGAAACCCTAAAAACCGAAGATTTTTTTTTATTCCGGCTACAACGTATTTTCTACCACTGATTTTCTAGCATTTTTTTCAAAATAAATTAAGTCATTTTACTTTTCCTAATTTATTTTCAGATTATGGTAAGTATACAAAAGTGCAATTTAGTAATATTATAATATCAAATAATATAAAATTATTAAATCGATTCTTTATTTTAACGAATCGGATCATTCGATGCAAAACTTCTATCACCGTCGCCATCTTGTCTATGCGTCTTCAAATTTAAAAAAACAACTAATGTAAACAAACATGGCGAGTTCGATCAGAATTCCCGGTAATTACGATTGGATTTTAAAAAGGTATATTTCTAACGGGATGCTAAATATGAAAGGTTTGAATGTGTAATAATAATTTAAATTTATTTAGTTATTTTATTTAGTACTCACAAATGTGGTTTGATTGGAAAGAAAATAAATATGAGCGTAAATAATTAGGAAAGTGTATGACTGATTCGCAGACCCCAATTGGGGTCTAAACCGAGCTTACGGTGACATTGATGTTCAGACCCCGATTGGGGTCCGCTACGGATTTGACGGTTAAGTAAATATTTGCATGCATAACAGACGATATACCGTCATTCCTTCATAATAGTCATATTAATGTGACTCTTGGGTACTCAATAGGGACATAATTTATCCACGTGGATACGTAGGTAGATACCTACTATGTGCATTGTGAAATACAATGGTACGTCTAGTTCCCTAGGGCTGAGTTGGTTTGCACGGCAGTAGTGTGGTGCAAGTTACGAGCGAATGGAATGAAGTGTGATAACTAAACACTTAACAGTGGGATATTGAAAAACTTAATATTATTTAGGTAAAAGTTGGGATGATTGAAGGATGAATGTGAACGAATGAGACATCAGAAGAAAACATGGGCTAATTTATATCCTGTATAAAATGTTAGGGATCAACTAGTGCTTAGTACTTGAAAGTATGTCTATAAATTATCTAGAAAATAAAAGATTTGTGTGTGTTCCTTGGAGTGCCTTGGACTGGGTAGACAGTTTCAACTACGAGTAAAGTTTTACATTTTGTGATGGATTTCTATCTAAGTAGAAGGTTATTATTTGAAACACGTTGAAACCGCTATCGCTCGTGACTTGTAAACCAATAAGAGAAACAAGTACATTTTATAAGGAAGGATACAAATGTCCACAAAGGGAGCGTTTGAAAAGTGAATTTTTCATTTCTGTAACGCTATTACTAACCAGAACTGAAGTTATTTAAAAAAAGAAATGCACCTCCATTTTCTTCCTTTCTTTTTGAATATTTTATTTTGTAGGTAATGAATTATTCATATATATTTTTTTATCAGCCTGTTCTGTCCCACTGCTGGGCAAAGGCCTCCCCATTTCATCTCCACACCTCTCGATCATCCTTTGAATCTTCCCCCCAATTAGGGTTGTAGGCATCCAGGTCGTCCAGCCATCTCTTCCTGAGCCTACCCCGGCTGCGATGGCCATCCCGTTTTAGCCACTGTGTGACGACGTTGGCCCATCTATCTACACTTTTGTCAGTGGACATTTAATATGGACGGAATAAAGGATCGTTTCATGAAAGGGGATTTTTTCAACGATGCCAGTTATACACTAAATGTAAGTACGATTTGAATGCGTATCTTAAAATCATATTTTGTGACGAAAATATTATACTTCTCAGTAGCCTATACGGATTAAACCAAACATGGAAATGGAGTAACATTTCTTTGAATAATTAGTAGGTATAACAATCGACAGACAAGCGCGCAGGCAAAGCGGAAAAAGTGTTTTATGAAGAAAAAAAAATATCCCATTATTCATAGAATTCACAATCAGCATAAGAACGAAATATTATGAAAATGTTGAGTATGTAAAGAGTTTTAATGAACATAGAATGACATTTTTAAATTCATTGGAAACCCTATTTTTATTTTTAATATACTCTCAAGCAAGTTCATATTTATCAAGAGAACGACAAGAATTCTCTTCAATAAAAAAAATTAAACCGACTTCCCAAAACACTAAAAAGCAAAAAAAAATCTATTTTTAGGTGCATCGGCCTAGAAGTCGGTGTCTAATGGATGTTACTAAGTTAATTTTGCCACCGACTTCTAGGCCGATGCACCTAAAAATAGATTTTTTTTTGCTTTTTAGTGTTTTGGGAAGTCGGTTTAATTTTTTTGTAAAAAAGTTTTTTATTTAAAGCTTTTCAGTGATACGAATAGTTGTCACTATCCATACAAGTGAGAAGTTCTCATCAATACAAAGAATATAAGTCCAAATACGAGGTATTTTACATATTCAGTTGTCGAGTTCCCTCGACTTACTTTCTCTGGTCTCCATCATCAGGTCAGCTCCAAACCTTCACTGTTGCAAAGGTCTTGTCAATACAAATAATTTAAGCCCAAACACGAGGTAGTTCACATATTCAGTTGTCGAGTTCCCTCGACCCTCTCTGGTTTCCATCATCAGATCAGCTCCAAATCTTCACAGTTGAATAGTGCTTTTAGGCGTACACCTGAGTGTCAAGTTTTTACCCTATGTATGCCTACAACTTTCGAAGGTTGCCCTCGATTTCTCAGGGTTTCCATCATCAGATCCTGACCTGATGACTATGGGACCACCTCGGGAGTATATCCTATCAAACAAAAAAAGAATCATCAAAATCGATTAATAACTGGCGGAGTAATCGCGTAACAAACATACAAAAAAAAAAAAAAAAAAAAAAAAAATACGGTCGAATTGAGAACCTCCTTTTTTGAAGTCGGTTAAAAAATAAGAAAATAACTGAACGATTTCTCTAAGTAAAAACTACCTTTAAGTAAGTATTTTCTGATGAAACTTCAGTATGATGGATAAACTAGAATTCTAAACAAATTGTTTGAATAATATTGAAATAGAAGGTATTTTATGTATTTGCATTACATTTTGCTTATTTGATTCGAAGAAATTGAAATCGTTTTTTTTTTACTCAATACTCAATACTCAATTCTTTATTGCATTCCACAATGTAGGTTTAGGTGGTAAACATTTATTTGGTAGGTAACAATTATGGACCCTGTCGGGCACAGCAAAAGATATCTATACATATAATAAATCTGTAAAAAAACTGTGTCTGTACATTGAATATATTAAAAAAATAATAATTGGGTGGGGTTTAGAAACAGTAATGGAGCACAAATCCAAAAAAAAAATTCTGTCTGTTTGTCTGTATGTCTGTATGTCTGTATGTCTGTATGTCTGTTTGTTTGTACACGATAATCTTCGGAACTACTGAACGGATTTCAATGATTTTTGCTTTGTTGTATCAGTATTAGGCCGGGTCAACATATAGGCTATTATTTATCTTCGAAACTTGAAGACCTGATGCAGAACTCCAGCAGACCAACAAAACTATAAGAGATACAAAAATGGTGCCGTAGCAAAAATTGTTTCATGTGATGAGCATTTTCAGCTGAGATAATAAATTTTAAGATCTGGAACACCTGATGTGGAACCCCAAGAGCCCAGCTTCTCTGTACCATATACAGGTATGACGTTTTAGCAAAAGTTGTTCAATTTGATAAGCACTTTCTATTGACTTATACAAATTGAAGATGTAAAACACCTGATGTGGAACTCCAGGGGCCCAGCTAGACTATGGCATATAGAGGTATGACGTTTAAGCAAAAGGTGTTCTATCTGATAAGCACTCTCTGTTGACTTATAAAAATTGAAGATGTAAAACACCTGATGTGGAACTCCAGGAGCCCAGCTAGACTATATGAAGCATATGAAGATATGACGTTTTAGCAAAAGTGGTTCAATCTGATAAGCACTCTCTATTGACGTATAAACATCGAAGATCTGGAACACCTGATGTGGAACTTCAAGAGCAATACTACACTTGAAATGTGTATAGGAATGAATGTTATGAAATAGGTATGGTGAATCAAAAAAAGTAATTAGTCCGTATTTTAGATAACCCTAAAATAATGGACACGTATTTTTCTTTTCTCTCTCTCACAAACAAATAATAACGAAGGTACAACAACGCTTGAATTTCGTGTTAAGTCACTGCAAAAATTAGTACAAATTTTTCATACCTAGACGTGGCGTCACGAGCCCCCACTCTCCGACTTTTTGAGACAACTTTAATGAAATGGTGACACAAAACCGACGATTATCCACTATAGAAATGAACCCAAGGACAATCCCCGGTGGACGTCGTCAAAAAAAAGACAATCCCCGGTTCTGTGCTAAACTATTGCTAACTATGGAGGAAAACTACTTGGGCTATTGTGATGGGATGTTAGTGGATGACAATGTATTAGGTACATGTAAAAATGGCAGGTGGAGACTCGCCACCTCTCTTACTGGGCCCCCGGGAACCAGTCACTGAATAGCAACAAGAGGGCAACAGGGACATGAGCGGCTGAAGGGTGACGATACCTCGGCGGACTTTAAACGCAGATTACGCGGTCCCTGTGTTACCATGAGTCACCTACCCTCCGAGCAGGGCTACTAATCCTGCTCTAGCGACTCCACTCTGGACGGCCAAGCCAAGCCAGAGGCGTGAGATCTACCCCCGTCATGGTTCACTCCGACCGGCCGGAGATGGGGGACAGTATACTCTCCCTGGAGAACTCAGTATATATAGCCCCGCGGGGTCGCTACTCCCCGTCATCAGCCTCACATGTCCTGCGGTGCCTATATCTCATTATTATTGTCGTTATTATCTCAAGAGCCTTTGTCCAATTTATGTTTACAAGGAGCGACTGCCTATCTGACCTCCACAACCCGGTTACCCGCTCAACCCAACACCCCTCGGTAAGACTTACTGCCTTCTGACTACCCATAATGACTGCCAAGAATGTTCAATGACAGCCGGAACCTACAGTTTAACATCCCCTCCAAATAACGGTCATTGGTATCCAAAATATACGTAGAAAGTACAAACGAACTTAAAAAAGTTGCATTGGCAGGCACTTGCCAGACCTGGAATCAAAGACGCACGCTCATACTTGAGAGATTGGTTCTCTACCCACTAAACCACCACGACTTCCACTAAGTCACGTCTATTGCAGTTCAGTTCTCAGCGTTTTGTTTAGTCTGCTGTGCTTTTGCCGTTGAAGTACTAAAATTAAATATATGGAACGTTTCTAATGCATATTCCGTTGTTTTCAAGTCAACGGGCCCTTAAAATTCAATATCAGACGATTCAGATCTTTGATTTTGCTGACCCCGTAGTCGCTGGCATAAGGGACAGGATCCGCGTACGAAGTCGCGGGCAGAAGCTAGTTCTTAATATACGTATGTGGAGAGGACTTTACATTCAAATAACTTAAGTATAATTACAATTCAACTTATTCTAAAAACATTTACATAACACTAACATTACAATTAAAATTATAGACTTTATTTTTCTAGTTTTAGAGATTTATCACTTAAATATTCATCGACACTATAATAACATTTTTTTAATTTCTTTACTAATAGATGGAGTTTTTTTTCATTTTTTATTGTTTCTGGTAGCATATTATATATTTTTACCGACATTACCAGAGGACTTGTAGAGTGTATTTTTAAGCGGGATGATGGTAGGTTGAGTCGTGTTTTGTGTCTAAGTGTGTACCTTGTTTGTATGTTTTCTCGTTTGGTGTAAAAGTCTTGGTGTTTGTGAGCAAATTTGCATATTTCTAATATGTACATACACGGCAGAGTTAGGATATTTTGTTCTATAAAATGGGGTTTGCAGCTATCTGTCTGTTGTATATTTACCAGGATACGGATAAGTTTCTTTTGAACGGTGAATAGTGTTGGGGCATCTGTACTATATCCCCACATTATAATGCCGTAACTGAGCCATGCATAAGCATAGGCGTAGTACATAACTAGAGCAGTCTGTAAATTTGTTGTTTTTTTAACTTCCCGGAAAGCATATATAAATTTCGATAGTTTTGATTTTATTTTTATTACGTGTGACTTCCAAGTTATATTTTTGTCTATGGTTATGCCTAATAGTTTGAATTCATTAACTGTTTCTATTATATGGTTATTGAAGGAAAATTGTACATTTAGACGAGTTTTTTGGTAGGGGTGGAAAGTAATGAGTTTGGTTTTTTGGAAGTTTATTTCGAGGTTGTGTTCATTCATCCAGGTTTTTATTTTCCCGAGAATTTCATTGAGGGTACTGTTTAAGTTCGTATTGTCATGACATTGGGTAAGAATGGAGATGTCGTCCGCAAATAAAACGCAAGGTCCGGTTTCTGCAATAAATTTTGGGAGATCATTGATGTAAATGAGAAATAAAAGACATCCAATAACACTACCCTGTGGTATTGATGCGGTTATCGCCTTTAGGTCAGATCGAAACTTTTGAAGTTCGTTTATAGTGTTATTGAAGTATTCTATCTCTACTAGCTGTGCTCTGTTTTCAAGATAAGATTTGAACCATTCGTATGCTTTTGTTGTTGTTTTCTAATGTTTTCCAGTAGTTCGGCCATTCAGAGAATGCGTTCCTGACACGTCGCGATTGAACTGACGACGTAACTTTGCAATGGCGTTGCAGTTACGATAAAAATATTTTTGCTGGTTGTTTACCGTTTTAACAATTGAGGAGCATTAAAACAACATTATTATATCAATAATCAATGAATGTAGTTACGTCGTCAGTTCAATCGCGACGTGTCAGGAACGCATTCTCTGAATGGCCGAACTATAGAAGATTTTATACTACCTCTAGAGTCCGCTCGGCTGCCTCTAGTAGGCCGCGCCAGGCGGGTGCAGACATGTATTTGGTCATTTGGATACGGCGATCGGAACGGGCAAATGATACAAATCTGGACCCGGCTTTAGGTATGTGAGCGGTTTGACGATATCACGATATCTCGAGATTGGTCATCACTGTCTAATCTCATGTGCATTGCTTGCAGTAAGGCGCGGCTAACTACTTCCGCGCGCAATGATGATGATGATGTTCTCCTAGCCGATTATCGGCTACGGCGGCTGTTCTCATGTAAGGAGATTAGCCAACTGCGCAGGACATATTATAGTGCACGAGCATTTGCGCAGACACAGGTGCACTCACTATTCCTTAACTCTCATAGCCCGATGGGACGGCAATCCGACACGACCGGAAAGAGATCAGGCGCAGGACCGACATTTACGTGCTCTCCGATGCACGGGTGTATCAATCACCACCTTCCAGGCTCCGGGCTGCTATGTGAAAGTCTTCTAAAACCCACAAAGCGATTTCGGCCCGACTCGGGAATCGAACCCGAGACCTCGTGCTCAGCAGCCGCACTTGCGACAGCTAGACCAACGAGGCAATATACATAATGGAGTCTCTTGAATCAACGCTATAATTCTATAATTATAAAAATAATATTTTATTTTTATTTACTTTTCGTGAACGGTAAGACTGTGAAGTCTGTGCATAGGTAGGTAGAGTTTTTTTTCAAATACCTGTAAAAGAACATTTTTTTTCTATATATAACACTATTAAAAAAAAAACATCTTCATTATAAATAATCTAAAAAAATATTTTAGAGGTACTTATGATGCTCTAAATTAATGTCATTATTATCCTTGGAAAAAGTACTTACATGAAAAAAATCAAGGAATCAATAATTTAGGACTTAAATTTTAGAATTAAATTCTTCAGCTAAAAATACAATATTAGATACGAAAATGGAGGAGGCATTAATGTCTTACATGAATACGTACTCAGACTGTCAAGGATGAATCATTATGACTGACGTGTTATAAGTCTTATACTTAGGTCTCCTGGAAACGCGACAATATTTTTCTTCACTTCATGATATTAGCTTTAACATGGAATTGCTCTTTTCAAGGCTTTTAAGGTGTCGACAAAACGTTATTATATTAGAAGTTGATTATTTTCAAAAATACGCCTTTAATCTATACTAATATTATAAAGAGGAAAACTATGTTTGTTTGTTTGGTTGTAATGGATAAACTCAAAAACCACTGGACCGATTTTAAATAGTCTTTCACCATTAGAAAGCTATATTTTCTGCGAGTAACATAGGCTATATATTACCCCGGTGCGGGCAGTAGCTCCCACGGGACGCGGGTGAAACCGCGGGAAAACGGCTAGTATGTTATAAACCAATTATTGGGCTACTTTTTATAGTTAGGTGTTAGCTGACTTCTCCTGAGATTCATTGACAGATTAAAGTTCCCTCTGTTTGAACCATGCAAACACAAATCAAATAAAAAGATAATCATAAAATCGTAATTACGTAAACGAAAGAAAATACAGAACAAACGTAGTTTTAAAAATAAATCAGCATTCCAAAAAACAAAACGAGAAATATCCCAGCAAAGGTAACAATATTAAAAAGTTATGAAATCCTGAAGAGTCTCAATTACATGGAAATAGGCCTCATTAGTCCGTCGGCGCGTTTGTAAGATATGACACTGAAACAATCTCGTTAATGTTGAGAGAAAATTGTCAAGAACAAGCTGAATAAAAGACTGTTGATTTTTTTAAAACTGCGACTGTCAAAGTTTTGGGTTTTAACAGGGTTCTTAAATTCTGTTGTTGCAAATTCTTGTTTCATTTTACTTACTACTTGATTTGCGACATGCAAAATATTGGCTTATGATAAAAATATGATGCTGATGTCCTCTTGGCCGATTATCGGCCACGGCGGCGTTAAAAATATACTCTGCTTGTAATATGTATGTATGTTTGGGCATTAGATGTGACGCCAAAAATAAGAGAGGTCGACAGTTACGAGTAATAATTTCATAGCTGTGAGAATTCAAAATATTATTTTAATAACTCTTTGCTTACACATAACAATGTGAACTTCGACTTTAAAACATTACCTATTACATTATAAGAGCTCAACAATAATACACAAGGATTCCTTTGTTGCCAAAGAACTGGCAAAACTTCCAAAATAAAGGAATGTTAACGCCCAATGGAACACGATAGCTTACATCAAGGAATCTGGTCATCCATCAAGTCTTTCGGCTTCGTAAGTGCTTAGCTCAGATAATACAAACAACTGGAGACGACAATGCCGTGCTAACTCCACTGTATGAGGTACCAGAGCATCGCAAGTACACGTGGGTGTATGTGCTTTAGACAATCTTGTTGTAAACTTGCTTAACGATGTGATCGACAATACATGATTGAGATCACTGTGTGTTCGGGGTTGACGGATTGTTCGAAAGAGTTACCGCTTCCCTGTTACATGAAAGGAAAGAACATAGTAGGTCTTATACTCCATTTGATGACATCCCACAAAAAAATCACCATCTTATGCGTTACCATCGCCAGCATTTAAATTTGCAGTCTTCTATACACAGAGATTCATTCTCATGGCGGGTCCGATAGGTTATATGCTCTTGGATCCTCGGGTGTTTTCGGCAGTTTTCGGGTCGCGGTCGAATTCATGGAAGAAAAGCCTATTGAAAAGTTTGGGAAACACTGCTTTGATCTTGTAGGGAAGTTTTTTGATGTACGCTGACGGGATTTTTACGCCTCATTGAGTTGAAAAGTAGGATGAATTCGTATCACGGTCCAATGGTTAAAGCTGCTGGAATTTTTAGGCTTAAGATATTATAGTGAGTATGTTATTAGATAAATGATGTAGGTATACATTGCTATATAGGAATTATTCACCGAAAATTTTATTTAGACAAAGTCTTCCTGTGTTCAGACTAGACATTCCATGATATTTCAGTACACAGTCACCTACAGTCTTCGTTCGATTGAGGACAGGGGCTGACTCTCACTTCAATGCGCATTCAAACATTAGAACGTGTAGTAGGCGGCAAAACCGAGCAACTCTGACAGTTTCGGGCGAGTATACGAACAACAGAAAACAATAATTGACAGTCGGCAATACAAAAATGAAGTAGAACCGAATGGAAAATCTGCTTCTGTGAACATACTGTTAGAATGATCGAGAAACTGTATACCAGTCCCCGTAACGAGAATACGATACCTTCCATTAGCCTGTGCCAAAAATCGACGGCACTTCCCTGGAAATGTTTTGGGATATACCTACCTATTGGAATTTTCTGGGTCATTGGTTCAGTGTGTTATATTCATTGTGAAGTGTTAAATGGGATGATACAAAGCGAATTTTGTATTCATAATATGTTTTATATAATTATTGTTTTATGTTTATTAATTTTGTAGCCTGGGTAATTAGGTTGAGGAGGCCAGACAGGTCAATCATTGTAACACTGGTACTCAGCTGCTGTATCCGATTAAAATGGAAGCCGACACCAACATACTCGTACTTGGGAAAAGGCTGGGCAGATGATGTTTGCCGCCTCAAAATTATCTCAAGCGCTCTATCTCGTGCTCGTGCTCTTTTGACTGCCTCGCTGTCCTTAGGATTCTAACTTTTGAAACACTCGCTACGGTCGTGTTTCAATTTTTTGAATCCTTCGCTTCATTGGTCGTCAAAATTAGGCCCGCGGTTAAAAAACATCTTTGCAGTCTTGTATAACAAATTACCATTATTCAGTAGGGTTTAACAAATCAATTTTATCGGATCACCTTAATCGAATATGTTGTATATATAGTGGTGAAGTAGAACAATTGTTTAAAATAATTGAGGAGCTACAAGCGTTAATACACGATGAGGTTCATCCAGTGCGCGTTCCTGTTCATTCTCGCGATGTTAGTGGTTGATATCACGGCATGGCCACAACCACCATGTGAGTTTTTTTTTTTGTAAAAAAACTATCCTATGTCCTTTCTCAGGTTCCAAACTATGTCTGTACCAAATTTCACACAAATCGGTTCTGTAGTTTAGGCGTGAAGAAAAGACAGACAGATAGACAGAATTACTTCCACATTTAAGGATTGGTGGATTGTCATTAGTTTCTCGGTTCCTTCTTATAGTTATCGGCACGAATCTTGAGCTTTGACCTACATCTGAGCAGAAGTGATTTATTAGCAAAGAACCAAGCCCGAGTGACGGCTGTGACGCGTTGCACTGCGGGCCAATCACCGCTTTAGCACGCCCCCGCGCCTCACTTCATACCACAAAAGGGACCCAATAAATTACTTCTGCATAGATGTAGGTCAGAGCTCAAGATTCGTGCCGATAACTATATCTGTCTAATCTAATCTGTGTATGATGTTATGGTTTATTCACATTTTAAATGAGTCTTTATTTACAGATAATGAGTGCTACACTGAATACGACTGTCCAAGCGGATGTTATTGCGGCGTACTAAATGACAACCTAAGGCATTGTTTATGCACAGGCTTGAAACCCTGGGAACATAAATAACATTAGTATTTTCGAAAATATATTTTTAAAATATTAAATTATTTATTTATGTAAAAATTACACACCCCTAATTAAATACATTAAAAGTATTTACACAGAAAACTAAAATCCATCCTCGTCCGAGCCCTTTTCCCAACTATGTTGGGGTCGGCCTCCAGTCTAACCTGATGTAGTGTGTATCATTGTTTTGCAATCTGGGTTGAGGAGTTCAGATAGACCCGGGCAACCCAGTACTTCTTGGTTAGACTGGTGTCAGACTTACTAACTCCTGACTACCCGTAACAACTGCCAAGGATGTTCAATAACAGAAGGGACCAACACTTTAACATGTCATCCGAAACGCGGTTATTTGTGTCTAAGATATACTTAGAAAGTACATAAAAACTTGGAAAATATGCATTGGTTCTTGCTTGACTGCTTGATTCGTATTGAATTCATTTTTAGGAAATAAATGAACGAAATGAATTGAAACAATCAATTAAGAAATAAACAATGTAATTTTTATCACAAAACAAACAGTTTTAACAGTGCTCGAACATAAAACAAAATATGGACAAAAAAAACAGCTGTAGGTGTATGGTATTTTACATTGGTGTACCTATGGACCCTTGCCTTATTATATTGGCTTATATATGCAAATCTGGAGGTATTGTAAAGCAAAAGCATCGCTTCACGTGTTTGTTATCTCTGTTACACATACAATTCTTAGCGCAGTTGCGGTCTGTCCGGCATTCGTCAGCTGTAAGTAACAAAATCTCATTTAAAATGTAAATAAAATGAAACAATAAAAGGGAAATCAATTTAAAGTAGCTGTTTTTAGAGGCTCCTTTAGGTTTCCGTGGGAAGTACTTTCCTCTCCCGAGTAAGAAAGTAGTTTATGTATTAGACTTCCTATGACAGTTACTTTCGTATTAATCATTAAGGATTAGCTGATGGAATGACTCCCAGATAGAAATACTTCTCGTAACCGGATAAAATTAGAATATAAGATATTCTGTTGTATAACGGCTGTTTTATCAACATCTGTTTCTCTCCGGTCGAGTCGGACCGCCATCTCATCGGGCTATGAGAGAGAAGGAATAGTGAGTGCACATGTGTCTACGCAAATGCTTGTGCACTATAAAATGTCCTGCGTAGTTGGCTGATCTCCTTAAATGGCAACAGACACCGCAGCCGATAAGCGGGTAGGAAGACACCATACAGGTATTCTTCTACATTAATATCAAAATGACAAAAAAAATACCAACCAGCCCGACGTAAAGCCGATAGTTGTGGAGTTGCCGTGATATCAACCACTAACATCGCGAGAATGAACAGGAACGCGCACTGGATGAACCTCATCATGTATTAACGCTTGTAGCTCCTCAACTGATATACCTTTAAATAAACATTTTTTTTTATTTCACCGCAATTTATACCACATACTCGTCACAGTATAAAAATTGATTAATTTTACCTTACTGAGTGTTAATGGCTACATTTCATTTATAATGATGTATTTGAAAATTTGCAATGGTTCATAATAAATCACTTTTGCGTCACTATTGTAGGCAAGATGCTAGAGGTAATGTTATATCGGTAGATATAGATGTTTTGTCTCACGAAAACGGATGAGCCATACTCATGTGTCATTCTGACGAAAAAACTCCCGAATTGTTTCTTTGGCTCCCATAAAATATGGCTTACATATGGCTGCTAGCATTTAAAACGTACCTTAAAAGTTTAATGCATTTTAATTACATGTGAAGTCTATTCTACAAAGAAGGCATATTACAGCATTAACGAATATTTGAATGATAGAAATTACTATGTTGATCACAAGATAGCTCATTCTTATTATGATTATAATTACAGCCTTTCCCAGTATTCTATATATATCTGTTTATTTGCTTACTAGAGATAAAATTTTGACATAAGCCTTATACAAGTAATGAGAAATTCCTACCTGTAGTAAGCAAAACTACACATAGATGGTTATTGGGAAGCCATTTTAGACGTTATGGCCAGCGGATGCTTCGGGTCCCTTCTCTTAAAATGAGCAAAGGGGTGATGGCTGATTTTTGCGTTTTATGCTTATTATATTAAAAATCATATATTTTATTACACCTTCTATACATAATAAAGTAATTTTTTGAGTAGGTAATACGACTAAGTTGTTATAAGTCTAAATCTGTGTGCAAGCTAACCTGTCTTACTTTTTTATACTGATATATAAAGAGGAAAGATTTGTTGTTTCTTTGTTTGTTGAATCAAATATAGGCTATCCCAAACTTTTTCCCAGGCTTTTGATTCAGGAATGCACTATCAGGAAAAGGTTGGTTTATTAAAACAACAATCAATTAAGGAGTGAACAATTTAATTTTAATTACAAAGTATAACTACTTTAACAGTTCGCCGACACAAAAAAAATACCAAAACACCTGTTTGGTATTTCACATAGATATAATCCACGGAGGAAGGAAAGATGATAGTAGATGCCATAAGGAAGGTAGGTCAGGCGCTTTCTTGCAGCACAAGTAATACACTGTTGGCGTGATCAGTTATTACAAAGTATAACGAGGCGTTCGGGTTCCTCGTCAAATCAAAACCAATCTATTGGTCTTGATTGATTGGTGATTTTATTTTGAAACATAAGTTTCCAAAGTGCTGACTCCGCTGCTTCACGAGCAGAGGACCTCAGACGGTTCAAATATAGTAGCCTTATCGGGAGTCACATGTTTGAGCTGTTTGGGGTAGAAACTCTCGGACCATGGGGGCCGAGTGCTCATGTCCTTGCTAAGGAAATTTCTAAGCGCCTTGTTGACACTTCTCGGGACCCAAAGGCTCAATTCTATTTCGCACAACGATTGAGCATTGCCATCCAACGTGGCATTGCTGCCAGCCTTTTGGGTACATTACCAAGTGACAGCGATGAGGACCAATTTTTAGGGTTCCGTACCCAAAAGGTAAAATGAGACCCTACTGTTTTCGCTCATCTGACCGTCCGTCCGTCCGTCCGTCATCAGCCTGTATCTCATGAACCGTGATAGTTAGAGAGTTGAAATTTTCACAGATGATGTATTTCTGTTGCCGCTACAACAACAAATACTGAAAACTAAAATAAAATAAATATTTTGGAGGGCTCCAATACAAAAACGTTGTTTCTTTTTTTTAATATTTAAGCTGTATATTTATATAAGGTTATTTTTAGGTATTTATTAATGTAAACACATATGTAAATGTATATTTGAAGATTGTTCAACTCGAATAAACTTAATAAGTAACAAAAAAAAAATTGTTTAAAAAGACGCTAGGGGGCGGAGCTAATAACGTTCATGGAGCTCCGAATACCCGCATTTTTTCGTACTACGGGAGAATGATCCTACATGTCCCCCCGTTGGTGTCATCTGGGAAACACATAAACGCATCTGGGCAGTCGGCGTTAGTCTTGCATGGCAGCACTGTAAATAACAAAATGTCAAGTACATATAAGGAAACCAATTCACAAAGGTCTTTGGTGTGGGACGCAACCTGCGTCGACACCCTTGCACCTTCCCACCTTCCCAATACCGCGAGCTGTGTCGGTGCAGCTGCTGCAACCGCGAAAAACCTCAAACGGCACAAATATGTAATTCTCACCGGCAATTGCATTTTTGAGCCGTTTGGGGTTGAAACCTTGGGACCATGGGGCCCAAGTGCCCACAGACTCTTTTGAGAAATCAGTAAGCGATTAGTGGAGTCCACTCTTAACCAAAGGGCTGGCCTATACTTCGGCCAAAGGAAATGCATTGCCATCCAGCGTGGCAATGCAGCCAGCCTTTTGGGCACGATCCCCGCTGACAGCGATGCGGATGAATATTTTGATACTTAGTTTTAATATTTCCCTGTCATAAATTGTATTCTTATTATTTTGATTAAAGGTAAAAATGTAATTTATATGTTTAACAATAAATAAATGAACTTAAGGTAAGTTCATTAATTTGTGTTTTAGCCTATTTATAGAAGACCATAGGCTATTTATCCAAAGAGTAGTTCCCGATTCTAAAACTGCAAAAATAGATTTGAATAAATAAAACTCACGCCCTCTACGCAGCGACGGTAGTTGTGGAGATGCCGTGATATCAACCACTAACATCGCGAGAATGAACAGGAACGCGCACTGGATGAACCTCATCGTGTATTAACGCTTGTAGCTCCTCAACTGATATAAACAATTGTTCTACTTCACCGCTATAAATATATACTCGTTACAGTTTCATACAGTTAACTGTTAGAGTTAACTGGGAAAACAAATCAATTTTTAGGCTTTATAATGATTTGTTTCCGTAGTGAGGAGAAGAAAGATGACATACAGAGTACAAAAAAAAAAACTAATAATATGTAATACTAGCCGATTTCCCGCGGTTTCACCCGCGTCCCGCGGGAGCTACTGCCCGGGATAAAATATAGCCTATGTTACTCGCAGATTTGGCTTAGCTTTCTAATGGTGAAAGAAAATTTAAAATCGGTTCAGTAGTTTTTGAGTTTATCCATTACAACCAAACAAACAAATAAAGTTTTCCTCTTTATAATATTAGTTTAGATAGATAACATTATTCGTACACCCTGGATGTTGTAAGAAGAGATGCATTGTCTCGAGTTGTGCTATGCTGTATAATAAAGTTTTCTGATAGGCACTGTACGACACTCGATAAATGGTGTAATTGCCCAAACGTTGCCATTACAGACCAGACATTAACAGCCCATTATTTACATAAACTTTTACTTATTTCTAATTCTGTTTTTAACATAAAGAGTAACCACAGACTAAATAGTAAGCCAAAAGATAGCCTGATGGTGGGCAAAAAAAAATCTTAGTGCCCATTAGCCAAGTTTTATTATGCAGCAGAGATCAAATCGGGACAATACATCTCTTCTAACGACATCCGGGCAGTATGGAAAATTTTATATTACATATATAATTTTTTTGTATTCTATATGGTATTTCTCCTTTGCTTTACCTTGCAATCACACCATTATAAATAAAATGTAGCCATTATAAACATACAAAAAATTGATTTGTTTTACCAGTTAGTTGTTATTGTATAAAACTGTAACGAGTATGTGGTATAAATAGCGGCGAATTAGAGCGAATATTTATATCAGTTGAGGAGCTACAAGCGTTAATACACGATGAGGTTCCTCCAGTGCGCGTTCCTGTTCATTCTCGCCATGTTAGTGGTTGATATCACGGCATGGCTACAACTACCACCGTCTTTACTTCGAACTAGCAATCGTGAGTTTCTTTTTTTTTGTTTCAAATCAATGTCAATTTTTTTAATTACACCTTTGTGCCTTTTACATAAATAGCCTCCAAGCAACTGAGTAACTGATGATTATAAAGTGTTATAGTCTGATTTTTTCTAATTCAAATATCAAAATAAATATGTGAGTTTGTGAAATTTTTACGCGCGAACGTTGATGATCGAATGTTGATGAAATTTAGCCGTAATACTTATAACTTATACAACATAACGCTTATTTTGTCCCGATCCGGGAAGTATTTCCATCAGGATGGGGCTGGATGCGAGCAGCCGAAAATCGATCTCACTTGGAGAGGCCTATGTCCGGCAGTGGACTGCGATAGGCTGATGATGATGATGATGATGGGGCTGGAAACTAACTACAACTAGTTTGTACATTGATTTCCTTAGATGTAATTAAATCTTTTTCTTGACATCTTATTATCTTATTTACAGAGTGGAAATGCAAGACTGACGCCGACTGTCCACTACCTATGTCTAAATGTGACACCGACTTGAAGACATGTGTGTCCCTTTTAGTGTAGCAGGAGTAAATGCGGGTGTTTCTGGCTCGAGGAACGTTATTAGCTATATTTTAAGTTAGATATTAAGTTTATTCTCATATTGAAATTAATAAACTCCTATAAATAACCTAAGCTGTATACATATATAATATGCAGCTTAAATACTAATAAATAGCATCAAAAAATTGGTCCTCATCGCTGTCACTCGGTAATGTACCCAAAAGGCTGGCAGCAGTGGTACGTTCGATGGCAATGATTCTAAGTAACGGCTTCTAAGTGAGCCTTTGGGTCCCGAGAAGTGTCAACAAGGCGCTTAGAAATTTCCTTAGCAAGGACATGAGCAGTCGACCCCCATGGCCCGAGAGTATCTACCCCAAACAGCTCAAACATGACTCCCGATAAGGCTACTATATTTGAGCCGTCTGAGGTCCTCTGCTCTTGAAGCGACGGAGTCAGCACTTTGGAAACATGTTTCAAAATAAAATCACCAATCAATCAAGACCAATATATTTTAACAGATTGGTTTTTATTTGACGTGTTTAATGGATGTCCCTAAATTAATTTTGCCACCGACTTCTAGGCCAATGCACCTAAAAAATTCATTTTTTTTAGGGTTTTTCGAAGTCGGTTTTATTTTTTTGTAAAAAGTTTTTTTATTTTCAGCTATTCAGTGATACGAATAGTTGTCATTATCCGCATAACTGGAAAGTTCTCATCAATATGAATAATATAAGCCCAGACACGGGGTAGTTTTATACATTCAGTTGTCAAGTTCCCTCGACCTTCTCTGGTCTCCATCAACAGGTCAGCTCAAAATCTTCACTGTTGAATAATGCTATCAGGCAAACATCTGAGTGTAAAGTTTTTACCCTTTGTATTCCTATAACTTTCGAGAGTTGCCCTCGATTTCTCAGGGTTTCCATCGTCAGATCCTGACTTGGGTGACATGACAATGGGTCCACCTCGAAAATATGTATACGCTCTCAAACAAAAAAAGAATCATCAACATCGGTTAATAAATTGCTGAGTAATCACGTAACAAACATACAAAAAAATACGATCGAATTGAGAACCTCCACTTTTTGGGAAGTCGGTTAAAAAACTAATAAAGAAAAAGGATTATTGGGGAGGCGTTATTGTAAACTTTAATGTCGTTTCTTTGTAATTTCAGGTGAGATAAAAGTGTAAGTAAATGTTTTAATTAAACAATATTTGTTGTAATATTTTAAGGACGTGATAAATAAAACAAGATCTTTGCAATTTCAGAGAAACAAATTGTTTTTATTTCAAAAATCCTCAATATATCTTATATACCTCTATATAAAGTTATTTGAAGGTGTCTGTTTATGTAAATATATGATGATTGTTCAAACCGAATAAGCTTAATATCTAACTAAAAACTACTTTAAAGTAAAACGGGAACACATCTCTTCCTGTTGGTGTACGGATCCGGGACACAGGTTGTCATAAATGCGCAGTCGGCGTCAGTCTGGCATATCATCTCTGTAAATAACAAGATATCAAGTAAAATTATATAAGTCCCTATATACGTATATAGGGAAACCAATGTACAAATTAGTTGTTCCTAAAGTTTCCAGCTCAATCCTGATGGCAGCTGCTAGTTCTTAGTTTTTATAACACCCTTAATTTTTAACCTTACATAATATAATAGTCGCGAAAATATTTAATCGCTGGAAAGTTATTTTATTTGTTGCAAACATTTGTGGACTTTTAAGTTATTAGTCACTCGGAAAATAATAAGCACTTTTAAAGCTTGTGACAGATTTTGACCTTTTTATAAGGAAAATCCAGATTACAACTCTTTATGATAACCAGTTCCTCAAATACTTGGAATATCGCTATTTATGTAAAAATAATTTTACTACAAAAATAGATTTGAAACAAATAAAAACTCACGCCTTCTATATTGAGCTAACGACAGTGGTAGTTCTACCACTAACATCGCGAGAATGAACAGGAACGCGCACTGGATGAACCTCATCGTGTATTAACGCTTGTAGCTCCTCAACTGTTATAAACAATTGCTCTTATTCCCCGCTATTTATACCTACTCGTTACAGTTTTATACAATAACAATTAATTCGTAAATCAAATCAATTTTTATATAATGGCTACATTTTATTTATGATTTATTTTCAAGGTAATTAGTAGAGGAGAGATAATATACAGCGTAAAAAAACTAGCTATATGTAATACTAGGTTCCGCCCGCGGCTTCACCCGCGTAGAGTTCGGTTATATCGCGTTTCCAAGAGAATTCTTCAAAAGTCCGGGATAAAAACTATCCTATGTTCTTTCTCAAGGTCAACTCTATCTGTACCAAATTTTATTAAAATCAGTTCAGTGGTTTAGACCTGAAAGCGTAACAGACGGACATACAGACAGAGTTACTTTCACATTTATAATATTAGTAGGGATAACATTTTCCATATTGTCTGGATGTCGTAAGAGATGTATTGTCTCGATAAAAAAAACTCCCCAGCAACACATGTGTGTCTGTTAGGTTAGAAGAACCATAACCACAAATTTAATTTCACATGACACCTTACAATAAGTTTAGGTACTACAACGCTAGGCTATAATACTAGGTACACAACACGTGACGTGGGGCAGTTTCATGACGACTCAACGAAGACTCCACGAACACCCAATGAAGACTGAGCTCCGCGGACGCCACACCACCACGACTCTGCCAAGTGCGCCAAAATGTTGTTTCACCGGAAACGCCACCAGAGGGCGCGCTTGCGTCTCCTTTAGTGTCCGTACTAATGACCGTCTCCGACATATAGAAAATTGATTTGTTTTACCAGTTACTTGTTACTGTATAAAACTGTAACGAGTATGTGGTATAAATAGTGGAGAATTAGAGCAAATGTTTATATCAGTTGAGGAGCTACAAGCGTTAATACACGATGAGGTTCATCCAGTGCGCGTTCCTGTTCATTCTCGCGATGTTAGTGGTTGACATTACGGCATCTCCACAACCACAGGGTGAGTTTTTTTGTAGTTTTAGAGTTGATTTACTTCAAACTAGCAATCGTGAGTTTCTTTTTTGTTTCAAATCAATGACGATTTTTTATTACACTTTACATAAATAGCCTCAAGGAACCGAGGAACTGATTATTATACCTAAAATGTTATAATCTGTTTTTTTTTAATTATTTAAAGATCAAAATAAGAAAAGAAATATGTGTGTTTGTTAAATCTTGACGCGCAAACGGTGGAATAGATGTTGATGAAACTTAGCCGTAATACTTATAACTTTTACAACATGATAACGCTTATTTTTTCTGGCTGCGGGAAGTATTCCCATCAGGATGGCGCTGGAACCTGACTAAATACAACTATTTTGTACTTTGGTTTCCTTATATGTACTTAAATAATTTTACTTGACATCTTGTTATTTACAGAGCCGGATTGCGAGACGGATAGCGACTGCCTACCTATGTTTGAATGTGACACCGACTGGGATAAATGTAAACCCATTTAGTGTAGCAGGAGAAAATGCGGGTTGGGGCTTGAAGAAAGTTATTAGCTCCACCCCTGGCTTCTTTGGAAACTTATTTAAATTTTTGTATTCACATATTTAAATAAATGAACACCTTCAAATAACCTTATATATATTTATATACGGCTAATAACATTGGTCCTTATCGCTGTCACTGGGTAATGTACCCAAAAGGCTGGCTGGTTTAAGGCAGCATTGCCTTGTTGATGGCAATCGTTGTGCGAAATAGAAGGGAGCCTTTGGGTCCCGAGAAGTTTCAACAAGTCGCTTAGTTTGCATAGCAAGGACATGAGCACTCGACCCCCATGGCGCGAGAGTTTCTACCCCAAACAGCTCAAACATATGACTTCCGAAAAGGCTACTATATTTGAGCCATCTGACGTCCTCTGCTCGTGAAGCGACGGAGTCAGCACTTTGGAAACATGTTTCAAAATAAAATCACCAATCAATCAAGGCCAATAATTAACGGATTGGTTTTGATTTGACGAGGAACCCGAACGTCTCGTTAATGCTTGGTTCAAAAAATCAAAATCACAATCAGAGGACCTCAAACGGCTGAAATTTAGTAGTCTTATCGGGAATCACATGTTCAGCCGTTTGGGGTTGAAGCTCATATACTGTAGTTGGCTTTTTCTATCAAATGTGAAAGCTGCAGTGAACAAGTTTTCAAAAATGATTTTTTTCTGGTAAAACAAAGGGAAACAATAAATTAAAAAAAAAATACATCGATATTAGTCGCCTCTAAAACATGAGATGTAACCAAAGTACACCAAGAAAGTTGTCAAACATAGGAGGCGAAAATGTAATAGTGTGTACACCCATGTTTATACAAATAAAGTATCTTGTATCTTGTGGGGTCGCTCTCCACTACTTGGTATAGGATCCTTTAGTAAGATATAATTAAAAAAAAGGCGAATTCAAGATCTGTAGAAATAAGCATGTTTAAATGATATAAATTCTGAAAAACACTGCAAGAGTATTAAAAAGGATCTAGCAACTTAAGACGGTTTTGGTTTGGCCCACTGCAGCAAACTCAATAGAAAGAAAACTAAAAAAAAAAATCTAGCAACGATTGCACTAAAATTGTTTTGTATAATTCACTGATACATTTTTAGCTCAATTTGGATTGTATAACATTCTCATGACTAGATAGAAAACTGTATGAAAAAGAGTGTCCATGGAGTTTCTTGCCGGTTCGTCTCCATGAGACCAACTCTTTGGAACCGTGCACCTAACTTTGACGTTTCGAAAGAGTTCGAAAAATGTTTGAGTTTGAGTTTGAAACCTGGCTATAGGCGAAAGAGACCATAGCGATAACATACATGGAACATAGATCAATTTTACACAGATTTTAATGAATCGTGGCAAAAAATACCCATATCGACTAAAAGAAAACTGACTTAACTGATGTCGTGCTTTGATTGAGGTGAAAGAAAAAAAAACGGCGGCGTGCCAGCCGTACTTGAACCAAATGGTTTGGCACGCGACGATGGCAAGAGACCAGACGGCATGTCGCTATTTCCGTGGAAGATGGGTAGGACTTTAGTGTGGGACGCGACCTGCGTCGACACTCTTGCGCCATCCCATCTTCCTAGAACTGCGTGTTGTGTTGGCTCCGCCGCTTCACAAGCAGAGGACCTCAAACGGCGCAAATATAGTAGCCTTATCGGGAATTACATGTTTGAGCCGTTTGGGGTTGCTCACGCGCTTGCGAAGGAAATTTCTAAACGCCTTGTTGACACTTCTCGTGACCCAAGGGCTGGCTTTTATTTCGCACAGAGGTTGAGCATTGCCATCCAACGTGGCAATGCTGCCAGCCTTCTGGGTACATTACCCGGTGACAGCGATGAGGAGCAATTTTTTGATGCAATGTATTAGTTTTAAGTTGTACATATAAGTTTATTTTTAAGTTTTAAAATTAATGTAAATATTATTGATGGATACACAAAATAACTCATTCATATTTCATTTGAGTTCATACAGTCTTTATTCTGAAATTGAGTTCAATAAGAAAAAAAAACTGATTTTAATATTCATTTGAATGTTTAATTATAGTATAGGGATGGTTGTTGTAGACAGGTAACATTAATAATTTGTAATTGCTCCTCTGAGCGAATGGAGTGTCTTAAATTATATGACCAGGCCTCGGTATGTTTCATACCGCTCAAAATTCGGCGAAAAGAAAAAACAGGCGCGGGGGATTATTGAAGATAAATCATTAGTTTCAACATTTTACCATTTCACAGTAGAAAAGAAAGTTCCAGCCTGAGAAAAGGAATACAGACGAAATGTACAGGTAAAGGTAATGTTCGAACAGTCAACTTCAGGTCAGTGGTATCAGTTTTATAGGAAAATCGTACTATTACTATTGAGTTAGGTGCATGACAGTTACCACTGATGTGCAGTCTACCGTAGCACCACTGTCTATAAGTTGTCTGTGGAACTCGGCAGAGCACGATTAAACGGCAGACGATGCTTCTATTACTATAAAATTATGTTGTGAATTTTATTGATATAAAAATTAATAGAGAGAAAGGATTGTTGAGGAGGCGATATTGTAAAAAGTGTAAGTAAATGTCTTAATTAAACAAGAATTGTTGTAATATTTTAAGGACGTGATAAATAAAACAAGATGTTTGCAATTTCAGAGAAACAAATTGGTTTAATTTAAAATATCTATACTAATATTATAAAGAGGAAAACTGTTTATTTGTGTGTTTGTTTGTTTGGTTGTAATGGATAAACTCAAAAACTACTGGACCGATATTAAATATTCTTTCACCATTAGAAAGCTATATTATTTGCGAGAAACATAGGCTATATTTAATCCCGGTGCGGGCAGTAGCTCCCACGGGACGCGGGTGAAACCGCGGGAAAACGGCTAGTCCTCAATGAGTCCTCAATGAAGGTGTCTATTTATGTAAATATATGATGATAGTTGAAGTCTTGGTGGCCTAGTAAAGAACCAACCTCTCGAGTATGAGGGTGTGGGTTCAGGCAAGTACCAATGCAACTTTTCTAAGTTTGTATATACTTTTTAAGTAATCTATGACACCAATGGCTGATAAAAAGGTGAATTAAAACAACTTCAGGAATCCTGGACTATAAAGTCTGAAATCACCAAACCGCATTGAGCAAGCGTGGTGATTAATGCTCAATCCTTCTCCGTGTGAGAGGAGGCCGCAGCCCAGCAGTGGGAAGATAAAAAGGTTGTAACGGATGATTATAGTTCAAACCGAATAAGCTTAATATCTAACTAAAAAATTAAATTCGTTTAAAAAGATGCTAATAACTTTCCTCGAGCCCCGAACACCTTTGTAGTTTTTTTGTGGTACTTTAAATTATAACGGGCACACATCTCTTCTTGTTGGTGTACGGATCCCGGACACAGGTTTCCATAGGTGGGCAGTCGGCGTAAGACCGGCATTCCGTCTCTGTAAATAACAAGATATCAAGTAAAATTATATAAGTCCCTATAAGGAAACCAATGTACAAATTAGTTGTTCCTAAAGTTTCCAGCTCTATCCTGATGGAAATACTTCCCGCATCCCTATGGTCAATCATGTTGTATAAATTATAAGTATTACGGCTAAGTTTCATCAACATCTGTTTCACAGTTTAACAAACATACATACATACCAACTTGCTTTTAAGCTTGTGACAGATTTTGATCTTTTTAGAAGAAAAATCCAGATTACAACTCTTTAATATATTTTAAATACAAAAATAGATTTGAAACAAAAAAAAAACTCACGCTCAATTGGAAGTAAGGCCGGTGGTAGTTGTGGAGATGCCGTGATATCAACCACTAACATCGCGAGAATGAACAGGAACGCGCACTGGATGAACCTCATCGTGTATTAACGCTTGTAGCTCCTCAACTGTTATAAATATTTGCTCTAATTCGCCGCTATTTATACATTCGTTACAGTTTTATACAATAACAATCAATTCGTAATGGCCACATTTTATATACATATAATGATTTATTATCAAGGTAATTAGAGGAGAGATAACATACAGAGTAAAAAAAACTAGCTATATGTAAATATAACATTTTCTATACTGTCCGGATGTCGTAAGAAGAGATGTATTTTCTCGAGTTGTGCTCTGCTGTATAATAAAGCTTGACTGACATATAGCTAGTTTTTTTTACTCTGTATGTTATCTCTCCTCTACTAATTACCTTGCAAATAGATCATTATATATAAAGTTTTAATGTGGCCATTATAAAAAAATCGATTTGATTTACGAATTATTTTTTATTGTATAAAACTGTAACGAGTATGTGGTATAAATAGCGCGGAATTAGAGCAAATATTTATAACAGTTGAGGAGCTACAAGCGTTAATATACGATGAGGTTCATCCAGTGCGCGTTTCTGTTCATTCTCGCGATGTTAGTGGTTGATATCACGGCATCTCCACAACTACCGCCGTCTTTACTTCCAACTAGCAATCGTGAGTTTCTTTTTTGTTTCAAATCAATGTTTTTTTTTACCTAATTATACCTTCGTGCCCTTTACTTAAATAGCATCGAAGGAACTGATGATTTTAAAGTGTTGTAATCTGGATTTTTCTTATCCAAAGATCAAAATAAAAAAAGAAGTATGTACGTTTGTTGAATGTGTACGCGCTAACGGTGGAATAGATGTTGATGAAAATTAGCCGTAATACTTATAACTTATACAACATGATAACGCTTATTTTATCCGGCTGCGGGAAGTATTTCCTTAAGGATTGGGCTGAAAACTGACTAACTACAACTTGTTTGTACATCGGTTTCCTTATATTATGTACTTAAATCATTTTTTACTTGACATCCTGTTATTTACAGAGCGGGAATGTGACAGTGACGCCGACTGCCGACCTTGGTATGGGTGTGATATCAGGACCTGTAGCAGGGGAAAATGCTTGTGTTCGGGCGAGGAACGTTATTAGTTCCGCCCCTAGCTTCTTATAAAATAAATAAATTCCTATAAATTACCTGAGCTGTGTGCATATATAATATACAGTTTAAATACTAATAAATAGGTCCTCATCGCTGTCACTTGGTAATGTACCCAAAAGGCTGGCAGCAGTGCCACGTTGGATGGCAATGCTCAATCGTTGTGCGAAATAGAATTGAGCCTTTGGGTCCCGAGAAGTTTCAACAAGGCGCTTAGAAATTTCCTTAGCAAGGATATGAGCACTCGGCCCCCATGGCCCGAGAGTTTCTACCCCAAACAGCTCAATATTTGAGCCGTGCTCGTGAAGCGACGGAAATATGGAAATATGAACGTCTCGTTAATGCTTTGTAATAACTGATCACGCCAACAGAACATTACTTGTACTGTTCCTTATGGCTTCTTCATATTTCCTTCCTCCGTGGATTATATCTATGTGTCAAATTATATTGTTCACTCCTTAATTGATTGTAGTTTTAATAAATCATTTTTTTCCTGATAATGCATTCCTGAAGGATTTTTACTTAATCTTCATCTTTTAAGTGAGTAAAATTTAATGAATACGTAATCAGTAAAATAAGGTGGTGGCCTAGGGAATAAAAAAATCAGAATCACAAGCAGAGGAACTCAAACGGTTCAGATTTTGTAGTCTTATCGGTAATCACATGATTGAACCATTTGGGGTTGAAGCTCTTATACTGTAAAACACTGCAAGAGTATTCGAGATCGACCAACTTAAGACGGTTTTGGTTTGGTCCACTGCAAACTCAATAAAAAAACCCTGGTTACAGGCGGAGAGCACCATAGCAATAAGTCATACATGAAACATAGATCAACTTTACATAGATTTTAATGAATCATGGCAGAAAATACCCATAGCGACTTAAAAAAAAACTGTCTTAACTGATGTCGTGCTTTGATTGAGGTGAAAGAAAAAAAAACAGATTTTAATACTCATTTGAATGTTTAATTATAGTGTAGGGAAGGTTGTTGCAGAAAGGTAACTTCAATAATTTGTAATTGCTCCTCTTAGTGAATGGAGTGTCTTAAATTATATGACCAGGCCTCGGTATGTCAGATCCTGACTTGGGTGACATGACAATGGGACCATCTCGGAAGTAAACGCTATCAAACAAAAAAAGGATCATCAACATCGATTAATAAATGACAGAGTAATCTCGTAACAAACATACAAAAAACACGATCGAATTGAGAACCTCCTCTTTTTGGGATGTCGGTTAAAAAACTAATAGAGAAAAAGGATTATTGAGGAGGCGATATTGTAATCTTAAATGTCGTTTCTTTGTAATTTCAGGTGAGACAAAAGTGTAAATGTCTTAATTAAACAATATTTGTTGTAATAATTTAAGGACGTGATAAATAAAACAAGATCTTTGCAATTTCAGAGAAACAAATTGTTTTTATTTCAAATATCCTCAATATATATTATCTTATATAAAGTTATTTGTAGGTGTTTATTTATGTTAATATATGATAATTGTTAAAACCGAATAACCTTAATATCTAACTAAAAACTTTCCTCGAGCCCCGAACTTTACTGTATATAGGGCACACATGTCTTCTCTTTTTGGTACAAAACATGGGCACAGAAATCCATATTACTTGGGCAGTTGGCGTTAGTCTTGCATTCCACCTCTGTAAAGAACAAGACATCAAGTAAAATTATATCGGGTGTGTCGTACCTAATCACATTACATCCTATCACATATCATCATCATCCTCCGAGCCTTTTCCCAACTATGTTGGGGTCGGCTTCCAGTCTAACCGGATTCAGCTGAGTACCAGTGCTTTACAAGAAGCGACTGCCTATCTGACCTCCTCAACCCAGTTACCCGGGCAACCCGATACCCCTTGGTTAGACTGGTGTCAGACTTACTGGCTTCTGACTACCCGTAACGACTGCCAAGGATGTTCAATGACAGCCGGGACCTACAGTTTAACGTGCCATCCGAAACACAGTCATTGGTGTCTTAGATATACTTAGAAAGTACATACAAACTTAGAAAAGTTGCATTGGTACTTGCCTGACCTGGAATCGAACCCGCGCCCTCATACTCGAGAGGTTGGTTCTTTGCCCACTAGGCCACCACGACTTCAATACATCCTATCACATATACATTATGATATTTCATGTCGAATTGTGAAAAAAATAACCTAATCCATTCAGTGGTTTAGCCATAGGAGTCATTTTTCGTTTTCATAGTTTACAACATCATGTGTAAAGCAGAAATAAACACGACTTTTATTTTTGTTTGCTAATCATAATCAACATACAGGGTGGCCCATTTTGACCCTGGCCATCTGACATCATCCTCGTAGACTCTCTTCGATCAAGAGTATTTAATATTTAAATAAACCTACTTTTACGGATTTTATCGCGGTTATATTAATATTATTTAATCCCGACGTTTCGGATCCTTCACAGCATAGTATTTAATATGTTTTAAAAAAATCTCCGGTCTTGATTAGCAATTTCAAGCTTATCACCGTGCTTAATTCTTAATTATATCGATTAGTTTCACTGTTTTTCTCAAATTTTTCATTTGTTTGAATTCTGATTTTGTTATACTTTCAAATCAAATCAAAACCAATCTGTCAAAGATTGGTCGGGTTTTGGGCGGGTTCCACACAAGGCGTGTAAAGGCGGAGTTAGTAACGTTCCTCGATCTCAGAAAACCTGCATTTTGGTACTATTTTCTTAGGATATTTTGCTTTATGACATCTCCGCTAGTCATATTTTTCTTCATGTGCCGATGTGGTAGTCAACGAAGTAATGGTGGCTGACCACCATGCAAGCATTAACCTCTTGTATGCCTCTAATTAGAGAACAATAGAAAATCTATTGTGTCTCTCGTGAATCCACGCACAAGGGGTTAAGGCTGCGTTCAAACCAAACTGACAGTCAGCCGCCGAATGTCAGCGTCTAGATGCATATTACGCATAGCGTATCGCCGGTTACATGTGAACGAAAAAGTTGAATATTTATGGAAATACAATAAACTGCGTGACGTCACAGGTCAGTCACATTCAGCGGCTGACAGTCAGTTTAGTTTGAAAACCGCTTACATCCAGTATGTAAGGCAATATAAAACTACTCTTTTTTATAAATATGTACATAAATGTTATCAGCAGAAAATTTTCCTCGCATGTTATTTTTAATGCGTATCAAATAAGATCTTATTTTTTCATATTGTTTTTAAGCTACCGTTTACTGCTTTATTATCTAAAGAGAATTGTCTAAAGAGAATTTTCTTGCGTTTCGATAAAAAGTAGCTAATCTGTTATTCTTATGTCAAGTAATTTATATAAAACTTTATGTAATTTATTTTAAACTAGATACACTGTTTTGATTGGATCGCTGTGCATTTCTTAATTAAGTTTTTAAATTACTTCCCACGGCATAATTATAATAGTTACTGAAATTGCTTTAACGTCACACACAGAATAAAATAATATTAACAAAAATGATTCACACATCTGCCAATCTTTCCTTATTGCCGTTGAAAATATAAGAACAGCGAACATAAAACATCAACATCGGTTATTGGCAATAAGTTCCCGCTATTGTGTACTAAGCTTAACTTGTCAGAACTAAGGCATTCATTATAGTAAACGAACGATGAAATATAAAGCGAGTAGTGGCTAAGGCTGCGGTTCCACTGACGCAGAGCGGGGAAGCCGCGATTCACCAGTCACATGGCTTCAAATATACATCTCTTTCCCATTCTGTTTCAAAAGATACAGCATTGACAGGCAGGTGATGAATTGATTAAAATATCGGGAAGATACGGTAGATTAGGCTAGCGCCGATGGAGCGGAGAGTGGCGGGGGGCCGGTTCACGGTTCACTCACGCGCGTATTCATTCATCGGCACTACCGGACCCCGTGATGCGATAAGGCAAAGCAGCTACACTCCACGACGCTCCGCTTTAGTTTAAACAGCTACCTCTTTTCACAGCTTAGCCACGCTCCACTCGGCCTCAGTAGAACCACAGCTTAAATTGACGTTAAAATATAAGGTGAGCCTTACTGCGTTACCTACAGTGTAACTATCGCTTGATAAATAAAATGTTGGGTAGTGCTGCTAATTGGTTGGTTAAGTTTAATAAGGTAATTTATTGGGTGTATTCCTCATTGTAATCAAGGGGTATCGGGTTGCCCGGGTAACTGGGTTGAGGAGGTCAGATAGGCAGTCGCTTCTTGTAAAGCACTGGTACTCAGCTGAATCCGGTTAGAGTGGAAGCCGACCCCAACATAGTTGGGAAAAGGCTCGGAGGATGATGATGATTCCTCATTGTAAATTAGCTGCCATCCGCGGTTTGTGAGAATGCACTTTTTTATATTTATTTGCTTTGCCATGGTTTTCGTTCTTCAGTCGCTTGCAACAACTACAGATATACATATGTATATGTGTGTGTGTAGTTACTTTTATATTTATGAGCAAGGGTTTGCATTATATTTTTACTTAATATCCAAATACTCTATCTTTCTGCATATCAATTCATGTAATTACCATTTATTTCTTTGAAGAATAAAATACCCTAATATTACTTCAAAACATTATGAATATAAACACAAAAAAACAACACTCGACGTCAAAACAAAACCTCGTTTATTTTAGTTGCGATCCTATTCATTCGATTCTAATCCCTATTGCTATGATGATAAGGAGCACTTTTGTGTATTTATTTGAAGTTCAGCTAATCTCGAGAACCGAAATGGGGTTGGTGGTGTGGTGGTTGGTAGAACGTATGGTTCTAATGAAGGACAAATTAGTCAGTGAATAGATGAACCGAGACACAGTATGAGTGAAGCTAGCTATATAGTTGGTAAAAGAAAATAGACTTACATGTGCTGAAGGATAGCCAACTCAAGCCGTGCGGTGGCGGTAGAATGAAATGCAAGAAAAGATGCGTTCGGAAATTAAAGTATGAATATTATACTTTTAAAGATACCTACTTACCTACTGAAATATTTCAAAGTCAATACAAAAAAGATTTTAACTCGAGACTTTCAAATGAAATATGATTCGTTTCAGAAACTATCTAAGAATGATTTATATTTATAATTAGTGTCAATCTGGTAAAAAAATTGTTTACTCATTGCTCTCTCTATATAGTCAATATCATTGATATTATGTGATACTGGGGAGTTTGTTGCACCACTTCTTCTTCCCAACAAAACCACATAAGAAGCGGTAAAGGATGGGCGTTTTTGGAGGCAAACCACATTTAATTTTGAAGTTCGAAAAGTGTTTTCTTCAGCCTACTTTGAATAAATGCAGTTTAGTTTAGATATTGAATAAAAAATCTGGATAAATTAAACACAAGCAACAATACTTCCAAATGTTTAATTTAATAGAAAAGTGATAGTTTTTACAGACGTCTCTAATCAAAATTAAAATGTTTCTACAATTATCTTGAACTTAAGACATAATTCTATTTAGGACTGTAAGTACATTAATTAACTTTACAATATTTACATGGCCAATAAGAAAATATTTGTACATAGATATCATATAATCATACTTCTAATTATGTCTACCATTATTTCTCTGTTTTGTATAGAAAATTTTAAGTTTAAATCTACAAACATAATGTAATATGGGAAATATTATATTGACTAAGTAGAAAACATGCGTGAAATACACAGAAGTAAAGCTTAAATAATTAATAATTAAGAATATTTTTATCCCACTCTCACACTCAGCAAAAGTAAACACAAATAAAGGTCAAGGCAGCTACATCAACAAACAACATAAAAATAAGAAAATGGGAGAACAATAAACTTTATTAAGCTAGGTATTTAAATACGCTTAAGGTTTTGGCAAGAAAGTTAAAATACTCCAGATTGGGTAGATAAGTACTTTACTTATTTATTTACCGGCTCGTTAAAATTTCTCGAGGCAAAACTTAGCTGCTCTTATAACTTAACTATGCGAGTAGTCTGAGCTTATTGCGTATTTTCCAGGTTTATTTCTTAGGAGTACAGTTTCTTACGTGCCAAACAAACGGCTTTGATATAATCTGAAGCAGTTTTGACGTTGACTCTAATTAGCTTTGCTCTTCTGTTATACTTTGTTAAAAACTTTGCAATTTGCCATCTCTGGGTATGAACATTATTTTTTTTTTAATAAAAACGGAAAGAAAAAATATCTATAACAATATCACGAAAAAAAATATCATTTTTCCAATCTTGAACATCGTATCGGGTCCGATAATCGTGCCCTGGGGAATCCTGCTAGTTATCGTATGGTCTTCTCTTTTACGGATAGCCGCATCTAGATAATCTAGGGTAACAACGTTTACTTACAGTATTTCATTATTTAAAGTAACCATGAAAGCCTGAAACACGAACATTTTAATCTATAAATGTTGGATTTCATGGTATTGACAAGGTAAAACGCTTGATCAAGATTCAGAATATCATATAGATATTGATCGAAGAGGAAGTTTGCTACAGATAGTAGGTAAACATCATACATACTGTTTAACATGGCTGAAATAACAATTTATCAGCAGAATACAGCGAGTAAAATGGCGTATTATTACGGGAAATGAAACGTAAGCCGCAGGTTCATACATAACATTTACGAAGCCACGCGTTTAATCCAAACTCATTGTTACCGGATTAATTTAACATTTTTATCATTCTGTTTGAGTTTCGTTTTATTATTTGGACTTTTAGTATGTGTATTTTGTTTATTCAACGCGGGAGCTGGAGGCAAACAAGCTGTTTATTTTTTATCCGTAAATGTTTTTGTAATGTTCAAATATGTGGCAATTAGCAGTCTGATCATTATCTACATATTTTTATCGATTATGATAAACTACAGCTTACTCTTACACCGACACAAAGTAATTTTACTCCGATATTTAAATGTTATTAAAAATATACTCTAGTACAATTCACTTTCTCTTTTAATTTTGGACACGAATTCATTTCACTGACGTATTTTGATACAAATATTTATATAAGCCATGCTACTCTGCTTCCTTCTCGTTCAACTATAACTTCTTCGGGTGGGATCACAATGTCGGCAGAAGCGGTAGCGGTAGCGGGTACGGGCGCTTCGCTCACTCTTCGTCTCGTGAGCGTGCGCTGTGGCTCCCGTCAAGTTCCGCAATCGATGCGCGCGCAGACCGCCGCACTGAGGAGCGTAGCGGCCGCGAGAGCGATTTGCACGCAAGCGATTACTACTAGATCGCGGGAAGATGGCGTCGTGTCTTCTTCGATGGGGCCGTCACTGGAAGGAAAAGAACGTATTAATAATCGCGGAATGACAAAGACAAGGGTGTTAAGTGAATTAAGAATACTATGTGAATGGTACACTTGTCAAGTGTCTGCAAAACAAAAACTATTGAATTGTTTGGTGATTTACTTTGAAATAATTACAGCTCCGTTACTTCGCAATAAAGTATAAATATTTTAATATTGTTTACTGACAGGGATTATGAATATTTCATAAGTCACTTTGTTTTTTTAATTTCATTTAGGACATAATTTATATTTTGATACATGTTCAAGATTGGTAGTTTTTTAATTACTAAAAATATTTTGGTCTGAATTTTATGGCTGAATTGTAAAATCGACCCTTGAGTTAGTGTAGTATTTGAGTTGATATGATGGTCGACCTTTTAAGTATTAAATCTCTGTCATAAAATTCTTTAAGTAAAAATTAATTACACGTACAGTGATTTTAATGTTCCCTAGCCAAATTCTTAAAATAACTTTGGGCCTTAATTTATCATTAAACCTGATCACCACGAAATTCTCGTCGCGTATTTGAGAGGCTTCAGATTTTCCTCCAAACTTTTAAAACTTTTTTACATACTTTGCTGGGCTTTATCAACAAGACCTTCTTAAATCGAATTACGTAATTTAAGACTAGATAAGCGTAGTAGTTGGTGTATCTGACTGTCCTACTAGAGGTTGCGGTTCGAATCCCGTATAAAGTCAAGTTTATTGTTATTCACGGCTAGTTTCTAAGCACATTTTTTGGCGTTCTGTCTATGAATTTCCTTTGGTGCTCAAAACCAACCATTAACTTCTCTGTGCTGAAGGTAGTCCACAATGGGCTTGGCATTGGTTTGTTTGAGTCAGTTTCCCGGTCTACGTAATGATTCCACTTACCCATGATCGATCCCAGGAGGGTCGAGTATAGTTCTGCAGCATTGCACGACGAGCGCGATGAGCAGACATGCGGCGGCTGCCCACAGCACGCTCGCCGCGCCCGCGCCCGCTCCCGCTACGCCTGACATCGCGCTAAAGCCTCGTGATGTGTGAATTGATACCGCTGTGGGAAAGGAATATGTTTTTAGTTTAGAACATTGAAGGTAATTTAATTGACTTTCTGGTATTCATAGGTGAGGTAGCCTATAATAACAGTCTGCAGGGATTTTTTATAATATAATTCCTGAACCGTTGATTACTGCGACTGCCGTATAAGGGGTTTGATTCCTGGGTTGTTGGGCTGAAATCGCTTGACGGGTTCTAGAAACTTTCAGAAAGCAGTCCTTAGTCTGAAAATTAACGGTGTAACGCCCGTGTGCCCGAGACGGCACGTAAAGACAGCATCTTCGATATTCATTATAAGTGTATCTTTAATTCTGTGAGTGGTGATTGATACACCCGTGCATCGGAGAGCACGTAAATGTCGGTCCTGCGCCTGATCTCTTTCCGGTCGTGTCGGATTGCCGTCCCATCGGGCTATGAGAGTTAAGGAATAGTGAGTGCACCTGTGTCTGCGCAAATGCTCGTGCACTATAATATGTCCTGCGCAGTTGGCTAATCTCCTTACATGAGAACAGCCGCCGTAGCCGATAATCGGCTAGGAGAACATCATCATCTTTAATTCTGATTCCACGTTATCTTTTTCCAACCCTTTAAATATTTAATTAATATCACAAATGCGAATATTTTGTAGTATTTCAACAATTTCTCCTGTAATACCATAATCTAATTTTCAACCAACTACAATTTTTATTTCAAACAATATTGTTAATATTTATTTAACTTTGTAATTATCTATAAAGTTGGTAGGTATCGCATAGTTTTAACGAGTCTACTAAAAACTCGTAATTGGCTAAAACAGTTTTAAACTAATTTCGAATGTTTTTAGCAAAGTTAAAATATTGCAGTTATTTTTCACTCTGATTAAAAGTGGTAGCGGTTCTGTAGCAGGATTTTTAATGTAAATATTTCTAGGAAGCTTGTATATTAACCAAATTAAAATAAATATTAAATAAAAGATTTCGTCGAATTGAGAACCTCCTCCTCTTTGGGAAGTGGGTTAATAAATTATTCCGAGAAATTATCAAAACCAGAAGTAGGTATTTAGGTTTTCTACGAATCCGATGCTAGTTGCTGGAATTAATTTAAGTACTAATTGTTGATTAGAAGTCTTCTGAGAATTTTAGAAAGGTCTTATTTCATGTTAACTAGATTACTTGGTTACTACTCATAAACAGGAATCCCAATACAAATAAATAACTGTTCACTAACTCCGAAATACTGAAAAAAATTGTGGAAGTGTGACAGTGACAGAATGATTTTTGAGCGAGCATCACTTAAAACTAGGTGACGTTTGAGGATGAGGTCATTACAGGATCTTTAAATATATGTACGAAAATACTTAGTGGCTTTTTTGTTCAGTGTTATCTACTTATAATAATATCCTATACATTAAACGATCTTGTAGGTAATATAGTTTATTAATGCCTTACCTGCAGCCAATATGCTGATGCCTCCAGCGGGTATCCCGAGCCCCATGTTGAACTTCTGTCGCTCCTCTATGAAGGCCACGCTGCCCATCACCATGGCTGATATGCCGCATACTATCTGTAACAATAATAATTACCTAGGTATATAGCTCAGCTTCAGATATTGGCCAACCCATATTGACCAGGTGTTCCTCTGTATGAGCTCTGTGCTCTGCTGTAGCATGATAAAAAGGCTGATGATGATGGCCGTAAAATAGACACGTTTCAGAATAGGGTAAATGACCTGGCTAATCGCCAAATTGTAAGCGATTATCTCTGCTCATAGACATCCAGCAAAAGTTTTTGTTCTTTCTGGAGCCCTCTGTGTACATACCAGTGCTGCGGTCATTCTTTCAAACAATCCCACAGGCCATTAAAATAAAAGCCTAGGACCAAAAAAGTCAGTACTAAAGTTATAAGCGACATGATCGAATAAGGTAGAAACAAAATTGAAAGTTACATATAAAACTTAACGGGATTGGATTGAACCCAAGGAGATTAAGTTAATAAAATTTAGCCGAGCCCTTTTAGGCGGATCAGCGTTAGGGATAATATAATATTTATGATCATTTATTGCTTCTCACGCTTATAAATATAAAGCCGATTTATTTCTGGGACTAGTCGTAGTTTTGAAGATTACCTATGACACATAACCTTTGTGTCTCCTCTTCACCACTCAAGGTTCTTCTATAAATGAAGTACATTGGTACATTTTTTTTATGAGAAATCATCAAATGACCCCTCTGCTGTGGGTTAGCAGTATGAGGGAGTGTCAGACTCTTACTGACTAAAATCCATTATTTTCCTTCTTAAGCCCTTTATATAGCAGGGCCGCGGTAACTCTCGAACAAACTTGCAGCCCCGGCAGGAGTACTGGATAAGAACCTAAGACCTCGAGCACAATAGTTGAGCAATGTGACTTCTACACCAACGAGGTAGTCTTATAAATGGCATATTGTTTTAGTCCAATGACAACTTTGAACAAAGACAGGGTTTGCTAAGGCAATATTATTCAAGTAACCCTAGGTAGTGGATACTTATGAGTCTAGTTTATAGCGTGGGTGAGCCGCAAAGCGAGGTGAAATAGTCCATTTCGCTTGCAGGGTTTAGAGTTCTGAACTGAACTGAAACTATAATTTAATTTAATTGTTACTTTTCATCGTAGTTGTTGGTTTTGTTTCTTTTTTGAGATTTTAGCTTTAAAGTTATGCACATCGTACAAATACCTATTATTTTTGTAAGGCGTTTATTTATTTCGATATTTAAAATGGAAAAAGTAATAAAAATCCACAAAAAATCTTCCCCAAGACCATTGACCTGTAGGTACCTCTACCTACAGGTCAAGCAGCATTGCTGCGTTGAATAGAAAAATTGTTGTCAAAGCTCGTTTAAAAAATGAAATGATTAAAAGCGACATCATCTAAAAAACCAACAACATAAAAAATACTCGACATTGAACCCGCCTTAAAACCGAGAAGTTCTTAGCCCTATTTTACGTGTTTTTCGAGTATCTATAGTAAATACTTTATTGGCTTTTTACAAGTTTGGTTCGTTTGACGATTGCTCGTAATCCGATAGAACGCTAAGTAAAGATTGTCGGGATGACACAATTCGATAGCTTCTCAGTAACTTTATTTAGAAAGAAAACCCTTTTGGTGAGTAATTGAATTGTGGCTGGTTATGGCTTCGAGTTTGTCCTTTCTTGAAGTTGTTGAAAGATGTGTTTCTCTATAACGCTCCATTGTATCAAATGCGTAACTATAACGTTTTGCGATTGGTCTCAAATACCTATTGAAAATACCTAAATAATATAAAATCTGATGAAAACATGGCATTTGTTCTCAATAGTTATATTAACGTTAAGAAGCTTTCGTCAGAAAAATCCTACAGTAGGTAGGCTTCAACCTCTTGACTTTTCTGACCACCTACGCCCATGTCATTTGTCACTTTTCCACCATTAATTTATTCCAACAAAATTCCTTTCAATCCGTCATTCCTTAGCCTCACAAGTGACATTCAAAATGGAACATTCTAGATCAAAGTGACGTCACAGCATTCTAGCGATGATATACACCCACGTATGAAGGAAAGATAGCGGAGATGCTGAGAAGGTAGGTAGGTCAGGGGCCTTCCTGTAGGTCAAGTGATTCCTTGTCAAATAAAAACCAATGTGTTAAAGATTGGTCTTGATTTATTGGTCATTTCATTTTGAAAGTAATGGGTGGGTTCCAAAGAAGGCATATAAGGGTAGAACTAGTTACATTCCTCGTCCCTCGAATAACGCTATTTTGACGCGATACTTTCTTAGGAGATTTTGCGTTATTACATCTCCTCTATTCATTTTGTTCTCCATGTATCCGCCACTCATCTGAATGTTCACATCGTCTACATGCATCGGATAGAGCAATCAATCATGTTGAAATGGGGACGTCCCGCTTTGTAATGCGAAATGATATTTCAGATGACGTGTCCTTACTAATCTTTCGTCTGTCTGTCTGTGTGATACTGAATTGCTACCTGATTGCTATATGGGTTGGTATCTTTTCGTTGGCTTATAGGAACGACTGTACATCTACCAATCTTATGCTTATAAAGGACTTAAGAAGGTACATATTGGATTTTAATCGATAAGAGTCTGACACTCCCTCACGCTGCACTCATAGCTTGAGAAGTTATTTGGTGAATTACCACAAAAAAAAGCTACCACCCGCCCCCACGTTCGATAATCAATGTCCGATTTTTGTAGGGAAAAAATAGAAAACACTGGTAACATTAGTGCAACGCATGAAAATTCAGAATGTCCTATAAAAAATCGGCCCGATCAGCAGTCTTACAAAGGTCTGACGTGGATGGGAAGCCTACGTACTTTTTGATAATTAATTCTATATTAATTTCATTTGGCGTGCATTTGGATCTAAAATACCACTCAATACGCTAAGTATTGAGTGCTATAAAGAAGCATTATAAAAGAGAAAACTATCAGGAATATTGTGGGCTACAGAATTTCCCAGAATAGCAGATACAGATACCACTAACATTTCTCTAACAAAGCGAGTTGTTTCGTGAAATCTGCATTTAGAAGATAGCTAGGTAAGGTACGGACAGCCCCTGTTTAATATTTAATATTTAATACACAAGATATTTCAATCTATGCGAGCACCAAGCTTTGAATATTCAATGGCGGAATATAATTGGTTGGCACTTGGCAAATGAATGAACAATTTATTTATAATTCCGAGCTTTATTGAAGACATTGCAAGGCTTCTATTTGTAATGAGCAATCTCGATTGTCATGGAATTGAATTAAATTGAAGTGGGAGTATCTTTTTCTGATGTTATTTTAAAGCTTCTTGGAGAAGAAAGATTTCTTTAGAATTATATTTGTATTTGTGGTATTCGTGGTAGATAGTATCTGACGTTAGCAGTTATTCACAGAAAACATTAAAATGATAGATAAATCTCAATATCATAGATAACAAATTTACTTTCAATACAAACATCATATTTCTTGAAACAGCAGTTAACTATGACTTTCCACATTGAATTTTCGAAGTAGAAACAAGTTGATTAAGACAAACAATTGTTTTGTGAAAAGTGGACGTTTATGTTGACAGTGAAAATGAGTCTATTGTAGTTTTATCAAATACGAATGAATGGTTTTATTGCTACGTAGAGCGTGGAATCCCTGGTAAAGCTGTACAATATTGCGGATGATCCATGGTGTACACAATAATAGTGACGTCGACATAAAGGGGAAATATAGCAATGTCGAGAAATTGTGGCTGACGGAACTAAGTAGTTTTGAAGAAGTTTTATTTCTGAAAAGGAACACATAATATAAAGCTTAATCAGATAAAAGATGAGATGTTGTTTAAAATGTTACACTAAATACTTTCTAAGACATGAAAAAAAAAAAAAAAAATATGTGGGGAACGTACGACCTCTCCGAATCGAATACGAAATCTCCCATTGCTCCGAAATTAGAATATTTTTCAGTGCACTCCAATCATAAACTATTACTAAATAATTTCACAGCAAAAGACGTAGGTACTCTGTTTTCCATTATCTTCCTCTCTATACAATCAAAACCACAACGCAGTCAAATTCCCACAAAAAATAACAAGAAATAAACAAAAATTCTTTGTGGTAACACTCCGTATATCCGTTAGACACGGTTGTCATGGCCACGCTATTCTTTCGCCAATATTTAGACTACTCACACACGGCAAACTTTTAGTCGGTCGATAGTATGTTTGGGCTTATAAATCAGTACAGATACCGGCACGGATATTGGGCTCTCGGCGGAAGAGTGGGGATCGCTTTGCGCACCCGTACGCATAAGGCAATAAGGCAGTAAATCGCTTCTGCGCAGGTGAAGGTCATGGCCCGATATCCGTGCCGATAACTGTATGAAGATGAATGTAAGTACGCACATTACATAGATCAGGTACTATGCCGGTATCAGAAATAGTGAAAACTTAGATTGCAATCATGTCACCTTTAATTATTTTTCGGATCATAGGGCCAGCTGTCATTGTAAGACTCAATCACCAGTCTTATCAAGGGGTATTGGGTTGCTCGTTTAACTGGGTTAAAGAGGTCAGACAGGCAGTCGCTCCTTGTAAAACACTGGTACTCAGCTGCATAGAGTGAGACTGGAAGCCAACCCCAATATAGAGGTAGTTGGGGGCTCGGGAGGTATAAATGATGACGGGCCAACTGTCGGCCGACTGTTTAGTCGGCAGTTTGGAAGTATTCTTACGCTTCGCTGGGAAAGATGCATTCGATATAAAGATTTCATATTTCTATTACATTTTCACGTCAAACATGAGCTTCGTTTATTTTGTCACTTCTTATTTATATTGTAACGTTGTACGTTAATGTCAACGTTTTAAAATACTTGCCTTTTGTTTTTAATCAAAATATTAATATAAGGTGGGTAGAAAAATAAATAAATAAATGTAATGTCTACCTACGGTTGCGTTTAGAAACGCGTACAATTATTTGTTTCGTTAATTAAGTATTATTTATTTCTTTTACTAAACTGATTAACGTATTTTTAAATTCATATTTATTATAACAACTTAGGTCTAGAAATAAAAAATTGTAACTTAATCAAAACTTAAAAACAAACAGTACGTAGTCATTATCTGTATCGGTGCAACGGCAAGTTAAACCAAATTGGACTTCACGTCATTGTGATATGGTTTCGATTCTTTTACCTGGACTGCTGTACCAATGCAAATCGGATTCGTTCGCTACTCATTCACGGGCGTGTACCGTGAGGTTGGTTAGCTGCTTTAGCGACTCGACCATTTTTAAAATATCATCACGGAAGACACACGTTCACGCGCTCCTTACAAGCACTCACTTTTGCCAGTCCTTAGTGCGTGACGTTAATCGTGGTCTTAACGGTTTTATTTTATAATTTTGAAAACATATTTTTCAAATTTCGTTTAACTTATTCTCTATATTGTAGAATCAGTGCATCTCCCCGTATTGGGTAAGTGTTGAACAATTCGTGTAATTGCTACCACCCACCTATTGGGTGACCGTTGGCAAATGACTTGCAGATTTCATCTTTTCTTGCTTTGCACATTGTCGCATCATTTGTAGCCTTTTTCATCATCATAAGCAGTCAGGGTTATTCTTTTCATTTGCTTATCCCTGCATCTTATTTTTTATATGTTTTATACATTTTATATAAAAATTACATTTCAGCTGTTCTCTGTAAACTCCGATTCTGACTGTGAATTTGCACACATTCGCCTTAAGCGCACTGAGCTTCTGCTTCCTGCTTCCGCGGCAAACACAGTCAGAGGAGGACAATCAGAAATGGACATTTATTTGAATGGATGTAAATTCCAGGGTCCAAAGTTCGGGTTCAAAGTTCGGCTTAAACTCCGGGCCACGGCTGATCCGTTGGCCGAACGTCGACAGGCACCGAGAGGCACCGTGCACCGATTACCCTCTACCATACTGCATCACCATCTGCGGGTCGTCCACCCTGAAGCGCCTCCTCGGCTGAGCGTCATCACCGGACATCTCTCCACGTGAAGCCAGGACAGTGCTAGCGCGCTTTACCTCCATATAACAAAATTAATTTTGCTGACGGGCATTCGAATCGCGACCTTGGAAATAAATTTTTATGTTCACAATGTGGGGTTTAATTTAAAATCTAAACCGTCCACACGCTAAACGTTGCATTGGCGCCCTTTTCGTGGTTTATATTTATATGGTCAGTAATTTTTTTTTTTGTTCTATGGAGGTAGTAGTGCTTTTTGGTGTTTTGTGTGCGTTCTTTATGTTTTTTAGTTTTGTGAAACGTTTTTTTTCTTTTGGTTGCATAGTAACTAAGGTGTACGTCACATTTGTTTTGTAATATTTAACATTTTAAATATTAATCAGTGATTGATATTATCAAAGTGCAGTCACAGTCCTAAACTTGACACACACTAGTATAATTTGCCGTTAATTTTGTTTTTTCAAATTTTTTTTTAGCCGTCATTATAGTTATTGTAAATTACCCACTGTTTCTTAAATAAAATTTTGCTTCGTAGAATGTCTTGCATAAGGTACTATCAACGGCATAATTTGGTGGACACTTAATTTTTAATTTTTTTTTTTTGGTACTACAGTTAATTTTATTACATCTGCAGTACAGTCGACAGTGTAAATTAATACTTCGTTATTGTTTTTTTTTTATATAGTTTTTTTCTACACATTTTTTTTTTTAAATATAAACGGTACAATCATAAATGTATGTATTGCAAATTACAATTACAGTCGGCAACATTATTTGTCGTTTTTATTAAAAATAAATTTGTTTGTGTATTTAATGTGCGTACACATTAGTTACGAAATTTGCTTTGTTTTTTTATTTTTTTGTTGCAATTTTTTTTTTTGGTTGCAATTTTTTTTTTTTTGTTTTGTCACACGCTTATTTTAGTTAACATTCTTCTCCGTGGAAAAACAACCAAGACGTTACTTAGTTAAATTTAAAAATTGTAACAGACGGAGTATTTTTTTTAATTTCTAATTGTTTTTTCACGTTATTGAGTTGTTCAACATTCACCCAATCACTTTTCGCATAATTTTTTTTTTTTATTCAATCTTTCTTCGCTATGGCTTATCCAGTTAAGTTTATGTCGCTTCAAAAGGCTGAGCTTGAGTACGAAGTCTCTATTAGGGGTGAATCTCCAGCTACTACGGTGCAGGAGTTGCGCAAACAAATTGCTAAGTGTGGGCCATTGTTTCCTTCGGAAGACATCCTCACTAGTCCGTTCGATTCAGCAGTCGACCTTAAAGGAGTTTTGGATGTTCTTGAAAGGGTTAACAATAATTTAGAATCTACTTCAATAGATAAAAACACATTGTTACGGAGTCAAAATTTACTTAACCATGTTTATCACCGTCTTAATCGTATTGCATTTGATGACAAATTAGAGGAGACTTACGACCAATGTGTTGGCCTTTTCAAGAGCACTTCTGCAAAGCTTACTTCGCTTAATGATTCTGCTGTGGACCCTCTAGCTACCACTAGTACGGACTGCTCATCCGTTCTTACTGCGACACCTGTTAATGTTTCCGTCACTTGTGAAGGCAACATTAACAAATTTTCGAAGATAAGATATGATGGCAAGTCTTGCGTACGTGCATTTATTCAACGTTGTGAAGAATTGTGTCAGGCTAAAAATATTTCTTATAATAAAATATTATCTAACGCTACAGAGATATTTATCGGCGAAGCATTGCATTGGTACAGAAGTGTCAGGGATACGATTTCGAGTTGGAACGATCTTACACTGGCGTTGAGACGTGATTTCGATGAGTCTGATTATGACTACAGACTGCTTACAGAGATACGGACTCGTACACAGGGTGAGACTGAAAATATCGTCATTTACTTATCTATTATGTCTGGACTCTTTTCGCGACTTTCAAAGAAGGTGTCAGAGGAAGATAAATTGGAGATAATCCTTCACAATATTCGTCCAATCTACGCGAATATCCTTGCATCTGTTTCGGAAATAAATTCCATTGACGTATTGCGAACCCTGTGTCGGAATTATGAAAATATCCAGTCACGATTTTCTCAATTTAAGGAACCCCCTAAACCGTCCTCGAATACCTTAGCTCCTGAATTAGCATATTCAGGACAATCTAATAGTAAGCATTATTCTAAATTTAATAATAACAACACATATGGTAAAAATTTTCACAATAACAATAGGCAAAATAATAATCAAAATATTTATAATAATAACAAAGGTAATAATAATTCTACAGCTAAATATGTTCATGCAGTCGGTACTCCTAATCCTAATTCTAACCCTAATCCTAAACATAATACTAGTTCTAAAATGCGCTACTGCCCACGTTGTCGCAATAACACACATAATCTAAGGCAGTGTACAAGCAAGGATGTGGTAGTATGTTTTTCTTGTGGTCGTGAGGGCGTGAAAGCTCCTGATTGTCCAAACTGCAGCAAGGATGTTAATAAGGAAAAAAACTAATTACAGAGAACCGTGCAAATAATAAATTTGATAACCAAGAGTGGCAGGATTGGTTACAAACAATTAGGTTATTTTTTAAATCGTATAACATCTACACGGTTCTCGAGGATAAAGGAGACTGTGATGATAGGCCTTATGTATCTGTTCTGATTAACGATCTTACCGTCTCGGGTCTTCTAGATTCCGGTTCCGCGGTAACCATTATAGGCAACAGTGCTCATAACATACTTAAAGATTATGGCTTGCCACTTATTGAAAACGATTGCATTACAGTAACGGCAGCAGGAGGTCAAAATTTAAATAGTTTAGGTTATATTAATTTACCAATAAAACTCGAGAATCAATTTCACATTTTGAAGGCACATGTCATTCCCGATATTAAAAGGAACCTGATTTTAGGCATAGATTTTTGGCGTAAATTTAAGATATGTCCAAAATATACTGGTAGCGTTACAATGTTTAATGACATTAATTGCTCATTAGATACTCCTCAACATTCCTTCATACAAGGCTATACTAATCTTGATGAGGCACAAAAGAAACTGGCGGATAGTGTCATCAAACAGTTCGAAGACATTTCTTTTCATCGCAAAGGTTTGGGCGTAACGAGTCTTATCCAGCACCGCATTGAGACGGGTAACGCAGCACCGATTCGTCAACGGTACTACCGACTGTCACCGGAGAAGCAGCGTATTTTGATTGAACAGGTGGATGAAATGCTTTCACTCGACGTAATCGAGCCTTGCGAGAGCGCATGGTCATCTCCTGTTCTGATCGTAAATAAAAAGAACGGCCAGCCTCGGTTTTGCCTTGATAGTCGCAAACTTAATTCGGTGACTAAGCGCGATGCCTATAATCTCCCTTACATATCGGAGATTTTAGACAACTTACGAGACGCGCGCTATTTATCAAGTTTAGACCTATCCAAGGCTTTCTGGCAAATACCTATCGCTGCTGAAGACCGTGAGAAGACAGCGTTTTACGTTCCTGGCAGGGGCACCTTTTGTTTCAAGCGTACTGCTTTTGGCTTGACAAATGCACCGGCTACTCAGCAGAGACTCGTTGACCTTTTGTTTTCCGAGTTTGGCCTAAAAGTCTTCGCTTATTTGGATGACGTCATCACCATTTCTGAAGACTTCAATAGTCACATGACACTACTTTTGCGCGTTTTAGACAAGTTGAAACAGGCTAACTTAACTGTTAACCTCGAAAAGTGCAATTTCTTCAGGTCACAGCTCAAATACCTCGGTTACGTGGTCGATAGCACTGGGCTACGTACAGATCCAGCCAAGGTTGAGGCTATACTCAATTATCCGACGCCTAAAAGTCGGAAGGACCTCAAACGTTTTCTTGGTACTGCCACATGGTACAGACGTTTCGTTCCGAACTTCAGCACTATAGCGGGGCCCTTAAATAAGTTGACTTCCTCCAAAAAGGGCACTCCTCCCTTCAAATGGACTCCAGAAGCTGACTCTGCATTCCAAAAACTTAAGGAGTGTTTAGTTTCTGCCCCCGTACTTTCATGTCCAGATTACTCTAAGCCGTTTGAAGTACATACGGATGCTAGTAGTTACGGTGTCGGCGCAATGCTTACTCAGTCAATAGATGGCAAGGAACATCCAATTGCCTACATGAGTAAGTCATTGACTGCTGCCGAGAAGAACTACAGCATAACCGAGCGCGAAACGTTAGCTGTCATTACCGCTCTTGAGCATTGGCGTTGCTATATTGAAAACGGACAACAGTTTACTGTCTATACCGACCACAGTGCGCTCAAATGGTTCTTGTCATTAAGTAACCCTACTGGTCGACTGGCACGATGGGGCGTACGTTTATCAGCCTTTAACTTTGTTATTAAGCACCGACGTGGTGTAGACAACGTCATTCCCGACGCTTTGTCTAGGAGCGTACCAGTTAGTGCCATTGGTTCTTCCACTTATGTGGACACTAAAGACCCTTGGTACAAAAGTATTTACCACGGTTGCCTAAATGACCCTTCAAAATTTGCAAACTTTATTATTAAAAATAATAAACTGTTCCGGCTTTCTAAAAATAAGCATGAAATGACTTCTGAATTCTCGTGGAAGCAGGTCGTTCCTACTGAATTTCGCGAGCCCATAATTCACGAAAATCATTCCGAGCCTAAAGCAGGACATATGGGCATTTTTAAAACTTACCGCCGTCTTGCGTTACGTTATTACTGGCCAGGGATGTATAAGGACGTTGTTAAATTTGTTAGTACTTGTGATAAGTGCTTAGCCTACAAAGCCCAGAATCATCAGCATTTAGGAGAAATGGGTCGTCCTAAACAATGTTCACGACCATTTCAAATGATCTCTATAGATCTAATGGGACCTCTTCCTACTACAAGAAAGCAGAATAGCTACATATTAGTTATAACTTGTTGTTTTTCAAAATTTTGTTCGATTTTCCCAATTAAAAGAGCAACTGCCGAAATAGTTACAAAAATTTTAGAAGAGTCAGTATTTTTAGTGCACGGCATACCTCAAACTGTATTAATGGATAATGGTACACAGTTTACTGGGAAGGTGACAGATGCCTTATTTAAAAAATATAGAATACCGAACATTTACTTTACACCTAAATACACCCCTCAGGTAAATTTAGTAGAAAGGTATAATAGAACTATTATAACTTGTTTATCCACATACGTAAATGATGACCACAGATCATGGGACTTATTTATTCCCGAAGTACAGTTTGCCATCAACAACTCTGTAAACGAAGCCACAGGTTTTACGCCATCATTTTTAGTTTTCGGCCGTGAACTTGTTTCTTGCGGGTCTCACTATATTGATAATGACCTCGGCAATGAAATACTCTTTTTGCCACGTGATATATACGCAGAAAACCTTGGTTGTTTGGCCAGTACCTTTGATACTGTGCAGTCTAGATTATGGCAAGCCCATGTAAAGAACACTTCACATTATAATTTGAGACGCAAGTTTGCCGAATTTAACGTTGGAGACATAGTCATGAAGCGCGCTTACTTTTTAAGTGATAAGGCAAATCGGTTTTCGAAAAAGTTAGCACCGAAATTTATTAAAGCTAAAATAATTGAAAAGAAGTCTCCCTTAGTTTATGTGCTGCAGGACATGTCAGGTAAAAACTTAGGATCTTGGCACATAAAAGACTTAAAATTATTTGTCGGCAATAGATAATATTTTTTGTTCATCAATTTTAACTATTCAGTATTTTTTTCTTCAAGTTATCTTTTATCTTAATTTATTTATTATTTTAGTTCCCTCTCGCTTACTTTTCCACCTTCACTTGGAACTTCTATTTGTAAAGTGTCAAGTAAATAAGAATACTGGCACTTATAACAGTATGCAATTGTGCGTCAGTTATTTTAATAGATACTAAGAGTAACTGCTGCTGGAGTGTGTTTGAGAGATGTATGAATGAGTGTATTTTGGAAGAATAAATAAATAGTTTAGCAACATAGTTCGAGAACATGCGGATTTTGTCATTTTTTTTAGAGAAATAACAAAATCCTTGACTGTGCGCGGGGGTATTGTAACGTTGTACGTTAATGTCAACGTTTTAAAATACTTGCCTTTTGTTTTTAATCAAAATATTAATATAAGGTGGGTAGAAAAATAAATAAATAAATGTAATGTCTACCTACGGTTGCGTTTAGAAACGCGTACAATTATTTGTTTCGTTAATTAAGTATTATTTATTTCTTTTACTAAACTGATTAACGTATTTTTAAATTCATATTTATTATAACAACTTGGGTCTAGAAATAAAAAATTGTAACTTAATCAAAACTTAAAAACAAACAGTACGTAGTCATTATCTGTATCGGTGCAACGGCAAGTTAAACCAAATTGGACTTCACGTCATTGTGATATGGTTTCGATTCTTTTACCTGGACTGCTGTACCAATGCAAATCGGATTCGTTCGCTACTCATTCACGGGCGTGTACCGTGAGGTTGGTTAGCTGCTTTAGCGACTCGACCATTTTTAAAATATCATCACGGAAGACACACGTTCACGCGCTCCTTACAAGCACTCACTTTTGCCAGTCCTTAGTGCGTGACGTTAATCGTGGTCTTAACGGTTTTATTTTATAATTTTGAAAACATATTTTTCAAATTTCGTTTAACTTATTCTCTATATTGTAGAATCAGTGCATCTCCCCGTATTGGGTAAGTGTTGAACAATTCGTGTAATTGCTACCACCCACCTATTGGGTGACCGTTGGCAAATGACTTGCAGATTTCATCTTTTCTTGCTTTGCACATTGTCGCATCATTTGTAGCCTTTTTCATCATCATAAGCAGTCAGGGTTATTCTTTTCATTTGCTTATCCCTGCATCTTATTTTTTATATGTTTTATACATTTTATATAAAAATTACATTTCAGCTGTTCTCTGTAAACTCCGATTCTGACTGTGAATTTGCACACATTCGCCTTAAGCGCACTGAGCTTCTGCTTCCTGCTTCCGCGGCAAACACAGTCAGAGGAGGACAATCAGAAATGGACATTTATTTGAATGGATGTAAATTCCAGGGTCCAAAGTTCGGGTTCAAAGTTCGGCTTAAACTCCGGGCCACGGCTGATCCGTTGGCCGAACGTCGACAGGCACCGAGAGGCACCGTGCACCGATTACCCTCTACCATACTGCATCACCATCTGCAGGTCGTCCACCCTGAAGCGCCTCCTCGGCTGAGCGTCATCACCGGACATCTCTCCACGTGAAGCCAGGACAGTGCTAGCGCGCTTTACCTCCATATAACAAAATTAATTTTGCTGACGGGCATTCGAATCGCGACCTTGGAAATAAATTTTTATGTTCACAATGTGGGGTTTAATTTAAAATCTAAACCGTCCACACGCTAAACGTGACAATATTACGTTTTCTCTTATTGTGTGAGAAATGTGGATGTCTGTATATTTGTCACTCCATCAAAGAAGAGCTTTTATTATTTGGAATAGATAAGTCGAGAGTCCGAACTATGTATACAGCTTAACAGTAGATGAGAGTAACATGGGACAAACTTATTTTTAATATGTAATAGTGTTGTAATTTATTTACCTACTTAAAAATTAATACACGTCATAATTACTCGTTTAAAAGTAAATAAAACTGTGAAAAAAAGATCGTGAGAGTCTCTTATTTTTACAGTTTATGTACACAGACGAGACGAAAAATAGAACAATCGAGCTGTACTTATTTGTATAGAAATCTACCTATGTACTCATGGCCTAGTAGAAGATAAACAACTACTTGAGTTTTATTAATAATTTAAATGGAAACACAAATGGCGAACCAAAACAGCAAAAAAAGTCTCGCAATAAAATGAAATACTCGTATTATGATAGTCGGTCCTTATTATTAGACAAAACTTTATTCTGTCTAGGTAGTTATTAACTGCTATATAAAACTTGGATAAGAGAAAAAGTTTGCCGAGAGATAGTCGAAGAAATGACTATTTCATTTCGCAGTTCATCGCTTTGTGTATTTGAAAACGTTTGCGAAATACACTCTTTTGCAAAAAAACGGGCATCTGAGAGATACTTGGTTTTGTGGATTTGATATTTGTTTAAACAGGTTGTTAGTACCTGGAATATTATTGCCAGCGCATAAAAGGCTAGAGCATTGCGTGTTACTTGTTACTTACCAGGAATTAGTCCAACACAAAGATGAATCATTTTCATAACAGTTAAAATTTAAAATTTACTTATAAAATTCGAAATACACTCTCGTTGCTCTATCCCATTAGTTAGAAGAATATATTCGAGTGAGTAAAACCCATTTAAACAAATATAAATTCTTTAAAACCAAGTATTTCTTAGATGCTAATTTTTTTGCAAAAGAGTTTACATTCCTGACGATATATTTGTTGGAATAGAATAGTTATTGAAATCTTTGCTAACCTGAGCTAAGATTATCTTCCTTTGCATTTGTAGCAAAGATAAAATCTTTTAAAGGAAAGTGGGTTTGTTTGTCACGATTTCTCGTTTTATATGGAGATTGCTTTAGCCCCGGGCTAGATAAGAAAATATGTGTTTTTCTGTACTGATGCTATAAAGCATTCGGAAATGCATAAGAAACCGCCTGAAGCATCTAGAAAATGTTGCAAAATAATAATGAAAAATTTCATCAATTTCCGTTCTTACTGCCACGATACTTTAAATGAAAATACTTCTACCTATATTTCGATTTTCATAGAAATAGATATGTTTATTAGTGTACAATCTAATCCGTTTATTATTTTAGTTTTATTAATTACACGATCATATTTTCTACCTTCGTGTACCTGTACATACGCTATGCATATTGAATAAATAGCATTTCGAATACTGGTAGCTTTATAATTGAAATATTTTTATTACATAAATCGAGTTTGGTATGCATTTGATATCACTCCTCATATTAGGAAAAATATGTAGTATTTTATTCTGTAAAATGAACCTATCATTAATTTATACAATCTTTACTATGAAATATAAATAATAAAGGGTGATTTTTTTTTGTTTGTTTGCATACCTACTGAAGACTCCGAAGCTTCAAAACCGATTTGAAAAATTCTTTCACTTTTTGAAAGCTGCATTATTTCCGAGTAATATAGGCTACATTTTACTCGGGTACGACCAGTAGTTCCTACGGGACGCGGGTCCACCTGGAGGAAACAGCCAGTTAACAGTAATAATGTTGTATTTAGGTATGTACAGAATGTTTTTAGCCCTCACAAGAAAAGTGATAAAGATTCACATAAAACATGTACACTGAAGAATAAACATGACTGTTAAAAGTTCTATCTCCTGTCAGAGGTATTGATCTATGTTCCGTCTTTTTAGGATCAACGATAATGTTCTCACTACCTAGGGGCGGTCATGACGTGTTTTGTATGTCCAGTGCTTTGTGTAAATGAGGGGTATGTATTGTTATGTTTTATCCTGTAGTCAATATGCAACCTAACTCTAAAGTGTAAATGTTGAAAAATAGAAATTAAAATATTGTGGAGGCATTATGCTGAAAAAAATAAACTTTTTTGTTTTGAGTAGTTTAGTTCAATATTTTAACTAACTCACCTGTAAAACCCGCAATCGTAACACCAGAGCGAGAGGGTACCCGAAGCCGTGACGGAATATAGTGCTGTCTCTCTCCCCCGTCAGCGGGGCTGCTGACTCCTTCCGTCTCGACAACGCCGTCTGAAACAATTTATCAGTTTAAGCCCTTTTCCCAACAATCCGGATTATATGGCTCGATCGGGATTAAAATGGTCAAAAAACTCTTTCAAAAAAGGGTAAGTACCTAACTGATGTGTATTGACATTTTTTGTTTCTTGAGGATCGTACAAACCTTCGATAGATTCAAAATGATGGGTGTATTAAACTTTTAAGTTGTTTTCAGAAGTTTCATCCTCGTCCCATGGAGATGGGGAGTACGTCGTGATGTCGTAATGGGATAAAATATAGCCTATGTCACATGGATAGTTCAGCAGTTTCGGAGCTTTTCGGTACCAAGTAACAATATCTTTAGCTTTATAATATGCCAAGGGGCATTAGGTTGCCTGGGTTACGGGGAGGTAGAGATCAGATAGGAAGTCATATAAAAACTAATCCTCACCTGTATCCGATTAGACTGGAAGCCGACCCCAACATGGTTGGAAAAAGGCTGGGCATGATAATTTAATAAACCTATCTATAATTACGGTCCCTAACAATGGTAGTTTCAATATGTCTAACACTCCCGCTAGTACATTATATTAATAATTGGTTTCATATAACTAAATATACATATTCGATATGAAACCAATATGAAATTGCTGACATAACTAGGTAATTTAATCTAGCCGTCTTTAATTAATGAAATTAATATCAATCATGTGCCTACATTGTTCATATAGGTTGATTGAAATGTCTGAATTATGGAAATAGATCATACAGGTACCTACATACATACAGGCACGCATATACATAGATCAGTACCTACATACAGTTATGCTGTCAATCATTATGAATTTAAATTACCTATGTATCTACCTATGTTAATTTCATCTGTAAGTAAATATGGTATGGGTTGATTATTAGTATACAGTCGGCCAAAAATGAGATTTAGCACAATACAGTTCAGATCTATTTAAACTTTGTGAAACTAGATAGCAAAAACATGCTACGCCGCGCCGACCCCAAATAAAATTGGAATAAGGATAGGAGAATAATGATGACTGTAAACTTATATCAGCTATTCCTAATGTTCCATTAGAATCCCACCAACAACATTAGAATTCATAGAAACCTTTCAAAATTGGTAGACTAGTTTCTTGGCAGACTATGCCTAGAAAAAATATTAAACAAGAAAAATAACAACGTCTATATAAGCAACCACTTAACATCCATTAAATTCCGTATATAAAAACAGTAAAACTTTATTCCACCCAAAGCAGTTATTAGGAAAATCTGGTAACAAAAATGTATTCTCAATAGTCGAGTCTAGAATAGACACAGATTGGCTTCGGGCCAACAATTCGTAGGCTATAAGTCTATTGTTAGTGAATCTAGAACCTATTGACACATCTAGTTTATTGATTTAGTGTCTAACACGGTTTTTTTTCTGAATATGTTGAATGCAAAAGGCGAAAGTAAGTCTGTCTGTTTGACGCGCTTTCATGCTAAAACTACTGAATCTATTAATATAGAAAAATTCAAACACAGTTACTCGCTTTTACCTCAGTCTATTTGTCCAATGAGATAACGCCAATGTGACACGACCGGAGAGAGGTCAAGATCGACATCTTTAAGTGCTTTCCAAGGTACTTATAACATTTAAAGTACTCGCAATCTGAAATCTTTTAGTATTCTGACCCCCACACTCAGATGCCCGTTTTCACCAACAAATACTTAAATTTAGGGATTCCCTAAGAGCATTTAGGTAACACTTAATACGAATTTCGTTTTCACCAACGTTTAAGTGTCCCTTATCACCTTTATTTTTGGGTGAGCCCTTATTATAAGTGACACTTAGTTAGGGAAACGTTAAGAGATTGTTGGTGAAAACGGGCAAGAGACATTTAATGATTACTTACGTCAATCCTTAGTGACAGATTCTCATAGAAATTCTGCACTAAGGAACGGCTTACATTACCATTAAATGACTGAGCGTGTCCATGATAGTTTTTTTTGGACTCATAAATCAGTATGAAGATGGTAATTATAACGCACATTACAAAGATCAACTGCAGTATGAGGGTACACATACTATCCTAATATGCACGATCCCCTATGTGTTTTTAAAGCAGGGTTGTACCAACGTGATGGTACTTGGTACCACTTGGTACCCGGTACTTTAGCGCATGCGTAACTAAACATTACCAAAGTAACCATTTGTTTACTAACAACACACAAATTCACTTGTTTGTCAGATTTAAATATTTGCTTGTGAATTAAAATCAAAGTTTTTGAGTGTACTTTCAAGTGTTAAATTGACTTTGTGGCTTTTGAACTTGGCAGACTTGGTAAGTATGAATTAATATAGAGCGTTTAGTAATAGTTGTTCGTTAGGTTTGAGAAAATATGGTTAAGTTGATTTTGATTTTGTGACTGAGCAATTTTTCTTATTATTTTGAATTGTAGTAATTTGAAGGAATTTAAATTGAAGTAAACACTTATATCATCCTTTGCCTAGTCTTTTACCAACTTTGTTGGGGTCTGCTTTCAGGCTTACCAGATGCAGCTGGGTACCAGTGCTTTACATGACATACAACAATCTTTACTTTACAACAAAAATGCTTGACAAATGTTGAGGTAAAAATACTGATTTTATAAACGCTTCAAGCGCAAAGAAACAATTTTCCCAGATTAAAAAAGGTACAATTTGTGTTTCAAACTTTGTTCAGAAGCAAAAGTAATACGGGTTCCAAAGTTTTGGAAGAAAGAATAACTTCAGAGAAGTAACATTTAAAATATCACTTTGTCTCAACCGAGGCGATATTTTATCGTTTGTTAAACATTTTTGTTTGAAAGTAAAAAGTGTTGGTACCGTAATAATAATTTCGACTCCAACTCTTTTAGGCGTTCGAGTTTTTAATTTGGCATGACATGCTTCCTAAGTTCCGTAACCATCGATATTCGTACATTTCGATTTCAATGTCTGCATACTATCAGGATTATGAACATTCTCTTTAGAGTAATTAGTCATGTCATAGCATACATTCTAACATGTAAATCGAACTGTACTTTGTAATTTCCAACAGTACAGATATTTTAAACTTCAAAATTTCTTAGTACTGTCGAGATCACAAAATGTGTCGAAAACTGACATATTTCCAGATAGGAAGCCTGTGCCAAAATGTTCGAGGAATCGGAAGACAGCGAGGAAGAAGTGCCCCCACCACCACGAAGGAATTCTTCCTCAGAGACCAGCTATGATGAAGATGAGGAAGAAGTTAAGAAGCCACCACCGATTGTCGAAGAAAAACAAGATGAGACTTTGGTTCAAGCTGGTAAGCTATCCACTAATATTATCACTTACTACAAGATAGGTATCCCAGTAAGGACAGCAATTCCCACGGGACGCGGGTGAAGTTGCGGGAAAACTGCTAGTAATGAATAAGTTAATGGTCGTTTTTATAAAATACTACTTACTTCATCAAAAATGTTATATAGGAAAATCTTATTTAGTAAGAGTAATGCACAATCCCCCTTTTCTTTTATGACCTTTTTTCTGATATAAAATTAAACAAATCGCTTTTAAAATTCTCGTCACAAAACTTTCTCATTTACCTTCACAAAAGTTACAAATGTAAGTGACGTTTGAACAACAAACTCTAGGCTTTTCAGAACAGTGAACAGAAGTTACTCTGAAGGTGGAAGTCCGGAGACAGATGTCAGAAACCTCATGAAAGCGTTCTGACACTTTAAGTATGACGAGGGTTGTAACGTTAATAACTGAGACAGTTTGAGGCAACGTATGTAACTGACTGGTGCAAATAAAAAGAAAATACTTTAGGAATTATGGATGTTATGAACGAAAAGTTTGTTTTGTATTTATTTTTTTACAGTATAAGCGACGGTTAAATGTTTCGAATACACCGTTAAACTTCAGGCATCAGTTTAGGCCACTCAACCATCAGAATAGAAAAAATTGTCCTAGCCAATGTTGTTTTTTTAAAGACACTCCATTTGCTCAGAGGAAGAAATACAAATTATTAATATTATTGGAGTTATCTTTCTACAACAACATTCCCTACTCTATAATTAAACATTCCATTAAGTATTTATATTTGGTTTATTTCCTTTTACCTCAATAACAGTTCGACATCCCTGAACGAGCAAGCGGTCAGTTTTGTAGAAGTTGCTAAGGGAATTTTCTTCTATGCTTAATTAAATTCTGTGTAAAATTGATCGATGTTCCATGTACAACTTGTTGCCATGGTATTTTTCGCCTATTACCAGTTTTAGTTTCATTGGATTTGCAATAGGCCAAACCAAATCCGTCATAAGTTGCCCGATCAAAGAATCATTTTTACTACTCTTGCAGTGTTTTTCAGAACTTTTCTAATTTGGAAAGTCCTAATGACCGGTAAATTATGCTTAGCTTATTACAATATGCTTACCTATTTCTGAACTATTATAGTACTTGAATTCGCCTATTTTTAAAAATAGCTCTCTGAAAGGTCTTACACTAAACAGGGGCGAGCAGCCAAACACTATAACATTTTCGCCTCCTACGTTTGAGAACTTTCTTGGTATACTTTGGTTCCATCACATGTTTTGGAGGTGACTAAAATAATTTTTTTTTTAGAATTTATCAAATTTCTTTGTTTTATCAGACAAAAAAAATATTTTTTTAATACTTGTTCAGAGCAACTTTCACCTTTGATAGAAAACGCCAACTACAGTATGGACACGCGGTGCTTTCCCAAAAGTAACACCTTCAGATACCCATGCCCTACAGCTTTTCCCGACCCGGTTGTAGTCTAAAAGTTCTGCAGACACGTCTGTTGTCCTTTTAGCATCAGAAGGCTTCCAAAAAAAACCAGTACCGAATCATGTAAATGATTCACTATTTTATTATAACACCACTGTAAAGTCTGTTTGCTTGGCGTCGGTTTTTTAGTTGTTCTCAAACCTTCACTTTTTTAGTGCCATTAAGAAGGCATCTTTAATAATACAGTTCAAGTGGTATGAATGAATCCGCATGACAAAACTTTATTCAAAAAAGCCTGAAACATTTTACTTACCAAAATATTTGTTTTAGTCGTATTGATTGGTCTAAAATGAAAAAAAAAATGAAGGAAACCTAAATTATTACCTAATTTGAGTTCTCATAAATATTTTACTCACTTAAAAAAAAAAGTATGGCGACTATTTTTATCTATCGTTTTTTTTACTAAACTTAGCTTTTACTGTCTTTAATTAGCTGACCAGCCAAGTATCCGCTACAAAAGTTAGTGTTCAGTTCCCATAGACTCTATGGGAACTGAACACTAACTTTAGAACACTAAAGTATTAAAGAAAGTAAATATTTTTTGTCCTCAATTTAAAGAACATAATGTAAGGTTTGTTTTAATAATAATAACATTACATTTTATACCGTGCTTTAGCTCATGTCAGTACCCATAACTATTTATTTCACTTCGAGTCGGGGGGTGTCTTTAATTAGTTGACCATGGCTGTATATTATAGATATTATTTTATAAATATGTTATTTCATAACATATTTTTTAATAAAATTTATTTTTTATTTTTACTACTTAATTAACAAGTAACATCCGAGAATAATCTAGGTTTGGACTTTCTTGCATTTGAAAAGTATTAGTTTTATCGTTGAACACAAATACTATTTGGTAAAATATACGAACTATTTGGTCAACAATAATTTGTCGCAATATACTATTATAAAGTCAAATGTGACATTGTCAGTCCATTAAAAACATAAGGTCTTTGTTATCGTGTGTCATTATTATATTCAGCTTAATTATATTCATCTATATATTAATTGGTTGCAGTTCAAACCGAGGAAGCAAAAATGTCGTCGATGAGCAATCAACAACAGCAGCCGCAACCTCGAAGAAAACGATTCATTCCTAAATATGAAGTGGAGGGAGTACACAAAGTTACTCTTAGCGAAGAAACCCAAGCTCAAATAGAAATGCTTATAGGAACTCATATCAATGCGCAGTACCCATGGAAGTTTGTTAGCAAGGCAAAAATCATGGAATCTATTGATCTCGGTGGTGAACTCTCAGAATTTTTTTCATTGCAGAAAGAGTTTGAGGAATACACCGAAGAAGAGGTACTAATGGGCTACATAGTAGACGAATCAAAGAATACAGATGATTTTTATGTGTGTGTTACTATAGAAGCTCGAGACCATTGTAAGCAGCAGTCTGACAGATTTATAAGAAGGCAAGAAAAAAAACTAGAAAAGGCAGTACAAAAGAAACCTAGGCCTTGGATAAGTTTGGGGAGTGAAGAGGAAATACTTGAACTAGAGCCTGTCAATAAAAGAACTTTAATGGAGTTGGAGATAAAAGCTAAGTTTCCTACTGAATACCAACCTGATAAATTTACTGTTAGAGACAGCAGCGATGTCAGAGATGGGTATATAGAGTTAAAGCCATACAGACAAAAGTTTAATAATGTATTCCGTCGAAGAGTGGACTGTGGGTCCCAGATTACTCCTGCTCTTGTAGATAGAGTTGCTCAAACACAACTAAGGTATCCAAAAAATATGTGGACGCAGTCTATTGCTGATGCTTTAGGACAAATGGGAGATACAGAAGGCGGCGGTGATGCTAGTCACATAGCTCTTGTAGAGGAGGACTACGATGACGACAAAAGTTCAGATGATGAGGACAATGTAAAGAAGCCGCCCGTTGATGAAGTAGGTCTGGCTACATATAGAGCAGCAATGAGGCGCATGCGTCGCCCATCCTATATGAAAATGATCAATGGTTTTTTGTCATCACGAGTGAGCGAAATGGAGTCCATGATAGAACTTAATGCAGTAATGGATATGTACTATAATGACTATCCAAATCTTGTTACCCAAAAATATGTTGATACCCTTGGTACTATGACCTTTGAAGAGTATGTTTGTTTCACAGATGTTAGAGCCAAAGACAAGTATGTCTCTAGCGCAGTATTTCATCCCATGTGGTCTGGCATTGTAGCAATTTCTTACGCTGATGGGTCTCCGACAGTTATGAAAACACATACCACCCCACGTCAAGATCCAATTCAAAGAGCAGTATATGGTTTAAATCCCGTTATGATTTGGAGTCACATAGATAGTTTAATACCAAAACTATATTTGGAGGCACCCCGCGAAGTAAAAGTTCTATCATTCTGCCCATTTAATGAAAATATTCTGGTTGGCGGTTTGATTAATGGACAAATTGTGATATGGGACTTAACTAATAAACTAGAAAACGTTGAAAAAATTGAAGTTCTTAGTGAAACGAGAGAAAAATACCGAATCGCCATGAATGCTCACATGGGCTGGATGAAGACTGTGCAGGACAGGGCTGTAGTAAATTGTACAGCTTGTAGTAGTTTGATGAATTGTCATGTTGGTCCAGTTTCTGCAATCAAGTGGATGTCGCCAAACTTTTTAGTTACTCCTACGGGAAAAGTAGTCCCTATGCCAGAAGGCAAAACATCTTTACAATTTATGTCCAGTTCAATAGATGGCGGTATTTTGATGTGGAACATGTCAGTCGACAACATGGCTTTTGTGGAAGGGAAGAAGGTTAAAAAATCAAAACGAGTTCCTCGAAGGCCATCCGGATTACTTGTCGATGTTTCGCCTTTCAAAGCCTTAGATCGTATTTTACAACCTTGCTACAAAGTTATACTAGGTATTGCAGGACAGTCCTGGACATATTCAATACAGAGTTTTGCTATAACTCCACCTAGTGTTAACTATGTCTACATACCAAAAAACAATGGCACTGGGAGAAAGTATTTTAATTGTGAAATTTTAAAACAGACAGAAGACGATATGAATGACGTTTCTTACTTTGGTACCCTGAACGGAGAACTTACTCGGGCAAGTTGGGAGGGCCATGAATTTAATACCGGTGAAGCGGTAAATTCTGAATACAGTGATATAAAATATTGCTGCAGCATACACGATGGTGTCATATCTACTACTCAGAAAAATCCATTAATTGATTCTGTGACATTAACAGTAGGTGGCAAAATATTTGCAATTTGGTCTGATAAATTGTTAGGTCGACCAATAATTTGGAAAAAACGTCCTTACCGTTTAACGGACGGAGTTTGGTCACAATACAAGCCTAGTATACTTTTTTTAACAAATTCTGAAGGAGATCTGGAAACCTGGGATCTGTTATTGAAGAGTGACAAGCCCATTTCTGTTCAAACTCTATCTGGAACAATGCTCACAGGTGTTAGTCTTCATACCTTGCCACTGGCTAAAAATATAATTGGTGTGAGTGATGTTAATGGTTCCTTTAGAATGTTTTTAAATCCACCAGTATTTATGTTAGGAAGTCCAAATTATATAGGTCGAATGGAAGCAATGATAGCAAGAGAATTAAAAGTAATGAAATCTTTTATTACTTGGCAAGAAAATTTCATAAAAAAGAATCCGCACGTTTTACTTGAAATTAAAAGAAAAGAAGGAGCACTCTTGGCTGAAAAAGAGGAGGAAAAGCGTAGGCTCAGGGAAGAAGAGGGGAAAAAGCGTGAAGAAGAACTGGAAGCAAGAAGATTGGAAAGAATGAAAGTCGTAGGTCCTGAAGAAAGGTGGCAAAAGATAATACAAAAATTAATAGAAAGAACAATTGCAGTGAAGAAACGAATCAATAGAGGATTATTGATAGAACATGAGAAACCGTTGCGCGAATTAGAAACCCAAAGATTAGAGAAAGAAAGAAGAATGCTGGAAATAATGAAAAACCAAAAAACTATTTTCAATGATACTGTAGCTATACTTTTCCCTGAAGCTATAAAAAAGCCACATGTAGCAAAGAAGAGTCTTCTGACTGATAACAAAGAGACACTTAAGAAAGAATACATGGAGGAATTTGATTTTATTGCAAAGTCAGCAGCGAAAATGGTTAAAAAGAATCCTTATAAAGTAGGATTCCGTTGGGACGCTACCCTTACTGAAGGCAAAGAAAGAAGAGCTGCCCTGAATGCTCAAGAAGACTTTCTCAAGATGCATTATTATAGAATTGAGGAGGAGTTTAGAGACTCAGTGACTGGTGCCTCTATTGGGGTGCCTAAGCAGTCAGCAGATGCAAAAACATTATATGAAGACGATGAAGATGAGTCTGTGGATGCAGAGGATTGATTTACTGAGGTCTTGCTAGACAATCATTAGGATATGTTGTACAACGTTTTGGTATTGATAGCCTAATACGTTTGCTAAAAGAACTCACAGCTCTTCATGGTCTGTGTGGTAACAAGATGGTTCAGCAAATGCATTTAGATCTTTTGAAACTTCTCTTTTGAATTTTTGTAATATTATCTTCTATGCCGCTAGTCTTTTGATTTGTATAACTATTATTCTTTTCATTTCAATTATTTTGTTGCTTATGAACTAGTTTGTTTCATTGTCATTTTAAATATATATTTATTTAGTAAATAAATGTTGTTTTATTTCAATTCTACTTTTTAAAACCCTATCGTTCCTTCTAGAAGCTATTCAGACTCTTCTTTTTGTAACTCTTTAAACCAATTCCCAGGGGTTCACCATACTACTAGATATATGTGTATATCGCTTTACGAACCTATCGCTACCGGAGCACCAGAAAATGTAACAAACAAACCGACTTTCGCTTTATTTAGAAGAAAGATTTCTAATTGGTATCTGTTCACACCATTTACAATTCACGCTCAGCATACGTTTTGTAATCAGTCTCCACTGAATGATTAATGATCACATAATGTTGCTAAAGCAGTAATTATAACACTATTGAAACAGTAATTAACTAATTGCCTGAATAAACATTAATGGGAAATGGTGTAAACTTAATAATTTTTCAAGTTCTACTTAAATTACTTTGTTAGGTAAAGTCGACAGATTATTAGAAATATTGGACCGAATAAAACACTCATAAATTGAAAGTCTTAGAAGTTATATCGTAAAATATTCTAATACTCAGTATAATGTAACCCAAAACAAAAATGTGAAAGACTGCCAAGTTCGATAATATGGGAATGCTTCGCCTATAAAAGAAGTGAGATCTGAATAAGTACCAAGTTCCATACACATACCTCAGTTAAAAATAGTTACTTTTTAATGATGTTACTTGGCAAGTTTTCATACACCTTGTTATAAACCTACTAAACGCAATGAATCAAGTATTTAATTTTCTATTAAAACTTGCCAAGTAATCATCATTAAAAAGTAACTATTTTTAACTGAGGTATGTGTATGGAACTTGGTACTTATTCAGATCTCACTTCTTTTATAGGCGAAGCATTCCCATATTATCGAACTTGGCAGTCTTTCACATTTTTGTTTTGGGTGGGATTTCATTTATTTTTGTAAGGTTGTTTATTTTATTTTTTTCTTATGATGAAGTTAGTTAAAGAAATGTCTCATTTATACTATTTTTTAGATTTTTTAATATGCACTATGTTTCTTACAAAGAAATGAACTAGATTAACTATGACTAGATTTACCAACTGACTGACATGACATGTTATCATATATTATGTTCGTGGATCAAAGTTACACATTTGTTATTTTCGAAAGTGATTCACACTTGGCCGTTTTCAGATTTTTACGTTACTTTGACTAAATACAAACCTTTGTACCATTCGAAGATATATTATATAAATATAGATAAATTTAGTTCGTTTTAGTTCCTGGGTATAAATTTACACCGGGTATAAAACACCTTCATTATTTTGAAACCGACTCACACTTGGCCATTTTCAGATTTTTCCCTTTACCTTGACATAAAGACCTACCTCCATGCCAAATTTCAAGTCAATACGACCATTGGAAGTGGTCTAGGTTTTTGATGAGTGAGTCAGTGAATAAGTGAATCAGTGTATAGTAAAAATAGCGATTTTCTGACGTCAATATCTCAAGACCTACAATAGGTATATTAATGAAATTTTGTATTTTAGATAAGTGAGGGGGTCTCAACAGATACTAGAAATTTGATATGCGTAAATAAAATAGATTTTGAGTTACAGGGGGGTCGAATTTGGCCCGAAATGGTTCGTGTAATATAACCCACGGCCGGTGTGTCGCCTTTTTTGCTCGAACTTGGCGGACACACTGCCGTGTCTCTAGATACTAGCTTCTTCAATGTTTATATAAACTACAGGAAATTAAAGTAGCGCCTTATTAAAAGTTTACAGTAAAACGTAGTATAGTAGGTAATTTACTACGTTATAAAGTTTGCCTAATCGATTTATTGAAGACCTGAATATTAATGTATAATAACATACAAAGTAACTATTTCACGTGGCCGAAGTCGCAAGTGAAATCTAGTAGATAGTAAAAAACTAAGTAGGTAAAAAACCTAGAAGGTTGTCTGGAAGACTTCGCTTTCGTGTGATGAGACCGCCTATTGCACTCGTCTACTGCTTGTTTGTTATGTCCTTCTATGTTTGTTATTAGTGTACCTACAATAAAGAATATTCTGTATATTCTACCTATCTAAATAATTCCACTATGTGTAGAATTATAATCATGGAATCGTGTGCGGTTGAGAAGGTTCGGTTGCTTGGCAACTGTCCCCTTTGTGCCTGTACATGTGCATGAAAGTAGAGACGCAAAAATAACGCTACATATTTTGTCTAACATTTCATCCAATATCATTATTATTTAGATGGGCCTATGTTGTATAAGTTTCTATCAAACATAGTAGGACCGAGTCTATAGACAAGACAACAAGCTTCAGGCATTCCTTGGTCCAAGTCAAGTTTAGTCTAGCATAAACTTGTTCTATTAAGCCCCAGTATATACCAAGAATGTGTACGAAGTAGTAGGTATTTGCAGTTTAAACCATGCCTTTGGCACCAGTTAGGGGAGTGCACTTTACAGACTCAATTTAGTAGAAATTGTAGCTCGAAGTCAAAAGTTGGCAACTCTGGCTGTTATATTTAATGGTCTCCTTTTTAAGGGTCTTTAATGTAAATGTTGTCGTATGTTTATTCTGATATGAGATGGAAATTGCTGCGTGTTTTTAGAGTCCTACGTTACTAGACTTTTTACCCGACTGCCAAAGAAGGAGGGTAATGTTTTTCGAGTGTATGTAAGTATGTATGTATGTCTGTTCCTTTGTGACCTCCTGTAGCCTAAACGGCTTGATGGATTTTGATGTATGAGGTATCGTTAGATTTGTCTTGATTACGGGAGTGTCATAGGATACATTTTATCCTAAAAGTCCCACGGGATATTTTTTCTAAATTTCCCTTTAAAAAAATATGTATGCGGTATCATTAGATTCATTTCAATCACGGGAGTAATAATTAATATAGGATACGTTTTTTCTCAAAATTCCCACGGGAACATGTTAATTCTGCGTCAACGCAAAGCAACTCATGCGTTAGCAAGCAAAAAGATAGGGCGTGGCCTGGCATGCGGCGCGCGGCGCGGTGCGGAGGGGGATATGCTCGAGTATACAGCCCGAATGCGGGCACACGCATAAGGGCACACGTCGTTGACGGTCTTCAGCAGTAATGACTCACCTAATTCTTTTTCTTCTTCACTACCAACAGTCCAGATTGGCGGTAAATTTATGTTGCGGAGTAACATCACTCGTAATCTAAAGCCAAATGTCGTCGAAATAATTTAAAATGGTACTTACATATACATAGTCTTCTACATCTACAACATTTTCGTTAAATAAAAACAGCTAAAAAGTTATAAATAAAAGAATTATTATTAAAAAAACAAAATACCCCACTGCACACTAAAAAAAGAGTAAAACAAGCCCCACAATAATATTTAATTTATAAATATTGATGGAAAGCATCGCAGGCGGGGACCACCTTGACCGCCACCAACGAAAATTCTGCTAAATGGTGCACAACCGAAATGACTATAAATAAGCCTCTGTTGGTCCCCGCCTGCGATGCTTTCCATCAATATTTATAAATTAAATATTATTGTGGGGCTTGTTTTACTCTTTTTTTAGTGTGCAGTCGGGTATTTTGTTTTTTTAATAATAATTCTTTTTCACTCCAACTAAGTTAAATATGTCTTTATGAGAAGTGGGTTTGCTTACGTAGGTAGTGCTTTGGGTGGGGTCGAACTTGCAAACTTACGACCACAAAGGCGACACGCCTTCCCTGCAATAGCTATTACATCTTGCAATTTTTATGTATTTAAATCTTATAAAAGGGCTTAATATATTTTTTCTGTGAACACGGTATGCCTTACGTTTTCAATGATTTTATTGTTTTACTAACGCATTTTTCCACGGTTTCACCCACGTCCTGTGGAAACTACTGCCGTACCGGGATAAAACATAGCAAATTTAGCTCGAGAAGAGTGTAGTGAATTTTGAAATCGGTTTACTCGTTTCGAACCCTTTGCAAACAAACAAACAAAAAACATTTTTCCTATTATTTACTACATTAGTACAGATTACAGACTCAGATTAATTGCACCCCTCTGTACTAAAGACTTTATAAACCAAGAGATTGCTTCTAAGATTGTGAGTTTTCCAGTTAAATGTAATTTATCGATGTCTAACGTTTAACTCAGTTACCTGTTTTCAAGAAAAGTTATTTATGAGAACCGCTTTCTTCCCGACCTATTTAATATTCATGGTAGGGCATCGGGTTTTGTGAGAGTTAACGATAAATTCTAATTTCCTTTCTGTTGAAGTTTATAAATAGTTCTGTTATTGTAATATAAAACCTGGTTAAGCTCTACATGTGTTTATATGTTAGGTTTATTAATGGATTTCTTGCACACCGATCAAAAGCAACTTTTTATTTCATTTTTCTTAATTTTTAATGTATTAAAATAGCATTAAGTTGATCTTTAAAGAAAGACAGGCGCTAAAACAATAATACAATAGATTTTTTGGATACACATCGTGGTTTGATTTACCTTAAGACAAACATGTTATTGATTCTCCAACTAAATAATAGATAGTTAACAGTTACATATTGTGACACTACTCCATAATAACGTACAATTGGCAAGCATAGACTAATTACTTAGGCTACTCGGCCCTGTCACCCAATTAAGGGAAACATATCTAACCAGGTTAGTATAGGTATGACGAAGTATGTACGAGCGGCAAAAAAGTCTATCAATACAAACAAAATTCAAAATAAGCATCATCTGCCTAGACTTTCCCATACTACGTATGTTGGATAAGTTTCCAGTCTTAACTGGATGTAGGTGAGTACCTAACAGTATTTTACATTGAGGCTTACTGGTCTCCTCAAATCAGTTACCCAGGCAACCCGAAATCCCTTGGTAAGACTGGTTATCAGACTTTCTGCCTTCTGGCTATCCGTATCGGATACTAGAGATGTTCAAATAACAGTCAACATCTATGACTGGCAACTCGTCATGAAAAAATGGTCAAACATTCATAGACCAACTCACCAGGCGTTGCTTTACCTCATGATCGATCGAACCGTGCGGCTGTTACTTAGCTAGCATAATTACCTAGCTATGACTTAGAGACTAAATACTCAAGTGTATCTAATAATTGTGTACTTTGCAATTTTGTGATTGTCTTATGGTTGTGTCAAGGTTAAGTTCCTTCATTTTGATTTCTTTGTATTTTGATAGTGTCAATGGACTTTTTGCTGACCGTATCTAATCAAGGAATTCACACATTTGCTTTGTAAAAGACTCGTCGCCGATGGGAAGTTCGCGTCCTGAATAAATACTCCTTTGAGGGACGAAGTTGACCAAACAGATTAAAAGTAGTTCTAGTATGTTGGGTAATTCATTAGATAAATTCTCGGCCTTTGATAAAACGGTTGTAAAATTGAGGATAAGTTTTCAGTTGGTAGTTTGAACCACAGTAAACGCTTACAAATAAACAACATTTATTAAAAGCGCTTTCACAATAGCAGATTTTTGTGATTTTTGACCACCGCGGGACACCAATCGGCAATAATCTGTTTGTTCTGTGAGTAGTTGTCAATTGTTTGCTGTCGCTTATGCGACAACGCCCGGCCCGTACGAATCGAACAGAAGATCAGCTGATGTGAAAATGCAGTAAAGCAGAAGTTTTTTCATGACCTTGACTGTAAGTTCTAATTTAATAATGTTCTTTAAAACAGATCTATACCTTCATAGCTATTGAAAATGACTCAATATCACAGGTACAGTGTACGATGAATAGCCACATTATTATCAAGAAGACAGATTAACTAGGTACCGTACGAGAATAACGTTAGCTGGGACATCACGACAGTAATTGAAAATTGCTACAATAAGGCTTTATCCTACATTCTATTGACGTGGACAGAAACTAGAGGTATTAAATACCATATGAGGGGATCATTTCATGGGTGTACTATTATTGTACTTAAATATTAATAAGCAAATAGTTTCATGAGTGCTCTATAAATAGTCTAAGATTCTCAGAATATCAGAATTGTGTCAATGTTTAGAGGCTTATAAAACTTATGCGTACAACAAGTTAAGTAGGTATATTTAGATATCGAAAGTAGCAAACTTCTACATTTTCGAAACTTTCAAATACCTTTAGTCCGTTAGCATATTCTAGAGGTAAAAACAAATCGTGAAGGAGTTTGTTATGGTAGATATAATTATAACTATCAATTTTTTCTTTCCTGATATTTTTACCTGTCATCATCATACGATTCTCATTGGGTATGTCTACTTTTTTATACTTCACACGGTACCTATTTGTTTAAATAAAAATATGTGGGCAATGTAACGGGTAACTAATTCATCATCCTCCGAGCCTTTTTCCCAATCATGTTGGGGTCGGCTTCCAGTCTAACCGGATTCAGCTGAGTACCAGTGCTTTACAAGAAGCGACTGCCTATCTGACCTCCTCAACCCAGTTACCCGGGCAACCCGATACCCCTTGGTTAGACTGGTGTCAGACTTACTGGCTTCTGACTACCCGTAACGACTGCCAAGGATGTTTAATGACAGCCGGGACCTACAGTTTAACGTGCCATCCGAAACACAGTCAATGGTGTCTAAGATATACTTAGAAAGTACATACAAACTTAGAAAAGTTGCATTGGTACTTGCCTGACCTGGGATCGAACCCGCGCCCTCATACTTGAGAGGTTGGTCTTTTACCCACTAGGCCACCACGACTTTAACGGGTAACTAATTGTTAACAAATATATGTAGCAAGTTCTTACCACATTGAGCTCCTCCATATCTTCGCAATTAAACGATGTTCTGCATAGTTTGCGCTTCATATGTACTGGGGTTTAGTTCCGATACTCGCGAAAATTCACTGGATTGATACACTATGAGCACAAATCAGCATCTGGAAAGAATAACGAAATTAAATTGCAGGGCTTTTTCATGTGTATATTGGAGAGGATTATCTTTCCTAATAATATGTGAAGTCAAAGAGTTTATTTAAACGCGATAATCTCGGGGACTGCGGGTCTGATTTGATACAATGTTTTGTTTCAGTTGTAAAGAACCAATTAAAGAAAGACTATAGGTACCTATATATTTTTTTATTTGGATGACCGGAGTAGTTCTCACGGGATACGGGTCAATTGCTCAAATAAATGTGGATTTTAAATGCTGAGGAAGCAAAACATTTCGGACTTTTATGCCTTGGTGTTCGTCACTAGAATAATAGAATATAATAAAAAATATATTATCTAGATCCAAGATTAGGTAAGTATATTATCTTCTATCAAGAAACCTTTATAAATCCTTATTGACGATGGTAAACACTTGATATATTACACGCTTTAGAACCGATCAAGCCCCAAGGCTCGTTTCTCGGGATAAAATATTGGGTTTCAACGTAAATGCCTACTGAGGTTTCTCAATGCTGATATAATGAAATTATCATGATTAGATATAAGGGAATTAGCCGTGATAACACAATATGTTTTGTGGCTTAAAATAAGTAGTTAAGTACTTATACATTGTAGGTCGTGTTCTTTCTGTCAACTATTTATAATCGTAGCTCCCGAACAGATTGACCAATGGAGATCGATCGTCCAAGATAGCCAACGCCACTAAATGGCAGATAATTCTTCCTCAATATTTTATTATTGACTCATTTAAAACCAAGTCAGGGTACAGTTAAGTATATTGTGTTTTTCTCACCTATTAAGAAATTACTATCTTAATAGGTGAGAGCCCTACTGAACCGGTATCGCAATATGACATTAAAGCGCTATATTTTTTTCTGATGTAGGCTTTCCTTTCTACAATGAGCTTTCGAAATGAACACTGTAAAATAATTTTCTGCGCACTAAGACCAAACATAATATATTGTAGTACCTATCATCACTGAACCAAGCAATTACCACTGCTACTCACAGCTTAATTACGTTGCTGGTTGCAGCTCAAAGCTAACATTGCGCAGCTCATTTAGCTCATATACAAAATGCCTAGAATTCTTAGTTCCAGTTGTAACAGAGGTCTCACTCAAAACAAGCTACTGTATGGAATTTATATGATGTCATGAACCGGTATTCAACCTCTATGCATATGAAAATTTGCCTCAATCAGATGGTCCGGTCTTAATCTAGAAATGCATTCAGAAAGATTATATTCTATCTTTTTAGCATAAATACTTTTTCAATTTGTCAATTAACAATAACCATTTCATCATCATGTACTTACTTAGTTTTTGGCCTTTTATCTAACCCAGGTAAAGCCAATATTGAATTTTCTCTCAAATCAATCATTGTCAGACTATCGAACTTTCTAGAAATTCCTGCCAAAACATTTTTCGTAATTCAGAAATCGCTGTGAATAATACTCTCGATAAATTCACCTTCACCAAACTTTGAACGTAGGATTTTTGAAGCCCGCATAAAAAGTGTAAAAAAGTCCTACGCAAAAGTTATCGAAAAATCAAAACCAGTCGGTGTTCGGAACGAAATCAATTCGGATTATTTCGGGTATTAAGTTCATGATTGGAACGGGATTTAATAATACAAAGTCGATAGCAATTACATCTCGAATGCATGGAAATGGAACGGTAAAAGAGTTACGCGTAACTTAACGCTTATTTCATAAACAGGATATTGAGTTACTCGCACACTTTTAAATATAGGTAGCCTATATGAGAAAGAAGGGTGCTTGAAAGAATGTAAATAAGTTACCGCGGCTCTGAAAATACTCTGCAGTGGAAGAGTTTACTTGATGATTTCTTACTAACGTGCCCCAAAAAAGGTATCCGACATGATGTAACTACATAATAAAAAACAACATATAATTGTCGTGGGTTTTATGAATCAGCTCTCATGGCTGGGTAACAGCCAGAGGATTGACTGATCAAAGGCAACGCTTAACTTCTTCACATTTTGTATGTACCACGGAAAGCACTAAGCCGTTGGCAGTTGTAGTCAGAAGCCAGAAGTTCTGACAACTAATCTTACCAAAAACTAACGTTGATTGATGAATAATCCTACAAGATATTCGTACTTGTATTATTTCTATTTCAGAGGTCCAATTCCGAGAAACTCAAGTCTATTAGTAGCATGTGACATGAAATCTCTCATATTTAAAAGAAAATAACATTTGGGAATTGAAAGTATGTAATTGAAAATACGAATAAGTTTATGTCAATTTACTTTATTTATGCGTAGTGAGTTAGGGTTAAAGAAAATATTTATACGTGACATTCGACGTTAGATTATTATTAGTTTTTGTGATATAAAATAAATAAACTTAGAAATTGCTTTACGTCAACATAATGGATATTTTGTGTACGTTCTTATATTTTCATTTTCTTTTCAACATCTTTATTTGGGTAGACGATATTTTTTCTACGTCTATCGCAAGCAAAATATTTCTCCTGAATTTAGTCGGTATCAAACAACTTCATGCGTTTCTAGTATAAAACCATGTTCAGAAACAAGTTTCGACTTGTTTCTTTAGAAAATGTTCATAATTTCAAGGTGTTTACAATAATTAGTTATAAAGTTATATGAACATAACTTTATATTAGTCTTCTTCGGGGAAATGCTGCAATTAATAGTGCTACTTAATGACGTGATTCTTGGAAACATACATTACCTCAACAACTTGCTACTTTGCTTACTTCAAGCAAGAATATTGTAGGTTCTGCTCTTACTATTTAAAGTTAGCGTGTGTTTTTATAATTTTTGTTGTGACACGGCGGTTTTCAGATAGACAAATACAGAAGAAAACATGATGTGTAGATCCCAAATAAAATTGTTGATGATATAAATCACATAAATAATAAAAGACAATATATTTTACTTACATACATTATTTAAAAATAAATAAAAGTTATTTTCGCTGAATATAATCCAACATATCACAGTTTCATAAAAAACCTTATTTGACGCCTTAAGGACGCTTGCTCGGTTTCTCGCAAATATCAATGTTTTTTAGGTACCATTTTGACACATAAGCAGTTACAATTTTCACAATATTATGGTATTATATGAAAGGTAATTTATTCATCTCCACGTTAAATGCATTATAATTACACAGTCCCATACTTTTTTTTTACACAATTTCGTTTTCACATTTCACAAGAATAATAAAAAAGTACAAAAAAAGGGGTCTGAATAAGTACGTGTAACCCTAATGTGGAGTTTATTTATAACTTCCAATAATAAAACAATCACAGCTAATGTATTTTTCTACACGTTCAGCTATTTTTTTTTGACATACATAAACCACTTTATAATTTACAATAAATTATAAAATCACTCTCAAATTTCTTCATACATTTTTTCGCTATGCGCACGTCTCGGACCGTCATTCCGCGCTCAGACGCGCTCATGGACGCATGGGTGTATCGCTTTGTCGGAAAAAATAAATACGTAAAATCTAAAATAAAGAGTGTAACGATTTGTGTACTGGGACTGAAATACGTTGATACTTTTTCGGATCAAAACAAAAGTAAGTACGGCCATCATGTTGTATCATGGCCGTACTTACGTACGTACTTATTTTTAGAATTGTATAGATAATAGATACCTATTAAAATGACAGTAATATTTTTTTTAATTCCAAATGGCGGGCACATTTTTTTTAATAATTTGATATTATGAGTAATCAATTAAAAGATTTTTGGGGGTTGTGATTTTGAGAATGTGTATTTATTTCATGATGGCGAACTTTTTTTTATGAAATAGTAAATTTTTTTACAGATGCCACGGCCAAAAAAATTTGGATATAGACCAAAAAAAATGTTGGAGTTTACCCAACTACAGTAAACCCAAAGAAGAGTTATGATTTTGACAGGCTTTGTATGTATGTATGTGTGTATGTTCATAATTTATGTTATATAAATTAATGTTTTTAAAATCATAATGATGGAAACACGACAAATGAGACACGACAACCGTTTTTAATAGTCTGCATCAGGACCGCCGTCACAAATCACCGATCCTCTCGAAATACATATAGAGAGTTGCTACCTAATTGCTACCAGCTACCATTAGTTGCTACCAATTGCTACCCTCGTGGTTTTGAAGATATTCAGCATCCTACGGTGACAGCCATTCTGATATTTTTTGACTTTTGAAAATGCACCTCAGAGGGTTTTATAATAAACAAAAAAAGCAAATGGTATTACCAAATTCAGGGCCAGTTACGAGTAACTGGTCAAAACCAATGCGTATTTGCCGTATGGACTGGCAATGTCAAAATTAAATATGCATTTGTGGAACGAAACGACCAGTTCTGGAAGGAAAACATGGAAGGACATTTAGTTAAATTCTACAACACCTGTTTACTTCCAGAACTGGTTGACCCACGATACACTAGCCTTAGGGACCATAGTTTACATTCAAGAAAAATATTGACTGTTAAAAATAATTCTTAAAAATATGTTAATTTTGTCATTTTGTTTTTATATTTTTTTGGTTGTTTACTGTTTTTATTTTTTACATTTTAATTTCTCGCAACGGTTTTTATTTTCATCCAAAATACTTATGTATAGAGGGGTTACTTAGTGCTGAATCCCCCAGTACTCATATAATCCGATGACAAACACATCACAGAAAATTTAAATATCATATCAATAAGCGTGAAACCCTTTACAAACACTAAGTTACAACTAGTTACAGTCGAAAAAAAATAATATAATATAAAAAATCTTGCAAGTATCAAATTTCGTTGAGTGATGTATAAAATCTGGCCAACAATGGCTTCTATGTGTGTGTGAGCGCAATGTCGTTGTGTTGCCGCTAGTTTACCTAAAATTGAGCGAGTGAGAAATGTAAAAGCGTCCTTAAGCAACGGTTACCTTGTACTCGTTTATACGCTGTATAATATATTTTTTAACATAACATAACATATTACAGCCAGACGAAAGATAGTTGTTAGATATCAGAAAGATTAATGTTACTAGTATGAAAAGCAAAAACTCGACAATTGGACCGTGTTACCTGAAGATTGTGAATAAATCAACGCGCGGTGACAAATGTAGCAACCCCTTTACGATTTTTTCAAGAAACGAGTAATGCCCAGTAGAATAGAACACTCAACCTTTATAATTTATAACCTGGAAAAACCTACATAAAAGAATATACTTTTACCATGGAGAACAATATGACTAGCGGAGATAAGCACAATCTCTAAAGAAAGTAGCGTGTCTATATGCGGGTGTTCGAGGGACGAGGAACGTTACTATAGCTTCGCTCTTAAACGCCTTATATGAAACCCGCCCATTATTATACAAATAAAATCATCAATCAACCAAGACCAATCTTTGACTGATGGGTTTTGATTTGCCAAGGAACGCGATCATCTCGATAGATCTAGTAACTGATCACACCTACCGCTTGACCTAGAGGAACGCGCCTGACCTTTCTTATGGCATCTCCGTTATATTTACTTCCTCCGTGACTTTTACTAAGCCATAAACAATTTTGAATGTACAAAAAATCTTTGACCTAAAACTCTCGCAGTCACAAATTCATGACTTTGCAATTTCATTTTAGAAACTCTCCAAAAAGAACGTACTTGATGCTTATAAAGAAAAAAAGTCAAACTTTTTATACATAGGCCTTTGTGAATTGATTAAAAGTCCGTACAAAGGCGGGTTAGAATGCCTGGGGCCACTATTTATTACTTTATGAGTTCCATAATAAAATGGCTATTGCGCTCTTGATGGGTTTTGGGAGAAAAACGCTTTGTTTTAAGGCTATCGTATTTTTATCACGTTAGAGATAATGGCGACTATGTTTTTCAATGGGTTTCGATTTGAGGATTTTATTGTAAGTGCCGCGATTGGCTCGTGCAGGCGAGATATTTTTAGATATTAAATATATAGGTATCTTTTTTTGAAGAATAAGTAATGCAATTTTACTTTGCAATTTTCAAATTTAGATGTACCTAAATGGAAAAATTACTAGAGTAATTTGTTGTTCATCTTTATTTGTATAATTAATTATTATGAAATAAGGACGCATTGAATTTGTTTCTCTTTCAGTTTTCGTAAACTCAACAACATCAAAGTAAATAATGACAATTATTATAACAATTGTTGCCAAGAATTATTTTAATTAAAATTTTGATTGCTTGGCAGGCTACTTTCATTTATCTTTTGATATTGTATATTGCGGGTTACTCTCTGGAGGACGGTAGTATGGTGTTTCACCCGGGTGGTACTTTTGTTTTAAATTATATTTACTGTAGGTATGAGCTATCTAGCAAATGGTTATTTTTTGCAAAGAGAAGCGGCCAGCAAACTCAATTTAAGTGATAATAATTTAATAGACCTAATTATTGGTATAAATTAATGAATGTTAATGTTATAATGAAGCAAGAACACATATAACAGTTTATTATAAAAATAAATCCTTATAAATGCAAAAATACCTTACTCTTTCTGTCGACCTTTAACGCCAAAACTACTGAATCGATTTAGTACTGGATAACCGCTAATAAAAATAAGAAAATAGTTTAGCCTCAGAAAGGACATAAACTGCGTGAGGAAAGTAGTTCCCTCGGGTGGGACCACAGGTAAGAGCTAGTGGATATGATAATTAGCTCAAAATAATTATTATTTTATGAACAGAAAATAATATATTTTGGTAACAATCCATTTCAGATTATTGATATTCAATTAAGCAATAATAAACTGTGGTTGTCTGAAAACTCAATTTGTTTGTTTGAACAAATTGAGTTGTTTGATTAAATTGAACTTCCAACCGCTAAACTTTTCACTGCTTAATTAACTTTGACTCCATAATGTGGTTTTTGGCTTTTAAAATAGCTATTAATTTATAATTTTATTAGTGTTTAAAATAATTCTGTGATAACGAAAGTTTGTTGGTAGGTACTGATATCGTCAATTAATTTTGCCTCACCCAAGTTGACTATTAACAATCACTTTTACTACTTCATCTGAACAAATGGTTTTATTCTGTTCCTTCTTTGACATAACTACTTTAAGGACAAGTTGTCAAAGACAGTCCTCGTATTTGATGACTATGCGCTCGTCTTAAAAACTGACGATGCTATCAAAAGTGATGATCACGAGCGCTCACGCAATTACCCTTCAGACTTACCATCATAATGAAATTTCAAAATGTCCAATTTAATAAGGTGTTAAAGCCCAAATAACTCGAATTTTAATCAACCTACTGAACATCTTAAAACTGAATTAGCGAAATTAAATACTTAAATTATTAAACATGGAATATCTCTTACAAAATTATCAATAGATTCTCTCGAACATTTCAATATGAAATTTTCCATTAGCTAAGGTCTAATTAAACTGACTTTATTAGAGATCGGGTAACGGACTAATGTGACCTTTGATAGGCTTTGTTCTCATTTTGCAATGTTTTAATTTCGAATCTAATGAAATAATGTTGCTATTGAGAATAATGTCCACAAAAAATATTTATAATCTTATACTTTTCTTACTAATTATAGTTTTAATGAGATTTTTTTTCTGCTTCAATAACGGGCTTAGAAAAAAAGTAAAATAGTATCATCAGCCTTTTTAATTTTAGCACATCTGGGCACAGGCCTCTTCTCATACAGAGAAGGGATAAGCGTTAATCACCACGGTTGTTAAAAGCGGGTATAAATATTTTCTAAAAATAAGCCATGATAATGCCTCTGTTACATAAAGTTGAAAACACAAAATAATTGTATTACAAAGTAAAAATTATCACAACAAAAAATACACAAAATAAAGACAATTTATCTCCGGACACTATCCAACAATATTTTACCGAATACTGGTTAAATAGGGTATCCGACACAGTGCCTGTTGTTTTTCATATCTACATACGCTAGCGTGAACATGAACTGAAGGCAGGGAAATCTGACGCTGTGTTTTGTATTTATTTTTATTTCCATGAGTGATTTTTATAAGGGTGCGCCTTTTTCAGCGGCGAAAGCGGGTCTGAAAAAACTTGGGTAACCTACTAAACTACTAACATATGTATAAATAAGAGTCAAAAATAGTTGGAATCTGCGGTTAAAATTTATAAGACAGCAAAATTGTCGCATTAGGACACAAAGGAAACGAACTAATTTTCATGTAGGTAATTTTTTTCAATCTAATTGGACTATTATTGAGCCGAACTTGTGTGTAAGTAACATGCACATTTTCTTTGCATGTGTAAGCTCGGGGACGCTCAATAGTGGATATCGCGAGTTGCCGAGTTATACAATGTGCTTGTCCATTTGCAGACACAAATATATCTCACCCTCTTTTGTAAAATAAAAATACTTTCCGAAGATTTATTCTATGAAAGAAAACATTTCACTACACTAATATCTATACTCGCTTCTTACATCACACAGCGTAATCCTACCCAACGAGTACATAGGTACCTCTCGTGTAGGAAATGAACGAAAATTGACGTTCAGAAAACTCTTTCAAGTGCGAGTATCAGACAGTCGGAGAAATACGAACGAGTCCTTTTACCTCTAGTTATTGAATTTGGAGTACTTTAGAAATAAGTGCACTCGAATGTCGATCGATCGTACTTTGTAAGTAGTAACATGTTGAATTTATTTTCTACTAGCCTTTTCCCGCAGTTTCACCCGCGTCCCGTGGGAGCTACTGCCCGCACCGGGATAAAATATAGCCTATGTTACTCGCAGATAATATAGCTTTCTAATGGTGAAAGAATATTTAAAATCGGTCCAGTAGTTTTTGAGTTTATCCATTACAACCAAACAAACAAAGTTTTCATCTTTATAAAATATTATAAAGATGAAAACTTTGTTTAAAAAAGAATATACCTATCTATCTAATATCTATATAATAATATATCTATCTAATAAGATAGATAGATAGATATATTCTTTATTATGCACACCAATTAAAAATCAACATGAACAAACAAAAATTTTGAAGAATTAGTAAGATTATAATTGTTTGTTAGTTTTTGCATCAATTAATAGACTGAAGGTTTATTTAATGAAGAGGCTATTGATTGATTGACAACAAAAGTATTTTTGTCTTCTCCGTCATAGTTGAAAAACTTGTTTTAATTACGTTTCGCACTCAAAATGAAACATAAACTCCCTGAGCGTCGCCCTATCGCCATTTTATATCTCAATCGGTTCAGTCGTTTTTAAATAAAAGCGTATCAAAGTCTTTTCACATTTATGTAATTAGGATGACGAAGGCACTGTCGTTTATTTACTTTATCTGATGTTAAAACCTTAGCAATAAACACTTATGTATTAAGACAAATATAAACCTTCTCAGACCTTCAAATCAAATAAACAGTAAAAAGTTCACCAACCAACAAAATATGAAACTGCATCATAAAAATAACGTATATCTTTTTTAAAAGCCATTCAGAGCAATAGTAGCTGATATAAGAGGACAGGCAGACAGATGAATGACTTTTTGTATTTATGTATAGAGTACTGATTATCACAGAATAAAGATGTACAGAAGTGAGGGTACCTAAACTCGTGGTGGCCTAGTGGGTAAAGAGCCAACCTCTCAAGTATGAGTGCGTGGGTTCGATTCCAGGCAAGTACCAATGCAACTTTTCTAAGTTTGTATGTACTTTCTAAGTATATCTTGATCACCAATGACTGTGTTTGTGTCCAATGACTATGGCACGTTAAACTGAATCCGATTTAACTGGAAGCTGACCCCAACATACTTGGGAAAAGGCTCGGAGGATGAGTTCTGAATGTATGTGTGCAAAAATGTCACTCACACACGCATGTGCATCGACGAGCTTCTACCGATGCTACCGGTGCTATCAGTACTGAGTGTCGTGCATCGAGCACATGTGTGTGTGAGTCATATTGCCACGAATGTTAGTACGTAGCTTCACAACTGTTTTCAAGAGAATATATTTGAACTGTGGTAGTATGTACTGTTATCTATTGTGTGCCAGTAAAATATAGAAATCGGTAACAATGGAATATGTCTGCTTGTTTGGCAATATTTTTGATAAGACTGCTTTGTTTCTTTGTTTGTCTATTTTCGTGAGTGATGGTCTGTATGTGAGGAAATTCTTTTGAAATATATATTTGTCTGATCAAAAGCTTTTCTTATATATGTTTGTCTTATGGGGCTTGTCACCTATTATAGCAAGCTCTAATGTTAGTTTTGACAAAAAATTGACGGCTTATCAGGTGGAGCAATCTATACATTTGTCTAAGCATTATTTAAGATCATAATATTCGAATTTATATTGAACAAATTGTTTTCTCTCTTACAATAATAACCTAATTGTCATTTTTCTAATTCAAACGAAAACAAAACAAGATATCAATTTACTAAATATCGAAAAGTGTTTTAATGAACGCAAAAAGTGAAACGAGCTTTTACCAAAATATTTGTCAGTTTTTCAATTCAATTCTGTTTAAAATTGCCCGCATAAAGTTTCAGCTGTCGCATAAAGATGCAGAATGAGTGCCACACTAGTTTTGCTTTATAAATTATTCGTAACATGCCATGTAGCGTCAGTTTGAAAAGGAATTTGTGAAAGAGTTTTGTATGATTTTTGAAGAGCTCGCTGCCGCGCGTATCGATCGATTATGAGGTTAAGTAACGCTTGGCTCGTCCGGTTTGTGGATGGGTGACCCTCATGCCATGATAAGTTAATACGTATTTCGGAAGGCAGGATAAATTGCAAGGCCGCGGCTTATATTTGAATAACTTTGGCAGTCGTTGTGAAGGTATAATGAGCAGTCGCTCCATGTAAAACACTGGAATTCAGCTGCATCTGGTTAGAATGGAACCCAACCCCAACATATTTGGGAAAACGTTAGACAGATGATGTTTGGTAAGATATACTTTATTAAAGTCGTTTGTTAGTGTTGGTGCCTGGTTAGTGATAGTTTATTGAATGGCTCTTTGTTGGAAAATATCTGTTTAATCCTTACACCAATTTATTTACACCACTTATTTACCATTTACAGTTGTATCTTAACCTAATGCGATAGACAGGACACAATACTACAAAAAAATAAATGAAGACATCCAATGCCATGTCATGTTTTATTATAGACCAGTCATTGGACTGGACTTTACTTTAACTAAATTATACCCTTCGTTTGCATTACGATGTTCAAATTCCGATGAAGCAACGACTCCAACAATTTTGGTGGAACCTCGATAAAATGTATCGTGCAAAAATTCAATCACAGAGGAACATGTAATACTGAAAATTTTATTCAGTAAGCGCATATTCAATTATTCACGTCATCCATCAGAATTAAATTACTCGCAAAAATAATTTATATTTTTTCATATGGAAAGTTTAAAAATAAAAACATGGGTCGTTTTTAAATTTACCTATCCTATGATGTTTTATAGAACGTTGGAACCTTTTTTAACTAAATGAATGATAATGTCATACTCGAATGAAAAATATTTTGCTTTTAATAACATTAACGTGAAATGTGCGACCAGAATTTTACTGATACCAGTGTAATTTAAAATAAATGAGATAAAAAATTCTAATGTGACCGAATGTCTATTTCTGCAGTTTCCAGTCAGTTTTCTACAATATCTGTATCTATAGTCGTTACCTTAAGACACTGACTTTCTTTGTTAGTTTTATAAGGCAAAATATAGTAATAATGTTAGCGCTTACTTATCGTTTTATAACAATCGGATATTCTGACTGTAAGTAGTACCTACTTTCCTCGTGGATTCGTAGGCGGGCACGTGGACATTCATAATGGTAGTAAACCACATTTAAGTATCTGTCACACCAATATTATAAAGGCGAAAAGTGTGTTTCTGTTTGTTACTTCTTCACGTGCAAATGGTTGATCATTTTTTGGTGACTCACAGATCGGCTACATTCATATATTTAGATCAATCTACTTTTTATTTGGATACGGGAAGATGTAAGCACCTTCAGTAAGGGAGCGGAATCACAGGTGGAAGCGGGTTTATAATAATTACTGGAGATGAAACTGAAGATCATTTTGGATTAATTTACTCTCGGTCAAGGCTATTTACTAATCGAGTTGGCAGTGTCCCATGGCTTTTCATTCCGAAACCATAAGTAGTGTGATGATAAACATGAAGTGAAAAATATGAAAAAGCTCAAGAAATGGATGAAAGAAATGTAAAAATTATGTGTAGTAAGTAGGTAGGTAGTTCTAGAGATCGGGAATAAAAATAAAAAGCTGGAACTTATAAATAAAAATCTGAAGAGTTTATCTAGGTTTTCTATTTTCTCCGATATACTTAACTACCACTATCATATTTTACCTTTTATAAATATGTCGGAGACTGTCAATAGTACGGACACTAAACGTCACGCAAGCGCGCCCTCTGGTGGCGTTTCCGGTGAAACAACATTTTGGCGCGCTTGGCGGAGTCGTGGTGGTCAGCGTGGCGTCCGCGGAGCTCAGTCATAGTTCAGTCTTGGTCGAGGCTTCGTCGAGTCTTCGTGGAGTTGTCGCGTTACTGCCTACGTTCGTTACGTGTAGTGTACCTGGTGTTATTGCCTAGCGTTGTAGTACCTAAACTTATTGTAACGGTTCTTCTAACCTAACAGACAGACATGTGTTGCTGGGGAGTTTGTTCCGCCACTTCTTCTCCCCAGCCAAAACACATAGGAAGTGGCGAAGGGCGGGCGTTTTGGGGGCTGTCTTTTGTTCTGACTAATTTGAATAAACGTTTGAGTTTTTAGTTTGTTTGAGTTTTGAGTTTCTTTGAGTTATCTCTTTGCTTGATTACCCTAACTGATGTCGGACGATAGTGCCATCCTGATGACGCCTCCGACAAATAGATAAATAACAAAAAAATATTAATACATTTCTTCATCTGATTCGAAATCTAGAGATAAATCACTGTGGGCGATTTGACACGTGTTTACGGATAATCCCCAAAAGTACATCTACTATTACATAAAAGGTACCAAAGTATATTAATTAAAATAACTTCGCAACAAAGGCCCTCAGATAAAATTCCGTTTGAACAATAAGCGATAATCCCTTTTCAAATTTTACCCTTAGAGTATTCACACTGCAAACTTTTAGTCGTCCGATAGTTTGTTTGGGCTCATAATTCAGTATGAAGATGAATGGTAGTACGCACATTACAGAGATAAGGCATATAGCCGGTATCCTACCGACTGAAAACTTTGATTGGAATAAAGATTTTCTTTAAAAAAAAATGTTTTGCCAACCATAGGGTGAACAGTTGGCCGACCTTTTAGTCTTCAGTGTGCCTCTCTGACCCTACGGCTAGTTTCTGAATTATATTAGACAACCTCATAAAGTTAGATTGGTTATTTGCCTAGTTATTTTTAGCTAAAATCGTGTTAGGTTAACAAACTAATTTAGGGGGCAATGAATCCGGGTCGTTAACTGAAAACTTTGCTTCAAAATAAAGTGTAAGAGCGCTCTTACACTTGCGTATTTTGTCGCGCGTTTATTGTTTGCCCTATGTAAATGTTCGGGCATCATTATATCGGGTATAATAGCTCCAAATAGATTGACTAGAACAATTACAATCTGGGAGTCTTCAAGTCAAAAGTGAATAGGATTCTTCTAGGCAAGGGTGCTTCATCTTCGGCTACAACGTCGCTTACCATCAAGTAAGATAGTGGTCAAACGCGAGCCTATTGCCAGTTAAAAAAAAAAATGCTCTGAAACCACTACCAAATTACTAAGTAAAGCCTAAGCAGCGGCCTAATAAACGCCTAGATACCCATCAAAACGCATACACCTTCAAGTTTAATATTTTTTTTAATCGCTGCTGTTAGGACGTAATGTATAAACACTTTACTTAAAGTAATAGGACAAAGTGGCATATAATTCTGTCACAATCGCTATAAACGTATGATAGTGCTTCACTAGTGATACACTAGTGGAACACTAATTTGCTTAATTACTTACTGTATGGTGTCAGAATGTACAATGAACCCGAGTGAACCCGATTGATTGGAGTTGGCAATTAACCCTTTTAGTGTCCTCGATATAGTGGAAGATTGTAAAAACACTTCGCAAGGGTATCCATAGTGACTTCAGTGAAAATATTCTAATTTATAAATTACTAGCTTCTGCCAGCGGTTTCACCCGCATCCCGTTTGGACCTCTGCACAAACCCGGATAAAAAGTAGCCTATAGCCTTCCTCGATAAATGGTCTATCTAACACCGAAAGAATTGTTCAAATCGGACCAGTAGTTCCTGAGATTAGCGCGTTCAAACAAACAAACTCTTCGGCTTTATAATATAGTATATATATACCTAACCGAAATTTTACAAGCTGTATAGGTATACCTAACTACGAAACTAAAAAGTAAATAAAATAAGAATTCAAAATTAATTCCGTTCGTAACAAAGTAAGAAGGTTTTCTCGGAAACAATTACAATTATATTTTTATACAATTCTTTTACAACCTGAAAACTCAGTCTTCAAAAATATAATTCCTTTCCGAAACAAAGATTTAGTTTTTTAATTAAAAGTCTTAACCTCAAAGTTACGGTCTGGTAACAATCATCATAAGTAAAGTCAAAATTAATTTCTGAGGCGCGCAAGTTTCTGACTTTTGCCGCCACAGCGTAACGAACTAACTTGGCCACATATTGCCATTACAATTCAAAATGAATAAATTTCGTCTACGTAAGTTGGCAACTAACTAACTTTGCGGTTTGAGGTTGCTAACAATTTAATTAATAGATATTCTATTCTATTGACAATGTTACTGTTACAGCCTTTTTATCGTCTCACTACTGGGCACAGGCCTCGTCTCACACGGAGTACGATTGAGCATTTGTGTCAATTCCCAATGTAAGAGCGCCGCGCTCGCGCTCAATCACTTGCATTTACGGCCGCTGCCGGCCGCTGCTCTTTCAGTGGGGATTGACCCTTAATCACCACACTTGCTCAATGCGGTTTGGTGATTTCAGACTTTATAGTCCAGATGTTTCCTCAAGATGTTTTCCTTCACCTTTTTATCAGCCATCTGTCTAAGATTATTTAGAAAGTACATACAAACTTAGAAAAGTTGCATTGGTACTTGCCTGACCTGGAATCGAACCCACACCCTCATAACACTATTTTGTATTCACACTATATTTTGTTAAATATTAAAATCTTAAGCCAGTGACCCATATAACATAACTTTCGATTGAGCAACTGGCCTGATTCATGTAGCTTAGTCCTCATCTGCCTAATCTTTTTCCAAATATTTTGGGGTCGGCTTCCAGTCTAACCATAGGTCCCTATGCATTCTGTAGTTATATAGTATGACCAATTACCCTATAGCATTTTTATGCAGATACAAAAATAGGAATATGGTGTTAATAAATTACCTATTTAGGTGGGGCACAGTTACACCCTGTTCCAAACCCACTTCCATTACCACATTGGAAACAAAAGTAATTTTTAAATACACCAGCTATGTGAATTTATTGAAACCATTAAGATTAATGTAAAGCAATGATGTAATTACATACATAGATAAGCTTGTTTATTGGCAGTAACACTTGGCTTAAAAGTAATCAAGCGATGAGGTGTTAAATAAATCTGTTGACGTTACTGAGGTCAGCTCATGATGGGTGACCATCCTAACTTATAAATTAAAATAACATATTATAAATGTAAGTTTTTTGAGCTTTTATTGTGATACACAAAGTTACACAATGAAATTTAAAATTTTTGAAGAATTGGTAAGTAGAGCCCTGAAATTTTGTCTACCACAAAATGATCATGTTACCCAATAATTGGGTCAACGAGGACAGAAGGCACTTAGGCAGTCACATTATGCAAATACTCACTCCAACAGTTCGACTCCAACATAATATCTATCAAATTGGTCACAAAAAAATTGAGCACGTATAAAAAATAATGTACAGCACAAAAACTAACTGCCTACTAATAAATCCACCTGCAGCCAGTAATAGATTTTATAGGCTTGACCAATAAAATGTTCCGCTAAAACAAATATATTTCGACCAAATCCATTGGACAAATTGCCTTCGTTATGGCGAGCTATTTCATTGCTAGCCTAGTATTTATACTGACAACGCATGAACTTTTCACCCATATTAATTGACTTCCATTAAGGCTTCTATCCACTCGATATAATAGTTTGTCAATACACTAATGGACTGAAATGGAGGCTAATGGAATGTGACAGGTTTTTGTCGAAAATATTTCTCTTTTGCTTCATTTTTGGCAAGACGTAGGTCCGTAATAATGGTTCCAGAGATTTTCTTGGCAATTTAGCGAACAGTTTTCCCTGTTTCCGAGTAAATGATTTATTACTGGTTATGTAGTTGCTACCCGATGTTAGAGAAAATCTCTCTAAATTGGATGAAGGAATTACCTCGGGGGTGTTACTGATAGTAATTAGGTTTTTTTGCCGGATAGTGTAATATAGATAATTTGTTCTTAGGAAACGTTCCGCTCATTCCTAGTGGCCTGTTATAACTACAATAAATAGATTATGTAGTGAAATAAAAAAACCAAACTAATCAAGTAGGTGCTGAAAAACAAAAAGTTAGGTAAGAAACTTGCAAGTATAATTATCTGGCAACTTAAGCTTTTTCTTCAACTTTAAGAAGGTATGAAATAACGATGCTAAGATATATCAAGCTTAAACTATTATAAGGTGCCTCTGGTACTTAGGTAAGTAAATATGTATAAAGTAACTTATATGGCTGACAAATATAAAGGTACTTTAATGAACCTCATAAAAAACGCTGCAAATCTTTCACTTATCTTCAACTATAGTTCGGCCATTCAGAGAATGCGTTCCTGACACGTCGCGATTGAACTGACGACGTAACTACATTCATTGATTATTGATATAATAATGTTGTTTTAATGCTCCTCAATTGTTAAAACGGTAAACAACCAGCAAAAATATTTTTATCGTAACTGCAACGCCATTGCAAAGTTACGTCGTCAGTTCAATCGCGACGTGTCAGGAACGCATTCTCTGAATGGCCGAACTATAATTGCCCAGGCAATAAGTTCTTCTTAAACTCACTTTATTACAAGTTATTCACGATAATATCTACTCGGTAACATTTCTCGGTAAATAAGGGCTAATTTTCTTAGCTAAGCAATAACGGAGGTATAATTATGTCGGCAAACATTATACTGGTTTAGTGCCTACAATGTGATATGAAGTTTCAGTGTTTATTAATAGTAATTAGTGCTCATGAAGGTACTAGGTGGGAACCTAGGTGTTATTATAGTTCCATGGGGAGTACTAATAAGAAAGAAAATCTATATGTCCGGCTTTTGCAGAGTTTTGGGTCAGAGAGCTGAACGCTTCTCGGTTGGACTTTAAAAGTTTATGAGTAAAATCATCTCAATAAAATAACTAACTCGGCCAAGATATTATGTATTCCTTAACTTTTCCTTATTATAGACATTAATCTCGATTTCCCATCTAGTAACTAAAATGGGAGTTCTTCTTCTATGATTATAATATATTTCTCGACCAATTTCATTGATATATTTATGTACATAAAAGTGATCGACAAATCGCCTACTTTCAATTCAGAGCAAGAAAGAGGCGTCGTTAAAGCATATGACTAGAATGATTTTACCAAAAATCTAATCAAGTTTGATTACTTCGCGAAAAAATTAACAAGGTTTCTTCGAATATTCTTATCCAATTAGTCGACTTTATGAAAGTCGAAGCTTTTTCAATTAAAACTCTTTTTAACCTGGTGCTAAAATTTTGACGCGAATTAATCAATTTTAATTAAATACCTCGGAAAATTCTTGGAAGTAAATAATTATTGTACTTGACCCTTTTTTATGAAATGAACTGTCACATATTTCGATCTGTTTAGTGATCGTGTTTTATAAATATAAGTGATATATTTATTTTAAACTTCAGACGACGTACCTAATGATAAATCTACTAGAGGTATAAAAGCTTTTCCATTTTTTTACGAGATATAAGGGCTAACGAGCAGACGGATATCCTGTTAGTGATCAATTATCTCTGCCCATAGACATCCGCAACATCTCACAATTGTTTCCGACATTTAAAAATAAGTATTATCTATACTAATATCTATACTAATATTATAAAGAGGAAAACTTTGTTAGTTTGTTTGGTTGTAATGGATAAACTCAAAAACTACTGGACCGATTTTAAATATTATTTCACCATTAGAAAGCTATATTATCTGCCAGTAACATAGGCAATATTTTATCCCGATGCGGGCAGTAGCTCCCACGGGGCGCGGGTGAAATCGCAGGAAAATGGCTAGTATATTATAAAGTAGTAATCCGTAATGATATTAATTTTAGGATAAACCTATTATTTGAATCTATACTTAATTGTAGCTCAAAACTATTTTCAAACATTTTCTATTGAACTGTCAATTTTCTAGAAATTAGATAGCGAACGCACCTGAATTGCCACAGAGCATATCACTAATTATTATATTGTTTGTTCTCTGAGCTGTCAAAATTATAATGAACTAAATAATGATTCCAATTAATTGTTAAGATTTCAATATTCAAATGAGATATTCTGATACTTATACAATACTCGTATAAAATGTTAACCGCGGATTTACCAATGTCTCGAGAAGACTAGGTATTTTGAACACCCGAATAAAAAATGATCTGTACAATGTCACCTTCTCATAGACCAGTTAATACGTTCGACTTTGCCTTGGCACCATTGTTAGGTATGTAACATATTCGATCATAATAATGTAAGTATGACATATATCTTGTATGTATAAAAATGATAATTATAAATTAGAATGTGCGATTAATTAAACCTTTCTCATAATTACTCCGTACATTGATGGAAACAGTCTGGAAGTCGACCCCAACAAAGTTGAGAAAAAAGGCTCGGAGGATGATGACATTGATGAAAACCGCGTGAAATAATCGTTCCGTAGTCATTGAGTGTATCGAGAACAGACTTTAACAGACGAGGTAGTAGAAAAATTAGCTATAATACATCCACAAAACCAATAAAATACAAATTAAATCCCACAAAGCGATGCTTCGTGTCGGAACGCATGGATCGATTGCTTGTTCAATCGGAATGACCTAATTGCTGGTTTGATCTAGATAAATGTTTCAATTTGTCTCTTATGCTTTCTAAATACTTCTACTTCTTTGATGATAGGTCTTCCCAAGAGAGCTATAGATAGCTCCTCTTTAGTAACATCAAGCGTAGCAACGTTAAACAGTGTTACTCAGCTGTATCTGGTTAGACTGAAAGCCGACCCCAACATAGTTGGAAAAGACTAGGTAGACGATGAAGTGAGTACTATCAATCAAGGAGTCATCTTAGCTACTTTTATTACAACTAAACGCAGGATATATTGCCCTACCCAGGCTCGAGAATTAGTAAGAAAATTATGAAAATACTCAATTTCTTTAAGAATCTGTTCTAACTGTGATGCAGCTGAAAAACGCTACGTGGAATTATAATTTGGTATGAAAATGTGACCCTGGAGACATTTTATGGGCCAACTTTTTATCAGACATGTAAAGCTCCCTTTAGACATGTGTGAAGCCGCGAGAAACAGCTAAGTAGGTAGTTTTTAGGATTCCGTACCGAAAAGGGAAAAACGGGACCCCATTACTAAGATGTCACTCTCCTTCTGTCACCAGGCCTCATGAACTCATGAGGGGGGGTCTCATGAACCGTGATTGTAAAACAGTAGATGTCACTTATAATAATATAATATGGTTGCTGCTATAACAAATACTGGAAACTAAAACACAATAAAAATTTTAAGGGGCTCCTATATACAACAAACCTTATTTATTGACCGTTTCATGTAATCTGTAAAATTTACCGATCGAATATTAACCTTCCACTATTATGATAAGGCTGAAAATCGATTAAAGAAATTTGACATATTATGGCAGGTTAGTGTGCGGTTTTATCATTTACCTAACGTACTGAACCCCTCGTGTGCTAGTCCGAATTAAATTAAATAACCTTGGTGTAAATTAAATAAAAACCATTGAAAAGAAAATGTCATTCCCTCTTGACAAGGATACCCAGCATGTTTTGTAACACCGAAGGGAAATGAATGAACATAAAAGATTTTACTGAATAAAAATTCCTTTCAGTTTGGGCTCTTTCATACGGTTTTTGTTATAATTGGGCCTCTAGAGATTGGAGGGTCAGATTATTTTGAGTAATGAGTCCCGAATACGGTTGGTAGATTGATGTTGCGACCCTCAATCTGAAGTTTTAAAAATATTCTCCACTTATCTTGTACTTAGGATAAAACTTTGTGCTCCTTTTTAAGTATAAATAGCGTTAGTGGTCATTTTTATTTTTCCTTCATTGCCGATGGGACATTTTGGTCCATGATTGACTATAGTTTTCCACCATTGCTTTATTTGATTTCATATCTTTTATCGAAAATAGTGAGGATGCACACAGACTGCACACAGACTGCAGACACCTATAGTTTTACAGTGAAATCATGATTCGCTGAAAGTGTAAAAAGTACTTTTGCGTTTAGTAGTTTAATTATTAAAAGTAAAATAACAACACCAATATTTTAATACTTTACTTAATTAATATTAAATTGAGTTCCTTATTTCTCCAAACAAAAGAATTTTCATCTTCCCCACAAATATTTGAAGATTTTCATCATGCATCCGGAAATCGAAAGCCGATGGGATCTATCTTTGTTTACTTCATAATGACGTCGACACGAATTCAATAACTCATTAAAGTCTTTGAAGTATTTAGCCATTATTCATCGTCATATCGACGTTTTATTGAAGGGTTAGAATATTATTAGGGACGATAATATTAAGAATATTTTGTATCAGAGTTCATCTCACTGCAGACCAACAGCGTTTTCAGGCTTGCGGATTTTTGTTGAGCGTAGCGAATCTTAGGAGCATTTTCACACGAGATATGTACGTAGTTGTCAATTGTTTGCCCTCGCTAGTATAGGTACGCGCGACACCAAAGTGCGATTCGCTGGGAAAATCCACTTGTATGAAAGCGCTGTCAAATAAAATTGTATTGCCTCGTTTCTACTTGACAATCGGCAGTCAGAAAGTCTGGCAACCAGTTTTTTTAGTTACATATGTGACGCCAAACAATTGACAACTACCGGTTCAAATGATGACCCTTGAAACCATATGTCATGTTTGTTCGTCAAAATGTGTCCGACGTAAAACCGTACAGAAAACTCGCGTATGTAACTCGGTAAGAGTACTGCATTTTTCAAACTATGACAAGAGCACTTTGTTATTTATCTAAATTCTAATAAATGGGGATAAAATGCAGGTTGCAGTTTTATTGAAAAAAAAAAAACTCATGGAAATAAAAATTCGTATTTGCATATCTTCTTTGGTAAAAAAGAGGCACTATTGTAATTTTATTAAAAAATACGCATAATTCTAATAGAAATAATTAAAGAAAACACTTCAAAGTAAACGACAACTTTTAAAGTAAGTACTTACAACTTTGAGCACCTCATTAGTTGTTGAATGCGTTCCAAAATATTTTTATTTTATTTTCTTTTCGTCAACTGTCACGGCTACGAGAGGATTCTACAAGTACAACAGCACAAGTTCATTTAGACCCACGAAACTGTATATTTATGTATTTCTTTCTTGTCATCATCCTCCTGCCCTTATCCCAATTTTATTTGGGGTCGGCGCAGCATGTTTTCTTCTTCCATACTCTTCTATCTGCCGTCATCTCACAAGTAACATTCTTTCTTACCATATCTACTTTAACACAATCCATCCATCGTTTCTTTGGTCTTCCTCTTCCACTATATCCGTCCACGTTCATACTCATCACCTTCCTCACAACATGACTCTCATTCCTCCGCATCACATGCCCATATGTATTTCTTTCTTGTGTCTGCGCAAATGCTTGAGCACTATAACATGTCCTGCGCAGTTGGCTAATCTCCTTACATGAGAACAGCTACCGTAGCTGATAATCGGCTAGGAGGACATCTAGGACAGTTATTCATAAGCAATCCCAGTTAAGCAGAAGGCATATAAAAGATAAACGTACGAAATAGACCAAAACACCTTCCCCCAGATTTGGCAAAATCCAATTTGTAATCTACATACATTTTACCAGTCTGTTATATATGTACATATCTCATGTAACAACGGGAAAGCTACAAATCAACATTCAGCTGCTACTATGATATTCATGAAAGAAAAAACCAATACCATAATATTGAACGAAAACGTGGTGTCTCACAAAAACGTAAACTAGATATTGCACTGGCTTTTCAAAGATCTTTTTGTACCCATGTATGTACCCATATTCGCAAAATAAATAAATTTAAATTTGATCCTTTCTTTACAAATTCCAAAATAAGTCTGTGTGTCTGTCTGTTGTGCTTTCATGTCAAAACTTCTGAACTGATTTATGATGGATAATCTAAACTTACTATCTAAACTTACGAGGAACTGAAGAGGATAATGTTAATGCATTCCTTTATAATAATTACTCTCAGACCAACATACCGCCTCAGACAGCTGTTAACTAAGAAGATCAGCCATCTGCGCAGGACATTACATTTTTATACTGCACAAGCATACATACGTACGGTAGACTGCACATCAGTGGTAACTGTCATGCACCTTAACTCAATAGTAATAAGTACGATTTTCCTATAAAACTGTTACCACTGACCTGAAGTTGACTGTACTAACACATGTACAAATTTGATTTATTTTCATAGTCCAATGGGATGGCAATCCGACACAACTGGATCCCTTTTTAAAACGGATTTAAAATCATCACGTTTCAGACTTTATTGCGAACAGACAGACGTGGCCAAGACCTTTTTCTAAATATTTAATATCAAGTCATATTTTTCAAAAGAGTAATGCTAAAAAATCGAAATACCTTCATAAAGAAGAAATACTCAACCTGAATTATAAGTAGCGTTTGGCGAGGTTCAAAATCGATTGGAAGCGGCTTAAACTAAGTCTTGGTCTAGACGTTTTAATGCAAATGAGGGTAGTATCATGTCTGCAAATCCGATGCGACAGCTATCTAATTATAACGTTTGGTATCTGGAGCTCAAACAGTAAACCGTTTTGATATTTAGCATTAATGGTTCAGTAAATGTTCTAATGGGATTAATCATTTTGGAGTAAACGCAGCAAGATTATTTAGGATCAAAATTATTTTTGCTGTGAAACATTTGAATTATTTAGGTTTAGGTATTAGGTATGATTTAGTTAAGTAAATACTTGCATTTTATTACAGAGCTTTTAAACAATTTCGTGGGGAGATACGTTCTGCATGCTACAATGTATATTACAATTCGAAGTCAAAGTAAAAAAAAAAAACCGGCCAAGTGCGAGTCGGACTCGCGCACCGAGGGTTCCGTACAAATCCTGGTTAGATAAAAAGTGAGTCTCGCGCCAACCGTTCAGTTTAGAACAATCATAGTTATGGTAATTTCGTGAGAGTCAAAATAGCTAATATTTTTTATTTTATAATATAACTAAAATAGTAGGCCAGTACCTTGTAAAAGTTATTTTATTAAAGTTATTTATATACAACATTTTATAGTCATCATTCAGAAATCTGATTGAAAATAACTAATTATGTCTTAAAGGTCATTGGGCATATCTGACCCGCTTTGTAAAAAGTGGCGGACATGAATCAAAGTAGTTTTAAATCGTGGAGAATGGTATGACGTTTCTTTGAATGTCCAGGATCGTTTGAAAAATATAATAGACAAGCAGTTTCAGAGGATTTTACAGGTTGCAATGCTAGTTTTTATTGTTAAAGACTTTTCATAAAGAAAGGATCTGGAAACCCTGAGTAATCGAGGGCAACTCTTGAATATTGTAGTCACGCATCGAGTCAAAACCAGACATGTGAGTGTATTTTTGAGGGTACTTGTAAACAGTGAAGGTTTGGAGCTGATTTGATTATGGAGACTACAGAGAGTCGAGGGAACTCCTGAACGGTATGTTGCAACTACCACGTGTTTGGGCTTATTTTATTCGTATTGGCGAAGACTTTCCACATAGATAGGTTTAACTGCCATTGTGGGATCGATAGCAAAGATCAGATATAGTTATGGGAACTCCTTTACAATTTATAACGTAACCTTGTGTTGGAGCTTATTTTATTTTAGGTGATGAGAATTCACTACTAATGGGATCTATTATTTTTTTAAACATGCATAGAGTTCTCTCGACTTTCTCACGTCTCCATCATCAGGTAAGCTCTAAACTTTCACTGTTTGATAGTATCACCAGACATACATCTGAGAATCAAGTTTTAATCCTATGCATGCCTACAATTTTTTATAGTTGCCCTCGATTTCTCAGGATTTCCATCATCAGATCCTGACCTGATGACAATGGAAATAAACGGCGAGTATACTCTTTCACTACAAAGAAATGATTTCTCAAATCCGTTAAATTTGGTCGTTTAAATTCCCCATTGAAATGAGGAAAATATTTGATGTTTACACCTGATTTTCTCTAGATTCTCACGGTTCACATAGATGCGACTAATGCCATAGTAAATCAGAGCCTTTATCATTATACTGTGCTATATTTCGTTCGTATCCGCCGTGGGTATGGTTTTCATACTAAGGTGCCCAATGACCTTTGAATGATTTAAAATTTTTCATAGTTTAGTGGCAATTATATTTAAGAAGTGTTTGATATGAATTTCAACTTTAATATCTCTACGCGTTCATGTAAAAAAGGGTAGTTAGTAAGTTTATAATTATTAAAAAAATATTTTATGTCGTGTAAGCAAAAATAATATTTTAATATTTTATGTAACTTCAAATTAATCATTTTCGCAATTTTTCCTTTATCTGTACTATATAACGCTGCTTCGTGGCGAATTTCAAGATTCTGAGTTCACGGGAAGTACCTTGTAGGTTTTGATTCCCTAGCGTGTGACAGAAATTCGTCTAAGGTGTCGGTATAACTGCTGTATCTTTTGATCGCGTTAACTTAGAAGTTTGTTTTTTTCACTGCCTAAAGGGACAATAGACTTAGGTATTTGGTATAAATTTCAATTTGATACCTTTATTCGTTCGTGAGAAATAAGGTAGTAAGTTTCATTTTATTAAAATATATTTTTTTATATTATATAACTAAAAAAATGAGATTTTCGTAATTTTTCCTATATTTGCATTATATGACAATACTTCATGCCAAATTTCAAGACTCTGAGTTTACGGGAAGTACCCTGTAGGTTTTGATTCCTTTGCGAGTGTCGAGAATTTGTTGAAAATATCGACATAATCGGTTGTATCTTTTGATTGGCTTGGCTTAGAAGCTTGATATTTTCACAGCTTAAAGGGACAACAGACCTGAGCATTTCATGTGAATTTCATCTTGATACGTCCACGCGTTCTTGAGATAAAGGGTCTTGACAGACAGACAGACAGACAGACAGACAGACAGACAGACAGACAGACAGACGGACAACAAAGTGATCCTATAAGGGTTCCGTTTTTTCCTTTTGAGGTACGGAACCCTAAAAATGGCTTTTGCAGACACTTATGAACGTCAAATAAGTGTGATTCGAGTTTTCCATTCCAAAAGTAGCTTCCTATGGAGAAGAACGGGCAAACAACTCCATGGTTTACAAGAGCAATCTCTTAACCTGCTTTAATGAAAGTTGAGTTTTTATGAAAGTTGTACCTAGGTCTAAAATTCTCAATTATTGCCCTTATTACTTTCTACCTTATTACATGCCCAAGTGCAAACCTAATAATACAACTCAATTCTTGTGCAATCGCGCAAAGAATGCCAAAAACATAGTGATTGTGTTACCAATAGTGCAGATGAAACGTGCCTGATAAACTTTTTGGCACAAACTTCTTACAAGACATAGGTTCTTCAACGAAAGAGTTTCTATTTGGCTTAGATTGTAGCCTATTTTTGTTAACATTTTGTTGAAAGATAGAATTGTATTGCTTAATTAAAAGTTTGTAGTATAGTTTTGAGTGGACTTTTTAGCTGTTTGTAGGTTTTTGGAACGTGGTTCGATTATTGTATTGGCTTGTGTGTTGATGTAATGCAGAAAGTTGTATTTTACTTATTAATTTGATCAAGAAAGAACGAAAGAAAAAGAAAAAACTTTTATTCATGAAAAAACAGTCAAAGTTTGATTGTAGCCTTTGGACTGGACGAACATAGTTAAATATTTGTTACTTATTGTTGCTTTTTTTTTTAATTTAACGTGGTGGCACGTTACTCAAGAAAAATGCAATTAAAGTATCCCACAGGCAGGGCTATATTTTGTGAAAAACCAATAACACCAATAACTCCTCAGCTTACCTAACATCCCGCTACAACTTATTGGGTGTCATAAAACATCCCTATCGAATTTTATGGCCATATCTACACCCGCCTAGAATACTAAACTTCTGTGGAAGCTCGGGTACATCTAATGTGTTCAACCATCTATCTTCTGGAGCACCTGCTAACACCGTGATAATTTGTTAAGAACGTCATTAATGAACGGGTTCTGGGAAGAACATAGATTTAAGGCAAAAGATATAAATATAGGCTACAGATTACAATTTTCAAGTGTGTCTCTTCATTATTAATGAGTCATATAGCAACCAAAAGATCCATCTAACTATTAACATTTACTTACTTTCGACAACTCCGAGCACTTAAGAACCAAAGTGTGCTTTAACATTTTAGGCAAATTAACAAAATCATTATAAAATGCCTTATCTAGATATAATTGAAAATTGTATTTGAACGCCAAGTTTTGTTGAAACGTTTTTTTTAGAAAGAAATTCATGCTTTTGACCAATACTATCAAACACACTTCCCCAGAATACAAAAATTCTGTGGAACCTCCCATATATCTAATGTGTTCAACGATCTATCTTAGCACCTGCAGATAGTGACGTCATAGCCGGGACAAATTTGTTAAGCGCCGCGTTAATGAACGGGTTCTGAGAAAATTGAGCCCGTCTTGTAAGGTAACAGTGATTAATGAGGGTCTTCTCAATTTTTTCTGCCACAGGGTGGCGCCACGTATGCGTCTGGTCCAAACAGCTGTCAAATAGTATGGAATTGTAGGGTCCGAACTTATTGTTTATTGAAATTCTGTTATATTGGAAGTGTTATTGATTTTATTATGGACTACGGTCAGAATAAGGTTTCCGAACTAAAAATTGAGCTAAGAGAGAGGGTGCAAAAGTCACTGGTACTAAGGAAAAGCTTGTTGAAAAATTTGTTAACACAATATGATTTAGTTTTTTTTATTTACTCAACCGCAATAGTAAAACAATAATGCAGTGCTTTAATTATAAAATAAAAAAAACACTAAAATCGTTCACTATTCATAGTAAAGATAAGCACTTTGACAGTTATCTGGACTTGACGACTCGGTGCTGCCACCTCGTGGACGCCATTTTAGAAAACCCTCATTGCAGTGAGACACAGAGTAAAGAGGTTTTCTATGAAAAGTTTGAAAACAATATTGGCAAGGCGGACTGGCGAATTCAACTGGATTTAATTAATAGTGCGAGGTTCTTCGAGAAGTTTTTCTACATCTTCATTTAGTCATTCGTGTCAAATATAGACACAGAACTTAAAATGGGGTCCACTTCTATCAGAGTATAAAGCAAAACTACATCAGGAGCTTTTAACACAACTGAAATAACTGTAAGGTGGATGAAAAATACTATAAACTGTGATAATAAAATAATACCAATACTACGGTTGTCTAATAAAAAGACAAAGACATTACCGACATAAACATCCTTTCTTTGCCTTTGATAAAAAGTTATTTTCGTTTAAGATGTTCAAAATTATAAGCTTTGCGGTTTCCAAGAAATTCTACGTTGTGATCTACTTTGATAATGGTTTCCTGGAAAAGGACTTAATAAGAAACAGAGAGAAAAAATAATTAATTTATTAATAAATATTCGCTGAAACAATTTAGATTTACTTTTGGTTCTTTATTTCCATAACCTGGGTGCCTACTGCTTTATAAATGAGTACAAAGTTAAAATTAACACTAAATATCTTTCCTAACATTTTGATGTTACGGATTTCCGCTAAGAAACGCCTGATTCCATAACTTGTTTTATAAATATTTTCAACCCCCACACTGTTTCTAACCACCCTATTATGGCAGAGAGATTTTTCAGACCATTCCTAGTGATAACTAAAACACTGACATTTTATATTTTTTTGAAAGATTTGTAACATAGAAGTTATTTATATGTATCGGCGAAGTAAAGCTACACTGGACAGAAATGCGCTTTCAAACTAGCCGATTTTCCGCTCAGTTTTCATATATAGGTACTCGCGTCAACCGCAATCGTAAACAATTGACGACTGCCGATTCGACCGTACACCCGAATATGACAAGCCGAGCGTATAAGCGCGACAATCTACCCCTAGTGTGAAAGCGCACTAATACATACCACGTATTCAATTAGCCAATACATACTCACCATGGATGTAAAAAATAGAACTCACCATGGAGAATAAAATGACTAACGGAGGTGTCATAACGGAAAATCGCCTAAAAAAGTAACACGCTAAAATGCGGGTATAGGAGGGACGAGGAATGTTACTGTTTTCTCCCGTAACCGTCTTCTTTGAACCCGACCATTTTTTGTTATATCAAAAATCGTTGACAGAAGTCGCAAAGAAGCCGAACGCCTCATAACTGATCGTTTAAGCCATGCGCACCGTACGAATTTGACCTAGAAGAAGGCGCCTGACCTACCTGTAGTATGGCTCCGCTCATCCTTACTCCATGAAACTCACATACAAAGCTATGGGCTATCGGAACAAACTTTAAGCAAATAACAATGGGTAACAATGTTTGAGCTAACTGAGTTTAGCAACTACTCTATTTTGATGCGGATGCGGTAATTATTGTTGGAGCTATTCGCAGTATTGTTAGTTCAAAGTTCAGGTGAACTGAAGGTGAATTTGCTGAGTGAATTACTTCAGATCTAAATATAGACTTACAGACGATAAGCTTAATGTACTGTGTAATACTCTCCATATTATGAATGATATACCTTTCAATAATCTTTAAAATTCAAAAGACAAATATCTATCATGTGTACCAGTTAGTTACCTAAATACATATATTTATTTGCTTTTGAATGCTTTTTTATCATCATCACTGCATTGTTGAATCATTGCCCTGCCCTTATTTCAATATATTACCTATTTGCAGCATGTCCTCTAAATTCATATAATATGCCATCTATAAATTATTGCTAATCAATGAAAAATATCTCAAATTACATTTCTTTCACGTGCAAACTACAGACAAATAACACTACATAAAGTTATCACCTTAACAAGCACAGGAAATTGAATCTCCACTACTTCCTTGAGGAAAACATGAAATAGGCACAAATCATGGAGAACAAAATGACTAGCGGAGGTGCCATAACGGAAAATCTCCTGAGAAAGTAGCGCGACAACATGCGGGCGTACGGGAGACGAGGAACGTTGCTGTCTCCGCCCTTATACTCCTTCTTTGGAGTCGCCCATATTTTATTGTAATACCTAAAATCGAGAAAATAAAGAGGTCTAAAAGAACCAGACCTCATAGTTAATTCACTCGTAACTAACGTTTCGGGTATATAAATCGTACGTATTTGATCTAGATGGAGGCGCGTGGCCTACCTGCGTTATGGCATCTCTATTCAATTTGATTATTCTGTGGCACAAATAGAAACTTTTTCTCAGTAAATTACCTGTTTTACCTGACTACCGTTTTGTACGGCGTAAACATATTATTCATTTACTTCACGAGAGTTCTAACAAAATTACTGTTTTTCTTAATGGAAGTTTTTTCTTCTTTTTTTGTTTTGCTTTTTTTATGTTTTTTTTTGTAAAGTTTTATGGCTACTGCGTTTGTGTAGTACGTTTGTCAAAAAGTTATGACAAAGGCATTGATACTAATGTGCAAGCAAAGTGTATATATAAACTGTGTATAACACACCATATTAAAAAAAAATTGCCTAACAATTCTAGACGCACCGATTATCATAAAGTTAACATAATTTTTCGAATAAATATTCACGATATTACACTAACAAAATACACAGATCCAATGTTGCCTGAACAAAGCCAATATTGGAACAAATATGCCATGTTTGGCGCCTACATTATACCTACATTATGTATATTTTGCCATCAGGATATGTATCGAGACACCTAATAAGTCTCAGGTGACTGAGAAAACAGGAAAATGAGATTGTCAAGAGGAAAAAAACACTATCGACTTTCATCAAAATAAATGAGTCACCTCTTCAGCTGCCTATTATGGTACCTTATCGACTTCGATTAACTGAAACATCCGAGTCCCGAAGGAGACTCATGTTTTTCGAGCCTTTGTATATTTTAAGAGCCGGTCTCATCATTTTGTAGGAACTTGAGTGTTTGGATAAAAGTAGCCTTCTTCGGTTAATAGGCTGTTTAACACTGAAATACCTTTCAAAATGGTTTTTAAGCTTCTTCTCATCATAAGTACAAAATGAATGTACGCACAGAAATTATCAAATGCACTTAACAAGTTGCATTCTGAATATTTCTAGTTATCAAAAGTGTAATAGATTTTTTTGTAAACTTGGTACCTACTGTTTTTAAAAAAGCTACTAGAGAGGCGGGCAGCATACTTACTTACTTAGCTATGTATAAACGAAAGAACAAAAAATATGTAGATAAACCTATTACAAACTCTCATAAAGAATACTTGCAGACATGTTATTATACGGAATACTGAATTTTATAACTCGCCCACAATGCCGTGAAACCCATCAAAAAGCCGGCCGAAGCATTTACTTACCGCTGATATCTCATAAACTCTGCACGGACCCTTAATATTTTATATATCTATCTTATATCTTATGAAGATGTCTTAAGAGCCACTCATGACGGGGCCATATTTCTTGGGAAATTTCCGTGTTATGACAATATTGTGTCTTTTTTCATCATAATAGTAATTGAGCTATAGAAGTACGGTCTATGGGTAGCACTATTACGACTAGAAAATGCTTTTCAGGATATGAGAGCAACAACGCGATTATTCGAAATAATACCGCAGCCAAGAACACGATGGTCTCCAGAAGAAACATGGTGGATTTTAGTCTGTAAGAGTCACATGCACTTGTACCCACAGCGAAACCATGTAAACACTTATTAGATTCTAACCGTCTTACCACAAAAACTTTTTAACGTCAGTTTAAGACTTGTCTAAAAAAATGTCAAATTATGACGTTGACATATGGTTCATTTTGCAGCCACAATTTTTTTAGACAAGTGTAAAACAGGTGTTAAAGTTTTTGTAGTAAGGCCATAACCGTCGTACCACAAAAACTCTTAAACGTCTATTGAACACTTGTTCAAATTATGACGTTGAAATAAGGTCCGTTTTGCAGCCACTATTTTTTAAACAAGTGTCAACAGATGTTTAAGTTTTTGTAGTAAGGCCGTAAAGCTTTTCTAGTCAATTAACATCAAAGGTGCTTGTTGAAAACGGCAGTTGCGGTAATGTCGGCTGAAACAGTTGAAAGTTGGCTCCAAATATCCATTGGCTCCATTGAGACACAGATAGACACAGCACACACAATGTTCCTTATTCATGCAAATAAATACTCTTCTTCTTTCTCCTGCCCTGTTCCCAATTTTATTCGGGGGTCGGCGCAATATGTCGTCCTCTTCCATTTTCCCTGTCATTCGTTATACTGACACTCACTCCCTTCCTGTTCTTGTCATCTTTCAGGCAATCCATCTATCTTTTCTTAGGTCTGCCTCTTCCTCTCCATTCATCTACATTCATACTTAGCACACACTTTGTTGCATGCCTATCATCTCTCCTCATTACATGCCCATTGCATACAACCTTCTACTTCTCATCTTTTCTGTGACTGGCGCTACTTTCATGCAAAGAAATACTGCTGACGGAATGTTATGTTCAATATCTTTCTTATATTATCGATGTTGACAGAAAAATGAGTAATAAAAGATTGAGATACACGAGTTCTTTTCACAGACAGACATAATTAGCTCTAATTATGTCTTAGTCAAACGAAGCGTAGTTCCATTAAAATCCTTTAATGAGACCTTTCTTTTGTGCGTAATAATAAAATGAAAAAGAACAAAAACAAATAGTGGAGCAGCTTGTTTTATTTAATAAGCCATTTTTAATTAAGTGACCTAATTAATTTGACATTTTTAAATTAATTGTGAATGAATGCTGATTTTAATGACGCATGATGTTATTTGGTTTTCATAGGAGTATCTCTTTGCTTTTAATGATAATGTGTACGTATGTATAGCGAAAGGTTTAGTTTACTACCTTTCGCTAGCACTTTCACCCGCATCCTATGGGAACTACTCCGCGCATCTGGATAAAATATATTTTCAAATCAGTGGTTCAAGTCGAACAAACCAACTTTACAGTTATAGTAGTATTTTTTATCCAGGTGGACGAAGCAGTTCCCTCGGAAGGATTATTAAGACCTGGCCGAAGGTTGAAAACAACACATAGGCTACTTTTTATTCGGCTGCAGGTTCCTTTGGACCATGAACCTACTAGTTAAAGTTCAATTCATTTACCTAGTAAACCTAGTTATCATGTCTCTTAATACAAATATGTATGTGTTTAGTGAACAAAGAGCGATTTCATCCACTTCGCCGTGCAAGCGTGTTGGACTTTCCAATACAAACTTTATCATTCCCTTAGGAGTTGTTTGTTTTAGTTTCGAATGTACTAAAGTTCTTTTTTATGTTTGTTTGAGTGCTAGGCTTATTATTTTTACACAAGACTCTGCCTAGACTGGACTTTGACTAGATTCTGCATGGGATGATGGGAAACTGCATATATAATTAAGCATTTAATAATTTCCAAGTGCATAGGTATGAAAGTATATTACAAGGTATACATATATTATACCAAAACAATCTGTCTATCTGTCTATTTCAGTTAATCTCTGAAATTGTAACGCTGATTTTGATGGGACTTTCAAAGGCAAACAACTGTTAATCCGAGTGCGGTAAGTAGTTCTTTGGGCAATAACTAGGTTCTTATAAGAGCTTCACTGCTTTATCAACAAAAAATATTTCAAGTTCTTTTCACGCACGTTACGTTACCAGACATTTTAAACACCAATAGCAGTTCACACTCCACCAATCTCGCTTCGATTGATCAAGTTATCTCAATCCAGCTCTTGTGAAACGGAACGGATCCCTGCACTAGTACATTCTACCCGCATTTGTGTTTCATAGAAACTGAAAGCAAACTGGAATTTACAGGCAAATAGACGATGTAGGATTTCTGTGGTTGTTTGACAAAGGAATTAGAAATGTATGTATATGGGTATATGGTTGCAAGTTGCTTTGTGTTTGGTTTAGCAATTTGTATTGAACAAAAGGTGTTCCTTTACCTTGCAATCATCATCATCAGTCAGTCTTTCACCTCTCGACTGGACAGGGGTCTTTTCACACTGAAAGCATGAAAGATCACCTTATTCCATGTAGCCATGATTTCATACATACAATAGGTAATTTTTAACCACAAATACCTTTTTTTTAAATAACGCTACATTTGGTATCTACTCTCTATATACAAAGCCGCAAATACTCGAGAGGCCTTAATCATAAGGCCACCACAATACGACTCATCATCTGCCTTTCCTTTCCCCAACTATGTTGTCAGCTTAAAATCTAACTGGACGCAACTACCAGTATTGTTTTGTAACTGCCTATCTGACCACCTCTAACTAGTTACCCGGGCAACCGCTACCAACAAATTAAAAAAAAATAATCAGAATGGCTAAAAGCACTAAGCAAATAAAATTCAAATTACGAACAAAACTCCACCTAGGTTCTAAAACGCTGTTTACTTAATTAATTTGAAGGTGCAAAAGCGGAGTTTAGCGCATAAAAGCACTACAGCTGCATTGCATTCAAATCGTGGTTGATCTTAGACGTGTCAACCAACTGGAGACGCCATTGCCGTCTTTTTATGTATTTAATGTGTCATCATCCTTTTTATCGTCTCACTGCTGGGCACAAGCCACCTTTCACTCAGAGAAGCATTGAACGTCGTCACCACGCTTGCTCAACGCGAGTTACTTTATAGTCCAGGTTTCCAAGAGATGTTTTCTTTCACCTTTTATCACAACTTTTTACATGACTGTATGCGTCAAGTTCATGTTTGCGTTTAACAACTTAAACAAAATGCTTGCGTATCCTTTCTCTATTTATTGCATTTCCTAACTCTCGTGCATTCAGCAGGTTTTTCAAAGGTTTTTCATAGCGCATCCAATTGTTAAATGCTCTAAGTGTCTGTCTGCATTCATGACATCACGACGTATGCATACAGTTCTCTTTATAAACGTGACAATAGTTGGGACGGGTGTGTGTAGCTATTAAACATTATCCCTCTTATTATAAAAACTGCCGCAAGTAGTGGTTTAAACCAGACTGAAGTCGTCTTGGTTTGTTACGGTACTTACGATAGTCTTTACATCCTTATTACAAAACGTAGACTAAGAGAAGACGGTTTAGTACTTCGATTTGTCTGTGGTTCAAATAATATCCACAGATTATAATCAACAAATATTTAAATCATTCGTTCAATCGTTCCGAATTCTATGCGCCGTTCCTTTTTACATTATTTTGTTAAATCTATTTTGATGAAAAATAAATAACTATGACAATAAAAAAATATCTCTGCAGTTGAAAATATTACTTTTTATTATTTAAAGGTAATTTTATATTTCTAGTATCTTTTAACGATATATATGATCCAATTATTCTCTTTTAAACAACTATTGAGTTTGCGCGTCTAACGGAACGTCAGCGCGCGTATCCGAGTTATGTTTTGTTTTTAGGTTAGAAATAACTTGGATTATTTTCATCCCGATTTAAATGATTAAATAAGACGTTGTGTATCTAATTAGAGCCTCTTCAAAATGAAGTGCACAATAACTTACACACAGAATATCGTGTGCATTAAATTACCAAAAGAAAATGAAACAACAAAAAAGTAAAAAATTATATTTTATTCCTATGTCTATTTATACAGTCAAACGCACTGATACATGTTGGACACTGTTCTTCATCACACAATCTTGTTCCCTTTCTCACCTTGGCATTTTTGTACATTTTAGCAAGCTTCCAGCCTTTTACAAACATTGCATATTATTGGCAGAGATACGGCGTGAAAAACGCCAAAATAGTCTTGAATCTGTAAATAAACAGTAGACTGTATGATAATCTGATATATTTTCGAAGTTTCATCAAAATCCGTGCGGTAGTTTATGCGTGGAACACAAAGAAACATCCATAATAAAAACTTCGACTCGTATACAATTAATTAGGATTTTTTGGCAACCTACTTGCACTGTAAAGGTTACTTACTTTATGGCGAGCCCAGTTGAGCAGCATAGGATCATCCTGGATCATCATGGATTATCATCATGCATTCAATTGACTATTATTTCGAAAAACTTAAATCGATATTTATATCGAAAATTGTCGTCAGGTAATTTGAAGAGATTTCCTCGATGACGCACTCTGTTGGGTCCCCGGACACTCACAATAGTATTCTAACACATCCAAGTATTCCAAATCACACATATTTATATCCACTTTCGTTTTTTTTCATCACAAAACAAATAACCTCAAAAGTAAATAATGTCGGAATTTGACATTTGTCGACTAAGTACTGCAGTTAAACTAGGGGGCTCGATGGTTTATCTTTTGTACTACAGATAGTAATAGGACTTGCAATAAACTGTGTTTTGTAATAACGTTTTTTCAAGGTCGTACTTAAAGGTGGATTAAAGGTAGTACAAAAGCCGATACTTATTTGATACCGCGTTTTATAATAAGAGGGTGAGCTTACATGCGGTGTGTGGGTTCTTTCAAATAACTACCTTTTGTTTTCATACGACCTTTGTGGCAATAAATGTAAGGAGATTATGTCCCATCTTGCAGTTGTAAATTTTCAAGGTTATTGGAGGAACAGAGTCCGTCGAGAAAGAGTAAAGGCTCGAGCAGACCGGATGCGTATGCGTAGACGTAAGCGTACACGTGCACGTACCACTGAGTTGTAATGTATGGAACACAGAAAGACAGGCCACACCGCTTGCGTAGGGACGCGCTCGTCTACGTTACGCAAGCGGTGTGGCCTGTCTCATACATTTCCATACATTACAACTCAGTGGTACGTCTTGACATCCATCCATCCATGTTCCTGCTCATTACCCCAATTTTTTTATTTCGGCTTTGCACAGTACGTTTTCTTCTTCGATACTCTTTTGTCTATCGTCATCTCAGATGTTCTTTCAAGTCATTTATTTATTTATATTTAAATAGAACGGCCAAAGCCAATTACACTATTTAACTTATAACTAATTTTAACTCAGTCATGCATCCTTCTCACAAAAATTCAAACATGCTGACATTATCACCTTCCATTCATCCGCAAACACATCAAGATCTGTGTTTGAGTTCAGGAGAGCATTAATGGCGGCTGTCGTTCGAGGAATAGGCGACTTGGAATGTGCCACAGTACGGGAACTTGGGACATCTAGTAAGCGATGTCTTCTGCTACGACGATAATTGTCCGGGACGAATAAGTTGCATATTTCATTATGAAGATCTGGAGCATCAATTACCGCTCTAAGAATTTTGAGTACTACTGTCATCTGATCGCGCGACCGTCTTACTTCTAGGGAGTTGAAATTTAAGCAGCCCAACAGGAATTTAGTGGGATACAAATAAGGATAAAATCCGTACGAGTGCTTGTAAAGGTACCTGAGGAATGCTTTTTGCACTTTCTCTAGAGCTAATATATACTGCTTTTCAAACGGGCTCCATACGCACGCACTAGACTCAAGCTTGCTACGGACCAATGCCCCAAAAACGAGCCTGATTACGTGGGGATTGTAGAAGTCCCGACAGTTCCTTAAGACAAAGCCAAGGCACCTGTAAGACTCCTTAGCTGTAGATGAGATGTGGTCGTGAAAAGTGAGCTTTCGGTCGAACATAACTCCCAGGTCTTTCATGGAATCAGTTCTTGTGATTACTTCTCCATCCAGTTTGTATAGAAAGTTGAATGGGTGCCGCATTCGCCCGAAAGACATCACGTAGCATTTTGATTTATTAAACTCCATTTTGTTTTCTAAACTCCACTTATGTACAGCATCAATGTCCGATTGCAGGGCTTGGCAATCGACCTCGGATTTTATTTCATAAAATAATTTTAAGTCATCAGCACATAAGTCATGTCGACTTCCACACAATTCAATATTTGCTTTACATAATAATATAATTAAAATCTTCAATAATAGTACGGTTTTTAGGAGACTAAATCGGCCTTCCTCGAATGAAGAAAATGCTACTACCAAACAAGAAGAACATTTTCCCAATTTTGAAGCCCCGGCTTTAACGGAGCCCATTTCAAAACCATGGCGGGTGACCTCAAAACTTTTTGAAAGGAGACTGATTTCTATGGATTCAAAGTATAGTAACAGCAAAAAAGTTTCATATTGGCTATATCAACTTGGTACAGAAAAACTCAGTATTTTTTTCTTCTTGTCCAGAGAGCCGCAGGTTCAATCAACTGGCAAGCCTTGGTGTCAGAGTTTTCTCAAATCCGCCTGACGGTCTCTGACGTGGAATTGTAACTAGTAGCATTCGGGGTCGCCGGCGCCACGTGCCCTCCCAGACACGGGGTTAAAACACCGCCAACTTCCAGACTCCGGGCTGCTTTGTGAAATGTTCTTAAACCTATAAAGCGATTTCGGCACGTCCCGGGAAACGAACCCGCATAGCAGCATAGCAGTGGCACTGCGCGACAGCTAGACCAACGAGGCAATCGGTCACTGATAAATAATAGACATCATTGTTCCATGACACAAATTCCATTTTCCGAAGCAAACATATCACCCAATTACAGTTATTTTTATACGATAAATGTAAAGATAAAAATAAACAGTAGAAGAAAAAGCTTTTTCTCTCATTTTGATTAGTATTTGATCTCTTCATTTTACGGAATAAACATTGTGAGGACATAAGATGTGCTTATTGGGATTTATTTTTATATTCCTATTTATTGGAGAAGACTTGGCGATATTATTGGTACAGCAATTAAATTTGGAAATGCTCACATTCTTCTATTGTTTGTTTGAAATTGATAATGATTAATATCGATGGGAAGTAATTGTCTACTTCAAATGAAGGTTATACAATTTGTGTAGGTTGATTTAATTTTAATGGTAGTATCTTTTTGACGGTGTCTTGTTTGAAGCTTGGTGGCTCTTTGAATTACAGTTGGTTGAGAATTCCTTGGTAGTACTTTTTAACGTTAAACATTTTTCACATGATTTTGATTTAATAAGTAATGATGAATGTTAATGGTGAGTGAAAGAAGTTAGATTTTGGATGGATTGTTTTTATTGAAAGTCAAACCCTTGTGGAAAAGAAAACATTACATTTTCAGGCCTTGTTATTTTTCCTTGTCCAATCAAAACTGACTTCAATACGGCCTTCTTAATAAATAGAATTCTCAAAAATACGTCAAAAATTAAATCTCTAAACTAAGCTCGTCTTGTTACTTGCAAGTAAGTGTATTCAAAATTTAATTAGTACAACTGTGTTGATAATGTTTATATAACATACTTAGTTAAGTTAGTAAATACAGGTAAATCATTGATGGTTTATCGGTTCGTTAATTTTATTGGCTCAAAATATATTAGGTAACTATTGATATACGATTTTAGTTATAGTTACTGTACCTATATCAAATGACATAGTATTAATTACTCTCTAAAATAATTGTAAATAATAGGTACTTACTAGATTTGATAATTAACAAAAAGAATAGGACAGTACCGAAACTTTTATCTACTTGAATCATTGCTTCCAAATATAGCCTTTTAGCAGTACTTAATAAAACGTATAACAATGTTACATTTGTTTATACAGTACTTTTTTAAATTCCCTTCAATAAATCTATTCTATTCTGTTTGTATTTCCCTTCTATTTTTATTATCCCTTCAGTAGTTGTTGTGATTATAAACAACAGACAGACTGACAGGCGTAGGTGCCTTTTTACACATACTGACAATATCTAATTAATTACCAAATTAAAATTACACCAACTAGTAAAATTCTATTCTTGTTTTGATTATTTGTCTGTAATGCATAAACACTGATTTATAAATGTGAATACCATGTAGCATTTTAATTGTCGTTTTATCCTCATATGTTTTCTTTGCGATTCTACATGATCTTCGCATGCTGTTGTTGTACTTATGTATCAATACATACAAACTGTAATACCACACTATTTAAAAAAAGAGTAACCATGGAGTTTCTTGCCCGTTCTTCTCCATAGGAAGCTACTTTTGGAATGAGCAACTAGAATTAAACTTAGTTATATTTTTGACGTTCATAAGTGCTTGTAAAGGCCTAAATGAAATAAATGATTTGACTTTATATTTTTTTGACTCTGACTTTGAAATCCAGCAGATTAGGGAGTAAAAAGAAGATTACATAGGAATAGGAAACATCGTAAAGCGGATGGTAATAAATCTCCAACGATAAGAAAGACCCTCAAGCTATTTAAAAATCGTAGGTTCTTTATTTTAACGTTCATAGCCTTTTAAACCACCAAGTTTTAGATAATAAGGAAATTGATTTACATTCAAAATAAAAGTCCTTAAGTAAAAAGGCTTTTAAAAAATAACGTGTTTATAATTTTCTTGAAAATGTATGTATTTTGATTTATCTCGCACAAACTATATCAAAGTACAAATATATCCTCTCTTTATATTAAAAAAAAAAACTGTCATGCTTGATACATGATCTTTAATAAAATAAGATATTAATTAATTTAAGTCTTAAAGATGCGCGAATGTAAAAAATTGGTTTAGTCAGGGGTCAATTTTTCAATCACTAGACAACTTTTATTTGAATAATATAGTGTTTTAACAGCTTTTGTAAAAAATGTGTCAAACCGCTATATTAACTCCTCAAATAAAAGTTAACTGATAATTAAAAAATCGACCCTCAATAAAAAATAATGCCAACTTACCTCAAATACTAAACAAAAATTCCAAAACACACATTCACAAACAACACACAGTTCTTAATTCAATTTAAAAGACGACAGAACATTTTTGAATAAAGAACAATTTATTTAAAACCACATATTAAATATTTTGAATTTCGAATACTATGTTCCGAGTTCTCCCGACGAGATGCGATGACGACCGACCGCCACGTGGGGTGAGATCGAACGTTCAGAAGCAACTGGCGGTAAAAGCCTGAAAGTATCTATATATCTATGTTTTTGTATTAAATACTTTTTGGTAAAAAAAAAACTCGTAATTCGCTTTTTTAAATAATCTTATTTTTTCCGTTGGCCATTATGATAGGTTTATTTCGTTTGTAATGAAGCGTGAAATTTATAGGGTCAGATTCCTGATTGTTTTTTTATAATCTGTAAAAGTGAAGCAATTTAAGTATATTTATAAAGTATGATAAAATACAATTGTATGCGATATTTTTTTTAATTTAAATGATATTAACTTATGACAATGTTTTTTAAAATTAACTTGCATTTCATATTATGTGGTAGCTTTAATTAGATTTTTCGTTTTTCAGTAAATTGAACAATTTAAATATTCTTTGCGAACTTTGAAAAAAGGTGTACCCAATGGCTTATGTGTAAATATGCTTTGTGAAAATAAATATTATCTTTTGACGTTTTATGTAACGTAATGACTATGTTCAAATAAATTTTACAAAATAATAACTAAAAACATTTTACAAAATAATTGATAATCAAACGAACTTACCAAGTGATGTTCGATGACAATTATGTGAACAGGTTTATTCGACGCGATTTATTGTTTACATGTTGTACAAGTATCTCCATTCACTGGCCTTCTACACAGATTTTTAAATTAGTCTATGGATTTTTTGTTGGTAACACAGGGAAAATAAATAAAATAAAATTTTATATGGTAACATTCTACCCACTCATTATTCACTTCCATCGACGGAGCTTCATTTTGTTTAAAGACATAACATTGTTATATTATTTCGTTGTAGGGTGTGGAATATTTATCTAAAACTTATTGAAATAACCAGGACTAACCATTTAGGTAAGTACTCATTAATAAGTTTTTGTTTTCAGGGAGGGTTAAGATGTAAATCGCGTCGAATAAACCTGTTCACATAATTGTCATCGAACATCACTTGGTAAGTTCGTTTGATTATCAATTATGTTTCACAGGTTTATTCGACGCGATTTATTGTTTACATGTTGTACGATGTTCAGAGAACACAGTGCGAAATAATATAAACAATGGACTGAGGAATTGCACTTTTTTATTCAAGAAAATCTACAGATTCATTACAAGTGGGTAATTGATCATTTATTTATTCACAATCATGTTTTATTTTTAAGTATTCATTAAATATAATTTTATTACAGATTGGCAGATAATATGCTGTTAGCAAACTGATTTGGATCAGAAATAATATCACGATTATAAAACCGTGCAAACACGGAAGAAGATTCCGTCCAGCCAGCGGTTTTTCGAATTACATCGATACTCACTCCGAGTCTGTTGGCTGATGATGTGGAAGCATGCCGTGTGCTATGAGCGCTGAATATAGAAGTATCAATACCACTTTTGAGAAGAATATTTTTTATCCAGTGACCGAGGGTTTGAGAAGATACTTTATTGTGAGGTCGTTTGTAACTAATAAATAAATAATCGTTATGACGAAGTGAATTTGTTTTATTTATGTAGTCTTCTAGGCACATGGCGGGGCAAATTTGAGGACGAGCAGTAAAGTAAGGTAATTTTAAAACAGGTTGAAAGGAATTTGGTTTAGATGTTTTAATTAGATCTGGTATAGTGATAGTTATATCATAAGGTGAGTTTATAATGATATTTTCAGTTTTTATTAGAGCAAAAGTTTGCACTCGATGTGCTGTCACCAAAGCCAACAGACTCACAGTTTTTTTAGACAGAGTTTCTAGGTTGAGGTCAGCATTGGGCCATTGTTGTGCTAAGTAATTTAATATAATGTTAGGATCCCAAGTCAAATTGTATTTAGGGATGGTTGGCCTCAACCTGTAAACTCCTTTTAAGAATCTCTTAATTCTATCATCCTCTATTATATTTCCTAATATTAAAGATAGTGCAGACTTGTAGGTATTTATAGTACCATATTTAGCACCCTTATCAAACATAGTAGTCAAAAAATGAATAACGATAGGAACTGATACAGCAGAATAATCATAACCATATTTATTACAATAATTTAACCATGACTTAATACAACCATCGTATTGTTTGTAAGTAGAATCAGACAAGGACGATAACATTATTTCCACTGATCTCACAGACAGACATTTCTTCAGTAATGTTTCCCGGAAAGCTTCGCGGCTACTAAGATTAAGCTGCGGTGAAGATTGTGACGAGACCTGAAAGGACAAATTAATAGGTCATCACTGGGGCCGAAATAAATTTGTTCGGAACACACAAGCTTTTTGAATATAGGAAACCACGGTTGAGTAGGCCAATATGGTACTATAACAATGCCTTCAGCTTTTTCACTAATAATTTTTTGCATGACTTTAGTAATCATAGAAAAGGGTGGAAATGCGTAGAAAAACTGTTTTTTCCAAGAGATTGTAAAAGCATCTCTTGCCAATGCATCTGGGTCATGAGTCCAAGTTACGTAATTTGAGCACTTTGCATTACATCTACTAGCAAATAAATCTATTTCAGGTATGCCGAAAATACTAGTAATTTTGTCATAAACAGCATTATTAATTTCCCATTCAGTATCTTGAAACTTTTTACGTGATAATTGATCTGCTTCTACATTATCCTTTGTATTGATATAACCTGCAAAAACAGTTATTTTACGCGTCTCACACCACTGCCATATTTCTCTAGCAATAACATCAAAATGGTTAAACTGTACGCTTCCCATTTTGTTGATGCAACATATTGCAGTTACATTATCAAGCCTTAACAGAATGTTAATATTACACTTATGCTTTGCAAAGCATTTGAGAGCAAGAAATGCAGCCTTAAGCTCCAACTCATTAATATGCAGAGATTTTTCTGAAGGCGTCCAATGACCAAAACACTTTTTTGTATTACAGTAGGCGCCCCATCCTGTAGATGATGCGTCGGAAAAAATCTCTAAATCATAATTACCACAAGCTAACGGATTAGAACTGTGGTCGATATGATTCAACCACCAAAACATATCAATTTTTAGGCAGCTAGGAAGTTGTACAACTTGATCATAGCTAGGGTTTTTTAACAAGCAATGATACTTAAATTTCTCCATTGATTTAGTGTATAGCCATGAATACTGCACGGCAGGACAAGCAGAAATTAATATACCGATAAAACGAGCAAACTCTCGAAGTTTGCAACCCTTTAATTTTAAAAATTTGTTAATACAGTCCTTAATTTTCAAGATTTTGTTATGTGGTAATTTTATTTGCATATTAACGGAATCATATTCAAAACCTAAAAATTTGCATTGAGTATGAGGCTTTAAGCTACTTTTCTCCATATTTATTAGAAAACCTAGATCCTTGAGGAGTTTTATTGTGGCTTCAATATTGTTTTTGCATTCCAAAAATGTATTTCCGATTAAAAATATGTCATCAATGTAAATTACAGATATAAAACCATTTAATCTAAGGTATTCCATGACGGGTTTCAATAATTTTGTAAACACGTACGGTGCCGTACATAACCCGAAGGGTAGACAGTTAAATTCATAAAGAACATCATTATAAATAAAACGGAGGTACTTTTTATGAGAATTATGAATAGGTAACAGAAAATATGCGTCTTTCAAATCTACCGACGCCATATAGCAATTTTGAGTAATAAGTTTGGATGCGGTACGGTAATCCTCCATTTTAAAGTGTTTATTATCAACAAATTTATTTAAACATTTTAAGTTTAATATGAACCTTTTGTCTCCGTTTGGTTTAGGTACCAAGAACACGGAGGATATAAATTCTCCTACTTCATGAGTGCATCGAGATATTGCGTTAACCTCTAATAATTTATTAATGGATTTTTCAAAATCTAAAGCCTCTTCGATTGATTTAGGGTACACTTTAGGGGTATCAGTACGACATGGAGTACATTTAAAGGGTATTAAATATCCTTTAACCCATGACAAAATATTGCTATCGGAAGTTAATTTCTTCCATTTGTGTACATAATATTTGAGACGACCAGCGTAGTTTACCTGGGTTATTTCCGAGGCTGCGTTTTCCGCCGGGGAGACGTCGTGCGCGTTGGTGACGGACGGCGTTGCCGCGACGACGACGTGCCGCTGCTCTGTGGCCGCTGTGCTGGCCACGGTGGTCGTTTCGGTCCAGCCTGGGGTTTGTGTTCTACCTTGCGATGTTGAGCTTGGTAGTTTAAATAACCTTTGTTCCTGATTGTAGCAGCATTAGGGTGCGCAGGTATTTTAGGTTTTTGGCTTTTCAGCGCATCGCCAGACTGTTGTATTGTTTTTGCGGCTTTTAATTTTTCAGTTAAATTTTCACCAAAAAGCATTGAATCTCTGGTAGCTTCTGTCAGAGTATTTTTCAGCTTGTGATTTATTGACGTAATTATAAAGTTTCGCCGCGTCCTTGTCTCCTGATAGTGACTATCACATAAAATACGCGAAGCGTCACTCAGTGGCTTGAGCAGTTTTTGTCGGGACAGTTCGTTGGAAATGATCATGTCAGTTAATGTTGCTAATGCAGACAAAGCTACCCCCAGTTGCTTTTGCTTATTTTGGAGAATCGCATCTCTCTTAACGAGAGCTTCTGGCAGAGCCGCTTTAACTTCAGGATTTAGTAATGGTGTTAACAGTAAATCGCAGTTACTAGGAGCATTATGATCTCTACAAATGTTGTCTTTGGAATCTTTAGCAAGTCCATTGGCTAGAATTAATTGCCATCGACTGGCAATATCTTTGTGAATAGCTGGACCCCTTGGAGTCTCAGTTTTAGGAGCATCACCCAATAACAACAATATGTCCTCTTCCAGTTCAGTCTCCTCAATCATTTCAGGCTGGGTATCTAATGATGAACCTGGTACTGTGGTTGAGGTTAGATTTTCTAGTGGCGGCTGCTCAGGCTCCGGCTGAGACGGTGGCGGCTCAGGCGGTGTTGATTGAAGGTTCGACACGTGCGTTGGTGACAACGATGGCATATCCAGTATTTCGATGTCATCTTCTACATATGCTGAGCCCACGTGTATATCACGTGGTGACACCTCGACGGATATGTCCTCTTGCTGTCGTGTCGGAACTGTAGCGAAGAGAAAATATACGATTATTTAAAAAATAACGTATTTTTAATTTAGTTTTAAATTTTTTACGATAGTAACAGCCCTAGTAGCAGTACGTATCGTTATATGTATTAGCTCAATTTATGTGACAGTAGTAGCCCAAAACTAGCAGTACGTATCACGGTATTGAACCAATAAAAGTATAAATAACTTACAGTTTAAATCATCGTCCGATTCGAACGTAACCTTCCTCTCCCGCAACGTGTTCTTCAATTTTCTTATTTTTCGCATGATGTCTTCATCACTTCTCTCGTGCTTCCTTTTCCCCATCTTTAGAGTATTACTGGATCGGGAAGAGACGTGCGAAGGCCAGCAGACAGAAACACAGAATGAAGCTCCGTCGATGGAAGTGAATAATGAGTGGGTAGAATGTTACCATATAAAATTTTATTTTATTTATTTTCCCTGTGTTACCAACAAAAAATCCATAGACTAATTTAAAAATCTGTGTAGAAGGCCAGTGAATGGAGATACTTGTACAACATGTAAACAATAAATCGCGTCGAATAAACCTGTGAAACATAATACAGGTTGGCACAATCTGTTTCACGCATATTTCGTATTTCAGATAACAGCTGTGTTTTAGTGTAAAAATAAAGCCCTTCTTCACTAATTAATTATTTTGCTCGAGATAATTCAGTTGAGAACAAAATTTATAGCTTTTGGCTTTGTCTACTTAGTCTACTAATTGTTTATCGTTTTAAGCTTAGGTCAATCCACTATCTTAGATTATATTCTAGGCCACAAACCCTTGTTTTAAATAAGACTAATGCCCTCTTATTATAAAACGCGGTATCAAATAAGTATCGGCTTTTGTACTACCTTTAATCCAGCTTTAAGTACGACCTTGAAAAAACGTTATTACAAAACGCAGTTTATCGCAAGTCCTATTACTATCTGTAGTACAAAAGATAAACCATCGATCCCCCTAGTTTAACTGCAGTACTTAGTCGACAAACGTCAAATTCCGACATTATTTACTTTTGAGGTTATTTGTTTTGTGATGAAAAAAACGAAAGTGGATATAAATATGTGTGATTTGGAATACTTGAATGTGTTAGAATACTATTGAGAGTGTCCGGGGACCCAACAGAGTGCGTCATCGAGTAAATCTCTTCAAATTACCTGACAACAATTTTCGATATCAATATCGATTTACGTTTTTCGAAATAATAATCAATTGAATGCATGATGATAATCCATGACAATCCAGGATGTTCCTATGATGCTCAACTGGGCTCGCCATAAAGTAAGTAGCCTTTACAGTGCAAGTAGGTTGCCAAAACATCCTAATTAATTGTATAAGAGTCGAAGTTTTTATTATGGATGTTTGGTTATGTTCCACGCATAAACTACCACATGGATTTTGATGAAACTCCTAAAATATATCAGATTATCATACAGTCTACTGTTTATTTACAGATTCAAGACTATTTTGGCGTTTTGCACGCCGTATCTTTGCCAGTAATATGCAATGTTTGTAAAAGACTGGAAGCTTGCTAAAATGTACAAGAATGCCAAGATGAGCAAGGGAATAAGATTGTGTGATGAAGAACAGTGTCCAACATGTATCAGTGCGTTTGACTGTATGAATAGACATCGGAATAAAATATAATTTTCTACTTTTATGTTGTTTAATTTTCTTTTGGTAATTTAATGCACATAATATTCTGTGTGTAAGTTATCGTGCACTTCATTTTGAAGAGGTTCTAATTAGATGCACAACGTCTTATTTAATCATTAAAATCGGGATAAAAATAATCCAAGTTATTTCTAACCTAAAAACAAAACAACTCGGATACGCGCGCTGACGTTCCGTTATAGGTACGCGCAAACTCGATAGTTGTTTAAAAGAGAATAATTGGATCACGTATATCGTTAAAAGATACTAGAAATATAAAATTACCTTTAAATAATAAACAGTAATATTTTCAACTGCAGAGATATTTTTTTTATTATCATAGTTTTTAATTTTTCATCAACATAGACTTACCAAAATAATGTAAAAAGGAACGGCGCACAGAATTCGGAACGATTGAACCATTGACATATATTCTAGCGATAGACAAGAACATCCATACAAATAATTTACCCGCTTATGTCGTCTGTTGACATCTCGATGACGTATTGTGACATGTAGTCATCCTCATTGATGTTAATTGCAGAAGTGTCGCTCGTATTTTGCCTACATCTTTCATTACTCAAAAAGTTTATATCTAAGTGAATTCAAAATCATGTAATATATCAAAAAGTTTATTTATATCTAATTGAATGCAAAATCATGTTATATATTAAAACCAGGAACTTATTTTTAGGGTTTTTAATATTAATTACGATGTTTTTTTTTCTTAAGAGGGCTATCACAAATTTTCGCGAATTTAATTATTTTTTCTTGAAAGTAAGAACATACCATGACAAAGTGAAGTCTGTTTTCATTGATATTTTACCTACTGCCAGTTTTATGGCACATCTGTTTCTGCACGATTTTCTTAATCCATAATTTAAGATGGCGGGCGGGAACAAATTAATGCATATTTGTAAAATTGAATTATAAATGAAAAGTATGATATACAAGCGTTGTAATAGCATGAACAGCGTATAATTTTACTAACTTGACTCTCGAATTAGTTTATATGTGTAAGTTTATACCTTGATATGTATTTTCTATTTTATAATTGTCGTTTCATAGACATCCATCTGACGCAGGTGTCAAAATCGCTCTGATTTGCCATTTTGGGCACTGCATAGTCTGCACTGCAGTTCAGTGTGGTAAGCTTTTTGTTCGGAACGTTCTATCTAGTACGTAGTACATATATATCGATGGATTGAACGAATAATTTAAATATTTGTTGCTTATAATCTGTGGATATTATTTGAACCACAGACAAATCGAAGTACCAAACAGTCTTCTCTTAGTCTACGTTTTGTAATAAGGATGTAAAGACTATCGTAAGTACCGTAACAAACCAAGACGTCTTCAGTCTGGTTTAAACCACTACTTGCGGCAGTTTTTATAATAAGGGATGATGATTTTAAAGTCACTTAGTGAATTTGTTTTTACGAGGTGAAAACATTAATGTCTGGTCATTTATTTAAGTTAACATGCAAATATTTTTACTGATGTGTATTATTATAGGAATTTTTAAATATAAAAATAATTACCCCCACTATGATATACAAATGTACTTTTAGCTTTTGAGTAAAGAACGTTTAATTTGGCAGAGATGAAATAACGCCTCCCGCTGTGGGTTTGCCGCGTGAGGGAGTATCAGACTCTTACTGACTAAAAGCCACCATGTTCCTTCTTAAGCCCTTCATGTCCCAGGGCCGCGGTAACTCTTTCGAACAATCCCGTAGCCACGGCAGACTTTTGGCCAAGGGGGGTTAGACAACGACTAAGGTTGTAACTTTTTTATAAAAAAGGACACTATACACAGACCGTAACATGACTAACAATATATGTTTTCATATTTAAATAAAAATATCTATATTTGTTCGAAACATTCATTTGCTATATTATCCTTCAGTCAGAGGGCAAACCACAAAACCCCGAAGTACTCTCATTTTAATAAATTATTGCGTACATTCGCCAACATCGTTGCCTGAAACTATGATTGTTTATTTACTTACCGAGATTTGTACGCGAGTGTACGCAGAGTAAATTGTATTTGCGTTTCATAATGTTGCTGAGTGTACACTGTTGAGTACACTTAGATGACAAGAAACTGGGGAAATCACAAATTAACTTTATTCAAGACCACTATCGTTTACATTACAAAGAAAATATAACAGAGTCTATTTAAAGGTTGTCTTCATATAAGAAGATCAAACAACTGCGCGGGGCATAAGTATTATAGTGCACAAGCATTTACGCAGACACAGTTGTACTCACTTTCCTTCGTTCTCATGTAATTATATCAAAGGATTATATTACTATCCAAAAGCAAAATCGCTATACCTATAGTAAAACTAACTTAGACGGCATAAAAGAAGGCACGAATATTGTTAATATCTCGCATAACCCAAACACATTATTATTTCATCGTAGTCAGGGGTTACATCAGGGGATGTGGAAAGTAGGTATCCATGATATTACAGGAAGCCCCATTTTTTGCTTATTTACGTTTATATTTACAAAATTTTATTTACCGATAAATATGCAACTGACCCGAATTAATTGTCCCCAAGTGTAAGCAGAAGGAAACAGTACGTCTCGGTAGTTGTTTGTATTTCACGAACATGGGTATGAAACTCCGAAGGAACAAGCATCTACAACTTTATTGAACAATATTATGTCGTAATGTAATATTATATTATCAGTGATTGGTACCTATATGAAGTACCGAATAACTTTCTTGATAAAGCACAAATATAAGGTCATAGGTCAAAATATCGTGAAAGTGAGTAGGAGAAAACACAAAGGTTTGGTACATGCATCTCTTCCTGATTATGCCAGAAGGAGGATATTTTTTTTGGAGTATATTTTCTACTCTACACAGAACTCAAACGGCTTACTATATAAGTTGTTTTGCTTTTGATAACTATCATTTCACGCAGTGGGGCGGAATTTGAACCAACTCTTTCGTACATGTATGAGCTACTGTATATAATCTAATTAAATTCATAACAAAAACTAGCTCAATTAAAAGTTAGCTCTCAAATTATTTAAGACAGACACTTGAAAACCCTTTGAATTTCGTATTAAGTGCGAGTACTAACTACTTTACAGATAACTTTGTTTATTTCTGTTTACAATAGAGTCTGGCCTGACTTCGTCTGAATGTAAATATTTTCAGTTGCTTCATGTTATTCTGAAGCTAGATTTAGACTGACACAAATGTCTTTGTTACTGTTAATGCCTTTTTATCGTTCCACTGCAGGGCACAGGCCTCCTCTCACACGGAGAAGGATTGAGCATTAATCAGCACACTTGCTCAATGCGGGTTGGTGAATCAAGACTATATAGTCCAGGTTTCCTCAAGAAGTTTTCCTTCACATTTTTATCAGCCATTGGTGTCCAAGATATACTTAGAAAGTACATACAAACTTAGAAAAGTTGCATTGGTACTAGCCTGAACTTTAATCGAACCCACACCCTCATACTCGAGAGGTTGGTTCTTTACCCACTAGGCCACCACGACTTATTCTTTAAATTCTGTGTATACAGTAACGGCCGGTTCACACATGTCTCCGTTTTACTGTCCCGTTTTATCGTGTACGTTTTTTTTTCGTCGATGGCGTATGTAGTTGTATACAGAATACTGTGCCATGTGTGAAGTCACTCATACAACTACATACGCCATCGACGAAAAAAAAACGTCAATTGTTATACAGCGCTAGTAGCGAGTTCGCTGTTGAAACATTGTTGATATGCTTAGAGCATGTAACTAACTGGAGACGTTATTGGCAGCGGCTTTCCCTTTGTTGAAGTTACAAAAGTTTCACTCATACTCGTATGCATTGAACTCCAAGACCAATGCAGATTTCACGTGGATTTATTACTCATTATTTAAGCGAGCGGAGTGTTTTTTTTCTGAGTAGCAGTTAATGTAGGTAAATAAAATAGAATCGTCTTCTTAGAATTTATCTTAATTATTTTTATCTTAATTATTTAATTGAATTAGTCTCAAGCACTACTTTATAGTCAACTCTTATCAAATACCTTATACTTTATAATGTTAGAAGAGTCACGTAAGTACATGACAAATAAGTGTTACCTACGAACGCAGTGGCACTGAAAATCCTTTGAAGTCTAAACAATATAGTCCTATTAACAAAGCTTTCTAAGTACAAGTTGTTCTATACATTCACATACTTAGGTAAGTAATTAAACAAAAGAAATCTACACACACGTATTTACAACTCTCAAAGAAAATGTGAACTTGGTTTTAAATTAGAAAAGTAAGAATTGTATAAAGGTTTAACAAAGAGGTTGGTTGTAGGAACGATTAATCGTATGTTCCTGTACGTTTACAGTACAAAGGAGTTTTCACTTGCAAAAACTTATTGTTACAGTACCTTAGACCATGCAGCACGTATTAATATAAAAGCAAAGGAATTTATATTGTATTTGTGATGCATTATAGTTTTAATTTGTGTATTTTTATTAAGCGCTGAGTGGCATAAAAATCATACGCGCAAATGATAGCTTTAACCTATCAAACAGAGAGTAATAAGTAAAAAAAACCTGGCACATAAACCCAAATTCCCTTTAAAAAGTAATGTATACTCAAATAATGAAGAGTAAACTTTTTTTGTTTATTTGTGACTCTTAAGGCTCTGAAATTGCTGAATTAATTTTAAAAATTCTTACATTGTTGGAAAGATACACTCTTCCCGAGTAACATAGGCGGAAAACAGTTAGTTTTGAATATAAAAATCAATACATTTAAATATACCTATTGTTCCTTTATATGATTTTCAATAGTACAATCCTATAGATATCATATTATTGTGCATTGAACCGTAGAACGATTCATTCAGGGGCCCGATTCTCCTAAGTTAATAATGTCAAAATTGAATAGAAATCGAATCGCAATATGATCGCAATAGTAGTTTTAACCATATCGGGCATTCTGCTACTAATATAAGACCAATCGCATTCCAACGATATTCGATTGGTTTGCGATTGGTCTCCTGTTTTGGTGATTTTGGTCTAAACGTTAGTTTGTTCTACAATCATATTGCAATCGTAAATCATTTGCAGACAAAATGATTCATTATTGAATGACAGAAAAGGATAAGAACGTTTATTTCAAAGAAAAAATAGCGGAATGCCACATACGCTTCAATCGTAATCGAGTCGTGATTGGATCGCAGTCGAATGTGAATCGAATGCCACTTAAGTAAAATTAGGAGAATCGGGCCCCAGATTCAATCATGAAACTCCAGGCTAGCGATTTCAATTTACCAATAACTAAAATTGGTTCAAAATATTTGATTCAGATTTTAATTTGATTATGGTATTGTGTTGCCAGGGCTATAAATCTGGAAATGCTATTACTACCAAATATTGAAATCACAATGGTCAACCTTGTTTTTATTACAAGCTAGTTTTTTTGGTGGTTGATTAAGGTAGACTTCTACTGTTATTGTGCTATTTAGTAACTTTTTACTCGGGACTACAAATCGCTGCAACACCTTGCAGGATGCAGCAAAGCTTAAAACTTAGCTAAGTAGCTATCTACTTTTGATTTGACATACTTACATATCACCTTCCTTACCATAATTTTCATACCATATGTAAATACCGGGTCCATCAAGCTAGGTATCTGGGTGGCCTGTAACTACGGCCATAGATATGCATATGGGAACCCATTGTTGTGTTGGACCATGGGTTAGACCTACGTGCTTTGCAAGAAAAGGGGTTTTTCAAGTCCCTACCATGTAGAACAAAATGACGAGCGAAGATGAATGAATGTAAGAAAGGATGAGGAACGTTACTAGTTCCGCCCTCATAAGCCTTCTTTGGAACTCTGGAACCCTGAAAGGTGCCTTACCTACCGCCTTATGGCTTTTACGCCTTATTTTGATCATAATAATATTATATACAAAATATTATTTTGTTCGGCGCTTGTTATATTCAAAGTTTTCCATTATCAAATAGGTACATTAAAAATATACATACAATATTTTTTTAAACGAACAAAGTACATATTAACATTTCAATGTTTTCCTGGTGTATAAAAAAGCAAGCCGTGTCTGTCTGTTTGTGCTGCACACCGATGTGTAAGATTTTGAGTTAAATGGACGAAGCTTTTATTCCGAATGTATTTATTCTGTGAGAACAATGACATTCGCTTTGGATTTTGCATATAAAGGTTCTTTCAAAGGTTCCTTCAAAGAGTAGAGATACTAAAGTACTTACGTAATGTTATTAAATTATACTGATGTGCTTAATGCATTACTTTAGTAATGAGTAGGTACGTAGTTGTTTTTGAGGTAAAAATGCTGATCCAATTGTAATAAGAAAATAGATTCTTAATGTGAATTTCGGACGAATTTTGATGAAACTTAGAGTAATATTGATGCCATATCAAAATCGAAATTTTATCCGGGTGCGGGAACTTAAATCAGTCCCTATTAATTTACAAAACTTTCTACTTTCTACAGACTGTTTATTTTACGGCTATTGAACCGCCTTTATCTCTTAGTTTAACTGTTAGTATGCAATTATCATTAAAGTGTAGCCTACAGCCGTTTCAGCCTGTAAGCCTAGATTACCTTAACAGCCTTCTAATTACGAACATCGCAGCCAACTGCAATGCTAGTTCTTGTGATAATATCCCCGTATTATCTTAAGTACCACTTCTGCAGAACAGCTAAAGTGGTAGCCAAGATGAGCAGAAATTGTCTATAGGATTCGATTTTATTTTTGGGTTTTTTTTTTCTGGTCAACGCTCATCTTCTTTGTACGAGAAGAGGTCTTTGCTCTGTGCCGGGACAATAAGAAGAATGATGATGATGTATGATACATCTGAATACTTATATATTGTGTATGTTTTATATGCGCACTTCCAGCTTATAAAAATATAGTTTCATAATATGTACTACCAATTTCTTTTCATAATGTCACGGTAACTAAATTCGTGAAATAAATAGGATCGAACAAAAACGAACAAATTGCTAAAAAAGTTGTATTCAATAAAATCGTAACAAATAAGTTATCAATATTTACTTTGATCAACATAATTATTAATAATTTATAAGCTATACAAATGCTAGGGCGACTTCAAATAATTCATACAATTATAAATTATTCTCATACAATCCAGCTGTACACTCAAAGAATAATTATTATATTATTTATCTTAATTAAGCTATAATTACCTTAAAAATTCTATTTATTTGGTGTATTTTCGTAAAAGTATAAAGTGTGTTTTTTATAATTAACTTTACGTAAACTTATTATGTATTTTATTGTACAAATATGACTACAGGTCAAGTATTTAATTTACATTTTATAATAATTATTGCATTAGCTAATTATGGTTTTTCATAATTTCGTTGTTTAGTTTATGAAAATGTGTCTACATTTCGTTTAGGCTGACGACGTAATCAGATAATATATTTGATTTTAAAATCTTCTATTGTGATAATACAGTATGGATATGCGTATATTCGCTGTCTTTTTATACTTCAGTGTGACACTGATAAAAATCAAAAGTACAAGAGAAAATATACAGCCTACCCAAACAGTATTATGCTTCCATATTAACAGCAAAAAAAGCGGTAGGTTTTTAGTAGAGATACAAAAGTAACATATATTAAATGTATACTCCTTTTCACGCCGAATTAAAACAATTAAAACAATGGCAGTAAGACTTCATCTCACGAAGCAATTTTTAAGTTTAACAGAATAAAAATTGTAGCTATTTTTATTGAAATAACCAAGAAATAATTCCATAGCATAAAACATCAATTTATGGCCATTGTTTTGCTTAACTAATTTCAGGAATTCCTTTAACATGCATACGCGAAATGAGAATTCCGCTGAAGCAATTTACAACAATATACTATACAATGTTCATATAAACCCTTGAAATATCACTACTAAGGCAAAACTTGGCTTAATCTGTTCATTTTTGTACATTCTTAGGCACTTATCTAACATTTCCTAAGTCAAGCATTCTACAAGATGACGAAACAGGAATCATTCAAAACCCAAAGAAAAAATAGGACTTGGACTTAAAAAATTAAAATTACACTAGTTCAATTCCTGCACACATCATCTACCATTTCATAGCAAAAGTCATTCTGGCAATGAAACACGATATAAAAATCAGTCGTGGAAACTTATTCGACCTTCTTTGTCTTCTTGATTTCTAAGAATTTGAGGATGTTGAGGCACCAGAACATAGCTGATGCTACGTAGAAGGTTTGGAGTGCTGTGGCAAAGCCGGGGCTGGTGATGGTCACACTCCTGGTGAGGAAGGCGAGGGCTGAGCAGCGGATGACCTCCAAGAGGGGGGCGTGTTTGGAGTTGTCGAACAACATTCCGATGATGGTGAGAGAAGCGATAACGTAGAGGACGAAGATAAGCACTGAGATTGGTGTCATGCCCTATAACAAAGAAAACAAGTGTTAAGAGTACATGTTATAAACAGTTCAAAAATATCTTAAACTTAAAAGACGAGATAGGAGATCTAAAAGCAGCGGGATATATAAATTGAAACAATCAACATGACAGGATTTTGACAAAACTATTTTCTTTGACCCTTCAAGGGTTTCCAAAAATAGCAAGTTCATTCCCAGATAATAATCTTCAGAACTAACATTTAGCTACAAAAGTAAATTAGGAATTCGTTGTAGAAACAAAATGTCGGATACAAAGATTGAAATTGTTTATAACAAATAACAGCTTAATTGTTTCTGTCGGTCCGACCGTTGTGTACAATCTTCTCTGTATAAACCTTAACCTAAATGTCTGCGGATTCAGCTTAATGTTTCGAAAGATAGTTCACGGGAATTTGAATAGAATTTCACAGAGAGGGTCCCCACATCTAAAATTTTACGACATATGACATATACAGGGAACATAAAGTAAGATTGTCGGTTTTCAAAGTTAGGCGTTTGGGAACATTACGTTTTATAGCTGCAATGCTTTTGAGAGTTACATGAGTTTCAGTAACTTCTGCTATTGAATATTTATAATGTCTGTTCTTTTCGGATGTGTTCGTTTGTTTATAGATTTTTGATTTGTTTTATTTTAAAGGCTCAGTTTCGATTTCGTGAAGGGAGGGAGTTTATTTTTACTTTTTATTTTAAGAAGAAAGACCGCTTTAAAATGACAGAGCTGTTTTTGATTTTCATGATGAATTATTAATATTGAACTACAAGAACTTCAAAATAACTTTTCCAGTCAGTTGATGAGTATCCTGCTAAAACTTTATTGCCTAGGAACGTCAAATTGTTAATTCATCTCCGTGGGAGTTCAACATTGAGATTTCAACAACTTTTGACTTGTAGTTCAAACTTTGAATGTCAATCAAAAATAGTTGAAAGTTGTTTTACTGATTTAAATTATTTTTTTTTCAATTGGACCGCATCTATGTTTTTTGGCATGATATCTCTGGTATCACCTTCAAAAAACTTTGATAAAACCTTAAAAGACTCAATGAGTCCTTATTATCAAGGTACAAAAGTCTAGTCTACACTCAGTTCTATAGAGAGAAAATTAATTGATTTTAATCCAATCTACTCAAAGTCTCGGATAATGAATAAAATAAATCGAAATGAAAAAGGTGACTTTCATTAAAACTTTCCCAATGATTCTTTGCTCCCGATCCGATATAAGCTTCTTACCTAGCTACCATTATCTGATTAATTAATTTACCTGTAAAGGTTTGTATATATCATACAGGTGTCAATATATTTTTCTAAAGTAACAAATAAAAGAAATGTATCATTTTATGCAATATTTTAAATTAAAGTTTTAAATGACTAGATACTATTAGTAAAAGGAAGAGTAAAATCTCACAGGTCTGACTAAAATAAGTATTTCTTTCATAAAGTTTAGCGCTAATTTTAGAATATTCAAGGTACTTGGAAACCTTAATATCACATGCGAAATGCGACTTAAAATATAACATCAAGTTTTCTTTCAAACAATTTTGTTAGACTTCGCTTGTTGCAAGAGTTTTATGATTAGCAGTGACGTCAACTGGAAAAATTGTTTCAGCTTTAATGCGGAGATAAAAGTTTCTCAAAAATCAGGAATAATGATAACGGGAACTGAAATGTATAGTAGTCAGGCTTATGTCCGCAGTTTCACTTAGGTCCTGGTGGAATTCTAATCACACATATAATAACTATCTCCAGAATACTACCTATTTCTGTGATAAATTTCACCTCAATCGGTACAGCCATTTAGGCGTGATAGCGTAATAAATAAACTGTCATTTTTTTGCATTCGTAACACTAGTGAGGACAATGGAACAAACTAAAATAAGGAGTTAAGAATTTTTTTATAATAAAATCAACCATCGGTTAACCACACGTCAGAGGCCATCAGGCAGATTTTTTAAACTCTTACAATGGTGCTTGTGAGGTGATTAAAACCTGCAGCTCATTCAATAAGAAGAAGACTATATCGGTTATTATATTACTCGTAGGTATATGAAAGACAAGTACACTTGTATGTATGTAAACTTGTATATTTATTATCGTCGCAATAAATAGGGTATGTAACAATATTTGTGGACGCCTTCGCTCCAATTTCACAGGGTAGTGACAAAGGTTGACTGAAACGTGATAGTCATTATTTTTACCCCAAGGTAAGCTTATTAATCTGAATATTATATTTGGATCCTGATTAAGCGATACAGACATAATATCATATTTGTTCAGACTATGTGCGCGAAATAATCTGAGCAAAAATACTTAAGCTTTGAGGGTTGCTAAGTCTCCGTATAAGAAGTTTTATTTATTTTTTTTATCGTTATTTTCACTGTTATTTCATTAAAAAATAATCACCTCTGTTTATCTCTTTTTTTGTTCAACTATTAACTATATCCTAGTGCTTACACTTTTTAACCTACTTACTTCTTAAAAAGAGTAGTTTCTCAAGTCGTCCGCTTATATTTTACTACCTTTCTACGATATGGAAGAAACTTCAAAAAACACTAATACACATACACATATTAATATAAAGTAAAATGAAATTGTAACTCACCATATATCTAGAAGCCAGCTCGAAGAACCCATACAGAACAATAGTGTAATGAGCCACGAGGTAGCAGTTGCACCAGGCGGGTAGTTGTACGTCGTACTTATCTCTGTTTTCAACCTGTTGACAAAGAAACATACCTTAATAAGTACAAGTACCTAAGTAAATAATAAGTTCAGGCAATCTTGAATCGCTAACGAATATCAGGTAGCTGAAAACAGTTTCGTATCAGGCAGTTTAAAGAGGAATGTTCTATGGAAAAGAATGGACAAGAAACTTTAAAATTACTGTTGTTTTATTTTCTTTTTTAGATTGTTTTGAAGTATTTCCTAGTGCCATAAGTGGCTTTGAGTTAATGTTGGGTCACTCGCTATAGCACCAAACAAATAACATTAATATAAAAACCAACAGCACAGAAATTGAAGGAATTCTGCCTAGCCCCATTCAAGGAAACAGGCGTGATACTATCGTTATGAAACTAGAACTAATATTAGGGTATATGAAACATTAATTTGGTGACCTTGTCGCTTATGGAGCTAATAAAATAGATCAAGAGCTCCACTCTGAAGGAAATTGGTAGGGCATACCCGAAATAATATGCGGTGGGACGTATAAGTTCTATATTTAGGGCCAAAAAAGTTTTAGTTTTCTTAGTAAAGGAAACCTGAGGGCTGGAAAAAAACCTTAGTAGTTAATCTTTAGGGTCCATTTTTGAAGTAGGACATGTGTTTTTTTTTTCTAAATTTTCAACGCTAGAAGACTGTTAGTAGGTACTTAAAATATTTTGGTTAGTTCATCGGTCGTAGGTTGGTCGTAGGCCATACCTATTATAAGATGTTTACAAGAAAACCTACTATGAATAAGACTGACAAAGTAATACGAACTAGTTACATTATTTATACATATAATCTATTTTATCATTTTACTCCCACATAAAGAAGGAAATAAAGATGACCGACGATATTAACTTAGAACTGGCATTTCAAATTATATTGTTTGTAAAGGTCGAGTTATTTTCTACCATTATATTATTACACATTTCGGTATCTTTTGACCTTTATTTTTTTAGTTTGAGTTATTTTTAGTTAATCTTCTTATATATAAAAATGAATTGCTGTTCGTTAGTCTCACTAAAACTCGAGAATGGCTGGACCGATTTGACTTTTTTTGGTTTTAAAATGTTTGTAGAGTTTCAGGGTAGGTCTAAACGGTGAGCAAATAAGGAAAAAAAATTGCGAGTAAGATTCCCGGGATCCTTGGCAGTCGTTACGGGTAGTCAGAAGCCAGTAAGTCTGACACCAGTCTAACCAAGGGGTATCGGGTTGCCCGGGTAACTGGGTTGAGGAGGTCAGATAGGCAGTCGCTTCTTGTAAAGCACTGGTACTCAGCTGAATCCGGTTAGACTGGAAGCCGACCCCAACATGATTGGGAAAAAGGCTCGGAGGATGATGATGATTCCCGGGACCGGAGTGATTAGACAAAAACCAACTTACGGAATGCCTCAGAACAACAAAAGTAAAGTACTAGGACAGCATAATTCACCTTAGTAAAGTATACCAATAACGAAATTTCGATGCAAATGCTCACCATGTACCAGGGTAGCATAACTTATATGAGTATACCAATACCAAGTGTAGGTAGCCGCTACTGCTCACCATGTACCAGAGCGGCAAAAAATACACCGGGCGCGGGTAATACCGCGGGGAACGGCTAGTTCTTAATATTTGTACCCCATATCAAGATATGCCTCATGAGTTTTTTATTTTAGAAAATTATGCTTTAAAACAATTTATCTTTTCTTAATGTGGTAAACATTGCCACTAGCATTACCGCATGTAAATCAAGTGAATTTAAATAATTCGATTTAAATTTAAATTCCCTCGAAGGCTGAATTTAAATTTTAAATCTTTCGGTACTTATCGACGATCTCAGCGGTTCAATAATTACTCTGTCAGGCTTTTGAGATGCGGTCGTAATAGTACTTATCTTCTTATTAAAATAAGGCTTTGTCTGCTTAAATTAAATTGTGTACCTAAATATTAAAGCTATTTACATTAATATTTGGAAGACTGATTAAATTAATAGGCGGCTTAACAGACAGTGTTTCGTTTAGAGTTTAGAGGTAACATAATTTCAAAATCGTAGCTTTTATTTTCATTATACAGGTACTAGCAAACATTGCGCCGTCTAGAAACTAAGTATCTATGTTAGATACATTTTATATAGATACATAGTTTCTAGACAGCGCAATGTTTGTTAGACAAAAACGAATTATATTATTTTAGTGTCAAGTCCTGGGAAAATGCTCGGAAGCTGATGAATGTCCGGAGTTAAATGGAAGGTGGATATTAACACAACACTTAAATTAGCCACTTATTAATCCTGTTTAAGATGACTTTAATATTTAGTAATTACGTCAACTTTCATATCCTCATCGCCCAATCTGGCCGTGCCTGGTTCCCAGCTGGGACCCCAGAAGACTGCCTTCAGCTTGTTCTCCCAAGTGTCGAACGAACGGAACTTCTCAACTACGTAGTTGTTGTAGAACGCCTGTGGAAGAAGGAAAATGTGTGGTAAATAATTATTGAGAAAAATAAAGACAATTTGTCTTTAAATGTCTGGTGAATTGTAAAATGCTACAGGTCTATAATGCCTACACCTATTTGAAGATTGGATAACATTTGCAATGATGGCATTGTACCCCACTATAATAAGGCTGATGTTTGTACAGAGGATTATATTATAATGATTCTTTTTTGATATTATCACGAGTAGTTAAAAGTAATTTTGTATTAAGGATATTAGTGTCGAGAAATGTAGACACAAATTCCACATTATAGTTAAAACAAAACGTGACAAAAACGTCCCATATTCACAGACAAAGACAACACACACACACAATCTTTTAATCTAATAAGCACAAAGTAAAAGACACTGTATATTGTTGTCGGTAAACCGTAATACCGTAGTACACATACCGTAATATACATTATAACAAACGAGCTCGTTCCCTCATTATACGGGTTTCTCTTTATGTTTATTTTTTGTCGGTAATCATCGTCGTGACAGACCACAAAACCTTATATTAACGGGTATCGTACAAAGGTGTAAAGGCTTTTTCATACTTTGAGGTGTATGTTCAAGCGCCTGATGGAGATTAGTGAGCAATGTGCAGTATTGAGTGAAATTAAGTGTTTGGTTATTAAGACAGGCGTGTAATTTATTACCTCAAAGGTAATTTTGAAATGTTGTCTCGTTGGTTATTTGGTCTAGGCTTATATTCAAGTAAAACAAAAGCTGCGGTCACCTAGTTTATATTATTTACTTTTCCATAGTTATTCTTTGTTAAGTATAAGGTAAGACATACAGCATACATAATGTATTCTGAAAATATGTGGGTATAAGCACTTCATTCTCTGTCATGTAAATATAGTATTTGATGTAAAAGAAAGGATTGCGAATAATCTACTCAAGGCCCTAAAATTTTTCAGCCAGACTTATGTCGCTTCACGAGTACTTAGTTGTAAGCGGCTGAAAATCCCACCCCGTGTGTCTAACCCCGCCCTTATAATCCCTTGTAAAGTACCACTTTTTTCTGCGTTCCTCCATTTTCTGAGGTTAATTGCTATATTATGTTTACCCTACGAGATGTTCGTATCTGGATTTAATATGCTATTTATTATATTTACGTTAGTACGGGAACGTGTCCTGGAATATGAGATTAAATATTTGATGATCCGTTTTCTCTGAAATTTGGTAAACATTATCTATTTTACATAATAAGGTCGTGTGATGGTGTCATATCTTTTGTTTTCGAGTGCGATTTCTAGGACATGTGTTCGTATACTAATTAAAGGATTATCCGAACTGGGTGTTCCAATTTCTGCGTTAATTTTGAAATGGATTAAACCCATTCCTTTTGTGAAATAGGTATTTGTTAATGACGACTTCTTTTGTTTGCAAACAGATTGATACACATGCTAGATGTCCCACATTCTTGTGTGACAAAGGGTTATGAATAAGTTCTACATAATAATGTTTTGAACCAAATAACGGAATTTTAAGTGGAAAAACAAGGCCTCAATGAAATTGAGCCATCAAAATTTCTGTTTGCAGAGTCCCAAATAAATTAGCGTTTTATAAAAAATTCAAACAATTACCTGCAAGTACAGAGGGTTGAAGGAAGGCTGGTTGTAAATGAGGCCGTATACGATCTCAACCTTGTCGGTCTCAGGTCTGAAGGTGCCGAAGAGACGATCCCAGATGATAAGAACTCCGCCGTAGTTTACGTCCAAACAGTACTTGTTGCTGCCTAAAGAGAAATTAAGAAAATGGTGAATGTCTAATAGGTAGTATTTGATGTATCTATCAATAAGCTTGAAAAAGAGGTTGTGGGAGTAGACGTTTTTTTTAGCAATTGATAACCCTTTGATATCTGATCAATGGTGAGTGTAAAAATATGATGACTTTTTAGAAAGTTAAAAAAAATATTAAAAGGAATTTTACATGACGCCTAACTCTATCCTTTACTTATTTATTCATTCTATTGGCTCTCATCTCACTACCATGAATTTGGTTCTACTTAGGTCATATGAGTTAAGGTATGAAAAACTTACCATGGTGCACTCTATGGTGGCTAGGAGTGTTCAGGATGTACTCCAGAGGTCCCAGACTCTTGATAGCCTCAGTGTGGATCCAGAACATGTACAGGTAACTGAATTGATGATGCATCACGAATTGGGCAGGAGGAATCACCAGCGCCAGTGGGAGGTAGAAGGCCTGGAAAGAAATGTAGGGATAAGAAAATGAAGATAGTTACAGTCTTTTTATCGTCCCACTGCTGGGTACAGGCCTCCTCTCACACGGAGAAGGATTGAGCGTTAATCAACGGGTTTGCTCAATAAAAAAAATAAAGATGTTTGGCGAAAAGATACGACGCGAGATTATCCTTTGAAGAGAGCGTAAGTAGGTAGAAGTAGTTTAAATGTCTGTTTAACAATGCCTTTTATTTATTTATTTTTGAATAAACCTTTTTGTATCCTTAAATATTTTTTCGTCTCTCATTGTGTTGTTTAGTATTTGTTTTTATGTTTATCATTTTGTGAGAAACTTGTATCGTCCATAGGCGTAGTATTCCTTGATCGATCGGTCCAAAAATATACATAAGTTTATCTTTATCCTGAACTTTATATATTAATAATTTATTAACCCTTTTGCAGTACTCCATCACGTCAGTTGCTCTGTCTTGCTTAAATAATACTGAGTTCATTCCCTTTCTGAATGCTTTTGTACGTAACTTTGTGATCTATGCTGTTGAAGTATGACAAGAATACTCGTATTGTTTTATAATCATATAATTTAATAAAAGATTACATCTTTCGAATTCTTCTATTTTGTGATAAATGTTTTTTGAGTAAATTATGTTTAAAGAATTCCGTTTTGAATGACAATGCTGCAAAAAGCTGTGACATTTTAATATATTTTAATACTGTACTATTTATAATAGAATTTGATATTTAATGAAATTACAAGAATACTTTTAGAGACCAAACTAATATTTTTTCATCTCCTACCTATGCCGTATCTTCTCTAGGTAGATATAGCCAGGCACATTAGTAGAGTATTTCTTTCACTAATATTACACTCATAAAAAGAACATCCCTACCTATAAAAACGTTTTAAAAGCCACAAAGCCCACATAGTGGTAACATCTCGCCAATATATTCGGAGTCACGATCTTACACCAAAACTTTTAGTGCTATCGACTTTCCTTATGTATTATTTATAACTTCGTAATGGAAGACAGAAGAAAATCTATAGAGAAAGGAAACAAAACGGCTTCCTGAACAGTATGGGATCCTGTATAAGTCGGACTATATTCTGGACGAAAATTTTACAAAGTTACTTTTTGTCTCCAGTATTAACGCATTTGAAATAAGAATACCAATTTCATTACTATCGTATTTTGTTTTAACTCTCACCTAATTTGTATGCTTAATTTAACTCCATGATTTACAGTACAGCTGTTTAAACAATATAGCTAATATAAATTACAGTTGTTATTTATAACACTTTCTTACCACTGAGCTACAGTTCAAATGTTCTACTAATAATTCGGATATAATAATCTTCAAGTTAATCTAAAAGGTGATGGATATTATGTTATAGGTATTTGATGGATTAGCAATGTTCATGATTCTTTCATTAGTGACTTAGCAGCTTCTTTGTTTTGCTCCTAATTATTATTCGATCCATTAAGGCTGATTATGATCGAAGTTGAATATTTTTGTGGGTAACCAACAGCCTCTCCGGTAAATTAACCAGAGATTTCGGCATAAATATTTATTTGATTAAGTAAGTAGCAAGTAAGATAATAAATAATACGGAATTACATGATTGGTTGAAGACGATAAAAAAAATACTTTTATATGAAGTTATTTCCCCAAAACCCGAGTGATACTGGGGAAAATATGTAGTGCAAACAAAGTACTATGTAATAGAATTGCCTCGTTGGTCTAGTTGTCGCAAGTGTGGCTGCTGAGCACGAGGTCTCGGGTTCGATTCCCGAGTCGGGCCGAAATCGCTTTGTGGGTTTTAGAAGACTTTCACAAAGCAGCCCGAAGCCTGGAAGTTGGTGATTGATTCACCCGTGCATCGGAGAGCACGTAAATGTCGGTGCTGCGCCTGATCTCTTTCCGGTCGTGTCGGATTCCCGTCCCATCGGGCTATGGGAGTGAAGGAATAGGGAGTGCACCTGTGTCTGCGCAAATGCTTGTGCACTATAATATGTCCTGCGCAGTTGGCTAATCTCCTTACATGAGAACAGCCGCCGTAGCCGATAATCGGCTAGGAGGACATCATCATCATCAATAGAATAATAATATAAACATTATACTTACAAAGCCACACCATCCTTGTAGCATAGACTGTCTGATGCCGACGCCCATGTTGAAGTCCTCAGACGTGTGATGGACTTGATGCTGTGCCCATAAAATGTGAACCTCTGTGAAGACAAAGAATTTCATGAATATCATTTGGTAAATAATGTAAAGCTTGTCAGATTTTGGTGAACTGAGTCTGAATTTTTATATACCTAGAGAATGTTTGTTTAGTATAAATTGACACAAATGGGGATTTAGAAGTCAGCAATTCATAAGGCCAGACTTGATCCCCACATTTGTAATAAATTAATTACAATATTATCCCAATTGGGTATCTTATGACACTTTTTCTCATTAGGTCCTTTAAATAACTGCTTAAGAAAAGCAAAATTGAGAAGAAAGAAAAAAAATCTTATATTTTTAAATACACTTACCATGACAAGCTCTGTGCATCCAATAGTAACAGAAATCCACGCCCAAAGCCGCCGCATACCACGTGACCGCACTGTCCCAGGGTAAGTCTACCAGTCTGAAGTTCGCGTATATCCATGTGTAAACGAAGGATTCTGCTCCACGCCATACTAGCCTGGAAATAATGATAAAGCCGTCGTTAATAAACGAGAAAGTTAGAAGGCAGACGAAAACACTTCAAAAGGAGATAAGTGAAAACGAGTACAATGATAAACCATATTACTTTGAGGACAGAGAGACATAACCTATTATTAGTCTGTGTAAGGAGTACCTATTGATAAAAAAGAATTCAAATCTATTAATACCGAAGTTAATAATGCAGACTAAGTTGCAGGACACAATAACTGCTAAGCCGGTTTCGATGAACCCGTCACAAAGACGGACCATGATCGGAACACCATTCCACACGGGAGACGAGTATAAATGCCAGTTAATAATAATGCATAAAAGATGAGATTCAGATTACAAAAAAATAAAATGTAATAGGTAGACCTCTCTGGGGAAATTACAGGTTTCATTTATTAGCTTTGATAAATATAACTTGTCGCGCTAAAAGCGGTTGATAATGAAACGACCTTGATGAAGAAGATGGGTCATATTCAAAAAAATTGTATATTAAAACGTCCAACAGAGTTATTCTTTTTTAAAGAATAGCTACTAGCTAATTACTCTTAAAACAGAATAAACATTTATTTCAGCATTATGAAAAACAAAAATAACGCCCCATAATCCTCAATGAATGATTAATTTTAAAAGAAAACTACAACGTAGAACATTTGTTTTCATATAAGCAATGCGTGTCCACATTCTTGGCGCGACATTTAGAAAACATTTTATTATTCAATATTAGTATTTTAACTGACAAATAATTGATTTCTTAGCAGAGCATTGTGAAACCTGAAGGAATTTGCTAAAATTATCATGAAATATAACACGCAGAATTCAGGAATAATTAATTAAAGCAAGTCTTGATTTCACTTCATTTCTGTTATTCCTGTCTGTTACATTAGTAATTTTAATATTTTTGTAGTAGTTATCAAAATTATTTTACCTAAAACATTAGCAACTGAACTGTCAAAAGAATCGACGAATCAAAAATGTTCGGTAATTTTGAGAAGCGCAACAAGCACGAAATATTGTGGTGCAGTGATTATTCGACAATTAAAAGTTACTTATTACTGTGAGACTTTTAAAGTATCGGTAAGTACTTTTACTGTTTTATAACTCAGCTTAGAATAAATGTATATTGACACTATCACTGTACTATACAAGTTTCGTATAAAGTAAGAATTAGCATTGAAAAAGAGATTTTTTTAGATTAGACACAAGCAATTTATTCATATCGGTTATCATATCGATTACTTTTTTCTGTGACGTAACAGATATGAACGGTTAAGGTTTGTTCACAGTGTACGTACCGAGATAAAAACGTATTTAATCAAACCTACCACTTTTCTTTTTATTTTATAATTTTATAAAGGTATCTTTACGAAAAGTCGACATGAACAGAGTAAATAAAAATCAATCCACTAATAAAATATAAAACTCGAAAATGTTTTCTATTGATATACATTTTTACAATCGATATTTGCAGGTAACATCATGTATTATAATGGGATAAGTTTGGGATAGTTACCTACCTACGAATGGCTTTAGTTCGGGTATAAGAATTGCTGTGGGGTTTGTTTTAGAATATTTAATATTTATGTATTAAGGTTTTCTTTTCTTCACAGGCAATATGCCACTAACACCAGGTGGACGACAGCGAAATTATAGAGAACAATTCGAATACTACTATCTACTTATTTTCTTTTAAAAGTACGTCGTTATATACTGACCCTAATAATTCGTCTCTGTTACTTTTCCGTTATAACAATATAGCTTTCCTATCTGTTTCATATCTGTTTTTTTCAATTTTTTTGAAAACGACCCAGATACATTATTAACTAACCGAACTTTAACTTGATTTTTTCTATCTTTTATACAGACATTTACTATCAGACACAACAAAGAATGCTACTGCAAAATTGATGATAGTGGTATTGTAGATAAAACAATCTAAAGAAATGAATGTATCTTTTTGCATGGTAATACAGATACAGTATTTCTTAGAATACTGATACTTTGCATATAAGTCTAATTTGAACAATAAAGAAAATATCGAAGCGTGCTACAATACTATGGCAGTCTGCCAGCCAAAGATGCTAACTTGCGGTTTCACCTAAATCCAAAAGGGTTTGCAGATTTACTATGGTCAGACATATTGGTAAAGTCTTGTAAAATATTTTTTTTAGGAGATAAAGTCATATCGTTGTGTGGACTTTGGATTTTTGACCTCTGCTTTACAATATTGTCATCCAAATTAGATCTGTGGTCTGTACTCCAAGTCCGCATTTTATTCATAATCATTTCTTTAAATAACCGTTCTAGTTTTTGGTTCTAAATTACTCATGACACGTCATTAGAAAATTTACAAAAAAAGTTACTAATGATCTGAAAATTGTTATACCTTCCACACTCCTGGAGAATTCCATGTGATATACTGGTGATGCCATCGTTTAGCCTGATACCTGGCATACCCTTTAGCCTCAGGACTATGTGTTCCAGGATCATGAAGAGGAAGAAGTATGGCCATGACTGGAAACAAAAAAATAAAAAGTCACATTAAAGATAGTTAACGGTCTTTCAAAAAACGATGAACCTAAAATTATTCAACTTGATAACATTGGATTCAATACTGCAGTAGATAATAATAATAAATATTATGAAGAAGATTCACATTTTAATCATACTTAGACTTCTTAATATGCAAACATCTTTTATTCTGATCATAATGCTATAAAATGCAAAACATACGAAGCAATATCTTTAACAGATAATCTTCAACGTTAAGCAAAGTGCAGACTATCAGACGAAAACCATTAAGCATTGATTGAACAAAACTTAGAAGGTTGTAGTACAAATAGGAGTAGGTGTATACCTTTCTATACTAAGCTTAGGTAATAACCGCACAAAAATCAATAGGTAGGTAACACAATATCGTAAAACACACCTGTGTTTGCCCATGTATCACTTTACCTATTCCATACTCAAGAATAGTCTGACATGGAGTGAATGTTGATGTATCGAGTTCCGTTGGTCTTATTGCAACAGCTGTATTAGGCAATGTTTGAGTATTGAAATTATCTTTTTCTATTATGTAGATTATTTACTTGGTTCATAGCTGGCTTTAATGATAGTTGAGTGTTAGTAGAGGTAATATTAGTTTCTTTAGATGTTAAAGCTATGATTGCAGATTTATGATTACTTAGTGTTTTGACATTTATTACTTCTTTTCGTTCAAATGAGGTATCTTTATTTGAATCCTTGTCATATAACGTTGCATTGTTATTGTCTGTATGTAAGGTATTGTTAATTATTGTCATATTCTTTCAGTAAATAATCGTTATTTATATGTATCAAGTGTCTTCCTTTAAAAACTTTTTAAGGAAGTCATTCAACAAAATACTGATTGATGAACCAGAAACACATTATAGGTAATAAGATTAAATATATTCTGATCGCGTACAAGTAATTGTTCCTCAATAAAAGGCAAGAATTTCAAAGACATCGTTTTAAAAGGGAATAAGAAGAAGTTATATTCAGTACTATTACGTTAATGTCGTAAAATAAAGCGAGCAAAGTGTTTTGATAAAACAGTAAGAAAATCTGAGATGTGTTTTTTTTTCGATAGATACATGATTTGTTACATTAGTTATATAAAAATGGATTTTAAATCCTTATTTGTTAAAAAATATACGACCTAGTAAACGCAAAATTACGTTGCCTGTATTTTATTTATTAAAAGGAAATGTGCTAATTTACAAATATAGAAATAGCAAGAGCAAGCAAAATGTATTACAAGCCGAGCTCATAAATAAAATATAAAAAATTGACATAAAAGTAAAGACCTACGTATGTATGTACGAAGGTCTGTTTAGAAGTACAGATATAACCTCGCAAGCGAAAGTAAAGTCGACAAATTAGTGTTAACATGTCAAGAACAAAATTAATAATAAAATCAACTAAACTAACAATTCGAATATTAACAAATACTACCTTGATGACATTGCGAAAGAAAATACCTGGGAAGAAAATGTTGCAATCCTAATTAGATTTTGTAGACCATACGTGTATTGGTTTAAAGGTTATTTTTGTATGGCGAGAACGAAGTCAAGGTGTTTTAGGCTATTATTAAAATGTATTGGTCAATAACCTGGGAGTTATCAGTTATTCATGAGCTTTTTTATTTTTTTCGTGTCTGCCTAACTGGAGAAAAAAATTGGCGGTCATGTATCTACAAACAAACCCAATACGGTTAATAGTAATCCTTTCTGACACTTAATCCTTTGATAATATATTATTATGTACCAGCGTAAATATTTTATTTTTTTACCAATTGAATAGTGTAACTATACCCTGTTCACTCTTTTTGAAGGCGGAAGTTTGTGAATGAATACCTATGTTTGTTACTTCTTCACATTCAAACCGCTCTGGACTAATTTTGATGAAACTAGGCTGCGATGTATCTTTTACATCAACGTGTCATGTAGGCTACTTTTTATTTGGATGTGGTAAGTAGCTTCTTTAGGACGCAGATGAAACCGCGGGGAGTGGTTTGTATGTAAGTATATGAAAAATCAAATTACCTGTCTAAAAAAATTTGGTACATCCTCCTTCCTTTCGAACATGGTTTCTTTAGGTGAGTGGAGGTAGAACATTCTGCCGATGCCCTTCAGGTGGTCGCTCACCAGCTCCGAGAAGCCATTCTCCTCCGTCGCGTTGGCGAAGGAAAAGTCCGCCATTTTGTTCTTAAACTAGGGATCTGGAAATAAAAAATGCGCGTTAGATTTTCTCTCGCAATAAGTAGAATAGTTTTGATAATTTTGCGAGTATTTATTATGTCAAACTTAATGGTAGTTTGTAAAATAATTCAGTTTTTATTCGTTTTACATAAATTGCCCTAAACCAAAGGTAGTGTGTATAAAAGCTAGAAGACCTATTTTGCGATTGAACGTACACATTACACATTGCTATGTATGTAAAATCTAACTTGGCCATATTACAGCCTTTAACGTTTACCTATTTGGATTTGAACGAGTTGACACTTTAATTCAAGTTATACAATTATTTTATAACAACCAAACACACTTTATGTAGGTACAAATTACCCAACATACGAGACATATGTATGAACGCAAAACGGCCTAAAGTTATGAAATTAAATAACATTGTTTATTTATACATTATCAAACAGTTAGATACACTTCAAGACGAAAAATTCCACGGCTTTGATAGATGCTGAACTGTGAACCGAGCTGATTAGTTATAATTGAATGAATTGTTTTAATCATTTTTTAATTGACTGCTTCCTTCAGGAAACTGTGTTAAAATCGATAATTGTATTTTATCCGCCTTTATAAAAGCGTGTAGACTGGTCTGTGTCTTGTTTGTGGTAGAAAATAAATCAGATGACCAGAGTACTTTCCCATATATTTCAGAAGGCATATGCATCAATTTTTTCCCTTTACCCATCCGTAATGAATTGTCTATCTAACACTGAAATAATATATTAATCGGGTCAGTAGGTCCCTGAGATTAGCGCATGCAAGCCAACCAATTGATTCTACCATAGCATATTTCTAAACTAAGTCTACTACCAATAAATCGGGTTACAACGGGTTTGGTACTAAAAAACTTACCAAATAGTTTAGTAGTATTTTATTAGATTTTCAGCCGACATATAGAAACTTTCCACGGGTTCTTTAACCTGCGTTTTATGACCGATAACAACCTTTTCCAACTTTTCTTCGATACGATAATGTTTTGACTATAAACGATAATAGTAAAGGGTTTATTGTCAGAGTTCAGTGACCTCGTACAATTATTGGAAAAACTTCACTGTATGTATTGAGAAAATATTTCGTAGTTGGGAAAAGGCAGATGATGATGTTATTTTTTCTACAACCCTCAAATACAAATATGTCACTAAGCCATTCACGATATAAAGGCTTAACCATTTTATATACAATTTCTTAGGCTTACTTATCACAGCATACAGTATATAAATCTATACATTACATAACGTAAACACCTTTTATTAGTAGTACTTAGTTCTTTATTTCTTTCTCGTATCAAGTTCATATCTATAAATTACAATCATTTTGAACTCCATTTATTCCTTATAGAATATAGTTCAGATCAGGCAATAGACATATTCCATTATCATATGAAAAAGGATACGCTAAGCAATACTTTTGCTTCAGTAAACATATTTACTGCTAATACGGAAGTTCGGATGACAATGAAGATATTATTAGCTCTGTATCCGCATAAGAAGGTGTAAACAATATTATAAAATAGACTATAAGCCCAGAAATGTATTTGACTGAGATATATATGAGCACTAGCTTCTGATACCATCTCGTGGAAATAACACCACGCACCTGGATAATAAGAGATAGGCTTCCTCGATGAAATTAATTGGGCTATCTAACACTGAAAGAATATTTAAATAGGCCCAGTATTACCTATGGAAAATTAAGCTGGACGAAAACATAGGCTAACTATGTATTTTGCTGGGAGTCACATATTGATATTATTTTTTATACCTACCTCAAAATCTTTCAAATGCTAAATATGTAACGGCTGTGTCTAAAATTAATATAATGCGTAATAAACATGCAAATTAATAACCTTATTTTGTCAATGAACTCTTTTACAACAAATGTAGAATTGATCAGAAAAATCCAGATATTTCTCTAATTTATATTGAAACAGCCTTGATTTAATTTTCGATGCTTATTTGTAAAAACATGTTTTTTATGTTCGATATTTTATTCTTATTTATGATGCGATTTAACCAGTTCAAGGATATCTAACGACCTGACAGCCTGTGAGAAAACATTCTAATAGTTCCGACTTCTATTTTAAGAAACTGGCTTCTTTAGATCCTTCTAGATAAATGAATGGTCTAGTATTACTTACAATAGTTCAATGTTCATTAAAAACAATGTTTAAATCAGATTTTAACAGAATTTCCAAAAGGAGAAGATACGCAATTTCTTCGCGTATCACTTGGACAACAAAAATGCACTCACTTTTTATTTGTACCTTTTAAACAGTTTTTTGGCCTATTAATTGAAAAGAGGTTATCACGGATAATAACTCACACGCGGACTTTTGATTAGGTAAACTAACTTTTATGTGCGTAAACCGAAAATTACACTGAAATACGTAACTGATGGTATTGCATTTAATAGAAATTTATAATACGGGTACTTCTATTTTGATATTTAGTAAATTGAACGTGGATCAAAACAATAAAAATATTTTACCTACCTGCAATTCCTATTCACAAATTATTAACGTATGAAAATGAAGCAGTTCATTTCATACTTGCTAGATGTTTTATAACTGTGTTATGGTGTTCTCTTATGCATTGAAACTAGAAGTACCTAATTACTGTAGTTTCAATTGTATTTTTCGTATTAAAAAACACTATTTACCCCCTCTTTCCCACTGCCAATAGTCCAGCTGTACTGAAACTATTTATTACAAATACTAAGATTTATTTATATTGAAAAGCCGTCTTGTTAAAAAAATGCTTTTTATCAAATACTGTTTATCTTACATGAAGTAGGTCACAAAGGTTATTTGTCGAAGAAGCATTAAAAAAGTTATATTATCTTTGAGTTTATAGAAACAAACATGCTAAGAGTGTTCCTGGGTACGTAACACGGTTTTGTGACGTGATAAACAAACAATGACCCTCAATATTCAATGATTTATCAGTTGTTTCAAAATTATTATATCTTCGTTGTTGTCCGGGCTGATTACATTTTGTGTGTTTGGGCGCGAGAGTGTTATAAGCAGCTGGTGGCTTACAAAAAACTTTTGGGAGGTTTTAAATTCATTTAAGATCCCATTTGTTTCAGAAAAAGGATGAATCCGGTCTTATTTATGATGCTAGAAGGGTGAGTTGAACCATCTAACTTTAACGATAAAAAATCAAAGTTAAAGGTATAATTGCCGTCCATTAGTCAAATCGGTGATGGTCCAGTTATCGTTATAATTAAATAGTGCAACTCACCCTCTAGCTAGCAATCATAAAGGAGATCTCTGTAAAAAGTATTATATCCAAATAGTCACTGACTTACGCAAAATAAATAAAAATATACGCCAAAGAATCGAATTCTCATTTATATTCTATGCAAAGCACATACAACCAACATACTACATTGTATTTCTATATACGGAATTTTCGTCAGAACATATTCGTCAGTACAACGCACGGCCATATGTAATTCCATTGATCCTATGCCAAGTCGTGTTCAGTGGTTTATATTTGGTACACAAACACGTATGTTGCATACAATAGGCAGCCTAAATAGTGTACTAGAAAGGGCTAGTATTCATAATTTAATCCAGCTATTTATTTCATGGCTAATGTTTTAAAGTTACCATAGTTATCGTTTAAAAAAATCTAAAAGCATTCATTAATTTATAATAATGAATTTATTTTATTAACTCAGAGAAAGAAAATCTCATCAATATAATAAAGTTTATACATAGGTGGGTATGTCAGAATAACTTTATAGGCTAATGCGAGAAGAAAGTGTTCATTCAGTGTGTGGTCACAAAACGTTCAATTCGCATACTGGAGTACTTTATATACTAAACTACAAATACAGAAAAGATGCCAAAGTCCCAAAAATAAATACTATCCAGCAACATAAACATCAAACATTCGCAAACACTATGAAGTGAGCTGTCAATGTTATTTATAACACAAACGTGTCTTTCTTCAATAGATTTTCAACCTTATCACAATGGTGGAAGGTTATTGTTCGATTAGTAAAATTTTACTGATTCTGGTAGGTTGACCTACTGTCTATACGTGAACGTACTTCAAAGATAAATTGTGAATTTATTTACTTTGATATACAAGGAAATGTAAACAAAAGAAAGTTATCAATTGTCAAACAAATGAAATGACAGTGAAGGTGAGATAAAGATTCGGTTTTATGAAACAAATTGCTAAAAACCTATATTCGATAGTTTTTATCAGTTGAAGTATAATATTCTTAGGCATCATAGAAAAGTAATTAAAACACAATATAACGTATAATTTATGGAAAGTCGGTTAACAATATACAAACATATAATCAAGGCAATTTAATAATAATAATTGTTCGCATAATATCATTGACTGTTATCAAATGATTGCACAACATAATATTAATTAATTAAGTTGTATTAATAAACGTTCCATACTTACTGAGGTTTCATACAAATATCGTAGGACTTACGTACATACAGTATATTTATGCGTAGGAGTACCTACCATGGAGAACTAAATGACTTAAGAGGAGATGTCATAACGCAAAATCTCATAACAAAGTAGCACGCCAGAATGAGGGTGTTCGGGATACGAGTAACGTTAATAACTCCGCCCTCATAAGCCTTCTTTGGAACTCGCTCATTCAAAAAGTCACTAATCAATCAAAACCAATCTTAATCGGTCTGGATTTGACAAGGAATCTGAACTCCTCGTTAGTTCTAGTAACAGATCATTTTGATCACGCCTACCGTACGTTACTTGACCTACAAGAAGGTACCTGACCTACCTGCCTTATGGTATCTCTGCACATCTTTGTATCCTCCGTGGTACAGACAGTAAAAGTTCACTGCTCTTGATACAGCCGACATAAATAGAACAAAACAATTGATTTTGATTAAAGAATACCATAATACATAATACTCTTCCGATAGACTACAGATAATATTGTGACCTGAATAAAAACTGCTTTAAGTACAGACAAAAAAAGATTTATAAAACAAATGCTGAAATTGAGTAGAGAATAAATGAAAACTAAACAAAATGTTATAAGTAGGTCAAATAAAAATAATTTTGCTGACGTTGGTTACGGTTAAAAAATACGATTCAGTAAAAAGTACGATAGGTGAACACGTTTCATATATCTAGTATTTGTCTTGGTAGACAAATTTGTAAGAAACCTTTATGTAGATAAATCGGATGACAACCTGAAAATTGCCTATTTAACAGTAAGTGGTCAATGTCGTTCACGAACACCTGTTACAAGCATGTTTTTGACCATCCCGAATACTTAGGTATTCAAGACCCAAGGTAAAGCGAAAATGTATCTCTCTACTATACATATTTTATCATGTCGCTATTGGGGTAAGGCTATTTCTACATAGAGAAAGTTCCTACTATACATTTAACACTACGCTTGACAAGTATGGTTTAATGATATTTTAAATTAAGCATTCTTATTGTTCCTATGCAGGGCTTAAGCCTTCTCAAAGATACAAAGGAGCAACTTAAGTTGTTCAAGGCGTATTGGTAATTTTAGACTTTATAATAACTGAAGATATATTTGATTGATAATATAATTATGTAGTTCATAATTCCCTTCTTCGTAATATAATGTAAACATAGTAATGAATCGTGACATAACGCAATCAAATAGATTCTAGATACGTTTGTGTAAGGTGTAATAAAATCATATTGTTATAGCACTGTTTATTTGTTTATCTAATCTTTGATGTCTGTAAAGCTTTCATAAGTACGTATTTAACTAGTTTCTGAGTTGCGAGCTCTTTAATATCAAGATTCTTAAAAGTATCCTACAGTTCACGTCATGTAACTTTCACACCAAAGTCGGTTAGAACTTTACAATACTTAGTCGAAATATACTAACAAAACATTTATCCCTATGGCCTCAAATATTACATTAATTTATAATTATGCTCAAGAAATACATTAATTATAATTCAATATCCAAAATACAATTATCATTCTAATTAACAAAACAAAAAATATTAGCGATAAAAAAATCCTGCTAATTATTATTTTGTGGTCAGATAACTTGAGTGTCACAAAATAAGTGAACTCTGACGAAATTGTGGCGAAATAATTGCGAAACAAATGCTCAATCTATCAATCACTATCACTGTTCTGTAAGAGGTCATTGAACTCCATTATATTCTTCAAAAGATTGATTCGATCTTTCCATTCTCTATTACCAAAAAGATTAACACTTTTATTTCGTTTTTGTTAATTATCTAAAACTGATTTTTTTTTTAAATCGGCCCAATCATCATCAGCCTTTTTATCGTCCCACTGCTGGGCGGGTTGGTGATTTCAGACTTTATAGTCCAGGCTCAATATTTTCTGAGATGACAGCGTTCAAACAAACAACTCTTCACCTTTATAATATTAGTATTTCTATAAATATATTTGTAGTTGTAGTAATACGATGACAACAGGGTAGGATGTAGTTTAAAATGCAATGTAATTATAAAAATAACGTCGCAAAGAATTAGTTTCAATCAATAAAACGTGTGTATAATAAGTATAACACGTGAATCAAAACAAGATTATTATCTTATCTAACCGGTTTATCACGTCTTTCTCGTATTATTCTAAAGTCAAAATAACAAAATATTTGTCGGTTTTTGAAATAACCGGTAACATTATGAACTCAAAACCGAAAATCTGAAAGTATTTTCCTTTCAAAAAGTGAATGTATCGACATTTCATTTTGACTTTCGAATCAAAATTACGCAACAAAATGTAGGTAACTAGGTATACTGAATCCAAAAAAAAGAGGAAAGAGGAAGAGGTAATTCTTAGATAATTTAATAAAAATAGATAAAGTATTAAGTTTTGTAGGCCGAATCACATAAAAAGTACCTACCTAAAACTATAAAACATCATAATTGCTTATGTGCAATTAACAGGCAGCAAGAAATATGTTGTATTTTTAGAACTGATCTAGATTGAAGAAAAATGTTTTGATTGTCACATGTTGCATTTTTTGAACAATTTTGAATCGTTGGTTTTACTAGATTATAAAACATCATCATCTGCCTAGCCTTTTCCGAACTATGGTGGGTCGGCTTCCAGTCTAACTGCATGTAGCTGAGTACCGGTGTTTTACAAATAGCGACTGCCTATCTGGCCTCCTCAACCTAGTTACCTGGGCATCCCAATACCCTTGGTAAGCCTGTTGGTTGCAAGATAAAACGTTCCTTATATTTTAAATCTACCCTCACTGCGAAAAAAAATGATAATAGAAGAAATAATTATGCAGTCGTAAATAGGTTCCACTATCCACATATTTGATGGCATAGTAGCACAAATAAATATTATCATTGTAATGTGTGTGTGTGTCACAAGTTTTATAATTATTTCTGTTAATTAGTACTACCGGCACTACGCTTGTCCCTCATTGGTTAGACGTTTATCTGCCATATTGAGTGAATGGCTTTTTGAACAGCTGTTATTTCGAAAAATTATAATTATCGGTTACGCACTGGAATTTGAAACTGAACTATGACTACCCAGATCCATAGAAAGACCTTTTAAACCCAAATAAAGTGACCAGAAAAATCTTTGAGCCATGTGTCTAGCAATGATTTATCGAGTTAGCGTGAAAATAACAATTAATGCAGTTTTTTAATAACATTTATAGTAAACAAACTTAAACTAACGATTGTTTGTAATCCTACCCGAGAGAATTTTAAATAATTTCAACTGACGTTTTATTTTTACAAAGTCCATTATCTCAATCAACAATTTGTGGGATTCTCGCCACAGAGTGTCTTTGGTAAGCACGTGTGCCTAGAATTTTCAGCTGTTTTCAGTGTTTTAGTGATCTTCTGTGACTTATTTTTGTGATTGTGTGTTGTCCTTGTGTTTGTTACCAGTAGTGTAGTGTTATTTAGGTAATTAACTAGGCTTAACAAGCACTATGGAACTCAATAAACCCCCCGACCCCCGATCCTCCCGACATCTCTGCATTTGCTCCTCTTTCCCCCAATTACCCACTCTCCCAATTCGCCGATGTTGCCTGCAGCATCGCGGTCCTCCCTCACCTCATCACCCTCGAATGCCAGGAAACGCTCCGGAGATGATGCAAACATTGCCGTGTCAACCCCGCCACCGAAACAAACCTAAAGAATTTAATTGGCCGCAGCAGGTACTCTGCTACTGATAAGGCTCCGTTCATTGTACACGTCTCTCGATTGGAACCCCAGCCTAACACCGGTAACCTCTCTGCATCCAGTTACTTTTGGCATATTCCTTCAAAAACACAACATAACCTGCATTGTCCGCGATGGCGTTAAAAAAGGTTGGCAGGAACCGTGTGTCGGTAGAATTCAAATCCCCTCAGGATGCGAATTCATTTATTATAATAACATCCTTCCTAAAAATAGTTTTGTTGCGTCTATCCCTACTTTCAACATTACTCGCATGGGTGTTGTTACCGGTGTGCCCACTGATCTAATGAAGAGGAAGCTCAAAGGTATCTACAAGTCCCCTCAGGTTGTGGTGAAATTCTAAAAGTGCGACGCATAACTAGGAAAGTGGTGATTGATGGAGTGACACAATTTAAGGGCAACAGAAACATGTGTTCTAACATTTGACGGACAGGTATTACCACAAAGAGTTTTCTGTTGTTATACTTCCCTCCCAGTCCAACAGTATGTCTACCCCACCATCCAGTGCCGTAAGTGCTGTAGGTTCGGTCATGTGGAACTTGTTTGCCGGTCTAAAACCCCGCTGCAGTAAGTGCGGCCATGATCCACCTGGTGATGGTTGCAGCATTTCTGAGGCGGAGGCATTTTGTGTGCTCTGCTCGGGGAATCATTTTGCGAATAGCAAATCTTGCCCGGAGCTGGGCAGACAGAAGGCCATTAAGACCGTTATGGCTGAGAAGTCCCTCTCATATGCTGAGGCCAGCAAAACTATCCCAATTGTTTCTCGCAACTACGCGAATGCAACAAAAGCAGTTCCTGCCCCCACTCAGTCATATCGCAAAACCGTTTTTTCTTAAGCCGAAGACCCATGCCCCTCTATCTCCCTCTGACGATAAAGCTGCTCATCAGCACATCATTAACTCCCCTGCATCTTCACAGCCTGATGGCTGCGCTTGAAATAACCCATTCGTCGATAATAATACTTCATCACTGATAGAAATTCTTGTTAAACTTTTAAGTACAATTTTATCTTCTAATAATGCACAAATACCGTCCAACGTTGCCTATCAACTAGTTAACTTGCTCTCAAATATTAAAAATGGCGTCCCGTCAAATATTCCTACAATGGAATGTGAGGAGCGTGTGGCATAAGAAACACGACCTCATATTCCTTCTCAATAAATTCAAGCCTTTGGCTTGCTCAATTGCTGAGACTTGGCTTACCCCCGAGTCTCAGTTTTAATATACCACTTTTTAATATTCTCAGATGTGACAGATCTGATGGCTATGGAGGGTCGGCTCTCCTTGTTAATAATCGTGTTCCACTCTCAACCCTAAGCCTTTCTGCTCTGGATGGTGACATGAATGTAGTCGCAGGTAGAGTTGAAGGTATCACAGTTTTATCTGTCTATATCTCCCACCCACAGCACAGGTTCTTAGGTACTATTAGAGACATCCTAAACAATATTGTAGGACCCGTCCCTTGTTATGGGTGATTTCAACTGTCACCATTTTAGATGGGGTTCCAATCGCTGTGATTCTTTTGGGGAAGGTTTAGTAGAAATCTTGGATGACCTAGACCTTTGCATCCTAAAATGATGGTAGTCCTACTCGTAGATCCCTCCCCGGTCAGCAAAAGAGTTGTGTAGACCTCACATTCTGTTCAGTAGAGTTGGCGGCATCAATTCATTGGGAATGTACTAGCCTTACGCATGGTAGCGACCATTACCCTATTGTTATAACTTTTCTTAATAAAACCTATTTAGAGAAAACTTCTCCACCACTATTGAAGTACAACCTGACCAAACCTGATTGGTCGAAGTTTTCATCTTTACTGGAGGAGAAAATCAGTTTGCTTCCAAATTTAACTTCGAGTTCCCAAGTTTCTTCTGGTCACTGCCATGCTAAGAGTTGTTACGATGGCTTTATCTCGGCCATTACTTCAAGTGCAGACACTTCCTTTTCATTGCGTAACTCTGCCAGAAATAAAATCCCGTCACCGCCGTGGTGGGATCAAGAATGCACATCGGCTGTCAAAGAAAGGAAAGAGGCCGAAAAACAGTACAATGAAGCGATGAATAGCGACAATCTCCTACGGTACAGACGAGTGTTTGCTCAATCTCGGCGGCTTCTTCATAAGAAGAAACGTCGTGGTTGGGTTAAGTTTTGCACTTCTCTATCCCCTTCCAATCCCATATCAGCATTATGGAAGAGCATTAACCGTTTTAGGCGAGGCTGCTCCCCATCTATCTCCTCCCCCATCACGAGAGAAACTGCTGAATCCTTCTTCGACAAAATTGCTCCAGCCTATGTTCCTTCATTTCCAGAACTTCTGCTACCGCCTGTAAATATTTTGGACGATCCTATGAATGAACCATTTTCGTTGGAGGAACTTGATGCGGTGTAACGTCATGTTAGGGATTCCGCCCCAGGCATAGACGGCATACCGTACTCATTTGTAGCTCATTCCGGTTCTCAAGCTAAGCAATACTTCCTGGAAATTATCAATTATTGCTATCAATATGGTTGGGTTCCTGACCAGTGGAAAGTCCAAATAGTTATTCCGCTCTTGAAACCTGGCAAGACTGCTGATGATCCGAATGGGCCTTAGACCAATTGCTTTGTCCTCAGTGTTGGCCAAGTTACTGGAACACTTAATTAAAAATAGGCTTGAGTGGTTGGTTGAGTCTAGGGATTTACTGCCGAGCCACCAGTTTGGCTTTAGAAAGGGGCTTAGTACCATGGATAGTGTGGCAATTTTGGTAACCGACATCCGTACAGCCTTTTCCAAAAATGAATCTGCTGTAGCCGCATTCCTTGACATATCTTCCGCATACGACAGCGTTCTTCTTCCAGTTCTCAGGCAGAAACTGCAACAGCTGAGGATTCCGGGTAAGATGGTACAATGTATATGCGCACTTCTTATGTCTCGCTCATTAATGCTCAGAGTGCAGGGGGAGGTATTCGAGGTGAGGCAGACGTGGAAGGGCCTTCCTCAAGGCTCTGTTCTAAGCCCTTTACTCTACAATCTTTACACGGCAGACATTGGCTCCAGCCTTAATTCTAATTGTCATTTACTGCAATACGCTGATGATCTGGCGTTGTATGTTGTCAATCCATCCATCGAGGATGCTGCCACATCTCTCTGTCTCTCCCTGGACTCTCTGCACACATGGCTTCTGGACCATGGTCTCTCATTATCCGCCCCAAAAAGCTCGGTAGTGATCTTCTCCCGAAAACGACTGATCCCTCAGGTCTCAGTGAACATCCAAGGTCAAGGCATCCCCATAGCCAAAAAGGCAAAATTTTTAGGGGTTTATTTAGATTCAAAATTATCCGGTATTCACCACATAAATTATCTAATCAAAAGATGCGAACGAGTCATCTCCATTTTGAAAGCTCTTTCTGGGGTCTGGTGGGGGGCACACCCCTTCACTATGAAATTAATTTATAATGCTTTAGTCCGTAGCATTCTGGATTATGGGTCACACTTGGTGATTCCTGGTAACAAGGGTGCCTTGGCCGGCTTAGATAGGATCCAATCTCAATGCCTCCGGATCATCACAGGTTGCATGAAGTCGTCGCCTATTAACGCCTTACAGGTCGAATGCGCTGAACCTCCTTTAGCCCTGAGACGTCAGTACCTTGCTTCCCGTTTTTTGTCCAGGGTTATTCCTAAATCATCCCATCCTCTCATCCCAAAACTCAGAGAGCTTGACACTCTTTGTCACAGCTCAAAATATTGGGAACATAAAGAAATCCCCTTATTCCTTAAAGCATTCCGATTTTTTCAAAATTTAGAATCTCCTATTGCATCACATCCCAGGCTTCCTTTATTTAATTATCCCTATGATGTACTTTGCTTCACTCCTAATATATTTTATAATATTGGCATATCTAAAAACTCCCCATCGGCAAATTCGACCTTTAATGCGGTTTTGGGTGAACGATGGTCTGGGTTTCAAAGGTTCTTCACGGATGCTTCCAAATTCAATGACGGTTATACTGGAGCCGCGGTTTATTACCAGAACTCGAAAATTATTATGAAATTCAGATGCCCAAAGGAGTCTTCTATATTTACAGGCGAGTGCGTGGCATTATTGGAAGCTTGTCACTTTATAGAGTCCCATGAGATCAACTTCGGAGTTATCTTTACTGACTCCCTTAGTTGCCTCCAAGCCCTATCCCAGAATCCCTTTAGATCTAAACTCCATTGTCCTATTGTCCTAGATATCAAAAAGTCCCTTTTCTCTTGCACTCGGCAAGAGAAAGTTGTCCACCTAGTTTGGATTCCCAGTCATTGCGGTATAACGGGAAATGAATGTGCCGACGCATTGGCTAAAGATGCATGCACATCTGAATCAGCGGACCTTGCACACTTCTCCCTTCAAGGGCATGACCTACTAAACGTACCTAAATTGAGTCTTGAGACCTCGTGGCAGGAATGGTGGAATATCTCCAGCAGAAAGAAGGGTAGTTCGTACTACGCTATCCAACCGGCAGTAAAATCGAAACCGTGGTTTACTCGTTTTAAAAAATACCCTAAACAAGTTATTTCGGTTCTATGCAGGATACGTTTAGGACATTGTTGTACTCCGGTCTTCTTGCGCAAAATTCGGGTGCAGGACTCATCTCTCTGCGAGTGTGGACTGGATGAGGGTTCCCTGGACCATATATTTCTTAATTGTCCCAATAACTCATCTTTTGATTTATATGGTCGTCTCCAAAAACTGAAGATTCCTCTCCCTACTAATTTCCGTTCCCTCTTAACTTACTCCTGTCCAGAACTGCTCCAGGCGCTATTGATGTCCATCCATCGTAATAATATTAAATTATAAACTCTGGCCTATCTATTTAGACCACTGTTTGTATAAATGTGGTATATATGTTACTTGTTTTATGTTACTAACATTTTGTTATTATTTATATATGTAAATGTATTTCTGTTTGTTTCAGTGCCGTCCTACTAACACGATAAGTTACACAAGTTTGACTACAACATCAACTTAATTTTGTCTTTTTGTCAATCACAAGCACTACTTGCTTCTCCTTCCACTAGTCATTGGCAGAATCGTCGACGTTTGCATCGACATGGATTGCCATAAATAAAAATAGAATAGAATAGAACAATTTGTGTCATGCAAACAACGAATTAAAAATCATCGACTCATTCGACTCCATTTAAAAAGATTTGCATACAGTTCTTTTTTCCAATTTTAGAATTGGATAGCCGTTTCAATCTAAGCCCCAATCACAATTTTATACGACATAGAAGGTAGATTAGTAAAAAAAAACTACTTAACATAAAAATAATCAATATAAAAATAATGCAAAGTATTGGAACATTCTTAACTTATAACACACCAAACAAAAAAGTAATTCGAAACAAATAAAAAAAAAACAAGTAAAAGAAAAAAAACTTACAAAAAAATTAAAAGACGTCCTCACTGAATAAATTATAAAACCACAATAAAACGAGGCACTCAGTCCCACACTACTTTTTAAGTCCCAACCCTAAAACGCCACTGTCCGATACGGGCCCCGGATCAAAAATATCGAGAACGAAAACGAATACGAGTTACGTGTTGCGATCTATATCGATCAAGCGTGCACTCGCGGTAAGAATCGAATGCAAACAGTCGGACTGAGTAGGTCGCATTTGTATTAATAGCCACCGCGACGCTAAGTACTTAACACTGCGACAGTGTTTTGGTATTTTTAGCCTGTTTGTTTTATGACGTTTAATTTATAGAGATATTTTTTTTTGTTTTGCTGTTGTTAATATAAAGTGAAATAATGTGACTTATTTATACGTATTTATTTGAATGTTTTTTAAATTATCATAAACCTGTACTCTACTTACTTTCTACTTACATAAAGTTTGATGAAAGTCTTAAAAGTTAATTCTAAGGTTTAGAATTTATCATTGTACTGTGAAATAGGTACCTATTATTAGAGCGAAAAGTAGTACAGCCTTTAAAAAAAATACCCTTTTATCTTGCGTGGCTGGCTAATCTCCGTATATAAGAACAGCCGCCGTGGCCGATAATCGCCTGAGGACATCATCATCATCATCATCCTTCTATAAAATGTGTTTGCGAATACAAAATTCATAAACTATTAATAAATAAAACGCCATGTTAAAAATATCTTCACTAAAAGTTTGCCCTCAACTGGGTAAAAATAACCTTAAACGCTCCACGGGTATTTTGTACCGGCATCACCATTGAAGTGTTAAGCGTAAAGTATTAATAACATCGACGGTAGGTATGTCACACGTCGTGTTTACTTTCCGATAATACTTACAACAAAATAACACTGATCCTATGTGTTATGCAACGTTTATCTGACACTTTATCTATACTAGTATAATAAAGAGAAAACATTTTTTTGTTTGTTTGTACGCTAAAGGCTCCGATAATCATATCATCATAAATAATAATAAATCGATGTGAAAAATTATTTCATTGCTGGCAAGCTACACTCGTTCCCGAGTGACATAGGCTATATTTTATCCCGGTAAGGTCAGTAGTTCCCACGGGATGCGGGTGAAACCACGGTAAAACGGTTAGTCTTTTATTATGTTTATCGAGTTTTTAGTTACAGCTCTTAAAATATTGTGGTTCATTTACTTAGGCACTTATTATTTTTATTGGTCATTCTTTTTTATTGGCGGTAGGTGCATATTTTTTATGTTTTTTTTCTTTTACTTTTTTTTTACGTTTTTTTACTCATTTATTAATTTTTTTGCACTTTTTGTTATTGTTACGATGTTTTAATTATTATGAATAAACATTAATAATATGGTGCTATAATTTATTGAGGTATTTTTTTGTGCAGATTATAATATTGTTTTTACAAAACAATAAATTAATGGCACGGAACAATATAATATAAACGTGTTTTATAAAAACAACTACTTAGATTGTTGTTATTGCATTCAGTATTTGCAAAACCTTGATAAGTTATTTATTTTTAAAATATCAAAGTGGTGACTAACTGTTTTATTATAAATACTTTTTTTAGAGTCTTCATAAAATCACTGGTAATTATGCCGATATTGATTAATTAACTTAGCTGTGATTTAAATTATCAGTATTGATATAAATTATTGTTTCCTTTAAAAAATAAGGCATAAATTCAATTTTATTTTACAGATATTTATTTTACAGTTAAAAAAAAAAAACAAACAATATTAATTCAATAAAACTGTGATGTGCCGTTTACATTAATCTTAAAACTCATATAAATACCAAACATTTTTGCACAAATAAAAAAAAAACAGAATTATATATAGCACGCCGTAAATCATTAAATTATGTAATAGTCGTTCATGAATACAATATTCTTCCGTACCGAAACTCCCTTATTCATAAAAACTTGACATTTAAGAACTATACAATATACTGCAATGTCCTTGTAATTTTATGTCATAAGTGAGAGTAACAAACTGCTCTATTGAAATGTGATACTCACTCACACATGCATACTGCACCATAGTTGCATATGCAGGGCAAGACTAAGGTAACTTCTTAGCAATAGTTTCGTTCTGAATAGCAATTGATATTTTAAGGTGAATCTAAGTTTGCGTGTTTGTTTGTACCGCTTTGTTTGTAAGTTGAATGATAATGATGATGATTCAGGTTTAGAAACAGATTCAGATTAAATAAGGGGATAGGTATGTGGTATCCTGGAGGTTTTTAAGTGGATACAACTTTTTTTTGGTTTATTAAAATATTAAATACTAGCTTTTATCACCATGTCATGGAGTCATGGTGGCCTAGTGGGTAAAGGACTAACCTCTCAAGTATGAGGGCGCGGGTTCGATCCCAGGTCTGGCAAGTACCGATGCGATATACTTTCTAAGTATATCTTAGACACCATTGACCGTGTTTCGGATGGCACGTTAAACTGTAGGTCCCGGCTGTCATTGAACATCCTTGGCAGTCGTTACGGGTAGTCAGAAGCCAGTAAATTTGACACCAGTCTAACCAAGGGGTATCGGGTTGCCCGGGTCGCAGTCGTTTCTTGTAAAGCACTGGTACTCAGTTGCATCCGGTTAGACTGGAAGCCGACCCCAACATGATTGGGAAAAGGCTCGGAGGATGATGAGCTTTTATTACCGGATTCACCTGTTTCCAGTAGGAACTTCCTTAGGCATCTGGATACCTGTAGAAGTTCCTACATTTTTCAAATCGTTCCAGGAGATTAGCGTTTTCAAGCAAGCAAACTCTTCATTTTTAAGGTATAGATAAGGTCTGCCGGGGCTGCGGGTTGTTCGAAAGAGATACCGCGGCCCTGGCACATAAAAGGCCCACGACGGAACACGACGGTTTTTAGTCAGTAAGAGTCTGACACTCCCTCACCGCTGCTAACCCACAGCGTAAGGGGTCATTTGATGATTTTTGACATCGTTAAAAAAAAAAGGTATAGATAAGGTTTTCTTTCATCCCCGTTTTCTTTCAAATGCAATCTACCTACCTACTTATTTTTTTTCCCCTAAAATGCACATTTAAAACAACAACAGATCCAGAGATATATCTATCCATTTCCTTTTTCCTAGTGTTGAGAAAATTCCAATCTAGAAAAGTTTCTTCTAACTTTATAGCCACCATTTTATGTTGACCTACGTCTTCTTATTAAGTCTATGAAGCTACAGTTCATTACCAGTGGTCAGTGTAGACATGATCTCAAACTTATTTCAAGTTCTTTAACTTTAGAGTTTGCAATACTGCAGTTTGAAATGAGCATTTCTAAGTAGCTTTTATTTTGTTTAGCTATGTTTTATTATTTTAACAAAAGTATTAAAAATCTTTTGAACATTTATTACTATAAGCTGAGTAAGAGTTAGTTTAAATTCGCTAATCTTAGAAAGTATTGCACTCCATGGGATTCACACCAAAGTATCCATCTTTTTAGAGATGCACTATACGTATTGATAATGGTAGGGTATGTATCATGTATCATGAAATACTATAGGCTAAAGGTTACATTTTATCCGGTTGAGCTGAGTCGTTCCCACGGGTCGAGGGTCAAACCGCTGATGAAGGCTCGTACCTATCCAAAGTTCCAAATCGTCCAATGCAGACGTCAATAACCGAGCGGGCCCCAGGACGACCAAGGCCTGCCGGGGCTGCGGGATTGTTCGAAAGAGTTACCGCGACCCTGTGCATAAAAGGCCTACCACGGAACACGACGGTTTTTAGTCAGTAAGAGTCTGACACTCCCTCACCGCTGCTAACCCACAGCAGGAGGGGTCATTTGATGATTTTTGACGTATTTTTTTTGCATTTTCAAAAGCTAAACCACACTTCAACATTTCAGACACGCGTTACAAAAGGTTTCTTAAGAATCTTCACTGTTCAATTTTCCCTAAGTGACCACATCCTTTACAAGATCACGACCATGCCCTAGTGATATTTATCTTAGCCAATAAAATAATACCTAATCGTTTAAAAACTAAAGTCATGATTACCTTTAACAATGTAGGTATAACTAAACCACACAATAGGCTAGTTTCCTAAAAAATAATAATTAGTCCGTCTTGTAGATTGTCCAAAATTAAGCGATACGTATTTTTTCTTTTTTAAATTGGATCAGAACTTGTTAAGATATAGCGTGTTAAAGTTGAGTGTGACGTCACAAGTTGCTACAATTTTCAGGACACTGTGACGTAAAAGGCCCCCACTCCTAATTTTTGAAGTGTATTATCTTTGTCATTTTATGTTTAATTAAAAAAGAAAAAATACGTATCCAATATTTTTTGATTATCTAAAAAGCGGACTAAATATTATTTCATTATTTCGACCCTGGACACTACCCTATTCTTCGGTATGGGAAAATCCATTTGAATATTGCTACCATTGCTGGGTTTGTTAACAAAAGGCGAACAATTGTTCAAAGTGAAGGAGCAATGTACGGTGTGTCGTTGAGTTTAAATTCATTGAACTGCATAAGGAAATTATGTTTGTTTTGTTGCTAAGATTGCACGGTTAAGATAACGATTTACGAGTAAAATATAACTTAACAGCTGTGGTTAACTTGTACTTAAATAATGATGATTTGTAATAAAGTAAATGATAAGTTCCTATGATAAGTTAATAAAAAAATTAGTTCCTTCATTTTTTTATTGACTTCCGGCGATTAGTTTTCCCGTATCCGGATAAAGTATAGCTACTTGGAGATAGTTTGGCTTTTCTACAGTGAAATATATGATTTTTTACAATTGCTACAGTAGTTTCGAAGTCTTTAGGGTACAAACAAGCCACAAAATGTATCTAGGTAAATGACAATATATCTACATAATGTATGTATTTAAGATTATTTCTTATAGAAGAAGTATTATAATGGTTTATAATGGACGCAGGTTGTCTACGTGACAAAAGCCTGAAAAATTCATTAAAGAAAACAAAAGCCGACACGATAAGCCGGTTCACTGACAATGACAATAAACTTAAACTACGTACTAAAAAAATATTAACAGTATGACGTAACTAATTAACTATTTCACAACTAAAAATTGTCTTGTACAAGTCCATTATCTAACGGTAACTGATAATAATGTTCTACTGTTTTTATTTAATTGTGTAATCTTTGGAATAATAGTTGACCTCTGTCGTTGTCTACCTGATTGTAGAGTGTTCCTATTCAAAGTTTCTTTAGGTTTCTAGAAAGAAGGAAGGAACTGGGTTTTCTTTAACCTATCTATCTATTAGTTGGGTGTCTAGAGTTAAAACTTTGACTAGGTCCCATAAAAACAACAGATTAAGCTAGCTTGATAAATCTATACTTCTGTCATCATCATCATCTGCCTAGCCTTTTCCCAACTATGTAAAAGTCGGCTTCCAGTCTTACTGGATGCAGCTGATAATCTGTACTTCTATAGGTACTACCATAGGAAAGAGGAAAAAAATCTTGTTAAAGGCTCCATCACTACTGAAACGATTTGCAAAATCCTTTGATTGTTGGAAAGCTATAACAAAGGCTATATTTATCCAGGTACTAGCATTAGTTACCACGGGACGCGGAAACTACGGGGAAACATATAATACCTATATTCATATTTAAAAAAAAAAACATGCACCAAATGAATGTCACTCCACAGTTTCAGTATCTACTTACAAGCTAATTAATATAACAATAATCGATTGTGTAAAATTAAGAGATCATGTAATTAAAGGTTATCAACATAAGAAACAAGTCTAACCTTTCATGTTTGATGTATGTATTTCTCGTTTTGAGAAAATGCGACTATTGATAAATATTTAATGAAGACTACTTTATTTTGATGTTAATATGCGGGGGTTATGTGATAAGGTATATTGTAGTTCTGTTACGAAAGTGCAGTTCAATTTTAATTGGTGTCAAATGTTTGGGTGATCGAAGATAGTAGTTAGGTAGGTACGTTTTATGTGTAGTCTTTTATGAAAATATTTGATAAAATTTTAATGTGAAAAAGATTATTGAGGAACAAATTACGGACATGGTTAATAATATAGGTACAGTCAAAAATATAGGTAGGTGAAATAACATGCTTGAAAGTAATCTCTAACCATCATATTGGAAGCTAGGAAAAATTCAAGTTCAAATTCAAGCAGCAAAATAAAAAGCTGCTCATTTAAAGTCAGTATTTAAATTATTGATACAGGCTTTACATTTATTTTGATATTATTTACATACAATTTACAATACATATTTACAATAAAAATCAAAAACTATCCTAGTAAAACAAACAACTAAAAAGCGTCAAAAAATTCGTCCCCATCGCTGTCAACTGGGAGCGTGCCCAAGAGGCTGGCAGCATTACCTCGTTGGATCGCCATGCTGATTCTTTGTCCGAGGTAATAGCCAGCCTTCTGGTCACGAGAAGCGTCAACCAGCCGCCTAGAAAGATCTTTAAATAGAATGTGGGCATTCGGACCCCACGACCCGAGGGTTTCAACCCCAAACGGTTCGAAAATATAGTTTCCGACAAGGCCACTATATTTCCGCCGCTTGAGGTTCTCCGCAGCCGCAGCGGCAGCAGCAGCACAGCACGCAGAACTTGGAAGGTGTGATGGCGCAAGAGTATCGACACAGGTTGCGTCCCATACTAAAGGCCTACCCATCTTCCAAGGGAATAACGACATGCCGTCTGGTCTCTTACCGTCGTCGCGTGCCAGGCCGTTTGGTTCTAATACAGCTGGTACCCCGACGGCAACAAGAGCTCGACGGATAATGTCATTTATGTTTGCATGCCGCGCAATACGGCCCGCACTGCGGCTGCATGACAGGCCGTGGTGTCCGAGGCTGGTGACAGCCTCACCACAGTGGCAGCGATGAGGGGAGCAGCACGGTGCTCCTATACGTAAACAAGTAGCGAGGCGGAAAGTTGTATCGTCAAAGATGGTGCCAATGTTTGACGACGGTAGTGCCTGAAGCCAAAGCCCCGACTCCCATCTACCCACAGCCAGTAGGCGCGCTCGCTCAGCAGGAGTAATTGCCGTTTCTATCAAACTATTCCGGGTTACTCTGCAGAGCGGCTCATCCCACTGTCTTTGGGAAGACGGGTTGCTGGGTAAATTTTCGTTCGGGCAAGTAATTTTCCATGCATCCATAGCCTCGGCTAAATACGGCACCTCGAAATCAGCCAGTGTTGGAGTAAGAATATTCCTGGTTAATTTCTCGGTGCCGTGAACCGAGGATATGAATGCCGGTAAACTAATACTGGTAATTTTGCGGACGCCGAGACCTCCCATCCGGATGGGCAATGTGGCTTGTTGCCAGGCTCGGTCGTCCAGGGCCACATTGAGAATGGAGCTGAGGGTATGGCGGATAATTTTATCAATTGGGTCTAAAAGGTGGCTATGTTGAAAGAGATGAGAAGAACGGAGGTAATGTGTAAATTTAGGACCAAAACAGCAGTGTCGAATAATTGTGATGGCCGAATGCATTGATATTTTCTGTAGGCGTTCCGAAATATCGTTGAAATTATCAATTTTTATCATTTTTATCAATTATCATTTAAATTATTCATTCATTCATTCACAACATGATAAAATAATGAAATATTCAATCATGTTGTAAGAATCTATGACAGTTTCATAATAAACTCGAACCTATACTTAAGTGACCTTTTAAAATATCAAAACTGTTTCTATTTATAATAAAAACGTAAAAAATAAGATAAAATTAGACATTCGTTTTATTTACCTACTATAGTTCGGCCATTCAGAGAATGCGTCCTGACACGTCGCGATTGAACTGACGACGTAACTACATTCATTGATTATTGATATAATAATGTTGTTTTAATGCTCCTCAATTTTTAAAACGGTAAACAACCAGCAAAAATATTTTTATCGTAACTGCAACGCCATTGCAAAGTTACGTCGTCAGTTCAATCGCGACGTGTCAGGAACGCATTCTCTGAATGGCCGAACTATAATTGTATAAGTTGACTTAATTAAAAATATGCAAATTGCGTAATTTGTATGGCAGGATAACTGATGTTGTTTTGTTTTTTCGTTCGCTGTTATATGTATAGAACTGCTTAGATCCTGGAGCGACTCATATTTTGTTGACTAACACAATTATTTTTAATGGTGAGATCATAAAATTGTAAGTCTTTTTGACTTCTTCTTTGCCTTCCATGTTTATATATCGAGGCTTCTGTCCTATCTTAATTTCATTTTGATCAGCACAGCTTGATAATTCTGTCACCTCCTTCTTTTCCATGCTACTGCGTTTCGCGTCATCCTACAAGTAACATTCTTTCACAGCCACATCGTCTTTCATAGAATCCTTACACCTTTGCTATAAGCCAACTTAAAATCACTACTACCATGTTCACTCGAAAGCCAGTGATGAAATTTGGTAGATGAGGTAGGTCAAGGGCTACATTTTACCCCGCCCAAGGATGTGATTTTCCTGGAATTTGGGTGAAACCACGGGAAACAGCAGCTTCGTAAAACAAATAATTTAATAGACTTCTAACTTGAGAACATATTTAATGAATCAAACTGCATGTGGTATAGAACTTATCATAATGACCTTGGGTTAAATACAACTGATTTGCTATCGTTACAATTCAACCATGAACTTGAAAGTAATGTTTATGCTAATGTGACACACGGGTTTTTGTAAACATTACATATTAATTATTGTGTTAATTAGTTTGTCTTGCAACTACTTTGTTAGCTCCTATCTTGGTAATAACCATTATGAGCTGATTAGGTCGGCTGGGTGAATCTTCACAAGCTATTTATCAATTAATGGTTGAATTTAGACCCCTCTGTGTCAAAACGAATATAACAATTAACAACGTTTCAATGTATTAATATTAAGTAGAATGACTTTTGGATTTAACTAAGGTACTGGGATTAGCTTCTCCAATACTTGATTAAAAACGGTTCCCATACAAGAGACTAAACACTACACTACTTTTGGCCCTGGTGATAGGTTTTTTATTTTTAAGAAAATCGTGCATTACAATCAAAGTTTCTATCTAGTTCGTGTAATAGCGGAAAAATATCTCATCGTGTTATATGCTGACTTCTATTCATCTTCATACTGATTTATGAGCCCTAACCAACTATCGGCCGACTGGAAGTTTGTAGTGCGAGGGTACTCTTACTGAAATATGAATAGACAGCATTTTGTACTTCTAGTCAGTTTCAAAATACCTCTAATGGCTACTTCTTTAAATTTTGCTGATCTCCGCAAAGAAAGCGGATTGCTTTTCTTCAGTAACTACTAAGATAAACGCAAAATTAGGCCTAGAAGGTCTCGGTCGAACAAATGAAAGTTATCTCTGTCAGCATTCCGTGATTTCGAAAAAGGTTTTCTACAATATCTATTGTGGGTCCTAGAAATACGAACATAGACTTGAATATCTTTTGTACTAAAAGTATATTTAGGTTTCCAGCGGTCTAATTTTGGTAGGAAAGTTTTTCTTTTGTTATCTTTGGTAGGTACTGAGTAAACGGGCTGTTGAGCTCGTTAGGTACTTATTGGGATCGAATTTTAACCGACTTCAAAAAAGAAGATAGTTTTGAATTGCACCACGTATGGTATATAGCTTTTTATTTGTGTTCGCGGATAACTTCGACGTTTATGAACCGATTTTATCAAATGTTTTTTTTTCGTGAAGTACATTTAGGTGCAAAAAAATTTGGCCAGTCCATGTTGATGATTTATATGAATCACGTGAGTCAGTTTTTTATTTGTACTATATATATAATTTATTTTAATTATTCACATACGAGATTTAATTTGTTTAGTAGTTTTTCTCGCAAAATCTGATTTAATATTCGCAGAAATTACAACATTTCCTGACTCTGTTTTGGCCTAATAAATTTAGTTTCTTTGTATTTTTTAAATTTTTGTTCTAGTATGTTATTGCCGTATTTGAAAACGTCACACATTACATACTTATAATCATTGTTATATGTCATTTATTGAGTTGAGAGATACGAGTTGATATTTTTTTATTTTTAAGGTGTTTATTTTTTACATACTAATCGTTGTTTATTTTTTTATTTTTAGTAAAGCGTGTCATTCACCATGACCGTGCAACACTACTGGCCTACTTATTAACTTCCTTGTTCGAACTCTAAACCCGTTTTACTTTTGATTAGTGTTGCTAATACAAAAAATGCGTAGAATTAAATGTTTACAAACAACTTTGATAAGACGTAGTTAAGTACTTCGTAATATAGGTAAAATAATATGCATTTTTTATAATTATAAACACGACGTAATTTTACTGAATTGAGTCATAGAAATTATAACCTTTGGTCTCTTTTTAGTAAACATGGACTATTGACCTTTGGAATAAAATTCTAGTAGTTAATAATTTATTTCGTTCTGTATTTACTAGACATTTGTATTTTATATGATCGCATGTAAGTACGCTTGACTTTTATTTGTACCAAGTTCGAATTTTCATATTATATTTTTTACAGATATATCTTGCTAAAATTATTATTTTTTATAAACATACGTAAGTAGCATGAAAAGCAACAAAATTATGTTTTTATTTATTGCAATAGTTTGTTAGTCGTGATTATTACTTTAGTCTAGACATTTTTTTATGAATTGTTCATACAAACAATTATAAATTAATAATTACAAATATGTATTTACTCTTGTACAATTGCATGATTGATTATAATGATAATGAGTCATGATAAGGTTCTTAGATACCTATGAGACTACTGTTGCTAAGCACATTCGTCTATACTAATATTATAAAGCTGAAGAGTTTGTTTGTTTGCTTGAACGCGATAATCTCAGAAACTACTAGTGCGATTTGAAAAATCATTTCAGTGTTATATACCACATAGACCATTTATACCATATAGACCATTTATTGAAGAAGGCTATAGACTACTTTTTGTTCGGGTTTGTGCGGAAGCACCCAGCGGGTGTAGCTGCTGGCAGAAGCTAGTTCACTAACAATCTAGAAAAAATACTTTTTTTAAAGGCCTATTTATTCATATTATTTCGTATCGGGTGCTAGTTGGACGAATTTTATTGCCAAAAATAGAGGTATTCAAGTTAATACATATGTATGCAATAATCATTTTTTTATTACCCATGGATGACATAATAAGGCTTATTAGTCATTGATTCAATTTCTGACGATTTTCTATAAAAAAAATGTTTTTACGTAGATTCTGCGAAATTATGCAAAATATCGACAAGGAAGCGTTTAAGACAATAACATTGATAAAATGACGTAAGTTTCATCAAATAATCTACAGTAATAAATCAAGTTAAATTGGCTAAGTAACAGCCGCAGGTGAAGCATCGCTTAGCCCGGTCGGTAAGTGGATGGGTGACAATCTATGACATGTGTTACATCTACGTGTTTCAGTAGACACGAAACATATTGGGAAAACGGTTAGGTGGAGGAAGAAAAAACGTGATATACGAAATCTAAAATATTTTATGGATCTAATAACAAAATAGTATAAACAAAATAAAGTAACCCAATTTTATGGCACTGAACTGTACGAAAAACAATATTAAATACGCAACCTTCAGTCTGAAATCGCTCAGAAAAACTACTTAATCCTTAGACCATTTAACTAACTGGAGACGCCATTGTTGTTCCTCCCCTCTACTAAAACGTACGATAGATCCTCTCTCATACTAGTGAGTCATGTTTATGCTTGTGTTTATCAATTTTGTTGTGTGCGTACGTAACGATGTGTTCGAAAATGCATAAGTGAGCCATCGGTATCGTCTACTATCATGTAGCCTCGACTTTTCGCAGACTTTTGTGCTCAAGGCAGCTCCAGTTGGTAAATAATCTAAGCCTCAATCTATCGATATAAATCTTAACGATCATTTTATACATAAGGAAAGGGAACACATTTATCATTAAAGTGTATAAAAATAGTTTTTCATGTTAATGAACTTGATCACACATGATGCAACAAGCATTAAACTTTCATAATAACTGGTTATGTAAAGTGCATTCTAACTATTATTGTTATGGTGATAAAGTTATGATTATGATTAATATCTTTCGACTACGTGCGTACCCCGGTTTGGGTTGCGGAATGCATCGCTACTTTATTGAAGTCCGAAACTAATTAACAATTTTTCAAGCTAATCTTCCTATTCAGATCGAAGGAGTTACTGGAACCTAGGATGCAAAGGGTAGGTAAAGAAATAAAAAACGTAAAGGAAAAGCTATCAATTCTAGCCCATATGACCCTCATATATTATTTACTCTCATCCATTTCTATCAGGATTCATTTCTAATCGAAAACAAAAAGCAAATGGTCACCCATCCCAGTATTCCATCGTACCTACATGACCCAGCTTCAAAGGTGAGATAGGCAGTCGCTCCTTGTAAAACACTGGTACTCAGCTGCATCCGGTTAGACTGGAAGCCCAACATAGTTGGGAAAAGTCTTGGAAGATGATGATCATGACATAGCTTAACCTGCTTAAACGGCTGATCTGCCTTTAAATGCAAGTTCCTATAAGACACATACCTATTGCATAACTTCTTATACTGGACCTTATTCCCAGAAAACACACAAACAAACCAACGTACTAATTAAATATACCATTCAACACGTGGATAAAGATTAGAATAAATAAATCCTCCGTATATTTTGATGACGTATGCAGCAACAAAGATACAGTTCAACTTTATATTGATGTGATTATTATTCAATTATTTAATCTGTCATGTGTATAGAACCTAATGAATATTGTTGCTCCGATTTGTGATAACAGTCATTTAACATAGCCATTACGGTTCCGTATAAAGATTTTGATAATAGGTACTACTATTAAATAGCATGAAAGTGGTCGGCTACAGCGGCTATTCTCAAATAAGGAGGTCAGCCAACTGCGCAGGACATTATTATAGCGCACAAGCATTTGCCCAAACACAGGAGCACTCACTATTCCTTCACTCTCATAGCCCGATGGGACGGCAATCCAACACGAGAGCGATCAGGCGCAGGACCGACAACATTTACGTGCTGTATGCAGGGGTGTATCAATCACCAAATTCCAAGCTTCGCCAATTTTCAAACATTTAAGTACTCACGTCACGGCAAAAGCCATTATCGAAAATAAGAAAAAGCAATCACAGTTATTTGTATGCATGAAAAGTATTTGCTCTCGGCATCAGGAAAACGGGCAGTTACTTAAGATAAATTAACCTTTCAAAACAAAGGTGTAATCGCAGTGTTTACTTACTTTACCTTTTCTTGCCACCAGCTTCAGTGTAGGTGTTGGCTTACATCAGGGGTCGGCCCTCAGCCCGTATCTCTTCCTGCTTGTAATGGACGCGCTTACGGCAGATATACGGGAGGAGGCACCCTGGTGTATGCTTTTCGCCGATGACATTGTTCTGGTGGGGGAGAGTGGGCCAGAGGTCCAGAGTAGACTGGAGGCATGGCGGCTGAGACTGGAGACAGTGGGTTTAAAGGTGAGCAGGAGTAAAACCGAATACCTTCATTGTGATTTTGGCGGTATTTCGGGACCCATGACCATAACCCTAGCCGGCATGCCCCTACCAGTTTGCTCCGACTTCCGGTACCTTGGTTCACTCGTCCAAAGTGACGGTGAGGTGAACAGGGACGTTACGCATCGGATCAATACTGGATGGATGAAGTGGCGACAGGTAACTAGCGCTATTTGTGACCCGCGGATGCCCCTCAAACTGAAGGGCAAAATTTACAAATCCGTCATTAGACCTGTCGTCCTGTATGGATCGGAGTGTTGGGCATTGAAAAAGAGGGACGAGAAGAGAGTGCATGTAACAGAAATGAGAATGCTGAGATGGATGTGTGGTGTTACAAGAATGGATAAAGTGAGGAATGATTACATTAGAGGAAGTCTGAAAGTAGCGCCAGTTACAGAAAAGATGAGAAGTAGAAGATTGTCGTGGTATGGACATGTAATGAGGAGGGATGATACGCATGCAACAAAGTGTGTGCTAAGTATGAATGTAGATGGATGGAGAGGAAGAGGAAGACCTAAGAAAAGATGGATGGATTGCCTGAAAGATGATATGAATAGGAAGGGAGTGAGTGTCAGTATGACGAGTGACAGGGGAAAATGGAAGAAAATGACATATTGCGCCGACCCCCAAGTAATATTTGGGAACAGGGCAGGAGAAAGAAGACTTACTTTACCTTTTCTATAGGATTAGAAATCAACTAGCTGATTATTTGATTACTTTGATGTCTCAATAGTTTTCCTGCTGGTTCAATAAAGTCTCTTAATAACATAATTAAGGAAACTTTTCTTTAGTTTTGTTTGGTTAAGTGCGAATACCTTGTTTATTTAATTATTAAGATAAACATTGCTAATTGCTCGTAGAATTAGCCGGCTGAAGTGGAAGTGAGCCAGCCAAGTCTGCAGACGGACGGACAGTCAATGGAACAGACATGTTTTAGAGTGGAGATCGCGTTTCGGCAAATGTAGTGTAGGACGTCCTGCCAAATGGTGATATCAAGAAGGTGGATGGATTGCCTGGAAGATGACATGAATAGGAAGGGAATGAGTGTCTGTATGACGAGTGACAGGGAAAAATGGAAGAGGATGAGATATTGCGCCGACCCCAAATAAAATTGGGAACAGGGCAGGAGGAAGAAGAAGAAGAAGGATGAATGCAAGCTACCCAAGACTGGGAGAGTTAGCGCTCATTGTATGTATTTCCTATATTCCGCAATATTTTATTTATTTTTCATTTTATTTTTATTTATTTTTTATTTTACATCTGCAAGATTTTCTTTCGCTCTTTTATCGCATCAGGTTTTTCTTTGTTGAACCCTAATAGCTAACAATACAAACTGTATCTAATTGTGTCTGCTAGATTTACGATTTGTTTATGAATTAGAAGCAGATAGAGCAACGAACCGAGATATTGCATCATAAATTTATGGAAGGTTGTTGAATTAATTAGTCGGACACTTAGTGAAGCTGTTCAAATGTTAATTTGATGTGGTTTACTACTGATTAGAGTTGTGTAGAATGTTGTAGAAGTTTCGTGTCACGGTTAGGGTTTATCGCGCAAGCTATACGTACCTAATAATAGACTTTATAACATGTTTCTGATACAGGTGGTACTATATTACAAAATGGTTACCTAATATTTTTTTAATATAAAATTTCAAATAGTAAACATGTTGTGTAGGAATCCAGAAAATAAATGCTTCACTAAAATTAGACTGAGGACGAAGTACAAAGTATAAGGTTCTACATTTAAATAACAAAACGTAGGTTAAAATAAATAAGAGGCTAACTAACGCAAAAATATAAAATTCAAATTACTACTTCAGGTAAACTAGGTTTACTTTTGCACAGGTTTTTTTTTGTTAGCATAAAGTTTGTGTTCTTATTCAAATTGCTTGACTAATAAGCATACTTTGCTTGCTTTTGAGGTTCACGTACCTAGATATGAAACTTTTATATTATTTTAACCTTTGGTTTTAATTATGAGTTTATCTACTTTTTTATAAAGATACAACCTAAATTAAACCTACATTTACCTATGTTAAAAAAAGAATTCATGAGACTAATTATAAATCGTCAAATAATTGTTCACCCTAAAGAACCTACCTATATATACTCAAAAGGCTGGCAGCATTGCTACGTCGAATATAATATAACACATGAGTAGATTTAAAAATAAACTAACTGGTATGGAAGTCAAATAAATACTCGTTGAAATTGGCTTGTTTGACCATTTCGAAATTTCTGCGTATCACAAATTGGTTTTCTGAAAAATCGAAAAATCGGATGGTTCAAATCAAAGTTCCAATACCTATCCAATCCGGATGATTGATACCTATCTATTTGTGCTATGTCATGTTTGTTGTCAAAGCAAAAACTGTTTTTATTTCTACTTTCAACTTACCCAGACTTTTCCAAATGTTTAATTTACCTCTTCTTAATTGCGACCATAAGTCAGTCTGGCAAATTATCCTAGAAGGTTCGAAGTTTTGGCCGATTCTCAGAGTATTGAACCTACAGGAGTAGCACAGAGCACCAATCTGTATGCGAAAAGTCAGCTCGTACTATACGTGTTCCAGATGACGCAAGCAACAAATTGTGGTATAACAGCTCACGCATGCATGTTCTAACACAATATTTTGCACGCATACCAGAAAATAACATATGAAAGTGATTTCATACTTTCTAATTGTAAAGCTAAAAAGTTTGTTAATTTGCATGAACATGCTAATCTTAGCAATTTCCTGCTTTACCTACATATGAAAAAACTTCCAAATAAATAAACGCACACTTAAACTTGACAGAAACAAAGACCAAACGAGTATGATCAACAGTCTCATACCTGTCAGAAAGGAAGGCATGCCAAGCGTGTCCAGTTAGTTAGATGCTTTTCTATCCTTAAAATAACTGCATCTATTGTACACAAAGCCACAGTATTTGCTCCCAGTTCCAAACAAAGATTATTTCAGAGTAACTTGAACTGTGAATCAGCCGCAACAGTAACTTGGTACTAAAGTTGGAACATTTATCATTTTGTTGCTCTCCTCAAATGTTATGGTTTGCCTTAACTTGCGCTGTTCAGAGTTTTGTATGGTTTTGTATTGTTTCTTCTTATTGTGTTGTTAGTAATTGCTTTTCTTTTAGAGCTGAAGTTTGGCAGGAATAGAAGGTAAGTCAAGGGGAATGTTCTACCATAAGTTGATTCGTAGAATCTTAATTTGGGCAGAATGATGGTCTTGGCTACTTTTAAATTAGATCTACATACATAGGTACAGTTTCATGTCCTTAGTCTAATAAAATCTAGAACAAATCTATTCGCATGTAGTTTTAGTTTCATATGTACTCAAATTGTCTGAGATACTGGGGTATTTGAATTGATTATATATTTGAATTGAGATTCCAGAAGCATTTCTGAAGACACAATTTTTTTTTTTCCTTTATTTCAGGTAGATACATCTCAGGTCAACTAAAGTCCATATAAACAACAAAGCATAAAAAAAAACTTAGCAATATTAATACAAAACAACTATAAAATACTATTAATTTAAAAGCTTTAAATAGAACACAACTAAACCTTATTATGAGCTTGAGAAAAGATCTCAAACAAAGTCCATATAAACAACAAAGCATAAAAAAAAAACTTAGTAATATTAATACAAAACAACTATAAAATACTATTAATTTAAAAGCTTTAAATAGAACACAACTAAACCTTATTATGAGCTTGAGAAAAGATCTCAAACAAAGTCCATATAAACAACAAAGCATAAAAAAAAAACTTAGCAATATTAATACAAAACAACTATAAAATACTATTAATTTAAAAGCTTTAAATAGAACACAACTAAACCTTATTATGAGCTTGAGAAAAGATCTCAAACAAAACCTATTTTCTAAGTTAACTTGACTATCTCCTATTACTCGTATCATAAAAGAGCCAACATCCGAGCATTTTATTCCAAGCGTACTCGAGCACAATAAGAAAGTTTTCAGAGATCAAAACAATCTTCAAGTCTCGAGACCGAAGTATGAAAATTACTTTCAAGACTATTAAATCTCGTTCTTGGTTTCATTTCTTTAGTTTAGCGGAAAAATAAATTGTGGTTGCTATTTTGAGGTTATTTTGTTTTAAATAATGGTTGGTTTGAATGAAAATGTTCTGCATTGATTTTTTGATGAGATAATCACTGTTTTCAATCGGCTTAACTGTTTCAATGTAGCTTCAACCATATGATAACCGTACTTTATTACCTGATAAAAGTAGGCTGTGTTATAAATTTTTTATGAGAAAACTGAACTAAATACTTTATAAATATCAACAACCTAAAATGAACGAACTCGTTGGTGAAACTTCAACATACTTAAAGATCGCTAGTGGTTGGGTGGTTCTAAAATTATAAATTTTGCTTTCTTTACCTACATTCAAAATTTCTTAGTCTTTAGGGAGTTCCGAAAAGTCTATTCAGCAATTTTATTACTAGTTAGTTTAGCAAACTGGGCCTGGAACTATGCCTAAGTAAACTGAACTTTGGTCATTCATCATTTACTTTAAGGCTCTGTTTTAATATCAAGACTTCAAAGATGAATTGATTTTTGTAGAAGTTTGAACTTAGAAATTGGACCTACTCTTAATTAAACTAATGCAACCTTATATACTTGGTATGTTTGTTATTCGAACAAGCGAAAACGGGTAAGCGGATTTTGATGAATCAACTCAAAAATGTGAGTTCATTTTTGAATGCTGCTTTTCACTGTTAAGCCGCTGAAACTATTGAAATAAAAAATATTTAGGTATATAGGGCACAAAAAACTATCATTTTATGATGTGGATTAAACCTACAACAATTAAAAATTAGAATATACCTACCTAGTACCAGTATTAGTAAGTATTAACCAAAGGTTTCAACACAATGCTGCATTTATACCAAACTTTAGTTTTAGAAGGTTATATACATATTGAATATTCGATTTTTAAAGATCATGTAGACAAAGTAACGATAAAAAGCTAGTTAAATCTAGAAGAAGTATTAATAAAATCCTTTGACTTTATGTAGGTTGTTTCGTAGGTGGATGTTTATTCATCCTCCAACATAATTTCCTACGCTTTCCTAAGGCTGTCAATCCAATGATTTTATTTGAAAATTCTATCGAGAGTTCCTGCCTACACTCTCATAATACTCCTACACTTGTCGTATTTAGAGGAAGAAAATGGTAATGAGTTATTTGAGATGCAAGGGTATTTAAACTCACACCTACAGAAAATCACTTGATTGCTGATCTATCTACTATTTTATATGTATATCTATTTCTCTATATGACCCCTCTCGCTGTGAGTTAGCAGCGGTGAGGGAGTGTCAGACGCTTACTAACTAAAACCGTCGTGTTCCGTCGTAGACCAGGACCATGGTAACTCTTTCGAACAATCCCGCAGCCCCGTAATCCATACAGGCTTGTTTAGAAACTTCGCCTAACATAAGCACTAGTGAAAAAGTCCAAAAAACTTAGATTTCATAAATGTTAGCTTTCAAAATTGGTTATCCTCAACTTATAGTGCATCTGCAGGGCAAAGGCCTGACTTCTTCCACTTTATTGTTTCAAGTGACCTGAGGCTATTTCTTTGGTTAGGAGCCCAATACATATGAAAAGTAAACCTATTTTCTAAATTGAAAACTAAAGTGTATTACCAGACATTTTCTAGAATAATCTTGCGAGTCTTCTTATGTAATCCTAATATATGGTTAAAATGGTTTGGCAATCTCAAATTTTAAGTCGATTTTAAGATTACGTCAATGGTCGAGGGCGTGCGAGCGTTGATTTCGCCAAGTCCAGGCGGCCGTATTTGAGTATGCTTCCACCTTCAGCCCTCGACAAATTGAGCGTAAAACGATGTACCTACAAGTAAACATTGATATAGTGAAACTAGCTTTTCCTCGAAGTTATGTTCGCAAAACGAAGGAAAACAATCCAGCACATAATTGTCCCAGCACATATTGTGTACCCAATTTTAAATCGGTTCAGTAGTTTTGGCGTGAAAACGCTACACAGACAGTTATTTTTGCATTACCAATATTAGTAACGATTATACTATTTCTCAATACCAAAGGTTTAAGCACAATGCTGCATTTAAACCAAGCTTTCCATACATAGAAATGCGGAATTTTCCATTTCAATTTCCCTAGTATTCCAAACGATTATATTAAACCATTCCGTTTGTGATACGGATATCGTTGTTCAAGGAATTTAATATATATCACGTGGAAAGCATCTTATTTTCGTTTATAAATAAATCAGATAAGTACTACGATCGGGTGAACTGTTGTTATTTCCTTGTGTTCTTGTTATTTTACTTTCTACCTAGTTTAGATGGAAACAGAAGTTTGTATGCATCTCATGATTTGGTGGTATCTCTCGTCTCAATTCAAACAATCATAACTTAATTATTTGCATGTTTGCGATAAACTACTCAACAAAGGTAGACATCATTTGGTTAATGTTAATTATTTACGCTAAAGGTTCCTTCAAATTGAATGTTTCGTGAACTTGTCGCTGCTCCTTTGTTACGTTTCGGAACCCTAGATCCTGTGAAGTCTGACAGCAAAGAATATAATTTACATTACTATATGAAATAGAGGTATTACAGAAATAGAAAATATACCTACATCACCCTGTCTGAGTCATAATATCCTTAATGTACCGTTAAATAAAATTAAATAAAATGTGTCCCTTACTTTTACTCCTGTTTTCACCGACACATACTGTCTTTCAGCTTCCATTTCGAGACCTTCAAAGCCTCGAGGCGGATTTCAACGAAAATATTCGCTCAATCAACTGGAAACATCTCCACTGATTACGGCTAGGCTTTTAACTAAATGAAATGATATAAAATAACGCTGAGAAAGTAATATAAACGCAATTTCAGTAGATTTGTGTCTCATTTGTTGAAAGCTTTGTATTTACAGGGAATTATTATTGTAAGACTAATAACATTCTTGTGAGGTAATAACGTGAGTTGGTATTGTAATATTAAGAATTTTATAAATATTTTACTTTTATAAATGGAATTGGGGTGAAAATAATTTGAAATACAAATCTACAGGTTTCATAAAAAATCTTCATATCAAACTCACAATCTTAAGACGTAGGTACACTCAGTTACCTATGTTTTCATCTTTCTATGGCAAGAGTACAACCGTCGTACCACAAAAACTTTAAAACGTCTGTTGAACACTTGTCTAAAAACATTGACAGATTATGACGTTGAAATAAGGTCCGTTTTGCAGCCCCACTTTTTTTAGACAGTGTTCAATAGATGTTTATGTTTTTGTAACCTTTAGAAACATTTTAATACATCATCTAAAAATAGTTTTCCTGAACCAAAAACAAGAATAATCACCATTTTCGCTTCAACGGCTTTACTTTCCGTAACAGCCAGTTACAGTAAGTAATTAACTAAAAGGTGAGGTTAATAGGGTGAAAGGGACGTAACTGCCTATTTCTGGTTCACCCGTATCTTAAGGGTCTGTTGACGTTAGAAGCGGAATGAAAGAATAACACTTTTTCTTATAGGTTGATTGGAGTAGGTATACTTACCTATACATTGTACTTTTAAGTAATTGTGTGAGAAAGTAAGGAAAGGTGACGACAAAATTGGGAAAATTGCAGCTATTTTTGCTTAAATTCTATGAGTTAGTTACCTACATGAACATTTTAGACCAAGATACTGAATAGAAAAAATAACCTTTATATCGTTCTAGAAATTGAGACACCAACATCTAGAATATGTTAGGTGGTTCTTAACCTTTTAGTCATGAGGGACTATTTTACCAAAAGTTTGTCTTGCCAGGGACCAACCCCATTGGCTTACCTAAATTACCGGTTAAGAACAACTGTGTTAGACTTATATATGACATCCTGGAATAATGTAGATTTCTCAAAGTAAACTATTTTTAATCGATTCAGTAGCTGAGAAGACTTAAAAATCGCCTTAGTAATAATAGTTTGATTAATGGCTTTCTAAGCTCTTAAAGTCAGTTTTATTACTCCATCTTACACCCTGTCTAAAATAACAATCTTAAGTCTGGTCGTCAAAACAGAGCTAATAGAGGAGAGCCTTAATGAAGCTTGAAATACGGCACTAATTGGAACATTAATATCTCATCATCATTATGTCCTAAAAATACAGAGAAAAGTCTGGAAGCTTTTCTACTTGGATGACGACATAATTTTGGGGTAGAAAGCTGATTGACTGACGAAGCTTCGTTAGATTTTTGTAGTTTGCTTAATAGTATTTACTTTGGGACGATTTTGGATTGGAATCGGGTCCATTTGGAGTAGGTCAATCAAAACTTTTTCATTGATTTTCTTTTGTTTTAAAAAAAATCATATTAATTTGAGATTCCTACTAAAGGTCCGTTCAAACAGACCGGCACGAATTGCATCGGCATGCATTTTTCTTTTCTGACAGACTGGAGCCGATCGGCTGCGCGAGCATTAAAGAGCATACAATCGGAGCCAAACTTCAAGAAAAAATATGCTATCGGAGCCGGTCGGCTCCTCTTACTATTTCACACCGAGCGCCTTCGAGCTTTCTTAATGACAAAAGCAGTGCACATCCAAAAATAAATCTTACTACAAATACTAAGTACTCGATTTTCAACGTGTTAAGAATTTGGTCTTATCTCCGAGCCGGTGTGTCTGAACGGACCTTAAGGCTGTACTTACCTAATTATTACTGCTTTTCCAAACTGTGTGCAAAGAGCGAAATTGATAGTTTTGATCTTTTGAAAGGTAGCCTGACCATTGCAAAAATAATTATCAGATCAAACTAGTTTTTTACCATTCAAAAATCTTAGATTAATTACCCTTCTTGGTCGGGTAAAAAACGCTTAAGATGACATAATTAGAAAACATCTTGGATACCTTGTTTAGCTAGTCTTTATTTTTTTTAAAGTTTGATGTCCGCAAAGGTCATTCACCTATTGTATGTAATAACGTGAATGAGAAACATAATTGTTTCACCAATTAAGTGGTTTACAATAAGTTATCGTGAGTTGTGAAATAAACATAAATGGTTTAAAATCATAAAATATTGTGTAACCTAACGCTTCTTAATTAATTTCTAATGAGTGGAACTGTTTAATGGAATAGTTTTAATTCAATATGATATTAAATAGATGGTAGGTATATTTTTGCACGCTTTTTTTATGATGATTTTTACTATAGGTAATCGATGCACAACTTAGCAATATAGTAAGATTTTACAAATTCGATTAAATTATTAGATTGTGAGTACATAAATATTTGTAATCTTAAGTTATCCAGGACTTGGAAACTGGTTATTTATTACTAAGTTACTTCTACAAATTCTTCTGAATTTCATTGCAGACTAATAGGTAGCAGGTTTTTCAAAAGTTATTTTCGCACGGTTCACAACCTGTAGTAGATACCTGAGTAACCTACATAAGTATTAACTTGTAGGCATTTAAGTAGTAAGGAATAAGGATCTATGGAAAGTTTAATTAGCTTATCTCTTAAGAATGATGAAATATTAGGCAAATACCCCCCAGAAAGGTAATTAAATCAAATTGCCCTATTTCTTTATCTATCGTTAACGAGCTTGTTAAACAAAAACATGTTTGTTGATCTGATTAGTTATTTGTTAATGGTTCTTGTGATTAATATTTTTTATTGTTATTTAGTTACATAATAAATCTATTTTTTAGAGCATTTTTTATGAGTAGTTTCATAAGTATTTACTTAGGCACCTATGTAAGAAACCAACATACATGTATGTATTGTACATACCAAAGAAACGATGGATGGATTGTGTGAAAGTCGACAAGGCTAGAAATTGTGTTACTTGTGAGAAAACACATCCATAGAAAACAATGAAAAAAAAACATTCTGCACCAAGCATAAATAAAATTAGGATAAGGGGATGATGATGATATCCAATAGCATGTACCTATTAAAAATGAAGAAAAAAAAAACAAAATTAAACTAATATATACATACATATATTCTACCTACGTCACCTTTACAAAAAATGCATTCAATTACTAATTATATTATCGATATAGACCTGTCCACGCAAGGTAAAAAACTGAATTACCTTGCTAGATATCAAATTACTCGATAAAAAGTAGGTGCTCGCAATAAAAAGTATGCAAGCATGCGCTTAAACACGTGAGTTGTATAGTACAGCGTATGAACTTGAAAGTTTTTTATTCGTTTTTCTAAAATCACGTGTCAAAACTAGTAAGACTGGGTGGGCAAGTTTTGTTGTTATTTGTTGGTAAGCTGACACACTCAAAAAATCAAAGTCATTTATTCAAATTAGGCTGTAAAATAGCACTTTTCGAACGTCAGAAATTTACAAAAGACAGCCCCCAAAACGCCCAATCTTTACCACTTACTACATGTGTTTTTGTTGGGAAGAAGAAGTGTCGCAACAAACTCCCCAGCACTGTCTGTAGGTTAGAAGAACCTTTTAACAATTATTTATTTGTACACCTGCAGTAGTGTATATTGCAGTACAGATACAATATGAAACCACCACATGCTAGCTAGCACTCACTGGAGAAGTTTGAGCCGAAAGCCAAAATTCTGCACTTAGGTATGCATAATGGATGTAAAACAAAATTCATACTATATAATAGGTACGTCATCTGCCTAGCCTTTTTCCCAATTATGTTAGAGTCAGCTTCTCTTCTAACTAACCAATCGAACCACGATGCCTCATGGTGAGACTGGTTGAGAGACTTTCTGGCTTCTGACCTGCCGTAACGACGCAACGACGTCCCGGATCTAACTTATTTAACGCGCCTTCTAAAACACGATACAGAAAAATAGCGCTGTATTTTGTTTACGACAAAGAAAGGCAGACCACGAAAATGCTGGAGAGCAGTCTGGTTAGCCTGGCTGGAGTCAAGAAGCTACCGATAGAATATTGGAAGTGAGACAGTATAGGCTCAATGATATATTTATGTGAAAGCATCAAAGATAAGGAAACATCATAATTTTAGGCAATTAACGTACCTATGCCGAACATATGCCATTGATTCCCAAAGGAGCGGATAGAAGCGGCCTGCATAAAACATACATATAACTATATAAATCTATGTACTATTGTACCCATACAATAGTCCATGATTTGAGCTAGTAGGTACCTAGTTCATTTTATATTATGTAGTAAGTAACTTTATCCAGCGGTTTATTACGTTCTCACGGTAAACCGCAGAGCTGAGATTTTATTTTGGTTTAGTCTTAACCACCCGGTAGTCTATAGGTATAATAGAGCCTTATCTAATAATTATGACGTCATAATAAATTATGAATGTCGTTTTTTAAAAAAACGATTTTTATATTTTTAGCGACTGCTGAAAAAAGAGGAGTCATACCTAGTCTGACCAATAAGTAAGCATTTTGGAATCCCATGTTGTCTAAAATACATGATGGACCGTCCGATGTCTCATGATGGACCGCTTAAAAAAAGCCTTCAATTGGTTCGAAAATATTAGCAACAAATAAGTAAGCTTGAATAGGTACTCAAAAAATGGCAGTTAAAGAACCTCCAACTTTTACATAGAATTTTAGATTAGTAGCGACATCTATCTGTGTTACGTAGAACTGCCTTACATCCAAGTCCACAGAAACTTATTACCCAAACAAAAGTGCCCTATGTGCACTTTAAGTTAGTTCCGCTATTACACAACAGATGGCGGTTAACGAGAATGTATAAGAAGAGAATAGGTACCAAAAATGATTTTACAACGATGATACGAATAGGTATTTAACCACGTTTTAACAATATGAGAGATAATGTTTTGATTATTTTCATAGGTTTTCTTACAGAAGAAGTGGTTTCGTTGTAAGTTCTTCCATTTTGATTAACCTGTTTTTCAAGGAACTTGAAGTTAAGAAATAAAGTTCTGTAGGTGTAGGTTCTACCATGACGTGATGGCAAGGCGTCTTATTCGTGCGTGCAAACTATTGCTGCGTGGCGAACCATTATAAATAACAACTTCAAAATAAACATTACCTAGTAAGAAATATTACAGAAAAACAAACGATGAAAAACTTTTAATATATTCATCGTGCTTACTTTATTGTAATTGTTACACTATCAAGGTTCTAGTGTGTGCAGACTGCAGATAAACTTGAAAAATTATGCAGGAAGGTTATTTCCTATTTTTTTTTTTCACATAGGAATATTCTGTTCTTTATTTTAGACATTTCAACCCATACGATACACGTAGTCGTACATAACAATGAATTCATTAATTTGGGGGAGATATACTTGTATGTACCTACAATCTATGTTCCGAGATTTCGTTCACGAATTGAGAAAACTTTGGGTTTAGATAAAAATAATGGAGTGTTTACCTTAGTCTATGGAGTTTCATGTCTGTTCTTTCTTCTCCATGAGACCAATTCTTTGGAACCGTGCAACTAGTTTGACGTTTCGAAAGAGCTTTCATAAGCCCATTTTGAAATAAAATGACTTTAACCTTTTCAGTTAACTCAGTTCCTCATCTGTTTTATAAGGTAAGGCAAATTCATATTTAACGAATTCAAACAAAAATCTCGAGAGGAACGGAATACTTGAAACTATTTAAAAAGGTCAAGTCCAACCGTACACTTGCGTGCAGAATAAAGTCAAAAGTTTCAGTCTCCGCAGAGTAATTTAGTTCTCGGTGCAGTCCTTGGCACGTTCACACACTTGATGTGGAAACTGGATTTTCTACGTGGGAAAAGCATTATTGACCCGCTGTTTTCTAGGAGAGAAATAGAAATTGACGTTAGTTAAAGCCATTTTGAAATGGTAAAAAATACCAATACCATTGTAATTGCGAGTGATATTTTGAACATTTTAAAATTGGTCTCAATTCTGCAGGTATTTTATATTTGCGTTGACTGCACCTAAGATATTTTGTAAGTATGGGGAAGGGGGGAGGGAGTGAGGTGCCAATATATTTATTTTCCTGATTTCAGCTGCTAAACAGTTCTACTACGAATTTTGTAGAATATCGGTTAGTCTTTACTAATGATTTTGTTCAAGTAAGACATGAATAGTTTCTTTGATAAAATCACGGTAGAAAAGCCAAGCATAAACTAGGTTACAAACTAAGTTTAATCTAACCTACCCTTACTATAAATATAAATAGGCGTGTGTATTGGAGCGGGAATCGAACACGTGACCCGAGCACTCGCGTTCGACTGTGATTAATTGACACGAAACCCCCGTGGGCTGGTTCAGGCGTTGCTTTGGTGCTGAAACTGAAGGATTCAAATACTGTTAAAACATAGTTTGACAAGGGGGAAAACTATCATCGTCCTGCCCCAACTGCTTACCTCACCTGCCTGAGGCAGTCGCTTCTTGTAAAGCACTGGTACTCAGTTGAATCCGGTTAGACTGAAAGCCGACCCCAACATAGTTGGAAAAAGGCTCAGAGGATGATGACCTGCCTATGGTGCACCCTGCTGAAAAAGTGATGAGGTTTTGAGGAACAACCTTTAAATATATGGTTACTTTAAAAAAAAAAAAACAGTTTAAAGTAAAAAACTTAATTAAAAATTAAAAAAAAAAAAACTTTCAAAGTCATTCAAACATTTATTTGCGTTTGTGACGAAAAGGAAAATAAGACCACCTAATTCAATTCATTATTAAACGGTTTTATTTAGCTTACCCTGTTTGTTTTATTATTTATTCTTTCTTGGGTCAAATTTAGTAATTCAAATTTAAGTACCTTGCTGTTGTCAGATTGATCTGAAATTTGGTACACACCTTTAATTCCGATGACAATACAATATACTAATATCAATAACATTGTAAATCCAAGATGGCCGCCGGTACAAAATGGCGGATTACATATTTTTTCCACAACCCCCTCAATATGGGTATCAAATGAAAGGGCAACTCAAGTAGAATACTGTCAGCAACCCCAGCGGGGCCCAACAGGGCCAAGGCCTGCCTGAGCTGCGGGATTGTCCTGGTACATAAAAGGCCTACGACGAAACACAACGGTTTTTAGTCAGTAAGAGTCTGGCACTCCCTCACCGCTGCTGACCCAAATGTAGAATGAGGAATATTCAGTAGGCATTTTCATTAAATACTAAAAACTAGAAAATAAAAAATCGGTAAAAAAACTTTTAAGTTAAACGGTTTTATCTTATGTGCACTGAAAACTAGAAAAAAAAAAAAAAAAACTGTTACTTACCTATAAACGTACATAGGTGGTCCCGGTCATATTAGACTAAAATAAAAACGTGGGGGCCCTCTGAAATCCTACCTATGGCAAAGCATATCTTTATACTTTGGTAGATCGTGAGCTCGGCGTTCGCTGGTGAAGCCGCTCCGGCTGATTATTGATTGTCAAAATCTCCAGTTACGATTATAGTAAGTAGAAATCCACACCTATTATACCTCTAGAAGAAGGTATTACAGCAATAGTTACATAGGTAATGGGCCCCACGTTTTTATTTTAGTCTAATATGACCGGGACCACCTATGTACGTTTATAGGTAAGTAACAGTTTTTTTTTTTTTTCTAGTTTTCAGTGCACATAAGATAAAACCGTTTAACTTAAAAGTTTTTTTACCGATTTTTTTAATATTTAATTCATTAATTATTTTGTGTCTATGTTTAGCACTTGTACCCTCGTTTATTTCTATGGCATCTGATCTCTGAGTTCATAATTGTTAATTAGGTAGGCACCTAATTTTATTACTATTTAACGTAGGATTCGCAGATAGAAAATGTAATTTTGTTTCCTGCTCGTAAATTCAATTATACATTTATTTAAATTACTTACTTCTATTCATAAATACATACTTCTATGTATGTATAGGTTGGTACATAGCCAAATGTTATATAGATAGGTACAGATAGGTATAGATAGGTACAGATATTAGATAACATATCTGTATATATCTGTATATATCCTTACTTACCTATAAAAACATCAATTATTATCTATATTTAAAGCCTCATAAAAAATTAAGTATTATTTACTATGCTGAAAATACCATACAAAATAATCCTTTTTTCAATTTCCCATTCCCATTGTACCGGGACAAAAGCCTTCTGTCATGAAAACTGCAACTTGTAAAGCACAATACGTCCTGCCGTCGTTTCAGAATCTTAGAGAATGAAACCAACTGGACACGCCATTGCACTTCCTCTTACGCACACGTATGCGCCAATTGATCATGAGCATGCGTACCTAACGATTTAGCCGAAAATGCATGGGGTTGGCTATCACTATTTGCACATTGGCCAATATAGAAAACTAGCTTCCGCCCGCGGTTTCAGCCGCGTCACGCGATAACTATTTTCTTTAGCCGAATGGTAACAAAAACTTACTAAACTATCCTAAGTCTTTCTCCCGGGTCTAAGCTACCTCCCCTCAAATTTTCAGCGTAGACAGTTCAGCCCGTCTCAAGTAGTGTACCTAAGACGACGATCTTTTATGTATCAACTCCTCTGTCACAAATTGATTTGTGCTCATAGCGGTTCCAGTTGCTCGAATGCTCTAAGTCAACATTAACAATTGATCGGTGCCCACCGAGTGCCACCGGCCGTTCCCATTGGGAAAGTCCAGAATGCAGGCTTAATTATTTAAAATGGCGGTTCGTGGAACTGCATTTTATTGGAGCAAAAACCTCTTTTGCACTTTAATGGGATATTACTTTTTGATGACGTCACTGTTTTGTTTTGTGACTTTTGTTGTTATTATATTGTTTTTTTTTTTATTAGAAAATACTGTAGATAGGTAGATATTGCTGGCAGCCGACCCCAACATAGTTGGGAAAAAGGCTCAGAGGATGATGAGGTAGGTATTGTTCCAAACGGCGTATTTTTTTGGAAAAATATTTAAAAGATGGAAGCTACTTTGAACGATTTACTTTAGGAACAACTTGTGTACTTACATAGATTAGCTTAGAATGCATCTCAATAAATTCTTGACTTTTTAAACAAGGAGCATAATTCATAAAGACAGTTGATGTCGAAGTAATAATTCAATGCGCTATCATTTATCACACATAGAACAAAATGACGATCACCTTTCTATTCTGCGTGATTAACACTAACTTAGAAATCAACAATACTCACCATTAACATAACTAAACAAAAATTAAGCCTTTAATATTCCACCCGCGACGCCCAAACAATTCGAGAAGGATGAAAGAAGAAAATATTTCTAATATAACACCCGCCGGAATATCGGACGAATATTAATTTTATAAGGGACCGCATTTCGGAAGGCTTCCACGCGAATACGTAATGTGATTCGCTTGGAGGTACGTTTCTGCTGATTTCAAGGTAAAAGGAAAAGGGGAATATTGTGATCTGGGATAGTTTGTCGCCTTTTGTTGAGGTTTTACGATAAGGATTGTGTTAATAACATTTTAAAATCTAAGTCACCATCTGTTCTCCAGCGGGGCCCAGCAGGACCAAGGCCTGCTGGGGCTGCGGTATTGTTCGAATGAGTAACCGCGGCCCTGGTACATAAAAGGCCTACGAAGGAACATGATGGGTTTTAGTCAGTAAGAGTCTGACACTCCTTCACCGCTGCTTTAATAAGTAACATAAAATAAATCCTTCCTGAAAATGAGCAACTATAGCCAGAATTCTGTATATAAAATGTTCCTTATAATATATTACCGTCGAAATGGTAGCCTACAACATAGCTCCTGTTTTTGAGCCAAAACAATAGCTCTGCAATAAATTGAGGATGCGTGCCAAATAAGTTCTGGAAAAATCTAGAACAGGCTAGACTTGCTGATTTTATGTCTGTTGTTTATTTGACTTAGCTCTGATTTCATTTATCGGGACAAGACTAGGTATTAGCATTAAATATGGGGGTATATTATACATCGTCTTCACCAAAGCCTGAAAACGTCCAACAAACCCCCAAGCTGGGATTCGCTCATACTCAACTCGCCTAAATACATTGTGATGCGCTTTAACGGCTGAAGGGGTTTTGATGAAACTCGACAGTTTTGTAGCTTATACACATCAGACTAACATATATTATATAGTTCCCTCGGATCTGTGTGGAACCACAGGCATAAGCTAGCTCAGATAAATTACTTAAAACTTTGATAATAAGTTGTACCTACTATATATCCATTACTAGTACAGTAGTACAGTCCTGACCTTTTGACCCTTTATTTATCGAAGACTTTTGCTTTTAATTTCTAACGCGTGTCTGCTCGATATTAAATATTTTTTTTTTACCTATTACATGTACATTAAGAAATTAGTAATATGATCCCTTAGAAGGAGCAATTTGGAAGCGCTCAACTGCAACTGTCAACACGTGCAGCGACTGCATCAAATTGGCTTCAGCTGCACTTCTGGTTCATATAAAATAGTATTTTAGCAGTAGCAGCAAATGCAGTCACCTTCAGCTACCGATTGATTACATACAGTCATGCATAGTTTATGTCATGTGAACAGGAAAACCAGAAAGAAGTTGTTTACAAAAAAAAAGCTGATAAAACGGAACGCGATTATATTTATTTCGAATACACTTAATAGATAACGGAGGGGAGTCCTAATATAAGAACAACAGAAGCTGTGAGACACCATATCAAAGTAATACAATGACTAGATCAGTCGTACTATTGTGTGTCACAGCATCGCTGTTCTCTAGTGTGCTGTGCTCATGGGAGTATCACTCCTACCTTGAAGCATTAACTGACGATAATACCCGGTGTTTGGGAGAGTGTCTTCTGGGGCAGTGTGTCTACTATTGGAGTACAAATATTAAACCATGTCATCCTACGAAAAATGAAACGAAGTTCTACACGTCCTATGACAATAATCCATGCCAGAGCAACTGCGACAAGTTCCAAAAAGGATATGAATGGTGCGTTACGGGTGAAAATCAATGGGACTACTGCAGTCGTGCTGTCGCTCTCAAAGGCCGTCTCAGACACACCACGCATAATGACTACTTGACATGCTCTGACGAGTGTGGAAAGCACGACTATCCAAACTACGATAATTGGTGTCACACGATCAAGAAGTATCAGTATTGTGATGTGGACGACAAAATCTTCGTGCCTGAATATCCAACCTATGATGGAACTACATGTGCATCTCCATGCATGTTCTACGACAGTGAGACTGAGACCTACTGCTATGACAACTATGGCTCCTGGAGGCGATGCTACCTCAACCCACAGTACGAGCACGTGCTGCACTCACTCACGCGCAAACTACGGAGCAATTGCATTAAAAAGTTTGGTAACTACACCAGCAAAGGATATAGAGTGTGTAAAAGCTTGTCAAGACCGAAACGCTACGATTCTTCATTCCACGAATGCGATTTGGACGTGAGTGCTATTGCGGAACGACACAGAGCTGAGAACCCATCCGATCAAGTGCGTGTTATAGACCCACATGAACCTATAACCCGCGATGCGGACCCCATCTTATCGTACACCATGATGCCGAGGCGAGTGCGGTTTGGGGATCGCAACAACGTGGCAAATGTCGACCTGCCACTAGTATTAGAGGCGCAACTGACACGCTACACCCTGTTACCAGTCGGCGCTGATAGAGAACTATTTACTACCTACGTGAGCAACCACTACAATCGCATGAACCCTAACCGAAGATTTACCACTGTCAACAATAACTACGATGAACGAGGTCACATATTGGCGTCTAGACTAGGTGGACCTATGGAGGCCTTCAATATCTTCCCGCAAACGTGGCGTTTGAACCACGGCAGTGGTTCTTCGTGGTTTGAAATGGAGCAACACATGGCAAACTTTCTGCGGAACCGCGACGACAGGTACATCGAATTTCTGGCGGTGCTCGGCTACCTGCGAGACAATAATGGCCGTCTGATCCCTCGACCTGATCACATCGGAATCCGACTGAGATTCCATCAGAACAATATTTTGGTGAACCGTTACGGTAACAGACTCAACTCTTTTGAGGACAATGAAACTGAAGACATGTTCTTTTCTAATGATCCAGATGATGATTGTGTTGTGATGGTGGCCAATGGAGTGCTATAAAATATGTAACAACTTTTTATGAAATAATAAATACGCATAAGTCTCTACTTTTGTTGTATGATTATTATTCTACGAAGGTGGTTTAATGACGGTGTTTTTGACACTGATTTCTTAGTAATAATGATAATGCCCCGCAGGGCATCTGAGGCGGATGACGGGGAGTAGCGACCCCGCGGGGCTATATATCCGAGTGCTCCAGGGAGAGTATACTGTCCCCCACCTCCGGCTTGCCGGAGTGAAGCATGACGGGGGATAGGTCTCCCGCCTCTTGGCTTGCCTTCATCGGCCGGTCAGAGTGGAGTCGCTAGAGCAAGGTTAGTCCTGCTCGGAGGGTAGGTGCCTCGTGGTAAGTGGCGAGTGGGCCGGTGATGCTGGACCCACAGGGAGCGCGTGATCTGCGTTTAAAGTCCGCCGAGGTATCCTCACCCTTCTCAGCCGCTCATGTCCCTGTTGCCCTCTTGTTGCTTTTCAGTGACTGATTCCCGGGGGCCCAGTAAGTGAGTTGGCGAGTCTCCACCTGCCATTTTAACATGTATTTAATACATTGTCATCGGCAGGTGCCATAGTTCCCGTAGTTTCCCCATTCCTAGTCCATTAGCATCCCATCACAATAGCCTAAGTAGTTTTCATCCATAGTTAGCAATAGTTTAGCACAGAACCGGGGATTGTCCTTGGGTACATTTCTATAGTGTATACAGGGATAATCGTCGGTTTTGTGTTACCATTTCATTAAAGTTGTCTCAAAAGGGCTTCAGCGTGTTGGCTTCGGCCCCACGTTAGCCTTCCAAAAATCCGGGACTCTGTAGTCCCGTGGTCGGTTAGAGACATACAAATGATAATGGTAAGTTTACGTGTTATCTTGCACCCTTTAGAAGTCTTATTTTTTTTATTCAGTTGAAAACTGCTAATCTTCTACCTACTCATATTATCAAGCTTTTCAAATATAAGATTTTCTTTAAAGCTGTGAAAAGACAAACTACAGATATATACACCTATTTTTGAATTAAGTTTGTTACTGAAATAGGTTAATACAATTTCACAGAATGCATACAATTTTAAATTTCCGTAGCCACTGAACTGTAATTAACTTATATGAATAAATTCATTCCAATAATATATTTTCCATTCCTGACCACATTGCAATTCACGGTGAACAAACATTTAAATGTATGTAAATAAAGTAAATGCTCACAGGAGAATTAAAAATGATGAAGAAGCATGAATGTGTCATGCAATTATTATATTACTAGCTTCCGTACGCGGCTTCGCCCACGTGGTATGTTGATAAAAAATGGCCTATATGTTATTCTAGGGTATCACTTATCTCCATACAAAATTTCAACCAAATCGTTCCAGCCGTTTTTGCGTGAAAGAATAACAAACATACATCCATACATTCTCACATTTATAATAGCCAGTTTAGACTATATTGCGACAATAAGCTACCTTCTTTAATTTCAGTACTTGTTTCAATAAATGTTCTGCACCTGTGTCTTAGCGATAACGTGTACAGTCTACAGTACAACATGTTACTATGACGTTAACGTGCAATATATTGCTACAAGTGGCTTTAAACACGGCACACACCTGATTCACAACATAAACACAGGTGCAACAAATATCCATTAGTATCTCGAGAGTAAACCTACTCAAATCTTGTAGACACATGTTTAGCTAGTAAGTTATAGCGCCACATTTTTTCAGCAAAAATAATTTAAAAACTACTGTAACAGTTGCTTTCAGATACTTAAGTCAGTTTACATAAAACCTCTATGCTGAAAATACCATCAAAGTCGATTAAGACAAACGTGCCAACTGTCTACATAGCCTCGAGATGTGTGACAATTTCTAGCAATTTTTATTCATTTCTTTCAAGTCAGCCAAGATAAGCAATAAACCGCAATGGCTTATCCAATTAAATCTAACTAGCTCATATTTCACTACCCCTTTCAATCTTTAATGTTGTGTTTACCTCTTTTAAAGGAACATCTTAATAACTGTCAATGAATTCGTCAATGCAAAATAAACTGTATATCTCAAACTTTAAAGTCTAATTTTAATTGCGGTGGGAGAACTTGATAGCCTGCCAAAAGCAAGCAATCAATAAGTTTATTTGGCTACGGAGGCACTTTAGGAAGCTAGAAGGAGGTCCCGGTTATTTTAAAGGAAATGCGGAGATAGTCTTCATCTTACTATGCATTTTTTAAAAATTTTCTGCAGTATAAGCTATGCACCGCGAACCACCGTGGTATGTTATGAGTTAATGGTAGGTCCACACGATACCAACTTCACACAGACTTTCACAGAATTATGTCTGACCCAATGATACTGCACAAACATCTTGTCATCATATTTACACTAAGACTTTAGATTTTTGCTCAAACTTTAAGTTCGTACAGATATTTATACAAACTTCAATTCTGTATCGTGTGGACCTATCATAAGTTGTTATTCTGTTCAGAACACCTTAAACGAAAATAGTACTACAGCCAAAGAACGGTCCATAGCTGGGCAAAGTTCTCCCCCAAGTTAGGGAGATTTGCCCATACTCACCACGTAGGGCGTGCTGATTGTGTTTTAATCTAAGCCCTACGTATCTGATAATTACCTACTCACAAGTCTTAAAACACCAGTAATTCCATGAGGATAAGCTTATACTGTGTCATCAGCTAAATATCTGACATTACACATAGTCGGGGTACTATCACGAACGCAAACCACTGACAAAAGCATTAGAACCCGGAACATTGGATAAACTTTTGGGCATTAAAATATTATTATGTAAGTAAATAAGTAGGCCATGAAATAATGCACATAAGTGATAGGTTAATTACTCGATTAAATAATGTTGCCCCTTTTTTTTTGTTCACATCACGAAAAAGACAATCAAATGGATACAAAATGTCATAAAAAATGACCAAACAATTGGATTTAATCTGACTTATAGTGATATACAACGAACCTAAAAAACCCAAACTTTTGGATGTCGTCTCCTGAACAAAGTCTTTCGTGAGTTCTTTATTGTTTTTGACAGACTTTGATACTATGAATGATGGTCTTTCAACATTGTTCTAGTTGAAGTAAAGTTCTACATAAACTTGTCAGCTTCTATAAAATAAACCTAATCCAATTTTCTATGATTGAAGAGCTGACGTACTAAAAGTATAATAATGTATGCTAAGAGAGGTATAAAAAGAGGTTTTTTTTTTATTTTGTTTGTACCCGAAAGACACTGAGACTTATAATTATTTCACGGTTGGGAATCTACAGTCTTCCCGCGTAATAGAGGCTATATAACCCGGTACGACCAGTAGTTCCTACAGGACGCAGGTTAAACCGCTCGAAAACTGCTAGTTTATTATAAAGTTGTCCATAATGTAAATGCAAGTCGTTACGGTTCGCCAAAGTTTGTTCAAGGCTTATCGCGTATCCCACTGAGAATTTGTTTAAAGCATTAATTTCCAATCATGTAAAATAGGTACATAATGTTATTATTGTTTGGCTAAAATGATTCATCAGAATGATTCAAGCACAAGTCATAACGCCCCTTCCAGGGAATTACTAAGGCTCTTCGCACACGATGTCGTAGCGTAACCGTATCGTACCCATATCGTTACCACTGATATTTGCAGTGTTGGACAAACCAATCGTCGCGTATACGTATCGTTTTGATCAGAAATAATAACCGGATAAAACTTATAGACGTACGTAGTTGAAATTCATTTACATTCAGGTGTATGTTTAAAGAAGATAACGTATTAAGCTCGTGTTTTACGCTAGTTAGCTATGACCAATACAGTATCAATAAACTTTGACTAGTTTGACACGGTTTCTTTTGCGGAATTGTACGATTATGTACATGCTCGTATTACTATCGTTATATGCGCGACCTCGATAGCGTAATGGTCACCATGCCGAACTACCGAACCTGAGGTCCCGGGTTCGATTCACGGTTCGATCGACATTTGTGAGATGAGCATGCTTATTGGCCGTGGTCTGGGTGTTATAATATGCATTTATAAATGTTTATATGTAGCTATATGTAATTTATCATTGTGTTAGCATGCATAAGACAAGTTAATTAATAACTTAGCACGGGGCTAACCGACCGTGTATAAAAAGGTGGACCGAAAAATAAAAAAATAACATACGCTTACATTAGGTACCGTATGCAGAGTGCCTTAATCAAACATGCTTGACCGTTGACTTAGGGAAAAAAAAGACAGCAAAATATAAAAATGCTCTCAACAGATAACCACGACACTTCGTATCTATCCACCATTCGTTCGTCATCAAAGTAGTAGTAATAATGTTCGTGAAGATCGCTGTATGCCTCGCTCTAGTCGCGTGCATCGAAAGCCTGACACTACAACACAATGAAGTGCCAATGTCTGCAAAAGGGAATAATAAGGACGACAAACACCCAGTACTTACAACAGAGATTGACGAGAGAGAGAATTTTGTGACGACTTCAGAGAAGCCTTTAATAAGAGTGCCGAAGAAATTTGAAGAATCAACGACAGAATTTATTCCGAGAATACAGTCCGGCTACTTATTGACAGTCCCCAAATGTCCTCCTGGATACATAAGAGTAAGAGCATTCTGCTTTGTTGATGATGATTATCCTGAATTTAGATCCGATTTTTCTATCACTAGATAACTTTTTATCTGAAGAATATGTTTGACAGACAGGTTTTGTGTAGAAAATATGTCATACCGCTATATTTATCCCTCAAATAAGAAGAAGTTAGCTACAGATGAAAGATCGCCACTTAGAATATTAAATAAACATTACTCACAACTGATAACAACGTTATTCCGTATCTAGCTGCCGTACGATCATTACATGTGTAGCAGTAATACCTACTAATGGCCTTGAAGATTGCTGTGTGGCTGGCTTTAGTCGCGTGCATCAACTGCCTAACACAACACCATGCAGTGCCAAAATCTCCTCACAGGATTATCCTGCAGACCATAGCGAAAAATAAGGGCGACAAATACCCAGTGTTTTCAACAAAGATGGACAAGAGAGAAAATTTTGTGATGACTCAAGGAAAGCCTTTGATTAGAGTGTCGAGGAAAGTTGGAGAATCATCGACAGAATATATTCCAAAAATAGATTCCAGGAGCTTCATAACTGACCCCAAGTGTCCTAGTGGCTATATTAGAGTGGGAGGTTTCTGCTTTTTTGATGATTATTATGAATATTAAATGTAAGCGTTTCTACAATATTATGTGAAGTAAAACTTGTCAGTGTTTATTAAAAGTGTTTTTTTTAAGACTGCTTTTTATTTTAATGTTGTCCTCATCATCATCTTCTCAGCCAATTGCATTCCCCTGCTAGGTAGGTAGGTAGGTTCCCGGTCATCGGCACCCTCAAGTTTTGCCAAATGAAACCATAGGGCATAGTTGTATATTGACAAAGATGCGACATAGGAAATATTGTTGCAGTAGACGTTCATTTTACGTTTCCTTTGTTAGTTTAGTTATCATTTGTTTATACAACAACTTTTGACCTCAGACTGGCAATTTGATAAATATAATCACCACTTTTTCAAAAATAACATGTATTTAATCAATGAGTTAGATGATACACATTAGAATTTACGTTGTTTTTTTCCTCCTATTAATTATCTTCCAAAATGTTTTATGGCAGAACAGATTACCAATACCTAAAATACTTGGGAATAGTTTTTCTTTTTAAGTTCTCAAGCCATTCATTAGCCACTGATACTATTACTAAATGAAAATGCTCTAATCTCGTTCTACTGTTTCTTATATTTAAAAATATAAGATTTTTTTTGTTGCTCATAAACACTTACAAATACATATTATTGCTTTTGCTTCCAGAATATTTCTCTTTGAATTGGAATAGGTTTGTATGGATTTATGAAATGGCTTAGGATGAATTCGAATAATGACGTAATAAAAATGGTCACGTAAGAGTCACAGACAGAGTGACAAACACTTTATTTTGTACCAATATTTAAATGCACCCCATTGGCTACCATATATGACTATGACAATCTTCATCTGGATCATTAGAAAAGAACATGTTTTCAGTTTCGTTGTCCTCAAATGAGTTGAGTTGGTTACCGTGACGGTCCACCAAAATATTGTTCTCATAAAACCTCAGACGGATTCCGATGTAATCAGGGCGAGTTATCAGACGGTTGTTATTGTCTTGCTGATAGCCGAGTACTGCCAGGAATTCGATGTACCTGTCATTATGGTTCCGCAGAAAGTCTGCCATATGTTGCTCCTTTTGGTGCCATGCTGAATCATCATCTTTATTCAAACGCCAAGTTAGTGGGAATATGTTGTAGATCTCCGTGGGTCCTCCCAATACGGACCCCAGTAGGTAACCTACCTCATCATAGTTATTGTTGATATTGTTAACATTGCGCAAACTTCGATCGGGGCTCATGTGAAGGTAGTGATTGTTGAGGTAGCTATGAAATTCTTCTCTCTTGGAGCCTTCAGGTAACAGGGTGTATTGTGTTAATCGCGCCTCTAATACTAGTGGCAGGTCGACATTTGCCACGTTGTTGCGATCCCCAAACGACACTCGCCTTGGCATCATGGTGTACGATAAGATGGGGTTGGTATCGCGAGTTATAGGTTCATGTGGGTCTATAACACGCACTATATCCGATGGATTGTCAGCTCTGTGTCGTTCCGCAATAGTACTCACATCCAAATCGCAAGAAACCTCGCGTTTGGCTCTTGACAGGTGACCAGAACACATTTCATATCCATTGCTAGTGTAGGTGCCAAACTTATTGATGCAAGTACTTCGTAACTGGCTTGTGAGTGTGTGCAGTACAGGCTCGTAGTGTGGATTGAGGTAGCATCGCGTCCACAAGCCTTTGTTGTCATAACAGAAGGTCGCGGTCTTACTTAGGTAGAACATGCACGGGGTTACACAAGTATTTCCACTTTGGGTTGGATATTCCGGTACGAAGATTTTCTCGTTCTTTTCTCGATCATTACAATACTTCCAGACACTGATTGTGTGACACCAATCATCGTATGTTTCAAAGCCGTGCTTTCCACACTCATCAGAGCATGTCAAGAAGTCATCACGCGTGGTGTATCTGAGACGGCCTTTGAGAGCTACAGCACGACTGCAGAATTCCCATTTAACTTGATCTTCATCAGTGATGCACCATTCAAACCCAATTCCGAACTTGTCGCAGTTGCTTCGGCATGCGTGATTGTCTAAGGACGTGTAGACCTTCGTTTTGTTACTCGTCGGGTGGCATGGTTTAGTCCTTACCTCCCCTTGAACACAATTTATGGCGCAATAGGAGACACACTGTCCCTGTTGACACTCCCCTACACACCGCTTATTATCGTCAGTTAATGCTTCGTGATAGGAGTGATAATCCGACGAGCACAGTACACCAGAAAATAGCGATGCTGTGACACACAACAGTACGACTGATCTAGTCATTGTATTACTTTGATATGGTGTCTCACAGCTTCTGTTGTTTTTATATTAACCACTCCCCTCCATTATCTACATCTATATACAAATATTAAAAGTCATTTTTGTACATTGAAAATATAATCAAAATGGGTTCTCCATTTGTAACATTTTCGGGATTTTCCTCTGTTTGTTTGTGCACGCAAGACGTAAACTCTTGTGTATTGTTAGTAAAAGTTTACCAGAATCCGTTCATGTAAAATACAGACACACTTCCTTTTCTAATATATGTAGGTAATAGGTAACTGTGATTTCGTCCTCTCTTTGCATAGATCCAAATTTTACGCGTCCGAAGTCGCGGGCAGAAGCTAGTTTGTTTATACAAGAACTTTTGACCTCAGAATGTGCATTATTGATAAATCCTTATTATCGCCAAAAAAAAAACGAAATGTATTTTTTAATGAGTTGTAGAATTTATGTAAGGGTTTCCTCCTATTATCTTCCTAAATGGTTTTGCAGAAGAATAGGTTTAACCCAGGGTTTTACCAAAATGCAGAAAAGACTTAGGGATAGTTTTCTTTTAAACTTCCAAAGCCACTAGTAGCCACTGTTACTTTGACTTCGTTAAAATTAATGTTTCACAAACCTCCGCATACTGCAAGCCTATACTCGGCCGATAGTTTGGTCTGGCTGATGAATCAGTATGGAGATAAATGGTAGTGCGAACATTACAACGATTAGGTATCCAGCCAGTATCAAGCCGATTGCAAAGTTTTATGAAATTCTTAATTACCTTCAAAATAAAATGGCAACCAACCATCGTGCTAAACATAGGCCGATAATTAAGTCCGAGGGGCTCTATAATAATATAACATAGAGGAAATATTTGTTTGTATCCTCAAAGCTTCAAAACTACTCAACCGATTTGAAAAAAATATTTTGCTTTGGAAACCTACACTCTTCCCGGGTAACATAGGCTATATTTTATCAAGGTAGGGATTTATCAGTAGTTGCCTCGGGACTCGGGTAAAACCGTGGAAAAACAGGTAGTACCTACTAAAATAAAATAGTTATGACCTCGATATAAACCTCACACCTGACAACTGGAAAGTTTGATAACCTCACCAACCATTTTCCAGGAAATATGCCAGTTGCTTTATAATGCATCAGAACATTACACAACGAGTTTTCAGAAACGTTGAACTACAAAACCGGTATCGATACTTTATTATATAAAAGTTTTGATCGAAAATCGAGTACCTATCGATACTTTGAAGTTTATTTAAAGCATTCGTGAGTTTGACAGTTGATAAGTTTGCAACTCCTTAACTTTAGCGAGCTGAATATTTGTTTATATGTAGACTAGCTTTATTCAGCGGTCTCACCTGCTCGAAGGACCTATTTTTGTTATTCTGATTATAAGCTAAGTCACTGCCATTTTTCGTCAAAATCCATTTGATACTTTTTGCGTGAAAAAGGAACAACGTCTATTCACCAACTTTCCCGTTTAGGTATTATATTACCATCCTGTTGATTTTTTGGATTCTGTTGAAGTTATGGAAACTCATATTTCAAACTAAGGTTCGTCTATCTAAGATGAACTAGTGTTTTTGACTACAATTATACTTTCAAAGCTACTAACAAACCATTGGGTAGGTATACAAATTTTCGCCTGTTTCAAAATAGTAATAGTAAAGTTACTGATTTAGTTAGTTCAAAATAACTCTATTAGTAAAGTTTTAAGTAAGCTTAGCTTTGCATAGCCGTAGTGCCACAGTTGACTAAAATGTATTATTTACCACAAAACGTTGGGGTCTGTCTGTCTGTCTCTACCGCGCATGTGCAGAATATTTATAGGGATGGGACACGGACCGGTTGTGGGAAAACTTTGAAGCGGTAATTTTCCGTAAAGTAATCTGGTAAATATTTTTAATGTGATTGTACTAACTATGTATATGGAGATTTATTTCGGATGTGATGTTTTATTTGATGAAATAAAATATAGGAGAACAAAAAAACTGTTTTTGTGTGTTAATAGATTAGATTAGGTAACTTTAAGAAAATGCACTTCTCATTACAATAATCCCCCACCATGAAGTATTAACGCTCTTACTCATTTATTTATATGGCGGATAACTTATTTGAAGATAAGATGCAAAAGAAGTATATTTTTATTTTGCAGTTAAACTCTAGCCAAGTATTTGTGTAAAACATTTAAATAAAATAAAACATCATCATGATTATTGGCATTAAAATTACTAGAAGCCAAAATTACCACCAGTAATGTACCGCTAGTTTACCACACATTTTACCGGGCGACGACTCAAGCCCAGCCCTAGTAGCGTCATGCAGGGTAGTTCGCGGCCGTACGGTAGAGGCCGCGCCCGCTTCCACGTTCCCCCTTAAAATATTCCGCATTGCACACACCATAGGTCATCAAAATTGAACCTAAAATGCAATCACTAAAAAAATTCAAGTGACGCGTCCTTGACCAGTGTTTCGGGCAAAAGTGCGAGCGATTTTGACACATGTGGCAGAGGGGAATACGATTCAATACCGCTTGGCACAAGCCTGGATAGCTCAGTGAAAAACAGCCCTTTGTGCGCCGGAATGACACGGTGAGTACCTGTGTCTAATTTTAATACGCTCCAGGTATATTATGTGGGTTAAAATGAAGCTTTTTGTGGTGGTATATGCGGCGTTTTTCAGCTATTAACATTTCTTTCTTCTGTCGTCTATTTTTGGATGGTGGAGGTTATTTTCAACTTCTTTGGATAGCTCATAAGTTTGTACTCGAATTGAGTTACTATTTTTAGTTTTTATAACGCAATATTTTTTGTATTTATTTACCGGCTACTGGAAAGTCTTTCTTCCTTTCTGTTTTCATATTATTATTACTCTATTGTATTAGAACCTGTATAGATTTTTCCTTACACTCATAAAAGTACCTGTCTATGTCAACGAACTTTTGTTACTCCAAAACAAATCTGAATATTGCATTATACCTACAATAATTTAAAATATTACACACCTACATTAAACGAAGTAAAACTAAATACCTGAACTGCAGTACTAACCAGATTTTTTAAATTGACCTGTACTGGGATTCTATAAAACTCGATCAACAACTCGCATTTCACTTCGATTCGTAATGTCATTTCATACTTTAGGGGAGGTAGGGGAGGGATGGGCACTTTTTCACAATTTATTGCATAAAAAATCAGATTTTACAGATCATTATCAACTTTTATTGCCATTTCTTATATTCGGCTAGATATAATGAAAGAGCTTTCCTAAAAATTACAATCAGTTTCAACATTACGAGATATTTAAACGGTTTTATTTAGCTCACCCCGTTTGTTTTATTATTTATTCTTGGATCAAATTTAGTAATTCAAATTTCACCCTCTTCCTGTCAACCGATTGGTCTGAAATTTTGTATACACCTTTAATTAAATCCAATATGGCCGCCGGCACAAAATGGCACAGCCCCCTCAATATGGGTATCAAATGAAAGGGCTACACAAGTAGAATACTGTCAGCAACCCCAGCGGGGCGCAACAGGGCCAAGGCCTGCCTGCACGTCGATTCTATAAAATTCGAACAACAACTCGCATTTCACTTCGCTATTCACTCTCACTTCGCATTCGATTCAGAACGACCTTGATTTTGCATTCTGTAAACATCACCTAATCACTTGCGAAGTGAAGTGAGCTCGACATCGACCAATGCTGTGCTAGTGACTTCCCCACTCGACAAAATGTCAACCGAGATTAATCAGTTTTTAATTTTATCAGTTTTGACACAGAATTTTAGCTAAATATGATGTTTTAGTTATAATTTGTTATTGTAAGGAATTTGAGGCAGCTTTTAAGTATAAAATAAACAGAAATCTCTAAATTAATAATAATTAAAATCAATAATTAATAATAGAAAATACACATACCTTTCATTAGTTTTCTCTTTATAACGATCCGAAACCGCAACAAAATATTTAAGTACTTTTACGAGTGTTTGTTCTTGACAACTCACAGAAATGACAGATAGTCTATGGATGAACACCGTTACCAGTCGGTAACGTAAACTACCCAATTAAAAAAAAACAAAACTATGATCAGAAATCAGAATAAAAGGACCCCCCTTTTATTCTGATTTGATCATGTCTCCCAACTGCCCATCTCTCCCCTACCTCCCCTATAGATAGACAGATTTTGACAAATCTGTCAAAATCTCGACTTTGATTTAGTTCAACTTGTCAACACGCTCGATAGTGAAGCGCTAGTGTAGTTTGACAATGTCAATCACGAAACTTTAAGGTAGAATTCCGTGGGTCGCGATTGTCGCAGCCGCGCGCGACAAAAGTCAACCTATGAAAATGTATGGCACCGCTGCCGAGGGCTGCGACAGTCGCGCGCGGACGACGAATTTCGTGAGCCGCTCGCGGCCGTACGCTTCTCAACATGGTCTAGCGCTTAATAACATCTATAGAATTTTAGTAAAACCAGAATTAAATTTTTGACAATGCCGCGAGCAGCTTACGAAATTCGTCGGCCGCGCGCGACTGTCACGGGCCTCGACAACGGTGCCATACATTTTCAAAGGTTGACTATTGTCGCGTCCACGGAATTCTACCTTTAGATCGAAGTCGAAGTGAGAGTGATGTCGAAGTGAGTTGTGATATTTTATAGAATCGACATGCTGTCTTCCTTGCTGTGATCTGCCAAAATAATTAACGAGTATTCAATACACTTTAATGGGGACCGTAAAAAAGGAAAATAAAACACCAAACAATAACTCCCAAGCGGCGACATCCCCATGCAGCCGTTGAAAACATACAGGAGTTTCAAATTTTGTGCGTGTACGCTGCGGTTTTATTTTCGGGTAGTCAGAAGCCAGTAAGTCTGACACCAGTCTAACCAAGGGGTATTGGGTTGCCCGGGTAACTGGGTTGAGGAGGTCAGATAGGCAGTCGCTTCTTGTAAAGCACTGGTACTCAGCTGAATCCGGTTAGACTGGAAGCCGACCCCAACATAGTTGGGAAAAAGACTAGGAGGATGATGTTTCGTTACGATTTGTGGCTGTATAATCGTTGGAGAGGTTGCCAATTTTTATATTTCGTATCTGCAGTCTGGAACAAAGGTTTAAAGAAGCTTCTTTCGCACTTGAACAGAACTTATATTTTTTTAATTATGTTTGAAGTATGTTATGGTGGGCTAGTGGGTAATGTACGAACCTCTCAAATATGAGTGTTTAGATTCGATATCATGACAGACAAATACCAATGTAAGTTTTCTAAGTTTTTATTTACTATCTGAGTTTGTCTTGGTCACCAATCAAGGAAAACATCTCAAAGATACTTGGACTATAAAGTCTGAAATCACCAACAGGCACTGAGCAAGCGTGGTGATTAAAATCCAAAGCAAGCCAAGTTATTCCAATCGGATTAGATAGGAGGTGGTGTGAAACTATAAAAAGGCTTACAATGACATTAAAATAATTGCCATTGTCAAGCGATGGCCTTATTATTAACTGCTGACTCTAGACGCACAATTAACTGCCTTATATAAATACCAGGTTCTTCATTCCATCATGCAGCAATGCAGAAATCGTCAAAACGACAAAACAGCTGAATCTACCGTATGTGTTACAGTGACATAAAACTTTAAAGCCACTGCAAAATCAAGGATTTTCGTCGGCGTCTCCGCCCGCTTTACCCACCCATATATTTACAGAACGGCGTGTAACATTATGCGTTTTTCCCTGGCACCATGCCAGCGATGCCATGGAATCAGGCCATTGTTCACGGATTAAGAGAATAACGACAATGGTTCACCATGCTAGTATATTGTCCGGATTTTTTAATGTTCTCGTAGGCCTAATGGTTTTTTAGTGAATTGCCGATTTTATAAAGGAAAAATATAACAGGTGCTCTTCCGTATGAATTTTTGGTCAAAATAGTATGAAGAATGTTTTTGGGTTGCTTTTTTAAGACATGTTATAAATGCTCTGGACTTTTCCCATGTCCCATGAGGAAAACTTTTCTAACTTTTGATATGTAACTACTTAATGACAAAATGCAATTATGTCCACTATCTTCTAGGCTAGGACGTAACTTGGAGTACCTATTCAGTCAAGCTGTTCCGATTATTATGCTGGAGTAAATTACCTACTCGGCTTTCTTTCCTTGTTCGTTAGAATTGAGCAAAACAATCTAAGCATATTTATACATCATTACTAATTCATATTGTGCTGTCTAGACATTTTCAAAACTCCTTGAAGTTTAATGGCACTCGGTAATAAAATCAACGTAGGTAGACGCAATTGCATGATTCGTTTATAAGCTACTTTACGTCTCAAGACGTTGATGTTCGAAACAGCGTTGGTGCAAAGACGTGTCAGGTTTCAAGTAATTTAAACGTTTAGCTTTAAGCATAAAATATTAAACATCGAGTTCAACAAGCAATGAAACTTGATGAATAAATTAATACTAAGTAGTTTAAAGCTTGGCGATAAGATTTACTAAGCGAAGAAATATGAGCAGTAAAAAACAAGAGATATAAAGCTGCAAAAATGTATGTACATAAATCTTGTAGGTGCTATAAGTAATGATACAGATATAAAATATGCCGAAGAAGCTTAAATCAATGCTGCAACGACACATGTGCCTCTAAACGATACAATTTATCCGCGACAAGAAAATGTGGAAACAAAATTGGAGTCAAGCGAAGGATTGCTAAGCCACGCCTTATGTCCGCAATGGAAATGTCGAAAGCTAAACTTGTGTAATCTAGCACTGGGTGAGCGATTTAGCAGCAAAAGTTGGACAGAATGAATGTGGACTAGTTAGGAAAAGTTACGAATGAAAAATAGAGGAATTTAGATAATAATGGTTTTGGTAATCAAGGCTGAAGTTGGCATTGTTGGATGCACATTACGAGGTAAAATCGATTATGTGTTTGATCTGTTATATTATAACAGATTTGAATTCAGCGAGATGGGGAAGCCTTTGCCCAGCAGTGGGATATAATATTCTAGTAATGGTAAATGACAGACTTCATCAAGTCATTGCTTCAGTGACACAACAAAATAAATCACTTGAGTAACAGTTTTTCTTAAATCGATTCCATCGCCTTTTACTAACACTTTTTCCAGTAGATAGTCATGTAAACTTAGATTAAAATGTTCTCTCATTTGTTTATTTTGCGTAGGTTGTATTGGAGTTGGTAAGCAAACATTTGCAAGCGAAATGGTTTCTTAGGGAGCGCTTCTTGCTTATACAGAGGTCGGTGTATGCGACAGCTCATTTATGAGTCATGTACCCTTATCAAGTGTCTCGAAATACCCTCACCTGGGATGATGGCTCTCTTTTCAAGAGTTATTTTGATCTGGATTGAAAAAACAGACTGGTGAATAAACCTTTGGAATAGGAAATGGTATTTTCGTTAAAGGTTACTTCGTGGTTTGTTATTTTGAAATTGGGTGGCTTATCGTAAAGATATTCTGGCAGTTTATAGATTTCTGCCTCCGAGTCGTTGTTTTTGCTTTATTTGAAAACAACAACAGCCTTGTTTGAGGGATTTGGTGTTATTGGATATATACATTTATTTTGTTCATTTTGAATGTCACCTCTGTGAACTTTGGTAGTAATATTTCAGATAGGTATACAAAGCTATTTTTACTACACGTTTTTGTTTCAAGCCATTATATAAAAACATGTCGAGGAAATAAGTTTGCCCTTACTTTATTTAATAAATTAAATGTTTCAGAATACAATAAGTTAATTAAAGTCAGATGAAATTAATAAATCAGTATTCAACAGCTCATCGAATAAATTAATTTGCAATTCATAATTTCATATCAGAGAATGAAAATATTTTCGAAAAGCTCACAAAATTATTCCTGAATTGCATTTCTGATTGCATCATTTATTGTTTTAATATCAACTTTCGGTAGGTACTGCTTTTGAAAGAGTAGTTTTTCGGCTAGTTGCAACTACGAACTCTTTCACAGTTTTATATGTTTTCCCTCAATTATTTTTCCTGCTACATTTGTAAGCTTTATTTGTATTTCTCTAAAGACGAATGCTTACATTTCCTGAACTGCAGTAATATTTCAGTCTGTAAAATTATTTTCACACACACAATTAATTCTAAAGATTCTAGCACAAAATTACTGTACATTTCCAGCTTGTTGCTTGTAAACGACATTATTCTTAATATGGCTTTTAGTCTTTTGACTTGCACGGGGTATTAAGCCGTAGATTCATAGCATTCTTCTTTTTAAAGTACTTTATATTTTGTACTATTCTTACTAAAGAGTTTCCTAAATTAGCTTTCATTTTCAGAGCATTATTTTTTCCAACCATCTATCTTCTACCAAATATTTGTCAATACATTTAGACAATCCTTAAGTGGTTTACTGTATCGTATTACAATATTTACGTTGTCTCCATTAAGAGTTATTTTTACTAAAAGCTTAGATGTTTTGAGATCCAGTGTTAAAACGTTTTCTGTGTTTAGTTATATTTTTTATAAGTATTATCTACATTTGTATCTGACGTTCAGGCCTGTTGGAAAACGTCTCTAAAGATAAGTGCTGAAGCGTCTCCTATTGTGTCTCGAGTTGAATGATTACAATAGTCTTCAAGTATTGACAATATCGGACCATCGTTTGTGAGTTCTATTGTAGATATCTTACCTACTTGTGTCTTAAGAGATTGTTATAAATGTAAAAGTTCTAGTAGGAGTCAGAATGGCGGATCTACTTTTGTACACTTATTTTAAATATAATCTATTATAAATGATAGATATGTAAATGGTATAAAAACAAAATTTTAAAAACATACAGTGATCCGGGTTTACGAAGGTTAGGCTGTCGAGTGTCCTACGATTAATTTACATCTAGCAAGTTTATACCCCGAATACTTTACGAAAATCTTCAAAATGTTATGACCACCTTTTTTCATGGCAAAATTATATGCTAACAGACAGAATTATTGGATCACACCATTGGATCATACTCATTCTGATATAATATGTAAACGCACAGGAGGATAGTTTCATTGGACGACAAGAAACATACTTCAAAACGCTTATTTCGGTTCGAAATTCGACCCACATTAAATCTGCCTTCGCAGTTATTATACATAAAGCCACTGAAAAATATATCGTAAAGTGTTCCGGGACACCATTACAGGAAAACGTATCTATTGTCAGTCGCTCGTGCGGACTCAAGTTACGTTTTCAACTGATCCCGTCTCGCAGGACCCTCAAAAAAACAAAAAAAAACTTTAGACTGCTCTCAGTAGGTATGAAAAGTCACGTTTTTTGCCTACTGAATGCTTTCCACGTAGTTTTTGACCTGCTTTTTGGATTCGTTATATTTTAATGTTACATAAACTGAAAAAGCTGGAGTAGGTTTGTCCTCGTTTATATTTACTGTTTATTTCAAAAGTACTGGATATGAGAGTGGAATAAAAAAGGCTGGCGTATTATTTTTTATGATGACGTTGAGTGAGAGTTGAATTTTGAGAATGGTTTGTCATTTTAGGCCGGTCGTTCGAAGCTCAGTTTCGTCAAGATTAGGGTTAAATTCTAGTTACAGTAAAATTAACAGGGTTAAAATTCAAATAGCGTTGCTGAAGTACCAGTTGGTTATACAAACGTTAAAATTTCAAAATAAAAACGTCAAATTAACCGTAGTCAAAATTAACATCGGTCAAATTTTAACTTTAACTTTACCGTAACGTACGAACAACTGGGCCTTAATGAGAATTCAGCTTGTTTTAAGATTATATTATATAATCACTGTAGGAAGGGACTTCCAATAAAAGAGCAAAATAACAAAAGAAACGAATACAGATGTTAGTCACATAAGAGCAAGAACAATTTTCTTCAGAAAACACGTCTGATAAAAGAACCTGATTCGTGTCATACGTAGTAGTTATAGATAAGTTAGTTCGCAATGTTACTTGCGAACAAGTTAGAGGAACAAGACTTTGCAGAGAAACTTAGCAGGAGATTATAACGAAGATGGATCAACTAAGAAAAATAGTGTAATGATTAGAACATGTCTTATAAAATCATTATACAAGACAGACTTTTAACAATATGGAATTGTAAAATAAACCCATTCTTATAAGTTATTTCGAGCTACATCTCTCATGAAAATACAATAGGTACATTCAATCAAACTAATTAAGCCGGTACGCACACATTCGGTTTCCTGATCAGGAATTCAGATTCGGAAACCGAAATGCTTTTTTTTCGTACAAAATGTTCACAAGAGCGCACACGTTCTTACTTTTTCCGAAAAAAAAACCTGACATTCGTTTCGGAATTTTCTCCGTGCGTTCAGATAGTCAGAACCGGGACGTGTGCGCTAATGTCACGGAATCCTGAATTGGAATTCCTGATCAGGTAACCGACTCCGGAAACCGAATGTGTGCGGCCCGGCTAAATCTTCATTAATATCCAGTGCACAAGTTTCCTTATCAAAAGCTTGAGTTACTTAATGTTTAAGTAAATCGTTAACAAGTTCAGCAATATAGATCTTGAGATCAACTTCTTGATCAAAATTCATTAAACTTCGTAGTTTGTTCGGAAGTAGAACTATCGCTTGCGATGCTGTTTTGTTTATTATTTATCTTGGCTCTTGGAATCTAGATAGAACTACTTTTATTATTTTCTTCTGCCTTTAGATGCGAGTTTTTCTTATCTTCGCTGTTGGTTTCTTCACTATTGTAACATTTATGTTCTTAATTAAATGTTACTTAAATATGACTTGTCACAACTCCATATCAAAGACAGATTTGCACGGTGCTCCTTTAAACTTTACTTAGATATAGTTTCCTATCTTTTTAAAACTGTCATCAAATGACATAGATTGGGATGTTACTTAAAAAATCAAGGGTTAAAGAAACTTTCTTCGCAATAAAAACATTACAATTTCCTAAAACTCATATCTTTCCAACGCAACGGCACGAAAAAATCTCAAGTGCAATTATATGAAACGGTACCATTATACTTCTGGGAATAAGTAGGACAATCCCATCTTTTTGTTCCAATTGTCTAAAGCACCGACTGATGAGACCGCTTAAACTGCACCAGCTAGTAATTTATTCCAGCCGCGAACCTTTTTATCACAGTAATTATTCCGAGAGACCCGGGTTTAAAAGGCTCAATTTTCTGGTTTCAGTATGCCCTTAATGAAGTCCATAAATTGGCATTCGCTTCAGGTTTGGTAGAAGATGGTCGTTAAGTTCCCATTTATCTTATGTCGTATCGCATAGGTACTATCATGTATGTGCGATCCAAGTTTTGCATATAAAACTGCCTCTGTCAAAACTTTGTTCATGTTCGTTTTATCATCATCATCATCTAGTCTAGCTTTTTCCCAAATATGTGTTATACATGGACTGCCTATCTTACTTTCTCAATCCATTTACCATTATTGGTTGAAACTATTTAAATTGTCTTTTTAAATATTCAAACTAATGGCTGACACTAGATGTATGCAAGAACTTTTGCATCAAGCTTTGCAGTATTATTCAATAGTTAGTCCAGATTTAAAGTGAAAATTCTTGTACTAGTGATGACTTTAGTAAGTTGAAATTCTGTTCCAGTTCTTCTATAAGCAGCTGAATTACGATTTTTACGCGAAACAATAACAATTGACTATGTATACCACTGAATAATTCGATACTACCATGAGTAAGATTGGCTGAAGCAAACCTTAATCTACCATATTCAGACAACTTTCACCAGGTCATATTAAAAGTTACACTATTAACAATTAAGTTCATTCCACCTATACTTGAGGCTATTAATATTATCATATATTTTATGTCACAACTCTGTACCAAGGGGAGACTTGTACGGTTCTCGTTTCAACTTGGATAGTAGATGAGGTTACCACTAATGAATCTTTTAATTAATGTTTATAGGGACGGGAAACATCAACTTTTAAGTCTTCACTTAAAAGTTGATGTTTTTTTAATGTGTGTCATTTTCAGTAAGGCTGTTTCGGAGATTTATGTATTAGACCTGTAAATACAAAAAAAATATATAAGAGACTTGACAAACAAATTCTTTGGGACTCATTATTAGTATACCTAGAATCAGAATTCTAAAAATAAATTGCGAAGTAACGGTTCATTTAGAGGGTATTTGCTTTCCCGAAGTGACGGATGAATGCCGGATATTATGTTATCTGAAACCGGACACGGTTGGCGGCTACCTACCCGATTAGCAGCCGGTTATCGATTGAAATCGGATCGTTCTAATTTGCCAGAATGATGATCGAGAATCGTTGACAGCTAGGAAGGACATCGTTTTCAACTAATTTCCAAAAAATGAGAAGGTTCTCAATACAGATGTTTTTTGGCATAAACGCATTCTCACGCGCAAGTCGTTCTCAGACTTCGTTTTTACTTTTTATAAGCTTCAAGTAATGTTCAGTATTGAGAAAGATTGTGTTATGCTTTAAGAAACATCTTTGTAGTGTGGGGAGTGAAAGCCGTGAAGTTGTTTTATTAAAGCAAGCCGAGAAGTCGACTGGCTTGTGAATTTGATGAATGAATTTCAGGTAGACGAGACGAACACTCAACCTTTAAAGTGTTCACTACAATATAAAAGTGTTACAAGATGCTTAGAATAGTTCATATCTTGTCGACTTGGCCTGCCTTACATTTCATTAATCATTTTCCTTTCTTTTCTTTCAAAATCATCTTGTATTCAAAATATATCATATTATGCAGAATAAGGATACAATAAAGTAAAATACATGCAATATGGACGTTGACCGACAAATTTAGTATATATGGCAATTTTTCATATTTAGAACTAGGACAGTACATACAGGTTACAAATTAAGTGGTTGAAAGATCTGTCAAAAGTTGCGGATAGCAATTCGACACAAGTCGCTTACAGTCTGTCCCTTTGGTCCTTAATGGGGGAGCCCTACATTTTTCAACAGTGGTCGTCCTGGACAGAAATTATGAAAATGATACTAAGATTATGCTAGGTTTAAGTAGCGATCCTTTTCAAACGTGTCCTAGTTGAAAACCACTTCGATCATATTTGTTGGCACGACTCCAGGTCACTTTAATGTCGTCGACGTACAGATTTTGGGTTTACGGCGAATATTACAGCAGAATCCAGATTTTGTATTTTATTTATTATACAGATACGTATCATAATTTTATTATGTAGACAGAAATATGAGTTACAAAAAATGATTTCATAATTACAGGTATGTATTTAATAAACATTATGTAACTAGTTTTTGGTCAATATCTCATTGAAGAAAGCCAGGACCAATGTCTACACACTATGTTTTCAATTTTTGTTTTTGTGTTTACATGGCAAAAAAAACTGACCATAATAGGCTATTATATTTGTTCCAATTAGGTATAACATTTTATCGGTAAGTATTTCGTAACTAATACCTACTGGGAAACTACAAATTGTAAAAAAATATCAAAATATTTATTTAACCTTTGTAACCGTTTTATGATAAAAATGTTTTTTTCCATGTCTTAATTACTTAAACAACTGGCGTCTTTTAATTATGCGGTTAGATAGGCAGATTTTATTGTTTTTTTATTATTATTATTTACTTATTTAGAACCTACCGTTTTTGCGTTTACACTTGCGTCCTCGGGAAACTTTTTCCCGTAACTAGATAAAATATCATCGGATTGGAAAGTATAGCTTGTAAACATATAATATTTTTTTGTAAATATGTATATTTTTTTAATCGGTAAGGTTTTGGAGCTTTTTAGCCCAAAAATCACAATCTTCTTGATAATAGCTACCTAATTTTGATTCTTAATGCTCGTCAATATTTTACATAAACATAACGAATAACCTTACTTTCTTTCTCATTGTATCTGGGTTACTATGATAAAGGAAAAAATCATCGTGCAGAAATCTGAACTTAAAAGTTAAACTTATGCCATCTTTTAATCGGTCTCATTCTCTATCAGTTACCAATCAGATTAACAAATACCTACTCACCCAATTAAGTAGGTATATAGATGGGTGACTAACAAAAAGTCCAATTACAGCAGTCTTCTAAACGCTTGATTAGTTCAATCGAGGTTCCGACTAAATAAACGAAATGTAGTACCTACCTACTTACCTACTTCCAGTTCTCTAGTCTGATTGCCTAAATAAACTGAACTATCGCTATAAATGACCTTGTCAAGGGCACGGTTCCCAATTGATTGGTCTAATCGATACGACTCGGTAGACTGAATACTACCACTATTTTTACCGAATACCGGTTTCAATTAATTATTAATTGAACCCTGTTTAGCGGTGTAATTGATTCGTGTGTTTGGCGGGTTCAATTGATTTGAAAAATGGGTTACAATTTGATAGCTGTAGTGATTAATATAATAGGATGTGTCTTTTTATTATATTACTTGATGGTTTTGCACTTTTTTTTATTAGGGCACTGTCGGTGGACAAACAGCCTAAGGGCGGTGTACGAGTACTTGAGTGATAACAAATAATTGACCACTAATGGCGTACAAACAATGACACCTGTAACTGTACGACAGGTTTCTTTCCGCGCGGAATATGACGCGCATAGAAAAACTTTTTATCTATATATACCTCTTGAACCAGTTTTTGAAACCATCTCATCTCGTCATCATTCCGATTCATCATCTTCCGAGCTATTTCCCAATCATGTCGGGGTCGGCTTCATCCGGATACAGCTGAGTACCTAGGTCTTTTACAAAGAGCAGCCGGTTCTTCAAACCTAGACGAATATACCTAGACAAAATTATGTTACTGGGAAGTTCGTTCCACTATTTCTTGTTCCCAGCAAAAACGGTGAACGGCAGACGTTTACTTAAACTTGATCTCCAAAAAGTCTGCTATCTTTTTTTCTCAGCGTATATGCAGACAAAATCTATTAGTTTCCAAATCAGTATCAGTTAACAAAAATAGAGAATAATATTTGAAAAATTTATATAATTCAAAGCAATCAGACTGGATGCTTGAAAGCTTAGCTTAAATCGTAAGCATCTAAGCGCTGAATAGGATTACATATTATTTTTCTTTTCACCACTCTTTCAGACAACGAGTTCGGAAGTAAAGAGATTGGATTGCAGATATTTTTTTTAAGGGATTTTCCGAACATTAAATCCTTCGTGATTATAATTTCCTTTTTGGGTTTGATTTTTTTATTTACTTATGTACGGCTTCAGTATTATAAGATGGTGTTTTGTTTAAGAAATATATTTTTCAAATTTTTAGGTAGCCGTAATATGTGGTATTAATATTTTTTTATCAGCAACAAAACTTGAATGGTGTAAAGTATTTCAAAAAGTTAACCATAATTTAAGCACTTGTATGTTTTAAACAACTTTTATACTTGATTTTTACCACCATATGCCTTAATGTTTCAAATGTATTCAAATCGTATTCTTAAATAAGCTCAAGCTCACTAAGAAAATCAATCCTAAACGAGCAATATAATGTACCTACTCGATAGTCGCTTAGGTACAAAACTTTCCCTGCAATTCAAAACTCTGACCTAACTTCAACGACCGCTCGAACTAACGTAACATTAAGCTAATTAGATATCTATTTTACTACAAAGTAACTGAATATAAAAATACATTTTATAATTGTGCTATTTACTACATAACACAGAAATAACTTCGTTAAACACTGCAGTCGAGTCCAATGACACTTCAGCACGTCAAACTTCGTGACAAACGTTGGCCCAAATACTTAAACTGTTTCCGATTGACCATATGTTTGTACAAATATATGTTGCAAACATGGCCTGAGTTTTTTTTTCAGTAATGGGGAGTCCACACGCGCGCCGTCGGGTCTAACGGGCGCCGCGCACTGCGGTAACAAAAGTACGCATGCGTAGAGCTTTCAAGACGAAAACAACTTTATTATTATTGGGATAAAGTTTATTTTTCTTTGGTGCGTGAAGAATTTCTGGGTGGAAATTCCGGGTGATTGAAAAAAGTGTGATTTCACGCCGTACGGACTAACAATGGTGTGATTTGAAGGTATGTTTGGTTTTGGAACTAATGAGAGCTGTTCCTTATCTGGTTTTCAATCTTGATTTTATTAAGGGTGCACAGAAGCCGAAAATTACTTAAGTAAACTAATAATGAGTTTTGAAAGTTTTGTGAATAAATAAATGGGTCACATCTAACTTTAATTTTTTAAAATATTCCTTGTACAATGCTGTAGTAGGCGTTTTTTCAAGTGATTTATGATTAAGGTGCCAGGAGCGACTTGTCACCAGTTTTCGGCAAAATAGTGTTGCCATGGTGTGCAATTTAATGTCATTGACATCGCTTTTTATAAACGTATGGATCAACATGCAATATAACTATTAAAGCTTTGATAATAATGTCGTGATGACCATTGTACAGTGCAATTATTAAATTACAAATAAAATAAAAATATATCGTTTTAGATATAAACATTATTTAATGAAATGAAATTAGTTATGCATTTTAAAATATCAAAAAAAAAAAAAACAATTGTTTCCAACCAAACTGTGACTTGAAATAAAAAAGATTTCATATGTGTACCTATATTATGTTTATTTTAACTCCTCTTGAAAATTTTTTAGAATTAGGAAATTGAAATATTGAATGTGGATGAAATGGTTTCTTTATTGCTGCAGTCGTAAAAACAATAAAGATTATAGCGATACCGATTAAATTCCTGCCCCAATTCACTGATGGCTGTTTCCTATACAAAAGAAACGATTCCTTTTGCTTGAGGACGATAACTTTTTCGCTTTCTATGAGGCTTATATCCTGGGGAATATAAATGATAGAATAGAGAATCTATATATAAAAGAAAGTCGTTTTAGTTACCCATTTTTTAACTCAAGAATGGTTGAACCGCTTAAGCTGAAAATAAGAGGGGAGGTAGCTTAGACCCGGGAGAAGGACATAGGATAGTTTTTCTCACCATCCGAGACGCGGGTGAAACCCCGGAGGCAGAAGCTAGTAAGGTAATAAATGTAAGGTAACATTATTTTAACTCCACTTTAAAATATCATGTTTTCTTTAATATCTAAGATATATTCAGAAACTTAATAGACTGTCATTATAAAGCAGGTAGCTACATACATATAGGTATGCTAACCTAAAAGCAATCTTAGAATGAACATCGCCAATTTTACTTAATGAAAACTAAACGCAGAAACCATTGAAACAGCAATTCATTACACAGAACAAATAAAAAGGCAAATTCCATCGTACGTAATCATATTTACTTAAGCGTGTAAACGCTTTCCCGCAGCCGGGAACACACAACCACGTACCGTATCTATACATATAATAAAATGATAGGAAAGTCAAAACTGTACATTGAATATTTTTTTTAAAGAATACTTGGGGGGTGATCCATAATCGATTCTGAACCCAAATATGAAGTTTTTTGATTTTTTGTCTGTATGTCTGTTTGTCTGTATGTTTGTCCATGATAAACTCAAAAAGTACTGCATGGATTTAAATCAAATTTTGCATGACTATTACCTGGGGGGCGGTTCAACACATAGGCTATATATTATCACGCTATCACCAACAGGAGTTATAATTATAAATAAATAAATATAAATAAATAATGTCGGGACATCTTTCACACACGGTCGGTTAGCCCCATGCTAAGTTATTAATTAACTTGTGTTATGGGTGCTAACACAACTGATAAACTACACATAGCTACATATATACATATTTATAAATTAACAATTAAATAAATTGTTGAGCATGAACAATTAAATAAACGACATTGGAAATCTATATTGCCTACGCAGGTCGCGGGCAACAGCTAGTATTTTCATATCACATTATATCCGTGACTGACTATACACGAACCGTACGATGGAAATTCCGTGTCAATTGGTAATGGTATAACGTAGACATGTTATTATCTGTCATATCGATGGATATCCGTCATCTGTAAGGCTGTTGTATAGCTTTCAAGGCCGACAGCACAGCTGACATTGAAATTACCAATGACATACATTGAAATGACTTACCTAATTTATGTGTTTGTGTGTATGATCTTCGGATTTGCTTCTCCTCTTCATCATCTTCTTCCTTCTCGCTATGTTAAGGTAGGCTTCCAGTCTAACTGACCTTCTCAAGACATGGTTCGACCGTAAGGGTGCGTCCACATCTGGCGAATGCACCGCGAATGCGCAGCACGCGAGCCGATCGCGAGCTGTCCGGGAGCTGCGCGCGTGCATTTTTGTTCGTGGGCCGCTTCTGCGCCGCCCGCGCGCAGCTCGCGCGCGACCTAAGCGCCGCCCGCGAGCGGCGCGCAGGCGGCGCGCGACGTCTGCCATCTTCGATAGTACTGAGCCAATATACGGAACTGTAAGGGCGAGAACTGATTGCGCGCAGATCGCGCGCCGCTCGCGCGCTCTATACGAGCCTTGCGTGAGTTGCGCTAAAGAGGCGCACCGAACTATTGCAGTGACTGCACGCGCGCAGCTCGCGGACAGCTCGCGATCGGCTCGCGTGCTGCGCATTCGCGGCGCATTCGCCAGATGTGGACGCACCCTTAGATTTTCTGGCTTTTGACTATTTGTAAGCATCAATAAAATCAACAAACAAAGGCTTAGGGTCTTACTATATAAACGTTGAACAGGTGTTCATCACGTTTTAAGGAAAATTCTCTATTCAAATCTAAAACATGTTTCGTCTGTTTAACTTCTTTTGTAGTAAGACCATTGAACCTTGGAATATAGTTTTGTTACCTCTCGGAAAAATAAAACCGGCCAAGTGCGAGTCGGACTCGCGCACGAAGGCTCCCGTACCATTATTTATAAAACCAACAAAAAAATCACTTTTGTTGGGAGCCCCCCAAAATATATAATTATTTAATTCTAGTTTTAGTATTTGTTGTTATAGCGGCAACAAAAATACATCATCTGTGAAAATTTCAGTTCTTTAATTATCACGGTTCATGAGATACAGCCTGATGACAGATAACTGACGGACTGACGGACTGACGGACGGACGGACGGACGGACGGACAGAGGAGTGAAAGTAATAGGGACCCGTTTTACCTTTTGGGTACGGAACCCTAATAAGAAATGGTATTCAATTTGGCACTATACACAGTCACCCTAGCTGAAGGGACTAAATCAAGTTACAATCGATTTCGCTCGAATAGCAACATAATAAATGGTTGTGAACGCGTGCTATGTAACATAGTATTATGTGTATCATGATAGGTTTTCCGTGAAATCACGTCAAACCTATGGTTATCAGTGGTTCTGGTTATTATTGGTTACGATTATCATGAACGCAGTTATTACGGATATCGATGCTTTTAGATTAAAAAAATATATATTATTATCACCATTTTCATGTTACTACTAAATAGCATGTATAAATGGCTTAAAGATTGTAATTTTTTTAGTATGAAGGAATACCTAGAAAGTTTACTATGTTAACCATTTCGCATGCTTTATTAATGAACCTATCTTTATATTATGTTTTATGCGAAGAATCTTATCTTACAACAGTTCTTAGCCACGTATTTCTGTCTGTTAGCGATACACTCAAAAACTATTGCACGTAGTGAAAACACAAACTAAGCCCACATGAAATACGACAGCGATTTTTTAGCCAATTAAAATGAAGAAAAACGCGTTCATCAAAAAGTTTATTCCGCAATACATTTTCTTATTCTTAACAAAATAAATCACGTAAATTTTGTCGCCGACCTTACTTGTGGCTCTTATTTATTTTCGACCTTGTTACTACGTGACAAGGTTTGATTTTGTTTGCTGGCTAAAAGATAGGTCGACGGAACCTTAATAGACGAAATTGTCGCCACGCAATAAGGAAATGTGGCTGCTTTTTCTGTAATATTGTGAGAAATAAAATAGGAAGAAATGTTATTTTTTCTCTAATTTTCTGTATTATTTAACCTAATGGCTGCTTCCCCTAGTTTCAGCTACATGTACACAAGTTACTTTTCATATTTATAAAATCATCTTTTCATATTTTAAAGCACGTTTATAAAATCATCAAATAATTCTTCATTACCTACAACATTTTCGTAGTGTAAGCTTTGTTTATACCTGCTAATTGTTACTGTTCATTTATTCAATTAATTGTTGCGGTCTCATTAATACGCGGTTGGGTCATTAGTGTTGCGAGTCGCAAAACAGCATTTTTAAATATATTTTTTTTGTCCTACTTACAAACAATGACAAAGTAAAAAAAATAAAATGACAAAGTAATGAAATAAATTATTGTAATCTGGAATTGTAAATGCTGTTTAGGCATGTAAATTCCAAAATTTAGTGAAATACTACAGTGTGGCACTATAACTTACTCATCCTATCGAATCTCTCTATCACTCTAAAGTTTGCTGTTAGAGAACCCAACTCTAGGTTAAGCTTGCCTTTGTACATAACTTCTCTGTATTGTGTTTTTATAATAATATTTTTGTGTACAGTAAAGAATAATAAAGACTAAAATCTATTAACTGATCAACTACAGAAAAAAGTACTTACACTTTTGACGTGATTTGTGCGATTAGTGACTTTCTGAAATAAATGGCAAAAAGCGAGCAGTTTTCCCTAATACTACTTACCCTGCATTTAAAAGTATACTTAACTGTCTGATCTGCCAGACATCTTGCGACGCCAATCGCGATCTCACGATTCCTTTAACATGTTAAACGAAATTGACTTTTTAATCCTGTAGATAAAGTTTAAATTGCTTTTTTCAGGCAGTGAATCTTACGACGTTGTTCCAGTAATTTGGCTAAAGTTGCTTTATTCAAATACCTACGTTATTGTGTTTCTGTTCACATTATTGTTTCACCCTTGTACCGTCAAGTTTAATTAAATGTCAAAACATTTGCTTCAATTACAAAATGTTAGGTCGTTTTAATTATTGGGGCAAATTAATCAAAAAATTATAAAAAGGAAGGTAATTTACTTCCTTTAGACTTTTTGAATCGGAAGTTATTATATCGATTTCAAGGAAAGGTCTGAAATAAGGAACTAAACGGGTGCTTAATTTGTAAAAAAGCCTCACTATTCTGATATCATAGTTATCTCACTGTCAAACTAAGAACCTACTTTTTTTAAGTCGTTTAAAACCCACCTCTCTCTATAGTCGGTCCCTCATATCTGAGGATCAGCATCGGGGTAACATCTGGAGCGGATGATCTGCCTCCACCGGTTTCGATCCAGCGCATCTCTCACTACCGCGTAGAATTCGGAGGACGATGAGTCTTTCACTTGATCGGTCCATCTGGTTGGTGAACGACCACGCGATCGTTTGCCTTCGGTGCTCCCAACGACAATCAGTTTTTCCAGACTTTCATCGCCTCTGCGCACTGTGTGGCCGAAATAAGATAGAATGCGTTGTTGGCATATGGTCGACAAGCGGGTTTTTATTTTGAGCTGATTCAGGATAGACACATTGGTGCGTTTTGCAGTCCAAGGTATTCGGAGTAATCGCCTCCAGCACCACATCTCGAATGCATCTATCCTTTGTCGTTCTCGGGCTAAGATCGTCCACGTTTCCACTCCATAAAGGAAGATAGGGAATACCAAGGCTCGTGTCAACCTGATCTTGGTTTTAATGCCAATTCCTCTCTTCTTCCAAATGTTGTTCAAACGGGTCATAGCATCTTTAGCCATCCCGATGCGTCTCTTAATCTCGGGGACACAGCTGCCATCGTTGCAGATTTGGGAGCCGAGATAAATGTAGTGGTCGACGATGTTAATGCCAGGAATGTTGCAGGTGACATTTGCTAGTGTTCCGGCTCGATCCACTATCATCACCTTAGTTTTCGATCTGTTCACTGCGAGACCAATGTTGCCACTTTCAGTTTCGAGTCTTTGGAACAGTTCAGTCATATCTTCCATGGATGTTGCCAAGAGAACGGTATCATCGGCATATCGGAGATTTGACAATCTCTTTCCACCTACAGGAAACCCCTTCTCCCAACCCACCTAACCAATCTAAATAGAAAAGGCTAGACACACTGAATAAATTCTTTCTACAGTGTACGCATTTTCCTCGTCAATATTTGCTTGGAGCTGCAACAATTCAATCTGTATATTTGTTTTGTCCGTTTGTCCGTTTGTTTTCAATCAAGTGGACACTGCACGTTTGAAATTGTTTTATTTGTATGCCTTTTTATTTTCCTTGCAGTGTAAAGTTATTTTTATTGCAAGATAAATGGTTTAGCAGTTAAAGCAATAAAATTGTGTTAGTAATTAGTGACTATGTGTGTGATGCGTTTCAATTGAGCTGACACTTTGTTCAAATATTATTGAACAAGTTAAACTTTTGTGTCATACGAGTTAAAGCGTAGTAGTTCCAAAAGTCATTAAATAATGACATTTTTTTACAAAAAGCCAAAACTGACTCAAAAACAAACTTATTATTCATCATCATCATCATCTCAGCCATAGGACGTCCACTGCTGAACATAGGCCACCCTCTTAGATCTCCACAGACACCTGTTAATTTTGTCATGAAAGAGAACCGTCAAAAGACTTTTTGACTTCGTTAATAAATTTTCAGGACACGCAATGAATAAAATAAATAATGGTTTTTGCATTTTTTATTTAAAATTACTTCACAATATTCGCAATTTTGTATTCATATTCGTGAAAACTGTTACATATTCATGAGCAACGTTATTCTTTTTTATGGCACAAACGCAGTAAATTAAGGAAATATTACGCAGCCAGTATTCTCTGAAACAGCTGTGTTTAATGAAAATCGACGATTAACCAGTTCATTTTTGTGCTTTAAATATTTATTAAATAGCTTACTCGATCCTGCGGGAACAACTTCCCACACCCGGATAAATATATAATAGTTTTCCTCAATATATGGGCTATCTAACACTGAAAGAATTTTTCAAATAGATTTACTGATGTCTGAGATTAGTGGGTTCAAGCAAACAAAAACTGAAAACCACTTTTCCCTTATTTCGTGTATCCCACCATAAGCCTGTAAAATTCACACTCATTGTTTCTAACCCCCAAAATTATACAGCTATAATTATAAATACAACTAACCCCAAAAATTACGTACAAAAGCCAACGAGATTAAACCCGGAACCGCGTCATTAAAAATTAAACTCTACCCCATGAAATTAAGGTCTAATTTAATTCGTGGCCGCGGTAAGCAATAAACGGTCTTAGAAATTATAATTGGTTGGTGCGTGAGGCACGCACTGTAGGTAGGAATATTAAATCAATGCGAAGTTCTGCAATGTAAGTATTGCTTGTACTAGGTGCTTTTTAGGGTTCCATACCCAGAGGGTAAAAAGGGACCCTGTAGTTTTCGCTCTTCTGTCCGTCCGTCCATCCGTCCGTCTGTCACCAGGCTGTATCTCATAAACCGTGATAGTTACAGAGTTGAAATTTTCACAGATGAAGTATTTCTGTTGCCGCTTTAACAACAAATACTGAAAACTAGAATATAATAAATATTTTTATGGGCTCCCATACAACAAACGTATTTTTTTGTCCGTTTTATAAATAATGGTACGGAACCCTTCGTGCGCGAATCCAACTCGCACTTGGCTGGTTTTTAGTTAATCTTGTTTGACAACGAAACACGCAGCTTGGAGTGAAATGTTGAAGTTCCTTTTTCTTGTTATTTTATTTGGGGTAACATGTTCATTGAATTTGTAAGCAATCTTTTTTGGACGACTTCAACCAAATTACCTACCTAGTTCCGTTGTCGAAGCTTCTTTTGGGAGTCCCGTCAAATACACGTTAAAGATTTAAACACCAAAGAAATTACGTGTTTTTTAGCCAACATAAATTCGCTTTAGAACTCGTTTGAAAATACGAAAACTTTGGGCCAAAGTTTTTCATTTCAAACCATTATAAATGATTTGTGTTTACGCAAACTGAAAGAAAAATTTTAGGCTCTTAACAGACCTCGCTAACTTTGTGCGTCAGTTATATTATGAAAAAATGTATATTTGTAGGTCAAATGATAATTTTTTGTTTTGCAAATAGGTTATAAACTACACGTTTACATGGCAAATTTTCGTTAAAAGCAAGATGAAGTCGGTGTTTCCTATCTGACTACCTTGAAAATAAATACCGAAACAAACTCTAAAATCACAGTCACAGCACCGAAACCAACTCAAGGGTCACAGTCTCTTAAAATCCAAACATATGTAGCATCCCTTTCATGACCCTTCCATACAAAACTATGTACCTGATTACCATAGGGATCCATTAAAATTCGCTTACCGTTATTAAAGTACCCAGATACCTTCAGGCCTGTACTAAAGAAAACTCGTTCTAGCTAATGGGTATCCGATATCAGGCGCAAAACGCAGTAAATTCGCGTACCTTTTTAATATTTTATAAGCTAGCGTATAACATTTTTATGAAAGGTTATTTTTGGATTGTAATAGGGATTCAGGGTGTTGAATGGATGTTTCGGAAGCCTAAAAGTAAACAATATGGTGTTTGAAGAAGGATTTTTTTAAAAATAAGGTTCGAGATAAGATTGAAGGTAAGAGAAGAGTGAAGACAACTGCAGATATAGTTCAGATCCAGATCAGTACCGTTAGATTTTTAAAATAAAATATGAATGAAATGACGAGAACAAATGTGTGTGTATAAAGGTGTAATTTTATTCCAAGGGCTGAAAGTTTATCTTTTCAATAAGTTGCCTGTATTAATTTTAAAGCCTTCTAAATGAATCTAGTTTAAAAGTCAAGGACCTTATTGACTTCTGAATCTAAGACTTCATTTACTTACAAAACTTTCAATACTTGGTTCACCTCTAAAATTCCTTTCAATGTCACCCAAATAACCCCTAGTTATTTCAATGATTAATGATTGTTTTGAGTGGTAATTTTGGCTTATAGTTTACCGTGTAAGAACTGTCATTATGCCAAGAAAACTTTGAATAATATTCCATACAAATTATTGCTGAAAGCCTGATGGTTACATTTGCTTTGATAATTACGATACAAATACTTACAACTTCGAAGCAAATATAGAAATAAAACTTGTTTTATTGAGCTTGTTAAAAACACGACGTGACATATTCCAATGTATTGTCATAAATATCAAAGTACGATCTTGAAAGACCGATCTTTACGACAATTTCTAAAAAAATAACCTAGTTAGACACATTAAATACAGGAACATCATAAAGCTGTAGTAGATATTCAAAGTATTAATATATAATATAATAAAAGTATATATATATATATATATAAAATATAAGATATTCGTCTGCAAAGTTAATAAAAATACTTTTTCATAAAATCACTTCACTGATATTACTTAGTACATATCTATTATATCTATAGGAACGAAGTAAACATTAGGAAAATTCAATATTCCTTGGTCCATCAATAAATCATTTCACTGTACATTAGGCAAGGAGTCATTAATGACACAGACAGTACTGTATTTAAATGATCATAAATCTTCTTGACTTCCCTCACGTAAAATCATTTTTCGCTCGCAATGTGATGGTACTGCGAAAAATGATGGATAGCGTTAAATGTTATTTTTGAAGACTCAGTAAATTACATCAGAGTAAAGTCAACACTTAAACGCAGATTGTAATTAATTAGGGCACTTTCAAGCTTGGGGATTTTCCGCGGGCTTGCCAGACATTTGTCAAATGTGTCTTGTATGAGCCTGATGGCGAAGAATTTTCGTTGTTTAAAATATCACCAGCTGTTTGCAAGTAGCACTAGAATCAGAAAAGATTATGGGTATGGGGGTATGGTCCCATATGCGGTGGTGGCTGATTCCAAATAAGCTACCAATTAAACCCTTTTGATTGGTCACTTTTTCTTTTCTTTCTTCTAACTACTAATGAACATTTCTGACACTTACGCGAATATTGGGCATTTAAATAAATCTGCTTTACGTATTTTAAATCTATAAAAGTAGTTTTATTTAAATAATAATAAACTATTAAAAAAAAAATTGTGAGACTTAGATTTCAGAAAGTTTTTATAGTCTATCCGTCTTGAAGAAGCGTGGTGATTTATCGCTCATTTCTTCCGTATATAAGAAGGTAGAAGAGAGGACAGTAAATACGCTGATAATTGGACACCTAGTGCCTATTCGCCACACACACAATCTTCTAGAACCAATTTGCCCCAACGGCACAATTATTCGACACCAAAAATTATACAGAACCTACATACACACTATTGAGCCGTCTTTTCCTTGGGGAAATTCGCTCTTCACGACTCGATTTTTCCAATAAGTTTGTGAACGGTTATCCGCTTAGCGTTTCTTTTTATCCTCAAGGGAAGGAAATAACGACTAACTATGTTATTCGCATGTTGTGTAATGTTATATGGTATTTTTCAATTCAAACTGGTTTTCGCCCACGGATTTACTTGCGTCATGTTAACTAAGACCTCAATCTGTGTGTGTTACGTTACACAGCCTTTCTATCGACCCACTGCTGGGCACAGGCCTCCTCTCACACGGAGAAGCATCTATATGTGTTCCTTTCAGCAATTTAGTAAGCGAAAACTTTCACATTTATAATATTCAATTAAGATACTTAATATCAATACTTCATTTTGAAATAAAATTAAGTTCTTAATAGGAATTTGAAAATTCTAACAACTTTTTCTCAATATTAAAATTCATTCACAAAAGGCAAAATTGCTAAGAGTTCTTCAACTAAGAACCCTTAATTTTTAATTACGTAATTCAGCAAATTACTTAAGTATTTTCTAAACTTCATGAAATAGAAATAAGGCATTTTCTACAGTAAAGACTAAGTACTCTATAGTTCGTTATTAATTAATTAACAAAAGGTTAATAACAATGACTTTTGAACTTTCAGTTAAAAGGCATATTAATAAGTATTTCTTAAATAGGCTTACGATACTTTGTTTCATAAAAACTTTAATTATGAAAGAAACTGAGTTTATTGTTTTATTCGTCTTTTGTTCCGCTCAAACGACAATACTGAAGTCATTCAGCCTTCAAGGGAAGTCAGCAAACCCAAGTGGGGCCTACCAGAGCCAAAGCCTGCCAGGGGTACGGGATTGTTCGAGACTTACCGCGGCCCTGGTACACATAAAAGACCTTTTAGTCAGTAACAGTCTAAAACTCCCTCATGTTGCACCCACAGCAGGAGACAGAGAGGACATTAAATAATTCCCCATTTGAAAAAAAAGCACGGCACAAACTCTTTAACGAAAATTGTAATTTTCGTAGTATATTCAAATTATGACAGTCATAACATACATACTTAGGTATAATTCTTAGTTCGTACTTGTTTTGTTATAAATATAACTTTTATGACACACTAGTTTAACCTTTGACTATCAAGCTTATCTATACTAGAGGTAATATGATTAAGAGGAGTTTATTTGTTTGTTTGAACGCGCTAATCTTTTGACCTACAGATCCGACTTCAAAAATTATTTCACGTGTGCACGAAGTAACTTCCACGGGATGCGGGTAAAAACACTGGCATAAGCTAGTTTTTATTACAATTTTATATCATTACAATGTTTCTGGCAAGACACATTCTGCTACTTCTGCATTCTTGAGTATAATGTCTTTTGTATTCCAAACTCTAACACGTTGGCCTCAGGCCAATGCCATTTGGGCCGTATATGGCCATTAAGTCAGTAATCCTTCAATCATTTTCTTGAGGCTTTGCCCAGTCGTAAGATGGTCTTAAGATTTGCTTGCTGGTTTAATTAAGTTAATTGCTAGATTGTAAGCTAAGTAATCCTTAGTATGTGTAAGTATGTTTGTCTGTTTTATTTTACGTTTATACGGTAGTAGCTTCCATCAGCGCATATTGAAAAAAGTAGTCTGCAAGATCCACCAAAATACATTCACAAAATGTTGCTTTTACTATAGTAATATTATAATGTAATAGGGACAGGTTTAAATACGATTTCAGACATTTGTATGAGGTACTCGTATAGTTATCGGCACGAATCTTGAGCTCTGACCTTCACCTGAGCAGAAGTAATTTATTGGGTCCCTTTTGTGGTATGAAGTGAGGCGCGGGGGCGGTGTAAAGCGGTGATTGGCCCGCAGTGCATCGCGTCATAGCTGTCGCTCGGGATTGGTTCTTTACTAATAAATCACTTCTGCGCAGATGTAGGTCAGAGCTCAAGATTCGTGCCGATAACTATACCTACATAAAGCTTTGTACGTACTTACTGTATTATGGATATTGTTTGTGAGCAAATAAAAAAATCTGTGGCGTGAAGAAAAATCCCGCTTATCGGAATTTCATGATATACAATTATAAAATTAAAAGCTATTAAAATGTCCAGCAATAACAATTAAACCGATAACAATGCATAGAAAATTACATAATAACACACTTGTTGCGGTTTTCTATTATTTGTGTTTTAGTTTCAATTATCCATAGTTAAATGTTAATGGGTATAATTTTTAAAACTTGACATAAAATATACAAGCAATATTAAGAACATTTATTTTTCAAAAAATATCTTATTTTGTTCCATCATCTGCCTAGCCTTTTCAGGCTTGCAGTTTAATCGGATGCAAATGTGTACCAGTGTATCACATGGGGCTACTGTCCATCTGACCTCCTCAACTCATTAACCCGGGCAAACCGATACCCCTTGGTAAGACTGGTTTTATCAGACTATCTGGCTATATTTCGACCATCTTTTTTGCTCTAAAAATGTTTATAATAAGGCCATCGCTCTTTTTAAAGTGAAGATAAATAAATAAATAAAAGGTGATGGGTGAAACCGCAAGCAAAAACTAGTTTAACTTAAATGACTTGTTATTATAATAAAAACTGATAATATGCTTAATATAAACATAATTATCTTATTCTATCGTCAGCGGAACCGACATGTCGAGTGCTGTTTTATGTGCTATCAAACGAAACGAATAATACAAGGTGTTGATTTGCATTTGTGCCATACTTCAAGAGGAGGTCATAAAATACGTAAATAATCGATTGGAATTACAGTGGACGGGAAATAGCTAATATGTACTGCTTTTTTTGTTATTGTAATGTCGTAGTATTTCAGAAGTAATCCAATTTTATGAATGAAAATTATGAATAATCGTTGCGTATGCTTTGTGTTTGCGTTTGTGTGAGGGCGCAGCACGGTTTTAAGGCCAGTAACACACGCGTCAAGTTCAAATACGGCTAGATGACGTTGACGGAATTCCGACAAAAAAAAAATACGTACCAATTTTCTTATTGATTTGGGTCGAGAATCATTAGCATAATTACGTTCTTGACTATGGCACGGATGCAAATCAACAGCTTGTATAAAGTGAAACAGTTTTGGATCAGAATTGTACAGACTCAGTGAAAAATTAGAAAATAGTAGGTGATATAAGTGGATATTTATGCACATATGTGAATTAAGGTTCACGAACGGAGTTTGTGAAGTGACTGACAGATTGGTGTACCTCTTAACTTGGATATTTTGATAGGGATATCAGTAAATATAAAATAGTATATAGTGTCTTACTTTTTCGAAAAAGGTATGTAAATTGGATGTTAATTTTGAGTTCTATGCCAATTCAAGTTCATTACGTATACTGTATTATTTGCTCACTGTTAACTTAAATATAAAACGTATTTGATAATTTTAATGATGCTTAGTTACAATTGGAAATATAAATAATTGGGCGTTATATAGATTGCAAAAATATAAAAGAGATACACTAAATAATGAGGGCAAAAATCTAAAAAGAATTTATTCCGAAAAAATTTTGGATGGCTCAAATTACTCTTTCCAGCACTCTTGAAAATATTTTCATCTTCATTTCAGACTGACGAAAATTTTATAATAAAAAGCTCGATATACTTTTTTAATAACCCTCAAGTCAAGATTAACAAAGTTTTGTGCTAACATTGCTTGCTATCGTTTTAACAGTCGAATATAAGAAGTCGTATATAAGAAGACTTCATTGAATTTTCCTTCGCCATTACACATATATAAGTCAGTCCATGGCAAAATGTACGCGGTCAGCAACAAGAGTCCATTAAGAAAATTACCTGATCACTATATCTGTCCCACCATCTCTCATTATATGTAATTGACATGACTAAAGAAATCAATCAAGAAGGGAACAACTTTTGTAGTTCTCTGATGTCTTGGTTATTTCGTTCTGTAATCCAGACCTTTTAAAATTTTCGGTTGTAATGTGGACGTAAAACATTATTATTATCAAAAATATTACAATTTATCTCCCGTTTAGAATCATACGAAAGTTTATAAACTTCCTAGTAAATTGATAAACTTACGGATCTTGTTATTTTCCGGTGACAGCTATACAAAAATCGTATAAACCTACTCTCAGTTCAAATAAATCAGGGTCTTAAGTGCCAAAGACCATAAGGTGGTTCTTCTCGTGTATCTACAAATTCAGGCTGTATTTCCCACATCGTAGGAAACTCGTGTAAATAGGTCACGATCGATTGATGCATAAATACAATTTCGAAGCTGTTAAGCAGGCTTTGCACTACCTGAGCTTAATTTAGATCTGTAATGTAGTCTGGGAATATCTAAGTTGTTTGCTAAGAGCAAATACTGTTTTTTCTCTGTGTTTCTCTGATTTGCTTTTCTATAAATAGAGGAGTTTTTAGTGTGGTGTAAGGTAGTATGCATTCGGTAATTCTGCAGTTGCCGTCGTGGCTATGCTTTTCTCTTCTCTGGCTGAACATAGGTCTTATTTATTTGCGTTAAAAGTGATCATTTATAGAAAAAAAATGAAAATCTCGTGAAAATTCATAAATGAATTTTCTCTGACCGTCTTTCTGCCCCACAATATCCCTTGTCTATCATTTTAATTTATTGTTTGAAATTGGCGCAGCATTTCTTTGTCTTCCATACCTTACTATCTGACGTCATGTTTCAAGTAATACTCTTATTAACTACTAGCCGTTTTCCCGCGGTTTCACCCGCGTCCCGTGGTAACTACTGCCCGTACCGGGATAAAATATAGCCTATGTTACTCGTGGATAATGTAGCTTTCGAATGGTGAAAGAATTTTTAAAAACTGTCCAGTAGTTTTTGAGCCTATTCATTACAACCAAACAAACAAACAAACAAAGTTTTCCTCTTTATAATATTAGTATAGATATCGTCTTCGTTTCCTAAATAGTAATAACCCGACAAATCGCGTATTTTATCAAAAACCAGACATTGTGCTAAAGGTTAAAAAAACATTTATCAATAATATCCAAATCGTGTCTAAAAAGGTCTGATAAAAGCCGAGCTTAAACTTGTTAAGTAGACTGTGGTTTGGTCTAAGCTTTTTGCTTTCACAATTTAGTACCAACTTAGTGGTGGTACAGACTTAAGAGATTAGTGAGAGATACTGTTGACTGATGTGTGGTCAGCCTTTAGTCGGGACTAAGTAGGTAGGTACTTTATGGCTAGCCATCACTTACAGAGAATTTAGAACATTGTAAGTACTTAGAAGACTAAGCAACTTTGTCGCTTTACTGACTCGATCTTCATGAGTAAAAAGCTGTTTTTTATAGTACTATCCTGATATAGAAAGTACGAGCAGTATCAGGAAGATTGACCTCTTAAATAACGGGACACTCTTCAGGTCAGTAGATACAGAGGTTTTACGGGGTTGCCTCACAACTCACAAACTTTAGTAGGTAGAGATATCGAAGGTAGATATTTGAAGTTTACGGATCTCGAGCCGTATGGTGACCATTATTTGGTTATTTTTCAGAGACCAGATTTTTTGTATGAAAATCGCCCTTTTAAATAACTTCTGCGAAAGTAGCATCATCATCACTTTATTTTTACCACCCAGCGTTTTGTTTTAATTCGCAATTATACCAAAAAAAATTTGAATGATCTTAGTAAATTTTGAACAGGTCGTGAACTCATTAAAACGTACTGAATTTTCTAAAGAGATTCCACTACACGAGTTTCGAAGTAGTACAAAATTAATCCAAGTCTCTCCAGGGATGTTCTTCGTGTTTGGGTCACGTCTAGACTTCATGACGTCACTTGGCATGTGGCCAGTACAGTTGGCATTGAAATGAAAATTATAGTTATGCGGTGACAGAGTTCAGTAGGTGACGAGTGCCGCAGTACATTTGAAATCTTTGAATGCTTTTTATGGTGATTTGTAGCGCAAGGAAGTCAGTCGTTATTTGCAACACAGATCATTTACACTTTGTTTATTAGTACAAGATTGTAGTAGAAGTAAAGACAGTCGCTCCTTGTAAAACACTGATAGTCAGCTGCATCCGGATAGACTGGAAGCCTACCCCAACATAGTTGGGAAATAGGCTCGGAGGATAATGATGTAGTAGAAGTAAACTGTCAAAGGTTTTGTTATGATACAAACTTACTATATATTCAGCAAAAGGTCCGTCGTTTGTTTGATCGTAATTTAGAAGGTCTTCAGAGATTTATAACGTAGAAGAAAGTCAGGTTACTAAAGTAGGTAGGTTCTTAAAAAATATAGAGAAATATTTCCAATAAACTTGCTAATAAGTCCCCACTTGTATTTTACCTCAAAAACTATCCGAAAAGGGTACATTATCGATACAAGAAACCCTAGAAATTTCATAGCATTAATTGAAAGCGACTACGTGAAAGAAATGCCCTTAAGGAACCTTCGAAATTCCGTGAAAATATTTAACGTTCAGTGTGGTACGAGCCTAAGGGTTGATTTATGCTGATTGGGGATCTCAACAGAAGCCAGGGTAATTGCCTGTCAGTACGGATGAAGTCTTTATTGCGCAATTTGTGTCAACGCTTGTCAAAAATAAGGAATAAGGTTCCTTTTTTTGCACTGTTTTGAATTGATTTGCACAGTGGTTAATTATTATGTTTCTATTTCAATATTATTTTAATTTAATATTACAATATTTCTATTTTATTTAATAGCGTGAAATAAAATTAATTTTTTATTAAAAGTAAGTCCTAAATAAATGGCTAAAGGTGGCAAAAAATTAAACCATTTAAATGGTTTTAAATGGTTCAAAAAATACAAAAATATTACACACTTGAGACAAGACATACTGATTATAATTTAAATTATTTTTCACCACGTCCCAAAATGTCTTTAAAAAATACGAGCAAAACTTGGTCACCCTCATCAGAATATTTTGGCATCAGGATAAATATTTTTATGGTCGACGCCTGGTGGCAGTCATGCGTGCATGTGTGTATGTTTGTGTATACGTGATTCGAGAGTTTCATGAGTAAGCCATAGAAAATGTATGTGGAATGTTGTTTTATTTATTAATGGTATGTTTCAGTTGCAGTATTGGACTGTTACCTTTAAAATGTCGGGTATTTATAACTTCGAGTTTTATTTTACTAAAAATGTATTTCAAAGCGCAAATCAGATAGGTACTGGTATTCATGTAAGTATTTTTATTTTAATAATAAACAATTTTTACTAAATATTATAAATGGCAAAAGTATATAGCTCTTTAATGTCATTTAGTAAAAGGACTAAGAAAACCTTATTTTTATCCAGATGTGGGAATTAAGTACATAGTTTCCTCGGGACGCGGGCGGAACCGCGGAGAACAGCTAGTTTATACTAGCTTCTGATAAATATTTACAAAGTGCCATATCATAAAGACCAAGTTTTATAATCATCTTGTTAGAAACAAAAGCCAAACAACGGAAAACTCGACCGTCACGTAATAATATTATATCGCAAACAAAAGTAAATCGAAAGAAATATTGAAACAGCGACGCTGATCTTCATATAGTTCTGAACAAAGCGGGCAATTTTCAGTTACATGAATTTTTATCTTATTTACTTATATTTAAGTTTCTTATGCTTTGTTTTTCCTCGTTATGGTACAGCTGTGTTATCGTCCCATTGCTGGGCACAGGCCTCCTCTCACAGGGAGAAGGATTGAGCGGTAACCACCACGCTAGCTCTAAGTATGTGGGGTGGTAATTTCAAACTTGATAGTCCAGATTTCCTCAAGTTGTCTTCCTTCTTTCTTCTCAATTAGGGAAAAAAATTTTTTGAATAAAGACGAAAATCACAGATCTTATGAATATGCTAATGAGCTAGTTTATTTGCATGTTTACAGTTAAAAACCTAAACTAAAAAATTTGATAATTGGTATGGATAGATAGCATAAAGCAATTTTTTTTGTTCAGATTTTTTAAAATATCTGGATCACATGTCCTAGTCCTTTTACACATTGACAATATCTTTATAAATAAGCAGAGTAGACTTCATAACACTCAAAGCTGTTGGTAAAAAAAAAAAAAAAAAAATATACAGCATTATTTAATTTTCTTGGGTTTTGAGATACTTTAGCCTAATAACAAAAGATTGTTCTAAAAATCTGAGCAAGATTCTCCACATGTCATATTCCTATGCTTATAACAAGGCGCTTATACCTCTACAAAGAAGCCTAGAATCCAGAACAATCTTATTAGGCGGGAGTATTTTGTCACAAAAGTAAGGCTGTTGGTACAACACATATATTAGGCAGGTTATGAGGGTGAATAGAGCGATAACCCTCGTTTGGAAGGCAAACGACCCTTAAATGGTGGGTTATATAGCAACTGAGTCAGAAGATTTACTCTGTAACTTATATTGTGGAGAAAATATTTGTAAAATTATCGTATTTGTAAAGTCCTATTGAGTAGTGTTTGAGACTTGAGACATGTATGCTTAGTAAGTATAGCACATAGTCCAGGACATCATCATCATCATCATCCTCCGAGCCTTTTCCCAATCATGTTGGGGTCGGCTTCCAGTCTAACCGGATTCAGCTGAGTACCAGTGCTTTACAAGAAGCGACTGCCTATCTGACCTCCTCAACCCAGTATCCCGGGCAACCCGATACCCCTTGGTTAGACTGGTGTCAGACTTACTGGCTTCTACATAGTCCAGGACAAAGTCACAATATTCTTTACACATTAATAAAGTTACATAACCCTATATTTATTCTTAACTGAGCCCTAGATATATGGGCTGCGGGTTGTTCGAAAGAGATACCGCGGCCCTGGTACATAAAAGGCCTATGACGGAACACGACGGTTTTTGGTCAGTAAGAGTCTGACACTCCCTCACCGCTGCTAACCCACAGCGGGAGGGGTCATTTGATTATTTTTAACGTCGGAAAAAAAAAGCCCTAGATATATAGATATAGAATGCCTAGATTCCGGGGTACAAGGGCTCAGTACCTACCAATAGTAAGTAATAGTAGTAAGTATTACATATGATATGAAAATTCAGGTTCTTACCTTACGTGACAACACCTCTGAAATTCTTTGCTACCGAATTTTGAATATACATAGGTACGGTAATAGAAATAAAACAGAGAAGATATCTAATAGATATATTTGACAATGTTCTTTGCTCAATAAAATAGGTACCTACTTATAGTTCAGTAAACATTCTGACTCCCTATCCTAGTGGCAACAACGAACCAAATAAAACGTAGCCGATCTTTATCTTTGTTACTGAACCTATACTGTAGGTACAAAAGCAGTGACCGCAGCTTGATTTGACAGAATTAATTGACCACTTGGCCTTCAGCAGGATTAAGGCTAAACTTTTATTTCGGTCAAACACGCTTTCAAGCGACAAAGCGGCTTACTTATATTTGTTATTTGAGTAGTAAGCTGGTGAAATTGGTCGATGTGAGTTTCCGACTTCCTATAATGTTGTCGAATTGTTTTTCTAAATGTCGCTGGTTCTGTGAGATTACATATATTTGTAGGCAAAGAAAATAAAGGAATGACTTGTTTTATTAGTAATAAATGGTATGTAGGGCCAGGTCATTACTAGAACGTTTTACAACACATTCTTGAAATTGATGTAGTTTGTATCAACTTTTTTGAAATTGCTGTCGTTTGTTACAATAATTCTGCCCGGTAGTAAAACTCCTTCTAAGATAGCTTTTGCTTTACCACCAATGAAATAAATGTTAGTTAATTATATGAAATCGGTAGCTATTACTTTAGATACAGTCACCAACAAAAATAAATGCAAAATCAAACAATAACTTGAATGCAAAAGATGAACAACGTTGACACCCATATTTTTGTTGAGTCTGACAGATAATTACTGGATATTTTAGACTTCAGTTATTTCGTTATTTTAGATACTAAATTGACTTTTGTTGGTGATCGTACCAAGCTATATTAAACATCGTTGGATGCTAAATACCAGCAATTTAGTACAAGTGCTTCTTTGAAAACATAATTGTCTAATGGGTTTTGTGATCAACAGTAACAGTCTTATCTTGCAATTTCGTCCATTTTGTCCATGATAAGGACGAAATATGGTCGGCTGTTAGACCGTAATCCATTAAACTTATTTGCAGTTGTCTCCCGTTAAATGGAAGAAAAATCCACTAGGGAGTTATGGAATAAACCAATTCGAAAGAATAAACAATGATGAAACAGTATAGATTAATGCAGGTATATAAATAAACTTTATGCTTTTTATTCTTTCAAGTTCAATCTCTAAATAGATTTTGATGAAACTAAAATTACGTTTCACCTACATCAAAATAATACAGGCTTCTTTTTATATCACGGTTCAATAATTCATCTGTGAGAAAACTTATGAACCGGGAAAATTAACGTGCACGTCTTAAAACAAAAGATAAACTTAGATGGCCTTACTACAAAAACTTTAACCACTGTTTTACACTTGTCTAAAAAAAATGTGGCTCCAAAATGAACCATATGTCAACGTCATAATTTGTCATTTTTTTAGACAAGTCTTAAACTGACGTTAAAAAGTTTTTGTGGTAAGACGGAGAACATTTAAAGGTTCATAGAAGCACTGAATTATCCCAAAGGCGTTACGTAACAATTTCAAGCTCCGATCCTCACAATACAAATATAGATGTAACTGTCTCTTGGAAAGAAAGTATTCGTTCTTCGAATAACTTTTAATACCAGTCAACAGTATGTACAAGTTAATATATAGGATTTAAGCTGTTACGTACACAAGCAGGATCGAAGTTCTACTTAAGTAACGCAGATTTTCCTCAACTTATATTTATAAATGCCTATGTAGGTTTTAATCAGCTGTTGCGTACACAATGAGAATCGAAGTTATATTTAAGTAACGCAGATTCTCCTTAAATGTTATACTTGATTCCATAAAGTTCCTTCGATTTTAAACTTTTTACAACAGACAGCTCTAAATTGTCTAGCGAATTGAGCATTCTTCCCTCTTTGGTGTGCCTTTCAGGTATCTGCTAGCATTATTTTTAAATTATCTACAAAATATAAAACAGAAAAGAAAAAGAAAAGAGATCGCTTTTAGCGATAAGACCGCCCATTGTGTCACCGACTTCAAAATTTTTGTTTGTTCTTGTTGTTTTTTTTAATTGGTGTGCATAATAAAGAATATATCTATCTATCTATCTATCTAAAGCAGTCTTAAAACGTTTGAACACAAGCTTTCTGCCATCAGTATAATTTCAAGATGGTCACCAACCACGTAACCAAAAACTAACACCATTCATGAAATTAAAAAGAAATAACCCACCCACGTTTAGGTTTCAAAAAGAGAACCTAAGTTCAACCATAATATCGAAGTGTTTATTGATTTCTGACACTTACGCGAATATTAGACATTTAAATAAAACAAAAAAGCAACATTAGATCGAAGTGTTTCTTTGGAGAAAATTCTTCAAAGCTCAAATAGAGCGTTTTACTGTAAGAAAACAGTGCTAACAGCTCCAATGATGGATTGCACCAATCATTTGCGTCATTTCTCGGCAATCTATTCCCTTCAGTATTCCAAGAGATGACAGGCGGAGTAATTCACTTTATTCCTTACTTCCCCGCGATATAGATGTTGGCAATGACAATTTGATTGCTTTTCTCGCGATGGGACGTCCAATACATTCATGTTTTGGAATATTTAAATAGAAAATAGAATATTGTAATAGGGCAGTCAACAGCCGGAAAGTTTGACGAGCAGTATTACCAAAGGGTATCGTTTTTCCCTAGGTAACTGGATTGAGGAGGCCAGATAGGCAGTCGCGCCATGTCTCAACTCAACTCAACTGCATCCAGTTAGACTGAAAGCTAACTTCAACATAGATGATTACATTTAGGTAGTAGGCTAGGTAGGCCCGTACCTAGTGACACAATACTCTAATTTTCATCAAGAAACTACATATCTTTCTGGCACACACCGACCAAAATCTATCAAAAGTCTTCACACATATTCTACTGATACATCTAGGTATAACACATTCTACTGATGCGTAAAATCGTGCCTAAATCCAAGAACGCTATCAAATAAAAAGGTAGACCAAACTCAAGGTCACACCAACTCCTAAAAATAGGTACAAACTTTTATGTAAGTCTCACAAAATAACCGTCTTGTTTCATAAGAAAAGGGATTCTGTCTCACCCTTAGTTTTTACGATAACACTATTATGTAAGGCCGTAAGACCCTTCGGACCTCCGTCTATTTTGCCGTGTTTAGCAACATTAGGCTTCGGGAGAAAACAAACGTTGCGGATATTTTGGACAAAATATGTTGTCTTGAGATTGAAGGAATAAAGGGCCTTTTCAGTTGTGTTTGTAACATATTTTTTTTCGGCTGTTTTTGTTGAAGGTTCAAACTTTGCTTATCTTGTGTTGGAGGCTTATGAACTATGGTAGCTTTTTTATTAACGTTGTGGCCGTTTTTGGAGATAACAACGTTCTTTTTGGCAAAGTTTTCTTTACATCAAATCGACTGCTGTTTTAAGATCTCGACAAAATATTTTAATACCTAGAACTTTTAATTTCCTGTAGCTTAGTTCTGCACTTTAAAAATCGCTAGAAAAAATACAAAACTCTCACTATAGATACAGGTTATTGCACTCTCTGCAGATGTTGAAAATCCGTTTATTTGGTCTAGACTTTTATTTTTGTTTCTGAATCTTTTAGTATCAGATGAAACCGCGTTCATTATTGAGAAAGCTTGCAGCAGATGGTAGATACTTTAATAATAGTATTGAACGGTAGCTCTAGACTAAAGTTTATGGTCTTTTCTGAAAGGGGTATTTCAGTTTATTTGAATTAGGAATCGCGAAAACAAAAGAATAACATAATGATGGATTGATTAGGTTTTGTACAGAGGTACTAATCGAATTATGAAAATGAAAACATGAAGTTGATGGAGATGCACCATTTAACTTTAACGAAAACTAGCCTATAAGTTGACGTATCCTCATCGACTATTGGTCAAACAAGCGATTTAACAGCTGAAAATGCTTCGATTATCGTTATAGTTAAATGGTACAAGGCATCGTCAGTATTGCCGATTATAACAATGTCATACTTAAGTGACACTTCTCCAAAGCCCTAGGTCTCTATGATCCCGTACCTGCTTATCTACCATTAATTATATGTAGGTATTAATACGTTTATTTTATTATTCACAGGCATATTGGCATGTGACGCGGGCGCAGTGAGCGGCATGCGTGGCGAGCGCTCGACGCGGGCGGCGGCCTCGCTCGCCGCGCTCGCGACGCTACTGCTCAGCTTAACGCAGCGTGGCTCCGCTGAAATTACATCTGGTAAGTCTTTATCGGCCTAGATTTTTCATACTATGTTAGGGTCTTAAAGTCCGTCGTAATATAGCTGAACCTTCTCTCTCTAACCTTCTCAACCTACCTTGCCAAGCCGATATCCCTTGATAAGAGTCATTATTATCTGCCCAGCATTTAACTATGTTGGTTCTTTAAGTCCATCTTATAATATAGGTAAACCTATTTAACCTCCTCAACTTGACTGGAGACCCCGTATCCCTTGATAAGGTTAGTTTCTAGCCACCCGGAACGACTGTCAAACACGTCGAGGTCTTTAAATCCATCTTAATGTAGCTGAATTTATCTAACCTTCTCAACCTACCTGGCCAAGCCGATATCCCTTGAAAAGGCTAATTTCTAGTCACCTGTAATGACTGCCAAGTATGTTGGAACAAATCACTGTGGAAACCCACAAGCTTTAATGTGTATCCTGAAATACGGAGGAACTTTTTCTCACATAGGAGGTCACCCATCCACTGCTGTGAAAGCATTCTAATAGTATTCGTTCCTTTATTCAATCGAGATAAAGCTTCTTTTTTATAGTAAATATACGAGAAAGTTCTCTTATACTAGTATTCATCTTTTATTTAATCATTCTTATTTCGCGAGTAAAATGTTAATGTTAAGTATGGCTTTCACTAGATACCGTATCGTGACTGACAGGTAATTGTGTACATAGCTTTACACTCTTTGAAAGGTATTATGCCGTATTACACTTTGTTCACGCGTGAAGCTTAGTTGTAAGTCCCTTTACGATGCCGACACCATTTTTATATCTACAGGTTTCTATATATTTTGTACAGGTAGGCAGAAGCAATATGAGATTCCGCACCAGTTAATATAAAAGGGGGTGCATGAATGTCCGTAGAAACTGGGATAAGACGTTTCATATCTAAAATTCTTATGAGGTTTATTAGAAGAAGTGTTATTTTAACAAGGTAAATACCTACGCCATACTACATTACATTATTGAATTATGTTTTAATAGTTCTAAAAAAGATAATTATACTCTAGGCGTTTTGTCCAACAAAAATGAATTAATTTGAATATTTTTCTCATTCATCATCCTCCGAGCCTTTTTCCCAATCATGTTGGGGTCGGCTTCCAGTCTAACCGGATTCAGCTGAGTACCAGTGCTTTACAAGAAGCGACTGCCTATCTGACCTCCTCAACCCAGTTACCCGGGCAACCCGATACCCCTTGGTTAGACTGGTGTCAGACTTACTGGCTTCTGACTACCCGTAACGACTGCCAAGGATGTTCAATGACAGCCGGGACCGGAATATTTTTCTCATTAAAACCGTTTATAGCTTAGTCCGCTTAGTCCTACGTACCAACTATACGCATTAACAATACCAATAAAAGGGGCCTAAACATTTATAACTAAGAAAATAAAATAAAACAATTCTAAGTTAACATGATACCTACAAAGTACACTGTCCATTTGATCCTCGTCTAATCATGACACCAGTAACTCGACCGTAAACCGAAGTGCTTCGATCACACGGAACGACTTGTCACGTCACTACCCGTTACTATGTAAGTGCTAACAGTAGTTTGTCATTGAATGAGTTCTTTTTATGGAACACTGGACTGTGTTAGTCGAACCTGTAAGGTTTGCTGTACTAACAAAGGCTCAAAAAGTATAAGGATTTTCTAATACAGGTATATTATAATATGACGTGCTTTGATCAAAAACGTTAACGTGTTGTAATAAAACCACTACGATTAGCTAAACATACAAACGCTTGAAAACTAAAAATCGCGTTAAGTTTAGTATTAGGATTTACTAGTGTACGTAACTAATTTAAGTGTAGTATTACAAAGCAAAGGTTTTCAATAAAACAGATTCACATTCATTGTTCTCACGTCTTTCGTTACTAAGTAAGTACTAACAGTATTTTGTGATTGAATGAGTTCTTTTTATAGAAGACCATACTTTGTTAACAGTAACAACAGTCACAATGACACTAAAAGGTTTGTGTGGTACTGACAGTCGCTGAAAGATCACAAAAACTCGCTGAAAAATCACATTTCTAGCAATATACTACTTTAACTACTAAATTACATAAGCTTAATATTATTCGCAGGCATAATTATGAGGGTTGACTAACATTTTTAAACTAAGCAAAAAAGTAATTATCTAGTTGTTGACGGATAAGGCCTTAATAAGCCCTGAATTACAGGAGCCCAATTTTTAAGAGGACTCAACTAATGAACGCCGATTTAATTGGTGCTCTTCACAGGATTTCTGCCCTTTAGGAAAGAATATTATTTTACCCGTCGGTACCTTTTTTTGAAGGGATTAAGTATAGGCTGAATTTCAAGCAGTACAATATCCATTTTACTGAATCCGCATGATTCTCTTCTGCATCCATATAGACTGATAAATCAGAACGGACATGGACTAGACGGAGATTCGCTTATGTTATTACAGCCACATTCTGTTCTCTATACCAGATTCGTACACATTATTTGGTGTCTCTTGTCCTGGCACTAAGTTTTGTTCATTATTCAACTTCGATGATTCCGAGAAAAATACTTCATTGTTTCCAGGACCTTCATATCGAGATCTGTTTACGCACAAGAAAATTAATCCATCAATTCGATATCCCTTGTCATTTTATTATGAAAACGGGAAAACAAATTGGACCCAAATTCTAATTTAACTGATACCAGTTTGCGATCAATTTAGAAATATTTCAGAAACAAAAACCAACTTTAATAAACCACGTGTCGGAGCTGAATTTTAAACGAATTCAGAGGAAAGTTAATTAGTTTCAGTGTAAATAACATTTATATTGTACCTACATTTTGGAGCCCTTCTAGTCAAAGTTGTAGTAAAACAATTATACGCTTTCATAATTAAACCTTCACAAATTGTGTTAGCTAGATATACTTTATGGACAGAAATAAAAATTTGTAAAAAATATTGACTCTTAGTAACATTATAATATGTACAAGGGAACTATTTCAAAGGTTTTGTCATCCATAATTTTTTTCCATAGTATGGAGACAGTGACTGAGAAAAACTTGAATTCTTGATGAATCGGCCAATTGTAATTATAAAACTATGTTTTTCTTGGAAAACTTAATAAGCTTAAAATTAGAAAACTTTGAGATTGTTATTTCGTATAAAACAAGTCTTTATCTCGGGATTTTGGCTACCAAAATAACTTGCTACGATTCATCAGTATCTAAAAAAAATATTTTCTATCAACTCCACTGTGCAGAACCTAGCAAAAAAGCACCTAATTAATTAAAAAATAAAATTCTCCTATGAATAAAACGCATAATGAGGTGGTCTAATGACAATTGACGCGATCACCGCCTAGCATGGTTCTATGTAATCAATATAGCGGTGCAATGAACCGCACTGCAGTCACTGAACGCACCGCTATTACCCTCAATAATAGGCTGACGGCTTATTTCCTAGTAGGCCGTCAGACTGGTCGCAGCTGGGTGGGCTTGGTCATGATGATGACACGTCATTATGGGATAGGTAAACTTTTTTTGATGTTGTCTGGCATAAACCTACGCGAAAATTCCATTTTTAAAACGCTTACATACATAGTTAGAAGTGAAGCTTCACTTGTAACGTATGTATGTAAGAAAATCTTGAAATCTTAATTCGACCCACTTCCCGGTCTTCGAATAGGATAAAATTTTGCACACGCTCTGAGTTCTGATGACAATACATGACTAGCGTGTTATTTTTTTTTACTATAATTTTTTTTATAGCTATATAGTTGGTTAATATCGTTGCATAAACGCAATACTACATGGATCATAAACTCTTCCATCCATCTATTCATCATAGCTTGGTACTTTGAGGTAGACTCAACAGGCTTGTCTAAACGAGTTTCATCGTTAGCGAACCTATTTCTTCACAGAGATTCCAGGGATAATTTATGTTAGGTACAAAATACTTACCTATTGATCAGTCTCCGTGAAACATCAGTCATTAGGACCTACTTTATGTTATTTTTTTTTTAATTATCAAGGCCGAAAACTTTTGTTGGCCATTTGACAATATCGGAATATTCGAATCTTTACTTCTATTTTGGAAATTGCTTTCGTCATCTTTAATAGCTTGGACAAAATACATTTTAAGTCTTGTCTATTCTCCCACAGATCCACTAAGACGAGGCCTGTATGGTGACCTGTGTTCCACCGTGGAAGACTGTCACTTCCCAGAGGCGGTGTGTGACGACGTGCAGAAGACATGCCAGTGCCACCCTGACGTGCCAATCAGCAATTACAAGGACAAATGTGGGAAACGTAAGTGTTATTGGTAATCTTATGACCCAGAAAATATGGTTCAAACTTCTTTGAAGATCTTTTGAAGTCTCTTGAGACTTGTGGATGCCTGCTGCAGTGAAGAAATTACCTGCTCTTACTAATAATAATTTTATTCAATTCACAATCGGCTTAGCTACATAGTTCCTTATACATTACTTATTTGCAACATTCTCTGCAAATTAGGCGAGAACGTTTGAAGTTTTTATATTATTCTGTCTTCTGAATACATGTTCGTTACTACAATAAAACATTGAAATGTATGTAGATTTGCGGAATTGCAACGCTTTTGGCGTTTACTTTAATTTCCATTTCGTGATTTTATTTAGTACGCTGCCACTCAAATTGGATATCTGGGTCAGTTTTATTGCAATTTATGAACGTTGCCTTTTATTTGATGTAATTGGTTCACGGGGCTATAAAAATGCAATCGTAAAGCCAAACTACCCTTTGGTGAAAAATATTTTTTGCTTGCGGTATTTCCGACCTAATAGAAACATCAAACCTTCAGGACTCCTCTGGTGTCCATAGGCGATGATAATCGCTACCTGCCGGGAGTTCCCCCTGGTCATAAGTTTCACTAACCTATTCCTGGGTTGAGAAATAAAAGACTGTACTCTATATGAGGAACGTTATGTTTTTCGTCTATGAATTTCTTGATAACTGAGTTATGCATACGATGACAGAGATCCCTACATATTTAAATTACCTCCTAAATGGAAACCTTCTGTGTTCAAATGTGGAAAAGTTAGTGACATTTGTGTGCGTCACTGTGCCGGAATCTTGCCTTTTACGAAGTCGTGTAAACATGAACATTTTTGAGTCCGTATTCATCCCTCGGAGATTTGATATAATTGTTTTTGCCCGTCCCCCAGTAATGGAAAACATTGTGAGGAATACAATGTCGCTACATTTTCTTTTTGAATAAATTATTCATAACTTCGTGGTTTTTGTGAAGCTCCATTTTGTGTTTTATTACTGACAGACTAAAGGACAGAAATTGTTCTTGTAAAATGTAAAGTGAGCGCTTTCTTGTTGAAGAAAAATCTTTCAGGAATATTAAATTAAAACTCTTTCAAGATAGATCGCATGATACTGTTCTTAAAGAAACTGTTGCTACTTTTAAATAATAATTTAATTATTTTTAAGAAACTATGTATGTAGGTACAACTTAGTAAGGACTTTTCAAGCTTAGTCATGAGCTCAAAACAAGGTCGTCTCATACTTAACTGGAAGCACTAATTATGAAAATAATGTGGAGAAAGTTATGATTTGAAAAACACGAAGTTATTCATACTTCCACTAACTTTGTTTGATATAAAAACTTTTGCTTGTGCATCAGAACTTGTTCTTTGAAAGTCGTTATGAGTAGTGAGTTGGTGAGTCAGGTCTTTTGTTGGGTGACTAATATTTCCCAAAATACTGCTTAATAATAATTTTGTCGAAAATAGGTCGGATTTTTGTGTCTCAAAATTTCGAATTTAGCAACGGGGCACTTTGAATATGTTAGTGAAAGTCCAGTGCCATAATCTTTTAATGTTGAAATCTGTCGAAACTCTTCAATTCGGATAGGTTAACCTGCTGGCGTCTGTACTTACCTCATCATCCTCTGAGCCATCTTCCCAACTATGTTGGGGTCGTCTTCCAGTCTAACCGGATTCAGCTGAGTACCAGTGTTTCAAGAAGCGACTGCCTATCTGACCTAATCAACCCAGTTACCCGGGCAACCCAATACCCCTAGGTTAGACTGTAGGTACTTACCTATTGCTTAAAAAAATAAAGGCTAATATCACTAAGTATCCATAATTTATTTGAATATTTCTTAGGAAAAATGTGTTCCTTTTACGCGACTAAAGAAATCTCCTTTTTAAACTCCGTACCTAGATATGAAATTATGTGCAGTTCTTTCTTTGTTCGCGTTTCAAATGTCAAACATATTACCACAAGAATGGCATTAGTTCATATAAATGTTAATATAAATAGTTCTTGCTTAGGTGACTATGTAGCCATAAGTTTCTTATAAAATCACGTTTTCTTTGAACTTACGAGAACGTTAAATATAAATTATAACCCTAAGGTACAAAGGTATGATTCATTCATGAATGTGCTTTAAGTCGTTTTTTTTTTATTTGTTTAGTGAGTCATCATTAATTTGCATACTTCATGGTTATAAACTCCTTTGTTGTTTTTTTACACAAATTAAATACCGACTGAAACTTATTTACTTATTAGGATTCTCTAAATTGTTATGGTGTAGAGTGTAAGCAATTACGTGTTTGATCTTCTCAATTCGACACACTTTCTTTCTTCGTTTAAGACTGGTTATCAGACTTTCCGACTTCTTACTAACCGGTAGGACTGCTAAAGATCTTCGAATGTATCTACTTTTTATATGTTTAATTTTGCAAACCTTGCGGTAGGATATGGTCAATGCTCCTTTTGTTAAATAATATGAGATCCACATGTACCCGCTATATTCGCAAAAATAAATAAGTTTTTATTTTTGAATGCTGACAGCCGGGACACAAAGTGTCTTGTTGCTTGGCCTTGTTGTTCGATCGACCCGTGTTACTGTAGTATATTATATATTTGTTACAATTAAATAACAAGCAATGAGTATTTTTCCATAAAAAGTTTCACAATCGATGGTGCCATAATGCATATCGCGTGTCCACCTCCTAATATAATGCAGCAATTCAGTCCTTGGTTGTAACTGTTGTAAGTAGGATACTAAAGTCCTTCGCATGTTTGGTGTTAAATGTCGTATGTTTTGTGTTTCCTTGGCATAATTAGATTTATCTTAATAAGAAATCTGAGTCAAATGCTTTCGTACGGACTTGAAAGTCTATGAACCTATCAAATGCAGATTAAATAAATATTTTGTTGTTCATCTTAAAGTAATAATTTAAATTGTTTTGGCGGCTTTTGTCAGAATTTGATTTTGTAAAAGTAAAACAAAAGCCGATACTTTTGAACTAATTTGGATTCACTATTTTTACCATGGTGGTTGAAAATACTTTTGATCAAGCAGTGTTACTATTTTACCTTACGACAAAATGGCCCAACCGATTACTACCTAGGTGAAATATTTCCCTCTGGATACAAAACAAAACTGCTCTTAACAGATCAAATATCAATTATTCTCAAAGCGAACCGTATCAATTAAACCTTCAATTTATATTCCAAGATATAAACCCAGCGAAGCATTAACAGCTATCGATCGACATTGAGTCTCCGTTCACAGTCAAGTGTGGCGGGTCACGCTCTTGCCGGTAGAACGTTACCATGGCAACGGGCTATAGGCTTGGTTTATGAAGGAAGATGGCGGATATAATTATTATACTTATTCGTGTTTTATAGGATGATGCGGTATTGTTTTGTGTTTTGGCGTTATACTAACAGATACTAGGTAGGTATAAATCTGAAGAGTTTCTCGTTTGTTTGAAGTTGCCAGTCTAAGGAGCTTCTGGTGTTAGATAGCCCATTTCCTGAGGACCTATTTAGGCTGTTTATCCTGTTGTGCCGAATAGTTGTCTCGGGATGCGGCTGTTACCGCGTGAAGAAGCCATAGCTGTATCTTTCTTTCTTTCTTATAAAAAGCTCATGACTATTACTATAGTAATGTAGTTTCTAATCAAACTACAACTATTAAATGCTCCTAACTTCGCTCATAGCGTATGGGAAAAGCAGATTGTAACAATTTAGTATTCATGCCTCATACTAAATTCTATTCCCATTTAGATCCCCAATCACGATTCCACTGATGAAAATTGAAGTCAAAATCAAAACGAATTTCCTCGAAACGGTTTATTATTTGAAATGCACTTCAAGTTGTGTGTTTCATTTACTTCATTTTTTTCCGAATCAGTCAATTATTGCGAAAAGTTACTTTCATATATTTTGTTTTACACTTATAATCAATAGTGGCTGGTTTTCCTCGCTATCCTTCAATTATATTATTTATTTCACCTTATTGAACAACCAATGTTTAATTCGCTCCTCTGCTCTACTTTTAATGACTGCTTTTGTTGGTTCGCAGTCATGACCCATGGATGTCGAAAATGCTTTGATGATTTTAGGGAATATCTCGATATAAAAATTAACCTACTTTGCAATATTAAAAATAATAAGAAAAACATTCCTAAATTAGACACTACTTGTACTAATTAATCCAAAGTCTTCTATGCGTACCAGATCTATAGCACCACAACCAACATTATTATCTCGATTACCTTTCCGATTATTCAATAAAGGTACGGACGAACACTCCTACACCCTGAATATAGATAAGCAGTAGCGAAAATTCGAGAAGTCCGTTACAAATGACTTGGAAATCTCTGGACCCCCAAAAGGGTCTATGAATAACGATTCCATTAGCCGATAGGGTGAATCTTTTATTCAACATGGGAGAAAAGCCAGTGGTTTCTGTTTCCGTTTTATCCTTCCTCCTTCCTAACCTCTAAAAACATTTTAAGACCAAAATAAGCTAAATCGGTCCAGCCATTCTCGAGTTTTAGTCAGACTAAAGAACAGCAATTCAATTTTATAAGAAGATGATAAAATAATATAAGGAAAGATACAAGTCATTTAATAGCGGCCCTGTTTTACAGCACCGTAATGATCACAAGAGTTAGATATGTACCTCTTTAAGAAGGCACTCTTTTTGTATTATAATATTAAGCAATTTGAAACATCAACAAGACCAAAAATCGATTTAAATTCATCAGCATTCTAGAACTCATTTGCATGATAAAGTCACACTAAAACATTTCACGGTTTGATAAACACCCTAATTTCAACCCTGAATTCTCTGAATAATTGCCGTGAAACAACGTCACAGAATTTATAATACAAAATGACCTTTTATTTTCTACCATCTGGAAAAGGGACAGAATTATCTCGACACGAAATTTCATAGTCAAATCATTTATTTTATTTAGGCCTTTACAAGCACTTATGAACGTCAAAAATATAACTAAAGTTCGGCCATTCAGAGAATGCGTTCCTGACACGTCGCGATTGAACTGACGACGTAACTTTGCAATGGCGTTGCAGTTACGATAAAAATATTTTTGCTGGTTGTTTACCGTTTTAACAATTGAGGAGCATTAAAACAACATTATTATATCAATAATCAATGAATGTAGTTACGTCGTCAGTTCAATCGCGACGTGTCAGGAACGCATTCTCTGAATGGCCGAACTATAAGTCTGATTCTAGTTGCCCATTCCAAAAGTAGCTTCCTATGGAGAAAAACGGGCAAGAAACTCCATGGTTACTCTTTTAAAAATAATATGGTATTACAGTTTGTACGTATTGATAACACAGTACATAGTAATTCATAGTTTAGGGTTAGGTTACATGAAAAACCGTTATATTTCACGACACGGGGTTCCTTTTGACATTACTCGTACATCACTATGAAGTTTTGGGTTCAAGAAAGCAATATTAGGTCATTTCGGTCAATCTGAAACTTATTTTGGTCAAGAAACTCGTCGTTTGGGATAAAAGTTTTCTTATTATTTTTGTGTGACGTTAAGATGATGATGGAGTGTTATTTTATTGGCGATATATCTTTATTATTATGGATTGTTTACGAGGTAATAATACTACAGAGGGGTCGACTAATATTCTGACGTTATACACGAACTTACAATATTAATTCAAGATACTATCCCTAACTTATCTTCAGTTTTTGGGAGGTACCTACGAATCTTCATATAGACCAAGATCCTATGAATCAGGATTTACACGTAACCTGTAAGGCATCTGCTTCAAATCAAAATCAAGCTTGTTTTTTAAGAACCCTCTGCCACGAAGAAGTAAATATAACATGCATACGCAATTATTCTGAGGACCTACTTCATAACGTCTGAATAGGTGAAAATCTAATTATAATTGCCATGATCGAGAACTTCAAGGGTCTGTTTGTCTTGAATAACCTATTTGGCCATTGTGAGCAGAACCTTAGAACCTCTTAGAAATCAGAATATACCAACCCAAAATAAACTCAAGATGAAATAATACAATATTGAATTTGAATACGCAAGCTATAATGAGGGTCGTTAACGGTTTCGGCAGAATTCATTACAATCGTTTGCGAGTTATTCGCGAAAACTCGAGAAAATACCTACCTAACAAGTTTCGTTTTATAAGGAGCTCTGAATTGTCGGTCATTAAGATAAAAGATGATATTCAGATAGCAATGTGGGTCTTTTAGGAGGTCTTTAGAGTAAATTGTCCCTATTTATAGTATTTATGAAACCATCAATTTAAGAATTTTGGATCGTGGAACGAAAAAATCGTCTGAGAGTTTTTTCGGAATTTTCTTGTTATATAAAATCAAAAAAATGTACAAGGTGTAGGTATATAAATCTTTTGTATATTAGAGGTCTTGTTCACCCAGATTTGAATAGGTCCATTGTCGAAACGACTGCTCCTGAGTGTAAAAGTAACTTAAGTACGAAGAAAACTAAGCACCAAGTAAGCTGGTTTTCGGTTAACTGCTTGTGTTTGAGCTTTAAGTTCAGGTGTTGGCAAAATTCCAAGCTTCTTACGTAAGTTTATTGAAGTTAGGACTTTGGGTCCAAGCGCCTACTATAACGCTTGTTTTATCCTATAGACAGGGTAGAGACTCTAGTCCCTAATTTATTTTTAATCCGCAATGAGTGCCTTCACTTTTAACAGGTATATTATTTGAGTCCATTCTTTTTATCTTAACTCTGTTTTTCAGTCATTAATATGTATATTATAATTACCTACATGTATTGATACCATTACTATTCAACTTTTCTGAATAATGACTGCTTGCTAAAATAAATACTTTGAGCACTTCGATTCAAAGACTGTTCAAGCAGATGGCATTTTTACTTAAGTAATTCAAGTACATCAGAATAATGTAAAACCTTCCATATCCAGGTGTAGCATGTAGTTCGCAGACTCCATTTTAACGATACATGTATATTTGTGTTTCCAGCTGCCAGCATCAACGAGACATGTATGTTTAACGAGCAATGTGAGGACGTGTACTTCAAGACAGAATGCAGGAACGAACGATGCGCGTGCAAGTTCGAAATGGTACCCGAAGTGACCGTAGATGGCGCTGTTATATGTACTTGTGAGTATTGTCACGTTTCTATCAGTGTACTTATATTTAGGGTGCGTCTACACGGTGCATATAGCTGGAGCAAGTTAACATGCACAAGTGAGAAGTGACAAGAGCACGCGGGTGGGCATTTTGCTTGGGTACATGCGCGAGTAGCTGGAGCCGTATGTTTTAACATGCATATACATAATACGCATGCATATACGCCTCAACATACGCAAGCTACTTGCACCGTGTAGATGCACCTTTAATTACTCATAGGTACGAGGAGATGGTTTTTGTTGTGGTTTCGGAATGGTAAAATGGTAACAAGAGCTATTGAGAGTGTACCTATTTCTTTTATTGCTTACTAGCTAATCCCGCGAACTTCGTTTCTTTTAAGCCTTCCCTGGACTTCTACAAACATTTTAAAAACAAATAAGCTAAATCGGTCCAGCCAGACTCGAGTTATAGAGAGACCAACGAACAGCAATTCATTTATATATTTATGATAAGATTATTGGGGTATTCCTATAAATAAAAGTAACGTCAACATTTCGGGATTTTAATATTTTAATCTAACACCAATTAGCCCTTCATATCACCATTTCCCCTTAACTTCAGTTCTAAATACTTTTTGACACTGGATAAAAACGAATCAAATCACATTTAAGTACCTGGAGGTTCAGTTTTAACATAACTTTAGCAATATATATTTAAGTACTAAAGTGATTAATCTCTTGTTCTAATATTTCCAGCGGTGAAGCCAGTGGAAGAGTCGACGAGGACTCTGGACCCGGCAATGATCGGAGTCCTGGTCGGCATGGCACTCATGTTCGTCATCATTTGCGTCGTGTTGCGGTTGTTTAGCAGGTAAATATTTATTCCTTACTTAATCGATTATATTGCCTCTATCTATCCATAGATGCTCGCAAGCGCGGCTGGGTCCCGGGTTCGATTCCCGAGTCGGGCCGAATTCGCTTTGTGGGTTTTAGAAACTTTCACGAAGCAATCCGGAGCATGGAAGTTGGTGATTGATACACCCGTGCATCGGAGCGTACCTTTGTACTAATCTACCTCATTACATTAAGAAGTGATTTGTTTATGTAACTGTGGATTATTAAACTTATTTATTTATATATAATTTGTGCTAAACATCGCTTGTACTTAATGTTTTCAGAGCGAGATGGAGGGAAAACCGCACGATCTTCAACACGCCCAACCCTCGGCTGATGAACGTGTCCTTGCTGAGGGATTCTAAGCTTTTGCATTCGCAGGTAACTTGTTCTGAATTCTATAATAATGTATATTATTTATTTATTTTTAATTAATTTCAAAGTGAAAGGGTAGTAAACACCCGTCATTATTTGTACCGAAAGTTCACGACAGATAACTCTGCAATTCTGCAGTAGTGTTTCTCGACAATATCTGTACAAACAAATGCGAAAAGATTCAAATTTTATTGTAAACTTCCAATTGCTCCTTTTTGGCCAACTCGATCGATGGACGTTAAAAAGAAGTCGAACGAAACGATCGAACAATTTAGCAAAGGAGTTATTTCCAAAAGCCACCTCATTGACTAGTTATGATACCTACTTTCTATACTATCCATGAACAACAATTTTTGAAAAATTTCAGGATCGTCGTGGGTCCCGCGTCAGTGTTCGTCCTCCTTCGAGACAGGCGAGCCAGCAGGAACTCAGACCTCACTCGCCAAGTCCAGGTATTCATATAGATAGATATACCAGGTCTACTTTTGCTAGACATGTAGGCGTATTACGTGTTTTGTGCGAAGGAAATGCTTTCTACTCTGCCATTTTTTAGCATACATTATGGGATAGTATTTTCGGATAATTTAATTAAAAATGTAATCGTCATCATCAGTCTTTTTTATTGTCATCAAGAATATAACATGTAGGTACCGCACATCAGTGGTAACTGCCATGCACCTTAACTCAATAGTAATAAGTACGATTTTCCTATAAAACTGTTACCACTGACCTGAAGTTGGCTGTACCTACATGTTATTATGATATCTAATAATTGTTTGCCTTCCCCTGAACACCTACAAATGCACAATGGTGAAATATTTTGGAAGAATAAAAAGTATTTCCTTCGAAAATATGTTTCGTTTGGAATTCTTTTTGAAATGTAATTAGTACAGTAAGTTGCAGAAGTAATAGTCATGTGTACTGAGGCTTGAAACTTAAGATTATAAATGAAAGAGACTTCGTAATGAGAACATTCCTATTAATGTCAATTGACGTCGATTAAAAGTATACTAACTTATTGATTTCAGGTCGTGCGAACTTTCCTATCACGTGAAATGTTCTTTGTTCTTACTGAATCCTTAACAACCAATCGAACACAAATAGACCTTTTGTCTTGTGATTTTTAAATTTCCATTATTTTTTTTAGATGTGAACTATTTTTGTCTAAGGCCGGTAATACGCGGACCGCTTGAGGTAGTCAGGGGCGACAGCTTCAAGCTGTCAACCGCCCGAATCCGTTGCAACTGCCTGAGCGGTTCGTGTATGTGCGTCCATAGAACTCTGCAGTTCACTGAGCAGTCGACCCGACTACTTCAAGCGGTCCGTGTATTGCCGTCCTAAGTTTCCATTACGATTTCTCAAACATTCTGTATAAGGTATTGTGCACTTGCAAAAGCCGCCTCGCCTTTATTTTTGCAGCAGACTGTATCTTGTGTACTGCACCAATGATGTGATAGATTTTATTTATAAATGTTTTTAACTATCTAAATGTGGTGTCTCCTAAAGTCCTTTTGATACACAATTTTAGGGGAACGGGCAAATTAGCACTGCAGATTTTCTTATTATTTGCGAACCAATATTTTCTATGAACAAAACAAAGTATTCTCAATACAATTTACAATACAATACCTTTAGTACAAAAGGGAAATCATCCTAACTTCTAAAAAAGGAAGTTTTTGCACAGCACTCAACAACAATCTGATTTTTTACACACTTTTAATTCATTGGGCTAACTTTTTGCCAAGCTTAGCTTTTTTACACATGTAAGAATAAAGATCATAGTACACACAGCAACATGAAAAAAGGTTGATAACCTTTTTCGTAGCCGTCAGGCGTAAATAACAATATAAATAATAACACAACCAATTTCCACGAACGCTGGTTGTGGTGAGAGGTGTGAGTGGTGGTATACTTGGGCATTTTATTGCTTGGCAAGGAAAGGCGGTTTTTATACCGAAAAGGCAGCGACGCGGCGAGCACTTTCAGTGAAATAATGTTAAACTAACTACATACTTAAAATACCAGTGAAAAATACCAGTAAAATACACACTGAAAGTGCTCGCCGCGTCGCTGCCGGCCGCTACCATTCCGGTGTGACTCGGGCCTAAGAGATCTGTGGCCGATCGCGTCTGTCACTATCCGCTGGTCGCGCGCGACAGTCGTGTCAGTTGAAAGGGAAGCTTAACAATTTAAAATTCTCTTGCCAAATATTGCCCGTTCCCCTCATCACTGACAATGCTAATCATGACTATTTCATGTATCGACAGCACGCCCTCATCAAAGTCATCAGCTACACCGAAAAACCTCAGGTTACATACGATGTCATATTGCTTGTTATGCTGTATTTATTTAGTTTTATATCTATTACTATCACGTAGGTACTACTATGTATACCGCACGATTAGGTCTCATGTGAATTTATTTGAATGTAGTAGGTTATTTTTATAAAATTGGAAGTAGCTCAAAGATATTGATTTCTGACACTCGAATATTAGAATAGAACTTACTTTTACAGATTTTATCGCGGTTATTTTTTTTTTGTCAATCCCTACTTTTCGGTCACGGAGTACCGTGACCATGGATACTGTAAAAGATCTGAAACGTCGGGATTAAATAATATTAATATCCAAAAAATCTGTAAACGTAGTTTTATTTAAATTTCTCAGAGACGTTCTTAATTTTCTTTAGTAGGTATGTCTGTCTAACCAGGTCTTTTATAAACTTATTTCTTCTAGAAAAAATATAAAGAAAATGATTATCCTATAAATACTTTATGTATTCTTTCCATCAATCTATTAAAAGTTCCATCAGTTTAACATCATAAAATAAATAGATCAAGTATTTAGAGTAGATTATATATTCTGATTTATTATGATATTATCTTCTTAAACCTACGTATATATTCACACACACCAATAAGTAGTATGGTTATTATTGTATTTCATAAACTATACCTATAATATCCACGCGATCTAAATAGTGACGTCACATTTTAGTTTACCGTATATCGTTGTCGTACCTACACCATTTGTAAATAGTTTACACAAAATATTTTGTTTTAAGCGACAATTAACTAATAGGTATCTAATAGTACTTACAATCTTTCCTGTCCCCGATTTCAAAGTACCTAGTTGATTAGATAGATTCGGTATATGTAGGAACATATGTTTTATTTCACGAATGCGGATGGACCATAAATGTGTGCGTGAATGTACATGCACGTTGTCTTGACGCGGCGACTCAGCCACTACTGAGCGTTCCCGCGCTTACGCATACAAAGACAATGTCTATGCATGTTTACACATACATGTATGGCTCACCCGCTTTTGTTAAATACAACATTATATTACAATATGCTACCCAATTTTTATTGAATTGCTGCTACCTAAATAGAATATCCAAATAATGCTTCAGCCTAGCTAATGCTTAAAACAGTTTAACTAGGCCATTTCATTCAATAAGTTCTGTAGTATAAATTTTCAGTAGACTTCACTATGTTACGAAGCTGAGAAATACCTTTTAGAAACATATGAGATATTCTAGCATGAAAGTTAAAGTTATTCATTAATTTATAAATTGATACAGATATTAAATACATGAATTTGACATTCTTACAAAATTTTAGAAAGATTTCCTATTAGAATAGACTAAATTCCAGTAAAGCTTTTCACTACCAAACTCTTATCTTCATTAAAAAGATTCACGGCATGTGATCTTTCAAAATCATGCTCAAAGCATGCTTTGCGTTCGTATTTTGAAAATTTTAAATTTGTATCTACACATTGCTCTTTGATTTCAGGGTCTCGTCGGGGTTCTAGGGCCAGCAGTGGCCACTCGGCGACATCTCTGCGGTCGGCTACTCTAAGGTCCCCGACCACTCCTGGGCCAACATCTGTTACCGTCGAAATTCGCGCTCCAGATGTGTAAAAAAATGACGATCATTTAAATTTTTAAATGATATTAAAAAAAAAGGAATGATGATACAAAGAATGAAGATTGTAAAGTTCAAAATGAATGATCTCGGTGATGATAACACGCATCTGAGTCTCTCAGATAGATGATATAAAAGTACTGTAAAAACCAGTCCATCGTTTAAATTATTTGTGATATATTATACCGATGGTTCAACAAATGTTTAGGCTTATATTCATCCATTTTATAGCAATAATGTGCACTATATCTGTCTATTCAGTCACTTGGAAAGTGCCTCAAAAGTTACATAACAAGTTTGATCCACATGAATATAATTTTGGTAATAAGATACAAATATAATAACACAAAGTTAGTAAGTAATGTTAAAATAATAGTTATTAACACATTCACAACCCAATATAAGTCACGTTTAATAGAAGTAGAGCACACTTCAACGATTCATAGATTAAAACAACTAGGTTTACTTACGTAAGCTTTTTTAGCAATAAAAAAGGAAGCTTTTTGGCAAACATTTTTGTAGTTTGATAGTTTAAACTTTAAATTGTCGATTATTAATAGTTAAGTCGTAATGGTTTCTTCTTTTCGGTATCCCATGTAAGTAACTATGCTAGATTCTACTCCCTGCCTTAGGAATAAAGTTTAGCTTACAATAAGCATCGTAGAACTAAATATTTATTTACGGGGACCATCCTCCATAAGGGAGCGATCAGAATTTTGAACGGTGGATATTTTAAATAAACGGTGGGAAGCTTCGACGCTGCTTTCTATACTATGAGACTTTTGAATTTTAGCTTTAAGAGCCATTCTAGCTTTTCTTTAACCATTTCTATGAGAGAGAGTTGTGAATCGAAGTTAAGATTTCATTACTGAGTTCTTTAGTAACATTACTCTTGTCTATGTGTAAATCGGGGAAATTTACACAGAGTAAAAATATAATAACTATTTCATAGGTTACTTCATTGCACCTCTGGAGCTTAGACCAATTTTTTCTGCAATGCGCACAAAATGTGAGTACATTAGTGGTTCTGCGATAAAATATTGTACAACGGCGAAAAGCGTAGGAAAAATGTATAGGAAAAATATATAAATTCAAAAAAATATCACCGTCATTAAAAAGTGTGGGTAATACTTCAATTAAGGGGAAGAATTGACGTATGGCCGATACTGAATCATTCACTGTGGAAAGATAAATTACTGTAAGCTATTGTACTTTTAAACATGATAAAAATATGCTCACATTGTGAAAAAATGTATTTCGTACACTGTGCTAGATATTACGTACCTACTGAAAATTTATGCTGTAATTTAATTATATATAAACTTTTATTATAATATAACTTATACTTCCCAAAATTGGAGTTTTATTTAGGACCTTGAGTAATTACTGATCCGGTTTAAAGTCTTTCAGTCCCATCTCAAAAAGAAAACCTCCCATTGTAAATGTTTGTGAATGTGATCAATAAAACCTTTTATAGATCGTAAAAAGTTGTTTAGTACATAGGGTTCCTGGGAGCATTCATAGACTGTGGCTGCTATCTTTTTGGTAAAAAATATTAACTATAGTTACTGCCATTGCCAATAAAAGTAAAGAGTGATCTCCATACATTTAAGCGTTCACCTGAAAAAGTAGATGGCGCTGATAATTAGCCTGGAAACTTCATCCTCTGCCGGTATTCACCAATGTTGCAAAGGGGGCGTTGTGCCCTATGACAAGTTTCAAGAATGTCCCGTAAGGTGGCGCTGTACCACAGAAATAGATAGGTTAGCATTAAAATTGGCATTAAATATTAAAAAAGAAATTGACCAATGTCTTTCAGGATAATAAACGAAACCCATTGCTAGGATTTTTGGAATTCTTGTCTATGTGCTGTTCATCTGTTGGTTTGTGCACGCATCACAAAAAATAGTCGAATTTAATGGAGACAAAGTTGACCTAAAAATAAAAAATGGTCTAGGTACCTATAACTTTGTCGTTGTTTCATCAAAATCGGCTGGGTCAGTCAAAAGATATAGGTAATTTAATGAGATCAAGAAATGAAATATGGGAGATTTTTGAGAATTTACCTTTAACTAGTAACACTATAAGGGACATGATGTTTCACAGGCTACTACTTTCAAAGATTAACGTCATCTTGCATCTAGATGATTTAAAATTGTGTTTATATTTAACTACATAAAACAGTATTTCTTAATTTTTTTAATATGCTTTTTTTTACAAAATTATTTTTTTATAATAAATTACAAAACACTGACAATTTTATCACATAGTGAGCTGCAATAATTGCTGCAATATTAAAAAAAACTGGCCAAGTGCAAGTCGGACTCGCGCATGAAGGGTTCCGTACTATTATTTATAAAACGGACAAAAAATCATGTTTGTTGTACGGGAGCCCCTCAAAATATTTATTTAATTCTAGTTTTCAATATTTGTTGTTAAAGCGGCAACAAAAATACATTATCTGTGAAAATTTCAGCTCTCTAACTATCACGGTTCATGAGATACAGCCTGGTGACAGACGGACAGACGTACGGACGGACAGAAGACCGAAAACAGTAGGGTCCCGTTTTACCCTTTGGGCACGGAACCCTTAAAATACTGCATTGGGTAGAAACATCTTATTTCCTTATTATATAGAAAAAGTCCGTTTTGTTTATTGACTGGAGCTTATGGCACCTCCGCTAGTCAGTTTGTTCTCCATGATTTGAAAACATAATACAGAAGGTCCACTTGAAGATAGTTCTGCCTGTACCATAAGGGAGAGTAAAGTACGTACCTAAGTAGCATAGAGTGTCAGACTTACTGACCAAAGCCCACCATTGTTTCTTCTGAAGCCCTTTGTATACCAGAGCCGCGGTAACTCTTTCTAGCCATCACGCCACGCAGCCCAGGCAGGCTTTAACCCTAAGGGGCTGGTGACTGAAGTACCCAGACTAAGAAACATGATTATTGAATATTTTGACTTTTTATTAGGAACCTGGCTGGAGTTTAACATTACACTTGACATTGACAATGGTAAAACTAAGTCCTCTATTTTCCAAAACGTCTGTTTATTGGATAAACGAATTTAATAAGCGACCATTCTATATACCTTCAAATGAAAATAGCAAACAAGATATTACCTTCAATACACGCGTACCATACAGGGTAACAAAAGTAGTGGAGCAAATATCTTATAGTATGCGAGCAAACAAGCTCACGAGCCTTGAATATGTGTGGAAACATACGGGACTTGAGCTAAATGAGATGTACCGCTACCTATATTGTCACCTATGAATATTATAAACTAGCGATCCAACCCGACTTCCCATGGATGCAAAGCTATTAATTGCATGCTATTGTACATATAAACCTTCTTCTTCAATCAGTCTATTAAAAAAACCGCATCAAACTATAAGCATACATAGGGACAGAGAATGCGACTTTGTTTTAGGACTATGTAATGATGTAAACATAAAGCTTGAGATTTGTATTTAGATGAAGGCACAGAAGTGTATCGTGGAGACGAAAATGAGTCAGAAACCGATTTCACTGACATTCGGCATACAAATAAATGGTAAGTTAGTAGATGCCTTGGAGACGGTGATAGATTCCTTAGGTACTAAGCCATTTTTTCAAAAAGTTGGTGATTGATTCACCCGTGCATCGGAGAGCACGTTACTGTCGGTCCTGCGCCTGATCTCTCTCCGTTCTCGCTTTCCGTTCCATCGTGCTATTAGAGTGAAAGAATAGTGCGCAAATGCCTGTGCACTATAATATGTCCTGCGCAGCTGACTGATCCCCTTATTATTACTGGTCGCCATTATTATTACTAGTAAATTTTTTGAAGTTCGCCTACCAAGCCCTAGTCTCAGAGTGTCCTCAAATACGCGTTATGGCTACTGACGGGAGATTAAACAACGACTGCTGATGTGTTTCAACATTCCGGGTTGCTGTGTAAAAAAATCTTGATCCACAGGAATCACCTCAGAAACGAACGAGTCCTGCAGTTGTACTTGCGACCTCTAGACCATCGGGGCATAAGGATCATAAGATGCGGCTTAACTGGTCACTACTGATCAGTACTGGTCAATGTGCTTGCCTTGGGGGATCAACATTACACAACATCACAACTCATAACTTACCCGTTCCAACTGCTATTCCTGTATATTTCCATCAGAGAAGGCAGTCAAGAAGCTTATAGTCAGAACTGGGACAGTGGGGGAACTCACTATATTTCAGTTTCCAGTGAATTTTCACTAAGTCCGACATTCACGAGTTCTCTTTGAGTTAACATTATTTATTTTAAGTTTTATATGTAAATCTTGAACTCGTTCGTCGCCGCAGCTGCGCTGAATATTCCTAAACTGTTATTCTTATATTGGAATTTGAATTTCATGTAGTATTTTCCATTTTTATTTACGTACAATGTTCCGTGTGCTGCGGTAATACGGTTGAACGCACATACGTTTAACAGTTTGCTTGAGAAAATATCAGTACATTACAATTTTCAACCTCTTATTTTTTATACAGCTGACATTCAAAGCCATTGTCCTAGAAAAATGTTGTAAAAATAATAACTTTATGGAAATAGGTATATTTACTAGAGTTGAGATAGGGAAAACTTACAAACTGATTAACTACTTAGGTTCTTAGAGAAAATATTCTCCACAGGATTGAAACAATTAGGGACTTGATTTGCTTTATTTGGTCATCAGTTTGGTGATGACGAATCGTAATAGGCGTCCAATGAAACAGCTAACCGTTTGACTGAACAATGCCGTGGAACAATGCTATTCAGTAACACGTCTTTAAGTCGACTTGTTGACTACATCTTTCAACATTACAACTAGATGAGCGACGCTTAACCAACTCAGTCGTAGTAGTAGGTTCAACATTACAACTAGCCAACGAACTAATAAACGAGCTGTTACATATCGACAAATTGCAAAATTATATTTCGTTTTACCCTTGTACCTAAATACATTCCCAAAGACATATTCTGTTAACATGATAGCCAGTTGCGATTAATGGACACAGGCACTATGGTGACACAAAAACAAGCATAAATCCCTACCAATTAGCCGTTAAACATTTAGCCTAACTCACTAGAGCCCTAAACTAAATTAAGTACAATAGTAATAGTTTCGGCCAATGGTCCATTCTAATTCCAGCGTCATTCATGTTATATTCATTGGGTAATTGCATAAATTATACAATGGACCATACCAATATGAATGCTAATTTACTGAAGTATGTTGTTAGCTATAACACTGAATTATTGAACATGTGGTTTTTAATATGTACCAGCTTTTGTACCAGGTCTAAACTACCGTCCCAAACAAAGCTAGTAGACTAATTATTATTACTAAAGCGGATACTTCTTATAATAAGATGGATCTTGTTTTTATCATGTCAATGAGATTTTATGTTCATCTTATTTTAAACTCTTTAACAAAAAATGGCATAGAATTTACGTATTGGTAATGTTGTAAAGCTTATTTTTTCCTGATGATGACTTGTTGGGCGATGAACTATCAGATTGAGGTTTGATGTCAGTAAAATAACGGACGTGATTCGAAGCTTCCGCCAATATTTTAGTTACTTCGATTATTTGCGCTATGATTACAAGGTTACATAATAAAATTTATACTTTCAAAGTAACACAAAACATCAGAGCACATAAAAATCGAATTACAAAACTATACATCGGTAAAATATCGAATAATCCTGAAATCGAGTCACAAATCTTGTTAGGGACTACCGCAATGTAATACCGCGAACAAAATTTATGTTAACCGGATACCAATCAAAGACATACCTTTGTAAAATATTAGATACCCGTGTCAAAGCGAATGCGATCTTTTTATTAGCTAGTTTCGGAAATTGGCTTTGCATGGCCATGGAAAATGGAGGCAGTAAGTAATTTCGTGTATTTTATAAGAACCAGGATGTTGAATGGAGGTAAAATATAGTTTGGTTAAATGGTATGTTTTTGCCATAAAACTTCGATTCGTACTATAGGTTCGTACTATACACTCAAGCAAAGTTAGAAGGATAATTTCTTGACTATCCGCTTCTTCATTTAAATAATGTTTAAATTAACACATTCTTAGCTTAGCCAATTCATAGCCAACTCTGGGCTTACAATTGACTTTTCCATATAAAAACGCAGTAGATTGTCTTCCGCTATACTCAAACTTTCCTACCCGTAAGTCAAGTTACCAACGCAAATTCTAACACTGCTAGTCAAATACGCCAATTGCCACCAAAACCCCACATATTTACCTAAGGTTCTACGAAAGAAATTTAAATTCCTTTTCCTAGAAAAACAACCGCAAATGTAGGTAAGTACCCGCGTTTAATACTCATAAAGGATACATTCAGTAAAATGAAACCGACGCAAAACAGCGAAAACTGTCTGTTCGAATAAAAAATGTTCAACGTCGATTTGCAAGCTCTATCGGAAATTATGTTCGTGTATGTGTGGAACTTGGCAAGCATTGGTGTCGTGTACGGACGAGTTCATAGTGGGACACTGTTTATTACGATGTTATAGAGTAAAAAAATTTCCAACATATGATTTAGATTGAATACTTCTCGAAATAGAAAATCATTTTTTATCTGTCTTGCGAGCTTCTGTGGAACGTCAAACTTGGTGCTGTTACCACCGATAACTTTACCGTGTAGTCGTTTTTTCAATCATGATTGTTGTCTGTTTTTGAGAATGTATTTTTATTTTATTTTTAGAGTATATGGAAATCCTAACCTGCTTGCTAATACTAAAAATATTTTTATGTTCATGAGAGTTATTGCTTAAAAAAGGACGAGTAAACTAAAAACACTGTATTTTAATCACTGACGCAATATCAGAAAAAATAATTTACGTCTGTAACATGGCGGACTTTTTAATTTTAGGCTTACTTTTGTGCTTTTCGAATCCTGAGACTCCACAAGCATCCAAATATGTACAGCCACCGTTACAAAATGATAGGGCCAATAGCGCAGCAACATTATTGCGAGCAATTTGCTCACTGCCTACAATAAGTCCACGTCTTATTCGATCACATACAAACGTAATATGTTTGTTTACCGGGTTATTTTTATTATTAGATTGTCACAAATAATATTGGCAAAAGTTAAATATTGGTATACAAATAGTTGTTCGATATTTCGGCCTTTTTTATTGCTGGGAAGGGAATTGAAGAGGTATAAGAGATGTGTTTTTTATGTTTAATCTTGTGAATCTATATGCACATATTGTACAAAGATCATTTTATTTTTTTAAGTTGTAAACGTAAAGACAGAATTTATGTGTAAAACTTTATAATAATTTATTTATTTTATTCAACTCTAAAATCTATAGTCAAACAAGACACATTAGCTTAAACTGTAATTATTATTACTTCTTCAAAATACTTAGGTATCTTTACCTATTACTATCCAGCACATGTTCTGAAAAAACTATTTACCCCCTATTTTGACAACATGAGCCAGTAACTCACAGAACCCTTAATACGTAACTAAGATTATTTATCCCAAATTTATGAGCACGAAAGGGTTATCTATGGGGTGCGGGGGTGAATTTATATGTCCGTGTGACTGTGGTTCGCAGGATTCGATATCCTGTGTACCGGCCAGTTGCAGGGTTAACAAAATAACCGTCGTACCACAAAAACTTAAACATCTGTTGAACACTTGTCTAAAATATGACAGATTATGACGTTGTACAGGTCTGTTTTGCAGAAACTCTTTTTTTAGACAGATGTTTAAGTTTTTATAGTAAGGCTGAATCAGTTTTAATATATTAAACAATTAAACTACTTCTACGGATTTATTAAACATCGTTAAAATTGGAAACGTCGGGATTAAATAATATTAATATTCGCGTAGGTGTCACAAATCCACAGTGTTATTAGAGAAGATTATTTTTTTTATAAATAGTCAGTCTAAAATAGTCAATGCTCTAATAATAAGCCTATTTTATGAATTTAGTGTAGGTACATTTGCGTTAAGTTACCTTGTTTTTGGTGCCAAGGTTTCAAAGCAATAGTTTAATTTCTAACTGATTGCTTTACATTAATTTCTTCTATTTAAATTAAAAAAATGTTGCTAACAAATTAAAATTTGACATCTTTTTGTTTACTGAAGTACCTAGGTACCTTTGTCTTTTTTCGATTCAAAAGAAATAAGAACTAAAGCCTTAGGCTTTGATACTATTTTGCAGACTGTACAAAGCTTTAATAAGTCTATTATATATTCTGTATTTTGGAAAGGAAGTCAGAAATGTGTTGTCCGTTCAAATGGTATATTAGGTAAGTATCATTGCAAACAATCATTACTGAAATTACCCACATATAGGTTTTACTAAACAGAATTGAGTTACAAATCACGGAGGTGAGAAATAGGAGCCAGCGGTCAGCTAATCCACAGAAGAAAAATATGTTCTTATCTAGATTTTTTTGACATAAAAGATAAATCCTTTGGGTGACACTATAAATATAAGAATATATATATCAGTATATATTATTTGATGAATCATATTTCACTTTGTAGGTATCCTACCTTTTAAATTCCATTCGGCTTTACTCGCATAAGCTGATAAAACTTCAGGAAAAACGAAAGCCTAAAAGGTAATATTTCACGTACAATTTGGAACGAAATTAATTAATCTTTCTGTCATAATAAAATTGATCGCACTGTATAATTTATTTGATATTTCATGGTAGCTTTGACATCGATATTTTATTTGCTTGAGATAAGATAATGTTTTAGAAGGGTTAGCTAAATAAATTGCCTGTTTTGCAAAAAAAAATCCTGACAGTAGGTGCCATTTTGCGTTGCATTTAGACCAATAATAACTTTATTTTCATAATAAAGTTAAAATATAAGTAAATGCAGGTCTTCAAATGTACATTTTTAAGAACATTCTACTAAATGATACATATAATATTATGTAAATATCTAGGTACCTACTTTTTGTAGACCCTAGGAGCATAAGAGCCTGAAATAGATAACTTCTAAACGCTTAGTCTTACCTGACCCAAAATACAACTTTCGCGAACAACACACCCCAATTTAAAGCAGCAAAATTAATTCAAACAAAATCAACATCAAACTTTAATTCTATTAAAGTTGCCAGCTTAAGGCAAAACACGGAGGAAACTTAACCAAAATGCCTGTAGACACGTTTATCTGAAAAACTAGAAAGTTCGTACAAAGCCGATTTAATTACTGCTCTCAAAGATCAAAGTGAGCCGAGACGGAGGAAGTAACTTTATACCAACGTAGAGGCGGACATATCGGGGGATGTACTATTGGACTTTGCTCGTTAACCGTTGCAGTTTTAAAACGATTTTCTGTCGAGATTTTAAATGATAACTTTTTAACGTGAGTTTGTAGATTTCGAATTAATGAAGTGCATAACTGTTTACTAAATTTTCCCCACAATAGATGTTACGACAAAATAATGTAGGTACTTTTTGTGACTTATGACTACATAGTTAAAAGATAACGCAATGGAGTTTAAATCTAAAGAAAGTTCCGTTAGTTACCTAATGACCGGTTCCTGAGCACCTTAAGGGAAAATTAATGAGCCTATAACCTTCAAACAAGATTGACAGGTATATAATACGACCTACAGCATTTATTAGTAGACCCCCAAAAGTGACCTTATGAGACAATAGAATAAGTATTAGAAGTTAATATATTTGCATAAACTTTGCAAAGGTTATCTCTCAAATTATTAGACACCCACTTTAAGATATAAGACAGTGAGTGGGTGTTGGAACATTCGAGAACATTATCAACTTCATTATGCAAATTTATTAAGGATATCAACATGATATTGTAATAACAAAACGGCTAACAAAGAGCCTTTTTACAGCGCTTAATATTGTTTCTTTTATTTACTCTCGGATCCAATATTTATCGTAATATTGAAATGATATTGCTTGTGTTTGACATTGTCAAATAGATTCGAAGAAATTGCAGTGTACCTGTCGAAATTATATGTTCTTTTATCAAATATTAGGTTCCGCCTGTGGTTTCACTTGTGTTTTGTTTGAGAGAACTACATTTCACACACGGATGAAAAGTAGCCCATAACCTTCGTCGAAGAATGGGCTATTTAAGACTGAGCAAATTTTTGAAAATGGACCAGTAATTACTGAGATTAGCACGTCACAGCTTTAATACTGATTTAAATTAAAGTTATTGATCCTTAGATTTTTACCATACTTTAACTAGAGAAGTCGAAAGTTAATAAGACAATTAGGTTAACATGTTGATTCCTGACACTTACGCGAATATTAGACATTAAAAAAATTACATTTACGGATTTTATCGCGGTTAAATTAGGTTTAATTTTAAACTCTGGACCTTAGTAGGGGCTCAAAAGTAGACACAATGTAGCAAAGGCTTTGTAACACTATATATTAGGTTATTTCACTTTGTTAAAACTTATTTGGTGTTGTCTTTTTGAATTGTACCCTTTGCTAGGGACGCCTTTTGTTGAAAGTTTCTTTTACACCTGCTTTCAAGTTTCACAATGAAGAAACTAGTATTTTTAGTCCGAGTTTCTATGAAGTCCTTCGAGGAAATAGCGGGACACAATTAGTGTTGGCGTCGTTATACTTTAAAGCGAAATTACTTCTTTGTTGAAGAATCAAAGAGAGATTCTAATATTCAGAGAAAAGCGAGAACGGGTTGCAAACCATTCGCGCAAATTAATTAGTGATTTCATCAAGCGCAGTTTTTTTTTTATGTTGGAAGTATTATTACTGTTGGACTTGTTGGGTTGTAACTGGCTAACAAACCTTTGTTTCCAAAACTTTTTTACAAAAAAAATTAAACCGACTTCCAAAAACACTAAAAAGCAAAAAAAAACTAATTTTAGGTGCATCGGCTTAGAAGTCGGTGCCTTATGAATGTTACTAAGTTAATTTTGCCACCGCCTTCTAGGCCGATGCACCTAAAATTAGTTTTTTTTTGCTTTTTAGTGTTTTTGGAAGTCGGTTTAATTTTTTTTGTAAAAAAGTTTTTTATTTACAGCTTTTCAGTGATATGAATAGTTGTCCCTATCCATATAAGTGGAAAGTTCTCATCAATACAAAGAATATAAGCCCAAATACGAGGTATTTTACATATTCACTTGTCGATTTTCCTCGACCTTTTCTGGTCTCCATCATCAGGTCAGCTCCAAGCCTTCAGTTTTGCAAAGGTCTCGTCAATACAAATAATATAAGCCCAAACACGAGGTAGTTTACATATTCAGTTGTCGAGTTCCCTCGACCCTCTCTGGTCTCCATCATCAGGTCAACTCCAAACCTTCACTGTTGTATAGTGTTTTTAGGCATACACCTGAGTGTCAAGTTTTTACCCTATGTATGCCTACAACTTTCGAAGGTTGCCCTAGATTTCTTAGGGTTTCCATGATTAGATCCTGACCTGATGACTATGGGACCAACTGGCAGCTATTCCGCGTCGAACAAAAAAAGAATCACGTAAATCGCTCTATAAACCTCGGAGTAATCGATGTACATACATAGAAAAAAAAAAAAAAAAAAACATACCGGCCGAATTGATAACCTCCTCCTTTTTGGGAAGTCGGTTAAAAATGCGGAAAACATCACGTATGCATCATATTTTCTATTTAAAACAATAGGTTTTCATATCCATTGTGCTAGTTTAATTACCAATTTGGTACATAGCATAAAATTAATTGTTAGCTTCAATTAATTTTAATAGGGTTATATTTATATCGGAATAATACAAATTTTAATATTCACACTCACGGTACCTGGTACATGTTATATACAATAATAAATTGTAAATAGCGCTACATGTACCTGATACAAGGTCTGTGAAGAATTGGTCTTTCAAGCTACTTCTTTGCACGGATTTATGTTTTGGCAGTTTTTCTATAGTTTATTTTTTCATTGATGAATAACATTAGAAAAAAAACTTGTCATTTCTATGCAACAATAAACTCCTAAACACCTCTAAACACGAACAAAACAAAATCCCACAACTAAACGAGTCCCAACGCTAGTATCTAACACACTCTTGGCAACTTTTCCCTCTAAAAGGGCTCCGGGAGCACTGAAAGAGGCGAGGGTGCATTAGCGAAGGGCCCCTGACACCGGGAAAGGGCCTCAAGATCGTAACGGCCTACAAGGGCCTGCGACAAAAACTGTGAGTTTGTGAGGATCTTTGCCTCCCAGAATGCGGGACGTTTAGTGGCGTTTTTATCCCAATTGGTTCTCTGTAATTTTCTGTTATTCCTTCCTGTTATAAGAAAATGCGCGTTTTGTAGGCGTAAACGTTTTTTGGCGCAATATTGGTGATTATTTGGGCTGTGTGTATTATTTTAGATTGGACACAATTTGTGGTATTAATAATTGTACCTTTTAATTTATTAAACCTTGGTATTAAACCTTTTGTACTCAACTTACAGCGAATTAAATAAAAAGTTTCATTAAAGTCCGAACACATCAGAAATTAAAACTAACATTGTACCTACCTAATTGCAATACACTCTTAACACAAAATAAACGAACTTCGAAAACGAACGAACAATCACTATAGCAAAGATTGAAGTAATAATCACGTCTAATGGGTAATTAGCACTTTATACGGCGGAACACCTACGAACCATGAATACTGCAACTCTCCATAAATGTTTGAATTTCACGTAAATGTTTAAAATTACCGCGGGCACCGCAGTGCGTTGTTAGTGCTATTAAATTCTTTATTAATACTCTCTTGGTTCTAAAAGTAACGACTTAAATAATATAATTAAATTTATCAGCAGTACAACACATGAAAATGCCTTTGCTTGAGTTAAACTGGTAATAGATATTACTTACTTACTCATCTTACTAAACAAATAATTTACTACGTATTCATAGACGGTATATTATATTCCTGTGGAACATTTAAAAGTTGTTTTTGTGGCTTATTGGACGATTCGCACGAATTTAACTCGCACAAAACGTGCGAATCGACTCCTTTAAAACATATTATTTTTTCTGTAGTCGATTCGCACGAATTTCATTTATTGGCGTGCGAATCGACATCCTCACAAATATGTAGTAGGCTATTCGCACACGTTTCATTTTACGGCCCTTTCACACGGCAGTCCCGTTTTGCGGGACCGGCATTTTACTGTATCCTGCAAAAACGGACGCTGTATTCACACGTAGTTCAGTTTTGCAGGAAGGCCGGTCCCGCAAAACTGGACTGCCGTGTGAAAGGGCTGATCCTGTTTTTTGACCATGCCTACGCTAGTGATCAGGCGAAATGGACGTGAATTCTTTGCTAGTCTATTGGTATTATAGACGTCGTCGGCAGCGAAATAGAAGATTCTGGGTTTATCCTATCGTGACACAACGCTCGACTTTAGGTATTTTCGCAAATCACTTTCCCGCAAAAAACAGTGTCCAGCAAAAAACCGTACGCAGGAAGCCGTGTGAACACTGCTATAGAAATATATGTGTCATTAAACGGATCCCTCTTTTTGATCCTGCATTTTGCAGGATCCTGCATGCGGTTTGCTCGTGTGAACACTAGCATATAATATCTTTTGCGATCAAACGGGATCCTGCAAAAAACGGTATCCTGCAAAAAACTGGACTGCCGTGTGAAAGGGCCGTTAAGGTTTTAAAAAATTAAAGTACAGTCGTATACAGCCATCACTGAAATAATAAAAAAAAAATAATCGAAGTTTAAACAGCAGATATTTATTTGAAAGTAAGAAAGATCTGTATGGAATAAGTGATAATAATAATTACTTAAAACATGGTATATGTAAATTTTTACCTTTGGTCTTAGCATGATAATATATAGGCTATAGCCTTCCTCGATAAATGGGCTATCTAACACTGAAAGAATTTTTCAAATCGGACCAGTAGCTCCTGAGATTAGCGCGTTCAAACAAACAAACTCTTCAGCTTTATAATATTAGTACCTATAGATTACGCGGTTAGTGGAGTAGCAGTTTGTTAGTGACACTTATTTATTATTCTGTGTTCGATATTTGCTCATTTTTAATCCTCAAACCACGAGCTTAGAAGATGTTCAGTACTTAATTCAGTAGTTTTAATTTTAATACAGATCATCATCCTCCTGCCCTTATCCCAATTTTATTTGGGGTCGGTGCAGCAAGTTTTCTCCTTCCATACTCTTCTGTCTGCCGTCTTCTCACAAGTAACATTCTTTCTTACCATATCTACTTTCACACAATCCATCCATCGTTCCTTTGGTCTTCCTCTTAAACTATATCCGTCCACATTCATACTCATCATCTTTCTCACTACATGATTCTCATTCCTCCGCATCACATGCCCATACTATGACAGCCGGTTTCCACTCAGTTTTTCTGATACCGGCGCCACTTTCAAACTTCCTCTTATATACTCATTCCTCACTCTATCCATTCGCGTAACGCCACACATACCTCTTAATATTCTCATCTCTGCCGCATGCAATTGTCTTTCATTCGTCGCTTTTGTGGGCCAGCACTCTGATCCATACAAGACAGCAGGTCTGACCATACTCTTGTAAATTGTTTTTCTCTCTGTTACGAGTAAAACATATTTGACCTTACTACTTCTGTGCTCAAGTGTAGTTTATCGTAACTGCATTTCATAAAAAAACAACATGTGTGCGAATAGCCTACTACATATTTGTGAGGGTGTCGATTCGCACGCCAATAAATGAAATTCGTGCGAATCGACTACAGAAAAAATAATATGTTTTAAAGGAGTCGATTCGCACGTTTTGTGCGAGTTAAATTCGTGCGAATCGTCCAATAAGCCGTTTTTGTGACACATTCAAATATTAAAGTATTGTCATTTTACTTTACACTGCAACTGATTCTGAGTGCTAATGTAACGGACAGTGAATTCGTAGTGACAAAATAAAAAATACAAAAAAATTGAAATTCAATAAAGATTGATTTTTCTTTTTTTTCTTTATTTTATCTATAATTGTTAACTACTTTGAAATAGGTTACCCTTAAATCGAGGCAGTGATGCTTCTCCGCTTGTACCGCCACACACAGGCCCAAATTGACGTAATTGTAGTCTAACAGCCAACTATGTTAGACATCTGCTCTTACAATTATTCCGTAACACCCCATACAATGTGGATACAATTAACAAATGAAAGTGGTTACAATTGTACACAAAAGCTTCTGTGTTCTTTTATTTAATTATGGTCTTAATCTGGGTTTGCTTTAGGAAAATAAGTGTAGCATTTAATTTCTGAGTTGTTTTTATTAATTATTTTTCTAGTTAATTTATAATTTCTCTGTAAGCTATTTCTTTTGATTTCAACCACGCCCTGGTGGCCACTTACAGTGCGGAATAAATACAGCGTATGACCCTTGATTACAAAATAGCCTTCTACTGGTTAAAAAACTGGTTCTTAGATGCCCCATGAACGTCACAAACTCACAATTTTGGGTATCTCTTTAAAATGTTAGTATAGGTAACCCTGCAAAATGATGCATGATGAATGATGATGAATAATCCATTTAAACCTAATTAACAAAAAGTATGTTAGTGAATAGACATCAAGAATACATCATTAGCTAGTTGCCCTACTTTGTGGGATTCCACATTCAACTTCATACAAAGCCAATAAAAATTAAAGTTCCACCACAAAAATATCCACAGAAGTTAAAACGATGTCACTAATTATTGAATTCAATTTAGTTCAGTATTAGAGGACGGGTACATTAGAAACTTTTAGTCGGCTGACAGTTTGTTTGGGCTCGTAAATCAGTATGGAAATTAATGGCAGTAGGTACTGTAGAACAGTTACAAACTTCTTAGTCCATAGGTTCTATTCATTATGTTTTATACCTGGCTGGACAATTATTTAAAAGTGTTCCATTTAAAAGAATAGGATTAGGTTTTCATAAGTACTGAGCATCGGTACTGAGATTGTCACTTCGCCCTACGAGCTCGTACAATAAACATCAAGATATTAAAATCAAGTTTTTCATTTGAGTAAGCGAGAATCTCCCGGTCCTATAGCACGTACATAACAACGGCCAGGTATTTGGCTGATACCAGACCGACTGAAGCCGTTGATTGAAATGAAGATTTTCATTTAAACAGCCTACTATAGGGTCAACTTTCGTCTGACAGTTTAGTCTTCAGTGTGTACTCTAAGAGTGTTTTTAATTGAATATCTGTATTTTGCTTCGAAAATTCTGATATTCGTTTAGAAGAACTTTGTTGGTTTTTCTAGTCAGTTCATTACGTTCGTGGCTAGATTTTAATTTTCTGTAGCGAATGTTTTCGTAACTTGGATTTAGAGTTCGATTTTGTTTTGTTTTTGTGTGTATTTGTAGTGGAGTCTTTTGTTTTATAATTGGAACAATTTTAATTGTAGCTATTTAAATCAATGCATTTGAGAAATTGTGATTGTTCCCTTATTTTTAATTTGTTTACAAAATTAATCATAATTGTTAAAGCGATTCTACCAGTGTGTGGTGGTCTCTAGAAAACAGTAGCAATTTGAATGCGATTATTTCTAGGTGTCCGCGAAACTCCGAATTTGGTGCGCGAAATAAATGATGCTGTTAGTGAAATCACACGGAATTACTTTTAAATTGTAAGTATGTGTGACTACTTTAAGTACCTATATAAAATATAGCCTATGGCACCCGGAGATAGTGTACTACTCAACAGTGAAAAATTTATTCATATCGATTTAGTAGTTTTCGAATTTTAGGGCTACAAGTAACTAGAATTACAAATAATATAGATAGGGCCGCTTAACACGCTAACCCGTGCCGAGCTGTCACGTCGACGATCACTTTAACACCATCCATGTATAATGGCCGATCATCCAGATTCTACACGGTAATTGAAACGTTAATTATCTAACAATCCCATCTTAGCACGCGTTAGATATTCATAGCGTTAAGTTCGTGACGTCACACTAAGTTTTGAGGAGTAAGTTGTTGGCAGTTTTATAGGTTCTATATAATTATAGTTCGGCCATTCAGAGAATGCGTTCCTGACACGTCGCGATTGAACTGACGACGTAACTACATTCATTGATTATTGATATAATAATGTTGTTTTAATGCTCCTCAATTGTTAAAACGGTAAACAACCAGCAAAAATATTTTTATCGTAACTGCAACGCCATTGCAAAGTTACGTCGTCAGTTCAATCGCGACGTGTCAGGAACGCATTCTCTGAATGGCCGAACTTATATATATTTTTGCTGCTGCACTATGTCGGCCTCGTTAGGTTTGTTTTTTTAATTTTAGAATTTAAATATTTCTAACGAATCCTTACTAATGATATGCATGCGAAACTAATTCTGTCTGTCTGTTGGGCTTTTACTGATCTTAATTGAATTTAGAACACACACATATTCTAAAGTCTGAGAAAGAACATAGGCTTCTTATTTACTTTTTTGCTGAAAGTGTCTCTCTCCAGACGAGAAGAAGGGAGGGGACCACGGGATACAGCTATTGTACCGTTTTGAGACCAATATGAAGTAAAGTGTAATGAATTGACTGCAGTAAGTACAGTGGCCATACTGACTTACAGTGAACAAAATAGAACTACTCTTATCCAATCGCTGCCAAGCAATAAGACTCTTTATCTATTTGTAGAGCAAGCACTTCTTATGCCTTCTGTTTTAACGGCCAATTTCTGTCACAAGGTACTATGCAAATTCAAGTTCTTTGTATCTAATTAGGATAGGTACTAATACTTCCTTTACTTTGCATGTCTTGTCTTACCTATAATGAAGAACAACTGCCTCGTTGGTCTAGCTGTCGCAAGTGCGGCTGCTGAGCACGAGGTCTCGGGTTCGATTCCCGAGTCGGGCCGAAATCGCTTCGTGGGTTTTAGAAGACTTTCATATAGCAGCCCGGAGCCTGGAAGGTGGTGATTGATACACCCGTGCATCGGAGAGCACGTAAATGTCGGTCCTGCGCCTGATCTCTTTCCGGTCGTGTCGGATTGCCATCCCATCGGGATATGAGAGTGAAGGAATAGGGAGTGCACCTGTGTCTGCGCAAATGCTCGTGCACTATAATATGTCCTGCGTAGTTGGCTAATCTCCTTACATGAGAACAGCCGCCGTAGCCGATAACCGGCTAGGAGGACATCATCATCATCATAATGAAGTATTTCTTTCTAAGAATGTTGGTATATTTTGGTTGGTCGGTTGTATTTCGTCCGCTCAAAAACATACTGGAGGACTACTTCATAATGGATTTGGGGAATATACCATGGTCATCGGTTGGTGACATGAGTAATGTTAATGATATGGTGCAAACATTTAACTTCTTTTTGAATCAGCTTTTTGATCTCCATGCTCCTCTCAAAAGCATGACCTTTAAAACCCGTCCCACTCCGTGGATAACTGATAATGTTAGGCTAATATCGAAGATGAGAGATGAGGCAAGGGCACGGTTTCGCAAAACTAAGTTACCAGGACATAAGCAATATTATCTTCAACTCAAGCATCAAGCTATTACGGCCCTGGCTAGCGAGAAGAAATCATATTTCACAAAGAGCATCAATGACCATATTAAGGACCCTAAACTGTTATGGCGCAACCTAAAGTCTGATGTGCTGCCAGATCACACGCAAAGATTACTACCAGGACATTTCAACAACCCTGATGAAATTAATGCTGCGTTCCTGGATGTGCCGGGCAACTGTCATCTAAATGTGTCACAGCAGTCCTACTTTGAGACACATAGCTTTGGTGATGCCACATTCAGTCTTACAACGACCAACGCCGAGGCTGTTCTTAAGATAATTAAGAGCCTGGGATCTAATGCACAAGGTATCGACTGTATCAGCCTTGATATGATATCCCTTGCTTTGCCTAATGCCTTGCAAGCCATTACTGATATAATTAACTGCTCTATTACCACGAGTACATTCCCTGAACTATGGCGATGCGCTATCGTCCGACCTATATCCAAAAATAATAATCCAGTCAGTACAAAGGACTTGAGACCTATCAGTATTCTGCCTTGCCTCTCCAAGATTCTAGAACGGGTAGTCTACTCCCAAGTAGTAAATTTTCTGGAGGTAAATAAAATTCTTCCAGATCTGCAATCAGGGTTTAGACAGGGTAGGGGTACTGCAACGGCTTTGGCTGATGTTGTAGGGAATATTCTTGAAGCGCGCGATAGGGGGGAGGGTACAATCCTGGCATTGCTAGATTTTTCCCGCGCTTTTGACGCAATCAACACCACTCTATTGTTGTCCAAATTGGCTTTCTACGGCTTTGACCCTGATGCAGTTGAGTGGTTTAGAAGCTACCTCTCCGATCGATCTCAGTTAGTGGAATTGCACACAGAAGATGGGTCAAGGGTGTCATCCGCCCCCCTCCGCGTGTCGAGGGGCGTTCCTCAAGGCTCGATTTTGGGGCCCCTGTTGTACATACTGTACAGTGCAGATATCACAAAGTCATTCATTCACTGTAATTACCATATGTACGCCGATGATATACAATTGTACATCTCTTTCAAGGCTGATGAAACATCTGTGGCTGTGCAGAAAATCAACGAAGATTTGCAGAGAGTGGTTGAATGGTCTGAAGTGAACTCTCTGGTACTTAACCCCCTTAAATCGAAGTTTATAGTTCTGGGTTCTAGGAACCAAGTGCGTACAATCTTGACCACTAATCCTGCGTTGACAGTCATGGGCGAGAGCATTGAGAGAGTTGAGCTAGTATGCAATCTGGGTTTAACTATGGATCCCGAATTAAGGTTTGAGGCCCATATCAATAATGTTCTGCGTAACTGTTTTTATAGACTGAAGGTTCTGTATGGAATACGAAAGTACCTGTCCATCCCATTGCGCAAACAACTCGTTGACAGTCTTATTCTATCTAGGCTAAACTATTGTGATATAGTGTATGGACCATGCCTTCTTTCTAGGACAGAACACGTTATACAGCGTATTCAAAATGCCTGTGTTCGGTTCTGCACAAACATTCCTCGAAGAAGCCACGTGACTCCGTACATAAATAATCTGGATATATTAAAGATGGCAGCCAGGAGGAGGCTGCACTTGGCCAATTTGCTTTTTGGAGTTATTGATTCAAAAAAACCAGAATACCTATATAGCAAGTTGACCTGGAAACCCATCCGTTCAGATCATGGTCTCCGGTCCGTGGTATGCCCTCTGGTGGTACCAATGCATCGTACCATAGCATTCCGAGGTTGTTTCAAGTTTGCAGCCACACGCTGTTGGAATGATATCCCTCCACCATTGCGACGCCTGAAATCAAAGTTACCATTCAAATACCTACTTAAAAAACATTTATTAAGGGAACAAACTGGCTGATACGCATGGTAACTGTTTGTATTGTCACTTACCTACGGGGTCATGGCGTACATGCGCTGGTGTAGGGATTTCCTGAGGCGTGGGATGCATTGGAGGCACACTTGTAGCAGAAGCGTGGCTCCTGATCGTTGAGCAATCTTGGAGGAGGGGCTGTGTCGGCTCATATTGCTCCAAATATCCTTCATCTGTGTTCTTTGTTATGTCCTCATATATTTTTATGTACCTGTGATATCAATTCATTACGATTTTAATGTTAATTCTAAATTTAATTAAATCATTATTATTCCTTACTTTTTATATTCCCTAATTTAACTAAAATGTTGTTTTTTAATTAAAGTTGAATGCTGCTTACTACGTACTATTCGCAATCCACGTGTAACTTCTACTCACCCACCGTCATGACAAAGCATATTTTATAACACCTCGCACGATCCCAAACTGGGATAAGATAAAACTTAGTCACTCGTTGCTCAAGATACTTATCTCGTATGATACATACACACTATACAATATTTTGTAAAGCATATTACCCTCTTATAATAAAGTACGAAAGCGTCGGTCGCCATTAAAAATACATTTTTATTTTCAGTAGCTGAAATAGTTTTTGACAGATGTTTAAGTTACAGCACTGACCTCTATGGTTTACAGGCATAGATAATTAATGGCGCGACCACATGTATTTTGATCATATGGAGTAAACTAATTATATTCTATTATATTCTTCAAAGAAACACTATTTATTTAATATATATTTAAACACAATCCGTCTTACCACAAAAACTTTTAAACGTCAGTTTATGCCTTGTCTAAAAAAATGTCAAATTATGACGTTGACATATGGTTCATTTTGCAGCCAAAATTTTATTAGACAAGTGTAAAACAGGGTTTAAAGTTTTTGTAGTAAGGCCCAATTTATTTAACACATATTCGCATAATCACCCGTTGGACGCCATAACGTTAGTTTCAGCTGTCGCTGAAAATCAGCGCTGGGACTTTGTCTCGCACGGGGTCGCAGCATCATGCTGAGCGAGGGCCGTATTGCGTGGTTGTGACGCATACTACCCCCTCATGTTTGTTTTCTTTCTATTTTAGCCCTTTTTTGTTTTATTTATTATATTGATTGTTTATGTAGGTACTTATGTATGCGTCCTCAATTACGTAATTAAATGTATTTTCTTTCTTTCTTTCTTTCTTTCTTTCTATATATTTTAATTATATTGTTTCCCTATCACAATACACAAATCCATTATAATTATGACAACAGATTTGCGCTATTCACAAAACAATCACGATAGTATCAAGCTCTGCATTAGTCTTTGTTTGATAGGGATGTGACACGCCATATCCGCGTGCGGTTACATATTATCGATAAACACATCTGATATGACTGTCAACTGGTGTCCGATGATAACGTGGAATGGAGCGTTGAAGTTGAAATTAACGGCTTAGGCTGCAGGATTAAGCATTGCAGATATTTCTGAAATAAAATTCACTGCAGTATTTTATTTCATTTTTATTGCGATAATGTTCATTAGTTAGACAGGTGACTATATTGAGACAGCTTAATGCCAGTTAATCTTAGAGTTATAAATGGTTATTATAATGAAATTACTTTAATTCGCATTAATACCAAAAAATACATTGTGTAAATATTGAATAACCCTTCTTTATTAAAAACAGGCTTTAATTTTGTCAGGCGTTTTCAGTAAAATATAATTGAAAAATACTACAACATTCCTTATATTTTTTCATATTTAAATGTGTTTAAAATAACTGACGTACAAAACGACGTTTTAAATATCGATATTTCACATCCCATCCCTAACCGTATCACAGATACAGATATCTCTAACTAGACACATGAATCAATACAATGACAATCTCGTGCATGGATCTCCACCTGAATGTCCGTTGACATTAATATGCAGTCACAAGCATTGAATAATTGAAAGCTTATCTCGACGTCCGAGGGACAAGGTGTGGTCACATTGTTGCGGATATAAATTGCTTCACGTCGACGGATCGCGGATATACTCGCACATCCCTACATGAATACCGTGTAGAAAATAATATGAATATTTTGTAGATCCCAATTTTTTATATAGGTATTCAAGTTTATCGCTATTGGTCTAATTTTGTTGACCTACTGTTGTACATACTAATTCTTACAGACAGTCTTTTATTGCGCGACTTTGGCGAAAATTCTATAGACAATCTGATAGTGAGAAATGGTGAAAGACAAAGAACACATTTGTAATTACTAACTAGTAAATATAATCATTAATATTTCATGATCTATGTACTATGAATAAAAAAGGCACTATTTGTTATTCCAAGAAAACAAAGCATAACTTTCAATCTCCTAACAGCTTGACCCCATATTCCAGTCTTATTCAATGACTGGCATTTTTTCCACTTCGATATTTGAGATTACAAAGTGATTGGTTTCACAAAATGTGTGGCTAGCTGAGTGATCGGAGCAGATTTTTAATTATATTGATGGATATACCAGCGCAGGATACTAACGTGATAAAAAAGTAGTAACTCTGTATTGATGCTTTGTTCGGCTTTGGTTGTTCGTTTGTTTGTGGTACTCAAACCAAAAATACACATGAAGATGGTGGCTTCGCGTCTACTTAATCATCTCGAAAATAAGACGTTGCTTATTGCCTCATATAGGTACTTTTGCGACACGTTCAATGCAAGGCTGAAAAACGGCTCAATAGATGTATAATTTAAGGTAGGTTGAAATTCATCATCAGTTTATCAAACTTTTTTGAATTTTCAATTACCACTCCTTTATTCAAAATACATGTTCGAATAGGTCTTACAGGTATTTACATGACTAAGTCTATACTTGTGATATGAAAAAGTATAGAAGTACAGATAAAGAAGACCTGCAACACCAAATAAAAATTGGGATGAAGGAGGTGACGATCATGATCACGAATCTAAGTATAATGAACCCAATAGTATTCATGTAATAAGAACAAAGGCGTATGACCGTACCTTTAGGCAGTTCATGTAGACATTATCTTGTGGCTTCATACATTTATATGCATTGTTTGAAAGCACTGCCACCAGGGCACTGTTAACGTTTGAATCAGTTTTAAGTATTCAAGTCCAAGTTAATACTTTGTCAATGTGTATGATTATAATAATGATAAACTTTTTTTTTATGTAAATTGATAACTAAAAAAAAATAACTAATATAACTGAGAATATTATCTATTAGATTTTGTCCGCATCCCACAGGAACTTCCCAGGTAAAAAGTAGTGGTTTATCTGACTCCTGGATACAACCGGGTTCATCTAGGTATGTTAATGCTTTATTGTCAATGGTTCAGTCGTTTTGGAAAGTGATGGTGTGACTAAGAAACTCATTCTCGCATTTCGAAGGATGGAATACATTTTTGGTTAGGTACAAACTTGGCCAGCATTGTCACGTTATATGGCAAAATCATTCAAAATTTAGCTCACGAGCCTGTCAATACATTAATATAAAAAAAAACATAATCTAATTTATATTCCTAAGGCACTTCTCATGATACAAGAAACTTTGTTCGCGCAATAAAAACAAAAAGCTATGATCATTATTTAACTTAGCAATATCGATAATAATCAATCATTTTGACGAATAACATCTCAAGAAGCGGCTGTTTTTATAAACATTTAACAAGAATAAACTTTACTTTTTGTATTGATAAGGAAATAAAGTGATCAGGTATTTTTTTCTTGTTTTTACAAGGGGAGCATAATAAGGAGCTGGATGCGAGCAGCCGAAAATCGACTTCAGTGGCGTGCACTTGGAGAGGCATATGTCCAGCAGTGAACTGCGATAGGCTGATGATGAGCATAATATTCTTTATAAAATACATGTTTCTTGTGTTTTATTAACATACTGTATCCCGTATCCTGTATCCCGTAGTTCTTCCATTTGCGTTCCGAGCAAAATATTTCTGACACCGATAAAAGTAGATTATTTCTGGTCACTTGTCAACATTTGAGTCGGTTCAGTAGTTTTTATGTTAATTAATAATATTTCAGTGTTAAATAGCCCATTTGTTAAGAAAACCTTCTGGATTACTTTAACTGGTGATATGCGAAGAAGTTTCTATAAAACCCTGACAAACATGCCCTTTATAATATTAGTCAAGATATCTAGCTATAAACTGACTGTCCACCAAAGAAAATATGTGTTCAATAACTAAGTTTTTCTTTCATTTCTAGTATAACCCTTAGCTGCCCTTATAAACACTACAGGGGTTATATGGGTCAAGAAAAAGGTACCGCTAACACGCAAGTGTGTAGTCCTTGAAAATACTTAGGTTTTACTCAAGAGACCCTTGACACGACACACTGAAAAATATAACTGAGAAAAAAACAATTTGTTCGATAAGCTTACAGGAATTTCACATCTACATGTTAATTTTTCCTTTTAAACTATTAAAATGGGAATTTTAACGATATTATGTTTATTTCTTTGGAACAATTTTATTATTTAAACGGTAGTCACACGTCAAAAAATAAATGCTATTATTCTAAAAAGTAATTCTTTCTTATCTTCATTACTAGTTATTTGGTTTCGAAGACACCATTAGAAAAAAAAGCATGTAGTATCTTTGAACAGTTGCACTAATAACTAAAACTTGCTTGACCTAAAATCGAACATCATACTTGTCAGATAGGTACTTAGGTAAACTTGAATAAATTACAATAATATCAATTAATCTCCTACATACAATATATCATCAGATATAGGTACTATCTTAAGACACCTCCACTGCCCAAGACAGCTAGAGCTTCGCTCCAAATGAACAGACTCGAACTGAATCAGGCACTCTGTCTTAATACCACAAGGATTTGCACTAAACCTATAGATTCGGCAACTGATACCTGGGATTGTATGCATCCGTGTCATTCAATGCATTGGCGATTTAGCGTGGGATACTGGAACTGGGAGATATAGAGTAGTAAGACTAAGAGTAAGCGCACACTGCAAACTTTCAGTCGGCCGATAGTTGGTTTGGGCTCATGAATCAGTATGAAGATGAAAGGTAGTACGCACATTACTGAGATCGGGTATTTATCCGGTATCACAACGACTCAAAACTTTCAATGGAATCAAGATGTACTTTAAATTATCGTTTCGGCTCCAACCACCGGGCTAATTGGTGTGAACAATTTCCTTAAATAATTATTTCACTATAATTTGATTTAAAAGTAGCCCGGGGACATTACAGTACTTTTCTCTGTACCTTAGAGCCTTGTCAATGAATTTAGTATGTTAAGCATAAAAAAATAACCAAGCCTTTTACAACCATTACTTATCATAACTACCAACAGTCAAAAAAATCTTATTATTCCCCAAAAATTCCACTATGTCTCACAAAACAAAAAATCCTCTATCTTTGTTTTCCTTACTCTGTTTTATACAATCAAAAGCCAGGGAACCAATGGGACAATGTTCTTTACGTGGGTCCCTTAGTCGTTTGTCAACCGACCGATCCATCTTCAGCCTTCATTCGTCAATGACTGACTTCGAAGTCACGTACGGTTTTGTTTCATATATCTTGCTCTCTACTGATGTAGTAAATCTGAGAGTTTGTGTGTTTGTTTCTTAGAGACGCTTTAATTACTGAAGAGTTTGATGGAAGGCACACAAATACTTACATAGATTGTAATCTACTTACTACTTTTACTTTACTACTACTCATAATTCCCGAAGATGCTTTCCCGTGACGCGAGTGAAACCGCGGGTGAAAGCATGTCTGTATAAAATACAGGCTGTAAAATACTTTTTGTCCGGTTTTGCGGATGTAGAACCCTCGGAATGCGGGTGAAACCAAGGGAAATAGCTAGTTTTATGTATGTATTTTAAAAAGATTCTCATTCCTGAAGGCCTGACCTGTATCAGATATAGTCCGATTGTTTTAGCATTTAGTTGCGGCTGATGTTATTGATTTACGCAAATTGACTTTGATTTTCGTATTTAGGTTAGCGTTGAATAGTAAACTGTTTCCTTACTTGGATAATATACTTATGCAAAATATGCCTTTCTATGTAATGTTTATAGGTAAACACCTGAATCAATGTCAATGATATTTTTGTTATTTTATTAAGCAAGCGCGGATCCAGCCCTCAAAAAAGGTTGTGGTCACAGCTACTAGAAAATCGGAACTAGAAGCGGCTACTAGAAAAGTAAAAGTCGGAGCATGAACATGCTCATTAAAAATTATGCAAGTCGTTTATGAACTTTTGAATGAAATTATTTTTTTTTTTTAAATATATCTAAACTCATATTATGCTCACTATCAGTTCCGTCTCTAGCTTATGTAACGGGTGCAATCATTACTAAAGCACCCCTATGTATGGAAAGATTGTGAGTAGTTTTGTTTTTTGCGCGAGCGTAGCAAGCCGGAACATTTTTTAGATTTCGTCGTAGTTACCAAGTTATAAAACCAAAAGCGAAGACGTGGTATAAAACCGTATAAAGGACGATGGGCGTTTTGGTACCCTGTCCAACAGTGTTGATTCTAGTACCATTGCGTAGGTCTTGGCAAGCCAAAAAATGTTTACTATGACGACTAGTCCCAATTCCTTGTCCATTTCGCGTGACATCGACTAATAGAATGTATAATGTTCATAAATCATCAACGTAGATGTAGTTCTTAAATCCAACTGTATTGAATAAAAACTGGTAAAGTAACAAAAAAACAAGAATTTGGCCTTCTTAGAATGTTTGCCTGCCCACTGCTTTAAAAAAAGTCTGTGTGCAAACCTTTGCAGTTCACGCAGAATATAGCTTATGTATTTGATGAAAGTCTTTCAGTATTTACAATCAATTAATATTTAATGATTATCGTGTTTTAATAACAGGTTTTTTTTTATTTCATATAATGTGTAGGTACATGGAAGCCAGTATGTTTAAAGATAGTATGTAACTAAAATGATTAGTTGTGTTTTCAGAAATGTTTTGAACTGTTGTCAAATCAGATGACGATTGTGTTTCCGTAGTATGACTCCATAGACTATTACAACCTTTAGATTATAATAGAGTGTATCTCAAACAATTTAAGATGTCTATTAACTGAGTTTAAAATTATTATACTGACGACATATGCCTCTTAATGAATTTGCATATATGGATGACATACTTGTTTCTATGTCGATTTAATTTTTGTCGTTACTCGGATCGGACAGCTAATTGAGGCAAGCCCCATAGTTTTTATTATTGTTCACGTAAATACCTTTCTAATGATATATCATACGTTACTGTTGGAGCGGGTACCAAATCCCATACAAAGTGCCCATTGTCCTTTGCGCGAGCGTAGCGAGCGCAAAATTTTGGAGTCTTGAGACACGAAATCACAGAAACAAGTAAAAAAAAAGCCACTGCTAAGTGAAAAAACCGCGAGCGTAGCGAGCGCGAGATTTTTTGAGTTTTGGTACTGTTTTGTACAAAAAAATGTAAAATAGTGACTATTGTAAATAATAATAATTTTATTGTAATAGACAGCTGTGTTGCTGGGAAGTTTGTTTTGTTCTTCACCGCTTCTTGTTAACCAGAAAGTCCTGAAAGAGGGCGTTATGGGGGTGCTATCCTTTTCTACTTTCAATTTTAACTTAAACTAGCGCGAGCGCGAATTTTTTTGAGTTTTGGGACACAAAAGTACCTCAAAAACTAAAGTTGTAAGAAAAAAAATATGGTGATCTCGAATTAGTAAACAACAGTCATAAAATTAAATGTAACAAAAAAAAGTATTATTTTGTTGCCTAGTGTTATCATCAGCCTATCGATTTAAAAAAAACCGTAAAAGTGTGATGTCACAAGTCTAGGTAATAAGGTTGTGGGCATGCACAACGGTGGATCCGCCCTTGTTATTAAGAAAGAACAAAAAGAAAATAAAAATTATGATTTCAGACGGTTTCACGAGCGAAAACTTATGTCCCTATTCAATTAAAATATAGCCTGTGTTACAATAATGTAGCTTTCCAACAGACGAAAAACAATCAAATCGCTTCAGTAGTTTCGGAGCCTTTAAGGTACAAAGGAACAAAAAAGAATGACTCCTTTTTATTACATTGGTACCAACCTACAGAAAAATGTCATTTTTACCTTACCTATACCTCATACGCCACATATACATTGAAACTATGAATTATGCACAAGACGCAGAATGGCAAAGACTATGACGTCACACGTGATGAAAACCCTTTTTGTAATGCAGATGCTATTACCTGGCAAATTATGAGATTGTGCTAGCTTATAAGGCAACTCGTTATAGTCTGCTTTCACGTGTCTTCACCTTGACGAGATTTTAACGTAGCTGTTTCCCGCGGTTCCACCCGCTTCCAAAGGGAAATACTTCCCGCGCCTGGATATAAAATAGATGTGGTAGAAAGTTCTCTAACTCTAGACTAACTGTGTATAATCAGCTCAGTTGTTTTTTCGAGTGATAGCAATAGACAGATGTAGCTTTTTCACACTGGCAGATTTCACACCGGAAAATCTTGGTTTTAATTGAATTTTTGTACCGGTAGTTGTCATCTGTGATAGAGGTATAGTCGCCCAAAGAACAGAAGCAGAAAAAACGAGCTGAAAATTAGCTGGTATGAAAACGCTGATATAGTTTATAATATTAGTATAATTAAGGTTTATAATCTACCTAGCCCAATTTCGTTAGACGCGATCCAACATTAACACAATGATACACGAAGCGGGCTAGTATCCAATCTGCATCTAATTCAGCACATAATGTGATGTCTCACCAGATTACACTATCATCATGTATTGTCAACACAATTGGAATTGCAATTTTCTCAATGCAAATCATAGTAGTGGATGTTGTAACTCGTACTATGTGAATGGTATGGATAGACATTTTAAGTATGAAAGAAATGAATAAAATACTTCCTTCTTTTTTTCCGTTGTCTCTACAAACCTTTGTGGGTCTTGACCTAATCTACAATCATCCTCTAGCTATCACAAAGCTTGGCTGTTCTTCTCCAGTTTTGTTCAATGATCAAAATACATAGTTGGCAAAAATAATGACGTCTAGGCCGATTGTCGGCCGTTTTTCTTTCAACGAAGAAACAACCTTTACTCAGGCACAGGTCTATAGATCGTAATAGTCCGATGGGACGGCAAGCCGACAAGACTGACAATGAAATTACGTTTTTTCATATGTTTCGATCATCAACTTCCTAACTCCGGGCTTTAAATCTTCCTTGAACCTTAAAAACGATGGCAATGGGTGATCGTAATGACTGGTCAGGCATCCAAGAACTGAATGCGTTAAGCGTTGCTTAACCTTATGATCAATCGACACGTATAGCTACTACGTAGCCACAAGCCCCTCTACGTTTTATTTGTTCAACTAAATGTTTGAGCGAGTCCTACCCTCCATAACCTAGTGACTTAATTCCCCGCAGTAGGGGAAGCATATGTGATGTAATGGAATTTGCAATCACGCGCACAAACCGACACATTACTGCGTTTCGTAATAATATTATAGGTATGTTGGCATTTAGTAACGGTTGATATTATGGTTTAACTTCCAAGAATATTGTTTTAATGCTTTTGAGATTGTTTGGAACAGATTTCGTCACATCACACTGTTATTGTAAATGTGATAATTAGGATGTGTACATGTGTCGGTGTTTGTTCCTCAGGCAAAAAATGTTGACCGTATTTACTGAAACTTTAAACTAAACGGTACATAATATGCATCTTATACTATACATTAGAATAAAACAAGCGCTATACTTTTTATCGGAGTTAGAGGAATAGTTCCCCTTTGATAGCGTGGAGAACATCTAGTTGCTTATAAAATGCTGGCTCAGCTATTTCCATAATCACAGTAACAATAATGAATTTTGAAAAGCTTAGTCCAGCTGTAATACATAACATAATTTCCACATTGTAAAACTTAATATCAAAGAATGGACCCCAAAACAATCAGAGATACGGACCTCTTTCATTCAGGATTCCGACTTAGACTGTACAATACTGTACATACACTCTTTATATATTTGTCAAAGATAGTTGACCACCAACATCGTCGGGTTATTTACTGACCCATCCAATGCCAAAGTCTCTTAACACAAAAGGGACCAGAATAATGTATACTGACACTAAGTCAAGAGGTATGGTTTGGTTCAGATCAATTTTTCATGATTAAGATAACATACTTCACTCAGTCATTTTGGTTTTTGTTAAATGAGAATCTAGTAGTGTAGATCATATAATATTTACTTTTTAAACCTACCTACACACAATTACTTAACGTACACATACGCTTTTAAAGAAAGTTCCAGACGCGGCGGTGTATTTCTATACTAGCCTCCACCATCCACTCATGACCTCTTCGCACACCTGGATAAACTGTATAACAAGAAGTTCTCGAGAGGTGGGCTATCTTATACTGAAACAAATCTCCAAACTGGACAAGCAGTTCCTAAGATTGGCGCGTTCAAACAAACCAACAAACTTTACACTATAAGTATATATTCCTTCAGTTACTCGGATTACCATACAGTGTCTTATGAATACGAGATCCGTATCAACACAATTACTGACCTCCTCTCGAAGGGAACAAAGAAACATCTCGACGTCTTGATTGAGCGCGCACTAGTTGTTGTAGTCGCTGCTGTTTGTCGCTCGTGTGTACTTCACTTTAAATTGCCTTTACTGGGCAGACGGGCAACTGACAAGCGATTTAATGAATTTAAATTCTCATGATTATTTAAGAGCTCAGTCGTATAGGTCGATCGATCATTGGGTAACGTTCGGTGCGGTCCGTCTTTCTTGTCATAACGAGTTCCTCTGGCCTTCAGAATGCACGTTGAATTTATGTCCCTGCTGTCATTTGAATATTTTTGGAAATCGTTACAGGACACCAGAAGCGAGGAAGTTAGTGAGTGACAACCAGTGTTAGCAAGAGGTGTCGGGTTGCTCAGGTTGGTTGTGTTAAGGAGGTAAAATAGACAGTCGTTTTTTGTAATACACTGGTAACTGGTACTCAGCTGCGTCCGGTTAGACTGAAAGAAGACCCAAAAATTGTTGTGAAAAGGCTAGGCAGATAATATCTACAAAAAAGTTGGTGTGTAGATTTTTGTTATTCTTAATTCTTCATACATAGTGTAATTTGGGATAGTTTCGAGGTTGTTCGTTTTAGAAGTGTTTTAAAATCTTATCTAAAGAAAAAAAGGGTTAGATTAGGTTAGAACCTACCTAATTTTACTCTAACAATTAAAAACATTGTTACCCACTTTAGAATATGCTTATCTATCCAATTTAATTTAAAGAACAGAATTATATTTAAGATGAGCACAAAAGTTTCAAATTGCAAAAAATCAAAGATACTTTCTCCTTAATTTTTACAACTACAATTTTTTGGGCAACAAAAAGTTGCCCGACTACAACAACCAACCAAACAGTGTTTGCAGCTCACTCTAAAGATAAATAGCGTACAAGATCGATGTTTATTTGGGACACTCGTGAACCCGGTCCATTGTTACTACACGTATGCCTTATTGACATACCCTTACGAAGTTAAGCTGGGCAAATATTAAATTGGCTTCGTTTTGTTTGTAAGCAGTGTATTCATGGGCTCTACACGAGTTGTGACATAGATGTAAATAATACTAGATAGCCCAAGCACTCGGCATAAGTAGGATCAGAGCTTCGCTCAAGACATGACTGTAAAAATAAACTTTTCCAGCACAAAAAAGAACATCTTTTGTACAGGAAAAGTATATTTTGTATTATTATTTGCTTTAAGGTAAAAAAAAAATCATGTAAGGCAAATCAAAATTACAATTTTTGTGTCGGAATCTAAAACCCACCATGTTCTTTCTTAAGCCAGCCATTTTTATTTACTGTTGTAACTGTTACAGCCTTTTTATCGTCCCACTGCTGGGCACAGGCCTCCTCTCACAAGGAGAAGGATTTTTATTTACCGGGGTCGCAATTAAAAGTACCCAATATCGATATCAAAATACGAAGTTCAGAAAATTCTAAATATTTTATAACTTGTCTTTAGCACTTGTCCTATCTAGACGCATCTACATCTATAGCAAGGCCACTTTCGCTCGCAAATATTCACAACAAGGTGGTAATGCTTTTGAGCTCCTTGCTCCTAAGATAATGCCAGAATTTTGTTTGTATTTATTGTAGGTGTTTAATTAAGGCTGTTTTGTTTCTACGTTTCCCTTTAACGTTAAGCTTGTCTAGTTATTGAGGCAAGAAGGGTTCTCAGGCATAATGGTAATTTTGCAAAGGGAATTTGGAAGATGGTATCAGCCTGTATAATACCAGGTATACCGAATGGAATAATGGTACTTCCTCGTAACTGAGGTCTTTGCTTTAACATTGTTATTGAGACGGTAAATATGACTTTTTTTTCTAGAAGAGGAAACACTTTTTCTTTGTTTGTACTCTAAAGACTTCGAAACTACAGAAACGATTTGAAAAATTCTTTCATTTTTTGAAAGCTACACTCTTCCCGAGTAACATAGGCTATATTTTATCCAGGTATTTTTCACGGGACACAAATGAAACCGCGGGAAAACCGATAGATAACTTTCCTTTTATGAAGCTTTTACATTTCAGATAATTGCAACTGGTTTAATTTAATGAAAAAAAATACCTTCCTCGACATTTTTATCATATTGTCTACGAACTAAATCTTTCTCTTTTAATCAAACTTCAAACGCCATCTTCACAAATTAAAGTCATTACTTACCTTCCCACAGAAATACATAAGCAAATACCGACTTTATCTAATAACAGAGAATTTAATATCAACGGAATGCCAACTGCCAGTCCAAGTATAGAGGTATATTTCACCAGTCTAGTTCATACTTGTTTAAACAGTTCTAGCTCGATATTAATAGCTATGCGTGGCTGTGATTTGAATAGTTCCGTATTGAAGACGTCCTCTCGTTGTGTGAAAGGTTATTGGGGATAAGACGGGGTAATAAGTAGGTAGTTGATTGGCCGGATACAAAGAATGAGATGTAAGAATGTTTATTATGTAATAGCATTAAATGCTTAATGTTGCTGTGCCCTAACAGGGTCAACAATTGTCCTTAGCTGTAAGCCAAGTATAACATTGCCAAAAAACTTGTGGAACGCAAATAAATGATACCTATGAATGTGAGATTTTAAAATAAGTGACTCTAAAGGTGATGTCGTATGCTGATATTTGTAAAGATTACTAAAGATAACAAGAGTGAAGGTATTGTACACCTATACAAAAAAGCAAATATGAATTTTAGTACCATACATAGACTGACAAAGGAGAAAAAGGTGGCGGGCAGTGGATGGATGCGAGCTGCCCATGACCGGGATGGTTGGTATTTCTTGGGGGAGGCTTACGCTCAGCAGTGGACGACAAAAAGGCTGACGTGATGAAGGTGATATCTAGATGGGACAATTATCATGTGCTATTTTCCTACATTAACAGGAAATAATGAAGGATATCTAATTAAGTATCTGCTGATTTCCTTGTTGTTTCTCTCTTCTTCTTCCTTTGTTTATAAAATAAACGATATTTTTGCTTACAGTTAATATATTTTTGAGACAAGTCCTCGTTAAAAGTTGCCTTACGAATAGTTTCTTGTTGACACGATCTTGACATTACATCAGGTAGGTCCACAAGTTACTACCATAACGGTGTCTTCTAATATATTGGCTGAGTCCGTTGTCTGTTATCTGTGTTTATGTTCAATGCACGCGCGGCGAGTCGGAATATTTTGAGATATTGCCCCTAACACACGTAATGTTAGCAACATTATGTTGCTACGTAGTTTAGGAGGTTGTTTTACCCATTCATTGAGACGTAAATCATATTTAATTGCATATAAAGAATTATAAGATTGTTTGTAGTTCTACTGAAGGCCTCATCTCTTGGAAATACATAGTTTTATTATTAATTCATCACTTACGGTCGTTCAAAACATTTAATCTATTGATTTGCTTACTATTGATAGAATTTTGACATTAGCCCCATAGAAGTAGATAATATCTAATCAAAACAACAAATATATAGGATATCTGGAATTGGTCAGTAGACAATAGACGCTTAAGTCTATTAGTCATTTGTAACTGCGAATTTCAATAACCTAAATATCCACTATTTTGCCAATAAAGACATAATTTGTACGGGGCTAATGTTAAAATTCTAAATCGCAAATCAATGAGTGCATAGGTTACAGAAATCGACCGTTTGTCGACAATCACCTCGAGGTTTCATACGGATCAGAATACGATTGAATTTCAAGAAACTTTAGGGTCTTATAATTCCTATTTTTATCACAATAGGTTAAATTTAAATATACGAAAAGCTTGAGTGTAATTTCAGGCTTAATAAGGTACTTATAGGGGTTAATTGAATGACTATAGAATTCCTTTTAATAACGGGAAAAGGAAGTTATATCGTTAAACAAACTCTTTCATCTCTTAATTCGTTTTATGTGTAAAGTAATATAAGCGTTTAATGTACTTGTGTCATAGAGCTATGCTTGGTAATTTTGTAGAAGTGGCAAGCGTGGTTTTGCCTCTGAGAAAGAAGAGATGTAGGTATTATTTTGTGTGTGAAACTTAATTTTTGCATACATTTACAACGAAACAAAATAGGTTCTAATAGATATAAGAAATCGAGTGATCAATTTAGCACACAGAAGTTATTTTTTTGAAATCACATGATTAGTAATTTAAAACAATTACTCTTAGTGGTGTCTTACGTTTATAATAACGAATTCTGTCTGGCAGAGTATTTTGCATTCAGCTCCTGTAGTTATCCGCTCACCATTAAACCTACCTCTCTTTATTAACTCTCTGCCACGTCTATCGTCTACCTAACTCTGCACAGCTTATTGAGCACTCAAGAAAAGGTTGGAGCTAAAGTGAAAACACGACACGCAATGTTGGACACGCCATCACGCGAGCCTGATCACTTGATCATGCTGCTGACACTCCTACGAATTATGTGCAGATGGGGAAAATTAAGGGAGGAAAACTTTGTTTTGCTTGGGTAAGTTCATTTTTGTTTACTGTGCAATGGCTGTAGATATTATCAATGATCATTAGAGCACATCTTATTACCTTAAGGTACACCATGTAATATGGTTTTTGGAAAAATGCTTGGTATCTAACCTATCGGATTATCTTTGAGTTTTGGGACACTTTGTTTTGCGATTTTAACGTTGATGAGATCTATAATTTATTAATAAATAAATCTGGTGTAAAACATAACTAGCAATCAGAATTCCACTGATAATCACTGATGTGTATGTTTGTAACTTCTTCATGCGTTAACGGCTGAACGAATTTTGATGAGACTTGGCATCAATATAGCGTTTATTATCAGAATGACTTATAGATTATATCAGAGTACGGGATTCTTTGCGTAAGTTCCCACGGGTTGTGGTTAAAACCACGGGCTGAATGTAGTAGGTCATAACGATAGCATAAGGCCGTATTTACGGAGACGCGGGGCGTCTCGCGTCGCGTGGGCGAGACGGGAAGCGTGGCGGTGCCCGCCGCGGCGCCCGCGGCGAATCTTCTAGCGTGTAGGGCAGCACGCGGCGGGCATCGCGGCGGCGCACGCTCGTCTCGATCAAATCGACTGGTTTTATGTTGGCGAGAGATGGGAGCCATATTATAATATATAGTAGTCTTTGATGGGAGCGCACGTGTCGCAACTTGCAGCATTTCTATATAAGTTGCGCGATTTCTAAATAAGACTGACAGAAGATTCCGCCTCGGCCATAGCTTCATCGAGAATTGCCGCTGCGTGCGCCGCCGCGATAAACGCCGTGTGGGACGCGTCGGTGCCATCCGCGGGCTCGGCCGCAAAAAACGCCCTAATTCAAACAAACGCGTCTAAAATCGCTTCTCCGTAAACGCACTCATACAACGCCATATATTTGAATTCAGTGCGGGCCGCGCCGCTCAACGCAACGCGCGACGCCCTGCATCTCCGTAAATGAGGCCTTAGTTGTACGTTGTACTTAAAATAAAAGCTATACACGTAATATTAAAACTACACCAACAATATTAAACAATAACTTACCTTTAAACCCAACACAAAATGCACAATTAAAAAAACAAAATACAACAGCTTTTAAAACAATTTAACACACACTATCCGTACTTAGTAAATCAGGTACAATAGCAGCCATAATCTTTCTCCTTTGCGCGTCGACAAAGCAAAGGACCGCTTATTTATAGGGTAATAACTGTAACAGTAATGTTGCTTAAGCCTTTAAAGCTATTCTGTTTTATATTAGCGCTTCATATAAATTACCTGGGAACGTGAGTTTTTTAGCTGGCAACATCGGGGATATGGTAATGTACTGTTCAGATGGAGATACACGAATGAACGGCGTGGCGTATTTTTCAGCAATGCGACAGTGTTTTGTCTTGTTTAAGTAGAATGTAGTTTGAGAGTAATTGCTTCAGAGTTTTTGGTTTTGGACGGTTGTACAAAGAAATATGATGTTACAGAATGAAGCCACTTAAGCCCTCAACAGTCTTTTTTGATAGCACTTTAAATATATGTTTACTGCAAGATTTCAGTTTATGTATTTGACAGAAACTTTCATAATTACCGCCGCAGTGAGGATTGGCTGCAAGTGCTGTAATTTTTTCGTGTAAATTTGAATCAAGTAGCCATTTCATTGACTTCAAAAGCCCCTAAAAAAGCTATGAAATAAAAACCACAAAACTACTATCTGCTAAGAAAGGTAAAAAATCATTCGCGATCATATTTGCTTCACAAATATAGAGGCTCAGTAACCCCCACCAGCCGACGTTGCATAGTGTACCGGACAGGACAGTCCCTAAATACAGTTGATCCCGCTTTATGAATTTGAAATCCACGATATTGCGACTGACCATCGACGATGAACCGTTGAAAGCAAACAGTTTACGAATAGCAATATCATTTTAGGGTTAACATCAATAGTAGTTCTATTTGTGCATTTGATTAATGCTTTGCTGCGGTTTGGAAGGTTGGAATAGTGTAAATAGTTCGGATCACGTTTAGATCACTTCATATTTCAATGGTTGGTTTTCATCATATGTAACGTTTATATGTTAGTTGTAAAGTAGCTAGTTAGTAGGTCGAAAGTCGTAATTATTTTTATGATTTGACATTGTGTTATTGCTACATAATTATTATTTATACCTTACCATTTTGTAAGTTAATCAATAATATTGTTGCACTGTCGCCTCACTACTGCATTGGAGTATGCTATGTGGAATTCAGATTTTAATCCAAGAAGCTACACTTTCACAAAACCATACCAAAAAAAGACACTTATTGACACAAACCCATCCATGTTCGTTCTGAAGTTCGGCTTCCAGGGTGCGATAGCATCCCTGAAAAAAAAATATAAATGCACCTTCTAAGAAAATTTCTCTAGAAATGCATGATCCCAACCAAAACTTATTCATATACCTAACTGTAGAAGTAGAAACACAATAATTATCAGCTCATTGCGCAACAAAGCCCTACCCTGGGAAAAAAATAAAGAGTGATTTCTTAAAATCTTAGGAAAAATATGTAGCGTTAATTCCGGAAGATGTTTTTCTACTTTCACGCATATGCAGCAAGACTATCATGCATATGCTTTATATCCTACTAATATTATAAACGCGAAAGTTTGTATGTATGGATGTATGGATGTTTGTTACTCTTTCACGCAAAAACTACTGAATGGATTTTAAAGAAACTTTACAATAATATAGCTTATACATCAGAATAACACATAGGCTACAATTTGTAAACATATTGTTCGAAATACTAAACCTGCGCAGACGAAGTCGCGGGCACCAGCTAGTACTTTCATAAATCCCAACCAAAAACATACTCATAGGTATATAACTGTAGAAACACACCATCGTTGGTAGTAGTCAGCTCGTTGCGCGTCAAAGCCTCTCTCCGGATATTGGCTGGTTCACGGTTGTGACTACTTCCGAACGATGTCGCTGTTCATGTTACCATGTGATACGTGTTAGTTTGTCTGTGTGTGTGTGTGTGTGTTTTAGCAGGGGATTTGTTTGGAAGAGTATAGTCTAGATGTTGGACTGGATCGGATGTTTGTATTTGCAACAGCATCTGCTTAGCCCTTTCCCAACTTTGTTGGGGTCGGCTTCCAGTCTAACCGAATGCAGCAAACTGTCAGTGTTAAACGCTGCGACTGCCAATCTGTATCCTCCACTCAGTAATAAAAATTTCCTTGCGAATGTGATAAACGCAAAATTAACTCTGGACCGTTTTTACAACCTGCTGAAACGATACAAATGAAAGGCACACAGATATTCCAGAGAAAAGACATAGGCTATTTTTAAGTAGTTCAATCGGAACACGAGTAGAACTACGGGGAAAACTTATACTTCAAAATATGACTGATTCATCATCACGTTTCAAATAAATACCTACATTCTAAAACATAACATAAAAGTAATAAAAATGCTCGATCACGCCGATCATTCGCTAATAAAAATGCTCCCACTTTAATGATGAACGCAATTTCTAATGCAGTAGATGAGCCATGTGAAAACACAAATCAGTTAAATCGAGCGTGCCAACTTATTGCGCTGGAGTTGATCACTGCGAGTTATTAGCTTCTCGATTTTTCATATTAACGATTGAATGCACTTTGTTATGTACGGGAGTTTTTGTAGGCATACATGTTGGCGAACATTTTAGCCATCACGCCTTTTACAACGTTTTTCTTTGATTTCTGCTTCCATAACTTATTCCAGTCCTTTTGATTGCAAAGTGTTCTTTAAAACATTGCCTTTTGGAAATCTCAATTCCAAGAAGCCAGTTCCGTTAATAGATTTCTTACCTTTTTTGCCACGGATTACTCTTTTCGAAAAATCTTTGTTTTCTGACTGACGTGCATTATGACGTTCCTAAGACTGTGACAAAGTTGGTCATTGGTTGATCATATACCCCTAATACCCCAAGCAATGATCGTAGATTAACCTCATTAGCTGTGATTGCTACTGAGCACGAGCTTGCCATTTTAGCTAACCGTGTGTATTTTAATATGTAAATGCGTCAATTGATTGCTCGGACTTTTGTATGCTTTATGAATGGTACACCGTGGGGTTTCAATTGAAACCGTCGTATTTAAGTAATTACAAGGTATTTAGTTCATATGAACTGTAACAGGGGAATATATTATTTATTATAATTAATTACAGCATGTTTTAATAATGTTCTCTAATATTAAATGTTTTGTACAATTCTGTTTGCGGTTTGCATTTGGCTAATAGCTGATGATTGGAAATTATTTTTTAATTGGTGCTAGCGTGTTTTGTGAATGATTGAAATAAATTAATTAACAGTTTTGTAGCTGTTTGCCTATGAATGTTTGTGATGTCGCTTTGATATTATTTTTGTATTTGCTTTATGTTTTGTTGTATTTACATGCTTTATCAACCCGCTAAATTAACAATTTGTCATGGAATATGACATTAGGTATGTGTAAAGTATTTAATCCTAATTCGGTCCAAAAATATTATGTAGCCAATATTTCAGTATGAAGCGAAGAAAATAAAAATAGCTTGAAGTACTTACATCAAGCAAGGCTGGGTGGGTACAAAATCATAATCCTTTACAACTTCCCCCGGCGGATACATAAAAAGCTTTAGCTTTCACAATAATTTGATTCCGCATAATCGAAATCCAGTCAAACACGAAACCAACTTGAAGGAGCATGGTTCTGTACCTACATATTTTAAACTTGAATTACTAAAAATCATGAATAAATAATTATTATAGTCTTCAGATTTCTTTCGAATTAAAAGGTGTTTAATAGTTCTTAGGTATTTGATGAAGTATGGGTTATTCGTATGAGTGCCAGAAAAATCAAAAGAAATTGCAAAATCATACATAATTATGTACATTATGATTACTTATGACTTTATTTTCCTTTACTAATTTGTATCACTTTTTATTTATATTTTTCAGTTGCGTACCACCAAAAATAATAAATCCTACTTATATTATAAATGTGAAAGTTTGTGAGAATGTATGGATGTATGTTTGTTATTCAATCACGCAAAAACGGCTGGACCGATTTGATTGAAATTTGGTATGTAGATAGGTGATACCCTGGATTAACACATAGGCTACTTTTTATCAACACACCACGCGGGCGAAGCCGCTGGCGGAAGCTAGTACGTAATAAAACCTACTGATGGTCAACTTTCTTACAATTTACGATTCGACTCGAAAATTACGAGTTTTACGATTACGCATCGCAATAATCGTAATAAAAATTATGACTTGAGTGTCAATTTTGTGAATTGGTAACACTTTGCAAATTGTATGTAACTCTTAATGACTATATCTAATATTTTTGAATAAATAAAATGTTTTGATAACGTTCCCCCTTACTTATGAAATCTCTAATCACCTTCTAAGCAACATTTTAACTAATCACTACTTAAAGTCTTAAGTAGTGATTAAATGTTAGTTAAGACATGCTTAAGCAACGTTTATAAGTAAGAATTTTCTTAAACAGCCCTTAAGTATTACTTATATTTAATTCACGTTTATAAGTAAGGCTGTTAGTTATCATCGAACTGCTATTAGAAGCTACTGGACCTCTTGGAAAAGTCTTTCAGTGCACACCTTTTATAGGAGTAGGTTAGTTTATCTAGTGAGAAGAGTAGTTTACCAAGGGTATAGGCAAAACTGTGGTCAAGAACTAGTAGGTACCTAAAGTTATAGTTGTCTAAATCTTTGTGTTATAATTTGCATCAATTTTGCCTTATACTACTTATGTTACATGCATCGAGGAAATTACTTACTGCGAGCATCCAATACTAAATGCAGTTGATCAGATTTTACTTTATGACATTCTTAGGATAATTTTTGATTATCGATTTAACAACGAGTCCTCAAGATATCATTCAAAATCCAAGTACTCACGCAATTGACCCAAAAAGTCATACTTATCATACTACAAGCCTTCACGAAAAGCCTCCAAAACAGCGATCCAAGACGTTTTGAAGCGAGCGGGGAACGGAACTAGACAACAAATTGTAATTTGTATGATAATGAAGAAGAAACATGGCTGCCGTGACGCGAACGCTTAGCGATCGCTTTATCATGATTCAATGACTTTATTTTTTTGGAGAAACATACGACGCCGCGACGTTCGAATATTCTGGAAATAATCTGCTTAGGACTTATACAGGTATGTATTCCCAAAGAATTGTAAGATAAAGTTTTTTTAGAGTTCTTTTACGCCAGATGATTTTTCGCTCGGTTTTTGTTTACAAGACTTCTGAAACTTTGAGGGCAGAAAAACGATACCTTCCAATACTCGTTTTAGGCTAAATTTGAATTACTCAGAGCTAAACGTGGCTAAACTGTGCATTTAAATGATATGTATTTCAGTAAAGTATGAAAAATTAAAATTGTTTTAAAATAAAGTTTGAAATGTTTATCTGCCTGACATATGCAGCTAACGAACTGTCAAATTGAAACCCATTTTGAAAGTATATAATATATATTTATATATTTATTTATTATAGTATGTAATATATATTTTATTAAATATTTGGGCGTAATATAATTTGAAATAAGTCATCGATCGCAGTGGCGTGGCGTGGCGTGATGGTCGTGGCATGGTTAAAACACCTGTCTCTCATTTACGATTGTGAGGGTCCGATTTCAGGTGATCGAAATACCAATGTAAATTTTCTTAGTTATTATCTACTTTGTAAGTATTGTCTTTGGTACCAAGAATTTTCGAATTCCACAAAAACCTGAAGAAGTATTCAGTGTACAGAGTTAAAAGCCTGGGTCCTTAAGTACGAAGTAAATGAATATTAACTTGTTAAGAAGTTTAACGTTATTTGCTGGACGCTTTTTAAAAAGGTATTTTTCTCAGCGGTTCCTAATTTGATTCTAATTAAAGTTGTTACTTAGTGGTCCCATGACAGTTTAACTTTTCTTAAGACTTCGGTTGCTTGGTCCTTTAAGATAGTTATAAGTGAGGGGTCTTTTTTATTCGAAGTCTAGAACAAGTTTGTAGCGTCAATTAATTATGTTGGGCTCCAGTGTGACCAGATGTTGTTTATTTATAAGTAATTTATTATATTTCCAACTTTGGAAACGCCTCGGCGGCTTGTGCCTAGGTATTTGTAAAAATAAATAGTTAAAATAGTTTTAAGTAAAATTAATATTGAGTCAAATGCATACAGATGTACCGGTTACTGGTAGTACATGCTATGTTTTATAAGTATATACGATTACGATGTATACGATGTATCACAACACGCTGCCTCAAGTATCTAGACACACGGCAGTGTGTCCGCCAAGTTCGAGCAAAAAAAGCGACACACCGGCCGTGGGTTATATTACACGAACCATTTCGGGCCAAATTCGACCCCCCTGTAACTCAAAATCTATTTTATTTACGCATATCAAATTTCTAGTATCTATTGAGACCCCCTCACTTATCTAAAATACAAAATTTCATTAATATACCTATTGTAGGTCTTGAGATATTGACGTCAGAAAATCGCTATTTTTACTATACACTCACTGACTGACTGATTCACTGACTCACTCATCAAAAACCTAGACCACTTCCAATGGTCGTATTGACTTGAAATTTGGCATGGAGGTAGGTCTTTATGTCAAGGTAAAGGGAAAAATCTGAAAATGGCCAAGTGTGAGTCGGTTTCAAAATAATGAAGGTGTTTTATACCCGGTGTAAATTTATACCCCTAAGGAACTAAAACCAACTAAATTTATCTATATTTATATAATATATCTTCGAATGGTTTGTATTTAGTTTAGTTAGAAGTAAAATAGTGTAGTTAGAAGTAAAATAAAAATCTGAAAACGGGCAAGTGTGAATCACTTTCGAAAATAACGAATGTGTAACTTTGATCTACGAACATAATATATGATAACATGTCATGTCAGTCAGTTGGTAAATCTAGTCCATTTAGTTAATCTAGTTCATTTCTTTGTAAGAAACATAGTGCATATTAAAAAATCTAAAAGATAGTATAAATGAGACATTCCTTTAACTAACTTCATCATAAGAAAAAAATAAAATAAACAACCTTACAAAAATAAATGAAATCCCACCCAAAACAAAAATGTGAAAGACTGCCAAGTTCGATAATATGGGAATGCTTCGCCTATAAAAGAAGTGAGATCTGAATAAGTACCAAGTTCCATACACATACCTCAGTTAAAAATAGTTACTTTTTAATGATGTTACTTGGCAAGTTTTAATAGAAAATTAAATACTTGATTCATTGCGTTTAGTAGGTTTATAACAAGGTGTATGAAAACTTTCCAAGTAACATCATTAAAAAGTAACTATTTTTAACTGAGGTATGTGTATGGAACTTGGTACTTATTCAGATCTCACTTCTTTTATAGGCGAAGCATTCCCATATTATCGAACTTGGCAGTCTTTCACATTTTTGTTTTGGGTGGGATGTACTATTTTGTCAGATACTTTTCTTACTCAGAAAAATAACCCAGTAATATTTCATTTTACATCGCATTTCAACGAAAAACGAACAAATATCATATAGCCTTCATAAATTCGAATTCATAACGAGAAAAATAAAATAAAGGCGCAACGAAGTATCTCCCTATTACCTTATTCCCGATAAATTCAATAAAACCTTAAAGAAATAAGAGGAAAAAAATGTCACAATGGGTTCTGCACGTGTGAATTCTATAATCGGGTTCTCATGTCACTTTGTAATGAGTTTATTTTCAGGCCCCGAAAGATAAAAGGCTTCGAGTTTCGATATTGAAAGCTCTGAATTAAGGGTTCATGGGAAACTCACTCACGTTTTTGCGATATAAAAATGCCTAATATATTCGAGCCTAAAACGATTTTGATCGTTATTTTTGGTGCGAAAAAGGACCAAACTAAAGTTCCGTTCCGTAGTTGCCAAACTTATTATAGTACACCTTTTTATACATACATATATTCTTGTTTTACTTTGAAATAGAGGTGTATGTAACACCTTTTTTACTATGCTTACATAATTCATGCCATTCAGCGCCAGTGACAAAAAAAAATGAAAGGTAGACCGAGAAAAAGATGGATTGACTGCTTGAAAGAGGACACAAAAGATGCAGACGAAACCGCGGGGTAGACTGTTAGTAACAAAATGGAAATAACACATTGATAAAAAAATCAAAAGCTCAACATCCCGCAACTTGACCGCTCACTCATTCAAACACTCAGAAAAAAGAAGTCATAAAAGAGAATTATTAATTAAAGCTCGCTTACAAAGCCTGGAACACTATGCGTTTGCTGGTAGACATAAATATTCGGAATGCCGTCCACATTCATATTCCGGTCGCCACATAGTAATTCGTTTCGAGATGAGCGCTCTGTCCTCTCCTGTCAGTCCCGTGTTCGGCCAGGGGACTGAGAGACAGATATTGCGCCAGGGTGATTATGACCCGTTATGAAATGGCCAGGGGATTTTATTAGAAGCTCTGCTTAATTTAGTGTCTAGGTTTTGTTTGGTAGTTTTCATTGTTTGTTGCGCAATGGCTGACTGAGAGTGAGTAATTTCAATAATCTTCTATGTCATATTATAACTTGAACTGTCAACATTTTATAACTCAATATTTGACATGTAAATTTTTCAAGACACAAGATATTCAATTTCTGGATTAAATTATTTCTGTAAAAGAATATTGGTAGATCATCGAATGCTCTACCTTTATAAGTTAACGCAACATGTACAAATACCCCAGATTTCAAGACCCCAATAACAATAATTCCTCACCGCGATCTCAACCGTTTCGCAAGCAATAAAAACAAATAATAATCTATTAATCAAGCAAGAAGCACTGCCGTGCAATAAAATGGGGGCGTGGGGCGTGAAATTAATAAATCCATTATAACACAATGTTCTGCGGTAGCTTTTTCTGTCCGCGACAACGTTGGATTTATTGCGAGTAAGTGGGTGTGGCTGTTCTTTGTGGTATGTGTTTGGCTAATGTTTAGTTAGTGTGGACTGTTCGTTTATTTATTTTTGCCTTTCGGTATAATAGCTGACCCAATTTTTGTGGCCTAATGTGTAAGGTGTAAAAGATGTTTTTTATTATGATGACGTTGTGGAATTGGTCAATGCGTCCAACAGAGTAGGTTGAACGGATTGCATTTAATATAACCTCAGTCAACAGATTTAATATGTTTTTATGTAAGCTTTTAAAAAATGCAACATAGAAATGTCACAATAAATTGAATACACAACAAAGTGCCATACAAATGCCTTAACAGTTAAGTTTGGCAAATATGAAAAAAAATACTTAAACCTGATTAAAAACACAGAATTTAAAATTTCAACAAAATTACATCCAAATTAAAAGCAGCACACAGTTTGAACAAAAACGTCTAATTAATCTAAACATCTAATGAACTGACCCTCGTCAGTAAAAACAAACAGTGAATGAATCTAGAAGCTTCCACGCAATGACGGCTACATACAACATGGCCGCCGCGGAAAGGGATAATGTTTCTGAATCGTCGCATATGGGAGAGGCTCGTGTAAGTAATAGCTGAGCAGACATCGGCAGCTTTGTTTGAATTAATGTTATATGACCTTGAGGAGACGAAAATTCTGAATGTAGAAAAGTAATTCCAAGTGTCCTCTTTGGAGTAAACATGGCTTGACGGACGTAATTTAAGACGCCTTGTGACATGACAAAGTGATTAGCTATGAACGCTTGGAGTTGGAGATGATAAAACTAGTGATAATTATATCCAGCCATAGTGGTTATCCTCGTTAAGTGCTTAAGCGGCGAAACAGACATAGGTGCGCTCTCTATCTCCCTCACTCCTATAGTCTATTGAGACTGCAAGCCAACATAAAACTCCGGTTAAGCAGTACACGGCCTCCTAGGCTCAACTGGGAAATGCCATACCAAGCAAAAAAAAAAACCGACATGACCGTTGAGAGATTACGTGCAGTAACGACATTTCAGCCCACTTTCTGAAGCACAGTATCATGGACTAAGCATCATGGAACAAGCCCAATATAACGACGCTTATCAAACTGAAAGCATTAAAAAAAAAACAGAAACAATGCTGAAATATTTGCCAGGCTTAATGGCGTCCTCGGCCGATTTCGGCCACGGCGGCTGTTCTCATTTAAGGAGGTCAGCCAGCTGCGCAGGACATATTATAGTGCACGAGTATTTGCGCAGACACAGGTGCACTCCCTGTTCCTTCACTCTCATAACCCGATGGGACGGCAATCCGACACGACCGGAAAGAGATCAGGCGCAGGACCGACATTTACGTGCTCTCCGATGCACGGGTGAATCAATCACCAACTTCCAGACTACGGGCTGCTTTGTGAAAGTTCAAGAAAACCCACAAAGCGATTTCGGCCCGACCCGGGAATCGAACCCGAGACCTCGAGAACAGCAGCCGCGCTTGCGACCACTAGACCAACGAGGCAGTCCAGAGGTTGCCAAGCTTACAATATCCTTCAACCCGTAACCAATTGCGCTACAAGTTCTATTATTACACTTGTAATCCTTCAAAATAAGCACTTGCTAAGAGGATCCGGAGTTATGATTGACGAATTCTTGGAAAATGAGGCACTGCAAAAAAGAAACGCCCTAAGGAAAACACTACACGAAGCAAGAAGAGAAGGACATCATGCAGTGATTAGAAACAACGTATTAATAATCAACGGCCAAATACACAACATCATAGAAAATATAAACAACGAAATTAAACCGCCAAATACACCAATTCCAACTACCCCCGGAAAACCAGCTAGCGACAAAACGACGACGACAAGGACCAACCAAAACGATTCTAATAATTCTCTAAGAAGCATCTCTACCCAAAGCTCAGGAAACCATTCCTTTCGAAACTAAATATAGCATCATATTACAAAACGTTCAAAGCATAAAAAACAAGACGCACCTACTAGAAAACCTACTACAAGAACATCAATACCAAGCTATATGCCTATCAGAAACCTGGATCACAGAAAAACAACATCCCTACGTGCATATCGACGGCTACGAGATCGCCGCATCATACTGCCGACAACAGCGCCGCGGCGGAGGCGTCGCCATCCTCGTACCTATTGGAACCGAGTACACAGAGAGGTCAGATATTAGTAATCTAACTATAGAATATATCGTCGAATGTTGTGCTATAGAAATTAAACCTAATATACTTCTTATTACTTTGTACAGAGCGGACCGTAAAACAGATCAATTTTTTACATTTCTTGAACAGCTACTTACAAAACTAAAATCCCACCACTATAAGAAACATATCATAATAGGAGGTGACTTTAATATTAACGCCGCCCCAAATTCAAACAACTATAAAAAACTAACAACAATTATGCTTGAATATAATTTACACCAAATTGTCAACGAGCCAACTAGGGAAACGCCTACATCATCAACTTGCATTGACCTAATCTTCACAAATAATAAAAATGTGTCGATATCTGTCGAAGATAAAGGAATATCCGACCATAAATGTGTAACCTATAAGTTCGACGCATTCACTAGAACACATAACAAACCAATTTACAGGAAAATCCGACTAACAAACCACCCTAAATACTACACGATTTTCAAAGATAAACTAAAACAAGTAGCGTGGGAAAATATCTTATCACCTGTAAACAACATAAACACAAACTACAACCAGTTCGAAAACACATTAACAGAAATCATGAACACAACCATACCACTCAAACGTGTCAAAATATCGAATATCAAAAATAATAATTATATAACCAAAGGAATAAACAAATCTTGTAAACATAAAAGACTCCTAAAAACATTCGTAAATCAATCAAAAGATAAAATACTAAAGAACCACTACAAAACATACTCTAAACTCCTAAAAAAATGTGTAAAATTATATAAAAAACAAAACTACTCACAAGAAATGGAAAAATCTAAAACCAAAACCAAAACTATGTGGCAAATAATAAAACGTATAACAAATAAATCTAAAAATATTTACAATGAAAACCTAACACTAAAAGTAAATAACAACACAATAAATTGTCCATATACGATCGCAAACGAGTTCAACCAATACTTTGCTTCCGTGGGCTCTCCAAACAAACAGAATAACAATGCGCGTGCCACCAACGACCATGCAGTAATTGCGCCCGCCACTAACTCCATGTTTCTGGAACCAGTTACGGAACAAGAAATATACAAATTAATTCTAAACCTTCCAAACAAACATAGTTGTGGAATCGACGAGATACCCCCCACACTCATAAAAGCCTGCGCCACAGAACTTACCCCTCCACTAACATTCCTTGTAAACCAATCTCTAGAAGAAAAAACTTTCCCGTCCCGACTCAAAATTGCGATAATTAAACCCATACCAAAAAAAGGTGGAAACTCTAATGACCCGAGCCAATATAGACCCATAGCACTTCTCCCCGCATTTTCGAAAATATTCGAAAAAGTAGTTACCAAACGTATGTGTAAATTCCTAGAAAAATATAACATTCTTGACAATAACCAATTTGGATTCCGGACAAATCGATCAACTACCTTAGCAGTCTATAAATATACACAAGAAATACTGACATATATAAAGGACAAAAACTATGCAATAGGCCTCCTCCTTGACATGACAAAAGCATACGACAAAGTATCCCACTCGATCCTATTAACTAAATTAAATGGAGTTGGCATCAGGGGAGATGCACTTGACTGGCTTAAGTCGTATCTTGCTGATAGGAAGCAGTATGTGCAGGTGGAACACCTCGATCACGACACATGTGAGCTACAAAACGTGCGCTCGGACATCCTGACCACGAACTGGTCTATTCCACAGGGAAGTGTGATAGGGTGTATACTATTCCTAGTATATATTAACGACCTGCCCAAAATATGTGACCACCTTTGTGTATTATTTGCTGATGACATCTCCATCCTCTTTAAAACCCCAACAAACAATCAAGAATACAACCATAAAATAACCGAAACATTTAACCTAATAAAATCTTGGCTCTTACATCACAACCTTGAAGTAAACAATAAAAAAACTAAAATAATACAATTCAAACCATACCAAAAACAAAAAATCAACCTCAAAACCATAACTAGCAATATCCAAATTGAAGAAGTCGAAGAATTTAAATTACTAGGAATCACACTGGACTCACATCTAAACTGGAAAAAACATGTCGAGCAGATAAAAACAAAACTATCACAATTTTCATATGGACTTGGTGTTCTCAAAACGAACACAAAAGCAGAGTGTGCTCTCACTGCCTACTACGCGTATGCCTACGCATGGCTACGCTATGGTGTGATCATGTGGGGGCACAGCGTAGATGCCAAAGATATATTTATAGCCCAGAAGAAACTTATACGAATAATATTCCACATAAAGCCAACAGACACCTGTAAACCCCACTTTATAAATAATAAAATATTAACTTTACCATCAATATACATATTAGAAATTGCCATTTTTGTTAAGAAAAATCTAAAAATGTTCAACTTTGAAAAGAACGAGCGCCGCAAAACTAAACTGATTTTACCAACACCTAGGATACAAATGTTTAAAAATAGCCCAGAATACCGAAGCATTCAAATCTACAATAAGTTACCTGAAAGCATCCGTTCCACCGAAACCCTAGGCATATTCAAAGCTAGACTTAAGTTACTACTGTTAAAAAAATGCTACTATAGTGTACAGGAATACTTAGAAGATAGAAGCTTAAAATAATAAATAACCACCTCTAGATATAATTTAATTTGTTGTTTTAAATGTATTATAAATAAAAACAAAACAGTATTATGTCGTTCCTAAAACATTGTGCAATAATAGTAGATATAATAATTAAGATAATAAACTAAAACTACTGTCATATACCTAAGTAGATGTAAGCTTAACTAATAATTAATTCTAGATATTGTTAACTTCTTATAAATTAATGTAATATATATATATATTTATAGTTTAAGTCATTATTATAATACTTTAGTTTTAAGTTAATTTGCTGCGCCCTAACAGGGTAATGTGTACCTAGCATAAGATGCATCTGTATACATTTTGCAATAAATAAATAAATAAATAAATAAATAATAAACAGTGAATTCTCCCCTTGTTATAATTGCTTGTACAAACAAATCGACGAAACCCAGCGATTAAGAACAAAATATTGTTTCTTTGTCCTCTCTCTCCGTATATAGGCTACTTACTTACTTAGATAACTTAACCAACTAGAGAAGAAATTGCCACGTCTTCGTTTAAGCACCACTTCTTCTTCCTTCACTACTTCTTCCTCCAGCCGTAACACTAGGAAGTGGTGAAAGGGGTGCTGTTTTTGGGGGTGCTGTCCTTTTGTAAATTTGACGTGAAAAAGTGCTAAAAAGTAGCCTACTTTCAATAAACGTTTTTGACTTTGACTTTGAAACCCATGACATAAGAGCACTGCTCACGCTTTTACTAGGTATATGTATGCGTCCAGCTTATACTTGTGTTTGTCAATTTCGTCGTGGGTTTGCGTAACGATGTGATCGAAAATGCATGAGTGAGCCATCACTATTTCTATGGCACTGTTTCTCCATAACACAGACTATCTAATAGTCTAGCAAGGAGAACAGCACGTCACCCACTTGATTGTTATAATACCCTTTTGTTAATGTATTACATTATGCTTTAATCTGTTCTACTTTATATCAATAAAAAATTATTGTATTTGTGGCGTTGTCCTGCTGAACGTTAGTATCAAAATTGGCAGACTTTTTTGCGATGACATTTGTGCGCATGGCGATTCCAGATGATTAAATTCTCTAAGGCTACTTATTAGTGTTTATCACCTACAAAAGCAATTAAGTGGAGCAGGTGCAAACAACTTGTCACTTAGGGATTGTTGCGATTATTAAACCCAACGTGTTACTGTTATAATAGATTTAGGGACCGAGGACTTTGGGTATTGCTCACAATTACCTTCTTGGAAGAACTTATTGGGTATAATTGAGAAAATAAGACATTATTAGTGCCATGTTATTAAATAATATTCAGTGTTTTGAAAGGCACGTTAAATTGGTAGGTGCCGACTGTCTTTTGAACACTTAGACTGCCGTTACTGACAGCTGATTCCCACATAGTTGGGAAAACGGTAGGCAGATGAGATTTTTCTCTGAGAATCAGAATATGGGTTACCTTATTTACCGTAATGAGTAAAAATTTCAGGAGTTGCAGAACCGTAGCGGTTCAACACGAAACGTCCTTTTTGCAAGATCCCTCATATTTACTAGTAAAATATCAGAACCTTAAACTTCAGCACCCTGACTAAAAGCAGACTTCCTGAACCAATCAACTACGCCGGCAAACTTTGAAACCAATACATAAACAACTTGACAATTGCATCGAAATAATACACAAATGTTCTTTAAGGTCTGCCTGCATGCAATTCCAGTAACAAATTTGATATCCCGAGAGCCAATTTCAGCCGTATCTACGTAAGATGGTACCAATTAATTGGTATTCGATTAAATCTCCAATCTGTTTCTATGCTATGGTATTTCGAGCCCGAATGAGATACAAAATTGGATTTGTACTGCAATATCTTATCGACGGCTGTGCTATTATGGAACAGTAACTTAATAAGACCTTATTCTAGAGATACAAGAAGGTGTCCCTAAAGTATTTTCCGATAGGTAAGATTTTTGTACCTTCAGATTGTAGAAACAATGATGGCTGTAGCCTGACTTTTTTTTTTTTTTAAACTCATTCGTCAAAATCTGTTAAATATTTCAGGGGAGCTGTGTGTGTTTCGGCAAAAATAATTAACCCGGACAAAATAGACATTTTTTTTTTCCGACATCAAGAATCATCAAATGACCCCTCCCGCTGTGGGTTAGCAGCGGTGAGGGAGTGTCAGACTCTTACTGACTAAAAACCGTCGTGTTCCGTCATAGGCCTTTTATGTACCAGGGCCGCGGTATCTCTTTCGAACAACCCGCAGCCCCGGCAGGCCTTGGCCCTGCTGGGCCCCGCTGGGGGACAAAATAGACCTTATGTTAGTCGGGCGCTTAGTAAAATATTTTTTCAAATCTGTTGAGTGTTTTCAGATCTTCAACAAACAAATAATAAAATATTCCTTTTTACTATATCAATATAGGTTTCTGTCAACAAAATATTCGTTACCAAGTAGGATAACAAAACAAAAACAAATGAAAGAAAAACAAAACATATTTGCATTAACATTAACTTAAACATTAATACGGGTACTCTAAACCGATTGAATAATTGAACATCGCAAAAAACAAAAGACGAATGATTTGAAAAAATTTAGGAAATTGAATGAAACGCAACGAACGAGTGAAAAAAGTACGATTGAATAAGGAATATGGGATTATCGGAGTTCCTGGGTCAACGGCTTATTCTATTTTCGAAACCAGCTGTAGGTATGATTTTGTGGACTTTTCTGTTCTGTTTTAATTTCCATCGAATATACCTGATAAAATCTCTGTGATCAGTGACCTTATGACCTAGTAACCTGTATGAACTAACAGGCATAGAAAACCTGAAGAGTTTGTTTCATTGAACGTGAACATTTAGGTAATTTGTGGGTTTATTTTTAAAAAATATAGCATTGTTAAGTAACCTATTTATCCAGGAAGGCTGTATGCGCGATGGATCTAGTTCTTCGGAACGCGGACATACGTGGACTCTCCAATACCTACTAAAAAACGTCAAATGTCATAAATTCATTTCTTAAATTATCTTCTGGATGGCAAATTGTACGGTAACTCTAAGAACGGGCAAAAATTTTGCGATTCCATGCGATATTTATTAAAAGGGGAAAATATACGTCATTGCGTATGTTCAGGATCGGATACGCAGGAAAATACTGACAATTTACCAATACTCAAAATGACCAAATTTGATAAATTACGAAGACTTTCAAAATGACCAAATCTGACAAATTACCACTACTCAAAATTACAAAGTCAAAGTTATATATAGAAAGTTTATAAGGGGAGTACAAAAGGAAGAACATAATTGGAGAACATAAGGGGAATACATAAGGGGAGTACATAAGAGGAGAACATAAGGAGAGTAAATAAGGGGAGTACATAAGGGGAGCACATAATTGGAATACATAAGGGGAATACATAATAAAGTATATAAGGAAAAACATAAGGGGAGTACATCTGGGGACTACAAAAGTAAGTACATAAGGAGATACATTAGGGGAGTACATAAGGAGCGTACATAAAGGGAGTTCATAAGGAGAGTATATAAAGGGAGTACATAAGGGGAGTACATAAGGAGAGTACATAAGGGGAGTACATAAGGGGAGTACATAAGGGTAGTACATAGGGAAGTACATTCGGAAGAACATAAGGGGAGTACATAAGGGGAGTACATAAGGGGAGTACATAAGGAAGTACATAAGGGGAGAATATAAGGGGAGTACTTAAGGGGAGTACCTAAGGGGAGTACATAAGGGGAGGACATAAGGGGAGTACATAAGGGTAGTACATAAGGAAGTACATTCGGAAGAACATAAGGGGAGAACATAAGGGGAGTACATAAGGGGAGTACCTAAGGGGAGTACATAAGGGGAGTATATAAGGGGAGGACATAAGGGGAGCACATAAGGGGAGTCTGACAAAGTGACCATCTGCCAAATGAAGTGACAGAGGTGATATGCATGATCGAAGTGCATAATTAAGTTGCATGTGCTCATGGCCCGCATGGGGACGGTGTTCGCTGACGCAGCCAGGTGCTCCATGACGTCGAGAGATATGATATAGACGGAAATGACACTCTAAAAAGTTGTCAATCGACGCTTTATTTGACATTCACGGAGACTTTACATGCCTCATAATTGCTTTGAAGATACGAGTTTATATATTTCCTATGTGAAATGATATTTGGTAGATACACTGGGTTGTCTAAAGCCTGAGCTACTTTTAACCCGGTTGCGTGAAGTGATTCTCGCGGGAAGTGGGGAAAACAGCTACTACTAACGTTATTCTGTAAAGAGCATTTAATATAGGTACATAATACTGGCAACGAGTACAATTCACTCTTCAGCCAATCATTATTACTCGTACCTACTTTTTGGTTAATTTAAGCGAACATAATTACGCAATTCAATAATTTCAGAGTTCCTTCCCGAACATAATTGTCGCTTGTCGTTATACGGGACCATTAGGGACCACTTGACAAGCGGAAATTTTTGTATGCTTTCAGAATTTTATTTTATTTCGGCAAGGTCTAACGATGGTCATAAAAAACGAATTAGGCCTCATCGCTTTTGATTTTTGCCTTATATTAGTCGTACACGAGTGTTACTTTTGTTATTAAATTGTTAAAAAAATGGGTGAGATGGCTAAATTGTTTTTTTATGTGGGAATATGAGAACGGGATGAATTTAATTATTTAGTATTCAAATCACATTTGCACAAGGTATTTATAATATTTTTTGTGGTGGTATGGAATAGTTGTCTTAAATCAAGGAGTAAGTAAATTTTATGAAAAAATATCAGACCTTTTTTGTGCCGCTTTTCTTCACAATTTATTAGTGCCATCATATCTCGTGTATTATGATCAACACATTTCCTGTATATTAACCTCAATCCTCAATTCCGACATTTACAAACACATTGACATTCCCCGAAGTCCACAACAGGATGATTGGACCCACTAAGCTTCCCCCGAACCCAGCATTTCCCATGTAAACTCCCTGTCCATCCTAGTTACTCACTTACAGCTCAGCTATCAACGGTCACAAAGTTTTGAGTAGGTAAGTTGTTTTTATGTTTAGTTTTTGTATGTTTGTGTGGTGGAAATATTGTGTAATAGTGTGTGGAAATATGTTCTATTTTAAAATCGATTAAAAGGACATAAGATATTTTTGTCCCTCCCTATCCGGCTACGGGAAGCAGTTATCTCGGGACGCGGGTGAAACCTAACAAACAATAAAGAAATATTAGCGGACTGTTTCTTTGTGCAGCTTTTGCCACAGTGTATACCTCATAATATTAAGAGTAATACAATGCATGATCCTCAATTCCAAAAATTTACATTCCCCGAAGTCCATAACAGGATGACTGGAACCCATTAAGCTTCTCCCGAACCCAGCATTTTCCATATAAACCCGCTGTCTATCCTAGTTATTCACTCACAGCTCAGCTATCAACGGTCTCAAAGTTTTGAGCGATGTAAACGCTAATTATATCATGTCACGTGTCGTGTGCTGTTTTGTATTCTATGATGTAGGGTGCATATTGGTTGCAAAGTTGTCGTTTTTTTTGTTAGGAGTATTTGTATGGTCTGTAGATAGTGTAGGATTAAATTAAAAATGTTTTGATTATTAAATAGGTCAGCCAGTCTTCTTTCACGCCTATCTATCTGCCGTCATCTCATAAATAAGACTTTGAGCAGTCATATCATCTTTTACAAACTCTATTCATCGTTTTCTTGTCTTTCCTCTTCCTCTATATTCTTACAAGTTCATTCTCAATACTTTCCTAACAACGTGATACACATTCACACAGATGAATTGAGAGACCCATCCTTTTTTTTTTTTTCGAAGTCAGATTAAAAATTGCTGCTGGAAGTAATTTTTAAGCTTTTTAAAACAAAATATTACTTCTTGTAAATATGATAATAACTCTTGGATATAACATAACTCTATAATCACCCTGATAAGCTTACTTCCATTCAATAAAATGTTCGTATCAACCATTCACCAATAATATGACCGTTTCCCCAAGGTTTCACAGAACATTTCCGCAGAACGAAAACCGTGTCAGAAAACTCGATGTTTCCACTACAGAAAACATGTACAAGTTAATTTAAACATTGCAGTATATTGAATCGGCAACATACGTCAGTGCGCTTTATACAGGGTGATATAAATATGTGTACCAAGTGATATTTATTAGGGTCATATTACATACGTACGCGTGACTCGGTCGGCTCTCTGCAGGACCGGATTCAAGTAGGCAGTTTGTTTTATTTAAAGAACTGAAACTGATGCGGGAAGTAGTGCTAGAAAGAAAATATGGTACCGTTTTTCGTTTGCAGTTAAGAATATTACTGAAATGAGGTAAAATCACAATAAAGTAGTCTTGTGAGAATTAAAATTATTTACAATAATACGCCTACCGACATAATTAAGAGTTGCAGGATTTTTTTTTTAATGGGAAATCATCAAATGACTCCTCCCGCTGCGAGTGAGGAATTATCAGGCTAACCCATCATGTTCCTTCGTAGGTCTTTTATGTACCAGGGGCGCGGTAACTCTTTCAGAAATCGCAACTATAAATATCTATGTTCTTTCATTCTACATCTTTACTAATATGTAGGTATTAAGGCGAGGAAGTGGTCAACAATAATTCCATAACCGGCACGCGCATCTAAGGCGCCAAAAGGGGTCGGAGCGTCTGAGCGGGGCGAGGATAACAATACGCGCGCTAGCTTATAACTAAAAGTCGTAAGCGACAAAATGGTTTTGTAATTTTAATATTTAGAAATGATAATTTAATAAAAATTCCTACTACCATTTTAAAGAGTATGTATATACTCAACTACTAAAAAAGTTAAGAGGCTTAAATCGGTCCCGTTTGCCCATAATATGTGAATCTCTTTTTAAAAAGAGGTATGTTTGATATATTTTTCTCTGTTATAAAAGTTACCTAATCATGTTTCTACAACTAACAAAATAAGGCTTATATCATGAACTTTCAGGTAACCAAGTTGTATTTTGATCTGTTTTGTATTTACTGAGAAAAATTGACATCCTTGGCGCCAAAAATTCCAATTCGTCCTCTTAACAGATTCCTCCAGCGGTGTCACCCGCTTCCTGATTGAACTGAACGGATGAAAAGTCGCCTATATTATGTTATTCTGATGCATAACGTCACTGCCAAGTTTGATAAATAATCTTTCAGCTATCAACGCCTGAAGAAGTAATAAACAACTTTTTATCAGGAGATCAATGAACTGCGGCAAACACATGGCTAACTAAAACCGCGACTACGCCATCCCTAACGGCCAGTTTCTTCATCAAAAGTTAAAGTTAAAGTTATGGCTAAAGTAATGTCTAAAGTAAAAGTAACGGTTAAATTCAATTTTTCTATTCGTTTTGCTGTCACTTTAGCCTTGAAAAAACGAATTTGACCGTTACTTTTACTTTAGACATTACTTTAACTTTAACTTTTGATGAAGAAACTGGCCGTAAATGATATAAACTGAAACTATAGATCGAATTTAGTCCAAAAATAAATTCTAGCTTCCCAAATCCGTTCCTCTCCGTCCTATTTGTATTCCCGGCTCGCTAGGGCTGGCCCAAATACACGGGACGCTTACACCCTTACCTTAACTTGCGGCCTGTGCCTTCATAACGTTCAGTCGAAATATTATAAACCTACTATATGACCGTATGGTCTATTGACAGTATCGAGGTTTTGTGGTCATGATACTTTTAGGGTTCCGTACCTCAAAAGGAAAAAACGGAACCCTTATAGGATCACTTTGTTGTCCGTCTGTCTGTCTGTCTGTCTGTCTGTCTGTCTGTCTGTCTGTCTGTCTGTCTGTCTGTCAAGACCCTTTATCTCAAGAACGCGTGGACGTATCAAGATGAAATTCACATGAAATGCTCAGGTCTGTTGTCCCTTTAAGCTGTGAAAATATCAAGCTTCTAAGCCAAGCCAATCAAAAGATACAACCGATTATGTCGATATTTTCAACAAATTCTCGACACTCGCAAAGGAATCAAAACCTACAGGGTACTTCCCGTAAACTCAGAGTCTTGAAATTTGGCATGAAGTATTGTCATATAATGCAAATATAGGAAAAATTACGAAAATCTCATTTTTTTAGTTATATAATATAAAAAAATATATTTTAATAAAATGAAACTTACTACCTTATTTCTCACGAACGAATAAAGGTATCAAATTGAAATTTATACCAAATACCTAAGTCTATTGTCCCTTTAGGCAGTGAAAAAAACAAACTTCTAAGTTAACGCGATCAAAAGATACAGCAGTTATACCGACACCTTAGACGAATTTCTGTCACACGCTAGGGAATCAAAACCTACAAGGTACTTCCCGTGAACTCAGAATCTTGAAATTCGCCACGAAGCAGCGTTATATAGTACAGATAAAGGAAAAATTGCGAAAATGATAAATTTGAAGTTACATAAAATATTAAAATATTATTTTTGCTTACACGACATAAAATATTTTTTTAATAATTATAAACTTACTAACTACCCTTTTTTACATGAACGCGTAGAGATATTAAAGTTGAAATTCATATCAAACACTTCTTAAATATAATTGCCACTAAACTATGAAAAATTTTAAATCATTCAAAGGTCATTGGGCACCTTAGTATGAAAACCATACCCACGGCGGATACGAACGAAATATAGCACAGTATAATGATAAAGGCTCTGATTTACTATGGCATTAGTCGCATCTATGTGAACCGTGAGAATCTAGAGAAAATCAGGTGTAAACATCAAATATTTTCCTCATTTCAATGGGGAATTTAAACGACCAAATTTGACGGATTTGAGAAATCATTTCTTTGTAGTGAAAGAGTATACTCGCCGTTTATTTCCATTGTCATCAGGTCAGGATCTGATGATGGAAATCCTGAGAAATCGAGGGCAACTATAAAAAATTGTAGGCATGCATAGGATTAAAACTTGATTCTCAGATGTATGTCTGGTGATACTATCAAACAGTGAAAGTTTAGAGCTTACCTGATGATGGAGAAGTGAGAAAGTCGAGAGAACTCTATGCATGTTTAAAAAAATAATAGATCCCATTAGTAGTGAATTCTCATCACCTAAAATAAAATAAGCTCCAACACAAGGTTACGTTATAAATTGTAAAGGAGTTCCCATAACTATATCTGATCTTTGCTATCAATCCCACAATGGCAGTTAAACCTATCTATGTGGAAAGTCTTCGCCAATACGAATAAAATAAGCCCAAACACGTGGTAGTTGCAACATACCGTTCAGGAGTTCCCTCGACTCTCTGTAGTCTCCATAATCAAATCAGCTCCAAACCTTCACTGTTTACAAGTACCCTCAAAAATACACTCACATGTCTGGTTTTGACTCGATGCGTGACTACAATATTCAAGAGTTGCCCTCGATTACTTAGGGTTTCCAGATCCTTTCTTTATGAAAAGTCTTTAACAATAAAAACTAGCATTGCAACCTGTAAAATCCTCTGAAACTGCTTGTCTATTATATTTTTCAAACGATCCTGGACATTCAAAGAAACGTCATACCATTCTCCACGATTTAAAACTACTTTGATTCATGTCCGCCACTTTTTACAAAGCGGGTCAGATATGCCCAATGACCTTTAAGACATAATTAGTTATTTTCAATCAGATTTCTGAATGATGACTATAAAATTTTGTATATAAATAACTTTAATAAAATAACTTTTACAAGGTACTGGCCTACTATTTTAGTTATATTATAAAATAAAAAATATTAGCTATTTTGACTCTCACGAAATTACCATAACTATGATTGTTCTAAACTGAACGGTTGGCGCGAGACTCACTTTTTATCTAACCAGGATTTGTACGGAACCCTCGGTGCGCGAGTCCGACTCGCACTTGGCCGGTTTATTTTGTTTTAAGCCATTTTTATTGCTTACATTTCTTCGTGTACTTGGATGAAGTGTGAACTGTCTACAATGTCCCGCTATTCTAAATGTCGTATTTCATTTACGAATAAACTCCCACGTATTTTAGAATAGTCGACGGAAATAAAATATTCCGTTCTAATGTTTGATCAAAAATGTTTGATGCCGTAATTTGCCTATAATTTTGTAGGTTTCCTATTTATAAAAATATTTTCGTCAATATAATTATTTATGATGAATCAAAAACCGTCAATCAATAGAAATTCAACAAATATCAAGATCCTTCGATCTGAAGTACATAAATGATTCTGTTTCTCCGATCTCCTCTGGGAACGAAATTCAATTTAATTGAATACAACTAGTATTTGGAATTCGTATTAAAACGTCTCATATTAGCACGGGCGCAGAAATTCTCATTAATAACAGTTCTACTTAGGCCTTAATCTAGTTTTCGGTTATAGCTTTGATCTTTGTTCTAATACGATTTCGAGATTTACAATCATCTGTCGTTAAGCCATGGCATTTGCGAAACCATGCCGGAGCACTCGACCAAAACCATTTGCAGTACAAAACGATCTCGACAATATAATCCGTAGCCCAGAATAATGCTTTGATTAATATCTACGTATTAATCATCTGTGTATCCGAACTATTCAACGGTCGCCCGGGAATAGCCGATGTTAGTCGAATTTGAAATTTTGAAATTAGAACCGTATTAACAATATGGCGGGCGTGCGTTCGAATTTAGAATTTCGTTACTGTTTCGCTCCCTGTTGGTTTGAGAGGGAATTTAGGTTATCGGATTAAATGGTACCGTATTTCGGCTAAATATGTTGTTATTAATGTGTGTGTACAAATACTAGTTATTAATCTAATTCATTAGTTGTTTGTAAATGAATTGATATTTATAGTATCAGATATCCAAAGTTATTCCATTTGGTCATGTCTGTTATGTCTAGCGGACATGTCTTATTTTTGGTTCTATACTTGACCATAAATGTTAACCTACTTAGCTTAGGCGTTATCATCATTACGTATATTTCTTTATAGCCAGTATAGTTTAACGTACTCAGTATCAGTAGGTACAAGAGTGCAATTTACTCACCTATATTTTAAAACTGGCCATACAGCAGGGGTGCTAAAAACAAGAAGTTTGTTTATCACAACATGGGTCCCACAAATGGAGATTACACGAGCAAAGTTGGTAGTCAGTCGCCACACTCTGATGGGCAAGTTTTTAATTGTTGCCACTTAACTGAGTGGGTGAATGTTGTTGTGAGTGGGCTGTGTTGCCAGTTTATTTTGAAATATATACCTACATGGTGATGTTTTGTGAAATTGGAAGCAATTTTACTTAATGGACGGGTGGTGGTGTAGTGGAAATCAGAATGTTACAAAAAAAACAGAAAAAAGTGCCCTTTATCCATTTTCACGTTAGCTAGACTCTAAACTATGTTATGCAATTCTTTAAATAGACTCAATAGTTTGGGCCTAAAAGTGAAACAGACAGACCCGAAATACTTTCGCATTTACATTATTAATAAGAACTCGTAAATGTAGGTCTACGTTTACAGCGGTACCCAATAGAGGTATTCTATCTATTACCTTGTACCATAGATAGAATTTTCATATTAGCTCCATACGAGTAATGTCATATCATCATTCCTGTATATAGTAAGCAAACAACATATAGATAAATATAGGGGGCCGTTTAACAATAAGACAGGCAATTGACAGCACCAAGCACAATAGCTTCAAAATTCAAGACACTGACACAGAATAAAGATGTGCAGTTGTGAAGCCACGTACTAACGTTCGTACAAATCTCACTCACACACGCATGTGCATCGACGAGCTTTTACTGGTGCTATCGGTGCTGTCAGTACTGAGTGTCGTGCCTCGTGCACATGCGTGTGTGAGAAACATTGTTACGAACATTTGTACGTAGTTTTTTTAATGATGGCGAAAATATTCAAATGACCCCTCCCGTTGTGGTTTAGCAGAGGTGAGGGATTGGAACATTATTACATAACTTCACAACTGTTTACAAGAGAATGTATTTAAACTGTGACGCTGATTAAGGCACGTCTCGCTATAATTATTAGGTGCTATGACAGTGTCAAGAATATTCACGGTATTAATATTCCAGTCATCGGCCCCTTTGGGGTTCCAGTCGAATGTCGCCAATTAGACAGCGGGAGCGACAGCAAATGATAAGACAGGGAAGTGATAATTAGGATATTAAATAAACTTTTATTTGCTTGGAAAGTAAGGGAAAGTGGCGCTTTTGTAAGTCGATAGTATTTTTTAAAAGATAATTATATAATTTGCGTGTCAGCGAGAATGTGACACGACATTGGTCGAGGTGGAAAAGTGTATCAAAAATAGAAGATCCAGAAAATCCAAATAAAGTATTCATTTTTTTCGTAGAAGAAAATATTTTTTTAAGTCAAAGGTTTAAAGGTATTATGATATTTATAATGAAACTATTTTACTTATTCATCAACAGTATAAAAGTAAGTAGGTGAGTGAAGTCATCGAAAATAACTAAATTATGACTTTATATTGGTAAACAGCAATCTCAATAATTAACGAAAACGCAACTCACTAAACAGAAACTTGTATAAAAATGCTTCTTTTTTCATAACATGTGGATGGCTCCACAATGCGGACGCTACACTAACAATAATGCCACGTCTAGTCTGTGCCTAACGAGTGCCGTCACCGCTGACGTGGCGCATGCTTAATGTGTTTATTTTGTGTTCAAGTGTGTAATGTGTGTTACAGGTATTCCGTTAGTCTTCTTTGTTGGTAAAGCTGTTGGTGGTTTTAATTTTATAGGCTAGCTTCCTCTCTATGTATTTTTAACCTACGTCAGGACCTTCTTGGTGCTTATGAAAAAGCCTGTATGGTATTCTGTTGCAAAACCAACGTATGCAACAGCATGACATGACAACTGAAACTTTGTAAAATTTTATCAAAATCCGTTCTGTCATTAAATCGCCATTGAGAAAAAGAAATCTTAGTCCAAAAATGTTCACATTAAAAATAAAAAAGAGGCAAAGCGATGAACAATATCATTCATGCGGAATAAAATCATTGTGAAGCACCTGAGCATTCAAAATTAACACCACCTTCTCCACGATGATAGAAGCTCCATTTCTAAACCTGCCAACTACACACCCATTAGAAAAAATAAACTAAAACCGTTTAAAAGCCAGCTGTTATAATCGCGTGAAGGTTCTGCAAGTTTTCTCATTTGCCAGCGCTGGCCGGTGTCCGGTTGCAAAAACTTGTGCAATCATGTTTTGACCGAGTTACGGAAGGAGGTATGCACACATTATACACATTCTTTATGCTATGGAACGTGTTGAATGGAAATGTTTTATAATTTACAAGCTGTTTCTATAGCCTGAAAAGAGGTAACTAGTAGACAAAGCTAAGCAATAATTTACTTGGTGAAGTTTCAATGTTATCCTACACATACATACTTCTTGCAAGTAACAAATAGGTATGGCAAAACTACCACTATACTCCATTAGCTTCTGCTCATAGTTTTAGCTGCATCCTGGAAATCGAAGGATTACACCTATGAAAGATATCTAACACTGAAATATTTTTTCGAATCGGTTTAGTTGTTCCTGAGATTTTCAAACAAACTCTTCAGGTTTATAATAACGATTACAGCTTTAAGGTATTTATTAGCGAAAATCAAACAAGTGTGGTTTAGAAACGTTATCCAATTTCGAGTAGTAATTTTAACAGCTTACAAAAGTATGTTGACCTCATTTAGAAATAAATCTGTTCTGTATCACCGCGACCCGCTTCAAGTTATCTCATCTTGCAGCCGTTTCAAATGAGAAAACTTATGTTCCACAGTTTTGAAGACTATCCTTAACTATTTGTGTTAAGTTACTATTTATATATAATAATGTAATATTTTGAGATAAGAGTAAGTACCTACCTAAGAACCTCAATTGATTCGCCGGCGGAAAAGAGTTAGTTATTGATGTAACGATTTTGTTGATATGTTGAAAAAGTTAAACAGATCTTTACAAGTGTTTAAGAAAACATCTTTGTCAGACGTCTCTTAAACTATTTTTAATAATACCATTTGTTTTGTTTAGCTTTAGAACTTTATTAATGTATTTTATCCACATGAATGGTAATGTAGTAAGTAGTTAATGAGCTTATAGTGTATAAACTATAAAGAGAGGAGAAGAATGCATTATACCAGAATAATATATCAAAGCTTTCAATACTACCGCAAGACTTGTAAATATCATTAATCATATTATATTCCTGGGGTTTCCATTTCTTTAACGGGATCCATCTCTTTTTAGGGTTCCGTACCTCGAAAGGAAAAAACGGAACCCTTATAGGATCACTTTGTTGTCCGTCTGTCTGTCTGTCTGTCTGTCTGTCTGTCTGTCTGTCTGTCTGTCAAGACCCTTTATCTTAAGAACGCGTGGACGTATCAAGCTGAAATTCACATGAAATATTCGGGTCTATTGTCCCTTTAGGCTGTGAAAATATCAAGCTTCTAAGCCAAGCCAATCAAAAGATACAACCGATTATGTCGATATTTTCAACAAATTCTCGACACTCGCAAAGGAATCAAAACCTACAGGGTACTTCCCGTAAACTCAGAATCTTGAAATTTGGCATGAAGCATTGTTATATAATGCAAATATAGGAAAAATTGCGAAAATCTCATTTTTTTTGTTATATAATATAATAAAAATATTTTAATAAAATGAAACTTACTACCTTATTTCTCACGAACGAATAAAGGTACCAAATTGAAATTTATACCAAATACCTAGGTCTATTGTCCCTTTAAGCAATGAAAAAATCAAACTTCTAAGTTAACGCGATCAAAAGATACAGCAGTTTTACCGACACCTTAGACGAATTTCCGTCACACGCTAGGGAATCAAAACCTACAAGGTACTTCCCGTGAACTCAGAATCTTAAAATTCGGCACGAAGCAACGTTATATAGTACAGATAAAGGAAAAATTGCGAAAATGATAAATTTGAAGTTACATAAAATATTAAAATATTATTTTTGCTTACATGACATAAAATATTTTTTTAATAATTATAAACTTACTACCTACCCTTTTTCACATGAACGCGTAGAGATATTAAAGTTTTGAATAAAAAGTGAAATTCATATCAAACACTTCTTAAATATAATGGCCTCTAAACTGTGAAAAATTTTAAATCATTCAAAGGTCATTGGGCATCTTAGTATGAAAACCATACCCACGGCGGATACGAACGAAATATAGCACAGTATAATGATAAAGGCTCTGATTTACTATGGCATTAGTCGCATCAATGTGAACCATGGGAATCTTGAGAAAATCAGGTGTAAACATCAAATATTTTCCTCATTTCAATGGGGAATTTAAACGACCAAGTTTGACGGATTTGAGAAATCATTTCTTTGTAGTGAAACAGTATACTCGCCGTTTATTTCCATTGTCATCAGGTCAGGATCTGATGATGGAAATCCTGAGAAATCGAGGGCAACTATCAGAAATTGTAGGCATGCATAGGATTAAAACTTGATTCTCAGATGTATGTCTGGTGATACTATCAAACAGTGAAGGTTTAGAGCTTATCTGATGATGGAGACGTGAGAAAGTCGAGAGAACTCCTCAACAGTATGTTTTAGTTACGTCGTGTTTGGGCTTATATTATTCGTATTGACGAGAACTTTTCACAAAAGTTAAAATAAAACTGACTGACTTGCCGTACAACAAATTCTGTAGAGCCCATCGAAAGTGGCTAATTCAAGAGAGTTTTTATAGTGTTAAAGAGTTCCTCAACAAAAGTAAAAGTAAATGTCGTTTTGGTGCCCACTAAACGCCGTACTGTTCATATTCTTCTTTTGTTATCGTAATTTAAGAGTTGCTATTTTAATTTAACTTATTTTAAATATATTGTTTTAGTTTTAAATATTAGCTTTCGATTAGTTTTAAGTATTTGTATTTTGCATACCCGTAATAAGGGTGAAATATGTTTCTGTACACAAACTTACACATAATAAGATCTAATGTAACACCATATTTCCCGCAAAATTATATAAAAAAAAAAACTTTTTACAAAAAAAAAAACAACTTCTAAAACAACAAGAAAACTGTTTATATGCATCGGTCTAGATCTCGGTGGTTAAATAAATATAGATGCATCCTCTAGACACCGACTTCTAGACCGATGCACCTAATATCTTTTTAATTTCTTTCTTGCTTTTGTTTTCTTGTTGCTTTTTTATATGTTTGAAGTTGGATTTGTTTGTAAAATGCTACAAAATAAAATAATGCCGACTTTATAAAACAAAGAAAGGGACAGAATTACACTTTTGTCAAGGCTCTAGAAACGTAAAGCCAGCAGCCCCGAATCCTACTCTCTAGAAGTCGTTGTTACAATTCGACAGCTACAAGTCGTCAGGCGGTTTCGAAAAAAACCTGAAACTGGGGCTCTTTAGGTGATTAATCCCTCAAAAATAAAAGATCCCATTCCTGCAATGGCTGCTTTAACCCAAGTTAGTAGTGAATTCTCATCACCTAAAATAAAATAAGCTCCAACACAAGGTTACGTTATAAATTGTAAAGGAGTTCCCATAACTATATCTGATCTTAGCTGTCGATCCCACAATGGCAGTCAAACCTATCTTTGTGGAAAGTCTTCGCCAATACGAATAAAATAAGCCCAAACACGTGGTAGTTGCAACATACCGTTCGGGAGTTCCCTTGACTCTCTGTAGTCTCCATAATCAAATCAGCTCCAAACCTTCACTGTTTACCAGTACCCTCAAAAATACACTCACATGTCTGGTTATGACTCGATGCGTGCCTACAATATTCAAGAGTTGCCCTCGATTTCTCAGGGTGTCCAGATCCTCATCAGATCCTGGTCATCCGGATTGGCACCTTCCTTCTTTATGAAATGTCTTTAACAATAAAAACTAGCATTGCAACCTGTACAATCCTCTGAAACTGCTTGTCTTTTATATTTTTCAAACGATCCTGGACATTCGTCTCCATGGAATTTTAATAAAATATTTATATTCAAAGAAACGTCATACCATTCTCCACGATTTAAAACTACTTTGGTTCATGTCCGCCACTTTTTACAAAGCGGGTCAGATATGCCCCATGACCTTTAAGACATAATTAGTTATTTTCAATCAGATTTCTGAATGATGACTATAAAATGTTGTAAATAAATAACTTCAATAAAATAACTTTTACAAGGTACTGGCCTACTATTTTAGTTATATTATAAAATAAAAAATATTAACTATTTTGACTCTCACGAAATTACCATAACTATGATTGTTCTAAACTGAACGGTTGGCGCGAAACTCACTTTTTAACTATCATTTGTACGGAACCCTCGGTGCGCGAGTCCGACTCGCACTTGGCCGGTTTATTTTTTATATAATTTTGCGGGAAATATGGTGTTACATTAGATCTTATTATGTGTAAGTTTGTGTACAGAAACATATTTCACCCTTATTACGGGTATGCAAAATACAAATACTTAAAACTAATCGAAAGCTAATATTTAAAACTAAAACAATATATTTAAAATAAGTTAAATTAAAATAGCAACTCTTAAATTACGATAACAAAAGAAGAATATGAACAGTACGGCGTTTAGTGGGCACCAAAACGACATTTACTTTTACTTTTGTTGAGGAACTCTTTAACACTATAAAAACTCTCTTGAATTAGCCACTTTCGATGGGCTCTACAGAATTTGTTGTACGGCAAGTCAGTCAGTTTTATTTTAACTTTTGTGAAAAGTTCTCGTCAATACGAATAATATAAGCCCAAACACGACGTAACTAAAACATACTGTTGAGGAGTTCTCTCGACTTTCTCACGTCTCCATCATCAGATAAGCTCTAAACCTTCACTGTTTGATAGTATCACCAGACATACATCTGAGAATCAAGTTTTAATCCTATGCATGCCTACAATTTCTGATAGTTGCCCTCGATTTCTCAGGATTTCCATCATCAGATCCTGACCTGATGACAATGGAAATAAACGGCGAGTATACTGTTTCACTACAAAGAAATGATTTCTCAAATCCGTCAAACTTGGTCGTTTAAATTCCCCATTGAAATGAGGAAAATATTTGATGTTTACACCTGATTTTCTCAAGATTCCCATGGTTCACATTGATGCGACTAATGCCATAGTAAATCAGAGCCTTTATCATTATACTGTGCTATATTTCGTTCGTATCCGCCGTGGGTATGGTTTTCATACTAAGATGCCCAATGACCTTTGAATGATTTAAAATTTTTCACAGTTTAGAGGCCATTATATTTAAGAAGTGTTTGATATGAATTTCACTTTTTATTCAAAACTTTAATATCTCTACGCGTTCATGTGAAAAAGGGTAGGTAGTAAGTTTATAATTATTAAAAAAATATTTTATGTCATGTAAGCAAAAATAATATTTTAATATTTTATGTAACTTCAAATTTATCATTTTCGCAATTTTTCCTTTATCTGTACTATATAACGTTGCTTCGTGCCGAATTTTAAGATTCTGAGTTCACGGGAAGTACCTTGTAGGTTTTGATTCCCTAGCGTGTGACGGAAATTCGTCTAAGGTGTCGGTAAAACTGCTGTATCTTTTGATCGCGTTAACTTAGAAGTTTGATTTTTTCATTGCTTAAAGGGACAATAGACCTAGGTATTTGGTATAAATTTCAATTTGGTACCTTTATTCGTTCGTGAGAAATAAGGTAGTAAGTTTCATTTTATTAAAATATTTTTATTATATTATATAACAAAAAAAATGAGATTTTCGCAATTTTTCCAATATTTGCATTATATAACAATGCTTCATGCCAAATTTCAAGATTCTGAGTTTACGGGAAGTACCCTGTAGGTTTTGATTCCTTTGCGAGTGTCGAGAATTTGTTGAAAATATCGACATAATCGGTTGTATCTTTTGATTGGCTTGGCTTAGAAGCTTGATATTTTCACAGCCTAAAGGGACAATAGACCCGAATATTTCATGTGAATTTCAGCTTGATACGTCCACGCGTTCTTAAGATAAAGGGTCTTGACAGACAGACAGACAGACAGACAGACAGACGGACAACAAAGTGATCCTATAAGGGTTCCGTTTTTTCCTTTCGAGGTACGGAACCCTAAAAAAACTTTTTACAAAAAAAAAAACAACTTCTAAAACAACAAGAAAACTGTTTATATGCATCGGTCTAGATCTCGGTGGTTAAATAAATATAGATGCATCCTCTAGACACCGACTTCTAGACCGATGCACCTAATATCTTTTTAATTTCTTTCTTGCTTTTGTTTTCTTGTTGCTTTTTTATATGTTTGAAGTTGGATTTGTTTGTAAAATGCTACAAAATAAAATAATGCCGACTTTATAAAACAAAGAAAGGGACAGAATTACACTTTTGTCAAGGCTCTAGAAACGTAAAGCCAGCAGCCCCGAATCCTACTCTCTAGAAGTCGTTGTTACAATTCGACAGCTACAAGTCGTCAGGCGGTTTCGAAAAAAACCTGAAACTGGGGCTCTTTAGGTGATTAATCCCTCAAAAATAAAAGATCCCATTCCTGCAATGGCTGCTTTAACCCAAGTTAGTAGTGAATTCTCATCACCTAAAATAAAATAAGCTCCAACACAAGGTTACGTTATAAATTGTAAAGGAGTTCCCATAACTATATCTGATCTTAGCTGTCGATCCCACAATGGCAGTCAAACCTATCTTTGTGGAAAGTCTTCGCCAATACGAATAAAATAAGCCCAAACACGTGGTAGTTGCAACATACCGTTCGGGAGTTCCCTTGACTCTCTGTAGTCTCCATAATCAAATCAGCTCCAAACCTTCACTGTTTACCAGTACCCTCAAAAATACACTCACATGTCTGGTTATGACTCGATGCGTGCCTACAATATTCAAGAGTTGCCCTCGATTTCTCAGGGTGTCCAGATCCTCATCAGATCCTGGTCATCCGGATTGGCACCTTCCTTCTTTATGAAATGTCTTTAACAATAAAAACTAGCATTGCAACCTGTACAATCCTCTGAAACTGCTTGTCTTTTATATTTTTCAAACGATCCTGGACATTCGTCTCCATGGAATTTTAATAAAATATTTATATTCAAAGAAACGTCATACCATTCTCCACGATTTAAAACTACTTTGGTTCATGTCCGCCACTTTTTACAAAGCGGGTCAGATATGCCCCATGACCTTTAAGACATAATTAGTTATTTTCAATCAGATTTCTGAATGATGACTATAAAATGTTGTAAATAAATAACTTCAATAAAATAACTTTTACAAGGTACTGGCCTACTATTTTAGTTATATTATAAAATAAAAAATATTAACTATTTTGACTCTCACGAAATTACCATAACTATGATTGTTCTAAACTGAACGGTTGGCGCGAAACTCACTTTTTAACTATCATTTGTACGGAACCCTCGGTGCGCGAGTCCGACTCGCACTTGGCCGGTTTATTTTTTCATAGAATCGTTTCTACAAAGCATTTTCTCTATTTATTCTTTTATTTCAGGCAACTTGGTTCTATACAAGCTGTTGATTAGCATCCGTGCCATATTCAAGGACGTAATTATGCTAATGATTCTCGACCCAAATCAATAAAAAAATTGGTACGTAATTAATTTTTTTAATTTTTTTTTTGGGATTCCATCAATGTCATCTAGTGGCCTTAAAACCGTGCTGCGCCCTCATACAAACACAAAGCATACGCAACGATTATTCATAAATTAACTATATTAAAAACTAATACATACAAAAAGTTAACTAACTAATTAATATCTTTTTCATTTTATTTATCATCAATGAAAGCTTCAAAAGCCAGTGAAAACTTCAGCACAATAAAAATGAAACAAAAGCTAGTGCCAAACGGTCAATAACCAGCCATCGATTATCGATTACTCACGATCTTTTAACTAATGACCATCAAAGGTAAAAACATGTTGAATTTAATGATACCGCGAACAGTTAACGTGTAAACCGATTATTTCCATGGTTCATTCGTGGAATACATTAGTGTGATTAAAGTAACGAGGTACTAATGTTGAGGTTTTTTCTGGACTCGACATGAAAGAAAATCCGACTATATTTTTTAGTATTTCTTGGAGGCTTGCCTTTTAAAGTAAATAAGATAATAACTTATATGTGTATATTTTATTAATATGCATAGTATTGTGTATTGTATACTGCGAAATTGTAACATTATTCAAAACTGCGCAAGGTTCTCATTGCCTGTTTCAATAATTTACAAGTGGTCGTATTAGCATTGATTCGGGGTTACAAATCTCTTCATTGAAGTAATCTGTCAGACATGTTATAATGTTACTTATGAGATGACGGCAGACAGAAGACTATGGAAGAAGAAAATATACTGGGCTTATCCAAAATAAAAATTGGGATAAGAACAGAAGGATAATGAACGGATCAACAAAGTTGCTACTTAACCACGAGCCCCCCTACATAAAACAACTAGCTATACACTATGAACAAACTAGGCTCAAAAATAAACCTTTCCCAAGAAACCACATCCACAAAACTTTTTAGTTTTTTAAGAGACTCGACTGGAAAGAAATAAGAAACACTTGAGTGCAATTTAAAAGGGTGTAGTTCCAATCACGAGAGGTGCAGTACGGTTACAAATCGGATTACTTAGCTGCTACTTTTGTGGTGGATTAGTACTGGTAAAGTTGGGTTTTGAGTAAAAGCGAGGATTTTGATGGAAAAAGAATTTTAAATATGGGTAAAAAAGGTCTACCTACAATATGATTTTGAATCAAACTGCACAGAGTATTTTTTTAGAACGAAACACGTTTAATTAAATTCTCTTTATTTATTATTTACTAAAAAATGTATTTATATTTGTTCTGGTGTTTTTTTTCTATTTTCTTTATCTACTACCTAATCCGGTATTGCGTTTATGGCTACCTTATTTATATTGGCGATTTTACTGTTGTTACACAATTCTATGGTGATATTGAGATTAGCACCTAATATATTGAACAGTTCACTTTTTCATACTTTATTATTATTACTATATTGCCGAATGTATATTTTTTTAATTTTCAATATGTGTAATGCTTGATAATTTAACTATTTATTATCAGAATTGTAGGGGTATACGTACTAAACTTAACATATTATATATGAATATATTAGCCAATAGCTATAACATTATTATATTAACCGAAACGTGGCTCACTCCACATATATTCGATAGCGAATTCATAGATGAACGGTATGAGGTTTTTAGATGTGACAGAAATCGCGCCGCTACAAATAAAAAGGAGGGCGGTGGAGTGCTTGTAGCCGTCATGAAAACCCTGAACGCAGTTTACTTGTCAACAGAAATATCCATGGATTCATATATTGAACATTTGCTTATACAATTGCCAGGTGACAATAATCATAAATACCTTATTGGTGTAACATATATTCCTCCAAAATCTCCCGAATATGTTTATTCCGTACATTTTGAAAGCCTGCTGACTAATATTGACAAGTATAACTCTAGTGAAATATTCTTACTTGGCGACTATAATTTGCCGGACGTAAACTGGTTTCCCTCTAATAACTACTCCGAGGGGTTGCTTTGTGATAGTAATTCATGTGCTAGTGAACATTTGGTAAATTTTATGTCGCTAATCAATGCGTTTCAGTTTAATTCCTTGAGAAACCACAAGAAGCGCATTCTGGATTTGGCTATAAGTAATCACGACTGCTGCTTGCATGTTCCACAGTCTGAACTTTTACCAGTGGATCGCTATCACCCCCCTTTCTGTTTAACTTTCCAATATAAATTAATACGAACGCTTCCGCGGGCGACACTAACGAAATACAATTTGTATAAAGCTGATTATGATTCAATAAATCAGGAGTTGTGTAACGTTGATTGGTTAAATGTTTTCAAAGGTTTGTCAGCTGATGATTCAGTAAACGCACTCTATAATGTTATTTTTCGCACCATCAAGAATTACGCTCCAAAAACTATTAAGAGATCAACGAAATTCCCCGTATGGTTCTCTAAGTCGCTGATTCACATGTTTAAAAACAAAAATAATGCTTGGGTAAAATGGAAAACATACAACAACATATCAGATTACGAGCAATTCTCCTTGCTTAGGCATAGATTTCAAGCGGAATGTAAAAAAAGTTACAATAATTATATTCTTTCGGTTGAGGATAATATAAATAAAAACGTTAAGTATCTTTGGAGTTACATCTCACACCGTAAGGGTAATCCTGGTATACCCTCTAATATGTCCTATAAAGGTAACTGCGCTAGTGATCCTACAAAAATCTGTAATATGTTTTCCGATTTCTTTTATTCGGTCTATGAGGAATCGACTTTTGATTCAAATAGTTGGTTACCGACGAATGCCTATAACGATGACTGTACTTTATTGAGCAGTATATCATTCAGCCTTGATAAAGTTTTAAAGGCCCTACAATCACTGGACACCACCAAGGGCCCCGGACCTGACGGGATATCGGCATATTACCTCAAAATGACCTCAGATAGTATATGTGTACCCCTTCATATCATATTTAATAAATGTATATCGGAGGGCACATTTCCAGAGATATGGAAAAAAGCACATTTAACACCTGTTCATAAATCAGGTTCCAAAAGCGACATTGAAAACTACCGTCCTATCTCTATTTTGCCTGCCTTATCGAAGCTTTTTGAAAGGCTTGTCCATAACGAAATTAGTCCAATATTAAATAATGTAATAATAAAACAACAGCACGGATTTGTTAAAAAAAGGTCCACTATAACAAATTTATTGACCTTCACTGATTTCCTGTTTAACAGTATGGACAAACAAATACAAGTTGATGCTGTCTACACAGATTTTCGGAAAGCTTTCGATAAGGTAGATCATGAACTTCTTTTGACAAAGATAGCCTACAATGGAATACGAGGTGACTTGCTTCGCTGGTTCGCATCCTATGTCTCAAACAGAACTCAAAAGGTAGTTATCAAAGGTCATGAGTCGACGTCCATTAGGGTTACCTCCGGCGTGCCCCAGGGATCTATACTGGGTCCCCTCTTGTTCATCTTATTTATTAACGACATAGACGATTGTTTTAAAAATTCTAAATTTCTTCTTTATGCTGATGATCTGAAAATCTTCAAAAAAATACAGAGTATTGATGACTGCCATAAGTTTCAGGAAGATTTAAACAGATTCTCTATGTACTGCTTAAGAAACAAGATCCAACTCAGTTTTTCAAAATGTTTGGCAGTCACATTCACCAAAAAGAAAAATGTATTTCAGACGACATATAACCTAGACAATGTGCCACTACAAAAGGTAACTTCAGTTAGGGATCTTGGAGTACTACTAGATAGCAAGCTACATCTTGATCAACACATCAATAAAATTATAAGTAACGCATTTCGAATGTTCGGATTTGTTATGAGGTGTATGATTGATTTTAAACGCTGTAATACTTATATTCACTTGTTCAAATCACTCGTAAGATCACAGTTAGAGTATGGTGTACAGATATGGAACCCTTATTACAAAATATATATTGAAAATCTTGAAGCTGTACAACACAAATTTCTTAAAGCTACTCATTATCGGTGCTACCGCAAAATTATGTCCTATGAAAATTTATTAGATTTCTATAAACTTCCTACCCTACAGGCAAGACGTACGTTCCTAGAAACAATACTACTATATGATTTGTGTAACAACAAGTATGATTGCTCAGATATAACTAATCAATTATGTTATATAGTTCCCCGTACCGTCAATAGGCGCGGGGTGCGCGCTCGTCCACTGTTTGCTGTTTCTTCCAGCCGTACTAACGCTGGACAGCGCGCGCCTCTGTGTCGCATGGTAAAAAATTATAATACTTTGTCCTCGGATCTGGATTTAGACTTTTCTTTTACACATAGTCAATTTAGAAATGTTCTCACGAAAACTATAAAAAGATAGTGTCAATCATTGCTTTAGATATACATATATACATTTTTTTCTTTTTATGTTTTACTTCGCTTCACTTGTTTAAAATTGTCTGTTTCTCATAGTCTGTAATTTTAGTTTTAACTACTCGTGCATGATGTACATTACTATTTGTTTCAGCTGTGGATAACGTCGTGAGTTGCACACTGATGTATACTACTTAACCATTTTGTTAGATTTTTAATAAGTGTGTAATTGTTTGTTATCCCTAATAAATAAAATAAAAAAATAAAATAAAAATAAAATAAAATATTGGCAGGTACATAATGATAATTATTTCACCTTCAGGAGTAACATCTCTCACTTTGATAAATACACTTTGTTGATACAATATTTGTAAAACATACCATACTCGTTCCTCAAGCAAAACAAGCGAACGTTGTTTTTAAATAAAAAATCAAAGATAACTAGATATCTATTCAAAACAACAAGCTCGCCAGTCTTTATAAAAACAATGAACGAGAAACTGGAAAGGAAAGTCATCGGTAGTATTTACCTTTTCCTTAGTAAAACGTCTCTGTCAGGAATTGAAGAATTGTGACAAAGAAGTAGCTTTGTTGCAAGGAAAAAATAGTTCTGTCTCTGAATAATGGCGTATTACTAGACAGCTAATTATTTTTGGTGCTCCTACGAAAGGAGATTTAATTCACTATTCCTGTCTAGCTCAATATTATAAAGCTAAATAATTGCTTATCTCAGGAATCACAATCAATATTTGTAGTGTTAGATATAGCCTATTTTATCAAAATCAAAATGATTTTATCAAAGTAAGTTAAAAATCAAGACTTTCTGAACGTCAAAAAATATACAAATAAAGTGCTAAGAAATACTTGGAAAGTCTTTAAGGTTGCTATCCGGGTACGCGGATTAGTTCCCAAGGGACACGGAGGAAACTGCTTAAGGAAGCTAGTTAAATTTATAAACTGTAGTTTCCATCACGCATGGGATTTTAATACTACCTTTTGAAAACGAACGTGGGTAAGAATCCAACACGCACGAGCCCTTCGGGACTAACTCTAATGAAATGTAATGGTATCACATAACTGGCCATTATCCCTGTATACCCAAGAAATGCACCCAGGGACCGTCCCCAATCAGTACTTATTACTAACGATAGCCAACCCCACGTTTTCATAGAAACTAGCTAAGATATAGGAGTATATGATGAAAAGACAGCTTAAAATCTTAATTTGGATTGAAGTACCACAAATATGTTCAATGTTTAAATAAGGTAAAATACTTTGGTAGCAAAAAAAAAATTGCAGTAATTTTAGGCATTTAAAATAGAGACCATTTTCAGTAAGAGGTAAAATACGTGGAAAATTTATTCAAAATTCGGAGTTCACTTAGGATATTATAGCAAAATTACACCATTAACAAAGTAACAAATAAAATCAGGGCCATGACCCACATTTTATGGTCCCTCGTCATAAATTTTAATCTGTACACAGAATAGGGACAGCGTAATAATTTTATTGTAAGCTGATTATAAAAAGGTTCTTGGCCTTTATTAAGGACGTTACATGAAATGCGGGTTTATTGTATCAGCACTGTTAAATATTGACCAGTGGACCTTGTTATCCTCTTTTCATAGTGGATCCTTCTCTGTGTGAGAGGAGGCCTGTGCCCAGCTATGGGACGATAAAAAGGCCGATGCTGATGATGATGATAATGGATGATATTGAGTCATACTTATTTCCATCATAATTACGTTAAACTTACAACACAAATTGGTGCCCTATTACAAGGATAAAACATTTATATTTATTAAAAATCAACCCCAAAGAGATTTCATGAAAAAGTTTGAAACGCAAAAAGAATTGCCTTGCATTCGAAAAGTCATATTCAAAAATCTGCGTGAACTTTTTTTTGCAGTGGCAACCCTACTGTGTCACGTGCGGCTACGGACAACAGAGGAACTAGAAACGATTGCACTGGCATTTTTGCCATTCACACTGGCCGAATGGCTGACTGCAACGCACATTTAAAAAACATTCAACCGGCACTGGATGTACGAAACTTGTTGTGGGGTAGTTTATTTTAAAAGAGGAATGAGGTTTATAGGTTTGAATACGTCTAGTGTTTAGGAAATTGGAAAATCTACAGCGTCTGCAAATAGGTAAGTTGGTAGATAAAGTGACTGGTTATTAGGTATGTGGCGCATGAAACCGTAAAGCACACCTAAAAACATTTCAAATAAGTTATTAAAATCTTAGGATAGAAGAGCCTTAATTTCAGTTACTTGGTTTGTACATATACCTTCGTTGTTTCACCTTACGCTGACTGAAAGTCTTATTATGCAACTTTCGTTATAGAGCTTTTTGTACAATCTTTACGGAAACTTACGTAACGAAATCTTCTGAAAGTTAACTCTAAAGTTAAAAGACCGATGATAGTAATAATTAACTATTGTAAAAGGTAAGTTCCATTTATTGAAACGATATTAAAATAAGGTGTTTATAAAATAAATATGTTCTGTGTTTGCTATAAAACATAAGCTATGTATCAAAACTCTCAGCATAATTTTATTACACTGCAGCGCAATGTGGTCATGTATGAATATTAATTAACTAACTCTGAATAATTTACTAATAACATTTGGCGGTAAAGTATTAATAAGTTTATGAGCGAATAGTATTCATTATATCTATAGCACCCCGGTAATTGGATTGTATTAATATAAACACTAATTCCATGCATAATGATGCAGCCGTTTTAATTAGATACCCTTTGATATTTGTATTTAATGGTTAACGTGTATGGTACTTGAAATAATTTTAACGAACTGCCTTTTTGAATGACTTAAAAATTAATTGTTGTATCGTGCAGTTGATTTTATTGTTGAACTTTTAATTGACGGTAACCTTTTCAAATGTTACCAACAGTAGTGTTTTTAAATATTACTGTTGGTAAGCGAGTTATGGAAACTAACTTAGAGACTACTACTTCTGCTAAACTATAGTTAAAAATATGATAATTTGTAGCACTGTTTTCTGCCTTTATTTTAGACGTTCATAGGTAGGTAAGTCTGGCGTATTCTAACCACTTTTCTTTTAGGGAAAATAGCTCATTCGCAAAAAAATTGATAAGAGGATACATCTAAGATAATGAGCTCAGCTACTGACTACATAGTTTATCATTCTTATTATTCCCAACACCCTATCAAGATACACTAAAAAACAAAAAAAGCAACCACCCACCTGTATTCATACTTCAAGTTTAATAGAACGGCGCGCGAACAAAATGAATGACTGTGGCCGTGTCGGGGTAAAAATGTAACAAAAAAATATCGAGCCCACTACAAAAAAATAGCACTACAGTATCGGCAAATTGCGAAACAAAAGTAGTGGCGGTAAAGAGTACCGTAGTAAAAAACAATGGAAGAGCAAATGAGTTTCGACGTAAAAAGATGTTAAATAGGTACTAAAATGTACGAGTAAAATTCTTTTGGCTTTGATGCTCAAGGCTGGTTAGATGAATCAAAAGTATGGGTAAGTGGGATGATTTATGAGCCAGAATAGTGCTGTAATGATTACCGCTCATAGTGTTCGCGAAATTGGTAATTTTGCCTTTTTGGAAAATGTTGCTGGATTTTATGAGGGAGTTGAATAATTTTAGGGATATTGCTACGGTCATCGTTGGTAATAGTAATATGTTGAAGATAAAATATTTTTTGCGTTTCATTCTTCTTCTTGTTTTTGTTGAGTAGCCAGAGATTTAATATGGATTTAATTACCGAACAAGACCTAGTGTCGAGAGTTTCCCATACAGGGATTTCTTACTGATGATTATCTGCCAGGCGTTTTTCTTTCACCCGCTGGGGTCATCCAGTCTCCTGAAGGACAGTCAGGATGCAGCTTAGTAAGACTGGACATAGTGGATTGACTGTTTAAAGACCTCCTCAACTCAGAGGAACTCAGACTTCCCAAACTTCGAAGACATCATGACATAAATGGCCATTCATAAACAGACTGACAGCGCTACGCGTTGCTTAATCTTATCATCGACCCGTTCAGCAGTCAGCCTCCAAAAATCCATACTTTAATCATATTCCACGTTCATGGAACAGCACAAAGCGTGTCCATCACACATCACTGTCCAGTCGTGGACAGCGTTGAATTAGATTGCTCGTGACGTTTCCTCTCTAATGAGATAACACTAACGAGTGCCGCTGACAGACAACGGGAATTACTCGCAACCTCGCAACAGTTGTGCGTTTGAATTTGGAACGTTCTTTTTTTAAATTTGATAAAATTTATGCTTTTTTTTAAATTAATACCAACTTTTTGGTCAACGTGAAAAATTTAAAACCGTTTTGTGACCTTCTTCGTGTATTCTTTATATTAATCATCATGATGTCTTCAATCATGAGAAAATTCAGTTACAAGTATCCGCATTAGAAAACATTTACATTTGAGTTGAACCAGGATTTTTATTAAGTTTTAACACAACTTGTAATCTACAGCAATTGAGCATTGAGCAGCAAGCTGAGATGTTTCCCAGAAAAGACATAATATGTGTACTTATCAGGAAAATATATTGCTTTGGATTCGTAGAAAATAAGGCAGACTGTTGATCAAGTCAAACTGAATTGCCGGTTTCAGTTACAGGATAAATACATTATATTATTTTTCGCAATATAAGTATACTCAATATATGTATATATGAACAGTCGGTTAGTATTCTCGCAGATATTAATTGTATATTCCATATTATGTATTTTATAATCTATGATTTTTTTATTTTATAAATTACTAGCTTTCGCCCGCGGTTTCACCCGCGTCCCGTAGCCAAAAACTATCTTAAAACCTCTTCTCGGGTCTAAGTTACCTCCCCTCCCCAATTTTCAACCGAATCGGTCAAGCCGTTTTCATGTTATGTCGTGACAACGGAAAGCGGGTTTCATTTTTATATATATATCTATAAATAAAGGCTTGTTTAATTATAACGAAGGATCAAGAAACATTGTTCTTTTGCCAAGATCTTTTAAAAGTAATTTGTATTTTTTTTTCAAAATACCTTATTTTGGTATCCCTTGCTTGACATAAATACGAGGCGTAACTCTTCACGAAGCCAGTCGTAGTGAATTATATCGAATTATTCGGTATTCTCGTAAAATACGCGTTACATGCTTTTACGATCGTATTTGTTTCTCTTCTTACTATTTTTTTTCGAAAGATCTGGGAAAAATATTACAGGTGGTGCAATTTTGCTGTTTTGATTTGAGGTTATCTAGGTATCTACTTCATAATAATGAATCTCGGATTGCATTTAAATAAAAAATCTTATAAACTCCCTTAGTAAAAACGATGTAGTATTACCTATATTCTTTAGGCAAGTACTTTATGTTGACCCAAACAATTGTTTAATTAAATTGAGAATTCATACAACATTAAACATAAAAAAAATATTAACTTATGCGTTGTTAAAACCTTTTTGAACTCTAAAATGTCACAATTACAATCTAGACTATTAAATATACCAACGTACTTTGCACACTTGGCACTTATCTGTTAATAAACATATCCAATGTTTTATTGAAAATTATATCAAATAAACTCGAAACATATCTCCAAAAGTTCTTGTCATTAATACAGGCTTCAGGCGATAATATTACATAGAAGTAATGTAAAGTATATCTGTATGGATCAGTGTTATTTGTTGACGGCCGGAGTTCAGGTTGGCAAAGAAGCTTCTTGTATTAGTATTCATATCCATACTAATATAATGAAGAGGAAACATTCTTTTGTTTGTCAATACAAGTCTCCGAAACTGCTGAACTCTACTAACAAAGGCTATATTTTATCCGGGTACTGGGATCGGATATGCTTTTTTAAATGTAAGATAACCTATTACCTATTGAAGAATCTTTTATTCGAGTGGGCGAAGAATCTTCATCAGGTCTTGCTCGAAATCGCGAAGAATACGATACGTGGGTAGTATAAATACATTAACAATTGCAATTAACAAACGGTATCATTTTAATGTGACCTTTTTAGTATGAGATATTAAGACTATACATATTCTTTACTACTAGGTTGATAAAACCACTGTTGTAATTTAACACACAAGAAATATTGTACACAATAACACCTGATACCTAACACTTCCTAAAAATTTCAAAAATGATGCGTCTTAATTTAAAATAACGTAATCCTTTTCGTACCGTCGCGTCGGCAGCGTGCCGTAACGTTAGTAAAACAAGACGCCTTCAAACTGTTTATTAAAAATTTAATTAAAAATGTAATACTGCTATAAGTAATCTTCGGATTTAGTTCTTTTGATAATATTTTTATGTTTTGTAATAAACAAGATTGTTGCTAAAGCACTTTTTCAGCTGGTTCTACCTATTTTAAGAGGACGAATTGGAATTTTTGGCGCCAAGGATCTCAATTTTTCTCAGTAAATACAAAACGGATCAAAATAAAACTTGGTTACCTGAAAGTTCATGATATAAACCTTATTTTGTTAGACGTCAAAACATGATTAGGTAACTTTTATAACAGAGAAAAATATATCAAACATACCTACCTCTTTTTAAAAAGAGATTCACATATTATGGGCAAACGGGACCGATTTAAGCCTCTTAACTTTTTTAGTAGTTGAGTATATATATACTCTTTAAAATTGTAGAAGGAATTTTTAGCAAATTATCATTTCAAAATAATAAAATTACAGAATCATTTTGTCGCTTACGACTTTTAGTTATAAGCTAGCGCGCGTATTGTTATCCTCGCCCCGCTCAGACGCTCCGACCCCTTTTGGCGCCTTAGATGCGCGTGCCGGTTATGGAATTATTGTTGACCAATTCGTCGCCTTAATAAAGTTACTGATATTTAACGTGTTAAATACTTAGGAAAGGTTTTTATCGGAATATTGGAGTGATATTCTAAAGTTTTTTTAGCTTTATGTAACACACGTCATGAATATTAGTCATAGAACAAGTTGTTCGACTATATGGGTAGCAAAGAGCTTAGCCATTAAACTATCTTACTACTTGATACAATGCAAATGGTACCCTATGTTCCATTCATGTAGATCCAAATGAGCATAATATAAATATAGTAAATGCTCCAATCAAATCAAATCAAATCGTTTATTTTGCAGAGAATATGGGTACAAAATCAGATGTTATACATAGTTCCAACACATTCTACCTTACGGCATGAAAAAAAGAAAATACTATATACAAATGCTTGCAACTTCACATTCTTAACCGACTTCCCAAAACAGAGGAGGTGCTTTGTATGTTTTTATATCTTATTTCGTTACACATGGACCCTGTTTTGCCATCAGAACGACCCAAATACAAACTGGCCTATGATCTATAAAGTTGAGAGCACAAAACTAACACTAAAATGCCTCGATTTTAGTGTCCTCACTACGTACAACCCATTTTCATACATCAGTGTTAACACACGCCCGTGTCTGCGCATGTCAGGCTTTGACGAAAAAGACGATATCTATTACCATATTCCCGGTATATATATCCTATATTTTATTACAAACAGATCTACACTTTTATAACCTGTAAAATAACCGGATCACTGGGTTTCTATATATTTTTACATCGTAACTAGCGGTTGCCCTCGGTTTCATTCGTGCCTGGTCGGAGCTACGTTTCGCATACGGATAAAAGAAACGTGAATGTTAATTCTAATGGCGAGATTCCATTCGTGTCAAATGTCCAAAATTGCATTATTTGTGCGCCAAGACATGCTAGCTGTGGACTCGACGCATAAAAATTTTTTGTTCAGTTCAGTTTCAGTTTTGGTGAAATCATCACAGTCAGATCTGTCTGAAATAGTATCAAAAATCCACACATTCAAACTTTAAGACTCATAATAATAGTGTGATTAAGATTTTCCAGTAAGTAAAGTATGTCAAGGAACTATTAAAATGAAAACTCCACCAATTTTGATGATTTATTTTTCTCTTGTTTGTGGTTCATCACTAGTGAAATCAACATACAAGATTTTCCATACACTGATAACGGATGGCCGTGTTATAAAATAGTTCGATCCGTTTAGTCATGTCTTGTATATAACGCTATAAACTTAAGTTGTAAAACTAGTTATCTTCGTGTTTCTCAAGAGAACATGCTCGTATTATTATATGCCTTTTGGGGTCAGTTGGAAACTCGTGTCAGGTACTGGTTGCTGGTTAATTCTGCAGTCGATTTATCTTTAGTACGACTGGTTGCAGCCTTCGGTTTTACACGGAACTACTTTATGAATCCGGATAAGAAGAAGAATTACTTTCACATTTCTAATATAGTCATCGGCACGAATCTTGAGCTCTGACCTTCACCTGCGCAGAAGTGATTTATTGGGTCCCTTTTGTGGTATGAAGTGAGGCGCGGGGGCGGGCTAAAGCGGTGATTGGCCCGCAGTGCATCGCGTCATAGCCGTCACTCGGGATTGGTTCTTTGCTAATAAATCACTTCTGCGCAGATGTAGGTCAGAGCTCAAGATTCGTGCCGATAACTATACTAGCTTCTGCCAGCGTTTCACCCACATCTTTTGGGAACTTCTGCATGAACCTGGATAAAAGTTGCCAATAGCCTTCTACGATAAATTGGCTATCTAACACTGAAAGATTTTTTCAAATTGGACCAGTAGTTTCTGAGATTAGCGCGTTTAACAAACAAACAAACTCTTCAGCTTTATAGAATTAAGTACCTATAGATTAAAATGTACAGTTTTCCAGAAAAAAAAATCGAACAACGACTTTAGTACAACTTTTGCTTGTTTTGTCTCTTATTTATTGTTTCTTGCGTCATTCGTGTTTGAAATAAATGGATTTTCTTTCTTTCTTTCTTGTAAATCAAACTAGTAAAATAGCTTCAGAAATGCAAAGTTATTTGGCGGCAACTGAAGCTGAAAGTTTCAATACAAAGTCACCTGAGCGATCAAGCTTGCCTCAACTAGTTACATAACTACTTAATTACGTGTAATTTTGTTCTGACACAAATTGCACTCGTTCACGTCACTGTCAGTTTTCCACAGTCATTTTATACGGTTAAAAAAGTGTTCTGTGTGTTTGTTAGTAAAAAAATCCGGGCAGTATGATAGTCTTTCTATATTAAGTAGATTGATTATTTGATAAACCTATAAGTCGACAGTTGGCAATCGTTTTTTTTTGTGTTCACATAAAAACAATCGTAAATATAGAAAAGAAATGAAAATTTTGACCACAATTTTGTATTCTGGTGTTTAAAAATAATTGTTTGTTGATATACGAGAAATCATTAAACACTTGGCTGACTTACGCCTAGAACCAAAACAAAAAAAAATGCGTAGCTTTTAGAAACGGAAAAAAATGAAACACTTCTCATATTTAAAAATTAAATATTTATACTAATAACAGGAAAACTCCTGAATAAATGTTTGGTATCTAAATTCGAGCCAAAACAGTAGGTTTTTTGAATGACTTTCCTGATCCGTTTTAGCGATCCCTGATCGCGCGGACCACCCAATACCGTAGTAAAAACGACTACAGGTTTTAACTGTCTTCTTTCAAAAAAACACACGGAATTATTGGGTAGAAAGTGACGTATTATATGCAGCACTTTCTGCTAACATTAAAGTAGGTCCGTGAATTCATCTGTTTTTTCTGGAGTTCTTTCAAATTCGGAAAATTCGACACAATCATGTCGACGTGCATGAAAAAGAAACAATGTAGAAATTACATTTTCAAAAATACCCGACCTTTTGTGCTATTTTTAATAAATTCAGTGACAAAAAGAAATGCAAACAAAAAAGCTAATTTCCAATGAAAAGTTTTGTAAATACGGATGTTCGAAAAAGAATTATTTTTCGAAAACTATTGAAAACAATAGGCATTGTTTACGCTACAGTATTGAATATCTTTATCCATTTATAGAAATAGAGCTGAAACTTTTATTCCGTAGCTTTTTCAAACTTGTTATTTTATATCTAAAAGGTTACAACAGTGTTCACTGAAATACGTAAACTACCTCTGTTTGTTTTTCATTGCAATTTAAATATTAATATCAGTAAAACATTAAAATAAAATTACTGGTTTTCTAAATTTTAATTGTGAAAGTCTAGATAAAATTGTTATTTTAAATCAAATTATTGCAGAATACCTCGTTAATTTTAAGACTATCGCAAAATATCAAATATGAAATACGAACCATTTTGAAATAGAGAATAAAATACAATATAATTTAATTATAACTAGCATAGACTATGAATTATATCATCTACCAACGGTTTCACGGTCGTCCATTAGGAACTATAGTATTACACACGTTCGGATACAAAGTAGCTTATGGCCTTTCTTGATAAATGGGTAATCGAACACTCAAATGTTCCCCAAATTGTTCAAATAGTCCAGATAGATCTCTTCAGCTTTATTATAACAGTAGAGATTGTTGTTGTATATTTTTCACAAAATTAGCAGTTTATCCTCAAAAAACCTCAAGCAAACCCGCAACGGATCACAGTATTTAATAAAGCAAGCTATTGAGCTGTAAAAGAGTTTACGGCGACTCTGCAAAGCCAATTAGAAGCTTAAATTTATGGCAGCCTTCTACCATAAATTGTTACATTTTAATTTAAGTCCACTGGCCTTCTACTTGCGAACTCCCAACTTTGTAGTTCAATTCTAAAAGTCTTGGTGTGAATTTATAACTCGGTTCCGGCTTAAAAATACCTACGTATTTTTATGTTATGTTTAATTAATTTTGGTAATCAAATTTTTGTGTCGTCATTTTGATAATAATAACGGTATTAAAATTGTGGATGATACTGGTTACTAAACGTTTTATTAATCGTCAAAATTATTTGAAAGAGCCCATATATGTTGTCCATATACTTACAATAAATACTGTTTTGTATAGTGTCACATAAAATAATGATACACCATGGCTAAGTGTGGTCATTGATGAGAGTGAAAGAAATTGTAGGAAAACAATTGAAGATGGAGCTCAATAACATGTTCGATAGGTATATTCATTAATTTTCTTGGTATTGGTTTCCAAAACTCTTTCATATTTTATTTGATACATGGAAATGTCAAAAAAAGCTTTTGACATTTCCATTTTTATTTCACTCTAAAACCTCTATGAGCATTATTTTCGCAACTTCCAACTCACTTGATCAAAAATATGCTAAACCATTCAGTTGTAAAAACCTTTTTACATCGATTTGAATATGAACCGTCGATAAAATATGCACACCAAAAAAAGAAATATTTTTACTTTTATATGTACAAAAGTTATTCTCACAAGTATTTGACTTTTAACTTATGATTTTGTGTCGCGTCTCATATTTAAGGTACATTTCCGAGCAATACTAAAGACGTCTGCGGTTGTCAGGCGACTGGGATTACTCACGTGCGGTTGTTGTGGGTTATTTTTGTCGGTCACATGCTACTGAACTACAGGTAATTTATAATTCATATCTAATAATATAATTTTAGTTTGTACCTAAAGAATGTTTTCATCGTTTTCCATACTCTATGCGATGGGTCTCAACGATGTTGCTGCGACTGCGTGCGGCTCGGAAGTGTACCTTAAAAAAACGTGTATAGAAAAGTCTTAAGTGAATTTATGAGCGATTTTCATGAGTTGCACGTATGTTATCGCGGTTTTTATGACCCAATATGGTTTTTACTAATGTTGAACACGTGTAGTTAAGTCATTTTGGATTCAGAGATAATGATAATTTGAAAAGGTTCTATATGTTTGAAAATAGCCTTTTTATGTTCGTTATTTGATTTAATGTCTTTTTGTGGGCACACGTGCTTCATACATTGGTAACATTTTAACAGTTCAGAGAAATGTGATTTTTCTGCCGCTTTATTTATTTAATGTGAATAATTCCCATCTATAAAACTAATGGTTTTCATTACATTTATTTACTTGCTTGTGTAAATGTCCTTAAATGGCTCCCAAGAATTTCGCGTCTTCATTAACCTAGAATAAAGTTGATCCAACCATTAAAATCTTAATCATAAACCTATAAACTGAATCTAATGAAACAATGAGAAAACGCATAAAATCGATTTTCGATAAAATTTAAGACTGACACACTCCATAACGTTATAAACTGATAAAACTTAATGACTATAAGAGTTAGGCTTAGAGCATCAAACCAACCGGAACCGCGTTCTTGCTCGTTAAGGTCAAGCATAGGTCCAGGCTACGCAAGCAAATCGAAAATTTTAGATTCCGAGTTGATAAGTACGACAAAATTGACAAACACAAGTATCAACTTGACCTACGCATGTACGGCGGAGAAGTATGTACAGTCCACGGTCATTGATGCACTAGCAAATTGCCGCTGTTCCATACAATCCGACAATCCGGTAGATCCGTTGCATTCAGTCAATGTATTACACTACAAAATTGCGAGGACTTGAAAGTAACTACTCCAGTAATGTCCCCGAATGTCAAATGTGTATGAATGGCGTTTCGTTTCGGTGGGGAAGTTACGGCAAAGGTGTTTCCAGTTTGTTAAGTGGTCTAAGGAGTTAGGGGGTAGGTAGGGCTGTAGGGCTTAATTTCACGGGTTATGGGCCGTCCTCGCAGATATTTGATGTTTATAGACCAGCGTTAGGGAAGACGGTCAACAAATTAAGTAGATACCTTCGGATATATCTTCTTAAGGAGGAAATATTAGTGTGGATAAGATAAGGTAATTACGTTGATATGTACTATGACAAACCGCTGATATGTTACTGTAACACAGTCACACTTGCAGACAAAGAATAATAGTTAAATATTGTGGATATTGTCAATTAGCAGCAGCTATTTATAGTTTTTTTTTTTTTTTTTTAACTTCGTTTCATATGTACCTTTTACTGTAATGATAGTGTAAATAATTCAAATTCAAGAGAAGCCTAGGTCAAACAACATAATGATGCATTCTGTTTCATTCAAGTACATGTGAAAATTAAACGGATATCAATCCCAAAATAATGTAAATTTTCCCGGAAAATCCATCCACATCATCCAAATATAAACTCGAAAACAGTAAACATTTAATAGTACACGGCTTTACATCAAATTTTACAGCTACCAAACTAATTAGAGCCTTAATATACACGTAACTCCATCCAACAATAAACAAACATATATATAATGTATTTATATAGATAGATGTATATTTAGACACCCACTAAGGCCCAAGTTCACTGATAACATAAACGTCCGTTTTTCTTAAAACAACTGGTACTTAACTTTGAAAATTGATTGTGAAAATTCGTAGATAACTGTAGGTTCTTATAACTCTATGTGATACTTGTACCTCTTATCATAATTATCTTTTTTGTATTGTATGCTAGAGATGCAGTTTACCTTACATTTGCTTTATATAATTTTATCAGCTGACTATAATATGTAGTTGCGTAACAGAACACATTACTTCTTTAAAAGAGTGACCATGGAGTTTCTTGCCGGTTCTTCTACATGAGACCAAGTTTTTGGAACCGTGCAACTAGTTTGACGTTTCGTAAGAGCCTGCAAAAGCCTAGACTTTGACTAACGTTTACACTATCGGCGAACTTGGCCCTAAATTGATTCGTGCTGAAATTGACGTAATGACCCTGATTTATTAGCTGACAAGCTTTTACTCTTGCTGTCTCTTTTACTCTTATTAGATAGATATGTGAAAGGTATCTTTTAGGGATATTTCTATTTAGATACTGAAAATTTTCTAAAAGTATGATGATATGTGTATTGCTTAAATAACTACATAAGCTTGTGTTACTGCAAATAAAATGCATTTTTAATGACATTTAACGAACATTTTTTAGTAACTATTATCAGATAAATCATCGAAGAATAATGTTTAAAAGTCACTGCTTTCCATTCAAACAGAATCATTCAGAATCATCGGCATCACAAATCGATGTTATTAATTTCTTACAATACAGTACCTATAACAACGTTTATCTTCTGAAGCACACCACTTAATACTATGATAAACTACTCACCTTAAGGCGAGATTCCACCAAAATTGTTCGCGAACAGAACGTGAGTCCACTGCTAGCATGGTGTTCGCGCACAAAAGTTGCGATTTCGCGGACATTTTAGATGTTCGCATACAATTTGTTACTATTTGCTAGAACGAGTAGACCAGAAGAAACATTTGTGTGCGTCACATTGCCCCACTGCTGTAATTTCTTTGACAGTCGTTACGTCTGACAACCAGTCTTACCAAGGGTTGCCCGGGTTACTAGGTTGAGGAGGGCAGATTGGCAATCACTCCTTGTTAAACATTGGTACTCTGATGCATCCGTTAAAACTTGAAGGCGACTCCAACATAGTATATATGTATTTATTTATTTAGTGTATTTATGCCGAAACAGCGTTAAAGTTTTGTAGTTCCGGCTAGGACGCGTGGTGGGTCAGCGCTGAAAACCAGCGCTGTTGTCTCGTGCCTGCGTGCGCGAGATACAGCATTTATGCTGAGCGCTGTCCCTTTCACGCACGAGTGACGCAATTGCAGCGTTTTTTTTCCTTTTTATGTTCACTGTATTGTTTGTTTTGTGCCATATTTACTTATTTGTTTCTTGCGTCATTCGTGTGTTCGAAATAAATGGATTTTCTTTCTTTCTTTCTTCTTTCAGATGGGAAAAGGTTCGGGAGATGATGACAGTGCCACACACTAGTAGAATCTCGCCCTTATACTACCTACACCCTATTGTTGGACAATATCCACCGACTCCCGACACTAAGGATTAATTTATACGGACAGCAGACAGGTTATATTAATACCTGATCGCCCTCTCTATCAGTATTTCACTCTGTGGTATTAATAGACCAATGGGTATCGTTTACACTTAATTGTTTTTGCGATTGGGTATTAACTGGATACCAAGAATTGGGGCGATGTGTTTGGCTTTGAGTAGCCAATAATTTGGGACTCATTGTGGCTGTGTTTTGTTTTTCCTTTTTTGTGGGAAAATGATTGTACTTAAAAGTCAATATTGGAAAGAGATGTATTAGCTATCGCAAGATATCACAGGTAATATTTAGATGTACTTTTTCAAATCGGATCAGTGCTTCCTAAGATTATCGCGTTACAGCAACCAAATGAACAAATAATTCAGCTTTATAAAGATGGTTTCAAATGTTATTAGATATGTATAACATACAATTTTATTTCAAACAAAATATTGTATTGAGTAGACCGAAATTCTTTGTTTTTCGGTGGAAAAATAACTTGATACCTATAGAATCCTACTTATATTATAAATGTGAAAGTTTGTGAGAATGTATGGATGTATGTTTGTTATTCAATCACACAAAAACGGCTGGACCGATTTGATTGAAATTTAGTATGAAGACAGGTGATACCCTGGATTAACACATAGGCTACTTTTTATCAACATACCACGCGGGCGAAGCCGCTGGCGGAAGCTAGTAAAATAATAAAAAAATACTTCACACCTGTCACTGTGACGCAGAATAATAAAATTGTGTCATTCGAAAGTTTATTGGTAGTGCGCCTGAATGTAGGCATGTAACTCGATACGGCTAGCCCATAAAATTAGCGATGATAAGGTATGGACTCATTGTGAGCGACTTTTATTTTAAAATTATAGAAATATCTCAAAAATAAACACGATTTGGGAGTTAAATAATAAGTTTCTTTTGCTTCAGGAGGGCTTTCGGTATTTGTGTAATAAGTAGACTATATTACTATTTTTTACGATATACTGCCAAGTTTTATCAGAATTTATTTAGTTGGCGGAAAAGTAACCAACGCACATACACACCTGCTTAGATCCTTAGAAACTCTCGCTGCCTCATCATTACGCAAGTTGATCAGCATTTTTTAACTTTAAAGTTCTCAAGAAAAAGCTTATAATATTCTCTATCTCATGAAAGATCGGTAAACAAATCATCTTAAAAGCGAATTCTAAACTCAACATTTCAAGTCTGTTTATTTGTTTGTTTTTCACTCCCTCATCTCATAATTAGGGTACCGTTCTGATGAATTATATTAGTCGGCACCCTTCTAAAATTACCTCTTCATATTACACCCAAACGTACTAGCACACTGCAAACTAAACAGTCGGCCGACAGTTGGCAAGATGGTTGGAAAAAATATGTTTAAAGAAAATCGTGAACCCAATAAAATAAAACAGTCTGATACCGGATAAATACATGATCGTTGTTATTTCCATACTGATTTATAAGCCCAAAAAACTAATTTAAATGAAATAAATTAAGCAGTATAACATTTTTAATTTGGTTTTGTATCAAACAGGAACAAAACAGTCGAATCTCAGTCAACATTAATTAAGAAAAAATATAAAAGACTGTCGGCCGACTAAAAGTTTCTAGTGTGTGAGTACTCTAAATAGAATTAACTTCTGAATTTCATATACCGCTGTCAATGCTACTTTTCCTTTACAGATGATCCATCGAACGAAAGCCATTTTGGAAACGGATCCATTTGGTGAAACCCCGTTCCATTATCGTGATTTATTCAATTATTCAACGACAAATGAATTATCATGTTTTTTTTTGCTATGTAAAAGCTTTGGCAGAGGAAAAAGGATTGGACGTTTCCGCTGTGTGAAAGGTTGTTGTTTTTAGTGTGGATGGACGTTTAAATATGTGTTTAAGATAAGTTATATTTGAAGACTGGTTCCCGATGATTATTAAAACTATAAATGCAAAAGATATGATACGTACGCTCTTACTCCAAAACAACTGATTTATGTTTATTACCTAGAGTAACTAGAGTTTGAAATAGGAAATAGGCTGTTTTTTATCCGGTCGTGCAAAAAAGGTCTTCTGAGACGCGGGTGGATCAACGAGGACTAGCTACTTAGTTCGTTATACATTTTTCCTATGAAAACAAAATTGCAAGTTGGGTTAAAAAATATTTTAAAATAGTTTAAATCTTTTTGTAAAAGCTTTTGTTAAAGCAAAACCGAAAAATTATGAATAAAAGTTTTACCTACAAAAAAATATTTTCAGTTTTGACTATTAATGTCAAAAAAAATGCTTTTCCCAAACATTCCACTGGTTTTCCAAACCAAAGTAATTCTCAATATGGATTCATAATCCTATTTTCATAGTAAAAGTGAGTGGACAGTGAAACTATTCGGATGTCCATTTAAGTTTCCATTTACGTAACAGCCAATCCGAACTGAAACCGCCAACGAATTCCATTTGAAAAATACGTGCCAACCGTAGAAAAATATTATTTCGTATCCCGAAAAAATACCCCCAAAATTCGGGAAAGTTTACCTCGATTGTTGTAAATCTGACGACAATTAGGAAGTCTTTTTTTTTGTAATTTATTGATTAAGTAACGATAGAAGCGGGAAAAAGTAGGATAGGGCCTCAAAAAGCCTGTGTACTAAAGATTAATTGGGTGTAAAATTGTTCGTTAGGGCTGACAGTTTGAAATTATTTATGTTGATTAAAGTAATTGGGGAGAAATTGTTTTTGTGGTGGTGCACGACTGATCCATTGGTCGAGTTAAAGACCTGACTTCATGAACTGATTCTTTTCTTTTTAAACAGGCCACCTACGTCTCTTTTTGACTCTAACTCTCCCATAATGGGCCCGCTGGAAGTGATTTTTTAAGAAATAAGCTGTTTGTATTATTTGTTCTATTTTTTTTTCTTGTCTGTGTATTGTGTGTGTAACTGTGTACATAAACTATATAAAAAAATATACAACCTCTTTTAGAAACATTTAATAAATAAATAATGTATTTATATGTATAATAAACGTGGTTCTAAATGCAGTAGAATAAAAGGCATTCTACATTTCATTATACTATAACTAGTTGACCTCCATAAATGCTTTGTAAATCGTAAGTGATGACTTTAGTTTTATTAGTGCAGATATAAAACCGATATAAATACCATACTGTACGTGAAGTTTTATAACTCATAATAATAAAAACTAGATCGACTGAAACTTCGTCACTAACTGAAAACTTAACGACTTCTCGTTTACGCTAAGCGAAGTCAAAATATTTTCTTTATGAGCAAATTAAACTGAGTATGCACCAAGGAGAACAAAATCAATAGCGGAGATGTCATAACGCAATATCTCCTAAAGAAGTAGCGCGCCAAACATGGAACCGCCCATTATTTTCAAAATAAATTCACCAAAAAATCAATACAAAAACTAGTTCTAGTACCTGATCACACCTACCGTACGTTGCTTGAACTAGAAGAAGGCGCCTGAACTACCTTCTTTATGGCAAGTCCGCTGTCTTTCCTTCTTTCGTGGTAAGTGCCCTATGAAAACTATAGTAGAGTTACTGTTGATCATAAATTAAAATTCCAACTGCTTTTCAGCCAATCATTGAACATGACAGGTTCTGACATTTTAATTAAGACGTGAAAGAAAACTGACTTGTCACTTGCAAGCCTCGAAATTGGGCCCACAAAATTGTAAACAATAATCCCTTTCGCAAGAACGGGCGAATTTTTTTTTTATGTACCTTGGGAATTTATAAAAAGAACAGCGTTGCTATGGCAACCATAACACCATTTCCTCATCCACTCGCGAGATCACACAAGCCGGCAAAAACCAACGTTTTTTTTATCCGTCCGTTTTTAATTGACTATGCGACGGTTGAGTCACAAAGATAAATGAACATGAAATGAAACTAAGCCTTTTTGCTATACGTCACACAAAAATAAACTTTGTGTTATAAAAAATAGGGTCTACTTTTGGTGTGGAGTTCATTACGTGGCTACAAACCTCAGTTTTCGGGTGGTTATGACATAAACATGTATTTTGTGGGGCCTGCCTATTGTACGCCCCTACGGATCGTACGTAACTCATTCATGACGTCACACTTATGATTATAATAGATAATGTACAATTAAGCCGTTCTTTGGAATATATTATTTGGGTTAGTTTATTTTTGGGTGAAAGGAACTGCCTTCTTTGTGATTTTTCGTGTCATTCTATGAAGGAAATGTAAAAATGTGTCACTGGTGACGTCATCAGGAAAAATCCTGGTCTTCTATAGAAATACAAATGTTATAAAATCTTTATGTTGTCAAAATAACTGCTTTGTTAATCGTGGGAATAAATACAGAACCGATCTTCATTTTTTTTTACCAATTCATATGTATATCTTATGTATATATAGCCACTAGCCACGTTATATTTTTTTATACCTAGGTATCCTGGGACGCGGATAAAATGCGAAAAAAATAGTAGGTAATATAACCTCTTGAAAACTTATGACACCACCGCATACAGTAGCTCAATCACATAACTAATGACATTGCCAAAAAGTGTCAGTAAAAATGTCGCTAAAATGAAAGGAAACTTAATTTAAAAGGATCTCGGCAAAGAGTTCACATCAAACGCTAACTGAAGCATTCTTCAGTTAAAAGAGTACTTTAACGTCAAGTTAATTTCTAAAACACGTAGACTGCTAAGTATAAAATCTTTTGATCATGAGATGAATAAAATTATTATCAATTACCTAATACGTGAATTGGAAAGTGACTAAAAGAGAATGGTCAGCAAGATTTTTTGTAGACACAAATAGATCTATGTAGTTGGTGCGTTTAAAATACCTTATGAGAAGTAACCACTGTGAGATATTGGATTTGATTTTCAAAACATTTTCCCTTATTTTTATATTCAGAGCATTAATGCTCAATCCTTCTCCATGTGAGAAGAGGCCTGTGCCCAACAGTGGGACGATAAAAAGGCTGTAGCAGTTATATTCAGAAACTGCACTCGAATAAAAAGAAGCCTTATCATTTTCTGAAACCTATTAGCTCATACCTACTAATTTAAGTTTAATCAAAATCCTCTCCAATAATTTCCTAAAAATACCAAAAATGTTGGTCTTTCAGTCCCCACCAAAAGCGGAAAAGAACCAAATTATCAAGCCTAGCTTTCGTCCCCTATTCCTATAGTGTCAATTATAACTCCAGCCCCGATATATTTACTCATGCCACAATCGCGTGACTACCACGTTCGTTATTTAACTTTAATAAGGCCTTACAGGGCACGAAGGAAAACATTATTGTTTGCAATAAGGGCCTGGATGTAGTAAAAATAATATTAACACCTTTTCTAGGCGATCGATACTCGTAATTATTTTAATTAGTGGTTTATTGCGGGTTTTAAAGTGAAGTGTTCTAGTTTAATATATTTTAAATGTTGTAAGTTTAGCGGCACATGATTACTGATTTTCTTAAAGGGAAATATTTATTTGTAAAAAAATCTATAAGTAGGTATGTACTAATCTAAAAATACAAAAATGCGAATTGAGAATCTCCTCTTTTTCAAGAAGTAGGTTAAAAACAGATTTTAATTTAATATTCCGTTAAGCATACGGAAGTTTCATATAAAACATTTTTCTCCATCAAGATGTGTGGGTGAATTTATTTTCGTTATTGGATGAAATCAGTAATTACCACCCATAGGTACAGTTGTAGTCATTAAACCAATACTAACAAATTAAAATCTTCCGCGCAAATTATTTTTAGGAGCAGATTAACATATCAAAATACTTTAGAAACCATAATTTTTACGTTCTTTAAATATTGAAACCCCAATATATTGAGTCAACTATGGTCCTTCAAAAAGAAATAGCTTGGTGTTACGGTCACATGGCTCGCGATGCACTAACAACCTGTCACCTGCCAGTTGTGTCGTTTGAGCTGCATTGACTGACCTTTTCGTGTGTACAGAAATACGAGATTTTGTGCCTGATAATAATGAGAAAATTGACAGAAGACTAATTGGAGATATGTAGGGCTTTAATTGAATTATAGACGGGGGGCTAAGTAGTTTGAATTAAAGTTATGTGACGCTTACTGGGAAAGCCTACGTTCAGCAGTGGAGATACAAGGTTTAAAATAACATACTTTTTTGACAGCGAAAATAACATTTAACTTCAATATAATTCAACAACAACAATCCCGAAATAATAACCAGAAACCACAAAGCGATCATGGCAAACTCCAACAGAATTTTGGCAAATTAAATTTTCAAAAAGTCGTATTTCGTAATCAACTCAGGCTCAGATGTGGGGGTTGAATAAGGGTGTGCCACCCCTCAGACACACAACTGAATTATGTAAAACTTTTAATTGTCCTCTCGTCTCACCTTCATTAAAATTCGAGGTGTTTTGTTTGGACACAAAAACTTAGCTCCCATTATTGCTCGTTGTTTTTTGAGATGTTAAAAAGTCATTTTGACAGTGGTAGCATGATTAATTATTTTGTATCAGGCGTAATGGAAATTTTGTGTATTCACATGTTCGTCGAAGGGAGTAAAAGGTGTCGTTTTTGGGTTAATGTCGCGGTAGAAAGGGCTCCGTGGGACGAAAAATTCGTGACGTATTTTTGTGATTCCTCCAATTGCCTACGTGTCAGTTGAACTTTACTTGTCAATGCGGTGATTTTATTTCCTCCTTCGTTTTCCCCCAATTCATTTTTTTAACAACTTCAGGAAAGAGTTTTTTCAGGTTTACCTTAATATTTTGTTATAGAGTTAAACGGATGGTGTGCAGCCAATGTATTGGGCATTAGTTATTGTCACTAAATATACTTTTTTAGTTTCAAAATTAAAAGCTTGACATATGTATATTTATTCCTTTCTATTATACATGTTTTATATTATGTATACAAGATTTCATTTACACAAGCAACACACAAAAACAACCTATCCCCAAAATGTCATAAAAAGGAACATTTTCCCACTCCGATGTTTTTCCATTAAATTCGACTTTGCATGGAGATAACCAGTTGATGGTTTTACGAAGGTCGCGATAAGGCCAACTTATGATTATTATTTGTTACCTTACGTCACTCAAGCATTCTTGAACATTTTTCTTTTTGGTAACACGCAAGCTTTGTGTTGGGTCTTTGGGACTTCATTTATATTGAGTAGACTAGCTTTGCCCTTTAGTTTTGTCCAGAATGACCGACCTATCACGTGTTTTTGGAGTGGGTGGTCATACTTTTATTATATTTCCATTTGTGATTAGAATTGATTATGATTTTCCTCAAAAGGTTGACTGGACAATACTTAATTTATGTTTTTCAAATACAATTAAACTATACGAGCATTTTTGTAGGTCAATGTTGTAACATCAAAAGCCCACATACTAGATATTTCTTTGAAAATAATCAATTGAATTTAATATTATATTTGTAGGGGTAAAAACAGCGAAACGGCTCGGAAATCTTCTTATCATTTATTTATCAGCTTTTACAAAAAATCACAATCCTTTAAAACTATTCTTAATCTTAACATCGTCTTCAATCGTGTCGTCGTAAAGCCATCGTAAAGCATACTGCTCGCAAAGTAAGTACTCTCTCGTTCGTTCTCTTTCATGCTCTCTCGTTCATCATCTCACTCTCATCGTTCGGATACACATCTAAAACACTTTCACTCAATCAATCAGATATTCGGATACATTCCCACATCCGGCCGTCCTGCTCTTAGTCTGTCCTCAGACTAAGCACATGAAAATAAATCTTAAAGGTTACAGTTACATACTTTAAATCTTTTAACTACTGCTTGAACATAGTTTAAGCCTTATGATAACTACTGAGACATAAGACAGTGCCAATGGTTACAATTATAACAGCTATACATTTCTAACAATATTGTTTACACCACACTAGGTACAAGGTTGTTTACAACAATCAACATGAATGGTAAGTATACTAAGTACATACACTGGTAACAGAACATTAAGGTTATAGGTCATTCATCCTTCCATACTATCAAATCAAAGGTAAGTAATGCCCTTATATTTTCACTCTGTGTCACTCATATAGTCAGGCCATGGTTTCATATGGTCTGCTGATGCTGTAGTTCTGAGAGGACCCTCCGCTCGTGAGTCAGCCTTCTCTACATCATACCTATCATTTCTCTTTACCTTCACCACCTTGTAAGGTCCCAAAAACTTTGGCTTGAGTTTAAGGCCTGTTCCAAATTGGGTTCTCTTCACAGCAACAAGTCCACCTTCTTCATACTTCCTGCTTGGCTTTCTCTTCTTGTTGTAATTTCTTCTGTTTTCTTCTTGAATCTTTAGAATCTGTTGCTTGGCACTCTTTCTTAATTCTTCCCTATCCTCAATGAAACTTTCCCTTTCTTCTTGTTTTAATAAATCTAATATTTCAACATCTTCCTTCCTTCTCATCTTCGTTCCAAGAAGCAATTGGAAAGGTGTATTATTGATACTTCTGTGATATGTGCTGTTGAGTGCTCTTTGCACCCTACTCACCAACTTATACCACAACGTAGGTTGTTCCACTGATAATTTTGTCAAGACCCCGATGATTGTCCGATGCACCCTCTCCACTTGACCATTCCCTCTTGGAACTCCGGTGGTTATTTTAACATGCTCTATTCCCTCTTGCTTACAATACTCAGCGAAATCATTGCTCGTAAAGGCAGTACCCCTGTCAGAGATAATCCTTGCAGGGTTACCAAACACCTGTTGATGTATTTCCAGCTTCCTCAATACTTCTTGAGTGGTTGTACTCTTTGTGGGAAACAGCCACACAAACTTAGTGAATCCGTCAACAACTGTGAGTATGTAATTATATTGTTTGCGAGTTTCGGTAAGTGGTCCTATATGGTCAATGTGCAGAGTATGTAGGGGTGTATCACCTTTTTCTATGGGGTTCAAATATCCTTCTTGTTTACCTTCTTTTCGTGAAGCAAGGAGACATGGGATACAGGTAGATATATACTCTTCAACTTTCTTATCCAGGTGAGTTATGAAATAGTCCTTACTTATCAATTCAATAGTTTTCTTCTTTGAGAAATGACCATTATCATGTGCTCTCTTGATTATTTCCACTTCCATCCTTTGTGGTATAACCAAGCATCTTTCCTTTCCTTTACATAGCAATCCATCATGCAAATAAAAATCATTATATGGTTTTTCTTCTTCCAGTATACTCTTAATGGCCTTGAGTCCAGTGTCAGTCTCTTGTGCACGTCTCAATGAACTATGCAAGTCTGAAAATATGGTTGCAATATATGGGTTTCGGCTCAGTGCATCTGTATGTTTCATTCTTGATCCCTCGCGATGCTCAATAGTAAAATCATAATCTTGCAGAAATAAAATCCATCTTGCTACCCTGGGGGATGTCGCCAAATCCTTTTTATTTAATGTCATTTGAAATGCCTTGCAGTCAGTAACTATTTTAAAATGGTTTCCATAAAGGTAGTGTCTGAACTTTTTTATTCCTTCGATGATAGCCAAGGCTTCTAACTCATAGCTTGTGTATCTGCTTTCAGCATCAGTAGTTCGCTTGCTCATATAATATACAGGATGGAGATCACCTTTAACGTCTTTCTGTAGTAGTATAGCCGCATATGCCACACAAGATGCATCAGTATGCAGCTCAGTGGGTGCTTTTGAATCATAAATCTTTAAAACAGGTTTACTTGCCAATTTATTCTTCAGAGTGTTGAATGCCAATCTATGTTCGTCATTAAACTCAAATTTTCTGTCTTTTCTTAACAAATCTGTGAGAGGTTTGGCTATAGTAGCAAAGTTTTGAATATACTTTCTAAAATATGAACAAAGTCCCAAGAAACTGAGCAGTTGCTTCTCATTTCTGGGCTCAGGAAATTTTAGGACCGCCTCGGTCTTTCCTGGCGATGGCGTAACTGCTCCACCTTCGATTACATGCCCAAGGTACTCCACTTTCTGCACCAGCAGCTGTGACTTTGACCAGTTTATTTCTAGTCCATACTCCATAGCAACTTGCAACACCTCTTGCAACCTCTCGACAGCTTGTGCCTCTGTTAATGCTGGAATTAACAAATCGTCTATGAATATTATAACAACACCTCTAGTAATCAGATCCCTGAATATTATTGAGATAAAACGGGTGAAAACCTTGGGACAGATGGATAGGCCAAACGGAGCTCTTAAAAATTCATACTGAGCCGTCATAGTAACGAAGGAGGTATACTTTATAGATTCCTCGCTAACTCTCAGGTGGAAAAATCCATTCTTAAGGTCTAGGGCGCTAAACACCCTCGCAGCAGCCAGCTTATCAATATGTTCATCTATGATGGGTAGCGGGTATTCATCTTTAACCATCTTCTTGTTAATCAACCTATAGTCAACACATACTCGCAAACTACCATCTTTCTTTCTTACTAAGACAAGTGGGCTTGCATATTCGGAAAAACTTACCCGAATTATTCCCTGGTCCAACCATTCTCTGATCTGCTTGTCTACCTCTGCCTGTTCTCGGGGTGCGATGCGCCGAGGACGTTGAGCGACAGGTATGTCATCCTTCAGTATGATCTTTAACTCGATAGGCGCCTCCTTAGTTTGCTGTGGCTTGTAAGATTCTACTAACCTGGCTACTTCTTCTCTCACGTTCTGGTCCATCACATGACCTACAACATCAACAGAACACGCACAACAATCCACATTACGCAACCAATCATTAGGTTTCATCCATACAGATCCGCCTTTCATAACCGTAATGACATTTTGTAGAAATTCGTGACCAATTAACACTTTGAATGGAATAGTTTCGCTGGGTATAACATAGAATATGACATCACGGTACGTGTATCCATCGATCTCAATACTTGTCCGGAATTGTCCAATTGGTTTGATTTTAGAAAGTCCTAAGCCGGTAAGAGTTATTACACACTCACTATCACACGCGGGAGACCCTATTTCTCTGTAGAAGTCCAATCTTATTAAATTTACATCGCTCCCCGAATCGACTAACGCATCTGTTATATTCCCGCACAGCATTTTTACACTTTTCACTGGTTTTGTAAAAATTCCAGGTTTGTTTACATCCAAAACGTCAACATCGCCGCCATGACACTTTCCGTCCGCCATGTCATGTTGTAGGCCAATCGCCGCAAGGGCAGTGTTGCCAACCTCATAATCTCGATCGTCGATCTCTGCACTGCCTAGAGCTGTTGCGACGAATGTCCGCTTCGACTGTGTCCGTAATGTTTCCGCACTGCTACCGGAACCGGAAGATGTGACCGGTGCAGCCGGTGATGATGATTTTGAGTTCACAGGGCAATTTGGGGAAATATGTCCAAACCCATTGCATCGGAAACACTTTTTTCCTAGACTCCTGTGCGGACAATTTTCACTCCGATGATTTTTCTCCCCACAGTCGTAGCACCTGTATCTGTATGATGAAACTTCTTCCTTGCGAATATTACTACTATCTTTTCCTTTTTCGGTATAACGGGTCTTCTCCTTGATCATCTCATATATTTTAAGCTTCTCTTTCAACTCTGAGTATGTGGTAATGCCGTACAACATTATTTTATTGATTTCGTTGTCCCGTATACCATCAATGATGTATTTAATGGCTACGTAGTCCGCCATTTTCCCTCTTTTCCCAAGCTCCTTCATGGCGAACATATAATCGATGCATGACTCATTCGGCCTCTTCTTTCTAGCACTCATCATCTCATGGATAGTTTTTGCGTCGATTGCGTCTGGAAATTCTTTGGAGATAGCTAGCTTGAGCGATTCCCAGCACTTGAAAGTTTTTTCTGAGCTCAGCCATAACGCAGCCGTTCCAGTCAATGAACGCCGCGCCACCAGCAATCTTTGTGTCTGCGACCATTCAAAGATATCACCATTGTCGTCTATATCTTGAATCCACTTTGTTACAGGATATGCCCTGTCCCTGCCGTCGAACTTCCTTATAACATCTTCCGCGTAATTAAATGTAGCACGCGCTGGCCGATCGAGTACGCCGCCATCTTCGTCGTCATACGATTGACTCTTACTTCGGTTTCTTGGCATCATAAACGTCGTAAAATCGTACTCCTGGCTACGTATTATACTTTCCACGTTCAACGCCGCAGGCGCTCCGCCGCTGCCGCGCTCGCGCTATCCTGTAACGGGTCTTCTTCTCCAACGTCGGGCACGTGCGCCGCTCGCCGATTTTGCGTATCCCGGACGAGCCCCCACAATTTGTAGGGGTAAAAACAGCGAAACGGCTCGGAAATCTTCTTATCATTTATTTATCAGCTTTTACAAAAAATCACAATCCTTTAAAACTATTCTTAATCTTAACATCGTCTTCAATCGTGTCGTCGTAAAGCCATCGTAAAGCATACTGCTCGCAAAGTAAGTACTCTCTCGTTCGTTCTCTTTCATGCTCTCTCGTTCATCATCTCACTCTCATCGTTCGGATACACATCTAAAACACTTTCACTCAATCAATCAGATATTCGGATACATTCCCACATATTTATTACACTTTGTAGCAGCGTTAAAGCATTTCAATATCTGCCAAGCATACACCCACTACAACTACAATTTATTCAACCGAGATAACGTTATACACGCAATTCCTATGAAACGCTCATCAACGACTAAGATAATTAGCATCAGAATATACATGTTAATTAGACATGCTTAACTTTCCCAGAGTTAATGGAAATATTTAAACTCTGCTTTAATAATTTTGAAGCATACGTTAACACGCGCAACCTACGCTTGAAACTCTGCGATTTATTTCACAAAACTATGTGGACCCGGATAATAAAGTTATTTAATTAGATGCGTGAGCTGAGATCTACCCGGTACATGTGTATTTTAAATATATTGTACATAAATCATATTGTATATTGATCTCGAGAACCACTAGTTTAATTGGAAAAATCATTTATTTTGATATTAAACTAGATTGGTTGCTAGTCTGACTAAGGACTATCTTGTGACCCGGGTAACTGAGTTGAGGAGGTCGAACAGGCAGTCGCCCCATGATAACCTCTAAAAACCAGTTGCATTCGGTCAGAACGCGAGGCCAGCACGAGTTCCCAAAAATAAATTATATACCTAACTGTAATAAATAATTTGGTCAACAAATTCATGGATAATGACACTATCCAAGTGATTTCAAATATTGATTGCAATTTTTATTCACAGATGAATAAAAATTAACTAGCTAGCATGAAGCTAATAATATTCCGAACATTTTTGCTCTTTATTTATTTTACGTAGTAATGAACACAAAATATAAATTAAATAAAATTTGTCACAAAGTATAAATACGTGGAATTTATAAATTGAGTACAGCAACAATGTACAATATTTGTTTCATGATGAGGTTCAATAAAATCGGTATAATAACGTTTGTAGGTAAATCTAGTATTTTGGTGAATATTTTTTTTATTTCTATTTTGATATGTTATGTGTAAAGTTTGTGAAAATTATATGTTGGCTATTTCTACCTTTCCTTTTACGAAGTTGGTTTACACCTCTTTTTGTTCTCTCCTATAGCCAGGTTATTGAAAAAGATTTTTTATGAATAGAAATCAAACATATCTAATTTAGGAATTACTCGAATCTATACTTAATATTATAAATCTGAAGAGTATGTTTGTTTGCTTTAAACGCGTTAATCTCAGGAACTACTGGTCCGATTTGAAAAAATCGTTCAGTGTTCAACAGTCCATTTATCGAGGACAGCTATAGGCAGCTGTAGGTACTTTTTATCTGGGTTCGTGCCCAGAGTATACATAGTTATATTCCTTCCTAGTCTAGGTTTTGTACCCATACAGCTATACTCGACAATCTGATATAAACAGCATTTTTCACACCACATACTCGTCAACACAATATAAAGCTGCGTACACATACGTGATTGACACAATACATGCAATGTTAACGAGCCTCGCTTGTGACTGACAGACTATTGTAGTTAATATTAATAGCGACGCCATTGAACGGGTTGATGGCTTGTCATTACACTCAGTGGGTACTAGGGCTTTTTTTACTTATTGTTTGGAAAATTCGGTGATAAAGTCTGTTGGAAGTAGACCTTGAAAAATTTTTTATTTCATTTTTGTGTTTGTTTGTTTCTTGTTATTTCAGAAATGTGTGTAGTTTATACCATCGCTTCTTTAACGAACTGCAGTATAGCTTGACTCTGTAACGTGTCAAAAGACTATGGCATATAATTAATTAGAACCCCGAGTTATACAGAATACGGTTACTAAGGAATCTGACTTCTATTATGTTGTTAGAAAAAAACTAATCTAAACTGAGAACGCCTTATACCTGGACTTTCGATTCGTTTTCCAGACAGAGTACTTTACTACTAAATTTCTCATCAACGGACTTTTTAAATAAGAAATTAAACAAAGATCTACATAATTGTGAAAATAAGACTTAAATTGAGACAAAATAAGTGTTTCTTAGGCCTTAATTTTAAAACCACTGATTAAGTTAGTTGGTAGTTTCAAGACTCCTTAACAGTAATTGCAGGTACGAAAACACGAAACACTTTTACTGGTAAATGGTAACTTGATTCCTAATGTTACTGATGCCTATGGAATTAGTAAAAAGTGGCCAACTAGTAGGTAGTTCTTTCCAAACTTGATATCGGAATTCGATTATAAATTAGTAGCTCCGTGTAGCTGGATTTATTTCAAACTAGCTGACCCGGCGAACTTCGTACCGCCTAATTATTGGAGGCATATTTAGTAAGTCACAAACACGACACAATACTTTTTTTAATTTTCGCAATTTTTCCTTATTTGATCACGTTTAAACCTACTCTAGACTACGACAAACATTTTAAAACCAAAATCAGCTCAATCGGCCCAGCCGTTCTCGAGTTGTAATCAGACTAACGAATAACAATTCATTTTTATTTATATAGATTTATGATCATAATTATGATGAGTTTGATAATAAATATAAAGACTGATATATAAGACATTGCTTCAGCCGTTTCACAAAAAGTTAAACAGTACAATGTACATTCAATTATTACGACTGAAAACTCAATAAAATTGAACGTTAGTGTAAATATCGTTGGAACAATTCGTAAAAGATCAATTTAGTATAAAACCCAGTCAGTCAGAAATAAGAGTCAGTCAATCATAATAATCTAAAATGTCTGACAGATCGATACACGTGTTGCTTCTAGATTTTTCCACCAAGTCTGAATACTTTCACGTTTTTCGTTCACGTTGATATTTGAATAAACAAAAGTTCTTTCCTATTGTTATGCAATAACTAGGAAAGGTTAGTTTATATAGTGTTAAAGGTCAATTTTGGGAAAAGTTCTAACGACCATTTCTTCTTTTATTTTATCATACCCTCAGATGAAACAGTGGTCAAACGCTTCACAATAATAGAAAAGCAAGAGAATAAAAATATTGGTTTTATACAAGTGCATAACTAGTTAATAATATATATTGCTTTCCTTTTAATTTTTTAGTTTCATCCAACATCTCTTTAGTCATAGGTTCTTAAATCATTCACTAACTTTACCTATATGAGATAATAGTCAAATGCAATAGTTGTTATCTAAGTGATTGTATTGTTTTCTTCCTTACCAATTTTCATCCAATCCGAATATTATAAATGTTAAAAGAACTCTGTCTTTTGCACTTTCATGGCAAAACTGCTCAACCGATCCTAATGAAGTTTAGTTAGCAGATAGTCTGGAGTCTGAAAAGGAAAACAAACTATTTTTTATTCGGTTTTATCATGTGGGTATTTCGAGACCGAACAGCTACTAAGTACTATATCCGATCACAGATGTTCGGAAAGAAGATTATTAAAATATGAATTACAAGCATTGAAAGGCTCAGGCAAGATCTAGGCAGACAATTACATAAGCTACACGCGAATATGCTATCTCTAACAAGTAAAGAATAGCGAAGCGGATCTTTCAAACCAACTTTGCAATAAGACATGAAGAAATATTCAACATCTGCTCTAAGGCCGTGTTCAAACTGAACTGACTGTCAGCCGCCGAAAGTGAGCGAACGTTACACGGTTTATTGTATTTCCATGCACGTTCACTTTTTCGATCACATCTAACAGACGACGATAAGCTATAGGTATATACATATATATATAAGCTATGCGTAGACGCTGATATTCGGCGGCCGATTAATATAGCGTGTCATTACGCTCAGTCGACGCTGATTGGCTACGTACGTATGTATTCAGTGTGATCAATGTGGTTTTGCTCACACCATTGGCGTATTGTAAGCTGTAGCGTGTTATCCGTAATTAAAGAATACCGTTTATTTTCAAGTTTACACTATGGCTCACAATGAGCCTGCTCACATTCTGCAGCTAACAGTCAGTTCAGTTTGAACACAGCTTAAGAAATGCGAATTCAGCTGTTTCTCCATACAATCCAAATTGGCGGAGTTACCTACAAACTCGGTGTAACATTCTCGGATGTCAACTTCTAAAGCATTAATAAATAATATCAAATGCGATGGAGAGCGCCTTTTGTTCATTCTCCAGTCTTTGTAGTCTACGAAGTTTGTGCTAAGTCGAGACCTTTGTGGCGCTCATATTTCACTCTCATATTATTACGAAATGATCTGAAAAGTTAAATTTTCAATTTGTTTAATGGATAATGCTTGTGACTAATCAAGTGTACTTTGTTTAAAAGATAATGTAAGATTGAGATAAAAGCAAGCAAGTGGGAGTGTAATTAATGAATAATTTGTTTGCTTGGAGTTTGTTTAATGAGAATTTGAGAATGTATGAAGTTGTGTGAGCGTAAGGGTGGTAAGTCGATGCTTTTAAATTTAACAGGGTATTTATTTATAATTAGAATAAATAGAGTAGGTTGTCTCTTAGAATGTGTCGTATGGAAGACACAATTTTACGTACATATCTATAGCTCACATATTACCTAGTAAAGATTTGTTTTCAGACTAATAATAAAAGTTTTAACAATGTATCGAAAATAATTGTATGTATTTTATATTAACAATTGAATAAAATCATGAAAACTCGTACCTATCGTAAAAATACCCTTTTATAGAAAACGTCTACAAAATAGGTATAATTGGTTGCTCGTGATATTTCGAAAGCATGGGCAGTTAGATGAATAAAAACTTCAAAGGTCACGTTTATTTTGTAACAAATAAAAAAACTATTTTGGGAATATTATATAAAAAATATTTCGGTTTTTCTGCACATAGATACCTATTTGCATTTATTTTTGGCACTCATTTAAGTATTACCTACAGACCTACATTTTGTAGCTTCTGAGACCAATTAAATTAACACGTAACGAACATGAACTATTCTATATTCCTTAATCAATTACTCACTTTGAAAAGATATTGTGAAAACAGATTTATAGCACTTCAAAGTAATATAAAAACAAATGAACATAAAAAAGAACAATTGAAACTTGCCTTCGATTCAGACATTAAAACATCCCCGTCAAAGACAGACGATTCACAGATTCAGTTTCATCTATTGACGTGTTTCATAGTGTTCCAATAGGGAGCACGTTGTATATCAATGCGATATGACGTCTGTGAGCCGAGGGAATAAAGAAAAAAGCCGCGGGATCCCGTTACAACGTAGATTTACAACTTTGTAACAAAAAGCTTTTTGACGTAATGTTTTTTTGGACCTCAAGTTTTTTCGTGGATTGAGTTTTTTTGGAAAAGGTGACTCTTTCAGGGGATTTAATTTATTATCTGCTGAATATAACGAAGACTGCGTAAGTTAATAATTTCGTTTAATATTCGCGCTTTTTGGTCTAAACCTAGTTACCTTCCGTAAAACTTGATAGTTCAACTTAATTTTTAATGTTTAATTGAAATATTACAAAAAAAGGCAATGTCCATATAACTTTTGTCCAGTTTCGAAAAATCTACCACTATTTTTCAGAGGAAAAATAAAAATGCTAGTATTCAAATATCCACGATAACAATTAATAGGACTGTCCCATTTTATGATGTTCTAATGGTTGCATAGGCCGTACATCATTGGAACGTGACATCTGCGCGCCAAGCAATAAAGAAAAAAGCCACGGACGGTCCATTCGAACATAGATTTACAACGTATTGGAGAGTAGTTTTTATGATCATTGAAATACTTTTCACCCATAAATCTTGCGCAATTATTTAAAACACGTCAATGTTAACGAAAAAGCTTTTAAAAGCCTGAAAATCAATAAGTTCACCACGTTAAAAAAAAGAACTAGGGAAAGTCCGCCACTCAAGGCTCACAAAAACACAATCAGTATAAAATCGACATGATAATTGCTAGCAACGAGGAAAGCCCTTGCGTGAGAGGTCGCGTGTCTAAGTTGATTAAATTCTACTTGAACAGGTCTGTTTGGTTATTCACAGCCGTGGTAGCAACGTGCCGATAGAAAATACAAGCTATTTTCATTGCCCACCCCAGTTAGCGTGACCTAACCTATGCATTTGATAAAGTGTACCATGCTATATTTTGGGGAAAAATTGTAGATAGTACCACGATAAAGGTCGTTCTTTATGACAATTTTGAGATTTTATCAGTTAACTTATTGAGTCATTGAATTATGAATGAATGGGGTTCTCATGTGATTGTTCGATATCGGTGTGCCACAGGGAAATAATGTGGGGCCTTATTCAAATGTAATGAATTCATGAGGAGTTAACATCAGTCATTGAATTAAGCGTGTATTGTTGGCTCTTTGTAACATTTATGAACGAATAAGTGTACCATTCAACACGATTAAACAGGTGAAAAAGCAAAGATAAACTTAAGCACGTAACTTTCAGCGCAAACAGTTTTTGGATTTACAAAATCAAAGTTTCTGCGAAACGTAAAGTAAAAAACCCAACAAGAATTTTACTAAGCGAGTGGAAAAAGTAATCTTACTTTTCCAAGGGAATATTCAATTTCTTACCTTTTATGCATAAATCTACTAAACCAAAATCCACTGATATTGTTAAGAATATTGTGCCTACTTTATATTTTCGCTTATTTTTCTTAATCTTCCAGTAAATCCGCTTACATATTGAAACCTTTGTGAACACGAACGTACAAAATCCCTTTTTCCGTACGTAGCTTGGTTTGGCGTGGATAGCAATTTTATTTGAGAGTCGTGTCAAAACAAAATTGGAGAACAAACTGCGTACTTTTTTATGATGGCAATTAAAATAGTGTACGTACAGTGTAACGTGCTAGTTTTAACTGCAAATCCGTTCCTGTTCAATTTAGGTTTAATAGCTACGCGATTTAGTTAGGTATATCACGGATTTAATGGTTTTTTTGATGACTGCATATTTTCTGTCTTTTGTCGACGAGAGGGTTGGATTAAAACGATATTATGTGTTAAAATTCGATGATAGTTCTTACTTTTATCACCCAAAAGCTATGGGACAGATTTGATGAAAGTTTATCAGAATAACACAAACGATGTTTTTTTCATCATTATAATTATTATGTCTTGAGATGTCAACTCATACACACTGTAATGCTCTCAGTAAATAATAAATCATTAGGTACTAGGCGAACATTTCCTATCATGCCCCAATAAAATTTATACGAGCAACATTGACCAAACCCACGATTCGTGAAAAGGTAAACATCCCAATCGAGCAAGGTGTTACCAGACCACTCAGGGCGTGCATTAAATATGAACTCCATAAATTGAGAACGTGAAACATTCATAAAAAATAAATCATTTCGATTTTTATATTCCACGCATCACAGACGCGAACTATAAAAGAGGTGGTACGAAATGTACAAAAAACGAGAAATATTCATGCTCAATGACTAGGAAAAATACAATTACACAACTGTCCCTGGCTTGCATTCTAATGGACGGCTGAAAGTGTACAACAAATCTAATCAAAGTTTAGTATTTACGGATCAAGTTTGACCTTTTGGCACCTCGGGTGAGACCTTGAAAGTTCTGATGTCAAGGTGTCTTAGAGGGGGTTAATCAACGGTTTCGTGTAGGCATCTGCTTCGGTGTAAGCTATTTCGTAGATTGAAAGTCATTTCGGTGTAATCAATACTGAAAGACTGAGAGTAGTTTTATCGTTTTTAATACCTACTGTTTTTTTTTATTAAAAGTTGCATGTTCTCACATAAAGAACCCCGTATGTGATCACGTGCAGAATTTGGTTTTACCTGCACTTTACACACACACATGCAAGTAACAGAATCATAGACTTCCTCCCTTTGGACGGTACAGTCTCTCTCAAAGGAGCTTCTATCTACTTACAGTCACTTAATTCTATAGCATTATAGTTGCGACGAGCAGAATATAATTTTACCTTGTATTATTTTTATATAATAAAGTGGAAACTTTTTTGTTTGTTTGTTCCTCAAAACACTCCTGAACCTGATACTTCTGAATCGATTTGATAAATTCACTGTTGGAAAGCTACTCTGTTTCCGAGTAACATAGGCTATTTTTTATCTGGATACGGTAAGTAATTCCCACGGTCGTCGGGTGAAACCGCGGGAAAACAGCTATATAGTAAAGTACCAGACTTTCAGGTCGATGACACGTCAAAAGTCAATAGCGTTATTGTATAGTCTACAGCAACTACAAACAAACAGATAAAGTTACAACTTTCATAGAAAATATATATTAATATTAGGCTAGTTTTGGCAAAAAGTAATAATTTAGGTTTAATAATTTTCGTGGTTATTGCTTATCCAATACTAAAACTAATCCAAGTAAATTTTAGTATTATTTATTACCCTACTTAAATAGGTGTTTCTTGACCAACCCCTATAATTCTCTTGCTCATTAGCATTTTAGTTCAATGGACCTAAAACTATGAATTATAAAATTTAATTGAAGAAACCTTGTTAGCTTTGCGGCTTACTATAGAACAACCACCTTGTAAGTTATTCGCCGACAGACTTGTATAATAAAACTATTTAGTTATACATATTTATGATTAAGTATGAATAAGTTGTTAAGTAACGCTTGGCGCGGCCAGTCTGTGGATGGGTGACCATCTTTTTTTTTTTTTTTTTTTTTTTCCGGTGTTAAAAATCATCAAATGACCCCTCCCGCTGTGGGTTAGCAGCGGTGAGGGAGTGTCAGACTCTTACTGACTAAAAACCGTCGTGTTCCGTCATAGGCCTTTTATGTACCAGGGCCGCGGTATCTCTTTTGAACAACCCGCATCTTGTTAAGTTCTTCCGTGTTCCGTGACCTCGTAACGGGGTAAAAAGTAGCTTGTTTTTTTTTCAATCTCTAGGATAAGGATAATAAAGTAGTAAAGCTTTTCATTAAAATAGTTTTACACTTGATTGCAATGGGTCTGTTCTTTTGTGTTAATTTCTGTCAAAAATACGTGTGTTAAAAGAAGTTTTGTACCTACATGATCTTGAAAATCTCTACATTCAAGTATGACAAGTTCGTTATCATGAGAAATTACTTTATTTCCTCATTTTTTTGCACTTCAGTGTAAGAAAGCTCAATGAACAACAAGACTGAACGAGGATTAAGGAAGGAGTTAAAACTTAAACATAAGTTCTTAGATTATAACTTAAGGAGTTAGGAGATTTCTTTCATAAGAAGTGCAGTTCCTTATGAAGTTTTTTGCCGACAAGATTTTAATTTTAGTAGCTTTTTATTAAGCTCGTGATGTAGAGGATAAAGTAAAACAATGGACCACAAAGTAATTCTATTTTATTTAACAAGAAACATACACTTAATAAAGCAGTCAGCCATATTCGTTTCTGTAAATTTAAGGACGCCAGTGCAGGCCTACCTACCCGAATCTCTCAAATCTTACTAATCGAACATTAACCTTCCACTATTGTGATAGATAAGGTTAAAAATGTATTGTAGAAAGTTTGAAGTTTGACAGTTTGAGGTAGGTTGATGTGCTCTCATCTGTACATACACATTGTCTTTGTCACTTATTTTTTTTTTTGTATTTAATACATAATTATTAGCTTAATTTACAGCATATAACGTTCTAATGAATAGGTAGAAATCTGTTGTAAATAATATTTTTTTAAAAGAGTGTCCATTGTCTAACCGGTTCTTCTCCATGAGACCAACTCTTTGGAACCGTGCAACCATTTTGACGATTCAAAAAAGCTTTTATAGTCCTATTTGAAATAAAAAAGACAATGTACAAGTATATTTATACACACAACCAATGCTCACTCGCTAAAACATCTATAGGTACTTAGATAAAATACTACCATCTCAAAGTTTCCCAGTTCACTTGACTGGCAGAACTGAAAATAGACATCAAAGGTCTAAGCATCGATCTGTGGTGCCTCAGCCTTTGGACGTAACCTGGTGTTCAGTCAAGCGGGTAGTTTGATATACTACTTTAACTGTTGTAGTTACGGATGGTTTATTTAGTTATAGAAATTGTAATTTTCTTTGTTGTGATTGTAGATTTCTTCTTGAGAACTTAAAATGATTTTTTAACAGTAGCATGACTGCTTATCAACAGGTAAGCTTTCTTTTTATCCACACTTCTATACTAATGTTATAAAGAGGAAAAGTTTCTGTTTCTGTAATTTTGTACGGTGTAATTTTTGGTCTTATTGAGTTATTTTGAAGATTCTTCTACCAATAGCAAGAAACATTAGTTAGAACTGTCATAGGTTTGAAATAGTTCCCTCAGATCCAGCTGATATTGGGGGTGGGAACCAGATATAAATACTCCTAAATACTTTTAAGACAGTACACCGTACCGCACACCTTCCCACAAAACCATAGAATTAAAATACAACACAACATTCTTACTTAAGTACACATAAACAAAAAACGAATGTTCATCCCACAGTCGTAGCTACTCGTATCCTAGTATTTTTTGTATAAACAAAATGACAAATACACAACGACCGTCTCATTTGCATTTCATACGAATCGGCAGTGTAGGAAATGTGCTGAAAAAACAACGAAGCCCAAAAAAGTAACTATTCCTGTTAGTTTTTTGTAGATGTGTCCTTAAACATATCTGAATATCCTGAAAACTATATTGTCTCGAAACTGGCTTTTATGGTATGGGTCATGTGATGCGAAAGGATGAGGATCATGTTGTAAGAACAAATAAATAGTATCTTGATCGTACGTATTTTGTGCATATATCAAATTTTTTATTGCACTTTACACATAAATTTGACATTTTATAATGCATGTCTATATAATGTATGCAATGTCTTATTCTCTACATTGTGTTATATATAAGTCAATTTGCTGAGCAAAACTAATCATCATCAACCTATCGCAGTCCACTGCTGGACATGGGCCTCTCCAAGTGCACGCCACTGAGATCGATTTTCGGTTTCTCGCCTCCAGCTCCTGCCAGCCGTCTTGCGCAAGTCATCACTCCACCGTGCCTGAGGACGTCCTACACTACGTTTGCCCAGGCGTGGTCTCCACTCTAGGACTCGTTTACCCCAACGGTTATCGGTTCTTCGGCTAATATGGCCAGCCCACTGCCACTTCAGCTTGCTGATTTGGTGGGCTATGTCGATGACCTTGGTTCTCTGACGGATTACCTCATTTCTGATGCGATCCCTCAGAGAAATGCCGAGCATAGCTCTTTCCATAGCCCGCTGAGCGACTTTAAACTTGTGGACCAGTGTAAAGTAAATTAGTTTCCTAGATTTTTTACAAAACAAGTCAACGCTAAGTGACCCTTCAGTAGGCACTTCTCAAAATGAAAGAGTACTTTGACTAAACAAAATTTCCAGAAAATATTGCATCGGATAACAGTTTCGGGTACTTTTTGAGATTTTTACACTACTTATTAAGCAGTTTACTCTTAAATCGTTAACCAGTAACTTTGTAGTGCCTTTTTGGTAATAAACTTGTTGAAAATAGCGCATAGTTTTATTTAGGTGCAGCTCTCCAGCTCAATTACATTTTGCTCTGACCTGAATCCCGAAGTGCTTTTTATATTGCAATATTTATCTACAAGCTATTTTACATGTTCGGTGCAGATACTAAAAATGTCTTTGGTTTTTTTAGTGCATTTTAATGAACTTTATTTTTATAGAAGCTAGGATTTTCTGTAAAATAGGGACTTGGTCTTAACGTAAAGTTATTCATGGAAATATTATATGGCAATATGGATTAAATGGATATTAGAAGTATATACGCAATATATATGCCTCCATTTTTCTTAAATCAAGACAAAATTCTTCCATATTTACAACCAAATTACAAGACTCACTATTATTTCTACTTACAAAATTAAACCTTAATCAAAATCATAATCCAACTCGGCAAGGTCACCGACTCTTACGCACGCATTCCGAATTATCGGACCTCACAAAATCCGGACCTCGGACCCGTCATTATCAAATTTGTGCCCACCGAAACGTGACGTCAGCGAATTGCTATATTTTATTAGTTTACGTGAAATTTCAACACTTTCCGTTCCAATGATCATCTGGATTATAATAAAACTTTAATCCCTTCTGGTAGAATAAACCTCAACTCTATCACAGGATTTTGTCACCCTGTTAATTATTTTGATTATACGGAAATAAGGGTTTCTAACAATGTATACTACACTGATTCCTTTACTGTTAATATTTTAAAATGTAAACGCATGTTAAATAAATGAGTATCGAAAATATACTATCCTTATAATTTTGAAGCTATAACAGCCAATGTGAAGGAGATACCTAATGTAATTTCAACCATATTACTCTTTACTATTTGAAAAAAACACTACCATGAAGAATTAAGTAACTCTCTTAATATTTCTTATAAGCTTTCTTGTCTAATTTCTTTTGTCAAATAAAGGCAGAATACCTTCCAAGCAGTTCTAGTGTCAAAAATGTTCTTGTCTTCACAATACCCGCTAACAAGTTTCCCTTCAAAATAGAATTGCAAAATTAACATAATTATAGTTAGATTATACTGTAGAACGATGCAAAACTTGAATTTGATTTTCCCACTGAGGAAGGAAAGATAGCGGAGATGCTACAATGAAGGTAGGTCAGGCGCCTTCTTGTAGGTCATGCAATGTACGGTGGGCATGATCAGTTTCTAGAAACTTCAAATACTGGACTTAAAATCTGTCAAATATTGGTAACGATTGGTGATTTTATTTTGAACATAATGGACGGGTTCTAAGGAAGGCATGTAAGGGCGGAGTAACGTTCCCCGATCGCACACCCGCATTTTGGTACGCTACTTTCATAGGAGATTTTGCGTTATAACATCTCCACTTGTCATTTAATTCTCCATGAATTTTCCAAAGACGCCAACTTCGGCGACTAATTAAATTTGGTTCACGCATTGCCTTATTTACATACTTTGTTCATGTTTAATTCCTTGAAAGTTCTGAGTTCTAAGTGGACTTATACAAGTTGAATTGCACCTGTAACAATGGACTTAGTGTCCGGTAGAACATTGCTTGTAAGCACTAGATTCTCCAAACTTTGTTATAGTTAGTTAAAATTTACTGGAGTTTGAGAGGAATTCAAATCTTGCGAGGTGGTTGTAAAAATTTACGATGGTGTAGTTTGTGTATCGTATTTTGAAGACGGGTGATAGGAATTGCTATTAGGTAACTGGTTTTAAAACCTCTTTTAGAAAAAAATGTTAATTAAAAAAATACAAAAACTTTTTTTGCGTTTCAGATTACAATTTTGAAAAGCTCTTAATAAAAACGTTTTGATAAAGTATCTTGACACACGCATGATTCACAGTTTCTTAGCTTTCTATGAATTCTTCGGAGTTATTAAAAAGTGACATGGCGCGATGCAAATTAAATTCCTGAAACATTGTATGAAATACATTTTTCTCGGAATTTTAATATCTTTCAGTTTCATCTTATTACACTCACTTTTTTTCTACTCTAATCTTTATAACAGCACTTTATTGTTAAATGAACACTTTAATAGGCTTTTTGTAATTCTGGCCAACATTTCTGATAATCTACAAAGGCATGTATTTTCAAAAAATAATTTATACATGCCATTTCCCAAAACAAAAACATTCAAAACAGTACTAACATTTTCACAACCTACAGTATTAGTAGCTATTAATAATTGAAAGCAAAACCTGCTAATGGGCTTTGTAAATGATTTCCAAGAAACCAGTGAACCGGGTTACATTTACTTCAGCACAAATACACCGTAATGGGTGCGTAGTTACGTCATTTTGTTCACTTGTTCAATATGCTTTGTTCAGATTATTGGACGGAGATACCATATTAAATAGGTATAATTAGACTGTAATTTATGCTAATATTTATAGTAATTTTTGAAATTGTCGGAAAGAAAGTAAGAAGAAACTTATTACTGTGGTCTGGAGCTGACGTTGCACCATTTAACTATAACAATATCGGAAACCATTTTCAGTTGTCAGATCGCCGATTTGGCCAACGGGTGGCAAGTTAACGGCTAGTTATGGTTTGGTTATCATTATAGTTAAATAGAATAGAAAACCAGGAAGTATTGTTTTAGTAATGGACTTTTAATATCATGTCGCACTTAAAAAAATTCACACCTACTTTTCTTTCTCAATACGCGCCCATACCTACTACTCTCAGAAAAATCTCAAAACAACAAACCTACCCACTAAATCAATAAAACGTCCCATATAAATACAATAAAGAAATATTCAGGCCTAAACTAAAGATTCGTGTCACGCGCAGAAGCCTTTATAAATAAATATACGTCGTACCCACACCACTGGCCACGGAGTATGGAAATAAGAGCGGAGATGCCATAATGCTGGTAGGTCACTCGCCTTCTTGTAGGTCAAATACGGACAGTGGGCATGACCAACGTGATAAGTTACGAGTGAACTAGCGAGGCGTTTAAGTTCTTTGAGCCATCTGTCAACAATTTTTTGTATTACAAAAAATCATCGGGTCCAAAGAAGGCGTATATGGGCGAAGACAGTAACGTTGCTCTTCCCATGAACACTCGCATTTAGGAGATTTTCCGTTATGGCACCTCCACTAGTCATTTTGTTCTCAACGCCAGTGACCAACAATTTGTTTCACCTGTAATTTTGATGTATGATTCGAAGGAATGCAAGAAAATCGTGAGAATGCCTCGTTCAGATTTATGGGGGAATATATGTTTTTCGGGGTATTTATGAAGGTTCCTATAGAAGGTATGGGAAGGTTAATCATGAGCTGTCTTCGGGAGAATGTCTTTTTCTATGTGTTTGGGGTGATTGTTGGGTTTGGTAGGTGTCAATATTTCGGTATCATTTAAATGATTTTCTTTACGATTTTTTTCTAGTGGATATTTAAGCAATTTTCTCGCTGACTATACTTTTATGCGGTGAATGACTTACAGGCAATTCTCAAAAAAAAAAAACACATTTAATTGTTTTTTTCACGAAATTATATAAGTTTCTTTTGTTTTGAGACTCAAGGTACTGTTACATAGGAATCATATGATGCTTCTTTGTAATTTTATACACAGTTATAATCCGTTAAAAAAACACAGGTGTCTGAGATTTTATCCTATAATTGAAACTAATCTAAAATCTTAACTATTCAATTCCAAGGTATTATGCAAAAAACTTTAAAAGAACTTAGATTTGCTCCGAGATAATCTTTGACAAAAAAATCTTCTTTTCTTGCAATAGGTAGGTACAGAAAGCGTCTAAATTTAAATAAAAATCTCCACCTCTCGTACATAATCCCTTCGAAAAAAAAAATCCTTCTAAATGATACCTAAGTACGAAATGCAAAAAAAAGTCGTGACTTTGAAACCCACGTTATAAGGCATAGTTCACACCGGATGACAAAATATTAACGACTTGTCACATGGTCAGAATATTATGTCAATGAAGTCACGATGACATGATACGTTGCACAAACACTAAAATGAATGCTATAGGGATTAAGATATACACTGTTTTGCAAAAGAGTTTATTTAAAATGAAATGGTGTCAAAGAGAGACTGGAGCACAATTGAGAAAAAGATAGGGAGATGATATGGTGTCAAAAGGATCTGTAAAAAGGCATAATTTTTTTTCCTCCAAAAAGCGAATAAAAATGAATTTCCTTTCGAATTAGCTGAGGAGACGTGGTAAGAAATAGACGTGTCTGAACATTTTCACATTCATTTGTCTAGACATCTATATGACTGTAGCTTTACTCCTCAAGTTTAGGGTAACCAAGATACAGGAGATCAGGCGCGATGACGCGAAAAATCCAATTACTCGGCGCCAATTCACGCATTCTAATGTACGGCGGAGCCGCGTGTTACAAAATCTAATCAAAGTTTATGGTCGCCCTAGCGGTTTTTGCCTGTCTACCTTGGATAAGGTGACGATAGGGTGATGAGATTAGCGGGAAGAGATTTTGGGGTTACATAAAAATAAAAGATTTTTTTTTTTCAATTGTGTTGTTCAAAAATTTTAAAAATCTCAAGTTTTGAAAATAAATACCACACCAGGACTTTTTTTTAACAAAGAAGAGACAAAAAATATAATTTTACTTAAAACTGAAACGATTATAGTAGAAGGCTTTATATCGGCGTGAAAAGGCTCAGACAATTTTCAAGTAAGACGAACTAGCTGAAATAAAATAAAATTGAAGCGTTTAATACCACTTCTACTCTCACTTATTTCTACAATTTCATAAAAGTCAGATTTTTTATTATTATTCTTTTGTATCATAGTTTCTTTCAAGAATAAAATTGAAGCGTTTAATACCACTTCTACTCTCACTTATTTCTACCATTTCATAAAAGTCAGATTTTTTATTATTATTCTTTTGTATCATAGTTTCTTTCAAGAAAAATCGAGGTCCATATACTAAAGTGTAATAAAAGAAAAAATATATTGTCATGTTTTTTTTGCATGGATATTATTTTGATTTTTTTACGAAAATATTAACAAAGACATATATTTCAAAAACTTTGAGATTTAAGGAAAAAAATACTAATAAAGGTTTTAAAGACACATTTTATTTAGCCGAAACGAAACGATTCCTAAATACGATTTCGTTGTATTTACAAAATTCCGCTGTTCGTATCCACTAAAGTCCCTACCTTAGACTTTATGCTAAATCATTGAGCCCAATATACCACAGAATTACATTCTATTGTCCAACTTAAAATGTACATGGTGTTTCATTGGGCTTTTAAATGGTTTAATGGGGTTAACATAGCATCCCCCTTTTTATGTTTTGCCAACAAATTGGGGTTTATTTGTGTTTGTTTAGAATTTTCATTTTAAACGATATCATTTTGGAAAATAGATTGTGTGAGTGAATGTTTTGCATAGGTGAAGAAATAATGTCTTGTTAGGACCTGAATAAAAATGTAGTTAGTGGTGAAATTCTAGCTGTGTATGACCATTTTACTAAGAATAAGAAAATATGAATGAATAATGTTTCGCGGTATACAAAAATAAAAACAATTTATCACACCCCCTTATTAACACTCATTTAATCTCGGCAACTAGTTACAGTCCACCTAATAAAATACACGTCACAGAAGAAAGGCACTTTAAACAACTATCATGTAAGTTTGCACTGTGCAAATAAGGATGGTATTACACTTATCAAAATTAACAACTTGCTTCAAGTTAAAAAAAAAAATATTTTCATAAACATTTATTTATAATTTAATCATTGAAATTAGCCGTTACATTATTGATTGCACACATTTTGATTTAAATGTCCTTTATTTGACGAAGTTATAAAGTGATCAAATCTATGTATGTATGTTCGACCAAGATAAGTGTAATACTACCCTAAGATGCGACTGCTTACATGTCTTCTAAGAAACAGACCGGTGAACTCCGAGAACTTTAACAGGCAATTATTATAGTATTTGTTGGAAGTTTCATTTGTGAAGAAAGGAAGGATTTACTGTCGCGTGTTATACTTACCTTTAGATGAGTATAAGTTGTATGCCGTGACTTCTTGGAACTAACAGTCCCGTGTTCGAAAACGATTTTTTTTCCGGATAGGAGCGGAGTTGTCCAACTGAGTTATGACCATTTATTTATTTATATTTAACAACAATACCTTTACTTTAGTTCCCACAAAAAAATACTATCTTCCACGAACGGTTTCACCTATGTCCCATGCGAGCTTCTTCCCGCACCTGGATAACAAATAGCCTAAAGACTCCCTTGATAGATAGGCTACCTCACAATGTTTTTTTTGTAATTCGATGACAGATTAGCTGTTTAAGTAAACTCATCAGCTTTCTAATATTAGGTAACCATACTAAACTCATTCTAATAAAATTGGAGCTAAAAAAGGTAAAATGTTGAGCAATTAGAGCACATACCTGAGCAAGTAATCGGATGTAGGCGGTAGGAAGTGCTGAATGTACGCCGCGTTGTTAGTAGGGGCGGCGCCCGTTTCCTTCAGCTGGATTAGTGACGTGAGTCTTTTTATATTATTTAAGACCGATTTTTTTAGGATTTCCAAAAAAGGAGAAGGTTCTCAATTCTGATGGTTGTATTTTAAACATCTGTTAGATTCTATCTGAGCATTAAATACAACGGTTTGATAAATTCTTATTACAAAAGATGTCAAAACGTCAAACGTGTTCTTCGGATAAAAGTTGACTGGCGATTCAAAAATCGGCGTTCAACGGTACTTCTGAAAATTTGTTTTCTTGAAAACGCAAAATTTTTGCTTTTTGACTATCCGTGGCATATTGTAAGCAACGTATGATTGGATGGCTTTGTTCATTCAAAGGGCTAGCTGTTTGATTAAACGGCATTTTCAAACACTTGGGTACGAGAGTATAAATGCGATATTTACGGGTTTATTTTCATATTCCTTTAATTTTATCTTTGAAGATGACAGTTATTTTCGGGAAATTATCTTACCTACTGTCTCTCGTTTCTGAAAATTGATACCTATTACTGAATTCGAAAACTTATTGAAAATGCTAAAAGCGTATCGATAAAAGAAGACCATTTCATGACTTTTCATGACTTTATTCAAACACAATCATATCATTACTTTAACTTCACATGATATACCCGACACGCAACGCTTATTTCGTTCCCATAATATATGTAAATCGTCGTACAAACTCAATTGGTTAGTCGAGTATACACACTCGCTTGAGCGCATTATGCCAACACTACTTCCATTCAGTACTGGGGGGCCTACTAGTGAAGTTATCAAAAACGAAAATCGAATTTCGATAGTCTGTTCTCTTCTTAACTTAAGTAATCTCGGAATCTCGCCTAAGAAGCTCAGCGGCTATTGTTATTATTTTAGTTATATATACTTATTAATTAGAAAATTTTCAGTAGTTTTGGAAAAGATGTGTACATCGACATATGAGGCTGACCGTTAAAACTTCTATACCCCACAAAAGAAGGCGAGTCTTACTTGTAGGCGTTGTAGTACAGGAACATTGCCATTTATTCCTAAGCTCAGGAACGCTCAACAGTAGCCGAGTTGCTAAATCTTACATAGAAAATATACATTCGTCGTGTCAGCCGAAAGACTGCTGGACAAAGGCCTCCCCCAAGGTTCGCCACTTTGCTCGATCTTTAGCAACCCGCATCAATGCATCCTGGCGTCCTTGGCCTGACCGTCCGTCCAAGTATTGGGAACCAGCCCACGCTGCATTGGTGCATTGGCACACAGAAATATGTCTTACCAGCTTTCGCCAGATGAAACATCTACCTACACAGAATCTTAGTGGTAGTTATAGTTGAGTTAAAGTAGACCCCCCAGGATTACAGAATAGAGGCCTCGCTTGAAAGTGACGTCATATGTGTCCTGACCTTTTTAGTACGTGCTTCTTTATTGTAGTTTTATTTAGCGTGTGGTCGCTAAATAATGGAACAAAATAGACTTCGAATTCTGAGGAAAACTTGACATATAGGTAGATTGACTTTCAAGATTGTTAGTATTTTTTTTGTTGGAGTTTATTTGTTTGTTTCTATAAAAGTTTGTGTTATGTACGATAACATTCAGTTACTGATTTTGAAGGTTTTATGCATTTAGGTATGTCTGTCTGTGTCTACTATAGTACCTATTTGTCTTGACTTAACAACAGTCAAAACTTATATGGCTGTTATTTTCAAAACTTTCCTTCAATCAATAATTCGATTACGATAGCTATATTTTAAGGCAAGATATACATTACATATACACAAAAAATATAAATACTACTGAAATACACGGTCCGATATATAAGTATTTGTATCATATATCATAGTTGCAAATTACATAACAATTCCTTGCCTACTAACAATATGAACGTAATCTAATAATACATTTGGACCAAGCTTCATTACACCAATATTCTCATGGGAAAGCTCATTGTATCTCCCAATGGCAATACTCTATATTCGGACACAGATATTTATGTAGGGAAATTAATCAATGAGAACTTGTAAGCGTGGGTAAGTTACAGAAGGTTATTTCGATCATAACGTTGGGTGTCAGGAGTTCATTTGTTCAGTTTTTTTGTCATTCATAAGCGCCTAAATAAAATGATTTTGACTTTGAAGTGTCCCGGAAGGCATGTTAAAAGCTGTGGATGTCAGCTGTCATTAGAACATCTTTAGAAGTCGTTATGGATAGCCGGAATCCAGAAAGTCTATAAACCAGCCTTACTTAAAAGTATCAGGTTGCCTGGGAGACTGGGTTGACGGAGTCAGATAGGCAGTCGCTCCATGCCAAACACTGACACTCAGCTACAACCAGTTAGGACCTACCACAACATAGTTGGAAAATCTAGACAGATGATTTTATTAATTAACGAAAACCAAAGATACAGACCAACTTTATTATCTAGAACCCCAGTTTTAATCAAAGACTGGTGCGAGGAATAATAATTCTATTACGAAAACTAGGCCAGAGTCATTAAAGTCGAGAATAGAAATCAAAACTTGTGGAAAACGTTTATGAAATTCATAATTTAGAACGTTAATTTATGTTAGGTTTCTCCTCCCATGAACGGGTCGGACATTGGTTGTGATAACTGGAAATGATAGCTTAATTATTAATGGGACGTTTTGGAGTACTGAATGATCTATTACTACCTGAGAATTGTATAGTTTTCTACTTTCTGCTTTACTTATATCATATTTAATAGTGTTGTACAACTATATTTAAAGTGAGAGAACATTGTGTCTTTTCGATTACGCATGTACAATATTTAAATCGAAAAAAAGTATACAATTCTGTCAGTAATCCTACGTCTATATGTAAATTACAAGACTAAGAATAGTCCTTGAATTTCGGTAAATTTTAGTTAGTAAACCGATGCGGTGTTTTAAATACAAGACAATGAGCAGGTATTAATTATATTTTGCGAGAGTAAGGAAATTATAGACAATTTGCAGTTAACATCAGTTCAGAACCACAGGCTACTTTTTATTACATACATTTTTAACAGCTATGCATATACGAATAAGAAACCAATCTACTTTCCATTCAATAAGTAATTGAAAAAAGATGTGAATATTTACCGAGGCCAATCTTCTAGAGTAGGTAAAGGTATGCATTTCCAACATTTATGCAAAGGATTTAAATCAATCACATTACGATTGCATGTGCTGCGGTCGATACAACTTGGTTCTGTTTAACTTGTTACTATGGAGGGTAGAGGTAAGGGGAAATACCTATGTACCAAAGAAGAGTGCAGAAGGTAAACATTTTGCAATTTATATTGGTTTTAATGCCTCCAAAGTACATAAATATGGCAGTATCATAATTAAATTATCATATACAATTCATTTACATTATATTTCATAATTACATACAATTTCGAAGGTGCACTGCCTTCTGAGATACAGGATTTTTCCTCATCCTCCGAGCCTTTTCCCAACTATGTTGGGGTCGGCTTCCAGTCTAACCGAATGTAGCTGAGTACCTACCAGTGCTTTACAAGGAGCGACTGCCCTATCTGACGCCCTCATTCCAGTTACCTGGGCAACCCGATACCCCTTGGGTAGACTGGTGTCAGACTTACTGGCTTCTGACTACCCGTAACGACTGCCAAGAATGTTCAATGACAGCCGGGACCTACAGTTTAACGTGCCATCCGAAACACAGTCAATGGTGTCTAAGATATACTTAGAAAGTACATACAAACTTAGAAAAGTTGCATTGGTACTTGCCTGACCTGGGATCGAACCCGCGCCCTCATACTTGAGAGGTTGGTCCTTTATCCACTAGGCCATCACGACTTCGTTCCTCGTTAGAAGTAATATCCTAGTAGTTCCTAGGTAGAAGTCAGGGTCCTTATGTTCTGGCCCACACTGCCATGATCCTAATAATATTAAATTTGGGTTCTTTTTGGAAATAATAAAGATTTATTTATGTATTTATTATTTATACATTAACAATATCACAATCAGATGTCGGATAGTGGATAGATGCAGCTGACTAAAACCGGGATACTTGGCGGTTATTGGAGAAGTCCTTCATTTAACAGTGGACGTTAATGGGCTTTTATAACGGAGATAATGAATATCAGAATAATTCCTTGTCTTGCTACACTAGCGCGATTAAATAGTGGATCTTTTAGATATTTCAATAGGTCATATATCTACTACACACGGATGTTCTCCTAACATCTATCCTCCATATTTGTGGCCAAAACGTGTGGATAATAGATCAACTTCAAAAACGGCTCCCAATGGCTTAGGTGTCAGATTGACGAGAGAGGCGATCGTGACAATGAATTACGACCTTAGCTTTATACATATAAAACTGATATACTAACAAAATAATATACAGCTTATATTCAAAGAGAAATAGTTACATATAGGTATTTATGTTCAGAGATTCTCTTGCAGAGATGAACAAAAATTTTTGAGTTTTTATAAAAAAGTGCTCCATTATTAATTTTACGTGAAAAGCATTTAGAACTGTACCCTAATAAAAAAGCTTATTTCTTGGCAAATATCTACCAGCAGACTCAAAACGTCAGAACTATCACAATTTAACCAGAAAGTAGTCCATAAAACATCGATACTCATTTGTTTTCTGTCACAGAGATGTCAAACCAACCTGCAAATGCATAACGTTCACCACAAGAGTCGTCTTGAAAAATGACTCGTATAACCACAAACGAACAAGAGAAAAATCAAGTAAAAAGTCCGCCTAAAAAAAAGGTTGAAACAGCTGCATTTCAGACTGAAAAACGTTTAAAATAAATCACATTAAACAGTTTCGTGCAAGATCGTTCGCGTAACGTACCGTTTATGTTGCCTGAATAAACTGGGTTGCAGAATTATTTATGGCTAGAGTGTTAGAAAGAATTTGCATGTAATGTGCATCGCTTTTGCGATCCTGAAAACCTATTGGTTGGACTTTTTGTGGTTGTTTTACTAACGTTGTTTTTTGAGTGACATGTAGATTTTAGGTACGGTTTTGTTTTCTTTTACAAAAAAAAAAAAAATATTTTGAACGATATTTAAATTTTTATCGAATAGTCTGTCTTGTAAATGAAGTTACTTTTATAGTGACATGATATTATTTTTCAAAAACTGAACCCCATTAAAAAAATGTGCTTGTAGACTTTTAAATAAAACTACTTTTACGGATTTTATCGCGATTATATTATTATTATTTAAACCCGACGTTTCGGATCCTTTACTGCATCCATGGTCACAGCCAGGCCCGAGGTCAGAAATCTAAGTGTGCTTGTAGATTTAATTATTTTATTTCGTTACACAGTTATATTATATTAGCAGGTACATTGGAATACCTATATTGGTCGTAAACACGACGGTGGAAGAGGTCAAGAGTTTGATAACCGTTTTATCGGTCAATGTATGTGGGGATACATTGCGGAATTTTTTAGTAGGTATCTATTCTGTAGTGGAATCTCCGTTGAAAAGCAATTTGAACATTACCTCAGAAAATGTGAATACCTTAGAACCCAGAGATTTAAATTGCATTTTTTATCAGGTGGCATTAATTGAGAAACCTTTTTTTTAATGTAGGGTTTTTGTCAACATAGATATATCAACCCCATCGTACTCTAAGAAATATTCACCATCATCTGTATAGCCTTTTTTCAACTATATTAGGGTCTGGTTTTCAAAACTGTCCGCCGTGCTAGTATTATTTTTTAAATGTCAAGAACTAACTAGAACTTCATATTATTTGAAGGCGAAGATTCAGTCTTTAACATCATCAGTAGCTCAAAATCCCCAAATATCAATTCTATTTTGGCTACACTTGCTACTGCCTACTGCAATATAGTACGAAATAGATATTCGCAAACCACAAATGATTTGCTTGTTTCAAAACTGTCGGGTGACCACATTAAATAGGACAGTTACCACAAAATTATTCCAACGCTATCCAAAAACCAGATTCGAAATCATTTCTGCTTTATTTTAAACTAACTTTCACCCATGGTTTCACCCGCGTATAGAGGGAACTACTTTCTGTACATGGATATAAAGTGGCCTATGTATTCTTCTGCTATATAAGCTACACTATGGATAAGTTTCATCAAAATCCATCGAGTAGTTTTGGCGTAAAAGATGAACAAACATCCATACAAAATATCACGTTTGTAATATTAGTAAGTAGGACGAAATAAAAAGTGAAAATCTTCCAATTTGGCATAGCCAGTGAAATGTAAAAGGAATTTGCGGCCATATTTCAATATAAACACTATTGTATAATTTCCTCGAGGCCAAATGTCACGTTTTCAATTTTCTCCGTGTCCTTGCACACTTTTGTGTGACACCAATTATTATTTTACAATCACAGATTTTTGCTGCTGAATGTTTTTTTGAGTTTCACTTTTGAACAGAGCAACGTATAAATAAATTAGTAAATGGAATGTAGCATAACTCATTTGTATCTCTCTGAAGTCTATGCGATTGTATATATTCAATTCTCCTTCCGTATTGATATAACATGCATTTAGCTTCTCTTTTCAAATGTAAAACTTTTTACTTAATTTTAATCAAAAGAGAAATATAAGCGATTACAAACTCCGATAAGGCATTTCGTGCCACAATTTTCTACTCAATCATAAATATCTGAAACACAAAAACTGCTAAATATAAAGTATATTATTTCCATGTCAAGTTACAGTTTGACTAGTTACAGATTATACTAGGTCACATATCGAGTTTATAAGCCATCGCGTGACCAAATTGATTATCACACTATAACACGGGTTTGCCCACGGAGGAAGGAAACATAGCGGAGATGACATAAGGAAGGTAGGTCAGGCGCCTTCTTGTTGGTCAAGTAACATACGGTAGGCGTGATCAGTTACTAGAACTAAAAAAGCGTTTTGGCGTGATCGTAAGGGAAGAGCTAGTAATTTTCATCGTCCCCCGAGCACCCGAATTTTGGTGCGCTGCTTTCTCAGAAGGTTTTGCGTTATGACGTCTCCGCTAGTCATTTTGTTCTCCATGGCTTTGCCTACTTTTTACTTTTACACAACTTTTTAATTTTTTTCCAGTATCGAGCACCCTTGTTTTTGCTTGTTTGTTGTTTATTTTTTTATTCAGAATTGGGTCGTTTGTGAACGTGACTTCTGTCTGTATGTTAAATGGGTAACATTCAGATCGTGATTCGATAGGTATTTACAATTATGATTGAATGGTGCGGTATTCTGAAGATGAAATAATGTTTATGGTGATTTTACCCTAGGAAAAATATTTTTGATTATATTTTCTTACTTAAATTATTACAGTACGTTTTTAAATTAAACGCCAACCTAATCGTGTATAAACTCATTGAAATACTACCATATAAATAAATACCATATAAATACACCGTTCAGGTTACTACCATACTATACACCGTAGCTGCTTAATATTCCACGCGAAAACTCAGAAAAGTGACCGCAAATTTTCCCCTAAAAAAACCACAAAAATAAAAAAGGAAAACCATGTCGGGAACTATTCAAAACGTAAGATTTCGGAACTCGTCCGGTCGACATTAATAATAAAAAAGGTAGCCAAGCAAACTTTCCACCTAATCATACTTTTTCATCTCGGTGAGAAACTTTAGGGGTGGAGAAAATATGAACAAAAAATATTATAAAACAATGTTATAGAGTTGCGAACCGCGGGACTATGGCAAACTATTCCTTTGTGCGTCGGCTTCACTCTGCGAAGGAACGGTTAAATAACCTATTTTAATATTCCTTAGTTGAGTTTTAATTATGTAATATTTTGCTTCTTTTAATTAGTAAGGAAGTAAGCCAACAAGGCTTAGAAGATGCTACTGTTGAACATGAAGTCTTTACACGTTTCCTTGAGCAGTAATTATCTATTATTTTTTACTGCGATATCAGGCATTGTACACTAGTTATAAAACTATCATTGTGTGACGTCACAAGGCATATTAGACCCTGCTACATAAATAAAAATGAAATGTTATTTATTTTTGGTCAAGCACCAAGTTTAAGATATCTGGTCCTGATGTAGTTACACCGAACTATATTAACTATATTAACATCTCGTAAAAAATTTGGCGTGTTATGCATAATTTTTAATTGTCTATTTATTATTAGACGTATATTCTGGTTTAGTGCTTTCAATGCAGTTAAATCATTTCCAATGACTTTCCTAACTACAAAAAACAGTAATAAAAATACATAATTCTCACCCTTTGACGGTAACACGAATATTATGTAAAGCGATGACACAACGCCGCGGTGGAAACCGAAAAAAAAAAACTTTAGGCAAAGACATTTATCTCTGGCAGATTGTTAGTGTGACATGTATCCTCTGAAGGTTTCTCCCACACGTTGACTTCTGTCTCGAAGTAATAAGTGTCACGGTTTCATGACGTTGACAAAAGATAAAAGATTCCTTAGCACTTCGCGTGTAGTCGTGAGTTTATTTGTGTATGTAACGAAGTTGAGTTTAATTGAGGACCCTTATCAGACGTACTGTTATATATAAAAAATTAAATTGATTGTGATACTGTTCTTTATTCTAGAACTTAGTAGTCAACATCAGTAAGGGTACTTTTATAACCCGCTTTGATTTCCTTGTTGAAGTGACTCCTGTAATTCCTGTTTCGAATATCAACTTGTTAACCCGTTTTCCGCAGTTCAACAACTACATACTTTTCAAACTTAGTAAAAAAACCTATAGCCGTTTTAAGAGTACCACTTTTAATTTCAAGTGATTCAGTCGCAAAAGCCTAACAAATGAATAGATTGACATTCACTTTATTTATTTATTTTCAGTTGTTCTGATACCAGCTAACTACCTGATCTTTGTAATGTGCGCCCTACCATTCATCTTCATACTGATTTATGAGCCCAAACAAACTATCGGCCGACTAAAAGTTTACAGTGTGTTGGTACTCTAAGGGTGCGTCCACATCTGGCGAATGTGCCGCGAATGCGCAGCACGCGAGCCGATTGCGAGCTGTCTGCGAGCTGCGCGCGTGCAGTCACTGCGATAGTTTGGTGTGCCTCTTTAGCGCAACTCATGCAAGGCTCGTATAGAGCGCGCGAGCGGCGCGCGATCTGCGCGCACTCAGTTCTCGCCCTTACAGTTCCGTATACTGGCTCAGTACTATCGAAGATGTCAGACGTCGCGCGCCGCCTGCGCCCTGATCGCGTACGGTGCTTAGGTCGCGCGCGAACTGCGCGCGGGCGGCGCAGAAGCGGCGCACGAACAAAAATGCACGCGCGCAGCTCGCGGGCAGGTCGCAAACGGCTCGCGAGCTGCACATTCGCGGCACATTCGCCAGATGTGGACGCACCCTAAGGATAACGAGTACAAAATGGTTTAAACACCCAATATTAAGCGCTAAGAATGGATTGAAAAGCCTTAAACCTTCACAGATTAACATCAAAATCTATGGATTTATAACAAAGCGTAGTTTAGTACTCCATAAACCGAGTTTTATGTTTAAAACCGAGTCTAACAGGCATTGTGGGTGATCAACAATCTATCTAGATACCGATCTACTGTTAATTCTGTGATTAATTGCTGCGTAAATTCCAAATGTTCGGTACTGACTTAGCTGCGATTGGGAGATTGATTGAGATAGAGAATCGGAATATGTAATACAGCTAGGCTGTTTGGATTGAAATGAAAGAGATATCAGTGTGTAGGTACTATAAGCTGCGTTGTTTTTGTGGTTTTGTGTTAGGGGAAGATATAAAAGGTTAAGTTGAGTAGTTTTTTTTTTCTACACATAAAAGTATTGCTGAATGCTGTACAGTACATTTATGGATAAGTTTTATGTTTACAATTTATTGATACTTAAAAGTTGAAAAAAGGTACGCCAGCACTAGTTTACATCATTGTAATAACAATATGTTGTTCGGTAAAAACATGGATTCAACATAAAAATTAACATCATGACGTACTTAAATAAAAATTAAATATTTCACAAACAAAACGTGACAGAATTTTCTGAAATCCTAAATTTGCTTAAACGCATTAATTAAAACTTAATTTGAATAAATGGGCAGAAAAAAAAACTGTTTTCTATTATAATAGTTTGAATGATCGAGAAACCCAATAAATATACTCAAGATTTCAAATTAACCTAGTTCATTGAAAATATTAATTAACCCTAGAGTAGGGTGACAATCAGTTCGGCAAAAAGTGGTTCGTTACAAGCAGAACATTCTCTTTAAGTTGTAGTCCTCTGATTACAAAAGAATAAGATGGTGATAAATGATAAATATCATTTATCTGTTTTAGTAAATAAATTATTATTTTTTATTTCTTAATAGATTAACTTATTATATTTGAGAATTCAATGTCATGTGCCAATAAAAAATAATTAAACTATATAACATTACTCTTTTGAAAACAACTATAATGCGCACGTATTTAGCTTGCCTATTAAACTTTCCTACTGAATGTGCATCATAACTTTAAATTTGAATTTTTCGTTTCGAATTTCACATTTAAACTTGCCATAAAAACATGTTTGTGTAAATTACTACTGAAAAGTTAAAACATTTACTTGTCATATTACGTATCTGGAAAGTCCATAAAATTTTCAAACTCATTGTCACTTTACACCCAAAATATTAAATATGGAGTTTGTTAGTATTAAACATGCCTTTAAGATTTATTTTAGAAGGTTTAAAAGGGGAAATAAAGGGGTTTATAGGATAAACAAGAATAATTCATCTTCATGATTAAAAAATACGCAAAACAAAGTAATTCATACTAATTTAATGAGGAAACATTTTTTTTATTGTAACGTAAAACCTCCAAAACTACTGAACTATTTGAAACATTCTTCCATTGTTGAAAAACTACACTCTTCTGAGTATCATGGGGTATATTATATCCTGGTACGGGAGTAGTCGCCCGACAATACGGTGCGAGGATACGGTGCGGGGGATGCGAGTGAAACCGCAGGAAAACGACAAATTTGAAATAATTGAAATCAATAAAGATAATTATTTAATCACACTTTCCTTTAAAGGTCAAGAAAGAAAGAAGAAAAAGAAAGAAACATAAAATTACAAAAAACATATTCCAAAGTCGTAGGTGGAATAGATAGATAGAATAACAACTAATAATGTAGAACGATGTCTAGAATTTCCTTTGAAGCGAACAATAATGTAATGTTATTACTACCATAATATTATAGTATTCTTTTACATGATTAGGAATTCCCCATACTAATTTGCATTGCCAATTTATAAAGCAACAAGCTGTTTTCCCGCGGTTTCACTCGCGTCCTGTGAAATTTCCTGGCCCCACCGGGATAAAATATAGCCCTTTAGGAAGAGTGCAGCTCTAAAACTGTAAAATATATTTTTTTATCGATTCAGTAGTTTCAGAGACGTAAAGTAACGTTGTTGTAAAGTACAACAAACAAAAAAACCTTTTGATTACATTAGTACAGATGACTTATTAATTTATGTAATTACTGTATGATTTGTAATATGCACAATCATTCGTCATAAATAAATACGTAACAAAACGGCATATATTTTTTTCGGATTACATAGCAAAAAAAAAATATAAGGCCACTCGCGCCCACGCATAAGCAAATCAGATTAAATTGTTAACGTACCCTCCGTGTTTGTATTGTACAAATAAAATAGGAGCACGCCAAATAGATTCACGTTATTCTAATATTACACAAAAGCTAGACTTCTCTTGAATCACAAAAAATGTGTTTGAGTTTATCTCAGACGGTAAGAAAAAAATATTAATGTCTACGAAATCAGGTTTATTTAAGGATTCACGGGTTTAAGAACGGAATTGGAAAATTTGTTTTGCACGAGCAATTATAAGCACTTATGTATAACTACACAGCTATAGTGTCGGAGGACGCTTAAAACTGCACCGGAATAAAAAGTGGCCTATTGTGCTACTCGATAAATACGCTATCAAACGTTGAGATATTTTTGCAAAGCGTATCAGTGGTTCCTAGTATTGTCGCTTTCAAGAAAGCAAACAAACTCTTTAGCTTTACCATTCATATACATATTATCTTTAACAAACCTTTAAACACGGTCCAGGCATTAAAAAATCTGAAAAGCTGCATCTACATATTTCAGAATACTTACAGCAAAGCTAAATTTTTTAACTAACTCAACATTCTTACACCCAAATATACCTAAACACTTAACCGCACATATGTCATGAAAAAGCACACTTACAGGCTTCTATATCCGAATTTATCTTGAAACGACAGTCCTATCTCTCGGTCGCTCCTCGCACCTGCATACTAGGCATTCGTCGTCCGACCGCCGCGCCGAAAGGACGTCCCACCCCCGAATATACCCGATCATCCCCGAACGTCGCGAGTGAATCTCGAACGGTGTTTACGTTCCAATTTCGTGATTTGTGACTCTTTTTTGGTGCCCAGGAATTTTGCACTGCAGTTCACAGCCGATGAGAATTGTTAGCGTGAGTTTTTCTTTAGCGTCGAAATAGTTTTTTGATGACCCGATTTTTGTGTCGTCAGCTTTGATTCAGTCTTCACGTAGAAACAAGAATACTGAATTGAATCCGTAATTATACTTTCATTAAAATTAAGTCAACATTTATATATTTAAATCTACATATGAACTTGTAAAAAACGTTATAATCTTGTTTTCAGCGCACCTTTGAATTCCGATAATAATATTTCCACGCACGTACGATAAAAAATTTTGATTCCTATAATCACCACACGTAGCTTTCCTAGTGGCCTACGCCGTAGCAGCTACGAAGGCCAAAATTAGAATACTCTATGATCTCTCTATTGCAGTAAAGCAGCCTTATTTTAACCTTCTATACTTCGAATATTAGTAGTACTTAAACATTAGGAATTAATGATAAAAGCTTCATATTTCATTCTAAATTCTGCTACCAAACTATCAGATTGCTGTGACTTAAAAAAAGAAAAAAGAAATTGCGTGTGGACGTCATCCCTGTTCCTAGAATTCCAGGTTTGCGTCACCCCACCTGAAATTTCAGTTTAATTTCCGTATTCTATTTCCAACGAACGGCTTTCCATATTCAACGTATAACGTCAACGTGATATGAATTAGCAATGCAATATTAAAAAGCATCTATATTGGATGACACTTTCTATTCTGATAAAAATCAATTAATGACCATATGAATGAAAATTCGACTTATTTATATGTAAACAATGAAATCAAATAACCTCTCTTAATCACCATAAAAAATATGAAGAGAAACAAGAGAATACAAAATCCGGATATAACGTATATTCGCACGGATATAATTATATTTATCCGGATATACATTCAACCAAATGACAATGATGAATTGTGTAATTATCTCCGACATTTTTAGGGCATTTAAGCGGGTTAGGCATTTAAATGGTATGTGCTTGAGTTTTTTGCTTCCAAGTAATTAAATATCCCAGGTTGATTAGGGTTCCGTACAATGAAAAAATGATTACGCCGTGTTTTTGCCCCTTTTGAGGTTTCTTGGACTATCTGGAGAATTTTCCCATTAAAATTAGATTAAGGTTGCTTTGGCTAAAATTGCTTTGCTGCCTGTACGATTACTGACGTATAAGTGGTATAATTTATTTTATTTATTGAACCAGTGTATTTGTAGCCATACAGATGTGTATACAAACAGATTTAATCGTTATTACCTTTGAGTTGTATCCGAACCAGGAATACCAACAATGATAGTCAATGTTATTATGCTTATGTATTGAATACAATTGATGGCACATTTTATAAGCAAGTGTCAGTATGTGTGTATCTTCTGTAAAGTTGTGATTGTCAAATGTCTTTATAGAAAAGGGTGACGTGAATTAGTATCTGGAGAAAATATACTATAGTAAACTATCTACTTCAAAAGTGTTGTATGTGAATTATTATATAACAAAACATATTAGTAGAATTGATGATCTTATATCGTCTTTGTTTAACACCTTTGACAATGTCTCACATCATATCGCTTTTAATTAGCATATGTATAACTCACTAGCCGATCCACACGTTTCCCCCAGCATCCCTAACAACCATTTCCCGAATTAGAATAAAAATTAGCCTATATCCTTTCACAAACGATAGAATATCTGTGCACCAAATTTTATTTGAACCAGTCCAGTAGTTTTGGCGTGAAAGCACGACAGACAGACGGGAAAAGTTACTTTCTACACGCTTGCGGAAAATAATCCTCCCCGGACGTAGATGAAACTGCGGGTAACAGTTAGTACATACAAATCGATAACTCTTTGTTATTTTATCTGTATGACATGGTATACGAGAGAGATATTTCTCGGGTTGTTATGTGAAGAGAGGAATATAATAAAAGGTTATTTTTTCTTGTGAAGTCAAGTGAAGATCTCTACTCGACGCCTGTTGGTTATTGTGGAGTATTTGTCCTTGAGTTTGTTATAGTGAGCTTATATATTTTAGCTATCATATAATAATATTGACTCACTTTTGAACAGTAAAACATGCGATAGAACCGTTATGAATATGACAGTCATCTGAGTACATTTGTAGTCTCTATTTTATTACGTTTTCAAAGTAATACAATTTAACTAATTTGTATGGGATTGAAGGATTGGAGTCTTACCAACTATAAGGGTAACTCAGCTGAGAAGGTCTGATAGGGCAGTCGCTCCTTGTAAAACACTGGCACTCGGCTGCATCCGGTTAGACTAGCAGCAGATCTCAACATAATTATGTAATTAGAAGAGGCTGGGCAAATTATACAGAATTGGTGATGAAACCAATGTGGCAGTATTCTGAACTCTATGAAAGATCAGAAAGATTAGTTTTATTGAGAGACAGTTTTTAGCTTCCACCTATATTTTCATCAGCATCTCGTGGTACTATAATTATAGATACCATAAAATGTATTCTTGAAATATTAGTCAATATATAGCCCAGTTAAGGAAGGGTAAAATAAACTCTTCAGTTTTATTATATTAGTGTAAGTACAGAGTATTAGGGAAGCTTTCAGATATAACGAGTAGTCAGCAAAAAATATACACAAAAAAATAACCACCGAAATATTGAAAACACCGGTGATGATCATAGTTAGATAATAAATCACAAATAGTACCTAATTGGCTTTTATATAATAGATATTTATTTCCACCATATTATTATTTATTTAGGTTACAAATCTGTATTTCAACATACTATAAAATTATTATCCGGATATTTTTGAAATGATCCGTTCAGCTACCTATAATCTGATTATGAATTGACGCATACATGAATTTCAATAAAACTGTCAATTGTACATGAAAATTCATATTTATTCCAACATAAACAGGAGTAAATAAATTTAGATTTATATCAAATATTCACGCGTGTCAGTAAAACAAAAAGTTTTGCGAGTTCCCAGTCAAAGTTCGACATTATTCTTAGTATAATTTGATTTCTGTACCAACTCCAATATTGAATTTCTGTTGAAGCTTGTTCCAGCTACGTTTTCTTATGTTGGTACAATCATTTTCGTTGTTTACTTTGTTGTGTTGGTAATGGTGTGTTATGATCGTACATAAAGTTCGCTAGGCGTTCCTCGTTCGTGTATTAAAGTTTTGCCAGTATAAATATGTTGTAAATTGTTTGTGTTCTGATATTAATATAGGAGTTCGGAAAATCAATACGTTAAGTTCGGTTTTTGTTTTAGTTATCGAACGATGAATAATTATTTCAGTACCAAATATATTACGTATATAAAGCGCACAAAGTTATGATAATATTTCAAATGACAACACTGACAGAATATCTTAGTCACTTTATTTTATACATTTAAAAAAGTTGTTTCAAATACCCAAGAAAAAATGACACCTAACCATTTTCACTAGCACACAGTAAAGCAATTGCTTTTCAATTAAACATCCGAACACAAAATAACCAAACTTCAGTTCGAAGGTACACAACGAGTTTGCAAGAACGTAATTATATTTACGTTAGGTAATTATTCTGAAGTAGGTTGTGTGGCAGTAAGAATCTATGTTAGACGGTACTTGCAAACTTACACTCTTGTGTGTATGAGAACACGAGTTAGATAATGAGTATGTTGTGTAGGTGTTCATAATTTCATCTTAGACTTATTGAATTGTGTTAAAAATAGTATTAAAAAAATTAGTTGAATTTATTGTGTTTCTTATAGTGAACTAGTATTTTTTTAATGGAAGGCGACTTTTTCGCTATATTGTAACACAGGTATTTAGAAATCAGTCCAGCAGTTTTGCATCCTTCAAGATACAAACAAAAAAGTAAAAAAAAAACTATTTACATTAGTATAGATATTATTGGGTATATAAAAATGTCTTTGGAAAGTAACCGTATCTAGAGTAGTTAATGAATTATCTGTGTTCCAAAAAATCAGCTCACTAGTTTTGCTAGACCCAGACTCCGGGTTTCTTGAACTATAAACTATGTCTATTTTTATAAACTAATTCATAATTCCCAAAATATGTTTCAAACTAAATTAGGTATAAGCAAATATTGTAGACTTTAAATAGACGTAATTCATTTGACATTTTCAATCATCATATCAATAGAAATGTCTTATTTCATTCAGCTTAAGAAACCATTGGGTTCCTTACATAAAACAATTTAATTTTCGATCCTATTTGTAATAGAAAACTAATTACGAGGGTACAAGAAATAATTTCCTCCTAATCCAGGGATGTTTTGTGAAATCGTTGATTTTGCCAAACTAGGGCAATGTAATTGAAAATGGCTTCTGTATTTCGAAATGAGGGTATAAACGTGTTGTTTTCTTGTAATGTCAGTGTTTTAAAACGTTTATTAGGTTTTATTAAAATTCCTTTTCTTTAGAGAAAAGGCTTTTGCCTAACTTAGCTTCTAATAAGCCTCTAAATATGATTCTGATGTTTAAATATGTGAATGCCTGCTAAGCGTCATCTGATAAGTTTTGAACATTTGATGCAACAAGTATGGTAAACGACGTATAAACGCGCGATTAAATCGTTTTGTTCAGTCAAAAACCTAGCCTCTTGATTAAATGGCAATTTTACACTAAATAATACATGTATAGCCACTCAAGCGTCCGAGGTGACAACAGTCACCAAAAAAATCTTGCGTTAAGCGTTCATGGTGACTACAGTATCCGAACGACATCGTTCAGTTTAAACGTGTACAGCGCTATAGCCAGGTGGTATTAATATAGTTGATTGATACTAGATGGCGCGTTATGAAATTTGTCATCCGTGAGTTGTGATTTTTTCTGTGCAATGGCAACATTAAATTTATAAAAAAATATATTGAAGTGACAGTTCGTCGTTTTTGACAAGTGACTTTTTTGTGTGTGGAGCTCTTGACAAAAATGTGGTAAGTTTCTTGTTTTATAACTTATTTAGATTGTTATTTTATATCAAAATAAACGTGAAGAAATTTCCTTTACGAAATATGTATTATTACGACAATTTCAAAACGTTTACATAGTATAATTTAGTTGGAAAAGTTATACGATCACTACACGATCATCGTTTGATACTTTTCTATTGTTTACAGTGTATTCTAATTGGTTATTTTTGTTAAATAAATGCAAAATATACGAGAATCGTTCACTATTAGCACGTTAATGGCCATTTACAAACGAAATACATTGAGATGGGGTCTATAATGATTAAAATGTTAAGACGTTATTCATGATTTTAGTGTTGGTGAGCCGACTCCCCTTGGACTGATCTACTTACAACGTTAATAATGGTTTGTTCACACGGAGCGTTTTATGATCAATTTGGGAATGTTTTGTGGTTTGTAAAAAATGGGGCTTTACTGAGCTTAGGCCCTTGCGCATTATAATGTTTGTTTACTGTTTTTTTTTTTTTCAGTTTTACAGTGTCGTTTTTTTACTGTAATACCAATAACCGCTTTCTTTTTTTCTATTTAACATAATTTGTATAATAAAAAAGGATATGTAATAAAATTAAATAAAAGTAAACGTTTAATTAAAAAAAAAATAATAAAAAAATTCATTAAAACAACCTCGTCGTGTGAACTCGCTATTAGCCGGGCGGCCATCTTGGCACATTTTTACGTCGCCCGAGGCCCAGTGACCGCTTGAGAAACACTTAACTTTGTTTATTTTTTCATGACAGAAAACTAAATATTTATGTTAAGATATTGGTATCATTTAAAAGAGTATATCCTGTACTAATATAATAAAAAAACATTGTTACCAGTAACCACTATATTTTTCTTATAAAACTCTGAATAAAAAAAATATACGATATTTTTTTCGATATCCTCAACTTTATACTTTATTATCATCCTATAATATTAATTAAAGTAATTTACTTTTAATCAAATAAAATTTTACGTTCTTTTAGCTTTCCGTGAGTATTTTTTATTCGAATCTAGCTATTGTAGTTTTTCAGTAGTAATCGTTTTTGTTGAAAGAGTCTCGCTTGGTCGTAAAAAAGAAATTGACATTTCATGCGCGGACAGGTGGGCCGAGAATCACCGCGCGGCTTGGACGCTTGAGTGGATAGGCTCTTAACAAATTGTCTACTTTATGAAAGGCCCCGGAAGAGATGGCGTGACGAACTAGACGCCTACCGCCGAGACTAGTGGACTCGGTCGAGGGATCGGGAGGTGAGGAAGCGAGATGGGGAGACCTTTGCCCAGCAGTGGGACATCATAGGCTAGTAATAAATAATAATGAAAGGTCGAACCACTCGCACTCTATAAGTTGCACAATTCTAACTGAAATTCAACAAAGAATCGCTAAGATTAAAATGCTATTTTACTTTTTAAGTATAAATAATTGCGAAAGTGAGTTATTATCTTGTCAGTCTTGCACGTGATAAGATCCATTTGAGCCTGACTTGAACAAATGATGTAGTCTCAGAAACTAGGCGTTTTATTAAGCTTTTGTTAAATATTAAAGCAGTTACTTAGCACTATGACAAATGTTTTACGTAAATTCTTTGAAATTTATCTCATTTATTTGAAAGTCTATTTTAAATTATTTTAAAATAGTTGATTACTTATTTATTTGCACTTGATTGTTCTTGCTTCTAATGAACTTGAGAAATAGTACTGGTATATTTGCTTTATCTAAGAGTATTTAAATTGAAATTCTTCAAAGAACCATTTAAATTGATAATACTTAATAAACACAATATAAAAATATGAAAGTGAAGAAGAACTTGAACTTAAGTCTAAATAAAACTGCCAATCTTTGAGCTAGTGTGGTGATTATTTTTCATTCCTTTTTTATGAGAAGAGTCCTGTGTTCTGTAGTGGGACATAAACAATGCTGTTGGTTGTTTTTATAAGCCTATGCTGTCCCACTACTGACCAAGGGTTCCTCTATATGCTTTCATCCTTCTCTAATTATGAGTGCTGTGGTCGATCGGCGAGGAAAGTGTCCAGGACTTCTCGCCAGCGCGATCCTTAAATGTCTTTAGATCACATTCCATCCTCGGGATCAATTAAGTGGATCATCTTCGTCCATTTATGGAGTTGCTAATGATGAGATAGTTAGATTATTCTTTATTGTACAAGATAATAAACAACCCTGGAAATTATAAACAAAAACACAAAGCAAAGTATCATTTTTGTGGTTGTCAATTGGCTGATTGGGGTGTAATATAAAGAAATATTAATACTAAATACCTGTAGATTGGGTATTACAGTATAGTCGAGCACGACACATCGTGAAATTAAAATTTTATGGAAGCGACGTAATCCGTGAGTGGTGCCTCAATTTGTGCACAATTTACATTATAGAGCCGTCAAGCTTTAGTTTCGATAAAATATTAATTAAAATTGCGGTTTCATCGGTATCATGGTAAATTGGCAAAATATAAAAATAAAAAGTAGACAGATACTATTTTTAATTATTTTTTGAACACATCAATCTTTGTTACAGAAAAAATAAATCTAAAATAATTTTTAAACTTCGACAGTTTCGAATTAATTAATGGATTTCTTGTATAAAAACTAGAAAGTTCAGTGTGATAGATTACTCGTTTATTTTTGTAATTATTTTCTAGACTTCTAAATGTAGCCTGACTTATATACCCACTGAAAGTGTATCTCGAAATTTCTAGAAATTTTCAAGTGAGAGATGAATTAAGTAGGTACTTAATTGAATTCTGAAAAAAATTATAATGAAATTCGACATTTTCAACAATAGCTTCTGGCTAAAACGTAGGTAACTGAAGTATTTCTAAAACTATCTGCATGCTCTCAAATTCTTGAATTTATTAATAGCCTTAGAAATCTTACTATAATAATATTAGCTTACGTGATAATTATTCAAAAGACTGCATAAAATATGCCAATACTATCAACTCTTAAAGACAAAAGACATCCCATATCATATTATATTTCTCATCAATAATAATCTCACTTATTTTCACAAGACTACTATAAAAATAAAAGCTAACTTTCACAGAAAATATTAGCTGAAATAATATAAAATTCTCATAAGCTGAGCAAGCTGCAGCTGCCGTGCCGTTTCCTGAGTTCGCTGTCGTAATAAAGATCTTTGAGGTGGTTTGTACAGACAAACATACACATATATTTTGGTGTATATATAGATGTATATATGTGTGAAGGTTTAAGCCAGAGATCTTGCATACGTGTGCTATCGTTAATGAATATAAACGTGAGTTTGTTTAATATCGTTGTGGATGGTTCGTGTGAATAAAATTTTATTTTGTTGATGTTTTGGGTAAAAATATGCAAGGGAAAGCAATCTTATTGAATAGTAAAGAAAATAAGACATTGAAAACCATTGAAAGTCTATAAGGGTGTCTTGAAACACGTGCGTACTTAATCATTATTGTTTTTTTGTTTTCTAAAAAATAATAATTGAATCAACGAAACTTTTTATGACACTCTATTATCATGAATTTTATTATTTCACGGTAAATATGAATGACTTTATACAGATGTTACACAAATACATAGATGGAATAAGCACTGATATCACGCCGATAGTCACACACACATAAACATGCACTTAAAAATATAACACAAGAAATAAATCCCCCAAGATAAATTGCAAACAACTGCTACAAAAACTTATCGAACTTCAAGTCTAACTAACATCTAGACGTATATGCCAAAAGTTTTAAACTAACACAATAACGAACGAACGTAACCCTAACAAAACAAAACTTATATGTTATTCTACGTTGATTAATGTATTCACACGTAAACTCTATGATGATAAATTAATTTGTAAACCGTGCTATACATTTGCCGCGAACATTGTGGTTACGCGAACGATATCAATGTGCGGATGTGTTGATGAGTTGTGTGTGTGTGTATGTGTGTTTGTGTGTGTGTGTGTGTGTGCTGTAATTTGTTGAGTGATGATGTTGATATTTCAATGCAAGTTATATCCTGGATTTATCTTAATTTCTATTCGGTTGATGGGTAAGAGAATCGAGCTCTGGGTACCGCCTTTGGTCATACCTTTTCTTTTTTGTGTATGTAATGTATGTAGTACAATGATAACAATGTGATTCGGAAGAAATTATTTTCTTTGTTTGCTTTTGCAGTAAAATTACTTAACAGATTAAAATGAAATTTGTAATCATAAAACTGTTTCTAGAAATGGTTGTATATAATTTTTATTCTGGTGAACGTAACGCAGGTGAAACTTCAGTTTCACCAGAACTAGTACTATACAAAGAAAGATTTTCAATCACTATTAGTTTTTACATTATGCAATAAATCATAATCAATTCAATAGAAACGTATACATTTAATCTGGCTCATAAATGTATCACAATTTCAGATTTATGTAATTGAAAGCAATACTTTCCTATATTCCTCTGAAACATGGATGGAATATTAATAGAACGATATACGGCAGAAATTCATCATATACAATATTGTGTACCTATACGGAGAAATAATGCCATTATTTAATGAAACATTTATTGCATTACTAGTTACTGCCAACGATTGAAATTATGTCCCGTGGGACCCTTTTCGCGCACTTGGATAAAATTAGCCTATATGTTATTCTAATTCATAAGCTACATAATTACTGCCAAGTTTCAAAAACGTTCAGTATTTTGCACTTGCATTGTTATTCATTAACAAAAAATGTACACAAACTAAGAGGCTCGCAAAATTAGTAAATAGTTATGTAATTGATTATATATTATCATCCCAAACTGGCCTCGACCCATGATTTCAACCACATCCCGTGATAACTACTCCGTTCACCTGGACAAAAACTACCCTCCCTAGATAAATACGCTATTTATCATCAAAAGATTTATCACACAAAAATAAAACAACGACTCCTACTTCAAATTAACTTACAAACTCTAAATTCGAGCAAGACCACAAGGGTGACCACACATTAGCTCGGAGCAATAAATCCGGGACAGTCAGAGGAAGCCAGTTTTCTTTGTACCCACACTGAATTTTAAAGCAAGACAAATAGAACCACGGATTTCGCAAACTTGTTTCCTAACAAGAAAACAACACATCGGCAGATTTTAGATTCGTAGGTTTCGTTTTTAGTTTGAAATAATTTCTTGTTCTAAGGCAATATCATGATAATATTAGTCTGTTCATCGTACACTAGTTTTACAGTATTCTTTGGTTAGACTGAGTTTGTAGCTTCTTTTGTTTAAGATTTTGCAGCATCTGACAACCTATACAGACTACCAAAAATGTTCAAAAAATACTATACACGCTAAAAAATTTTTTCCATTTCCTTTATCACTTTACTCTAAGTATTTAATTCTCATACTTTACGCTAACTAAATATGTATTTCTACATAGCCGAAAAAATCTCATTTCTTTCTTAAAAGCGAAATTTTGCCACCATTAAATTCACTACTTCCTTCAAAACACACAAAAAATATCCTGCCTCCAATCCGACTATCTAATGAGGTAGGCAAATCTCGCAAATATTTCACCATTCTCCTCAATTTGCGTAAATATATCTGAAAGGAGAGGGCGTACTGCAAAGATCCTTTATTGCAAATTGGCTGTGAAATTGTGGCGTGTTCCCCTACGTTCTATATGTATTACTTTTATTCTTTCTCTCCAACGAGGTAAAACTCTACTCACACTGAAAACTTTTAGTCGTTCGACAGTTTTTTCGGACTCATAAAGGAAGGTTGATATCGTATCGTAAACGTATGATCAACGCACTAACGCATTATCGGTTAGGTGCGAAAGATTGAATGTTTTATCGCATATTTGTCTGTTTGTCCTTAGATATAAACCTCTCCTGAATCAGTACGGAAATGAATTTTAGTCCGCACATAACAAAGATCCGTTATTTAGCCGGTATCAGACTAAAAACTTTGATTGAAGTCACGATTTACTTAAAAAGAATATACAATTCTGCATGGAGCCAACTGTCGGCCGACTGTTTAGTCTGTCGTATGCGGGTAACCTAAGTATTACATATACGGGGTGTATTCGAACTGTTTAGAAGCAACTTTGCATGTCATTATGTACTATTATGTGGTACGTGAACGGTGTAAACGGTATTCACAAATATAGCGTATGTCTTGCTTATGCTGGGTTGTTCGCTAAAAATCAAATGACAAAAGCTATGGCTTTTCGATTGTAATGGTGGAACAAAATGGCCGTTAAATTACCTGTGATGGACCTTTTGTGTTAAGTGTATGGAGCCCGTGTTTTGCGGGGCTGGATAAACTGTAAGTCCCGACTGTCATTTGAACATTTTTATCAGTCTTTTCTGGTAGCCAAAAGCTAGTTAGTCTGACAACCAATCTTGCTTAGAGGTATTGCCTGGGTAACTGGATTGAGGAGGTCAGATAGGCAGTCGCTTCTTGTAAAACACTGGTACTCAGCTGCAGCCGGTTAGACTGGAAGCCGACCACAACATGGTTCAGAAAAGGCTAGGCAGATGACGATGACCATAGTTTATGTACCTGAGTTATGAAAACGATGGGTAACTGGAATTTCTATTACTTATAAAAGAGGAAAAAACTTATTGTATCCCGAATTTGATCCGACAATTCTAGTTTCAATAACAAAGCGCACGTAACTGGTATTTCAATAGAACCTTTTTACCTATTGCTATAGTTATATCGCCCTACTATATATTACCTCTGTAATATTACTTTATTACCTCTTTTTATATGAAAAAAATCCTCTACAGAGCAATAGGAAATACCTTTGTGCGCCTTGCGACTCGCATCACTCAGACGTTCTGAAAAGATATAAAGGTGTATGTTGAATGACAATATTTGGATGTAGTTTATTGTAATATCATTGGATAACATCTTGGTAAACTAAGAGTGTAAAATGCAAAAGTGTATTTAATAAATTCTAGCAGTTTTATTTTTACCTACTGAGTTTTAACAGACAAAGTGTTGGCGAGTTGAACATATCAGTAGTTTATAAACTATATCACAATTTAGTTTGTTATTCAGTTAATATATTCCTTAACATCAGGCAACACAGGAAAATGGAAAATACTATTATAGTATTAAAAACTAAAAAGAATTTCCTATAGCTATCATAATTTTGTTATTGTCATCGCACCTTTTAGTAATAATAATCAAGTAATGATATTCCTTTTGTGATTTTATCTAGATATTTAAAAGAAACACAGTGTGTCCATTGTGTACCAACCTTTATGGCATGTATAAGATGGGATAAAGAACTCGATTAAGGGATTAATAAGGGATCCTCCGATTTTTCTTTTTTGTTTGATTTCGAGAAAAGAAAGGTTATGTAACAAGAATGGAATGATATTGATGAAGGTAAGATGATATTATAATGTTATTTATGTGTAATATACTAGCTATAGTCCGTAGATTTTTCGAAGAAAATAGATGAAGTCAAAATAAAAATTTGAATGCTTTAAACATTTTTTTAACATGCGTAAATCGTGAAGTAAAACAGCTTCCGTAGCAAAAATTGTTAAAAAGTCATGTTTTAAATTCCATGAGAAGTGTTTACCTTTGCTTATTATTACATGTTTGCAAAGCAAAAATACGTTAATTTGCGTTTTTTATCTTCAAAAGCAAAATTAAAATTATAAACATTTACTTTTGTACTCACAAAATCAGCAGAAAACAATTTACTTGGTCCCATTTACATAATAGAGTGTTTGAATTCTGAAATTCTTTCAGCGTCGTTTTTGACACTTTGTGTACCCTCGGTATTTGACGTTAAAAATACATATTTTATGACAACAACCCTTTTGAGAGGGTCCGGAACAGAACCCATAATATTTGTCTTTATATTTCTCTTTTATATGTTTACCGCCTTTTAGTAAATATTGTATGAAAAACATGTGTAAGAGAAATCATCTGCCTAGCCTTTTTTTCAACTATTTTGGATCAGCATCCAATCTAACCAGATGCATCTGAGAACCTGTGCTTTACAAGGAGCTACTGCCTATCTGACCTCCTCAACCCAGTTAACCGGGCAACCCATTACAACTAGGTAAGACTGGTTGTCAGATCTAATGGCTTCTGACTACCGGTAACGACTGCCAAAGTTGTAAAAAAATGTAAAAGAGAAATATGTATGCGTTTATGTAAATTAGGAATATTTTTTTGTGTTCATATGACGTGCTGAAAATAATAGTGTGTGTACAGGATTTTATATTTAATTCATTTAGGATTTTTTACTGCGATATTTTTATTTGCAAATATTTTTTTTTATGTAACCTGTATATTTGTAATAAAACTTGTACAAAAATATAACATATTTTATTATACGTACTTTTTTAAATTACGTATATATAAAACGAACACCATAAAAATGTTGAAATATTTTCATTTTCAAACCAACGCATATAAAGTTTTTACCTTTAATGCTTTGACACTGTTTACCGCACAAATAAATTTAGTAGAAATACATCCCCGAACGAGTTGTTTCACAAATAGGTGAACTAGTAAAACGGCACTGCGGACTCCTTTCCCAGTAAACTCCTTTACGAGCAATAATACTGTTTACAGTACTCTCAAAGAAAAAAAAAATAACAAACAATCTACAATTTAATTTATAGTTTACCAGCGGTTTTTCATTCGAACCGGTTACAAGCTATTTGAGTTCCGGTGGTAAGCGCATTACAAAGTTACTAAGTACACTTCGTAGCATTGCTACGCCGTAGCACTGTAGCAGCGTAGCACTCTACGACTAATACGTAGCCGACCGTTTTCTGTTTTAATTTTAAAGTTTTAAAAACTAATTAAGTTTGTGTTCTTGTTAAATAAAATGTTTGTTATTTATTAAATAGGGTATCTTGTTTTGGATTAAAAACGAAACTTAGTTGGATTAAAACTCGAGTTTAACGTCCGGGCATTAAAACGCCCTAGTATATTTTCAATTTAATTTTGCTGTTTCCACCATCATTGTGCTTAATAAAACTAAATTGATATTATTATTACGCAAAGTGTGATTGCTAGCCATTAGATCTTAAGTTGTATTTGTACTTGTAATTTTAATAAAAAATATTTTCTTAAGAAATTCTTTGCCACGGCACCATTTATTACTCAAGTTATTTCGTTTTATATCTAAGTTGAATTATTAGTACTACAAAAGATGAAGACGATTTTGTATCGTATCTTTCTACGATACTTTTCTCATACGGTCAAGCGTTGAAGCTTCAAGGTCAATAAAAGGTACCATAAGCAGAAAAAATAATATAAATATCCAGGCACATTATTAAAACCTAACCTCATCCAATTAAACACAGCACAAATCCATTATATCCTAACAATAGGTCCCAAAGGTCTTTTAATAACAGTCTACTAAACCCAAGGTCAAGGTCATTTTATTGAGATATTTCAGCCCAAACAAGTTGGGATCCATTATATTATATTGTCCTCGTTTGGACTACACTTCGGAAGATTACGTTAAACGCTTTGGCAGTCGTTTTGGGACCCCCAGCGGTGATTGTCATTATTTTTGCATACTTAATTAGAGTCTTAGAAGTATTTTTTGGAAGAAAAATACCTTAGAGGTTTGTTAAAATTGTAGGTGATTTTTTTCGCACCGTTTTGTTAATGTTTTTTTTTTGGAATGGGTTTTATAATGAGTGAAGAGAAATATTATTATAAAATACTTCGAAAGTGTCATGGTGAAAAAAGTAATAGAAGAAGATTTGAAAAAAGAAGTTTCCGTACATACGATTTAAGAACAACAAATGCCATATTACTTCTTGACATAAAGATACATTTATTGACACATTTTTACTTATAAACAAACTTGACTTAAAACATACTTAAACTAATGAAAAGCATCAAAAAATTTAGTCCTCATCGCTACCAAACAATTTCAATCTCAATAAAATTTCATAATAATTGTTATCAGCACGTTTTATAAGCACTTTCAATATTTCCACACTTTCCCAGACAAGTTTCACAATGAACGCGCTAAACAATAATTTAGTTTATAGTGTTAATTCTGAATGTACGTTTCGGGTTAACAATTTTGAGGTATATTATTAATACACGTTTTACAGTACCTGCACACTGAAATTTTATAGTCGGCCGATAGTTTGTTTGGCCGATAAATCGGTATGATTATGCATACAACAACATATTACAAACGCTTGCATATTACAAAGATCAGGTATTTAGCCGTTTACGCCAGTTACGAAATAGATGAGAAGAAGAAGATTGTCATGGTATGGGTATGTAATGAGGAGGGATGATACGCATGCATCGAAGTGTGTGCTAGGTATGAATGTAGATGGATGGAGAGGAAGAGGAAGACTTAAGAAAAGATGAATGGATTGCATTTGAAAGATGACGTGAATAGGGAGTGAGTGTCAGTATGACGAGTGACAGGGGAAAATGGAAGAGGATGACATATTGCGCCGACTCAAATAAAATTGGAAACAGGGCAGGAGGAAGTAGGTATTTAGGCGGTAACAGATGGACTGAAAACTTTGATGGGAATCAAGATTAAAAAAAAATAGAATTGCCATTCATCATGTCAAATGTCAGCCGACTGTTTAGTTTGCAGTGTGCGGCTACTCTTAAAGTTCTGTGTATAGTTACACCTACGGTACACCCACCTTGTTCCACGGGTGGAATTTTGTGGATTTTCTAGAGCAATGAACTCTTTTTGTTTCCATGTATTTTGTTGGTATTTGTAGAAAGTTCACACATTTTATTTTACTTCAACAATCTGTTCAGTAGATTTTGAGTTAATACGAATAGATATATGTGAGAATTAATGTTACTTTATGTGTACTAATTTATGTTCTTATCAGAAAAACGATTTATCTAACTAACTGGCTAATAAAAAAAGCTCTCATCATCGGTATTGAAAAAAAGAGACTATCATAATTACCTAGCAGATCACTAAAACATATCTAAATAATGCATGAAAAGAAACTTTATAATTCACTTTTCATAAAACAAACCCATTAATTTAGAAGTCTAACCACTACTACCCCTAACTTACAAATCAAGCTAATAATAATTTAAACAATAAATTATTCAGAACAAGAATAAAGTACAATTTTCATTCATTAAATACGTTAAAAACTTTCAAATTGGATTTACGTATTAAAATTTAAACCAGATTGAAATCTTTTAACTGCAAAGTTTCCAAGGTTGGGTATGATACTTGACATTTTTTTAGGGTTCCTTACCTAGAGGGTAAAATGGGACTCTATAACTAAAAGTTCATTGTTCTTCTGTCCATCTGTCACCAGGCTGTATGTAATGAACCGTGATGATTTAACAGTTGAAAATTACAAATGTTTTGCATGATTAACATAAAAATGTATAAAATATTTTAGGGGCTTCAATACTTGTATTCTTTTGCTGTTTTTATAAATACTGTACGGAACTCTGCGTGCATTTGTCCGTTTTTTTTTTCTTTATTAATCTAGTATCAGCAATTGCAATGGCAACGCTTGGAATAATGCCAACTGGCAACGCTATGCAACCACCTTTATGATTAATTGTTATTTGATTTCCTATGTGTGGGGAATGAGATTAATTCTAGCATTATGGTGATGACACAAACTTGAGGTAAATGAAGAAATTGTATTTATTATCTTATTCTCATTATATTACCGACTTCCAAAAAAGGATCTTAATTCGACTGTACGCTTTATTAGCTACTAGCCGTTTTCTCGCGGTTTCACCCGCGTCCCGTGGGAGCTACTGCCTGCACCGGGATAAAATATAGCCTTTGTTACTCGCAGATAATATAGCTTTCTAAAGGTGAAAGAATATTTAAAATCGGTCCAGTAGTTTTTGAGTTTATCCATTACAACCAAAAAAACAAACAAACAAGCAAACAAAGTTTTCCTCTTTATAATATTAGTATAGATGGGTAACTGGGTTGAGGGGGTCAGTTAGGGCAGTCACTCCTTGTAAAGTACTGGTACTCAGCTACATCCGGAAGCTGACCTCAACATATGTAGTTGGGAAAAAAGCTCGGAGGATGATGATGGTGTTTTATTAGCCATGTTTTTTTTTCTTTTACTGGCCATGATACAGACAGTAATTGAACAATGGCTGTGTATCATAAAACAAGGAGCTTGTCAAGGAAACAAATTCAGCATGTTCCAAAAATAAAACACATAAGATAGAAGTAAAATATAATACTAATACGTATAAATCTCTCCAACAAAATCAAAAACGCTCCGAACAATTTCTATAACTTCATTATTCCATTCGACTTGCGAATACAATCTCTTAATAAAGTCTAACGAAGTATTGTATCGATAGAGGTCACGGTATAAGGTAAAGGAACACGTTTCTACCAAGTAGGCCAAGGTTCGACCCCAATAATAGCTAAGCTAACCAATCAAACCAAAAATTGGAACGAAAACCGAAAACGTAGGTAAATACTGTATATAGAAATAACAAAACGAAGGTTTCGTTCAAACGATCTTCGCAAAATTCTTAATTTACGATGGAGCTTAAGTATGCATTTTATATCACAATAGCTCCTTTTGATAAACAAGCTTTTTATGACCAGTAGTAAAATATGTGCAAATTAAATCCAAGCAAACACATTACACTCATTATCTAATAAAAAAAATACAGAATCAAAAGCCCCGCACACCAACTAAAAAAATGCAGTACTAATTAAACGCTAACAAACCTAATAAAAATCAGGACAAAAGAAACAGCCGCATGTGCCTAACAATTTATTTTTAAAACGCTAATTAAGTAGGAAACACTATACACGCGTACAACACATTCGCCTGTAATTTGGCTTCTACTCAACGCTCTGTCATTACTTCAACCACTTTAATGCAACTATAAAACTTAACACAACGGCAAATAGTTGAAATTAGAACGACAAGGAAATTAGGTTAATTATTATTAGAGGTGACCCCTATTGTTAGGTTAAGGAGTAAGTACAAGTACTTTCTAAGTAACAATATTTTAAGTTTTAATTAAGAAACAAGAGACTGAAATATGGTGGTGAAAATGTAGTATGATGGACTGAGATAGATGGAGTGCTCCAAGTTTGTGTAGGAGCAGAGCTTGGAAATATTGTACATTTTGTTTGTTTACGCTTATGTTTGTATACACTTATAATTTTAACATGGTTTAGCTACATCGTGACGTAAGCCTCAGAGGTTCTGTGCTTGTCAAGTTAATGTTTGAAGAGGTAATGTAACATCATACTTGTTTAAAGGGCTTGGTAGAGGTTTAGCTGGAAGACCCTTTTGGTGAAACTGGCAAACATTGGACGTAATTGAAGCCTACATTTTTTATTCAGTTTAAGTTTTTATTGATACTCGAGCTATGTTACTTGCCTGAAATCAAACTTGCTCACGCACACTTGAGAAGCTAGTGCTTTAACCACTTAACTACCACGTCTTAGAAACTCAACGCAAAAGACAATTATCTTAAAATATCATAAAACAAAGTCCCTCATCTTTATATTCACCACCGCACCTATTTTCAAGCGGTTTTCATCACTCAACAGCGTAATTTTGGAGAAAGAATTTAGTGTATAATTTATCAAGTTTTTTTATAATTATTTATCCGCGTACAAATTCGCGAGTTACTTCTATTAAATTATATACTAAACACAAGACACAATAATCTTAAAATGCAAAAACAAATCGCAATTTCATCAAAACACGAAAGCTACAATACACAGCATCCGTCATCTCGCCTCATTCAATTTTCAACTGCACCGTTAGTAACGGAATACTTCGCATAGTTTCCTACAATTTTACCAGCAGACCAGTCATCGTGGCGCGCTTGCATCCAATGGATGCGGTAATTGAGTGAGCCTCTAACTTGTTCCTTCAATTCCGACTGATAAGGTAACGTGGACCGAAATATTGGTATGGTATTTACTGAGATTTCAAAAATACCTGAGTTTGGAATGAGGTTAAATCTCTAGTATTATGTTAAGTTTTATGTTCTATACTTATTGTCTTTATAAAAGCTTTGGGAACAACATTAGATATCTTGAAAAGAGTGTCCATTAATTTCGATCCCACGTTTTTTCATAGAATTATAATTTTACCTTTTTCTTTTTGATGGGAAAACATCAAATGAGCCTTCCCGCTATGGGTACAGCATGAGGGATTGTTAGGCTAGTGTGAAATAGGCCAGTATCACGCGACAGCAAACAATTGACAACTACCGGTTCAAACGTTGACACATGAAATGGCACTGGCTAGTTTTTTGTCACTCTAAGGGCTGATTTTTCAATCGCCAGATATCTTCTATCTGAGGAATATTTTTAACGTTTTGACGCCTTTTGTATGGAAAATATGTCAAACCGCCATTTTTATTCCTCAGATAGAAGTTAACTGATGATTGAAAAATCAGCCCTAAATGTATAGCGCGAAATAGATCTGGTTGTTTGAATGCACTGTTATTATATGCCTAGCCTTTTCCCAACCATATTAGTGCGGTTGGCTTCCATTCTAACTGAATGCAAGAGAGTACCAGAGTTTTGCAATTAGCGACTGCTTATCTGACCTCCACAACCCAGTTACTCAATACCCCTAAGTAAAACGGTTTGTCAGACAAACTGGTATGTTCAAATGACAGTCGGGACCTACAGTTTATCGTGCCCTAGGAAACATAGTTAGCTACAGTACTATTAAAGTGTTGTTGATATTACAGTGTGAAAGCACTGTTATACCAACAACTATTTCCATGAACTTTGATAATAAAACCGACTGATATCAGCAACGTTAACCTGATCTAATCGGTTGGACATTTTTTACTCGTCTGAGCGTTAGGTTAACTGCGGTGAAAATATCATTTAACGCCAGGAAAGGGGGAGCGTGCACGTTTAGGGGTGATATCGTAATATCTGGTAACATGATAAAGCACTTTGTACTTTATTGAGTCTAATTTTGAGCAAGCGATTTTTGAGTCTGAGGTTTTCCGGATTAAGCAAGCAAGAAAGTAAATATGACTGGGGTCAAAAGAAAGTTACTAGGTATAAATTCAGTGGCTTTGCTGGAATCGTACTTTTTTATTTATCTTTTTTCTGTGTTTCTATAAGGGGCTAGTATAGATGGAAAAAATGTATATAGGTGGCCTGCCTCAAGGTTTGAATAATAGACCCTGACCTTTGAAATACTACATGTTCCTATGTAGGTAATTACCTTAAAATCGACTGGTAATGAGTAATCAATAATTTTATCAGTCACCTTAAAACTCCTTCAAACATACGACTACTATAAGTTAAGTACTATCCATTCAAAACAGCTACTCAGTAGGTACCCAGAGAACCTCTTAATAAAATAATTCATAAACTTTCCGGAATTCTTAAAACCAATAACCAATCTTGCGATTCAATTCCCGAAACCAATAGATTAGCGATTCAAAAAACGTAAAACATCAGATATAAAATATTCACATCGGCGTCGTCGTCGTTCAAAAAAAATCATAATTTTTATAATTTAACTTTCCAAAGGCAAAATTTGACGCTGAAAAATTGTAGCTTTATATTTTTGTTCAGCCATTTTTCAGGAGGGGAAACTGAAAAATGACCAAATAACGGAATTAATTCAACGTTCCGGGCCGAGATTAAATTAAATAGTTTCCTTGTTCTGCCCTTGCGACTAGCCGTTTTAATACGCATTGTACCAATGAGAATTCATTCTGTTTTTGTCAGTTTTCATGTTCTTACAAAAGATGTAATAGTATTTCTCTGCGCGTCGCGTCTTTGTAAACATAAGGTTTTGTGTTTCGGGCGTGAGCGTTGCTCAGGTTTTATGTTTTGTTTACTGTAACCTAGTTTATATTTTCTTGGTTCGTTGTCATGTTACGTTGTCTTGTTATTGTTTTTCAAGTTATTAACATAATTAGTGAAAATCCAAATATAAATTAAATAACAATCCAATAAAAAATCTCAAAATAAAAGGGTTTTAAAATTTATTCATTCCTACTCTTGATTACTTTAAAGAGCTAAGGTGTTTGAACGTTCTTTTACCGATATTTTTTCTCCTAAAAATGCGGGCCGACTCTATAAGCCCGCCCGTATGTTTATCTAAAACATCATAGTGCCTGCCACAGCAGTTTTAACAGCTTGAACCCATTATGTTGTCGTTACGTAAATACTTTTAGCTTATGTACATCCTTTACATAATGTTTGTTGAACACCCTTAAAGACACATTGTCTTTTTAAGAGTACCCGCATACTGAAGACTAAACAGTCGGCCAACAGTTGACCGATGCCACGATGATTGTCAATTTTTTTTAAAGATTTTTTTTCCAATCAAAATTTTCACTCGGTCTGATACTGGCTAAGTACCTGTTGTTCGTATGTCATCTTCATACTTATTCATCCTCCGAGCCTTTTTCCCAAACTATGTTGGGGTCGGCTTCCAGTCTAACCGGATTCAGCTGAGTACCAGTGCTTTACAAGAAGCGACTGCCTATCTGACCTCCTCAACCCAGTTACCCGGGCAACCCGATATTACCCCTTGGTTAGACTGGTGTCAGACTTACTGGCTTCTGACTACCCGTAACGACTGCCAAGGATGTTCAATGACAGCCAGGACCTACAGTTTAACGTGCCATCCGAAACACAGTCATTGGTGTCTAAGATATACTTAGAAAGTACATACAAACTTAGAAAAGTTGCAATGGTACTTGCCTGACCTGGAATCGAACCCGCGCCCACATACTCGAGAGGTTGGTTCTTTGCCCACTAGGCCACCACGACTCATCATCTTCATACTTATTAATGAGTCGAAATAAAAATATTGGCCAACTAAAAGTTTGCAGTGTGCCGGTACGCCTAAGATTTCATCCTGTCTAATGTTTCGTTTAAAATTCTTATCCGGATTTTTTCGGCAAAATGCCGGTTGCATTTTCATTGTCCAAGTTTTTTTGTTTGTTTAGGAAAGTCTTTCTGTGTTTCCGTGTTTGTATTTTTATACTGAGGTACTAATATTATGAGTGCGAAAGTAGCTCTGCCTGTCAGTTTGTTTGTCTGTTTTTCACGCCAAAAGTACTGACCCATTTTAATACGAAGATATTTAATTTTTAAAGGCTGAGAAAATATATTTTAGAAGTTACTTTTTATATGGTGGTGGGTTCCTTCGGGACGAGTGGAACCAAAGGATGTAGCTGGTACTTGTTTAATATTATTTGCCCGCTGTCAACTAGTATGAATATTTTTATTTCCTTTACACTAAAGCTTTGAGCGAGGGCACAAAGTCAATAGCGGTTACATTTGTTTAATCGGTATCCGGGCGAAAATCGATATCTATGACACCAATTCGGCTATGCAATACATACATTTTAATCCTTTATCGATATTGTATGTAGTGACAGTTTTCGACGTATAAACTATTATACATTTCAATGCTTTAGGAAGCAATAAAGATACTTTTTTGCGCCCAAAAAAGTTTCACATTCCACTGGCGCGGAAAAAATAACGACATTTTTATGTTGATCGTAAAAGATTTAACCCGTAGTCGCCTTAAAAGCGTCATCAATGCAGCACTCGTGCGACATACCATTAGAGGCCTAATGCTTATGCTAATAAGGTTGAGAATCGATCATCTCGGTTTTATTCTTAATGTTAAGGCTTAGTGACTTCATGGCAAGCATTAGGGTCGCGTTTCGCACTCGATCGTCGGCTTAAGTCAAAATTTAAATTGTGGAAACTACATTTGCATACAGAGTTTGTACGGCCATATGAATTCCTTCACGGTGGTTTAGTTCTGACTTTAATAAGAATGGAATTTTATATCGCTTTGAATGCAACTCTATACTTGATATTTTTATTCTGAACACGGTTTTGTGGTATCAAAATAGATATTGATTTTAGTTTATTTTTGCCATGCTATCATTTAAGTTTATTTGGAATAGTTTCAATAGGGTGGATGCAAATAAACTTGTCTGATTACGGAAAAATAATGCTATTGATGAAAATATCATTGATTACATAAATAAAATATTTTTCCCGAACCATGAAACTCCGACATTTGAACACCCTAAGATTCAAAATCATAATCCTAAAGAAAACCCCTTAAGTCAAAAGCGTCAAAAGTCCTAAATTCACACCGCCAAAAAGCCGAGTGCAACCAAAAGTGCAGTGTGAACAGTCCTTACGTCACCTCTTTTTGCATTCCCCAACATTCATGACTCTATTCAGAAAGTCTAGTGTTACAAATGCTTTCATATTCTTAGACTTAAAGCCCTTTCTGCTTAGCCTGTTTTTTTAACCGACTTCTAGAACAAGGTAAAGTAGGGTTGGAATAAACTTGTGTGAGGATAGATATAATGCTCTGTGCGAATTTATAAATAATAATAAATAAATAATAAATAATGCCGGGACATTTTTCACACACGGTCGGTTAGCCCCACGGTAAGTTATTAATTAACTTGTGTTATGGGTGCTAACACAACTGATAAACTACATATAACTACATATATACATATTTATAAATACATATTGTAACACCCAGACCACGGCCAACAAGCATGCTCATCACACAAATGTCGACCGAACCGAGAATCGAACCCAGGACCTCAGGTTTGGCAGTCCGGCATGGTGACCATTGCGCCATCGAGGTCGAATTTAAGTACTAAGGTTCTTCAATTTGAGGTTATTATTGTCTTTTCTGAAAGTATTACTTTTATCCTGGAATATCCGTATCGTTAGACTATAAATTAATGATCTTACTCGTAAATATATTAGATAGACTACAGCTCTTCAACGTTACTTTAAAATAAGCTACACTGCACTCCAAAGTTCCTTTAACGAGCTATTTATACTATTATGACAGAGCCAGGTTTCCTAGTCTCATTCACCTTTGTATACAGAGATTGTTGCTTCACACAGCAAGTTCGCCCCAAGCTTCGCTCCCAAGAAAACACAACTTCAAAATCACTTTCAAATCTTTTGATCAAAAACCCCGCAACTTTACATCGGGAAACTTTAAAAAGACTTGATTCTATCTCGAAAGGATTTTGTATTTCTTTGTGAAAACATCTAGAAAATTATGTAAACAACGCCAAAGTGAATGTAACACTTTTATCTATTAGGTAGCTGCCCTTCTTGGGACTTCACGTTTTTACGATTATTTTGAAAGTGCCCCGGGGAGAGCCTTTTGCGTTTGGTTAAAGTTTTAAGATGTGGGCGTTGGAGTGTGACGGTGCATTTGCTTGCGTCAGTTTGTTTATGGACTTTTATTATTGTGTGCGTGAGTGTGTAATGTGTAAAAACGTGCGTGAGTGTGTAATGTTTAAAAGTGTAATGTGGTAAAAGGCTGAGTCTTTAAAGAGGAGGCTGTGTTCTAAAAAAGAAAGCCTCCAAGATTGTGTTTTAAGACTTTTAGGTTGAGAAATTATAAAAGATTTTTGTACCTCGATTTATCACAAAATAAACCGAATCCAAGTTCAATTCGAATTAGTAATTTGTTTTCATTGCTTTATACTTAGATACAATTCGCTTTTCCAAAGGACTCCCACATTTTCTAAAAATAGCAACCCAAACGTTCCTAGGTTTCAAACGCCTGAAACGTCTAGAAACTTATCGTATCAAGCTGTCCGCTGGCTCCTATCCCGGACTGGCAACCGAGCTTAAATTATAAATGAGGCGGACACGAACGCACCTGGGACGAGACTACTGGAGTGGTGGCCATGTTTATTTTTACGAAGACGTTAAGCGTCTGTGGATTACCGTGGATTAGTTCGCTGTTGATTGTTTTTAGAAGAAGGTTAAAGTAGAGTGTTCTGTGTGAATATTAAGATGAGTGTTCTAAAAGATCGCGGAAAAAATGCGTCACACATTTAGGTCACGTTTTTTCTAGCCTGCGCTAGTGAGGCACCTGTGTCTAAGATGCTAAAGTTTTTTTTTTTTTATCTAGAAACATTTTAAAAATGTCAGTACCTAGTGAAGCTTTGCTTAATCTTATAAACTAATTTTCCAACTGATATAGAGTGTTATCCTACCAACTTAGTAATTAAAGAAGATTCAAAAAATACAGGCCATATACTTCATTAGAGTATATTTGAAAGCCAAATCACACACGGAATACTACATATCTAAGTATAAAAAATAACGATTTAATAATTTTAACTTAAGTAGAAAACGGATATAAAAAAACACATATTTACAGTTATAAAATTGTTTGTGCTTTGTACAGAGCTCTCTAAAATTGCATATTTTACAAGTAAACAAACACCTGGCAGTTTGTACCTTCTGAGTAGCCGTCCATGTTTATTTTTGTGAAGACATTAAGTCCCCAAGGATTAGTGGTCAAGATTACTTTGCTGCGGATTGCTTCCGAGCTTCAAAGAAATAAATGTTTTATACTTGTGAAGTTTTCTATTGTTTTCTGTTTATTGTAGAAAGTTTTTTGATAGTTGTATTGTTTACATTTTATACTAGGTGTTAAGTGTGGTTTTCTTTGAACATGTAGAAGTGAAAGTGTCATTTGCTCAAGCAGAAAGAAGTTAAGTTATTGTGTGGACATCTATTTACATAACTACCACACAAATGCCCCCTTTTTTTTTAACGACGTTAAAAATCATCAAATGACCTCTCCCGCTGTGGGTTAGCAGCGGTGAGGGAGTGTCAGACTCTTACTGACTAAAAATCGCCGTGTTCCGTCCTAGGCCTTTTATATACCAGGGCTGCAGTAACTCTTTCGAACAATCCCGCAGCCTCGGCAGACACAAATGCCCCTTGAACTGTGATTGGTTAGTATTTAATATGGCTTATAATAGTTATATATTTCTAATTACAGTTCATTTATTTAATCGAGGTAGTGGAACAATGAGACAGGATGGTTTCATCTAACGCATACCAAAGATACTTGTACATAATAATAGTGATATTGTTGATTTCAATTATTCCAATTAGCTTTAATTAGAATGCCGTTATTATCGGCGGTCAGCTTCTAGTAATTTTGCAATAGATATTGTTTTTCATTGTTGCATCTTCGATAAATAATTTACAAGTTTTATTTTGTTCATTGTATAGTTGAATATTTCAATATTTAAAGTACATACACATAAAGAAATCAATTTAGTCATTCAGTGATAAATTCACCAAAAATATGATGAAAAAATACTAAAAGCATCGAAACACAAAACACTAACAAACTATTGTTGTATTCAGTTTTTTTGCGGTTACAAAATTTTATACACAATGGACTAACAAATTGAAATGACCGTTTCTATATTTTATGACCAGTTTTGTTCATGTTGGAATAAATAAGCAAATAAATAATAGGAACGCCTTTTCACTCACAGTCGGTTAGCCCCATGGTAAGTTTAACTTGTGTTATGGGTGCTAACACAACTGATGTACTACACATATTTATAAATACACATTATAACAGCCAGACCACCGCCAACAAGTATGCCATCACACAAATATCGACCGAACCGGGAATCGAATCCGGGGCCTCAGGTTCGGCAGTCCGGCATGGTGACCATAGCACCGCTGACGTCGTCCAAATTATTCTAGAATCGTAAAAAACTGAACTGCACACACTAGTAAGACTAGCGGTCTGTTTAAATACGAACTTGGTTTATTTAAACAAGTTAAATGAGAATAAATAATGAAGCAATTAAAAAGTACTTGTGACTTTTTATTCCATCTTAATGAGATAGTATGTAGAGCGAATAGCAACATTCCTTTTTGGCACTGGAACTCACTTTTAATGAGAAAAGTAGTGTGCTTTACATAGTTTAATGTGTCTTTGGAACACGGAGTAACTCGTCATGTCAAATTGGTCATCCATCGGAACGACTGCATCAAGCGTTGATTAACGATGTCATCGATCGACTACTCCGCCAAAGCCTACCTACGCCTACGGGATTGTTCGAAAATTGTTCACTATGGGCTTCAGAAGGAAGATAGTGTGTTTTTTTTTGTCAGTAAGAGTCCCTCCCGCTGCCCCCACAGAAATGGTTATTTGATAATTTCCCACCAAAAAAAGGTTGTTAATTAACTACGAGCTCCTAAATAATCATTACATCATTCATTGCATTAAAATAATAACACCATCAGTGCCAATCAAGCAAACTAGCGTGTTATTAATCAGACAGCTAATGCACGACTGACGAAACACGCCGCCGACGCCTCGCGTGATAGGTCGACAACAAATGTGGGACTACCCTCATTTGGACGAAATCAATGCGGTATCGGGTACCCACTTACTAAAGGTTGAAGCGTGATTGGTATTAGAATAGCCTAATAGATCTTTTAAATTACTGTTTTGTGCTCGTACACCTACGTTGACTTGTAGTTAACGATGTGTGCTTTAAAAAGAAATTTGAACATATAATTATAGGTACTTATCGTAGGTGTTAGATAGAAATAGATTGTGTACGTATTAATGTGGGTATTACATAGAATTATATTATGTGTTATTTAGTCCTTTTTAAAGATCACTTTAAAACTGCGACATTTAATATCGACTGGTACTTTAAAAAAAAAGGTTCTTAGAAGAAATTCCATAATACATTTTTATTGAATTTTGTACAAGCAACAGTTACCTACCAGAAAAACTTTTTCAAAACAAATTGTCTAACATCAACATGGTTGACAAACTTACACGCGAACCTGCTAAAGCTTCAAAAATATGTTTATTGCTTACTACACGTTACAAGTTTCAAGTTTGATTAATATCTCACATTATACAATACGATGGGACATGCTATGTCTACCAACTTCGCGAATAAGGGTAAAATTGTACATCATCGGGAGGTGTTTAATGCTGTTATAAAATAATGATACATACAATGATGACGGATCATAAGATTAAATAATGCTTGGCTACTTCGGTCCTTGGTTATGTGACCATCTTGTCATGACGAGTTCCTCCTTGTGTCAGAAGCCTCGTGAAAACGGTGGAATCCGGCAGTCATAAGAACATCTTCGGCAGCTGTTACGGATAGATAGAAGCCAGTAAATGTGTCAACTAATCTTATCAATGGATATCAATCAGAGCAAATTACTGATTTGTGGAGGTTAGAAAAATATTAAACAGATTAAAAATAATATATTCTCCAACAATTACAGGAAATGAAGTTCGGGTGTTGTGGCCTTGTGACCTGCCTCAGTATTTAAATACTATAATTACCAATCACAGAATGACGTTGTATTTCCACCAGTTCAAAGTTCGACATGACTAGCAGTTTTTGATGTAATTGGAAGGGTAACTCAACACATAGGTACACATAATTTAAAATTAAAGAAATGTGAAAATAATTGGCCCTAAAATGTTTACTAATATATAGCTGCAGACATTGTTTATTTGCAAATTCTCGGGAATTACTGAAGCAATTTGATAAATTATTTCAGTGTTAGATGGCCCATTAAAAGATGCAGCTGAATGAAGCTAGTAATTGGATATCTAACGGGATAAAAGATCATTATTATACCATTTCAAAAATAAGCATAAAACTTCAAGTCACTCAAACTAGAATCGAGAAAGCTCCAATCAAAACTCACTGATATTACTATAATCTATGGTACTAGTATTATAGGCTTCCGTCTAATAAGGCCCACTATTTTTACATAAAGAACTTTCTAATTCAATTCTGCTGAAAGGGAATAATTTTCTTTGTCAATTCAATTAAAAGTTTCACTACTATTGGCAGATTTTTTGCGACTATTCTAAGAGTATCCGCAGAGTGCAGACTAAACAGTTGGTCGCAATGATTGGCAATTTGATTCCAATCTCAATTTTCAATCAGCCTGATATAGCTAAGTACCTTTTTTTTGACGGGAAATCATAAAATGACCCGGTGCAGCATGAGGGAGTGTCAGACTCTTACTGACTAAAACCCATCATGTTCCTTCTTAAGCCCTTTATGTACCAGGGCCGCGGTAACTCTTTTGAACAATCCCGCAGCCCCGGACAGGTAAATACCTGATATTTGTAATGTGCGTACTATCATTCATCTTCATACTGACCTATGAGCTACAAACTGTCGGCCGACTAAAAGTTTGCAGTGTGTGGGTATTCCAAGAATATACGATTATTTTTTTATGGTCCTGGTTTTGAGTTTCTCTGAACATTTGTTTTATGAGTTCCGGGATGTTTACGGCTCAGTCCCTTGGCAATAGTTGTTGTTTCGTACCCTAGGATGTGTTTTCTTTTGTTTTATTTTTATTCTTGAAGCTGCCAAGTCGTGTTGTATATTGATTCTGCTGAGTTCGGGTGTTTGTTTGCTGCTGAATTTATTTTAAGTGTTGTAAGAATGAGGAAGGGACATTTCCTCGATATTATAAATAATTCGATAAAATAATACTATGAATCATTTTTTTTTTTATAAGTATTTGTTTAAAATTAGACATTTAAAATACGTAATGGTAATAATGGCATTAAAATACACACACAATCTCAAATAATATTAACCTAAACATACATATAACACGAAAAAATATAAAACGAAAAAAAATATCCCTGGCTCTAAACGAAAAGCGTCAAAGTCAAAGCAAAAATAGACGTAAACAAGAAAAAGAGAGACATTTCACAAACGGATCACCTTTACAAATAAAAACATGCAAATCGCTGAGAAGTGCGAACGTGTGAATCGACCTACATTTGCGTGCCACTAGGTACAGTTAACAAAAAAACTCATTTGCACTCAAACACACTACAACTGTACGTCGTCGCGTCAATCTCTCAGAACAACGATCGGTATGTTTAGTGAGGCGTGAAGCATGAGCGGTAGCGATTTTGATTTATTTTTGCAAAATAATATGCCTACATATGTCTGCGATTGTTTAAATCCTATATTATACGAATGTATAATGGGGTCTTATATTTACTTGGATTTTGTCACATTCATTAAGAAAATGTGTGGAAATTAAACAAACTTTATCAGTGTGTTTATGACACTCTATGTGAAAAATAAAATTATCACGAATTTGCTTCAAAATAAGATGTTAAGTTTTTATGCATAAATATCACAGTCTAATCGTTTACAGAGTGATATTGTAACAATACATAGCACATGTTTATACTAATATATAACTAATAACCCGCTTTACTCTTACACCTTGAAGCTGAACCTCATTGTAGTGGGTCGAGTAACTCGCTTCGAGTGCCCATTTGTCCGTCACTGACCGTTTCGAGAGCCTATAGAGTGTTGTCCCGTACATTTGTTTTGTTACCCCACTCTAACCCCGCGTAAAATTTCTACCCACCCATTATTGCTACTGTTACCCGTTAACCGTACTTGATACTGACCTAAAATAATTAGTTTTATTTTAATGAATTCCCAGTTAAATTGTACGTTGGAGAGACGTCAATTTCAGTGGAATAATGAAGACATTTTCGGGAGACGTTTCAGGTGTTTTGTTAATGAAAATATCTCGTTTCGTTTCGCTGTTATTTGATTATGGTTTGAATGAAATTAAAATGCAATGTGTCAGTCTGTTTGAATAATTATGAGCCTTTGTAAATGAGGTAATATCTAATTGGTATGTTAAGTAGCTGCTGTTTAAAATATTGTGTAATTTTTGCATGTATTTTATTATAGAGCTTAAAAGCTTTCGACTGACAAAAATATTTTCTGATATAAAACTCTTTTTGGACTCCGTAGAATATAAACGAATTAATAAATTCAGGTTAAAAATATTTTCTGTTCAAAGCGAATGGTCATTGAAAACCTTTTTTGGTCGACTGTAAACTATTTGCAGTGTATTTCTGTAGCTAATTATAACTGCAAATGTTAATTTGTTTCCTATGCTTTCATGATCACACGATTGAATCAACTGAGACGGCATTTGTTAAACAATAAATGAACATCTGAAGACAGGTTATCCTCTCATCTACTTAATTTACCAAGTCACATTATCAGGAAGGAAAACTAAAACAAAGACAAGAACATCTCAAGCCACTAATGGTGAAAGTTGCATTTCTACCTTCATCATCATTTCCCTACTTCACTCTCTGGGGTGTAAGCAGATGTCCAGACTAGGTCACGAGGGACAAGTCACACGCTCTCTTGCAAAATTAATGCACCTACACAAATTAATTAAAAGTGTTCATGTAGGTAAATGTAAAGAAGGTTGAAAGCGCTTTGTTTGAGAAGTTTCTTTGTAAAGTTTTATGTACAGTTTGTGCCAGTTAATTTTGTGTTTCTGCTAAATAACCTATTTGTATTTTTTTTAGTTTTTCCTATAGGTCTTGTTAAGCTTGTTTTTCATGTCCGAAGGTAGTTGCTATTGACTTCACAATAGTCAAATATTATCACTGCTTACATACTGCTATTTTGAGAGGTGTAAAATAACTGAATTCATAAATGCAAAGATAATTGGCGCGACAGCAGAAAATAATTCTGGCTTCTTAAAAAATAAGAACATAAATCTATTCAAGTTAAGAAAATACCGAGGCGAAAAAAGGTCTGTGTACACATAGACCTCTGTAATTTTCTCAAAAAAACCTGGTCAAGAATAAATCACAACTAAAAACCTTGGTTCCACCAGCATTGCCCAGATGTTCAAACAAAAGGAACCTCGACCGGTCAATGTTGACTTTAACCGGGTAAAGTCAGTAAATACGTAGTTCGGTTTCTACTGAACATAAAAAGGTAAAAAAATAACCCGAAGAATTATATTTTCTTAGAGTTAGGTATTCAGTTTATTATTTACTTTGAATAAAGTTTTTTTTCAAACGATTAGGTAGTTACTTTGTGGTACAAAGATAATAATGTTTGTTTATTCTGTTACAAAGGAAAGTTGAATTTTACGTAGTCAAAGGTTATTTTTATAGTAGCTTTGATTCATGAGATTTTCTACGAGGACTTGAAACGACACTTTCCTCCGGTGTCAACCATATCTCGAGGGAACTACTTGCCGTACTACTAGAATAATATGATGTCCTCCTAGCCGATTATCGGCTACGGCGGCTGTTCTCATGTAAGGAGATTAGCCAACTACGCAGGACATATTATAGTGCACGAGCATTTGCGCAGACACAGGTGCACTCACTATTCCTTAACTCTCATAGCCCGATGGGACGGCAATCCGACACGACCGGAAAGAGATCAGGCGCAGGACCGACATTTACGTGCTCTCCGATGCACGGGTGTATCAATCACCAGCTTCCAGGCTCCGGGCTGCTTTGTGAAAGTCTTCTAAAACCCACAAGGCGATTTCGGCCCGACTCGGGAATCGAACCCGAGACCTCGTGCTTAGCAGCCGCACTTGCGACAGCTAGACCAACGAGGCAGTTAGAATAATATATAGCCTTTATGACACTTACAAATAACATGGACTTTCTACTGGTATAAGTATTTTATAAATTGGTTCAGTAGATTCAATGTCCAATCCTAGCCCCTATATCATCCTTGTCCTTACAGAAGTACACATTATCTTGTGGTAGGTACTGAAAAACATGGAAAACCTTTCAGACAACAACTATGATTACAATATTATGATCCCTTGATAATAGAGCTGATAAATACTATCTAATCCGTAGTAGGTCAGTGAAATATTTCCATTACTGAAATCTATACTGGGGACAACGATAATATGTAAAAAAATGATGTAAAAAGATATCCTAAAACGTAACTAATATCAATGTGTTCGTGAATATTAATTGAATTAGAGGGGAGAGTAGAGCAAAGATTCGATGGATTGTATGAAAGACAATGAAAGGCGCCGACCAAGGGCAGTTTGATTATTATGTGTACTTAATTTACTTTGTCTGAAATAACTTGTTGTGATATTATTCCATGCTATAAAAGTTTTAAAACTAATATTTGATTTAAGACGTCACAGTATAAAACCGTCCTTAACATTAAGCTACCGTATAAAGAATTGAGTATTGAGTATGGGTCAAGTTATGTCGCTATCGAACTTCATTAAAAACATTATATTTAGTTACTTTACTATAAAAACAATATTAAGAAACTTACATTCATATTGTCTCTATATATTTCTGCAATTTGATTCTTTGAAAAGTAATTCTAACCATTGTTTTTCTTCCACAGGCAATGTAATGGCCGAGATAAAGCTGGGAACACACATAGCGCAGGCGGGCGGCGTCATGTAACTCTGTAATATGAATCTAAGTAACTTCGTCGTGTACATCACTAGCCTGCTGTGGCTGAACCTCACTGATGCTAAGATTGGTAAGCTTTTTGTACTAATCAATTAAAATTATTTTTATGTCTAAGTAAATTCATCTGTCACGCTTCCTATGAGCTTGTGATTAATGCGTAGCTATTATTTCCAAGAATTCGTTTAAGTGCGCTCAAAGCTTTATATCTAAACGAGAAATTATGAAATAAAATATAGTATGTTTTATTGTTACAAAGGGCTATTTAAAAAGTGTGTTGACCTATTGTTAAATGTGTTGCTGGAGAGTTTGTTACGCCACTTCTTCTTCACAGCAAGAAAATGTAGGAAATGGCGAAGAGTGGGCGTTTTTGGGTCTGTCTTTGTATTTAATTCTGACATTCAAAAATATTGCCAGCCTAGATTGACTAAATGATTTTGAAATTAAATCACTAGCCTGTACCAAATCCTAAATAAGAACATGCTGACGTACCTCCAACTTTAAACATACAACCTTAAGCAAATACGTGTTACGAACTTTGTAGCTGCGTCGATTACCTGACGAGAAGCTACGGCGTAGCTGACGTCATCGCTACGTGAACTACGCCGTAGCAACTCTCGCTACGAATCAAAATCGTTTGGGATAAGCTTGTTTGCAAAATATTAAATAAGAAAATGTTGAAAGGGGTGTCTTGAAAAACATATTTCCTTACAGAACGGATTTAAAAACTGGCAACAGTAATTTTTTAATCTATGCTGATATAACAAAGAGGAAAATTTGTTTGTTTGTTTGTACCCTGAAGCCTCCGAAACTACTGGACTGTATTTCTTTCTAATATTCTTTCGCTGTTGGGAGGCCATATAGCCTGTTTATCTTGGGGATAATGTAGCTTCTCAACAGTGGAAGAATATTTCAAAACGGATCTGTAGTTTCGGTGCCTTTTTAGCTAACATACAAAAAAATATTTCCTCTTCATTATAATATTAGCATGGATAATACTTTTGTAATTAATCAAACGTAAATACACACTGTAATTACAAAGGACTTATCAATATTTCCTAACTTATCCTATCACAAAGAGCAAAACTGTCGACACACAGAAATAATTACATTACATTCAAATAGATATAAATTCAAGTCCTTCCAATCCTTTTTTAGCAAAAGAAGGGATTTATTAAGGCTGAATTTCTATCAAAGCCGAGTTTATTCGGATCATTTTGAAGTGAAGGGGTCATGACCTCTCTCGTCTACTTCAATTAACTTCATTCAGTAATATTAATTGAAATTAATCTACTTCGTTATTTTTATCTTATTGAATGTAATTGATACCTTTTCTCAAGCAATTTAGAATTCATAAAGATTTTAACGAATATGGTTAATTAATATTAATTTAGTGTTGTTAAGTTCGATGACTTTGCCTTTATTTGGCGGTCGAATTGTTTGAGGTTAAATGTGGAGAAAGTGAGATTGATTTAATATTGATAAAAAAACTTTAGTTTTAAACTACACATTTTAAATCTATATTCTTTCTACATTCTTAATTTTAAAAGTACATGTTCATCTTTAGAATTATTAATTTATTTGAGTTTTCAATCAAAAACCTTATTTTTTTTTTTTTTTTATTTATTTATTATTTCAAAAATGTACAGTTTTAAAATAAACATTTCCCCACAAAACCGGTTTATCGGTTTGACTGTGGGTGTTGAGCCGCATTGTCTTACATAAACTTATATAAATATACATTTATATATTTTTTTAAATACTACAATATATATTATAATGGTATTACGCTACTCAATTATTTTATGAAAATACTTTTTTAACTTAACTTTAAAGAGTTTTCTATTATTTTCTTGTCTGATGTCTGCCGGTAAACTGTTGAGCACATATGGTACACGCTTCTTTAAAGTTCTATCACCAAAATAATTATGAACCCTTGGAACATTATATTTACCGGCAGGCATAGACCGTGTATTGTATGTATTTGATACAATAGATAAGTCATGCTCTTATACTGATGATAAAAATAAAGAAAAACGCGAGAAGGCCTACTCGGCGAAATAGAAACAGATTTATTATACTAACAATAATTCAATTATCTTTACAAAGGCTATCCTGGTTCCGGTAATAACATTTTCAGGCCACTCAATCCATAAACCTTTCCGATAGTTTCAGCTTTCAGATTTAATATAATTTTGTCATATCGTAACTGCCTCTTATATCAATCAATCAATCATTTGTCTCCATCCAATCTGCTTGTCTTGTCAATTTTCTATTCTGTCTTGCCAAGAGATATATTTGGAATAAACTTTTCGTCCAAAAAATCTTGTCTATGTGTATGTGTGTATAACTTATCTTTTGTTTTGACATTTCCCGTACTGTTTTGATTGATTGGCCATTTAGACTTACCGTTTATGTGATTTGTATGAACCGTTTTCTGAAATAAATAATCGCTCCTTACCTCTATCTTTCACGGAAAATGTGTTATATGTATAAGGTGACAGACTAATTCATAAAATGAGATAAAGAAAAAAGAAATATGTGTATATGTATACAAGCTTCCGAGTCAAGTGCTTCTCGTAGCCGGATGGTGACAAAAACTTCTAGGTCCTTATTCCGGGTCTCAGCTACCTCCTCTCAAATTTTCAGCTTAAACGGTTCAGCCATTCTTGAGTTACAAGCAAGTCTTTCTTTTCTATATATGTATGTAAAGACATAATTTGGTAAAAAACAAAAAAGTATATAACTTACACTCAAAACGACTCTCCAACTTTTATAACGTAAGCAAGAAGTTTTGTTGCTAGGTGTTCCTAGAAAAACTAACCCGTATAATTTTGTTGCAGGATATTTCTGGCACATCACAGATCTTCATTATGACCCGTTTCACAACTCCCCGGAGCTCCATAGAGGTACTTTATGAAACATCGCTATGTTTTATGTTGATGACTTTATCATTTTTGTTTAGTTTGCTGATGTAAGGAAGTAAATATTCATGAAATGTGATTACTATCACAATATACGAACAAAGTAAGCCTAGTACTATAGTTCGGCCATTCAGAGAATGCGTTCCTGACACGTCGCGATTGAACGATACTAACAGCGATTTACTTGCGTTGCAGTTACGATAAAAATATTTTTGCTGGTTGTTTACCGTTTTAACAATTGAGGAGCATTAAAACAACATTATTATATCAATAATCAATGAATGTAGTTACGTCGTCAGTTCAATCGCGACGTGTCAGGAACGCATTCTCTGAATGGCCGAACTATAAGGATACTTTCACAAAGCAGCCCATAGTCTGGAAGTTGGTGATTGATAGTTCTATTATATTATCGGAGGGCATATAAATGTCGTCCTGCGTCTGATCTCTTTCTAGTCGTTTCGGATTGACGTCTCATTGCACCTCTGTATGCGTAGCTTATTTAATGTAGAAGCACAGCCTCCATGGTCGACAATTGGTCTAGATGCCATAAATACATACAAAATATTGTACATGTGTATTATACACAGTAACTATAATGTACAAAATTACACAAAAAAAAAAGAACAAATAACACAAAATTATTACGTGTCTGGTTGATGAATGTCACTGTAGTGAGCATTATTTTCGAATGTAATTTTTCTGAAATATTTATTGGTGTCATATTTGATGAATGAGATTAATCAGGAAGAATAATTAATTTATCATGAATGTGAATGACGTGAATATTATTTTATTCGTCACCGTATTGCGAAATAAGCTCTGACGATGTCAAATGCGAAAACATCAATTTATTATTGATGTAAAATTTTGTATAAGTTACATGAAAGGCTTTAAATCGATTTTCAGTAATTCTGCTAATTAACATCAAAGAACAAAGCATTGCTCGTTTAATTATCTGGAGCAGAACAAAAGTATTGAAAATCCATATTAATACTAGCGAATCACAACTGCCAGAAAAGACGCATAGCAGGGGATCTCCAATATCGGTTACAACAGGATCATAGTCACTAATCAAAAAAGGAGTCACCTTAAACTCTCCCTTATTTTTAACCAGACAGAAATAAGACAAACATTCTTGGTAATCGTAACTTCTTAAAAGCTTTCCTATTATATATTCTCTTCCTTAAAATCAATAACATAATTGTAACTTCCTTAAAGCTGCTCTTAAGTTCCACTTGCCTATCATCTTTTTCACCCAATTTTCTCCACCAGGCTGTCGACACAACAGAGGGAACAGCGAGCACAGTCACCGCAACGGCAGACATCGAGACCACACGTGCGATAGCTCGTGGCCTCTGATACAGAGTGCCGCCGCCCTCATGGCGGAGAGGCACCCTGATACCTTGGAGTTCGTGCTTTGGACTGGGTATGTATTAATAAGAGAAGAATGTTTTTTAAATTATAAAGTCAAAGTTGTAGCGCGGACCTTGTCTATTGCCCCTCCGCGCCCCTCTAGATTAAGACGCGCGCCGGCTCGCTACCGAAATAATTAAAAGTGGAACAGCCGCGCAGCTTTTGCGGCGCGCGCGGAGCACCGATAGTGCACGAGCAACCGCGAAGCACGACGCATGCGCTCCGGTTGTTGACGGACGCCCGCGTCGCTCGCGTGCCGGTGCTTAAGCTCCCTAATATATATTGTATTGTGTTTTTGTGTACGGATTATACTATTTTACCACCAATCGTTTTTTTCAATAAAAACTCGGAACGAAGCCCAACTATACGTGGCGCCCAACGTGGGGCCGTTTTCGAGTACAAACTTCACTGGAAAAAAAACAAAATCAGTGACAGTGACGTTCGAACGAGTTCTGGATTTTTTATTGGAAATTTGTTACAAAATACCATGGTGCTTACGCGTTCACGTACGAATAGTGCTTCGCGCTTAACACAGCAGCCAGCAGAACCGTACCCCGCGCCTACTGGGCAGCTGGACGGTGCGACGCCGTCTAATACGGAGGGAGGTGCGTTTTTCGTCGACGTGAGATCGGCAACGCCACCGCTGGCAGGACGCCCTGCGTCCGCCGGCGCCCCGGCCTCTTCACCACCGCCGCTGTACGGGCGTGAGCTGCATGGCTACTGCGCTATGCTACAGCACGGGCATGCTCCGCCCGTCGCCTCACCGCAACAACCTATGCCAACACCCGTGGTCATGACGGACCACCAATTGCTATCCTTGCTACAAGCGTTACGGTCGCAGCCTGCACAAGGCGCGCCGCTCCCATCTGTAAGTGCAAACTTGTCAAATTGCTCGGCGAGATACAATGGGTCCGGTGATGTACGTGCCTTTACCGACGCCGTGCAGATTTACAAGGACTGTGTTGGTGTTAGTGACGAGATTGCACTAAGAGGCCTGCCAATGCTGCTGACTGATTTTGCAGCTACCTGGTGGCAAGGAGTTCGTCACTCAGTCGCGACTTGGCAGGAAGCCATTCTGTTACTTCAGCAGACTTTTGGTCCACGACTTCCGCCTCACAGAGTCTACAGAGAGATCTTTAGTCGAGAGCAAGCTGAGGAGCGCACGGACGTTTTCGTGTGCAGAGTAAGAGCACTTATTGCTCAATTACCGCCGCGCACCCTACCTGAAAACCCAGTACAACTGGATATGGTGTACGGGCTCCTTAATAGAAGAATACGCGAGCGAGTAGCGAGAAACTCTTTCTCCACGTTTTCCGAGCTACTACAGCACGCCCGGTCAGTGGAGGATGTGCTCGAGGAAGTGCGCGCTCCTGCACCTGCGAGAAGGGCACAACCTGCGACAGCCGCCCCGATGCCTCCACTCGTCCACCCGTCGACGTCTTCATATACTCCTGCGACCAGAACTGTGGACCAAGCCCCTCAAGTCAGGGTCAGACCGAGGTGCTCATTTTGTAAAATGTTCGGCCACCTAAAGGAAGAGTGCCGTAAATTATTAAATAAAAGTAATCCCGCGCAGGAGCCAGTTAAGAACGAACCAGCTGCAGTTGCACAACCGGAGCTGCGCCCTTCCCTAACATGTTTCGGATGCGGTGCGCCCGGTGTTACGAGGTCAAACTGCAGCGTGTGCAAGGAAAGACGTTCTGCGCCGTCGACATCTACATTTCAGTCGTTGTCGGCGTGTAATACTGTATTTAAACCGCGTGTGCGTCCCCTATTAAATATAGAAGTGTTTGGTGCTAACGGTACCGCTTTATTAGACACTGGTGCGAAACAATCCGTTGCCAGTGAAAGTTTAGCTAAACATATGCGGGCCAATGGCCAATTGTTTCAAAGTGTAGAAACGGAACTTAAATTCGCGGATGGAACGCTGCGCGTTCAAATCGTAGAAGTAGCCTCAACCATTGTAAAGGTGCGGGGAGTGGCAATTGACACACTCTTCATGGTCCTGCCTGGCGCAACTGAGTCATTGTTAGGAATGAATTTTATACAGGACGCTGGCATGGTACTCGATTTTGCTAAGAATCGGTTCACTTTACGCGATGTAGGCTCATGCGATTTACAATGTGAATGCGAGGATCGTGTGGTAACTAGTTCTGCGATGGGTCTCCGCGAGTCCGAGGGCGTTCTTCTGTCATCAGCGGATAGGTCGAAATTGGCTGCACTGCTAGAAAAGAACAGCGATGTCTTCAGTGCAGGGGGAGGGCCGACGCCCTTTGCCCTACACAGGATCGATACAGGTAACGCCGCGCCTATTTCTACGCCGCCTTATCGTATGAATCCGGCAAAGAAGGAAATTATTAAGGCCGAAATTGATAAGATGTTGGAACTCGAAGTCATTGAGGAAGCCGAGTCAGAATGGACTTCCCCGATTGTCCTGGTTCCTAAGAAGAATGGTGAAATAAGATTTTGCGTTGATTACAGGAAGTTAAATGCGGTGACACGTACAGATAAATACCCGCTGCCCCTGATCGATGACATTCTGTTTTCCACAAAGAGTAATTGTGTGATGTCCACCATAGATTTAAAATCAGGCTACTGGCAGGTTGAAGTGGCCCCGGAAGACAGACATAAGACGGCGTTCGTTTCCCCTTTCGGAACGTTTCAATTTAAACGCATGCCGTTCGGATTAAAGAATGCACCTTCAACATTTCAGCGATTGATGGATCGTTTTCGTACTGGATTGAAGGATGTGACTGTCGTGGCTTATTTAGACGATATTCTGGTTATCTCAGCAGACCTGGATGCGCATCTGCAAGATTTACACCAGGTATTTGATCGTCTACGTCAATTTAATCTCCAGGCAAATAGATAAAAATGCGTATTTGCTCGAGAGAGAGTAGCCTACCTTGGACACGTCATTACCGCTAAAGGAATCGAACCCGATCCAAAGAAGGTACAAGCCGTGGTGGATATGGCCCCACCGACTAATTTGAAACAACTTAAAACGTTTTTACAAACTTGTTCATGGTTTCGCAAATTTATTAGTCAGTTCTCTGAAATTGCGCAACCCTTGACCGACCTCACCAAGAAGAATAAACCTTGGAAATGGACTGAAGAGGAAGACTATGCCTACAACGAGCTCAAGCGAAGACTTACCACTAGTCCCATCCTGCGACAGCCAGACTTTGACCAGCCATTTATTCTACGCACAGATGCCAGTGCTTATGCACTAGGTGCAGTGTTAATGCAGGGTCCGGATCCAAAGTCTGAGAAGCCTATTGAGTATGCCAGTAGACTGTTAACGTCAGCAGAGCAAAATTACTCCACAACGGAGCGGGAAGCTTTAGCTGTGGTATGGGCTCTAGAAAAGTTTCGGGGTTACCTGGAAGGCGCCGAAGTTCGCGTCGCCACCGATCATCAGCCACTGAAGTGGTTGCTGTCACTGAAGACACCAAGTGGCCGCTTAGCTCGATGGGCCCTGAAAATTCAATCTTATAACCTGGACATAGAATATACTCCAGGTAAGGTCAACGTAGTCGCTGACACTCTTAGCCGTCCGGTATGCCAGGCATCAGAGGTCGATGTCAATACCTGTGATCTGTGTCCCATCTCAGTAGACTTACCTCACAAAAGCTCCGAAGAGTTGCGAGTAGCTCAGCTCGAAGATCCTGGAATCAAGAAAATACTCACGGATTTCGAAGAGAACGATGCATACAACAGATGGACGGATCGTGGGTACTATCTTTCACAAGGTGTTTTGTTCCGCTTCGATCCGGATGGTGAATCCGAAGAGCCCCAGCTGGTGGTGCCCGAGTCGATGCGCGAGGAGATCATGAAAGAACTCCATGACGCTCCCACAGCTGGACATTTGGGCTTGGAACGCACCCTTAAGAAGATTAAGGAACGGTTTTACTTCCCTAATATGCGTCAATACGTAGCAAGGTATCTTAAGGCTTGTGATCTATGCCAGAAATTTAAGGCAACCAATTTTAAACCGGCCGGCCTACTGCAAACGCCTGTCCCGCAACAGCGATTTGAAGTTCTCGCTATGGATCTGTTTGGACCTCTTCCTGAGGGTAGTAAGGGCGAGAAATGGATCTTTCTGATCGAGGATACTGCGAGCAGATGGGTGGAGTTGTTCCCGTTAGCCGTAGCCAACGCAGAAAGTTGCGCTAAAATATTAATTGAAGAAGTTTTCCTAAGATATGGTTTTCCCCGTCGGGTGATCTCCGACAATGGTACCCAATTTGTCTCGGCCGTAATGCAGAAGGCTATGTACGTTCTCGGAGTGAATCAGAATCTGACGCCAATTTACCATCCCCAGGCCAATCCCGCAGAGAGGAAAAATCGGGAAATGAAAGAGATGCTGGCTATCTTAATAGACCCAGAACATCGACGTTGGCCTGAGGCATTGCCAGCTGTTCGATTCGCGTTGAATACAGCACCTAATCAGGGTACTGGTCATACAGCTGCCTTTCTAACATTCGCACGCCAGTTTAGGTCCCCGGTGGACGTAGCCCACGACTTAAGGACGGTCATAGACCAAGAGAATTATGTGCCTCAAATTACGCCGTATCTCAAAGAATTTGCAAGTCGCTTGCAAGAAGTGAAGTGGCGAATCGAGCGACAGCAGGACATCCGTAAGGAAGCTGCGGATAAAAGCCGTAGACCCGGACCCGATTATCGTGAGGGTGACCTCGTCCTCGTGGATAGCCATCGCCTTAGTCAGGCCGAAAAAGGCTGTACTAGTAAGTTCGCACCGCGTCGCGAAGGCCCGTTTCGTATAGTGAAAATAGTATCTCCAACCACGTACGAAATCGTGGACAAGAATAATAAACCTCGCGGCAAGTGCCATGCCAGCCTCCTGTCACCTTACATAGGTGAATCTGATCTGGCTCAAGTTAGGAGTAGGGGTAGACCAAAAAAGTCGGTTCCCAAGCCAGCTCCACAAGTTTCCGCTGACTTGGAGGGGGAGAATGTAGCGCGGACCTTGTCTATTGCCCCTCCGCGCCCCTCTAGATTAAGACGCGCGCCGGCTCGCTACCGAAATAATTAAAAGTGGAACAGCCGCGCAGCTTTTGCGGCGCGCGCGGAGCACCGATAGTGCACGAGCAACCGCGAAGCACGACGCATGCGCTCCGGTTGTTGACGGACGCCCGCGTCGCTCGCGTGCCGGTGCTTAAGCTCCCTAATATATATTGTATTGTGTTTTTGTGTACGGATTATACTATTTTACCACCAATCGTTTTTTTCAATAAAAACTCGGAACGAAGCCCAACTATAAAGTCAGAAGTTTTTGTTTCAGAGAGAAGTTTACAGATTTATGAAGAGTTAGACACTAGTTTACCTTTCCCAGGTGAATCTCTTGGAAAGAATCCGCAAGAATATAATACCCTATTCCAGCAAGTGCTAGAGACCATTACCTGAATTTTCATGTTTATGTTGGTCGACTTTATATTTTCGCAATAAATAAACATTATGTGGACCGTGTTTGGAAAACAAATGTAACAGTGTTTCAGTTCCAACAGTATCTTGAAAACTATTCTTCAAAGAATACCTTAGTCAATTATGAGATAGTAAAGAGCCAGCGAGTGAAATGTTAAGAACTCAACAGAGCTACATAGTCTATTTTGTCACCAGGGACATCCTCTCGTCTTCAATGGAGCACCTCAGCGAGGATATAAAGCTGGAAGCCGTGAGGAACGTCACAGACATTCTGAGCAGGACATTCAGCAGTCAGTTTGTATTCCCAGCACTGGGACACAACGATCCTGTACCTTCTAAGAGACTGGTCGACATGTGGATGCAGTGGTTGCCCACGGAGGCACTACAGACTTTTGAAACTAGTAAGTTGGAATGAAATAAAACCATGGTAAACAAAATTGCGGAGGTGCCATAATGCAATAAGAAACGAACGCGATTCAATACGGGTGTGCGAAAAACTAGAGGTAGGAACGTTAGGTACTGTCTGCGCCCTTATACGCCTTCTTTGGACCCGACTATTCATTATATTCTTATTTTTTCGTAATACCAAAACTTGTTGACAGATAACCCAAAGAACCCAAACCCCTCGTTATTTCATTTGTAACTGATCATTTAGGTCGTACCTTTTTGAAAAAAGCGCCTGACCTATCTGCATTATGGCGTCTCCACTGATCCTTCCTTAATCCGTGTTTTTTTTTTCTAAATCAGATGCTAATCAGAAGCCTGCTTCCAGGTGGATATTACACAATAGAGCAGTCCCACAGTAGGTTGAGGATCGTGGTACTGAACAGCGTGTTATGGTCTGGTGGAGCCGCCAGGACTGACGGTCCCCACAGGAGCAGACAGCAATGGGAGTGGTTGGAACAGGTCCTCAGTAAAGCTAGGAGAAGAAATGAAATGGTAAGGCTATGTATAAAACTAAGTATATTTGGCCCCGTTTTACTGGTCACCGATATAGTGTCAGTTAGTAATCTCATAGTTAATGCTATCTGCCAGATAATAGCTGTTTATAATATCTGCGAGATATTGCTATTTGAGACTTATGAAACCTATATAAGCTAATTCTAAAAATATTTCTATGTAATCCAAAGACCGTAATTATATTTTTGTAAAATGTCGGATCACTGTATTTGATTTCATGTTGACTTTTAATTAAGTATCCAGTATAACGTCTAACCGTCTAATTATAAAGAAAACGAAGCCTTTTGATGTAGTAAAACATTTTTAATAATTGACTTATGATCTTCAAAGTCAGATCATGATCCCTTAAACATAGACCGTAGCACGCACGCAATAAGACTCAAAATTTGTTGTCAAGGTCTACCTAGTAGCTCATGCTGGACCAGGAGTGGAAGAACGGCATAATGCCGGCAGTTCTTCGGCAGCTGGTGGTGGGGAACTGACTCCTACTGCCAACGCGAGGCTGGTGCATGTCATCAGAGCGTTCAGCGATGTGATCGCTGGGCAGTTCTATGGTCACCGACACGCTGATACTTTCAGACTTATTTATAGTGAAGGTGAGTTTTTTTTTAATATAATTATTTATAAGGTCAAGATCACGATCAGAACTGCTGTACTTAATCACTGGAGTGTAATTAAAATTATAAAAAGTAATTAGGTATTGTCTTTGGTGGTGGCCTAGTGGGCAAAGAACCAACCTCTCGAGTATGAGGGCGCGGGTTCGATTCCAGGTCAGGCAAGTACCAATGCAACTTTTCTAAGTTTGTATGTACTTTCTAAGTATATCTTAGACAGCAATGACTGTGTTTCGGATGGCACGTTAAACTGTAGGTCCCGGCTGTCAGTGAACATCCTTGGCAGTCGTTACGGGTAGTCAGAAGCCAGTAAGTCTGACACCAGTCTAACCAAGGGGTATCGGGTTGCCCGGGTAACTGGTTTGAGGAGGTCAGATAGGCAGTTGCTTCTTGTAAAACACTGGCACTCAGCTGAATCCGGTTAGACTGGAAGCCGACCCCAACATAGTTGGGAGAAAGGCTCGGAGGATGAATTAGGTATTGTCTCTCTTCTATGTTTCTTCAAAATTGGGTTATTGCAAAAAATTCTTCTTTTGCAAAGTTCACAAATTGATCTCAAATACATAGAACACCTTACCTTTCCATTAGAATTCTAACGTTGAAACTGCCACCTCACAATCCAACTAGAGCCTCACCCAGCAATGGGACTATAACCCAAGTATTATTTATTATTTTAAGACCGCGGCCCATCTTCCTGGCATAAGGTACGTGATGTGGTTAACGGTACAGAAATGGCTGCCCTCGCTTCCCTTAAGTATCGTAAAACGCTACTAAGGGTGTATGAGGATTGATAGCAGTATTTACCCCGTGTGTTAATAAAAACAAACTATTATTACAAGTTCGTTAGCTTAGTGTGATATTTGTGGCGCGTATTGTCCTCTAGAGGGTCGTCTTCTTTAGTCGGTTTTGTGTATGAGGATATTATTGTTGTCCGTGGTCATCGTTATTTTTAGTATCTTGTAAGTTTGTTTTAATTTTACCCGATGAAATCTATACTTATGTTATAAAAGTGATGAGTTTGTCCCTTCATAGGTATCACTACCCAGATTTGAAAATCTATAAATAGGCTAATCTTTTTATACGTTTGTGGGGAGTAGCTCCCACGGGCGCGAGCAAAACCACTGGCGGCAGTTTCCATGTTACTAATCCTCAAAACATTTAGCAGAAGTCTTTTGTCATTGTAATATTCACCCCTATCTCAGCCTTCTATCCCAGTATTGTTGCGTACTTTTCTCGGCTTTATTTTGTATTTCCTTTTGACCTTTTTCGTAGCATTTCCTTCACTCCTACACACCACATGCACAAACCGTGACAAATGATCTCTTCTCGGTCACTGGCGACGGAATCAGGGTTATTTTTGCCTTTTTCCATTGTGCTAAATATAATATATTATTTTACATGAAAAACAAACAATAAATTGGACGTCTTTCTTGCAATTTGAAACAAAAGTGTCAATTATTTATTTATAGCTTTCATGAAGTAATGATGCTCTTATACAATAACCCTTTGACAAATAAAAAGTAGGTAAAATATCATTTCCTTGAGTAACCAGTCCGACGGTTTGTATTACAATAGATGTGAATAATAAAATCTGGGCATTCCTTTGTGTCGTAAAAAATATTATGATGTTATTTATCTGTTTCGTATCTGCTAGAAGCGTTTCATAACCTTTTCTTGCTGGTTGAAGAATTTAGGGCATCGACTCCATTTTTGAAGGTTCTTTGTTGTTAAGTGAACTGTACATTGTAAGATTAGTTACGTCTCATGAACATTGTAAAGAGTACACGTGCATAAGTTGACTGTTATTAAACTGAAAAGAACCATATTTTATGTAATTTGCAATACCTTCATATTGATTATTTAGCTCATTGGTGTGATCCTACACTATATTATAGCTAAAATCTAACCCTGACTTTGATAATTAATTAAAATCTGATGAAGGAAATTATTGTCCTCAGGGCGACCAGTGTCTTGGGCGTTGTTGGCTCCATCAGTCACTCCCAGAGGCGCTGGCAGCACTTCAAATCCGGGACTAAGACTTTATAAATTCGACTCTAATACCGGAAAGGTAAGGTTCAATATTATCTATATAATATTTTTTACTACATAAAATTCTTTTAAAAATACATATAAAGACACATACAATTGACTTGATTAATTTTATTTTAGGTTTTGGATTACACACAGTATTACTTAGATGTAAATAACATTAGAGGGGAGGCCCACTGGGCGATAGAGTACAACCTAACTCAATACTATGGACTGAGAGAAGTGAGCCCGGCTTCACTCGACGCTTTGGCGGAGAGGATACGCAATCATCATGACAGGAGTGTGTTTGCTAAGTAAGTAACATCTTATTTATCTTAGAGTTATTTTCTAATTTGTTTATTATAAGGGGAAGTGTAAATAAACCTACTACATCGTTAATGATACATTCCTACCCAACCTCTGGCACACTACATACGACTTACTATGTGTACCTCTGGGTGCAGAGGATAGTAATACAGAAAACGGGCAAAGAAGTTTACGCCACTAATTAAACTAATTTCAATTCCAAAAAAAGAAAAGCCTACTCAAATCTTATACTCTATTATCCAGGTACTTAACAGCACTCCGCGTCCGTCATGCAGCAGACGTAGCAGAGTGCGACTCAGCGTGCGTACACGTCCACTTCTGTGCGATAACCCGCGCCGACTACCACGAGTTTCGCGCCTGCGTCCGCAACCCGGCGTCGGCGCTAGCGTCGCGCGCCGCGCACAACTCCGCCGCCATCTTACTATACGCCATCTTGATTTTACTAAAGTCGTAATATTGTGACGCGTACAAGCTTCTGTGTTTCCCAAATGGCCTTTTGTCTGCAGTAGTGTCAATGTTTAATTTTAAATTCCTTAAACCTACAGTAACAGATATAAATTGTAAATAATGTTTAATCATTGTCTCTTATTAATTTATCTCACAAACATTAGTTCGAGTAAAAATATTTATGACAAACTTCTCATTAATCATAACAGTCATTTTCCTTAATCATTTTACTTTGAAAGTGACAAGATTAATTGGAAAACTTAGGTGGAGGTTATCATTATTTGTTTCACCTGAAATCATTGTTTTCTGATCATTGTAAAATACATTAATGAACGCTTTAATTTTAAAGTAAAATGGATTATAAATCATAATTATTGAGTGTAATTAGAAATTGTTTATTGTGATCTTCGTCGCTAATTTGATTGTGATAATTAACATTTTTGTATATAATGATAAGTGAACTGAATCAGTGTAAGTAAATGAAATTAAAACATTTGAAGAAATCTTTGGATTTTATTTATCACCTTGCTCTTGCAAAAAAATATTAGCTATAAGTGTAAAAGTAACTAGGATTTTCTGTCTGTTGCACCTTCTTTCACCAAAAACTACTGAACAATTTAAATGGAATTAATCTCTGTTACCAGTAACCACTATCAATGGTTTGCTTTCCATGTTCTTCCAATAGTTCTTGAATTTTTTTGGGCTCAGGAAAAATAGTATCAATAGGCATAATATCCATCAGATACTTTTAAATACCTAGGTACACGAAATTTCATAAGTGCGAGTAAAACATTTATTTCTTAAAATAACCAAACAAAAGAGGCACACTTAATAAATAATTAAACACGCTACAGTTCTTCCTAAAACAAAAAATAACGTAAGCACGTTTTCTATAAAGCATTTCGCGAACTCACTCTTTCAATTTCTTAACAAGACTCTCAAAGGGCTCTTAACATAAGTTCCCGCGATTTTCTCTCAAACTGCACTTAGAAACGATTAAATACCAGTTACTGAGAATCTCAGCATCATTAGCTATTTCATTTCACTTGAAATCCAGTAATATCAGGCTAGGTTATGTTTTAGGGAAATTGTGAGAAGTGGTTTTAGAACTACCCGTTTAAAACTTAGCTTATATGATATTGAGGTAAAAGCAATCCTTTCAGCTGTTTAGGCTTGAAGGAGTCACAGAAATATTTATACATACACAATCTCACTTACCTAATCAAAATGGCTAGACTTTATTCTGGCTACCTGTAACAATTAATATGTTTAAGTGTGAGTAGCCTATGTCTATAACATTTAGACTAAACTGACCTAGTCACAAATACTAGCAAAACTTTGCCTAATCTTTCAGAAAAAATAAAACCCAGCATTATGTTACAGCAAAAGAATAAAACCGAAAAGTCATCCAATAACTAGAAATGAAAGTAAAACAAGCGAACCCATTGTTATAAACGAGCCTTCAAAATTATTCGCAATCCTATAAATATCTACATTATTGAGCCAAATATCCCACCAATAACCGATCTTAACATTCACATGTAGTATCATGAATATATAAAGGCCGTCCTAGTATTACTAATCTTTAGGGGTGGCCTTAAAAAGACCCAGAAAAATGGGTCATCTCTACCTTTCCTTGAAAGCATTAACATCCAGTATTACCTGACCCCTCATTTGATGAACATTCTACTGTAATAGAGCTCAGCATATTCTGGTCGAAAATACGTAGTTTATGCCGTATGAATACGTCCCGTTGTACAAAAGGGTGAAGTTCGGTAGAAAAAAATGGTAAAATGGTAGTAAGCGGTTATGTGTGAAGCGTATGAAAGGGAGGCGTTAGTACGTAGCTCTATTGTCGTGGTGACTGACATTTGACGTGTATGGTATAACTATGGGAATGTGAAGGTAATATGAAGATCCTAAGTTATTTTAATGAACTTGCTGATGTAGGTAGTCAATGCTTTCTTAAAATATGAACTAATGTATGTATGTATATAAAACCTTTCAAACTCAAACTCATTTATTTTCATTTTCAATAGGACTTAAAACTCTTTCGAAACATCAAGCTAGTTGCACGGTTCTAAGTTCCAAGTTTTTCTCATTTAGAAGAACCGGCAAGAAACTCCATTGACACTCTTTTCAAAACAGGATGTGTTTCTTATGTAATATATTGCATCAAAACTTAATTCTTGTGTTGATAGTTATTGCGCTCCAGAAGGGCACTAATTTTCTAAATAAAAAATTAAGCGTGATGCCATTTTAAAAATTAATTTAGTTTTTTTAAATGTTTGCATTCATAAACATTCTGCGTCCGTTAAAAAAAATACAGACGGTATTAACTTTTACATCTACAGAGGATTACAAAGCAGAATTTAATAACATTTATTTACTTGCTTTATTAAACATTATTGTTCAAAGATAAAGATAAAACACAATAGCTTCACAATAATTTTCTATAATTATATGATACCGCTTCAGCTTGTTCTCAGTTTAATTAAGGCACATAAATAAGTTCAGGAATTCATTAAGAATTTTATTACTGTTCTTTATGTCTTAGAAAAGTAGCTTTATTAAGCGAATAATGAAAACAAATACGTGGTTTAATGAGATATTAATAACCATTGATTAAAATTATACGCCGTAGTTATACCTAGCTCTGTTTTCAAATTATCTGATTCACCTTGCGTCGAACAGAGCTTTCACACTGGCACATTTTCCGCTGGATTTTTCCACGTCTGCGATTTTTTGAAGGGGCAAAATTTTTTTTTTATTGACAGTTATCAATTGATTGCTGTTGTAGATACACACACGACACACAAAATATGAAGCGGGTGGTTGTGCTCGTGACCTTTTGCCAGTGGTTTCAACCGGTTGCTGAGAAACTTACATCCCGCAGTTGGTTAAATTCTATGTAATTGTAGCGTTTAGCTATACCTATTACTGCCAAGATTCATCTTAATCCGTTCTGTCGTTTGCGCGTAATGAAATAACAAACATACATATAAAATATACCCAAACTTTTGCTTTTATTCTGAATGACCCAAAAAAGTGTCCTTAGCTTTGATAATTCAATTCCTTACCAAATTAATGAGATCCAGGCCCCAAGACGCGGTTAGACCTTGAATTGTACGTGCAATTAAATTAGGTGCCTAATGATCTAAGAAAAGGGGCCTTTGTTAGGGTCTAGCGATTTTCTGACCTTGTTAAGGAAAAGGTCGTAAAGCAATGTATTTATCACAATGAGAATAAGGCTGTTTATATATATATAATGGTTCACACAAAGAGCGATAGGAAAAATCCACATATTAGAAAAAAAATGATTAAAACAAATGGTTTGACTTTGCCAAAAACTTCCTCCTATCTTCACTAGATAGGGAGATATTAATCACCTAGCATTGAAATCATATTATTTTATGTTTCTTATACATATAATCATATACTTTATTAAAAATATAACCTTAGGTAGTTATCACATTAATTTTCACTCAATGAAATGGTATCCGAGCACTTGCGTGGCGATTTGTGGACATCAATTTCGTAGGTGGTATTATATAATCTAGTAAGTACTAGTGTGCTTTTACTTCAAGTAGATATCTTTTACCATTTGGCTAAAAATAACAGGTATTTTGATCTAGATTAACCTACGGCTAACTTATACCACTCAACCCGCAATTCATCATCAGCCTATCGCAGTCCACTGCTGGACATAGGCCTCTCCAAGTGCACGCCACTGAGATCGATTTTCGGCTTCTCGCATCCAGCTCCTGCCAGCCGCCTTGCGCAAGTCATCACTCCACCGTGCCTGAGGACGTCCTACACTACGTTTGCCGAGGCGTGGTCTCCACTCCAGAACTCGTTTACCCCAACGGTTATCGGTTCTTCGGCTAATATGGCCAGCCCACTGCCACTTCAGCTTGCTGATTCGGTGGGCTATGTCGATGACCTTGGTTCTCTGACGGATTACCTCATTTCTGATGCGATCCCTCAGAGAAATGCCGAGCATAGCCCTTTCCATAGCCCGCTGAGCGACTTTAAACTTGTGAACCAGCCGCACCGACAGTGTCCACGTTTCGGCTCCGTAAGTCATGACAGGTAGGACGCACTGATTGAAGACTTTTGTCTTTAGGCACTGTGGGATCGACGATGTTAGGACTCGACGTAGCTTCCCAAATGCAGCCCAACCCAACTGAATTCTCCTATTCACCTCGTCCTCAAAGTTGTTTCTACCTAACTGCAATGTCTGCCCGAGGTAAACATATTTCCGAACAACTTCGAGAACGGCGCCGTGTATCGCTATCGGTTCCGGTAGAACATGTTCATTGAACATGACCTTGGTTTTGTCCAAGTTCATCCGTAGGCCGATGCGTAGAGAAGATTCAGCCAGGTCGTTCAGCATCTGTTGTAGGTCCTGCAGCGTTTCCGCCATGATGACGATATCGTCGGCAAATCGCAAGTGAGAGATGTGTTCGCCATTGATGTTGATGCCGCGTCCTTTCCAGTTCAGCGTCTTGAACATATCCTCCATTGCATTAGTGAACAATTTCGGGGAAATAACATCCCCTTGTCTCACTCCTCGATGCAACGGTATGGGCCTTGTTTGCTGATTCTGTACTTGGACGGACATTGTAGCGGCTTCGTAGAGACATCTCATCACTTGGATGTATCGCCAATCTACTTGACAACGCTGCAGGGACTCCAGAACAGACCAGATTTCAACCGAGTCAAAGGCCTTCTCATAGTCCACAAATGCTAGACACAGGGGCTGATTATACTCTTCGGTCTTCTGTATAATCTGCCGCACTGTGTGGATGTGGTCTATGGTGCCGTATCCGCTCCGAAACCCAGCCTGCTCCGGTGGTTGGAATTCGTCGAGTCTTCGCGCAAGTCGGTTCGTGATCACTCTTGAGAACAGCTTATAGACGTGGCTTAGGAGGGAAATGGGTCGATAGTTCTTCAACTGGGTTTTGTCTCCCTTTTTGAAGAACAGGACGACAACACTCCTACTCCACGCCTCTGGAGTTCTCCCTTCAAACAGGACGGCATTAAAAAGCTTCTGGAGCTCCCCCAGTACGGGCTTTCCTCCTGCTTTTAGTAGCTCTGTTGTAATGCCATCCTCGCCAGGGGCTTTTCCATTTTTGAGCTGTCTCAGAGCGATCTCGATTTCGCCACTGCTGACTTCTGGCAGGTCTTCGGTGAAATGGCGTGTTAATGTGGCTCTAGAATCCTCATTTCCGGGATCAGGTCGGGATGCATGCGATGCGTATAACCGGCCATAGAAATTTTCCACTTCCGAAAGGACTGCCGGCACCGAAGAAACGACTTCTCCGCTTGCTGTGGTCAGCTTCGTCAAGTGGCTTCTTCCAAGAGATTGTACGAACACCTTTGACCCCCGATTCAGCTCAATTGCTCTTTCAATGGCAAGAGTATTGGAGCACCGGAGGTCGCGTCGTACGTGCTTGTTGATCTCTTGGTTTAGAGCTCGCTTAGCTGACGAAGTGACAGGCGGGTTTTCACGTCGTTTCTTCATAAGTCCTAATGTCTCTTCCGAAAGCTTTGATTTCCTGCCCTTACGCTGCATGTTACAGAATCTCGAACCTTCCTCCCTGAGGATCCGAACCACATATTCGTGGTTCTGGTTAACGTCTGTTGTGGTTTCCACGGCGGCAAATCGGTTCTCCAAATGTGACTGGAACGTTTCAGATCCTGTCATGGTTTGGAGCAGTGTTGGTCGGAGCCTGGCCTTCATCAGACGGAAACGTTCGGCCTTGAAGTTGATATTCAGAGAGCCTCGGACAAGTCGGTGATCGCTCCCGGTATTAAACCTATTGATCACGGAGACGTCTCTGAATATGTGCTTCTTGTTCGTCATGATGAAGTCAATCTCATTTTTAGTCATAGTGTCGGGGCTTTGCCACGTCCACTTCCTTTGGGGCCGCTTTTTGAAAAAGGAGTTCATCAAAAAGAGCCCCTCGCGTTCGAGGAAGTTGACGAGCATTTGCCCCCTATGATTCCTGCTTCCAAATCCATGGGATCCTACTGCCGATTCGCCGCAAATCTGTACTCCCACTTTAGCGTTAAAGTCCCCCATGACAACGGTGTAATGGGTCTTTGTAGTGAAGTGGAGGGCCCTTGATATATCATCAAACATATCCTCCACTTCATCGTCTGAATGTGTCGAGGTCGGTGCGTACACTTGCACTACCTTGAGGCTATACCTATCGGTGAGCTTTATGATAAGGTACGCTACCCTGTTCGACACACTAGACACCTCCACAACGTTATCAGCTAGGGACTTATTAACCAGAAACCCAACGCCACCTTGGGATTGTTGGTCTCCCTCTCGGAAGTACATTAGGTGACCTGATTCGAGGGTTATGGTGTCCTCCCCCTCTCTTCGAACTTCACATAACCCTAATATGTGCCACCTAATCTTCCCAAGTTCCACTTCGAGTTGCGCCAGATGCGAGTCAAGCCGTAGCGTGCGGCCGTTGTACGTCGCAAGAGTCAGTTTAGTTTGGTGGCCTCCCGTAACCCGGAGATTCTTCGCACCCCCTGTCCCACCGTAACCACGGTCGCCACCGTGACCGGGAATAGCGGGACTGCCGGGAACTAGGGGCCGTGGCTTTTTTGTGCTGCTCATGAAGGTATTTAGCCTACTGCTATCACGCTGGCCAGACGGGTTGATAGAGGGTTTTTTTCCGAGTTTTCCTTCTCTCACACTGGTGTTCGGTGCATTCTTTACTCCATTAGTCGACTTCTACGACACCCACTGGAAGAAGGGGTAGCGACATACGTATTCTTAAGCCGTCGCTACACGGCTAAAGACCTCGGCTCACCTTTTAAAACAAATTCTATTAATAAATAAACCGGCCAAGTGCGAGTCGGACTCGCGCACCGAGGGTTCCGTACAAATGCTGTATAGATAAAAAGTGAGTTTCGCGCCAACCGTTCAGTTTAGAACAATCATAGTTATGGTAATTTCGTGAGAGTCAAAATAGTAAATATTTTTTATTTTATAATATAACTAAAATAGTAGGCCAGTACCTTGTAAAAGTTATTTTATTGAAGTTATTTATATACAACATTTTATAGTCATCATTCAGAAATCTGATTGAAAATAACTAATTATGTCTTAAAGGTGGGGCATATCTGACCCGCTTTGTAAAAAGTGGCGGACATGAATCAAAGTAGTTTTAAATCGTGGAGAATGGTATGACGTTTCTTTGAATATAAATATTTTATTAAAATTCCATGGAGACGAATGTCCAGGATCGTTTGAAAAATATAAAAGACAAGCAGTTTCAGAGGATTGTACAGGTTGCAATGCTAGTTTTTATTGTTAAAGACATTTCATAAAGAAGGAAGGTGCCAATCCGGATGACCAGGATCTGATGAGGATCTGGAAACCCTGAGAAATCGAGGGCAACTCTTGAATATTGTAGGCACGCATCGAGTCATAACCAGACATGTGAGTGTATTTTTGAGGGTACTGGTAAACAGTGAAGGTTTGGAGCTGATTTGATTATGGAGACTACAGAGAGTCAAGGGAACTCCCGAACGGTATGTTGCAACTACCACTTGTTTGGGCTTATGTTATTCGTATTGGCGAAGACTTTCCACAAAGATAGGTTTGACTGCCATTGTGGGATCGACAGCTAAGATCAGATATAGTTATGGGAACTCCTTTACAATTTATAACGTAACCTTGTGTTGGAGCATATTTTATTTTAGGTGATGAGAATTCACTACTAACTAGGGTTAAGGCAGCCATTGCAGGAATGGGATCTTTTATTTTTGAGGGATTAATCACCTAAAGAGCCCCTGTTTCAGGTTTTTTTCGAAACCGCCTGACGACTTGTAGCTGTCGAATCGTAACAACGACTTCTAGAGAGTAGGATTCGGGGCTGCTGGCTTTACGTTTCTAGAGCCTTGACAAAAGTGTAATTCTGTCCCTTTCTTTGTTTTATAAAGTCGGCATTATTTTATTTTGTAGCATTTTACAAACAAATCCAACTTCAAACATATAAAAAAGCAACAAGAAAACAAAAGCAAGAAAGAAATTAAAAAGATGTTAGGTGCATCGGTTTAGAAGTCGGTGTCTAGAGGATGCATCTATATTTATTTAACCACCGAGATCTAGACCGATGCATATAAACAGTTTTCTTGTTGTTTTAGAAGTTGTTTTTTTTTTTGTAAAAAGTTTTTATTTTTAACTTTTGTGAAAAGTTCTCGTCAATACGAATAATATAAGCCCAAACACGACGTAACTAAAACATACCGAGTTCTCTCGACTTTCTCACGTCTCCATCATCAGATAAGCTCTAAACCTTCACTGTTTGATAGTATCACCAGACATACATCTGAGAATCAAGTTTTAATCCTATGCATGCCTACAATTTCTCAGGATTTCCATCATCAGATCCTGACCTGATGACAATGGAAATAAACGGCGAGTATACTCTTTCACTACAAAGAAATGATTTCTCAAATCCGTCAAACTTGGTCGTTTAAATTCCCCATTGAAATGAGGAAAATATTTGATGTTTACACCTGATTTTCTCTAGATTCCCATGGTTCACATTGATGCGACTAATGCCATAGTAAATCAGAGCCTTTATCATTATACTGTGCTATATTTCGTTCGTATCCGCCGTGGGTATGGTTTTCATACTAAGGTGCCCAATGACCTTTGAATGATTTAAAATTTTTCACAGTTTAGAGGCCATTATATTTAAGAAGTGTTTGATATGAATTTCACTTTTTATTCAAAACTTTAATATCTCTACGCGTTCATGTGAAAAAGGGTAGGTAGTAAGTTTATAATTATTAAAAAAATATTTTATGTCATGTAAGCAAAAATAATATTTTAATATATTATGTAACTTCAAATTTATCATTTTCGCAATTTTTCCTTTATCTGTACTATATAACGTTGCTTCGTGCCGAATTTTGAGATTCTGAGTTCACGAGAAGTACCTTGTAGGTTTTGATTCCCTAGCGTGTGACGGAAATTCGTCTAAGGTGTCGGTAAAACTGCTGTATCTTTTGATCGCGTTAACTTAGAAGTTTGATTTTTTCATTGCTTAAAGGGACAATAGACCTAGGTATTTGGTATAAATTTCAATTTGGTACCTTTATTCGTTCGTGAGAAATAAGGTAGTAAGTTTCATTTTATTAACATATTTTTATTATATTATATAACAAAAAAAATGAGATTTTCGCAATTTTTCCTATATTTGCATTATATAACAATGCTTCATGCCAAATTTCAAGATTCTGAGTTTACGGGAAGTACCCTGTAGGTTTTGATTCCTTTGCGAGTGTCGAGAATTTGTTGAAAATATCGACATAATCGGTTGTATCTTTTGATTGGCTTGGCTTAGAAGCTTGATATTTTCACAGCCTAAAGGGACAATAGACCCGAGTATTTCATGTGAATTTCAGCTTGATACGTCCACGCGTTCTTAAGATAAAGGGTCTTGACAGACAGACAGACAGACAGACAGACAGACAGACAGACAGACAGACAGACAGACAGACAGACGGACAACAAAGTGATCCTATAAGGGTTCCGTTTTTTCCTTTCGAGGTACGGAACCCTAAAAACAGCTCATGAAACCTAACAAAACGACATTTTCCGATCCAGTATTTTTAACCAAATCTTGCCCAAACTTAACAAAAGCAACCAACTTAAAAGTATACAAAATGTAATTCAGAAATTTTCCAACGATATTTTCCGAAGCTTTCTCCTTAAAACGTCCCCTTAAGAATTCCACTTGGGAATTATTTTTTTTTACATTATTGTCGTACAGATGTAAACGGTAGGCGGGAAAAGGAAAAGATAAAAAACGCTAAAGATGTGGGGATTAAGCGTTCGTTAAATTCTCTGTTCCAGATCCAGATGGTAATAGTAAGATTGCTGATTAAGAACGGCTGTCAAGTTTATTTCCTTATTGTCTTTTTTTCAGTTTCCTATTTGGCAGATTTTTTTGCGGCATCAAGGCTAAACATATTGTCTACTGTACTGTGTACACAGAATATTGTATTCGGTTTATTAATGAAAGTCCAACATCGTTTTTCAAAATTGATGTTGATTTGCATGTTTGAAAATGTCTAACTCGCATAATGTTATGATAGATATATGTATCAGTATGTACCATATTCTACATTTCGAAAAACCTAAACCGTATACAGACAAAACAATAAAGCATATCACAACTTATTAATGTTAACACAGTATTACAAAAGAGATGCCACTAAGGACAAAGTAAGAGGATAATGTTGCGATATTAACGCTCATATTTTAATCCACAGCAAACTGAACACTCCACATTCTTCAACCATAAAATTGAGTCTAAAACATCCACACGGCATTCATGCTGCTCAAAATTCTTTTCGAAGACTGTTGAAATAAAGCTCAGATTTACACTATCATAACTTTGAGGATGTCTAAAATAACTTGCAGTAGAATGCAGCTCCCGCTAGATCTTCCATTGTGTAGCAATGACCTCTAAAGGTCTTTGACGATATTTCATGTTCCGAGGCATTTTCATCGGAGCTATCAGCGAAGCTATTTGAGCTATCTTTTTATGTTTTATTTTAGTCGTTAAGTTCGACCTAGAATGTGTCTTGAATTTTTAGGTTGAAACGTCTTGGTTGTGTCAGTTTCAAGACGTTGTTGCATGTTGCCTTCAATTATGTAATGTACGTTAAACAAAATGAGCTTGGATTTTTGTAGAGAGTTTAAAAGTAACAATTAGCCTAGTTCTAAAACACATTAAACCAATTCATAGGTCACATGTGATTTCTTACGAAACCAAAATATACATAAATGCTAAATCTTCAATACGTGCGACGCCAACTATGTATGCATGCCTTTCAAAGTCCCACATTAGCATCTTTAAAAAAAACAATACATGCACGCCGATCGAAGTTAAAAAATTCAGGCAACACAGAAATCCTTCTCACCCGAAGTGTTCGAGGCTTCAGCTTAAAGTCGAAATTACCTTGGCAGGCCCAAAAGCGTGCTTCATTTGTTTACTTTTCCAGTCACGGGGCAAGACCGCAGTGGTCGGACATAAAATCAAATTAGCCCACTAATAAACCAAAAGCAATCCGCTTTTACCAGCCAATTTAACATGGCCGAATTGTGGTGCACGCTCGCACTAACTTTTTTAGCGCAGTAGAATGGATAACTGAACACGTGCCGGTATTTTTTACATTTAGATGGCAGTTTTGTAAGTTTTGCTGTGTCGTGCGAGATGCGAAGAGGTGTGTCTTCTTTTTGGGCGCATATATTTTTTGGCAATGGATACGGTAGGCTACGGTTTTGCTGAAGCGCTGCGGGTCAGCGGGGAGAGATGGGGAGTGCTGTATTGTCTCGCTTTGAAAAATTCTAGTGGGTGAGATAGTAATCTGACAAAGGTTAACCAAAAGGATTTGTAATTAAATGCTTCGTTTGCCATGAAACTAGTGTGCTCGACATATAGCTCAAAGAATGAAGAGTAGTGGCAATAGACTGACAATATCTAACATAGTACCCTGGTTATGTCTAACAATGGGCATCTGTTATCTCTTCTTCCCACAAAGTTAATACCTACATGCCATTTTTAAACCTTACTAAAAAAATGCAATAAACCGTATGTCAAAGTAGTCTTAAAATAAACAAAATATTTATATGAATGAATATTATATTGAAAAAAAAAAACTGCATAAAATAAAACATCGTATCTCACCGTAAAACTTTCATCGAAATCGAATGATTTACTTGATTATCGCAAAATGTAATATGCAAATACGGATACCGCGTATTTTACACAAACTGTAGTCAAAAGGGAAGTAAAAATTTACAAAAAATATACGAGTATATAGAAAAAATATCGGGTGGTGTACCGGTCACGCTCGCATTTCCTGGCTGCGGTATTTTACCTTTTTTGTAACAAACATTTTATTCGCTGGAATGAGGAGTTTTTTGTGAAAACTATACGGGTAACACTATAGGTATTTATTGCTTTACCTTGTTTTGCACAACATTTGTTATTGGCTACGTTATGCAGGAAAATGTTGGCAAGAAAACTAAGTTGTGAATTGTACCATGTGGCTAGTGACTACCTAGTTGTTAAAATTTATGCAAAACGATTTATTTTGTCAATTAACAAGGCAAAAGAAAGTAAATGGTTTAGGTTTTTTTTCTTTTATAACCAGAGGTTGTTTTGTGCACATAGACAACTATAACCGGATAACGTCTATCATAAATGAGATTTGAGACAATTAGTATTTTTATAAACATTTTAAACAAATGAAGAAAGCGTGTGCTGCTTTTGCTTGGATAGGATACATTTCAGCTCAGTATCTGGACCCAAAGCTTAAGGCAGAAACTAGTTTTTTTATCAGGGTGTGTTGGTCTTGCAGATTAAGGAACAGTCTAAGCCCTCAATAAAGTATATAAGGAAGACTTTATCAGGACCAAATACTTGAAATCCAAGAAGCAGGAATTACTTGACAAAAAGCCGACGACATTTTACCTGTAAATAATCTAACTGCCTAACCTGCCAAAAGCAATAAAAACAAACTTTCAAAATATTCAAATTACATTCGGTAAAGTAAAACGATCCGTCCTCAGTTACGTCAGTTTCCCTTAATATTATATAAACCATGGATTGTGGCACTAAAGTATTCCCATAGCGGCCGATACCAGCCTTCACTACCCATGTCACCCGACTTCACCCGGGAATTCGTATTGTAATAATAACTTGGATATTGAGATAACTTACAACTGAATTGGCGAATTTCCCCTGTCGCCCATTTTTTTGTTTTCTGATATTAGTTGTGACGTAACTTAATGAATGTTTAGTTTGGGACTTGTTATTTTAATTAACGCTGTTGTCTTTGGCCCTTACTTATTAATAATCATAAGATTGCGACGCGCCGTCAGTTAAAGTCACGTACTATTTTGCTCATCAAAGTTTATTTCATTAATTGTGTCTAAAGTTAATGTTTGTGGTGGATTTGTGCAACAATTTACTCTAATAAGTGCTTGCCATCGAATTGGACAGTGGGTGAGCCATTATAAAGTGTAAATCAATAAAAAATCCATAAAATCAACTTACAAATAAAACACAAACACCGTCATTAAGTGATTATCCTGCGCGACTCGCAAATACGCGTAAGCGACACGATTTGCACGGCTGTTACGACGTTTTGGACGCGAACTCCAGCATTCACTGATAACGGACGGAGTGGACTTGTGAACTTGTGAATGTTTTTAACTTGCAATAATTAAGTTATTGTAACTGTACCGAAGTTTTTGGTGGTCTTTGGCTGTCTGTTATTATAATTTTACGCATAATTTGTTCAACGGTCTAATCTACAGCATATTGAAATGACGACTACACCGTCGTGGGCATATTGTACTAATGAAGACACGGAGAATTATGAGCAGTTTATCAACTGCATTCGATGCAATAAATCGTATCATTTCCATTGCTTGTCAATACCGGAAATTCCCAATGACTCGGATATTTATCGTCAGTGGAAGTGCCCGGGTTGTATGATATTAATTTCAAAAACGGTTACGAAAGATAGTACTCCTATGCGTAATATTTCCACTACGCGGGGCAATAAGAGACAGGCGTTAAACTCGCCACCTGCATCGACTGCTCTGACCGCTGATGACGTCCGTTCCATCGTTCAGGAAGTCATTAAGACTGAGTTCGCTACGTTACTTCAACAAATAAATAACACAATAGTTTCGACGATTAACAGGGAGCTGGAACCAATAAACAAAGATGTAGATGAACTGAAAACGTCGCTTACATTTCACACGAAAGAATTTGACGAGTTTCAGTCTGATCATGTTAAGGCTATGAGCTGCATTACCGGTCTGGAGGACGAGAATCGTCAGTTAAAAAATACTGTAGCAGAATTAAATTACAGATTAAATTATCTAGAGCAACATGCACGGTCAAACAACTTAGAGATACAGTGCTTGACTGAAAGTACAAAAGAGAACTTGTACACCGTTGTTAAACAACTCGGCTCTGCAGTCGGATACGAACTGAAGGATGTCGATATACTGCATGCCACTCGTATCGCTAAGCTGAATACCAAAAATCCTCGCCCTCGGTCTATTGTCGTCCAGCTTGCGTCGCCAAGAACGCGTGATTCTCTCCTAGCCGCTGTTATCGAGTACTATAAGAAACATTCGCTGAATAAACTGAACACTGCTAATTTTGGACTCGCAGGCAACAAAACACCGGTATACGTCGTCGAACATTTATCGCCTTCGAATAAAGCGCTCCACGCTGCCACCAGGCTTAAAGCGAAGGAGAAGGGGTACAAGTATGTTTGGGTGCGAGGTGGAAGGATCTTCGTCAAAAAAACGGATGATGCGGACCATGTACTTATAAAAAACCAGGACACTTTAAATAAGTTATTGTAGTTTTGTTTTTTCTCTTTTTTTTACTAATTATAGTGTTATCGTAGATTATATAATTTGGGATGTTATTCTCATTATTATTAATATAAAATTCAAAAGTTTACAAATATATTACCAAAACAGTCGCGGTCTTAGAACAAAAACTCACACAGTTTATCGTAATATTTCTTGTAACAATTATGATGTCATTATCTTAACCGAGACATGGCTTAATGATTCGGTACTGAGCGGCGAATTGTTCGATGATAGATATGTAGTTTATAGGAGGGATAGAAATACATCTACTTCACAAGCTAAAGATGGTGGCGGAGTTTTAATTGCGGTAAAGAATAGTATTAAATCTAAACGCATCAAAGAATGGGAAAGCGGTTGCGAAGACCTATGGGTAGCTTTAGACATATCAGGAATGCACACAGCGCGTCAATTGATTTTCTGCGCGGTATACCTACCTCCGCCTGTTCGCCGTCCCTCTTTAGAACTATATATCGATCATTGCAATGCAGTCTTTGAAAAAATCACAGACACTGAAGTTTGTATTATAGGTGACTTCAATTTAAGTAATATTGATTGGAAATTAATAAAAAATGTAACATGTCACAAAAAAACGTCATGCTCTGCTATATGTGATACTCTGCTAGATTTTACGTATGCAAATGGACTCGATCAGTTCAACTTTGTACCAAACTCTGCTGACCGAATATTGGATCTTGTATTTTCCACTCTGTCAACGTGCAGTGTTAATGAATGTTTAAACCCCATAAGCAATGTAGATCAACATCACCCACCCTTAGATATTGTTATCACTATTCCAAAAACAACCAATTTACCTTATAATATTGCAAATGTAAGACCAAATTTTCACAAAGGAGATTATGTATCAATTTGTAAATTCTTAAAAGAACAGGACTGGGACCAATTGTTTGAGGGACTTAGTGGTGTGAACGAAATGTTAGAGGTCTTCTATGAGGTTGTTAATTCTGCTATAAAAAAATTCATTCCATATCGCGTACCAAAAGGTAATAAATACCCTCCGTGGTTTAATAGCAGACTAATTAAAAAATTAAATGAAAAAAATAAGTTCAGAAAGCGTTTTAAAAAATATAATAACCCCTTAGACGCCATAGAATTAAAATATATAGGTAAAGATTGTGATCGTCTTGCCACTGAGTGTTACAATAGATATATTAACCTTCTGGAAGAGGAACTTGGCAAAAATCCTAAACTATTTTGGACGTATGTGAAAGCTAAAAGAGGAAGTTCAAGCACATACCCTAGGTCAATGACGAATGGGACAACTACTTCAACTGACGGTACAGAAATATCTGAGTTGTTCGCCAGTCAGTTTGTCTCCGCTTATAGCCTAAATCAAAATTTTGATAATAATTTTAACTCAGAATACTTACAATCTCTAGAAAGAAATAGCTTAAGCCTAAATAGTCCAATCATAGATCAAAATGTAGTATTAAAAAAATTAAAGAGTATAGACACCAGAAAGGGAGCCGGACCAGACGGAATACCACCCATCTTTATTTCGGCTTGTTCTTCTGGGTTGGCACGCCCTATTACGATCATTTACAATAAGTCTCTGTCTACTGGTGTATTTCCCACGCGATGGAAAGTGGCAAAAGTCGTTCCAATTCACAAATCAAATAACAACGAAAATGTTTCTAATTATAGGCCTATCTCGATATTGTCATCACTTGCCAAAATTTTCGAAGCAATAATCTGTCCTTACATTCAAAACCACCTGAGACTTTATTTAAGTGACCACCAGCATGGATTTGTTGGACTTAGATCTACAAGTACAAATCTAGTTCCCTTTACTGAATTATTGATAAAAACAATAGACTCAGGTCATCAAGCTGACGTCATATACACGGACTTCAGTAAAGCCTTTGACAAAGTGCCCCACAACATCTTAATTGCCAAATTACGAGCTTATGGTATTACTGGTTCTTTCCTCAACTGGTTGTCGTCGTACTTAAAAGATAGAAACTTTTTTGTTGTCTTAAATGGGTATCAGTCGTCTTTGTTTCATATTTATTCCGGCGTACCGCAAGGCTCACATCTAGGCCCCATCTTATTCAATTTCTTTATAAATGACATCCAGGACTGTTTTCAGTTCTCGGTAGTCTTTATATATGCAGATGATTTAAAATTCGTAAGAAAAATAGAATCAAAAAGTGATGCTATACTTCTACAGGAAGATCTTAACAGGCTTATCCTTTGGTGCAAAAACAATAAAATGTGTCTAAACTGTAATAAATGTTATTATATAAAATTTACGCGCAAATTTAATTGTATTAACTCTAATTACTATATAGAGAAAAACAAAATTAATGAAGTTGATACTATTAGGGACCTAGGAGTCTTATTTGATAAAAAATTGACGTTTGAACCTCATTTGGACAGCATAAGTAAAAAAGCCTCTAAAATGTTAGGCTTTGTTTTAAGAAATTGTAAAACTTTTCGTCACACCAAAACCAAAATTTTACTTTTCAATAGTTTAATTCGCAGCATATTAGAATATTGTAGCGTGGTATGGCGGCCGCATTATGCAGTTCACTCACTGCGCCTTGAGCGAATACAAAAACGATTCCTGTGGCATCTCGCATTTTCTAAAGGAATATCACACACTATTCGCTCCTACGAAGGTAGATTAAAACATTTTGGCATAAAATCACTGGCAAATCGTAGATGTTTGAATGATGCGATGTTTGCATATAAAATTCTAGAACATAAGATTGACTGTCCTCGGTTGCTCTCCCTTTTTAGGTTTCGCGTTCCTGCGAGACTTCCTCGTAGCTCAGTCACACCACTTTATCCACCTCTAAGAAGGACAGTACTGGGTGCCAATTCTCCCTATGCACGAATGAGTAAGGTAGTAAATAGCTTCAGTGATTTAATTGATTTACATTTTGATACAATCCCCAAAAAAAAGGCCCTATTAATCAGTTTACCGAATCTTGAGATGCACTGATAGGATAGTTGACTGATTTTCTATTTGTTTATTCAAAATTTTACAAAAAAATATAACCATCATTGAAAAATTTAAAAATATCAAGCAACCTTCAAGGTAATAATATTTACATATACATTTTTAATAGCAGTCAGCTACCCTATTCCATACGTAAATAGAACGTGTTTAATTTAATAAATAAAAGTGTTTAGTTAAGGTCGTAGTTAAACCCTGTTACTTAACATAAGCGGTGTTTACCTTTAAGTAATTGCTACATTGTTATTACTAATTATTTTCAGCATGTATTAATTATAAGTATTGATGTAAGCAATTGTAGGTGAACCTAAATATATAAAATAAAATAAAATAAATAATTCACGGAGTTTTGAGGAGGATATTTAAGTTGCTATAATTGTGTTTTCGTTTAAAAATTATGAAGTGAAGATGGTCTGGTAATGACATAATGCTATATTAACTAATTCTAGACGAGATAAGTAGTACTGCTAAAAAAAGTAAAAAAAGGATGCGATTAAAAAACGCAAAAAAACAGCTACGTACACTTAAAAACATGAAAGTCAGACACCTATTCCAGTCGGATTCACTTAAACACTAGGTACACTTGCGTTCAAAAAAATGTAGCAAGTTCTGAATACGATGACTCTCAAAGCCAAACGGCCGTAATTGGGGTCAACGGTGTTTTGAGAAATGAAAAATAATCGGGTGCACCGCAGCACCGGATTGCGCTAATTTAACTTTTTGGACCTTCATAACGCTTATAACGCCATAAATCTTCGATATAGCGCAGTTTATACAGTATGTTAAGCGGAATTAAAATTGTAAGGCATAGAAATGGAATTGGTTTCGTTTGAAATTGAAATAATATTTTATTAATATTCGAAACTGGTTTTAACAATGCAAAAATTGCTGTAAATATGTGAAACTGAATGTTCTTTTAATAAATGTTTTTTTTTTCACTCATGATTAGTTTTTTTTTTCATTAATCAGTTTTAACGACCCAATTTTTTTTCTGGTTGAAATGTAGTTTCTCTTTATCGCTAACGTTTAAGCCACTATGCAGTGTCAAAAATAAAATCTGGTACAAACCGAGATTTAGGTCCGGCCCTTATCACATGAGTCCTGAAACTGTCAGAAAACTATCCGATATACCCTTTTAGCAGTCATCTGGATGTGCAGAGATCGAAATCAGACAATCCTATCAAACATACATAATGATATACTTATCTATTATAAAACAAAAGAGTTCGAATTTTTGTGCGTCAGTATAAATCTCAAAAATCAAATCATCTTTATTATTATCAGGCATCAAAGGCCCATAGATAAATACCTTAAAACTAGCATACATATGTTATACAAAAATTGTTAGTAAATAAAAACTTAAAACTATGTTAGTAGCACTTCACTTAATGCACTATCTACTATCTGTGCGGTCCTGTGGCACATGTCCGCGGAAGCGACGGAACACCACGTCCTGTGGCCAGAAGTTCTCGTCCAACACGAGGTGCAGGAAGCACGTCGGCACTCGCACCACGAACGCCTTGAAATTGACGTTATGGCGCGACTCCAGCAGCTGCACTCTCGGGGCGTACTTCAGCTTCTGGCGCACGTACTCCACGATGTCCTCCATCTCATCAAAAACTACTAGTCCTGTTTACAAAATATTTCAGGGTTAGAAAGCCTTATCAAGGTAGACGTAATTTAGTCTGAAATGAACGAACTTCACATTTTGTAATCTTTGTCAAAGCTGAATACTAAACGAGTTAGGTATTTCCTTCTTTTTTGTTGTAATCCGATTAAATCCCAACATATCGGTTGCACTCAAAAATAATTTCAAAATGAATAACTGATCTTATTTCCTCAAATTACCCACGCCACATGAAGTACCTACCCACGTATCAGTATAAGCTATGTATCATACAATTCGATCCCGCCTACATAAGAGCTTTTGGAGTCTGCAGACTAATGTGTTGGCTGACAGTTGGTCCCATAACTTACTATAGGCTGACAGTTTATTTTAAAGATAATTGGAATCAAATAAAACGTTTAAGTCCGAATACCCATACAATTGAGCCATGGAACTGGCTGGCTGGAGAACAAAGTCTTAGTTCAGACGGTCTAATACCGAATACCCATATAATATGAGCCCGATATATGTAGAACGTAATGTAAACAGGTAACTGATCATTTTGATTATTCCTACCGTATATGTTTGACCGAGAAGAAGGCGCCTGACCTATGTGCCATATGGCATCTCCACTTAATTTTCCTCACTCTGTGGCTCGATCAAAGTATCGGCCGACTAAAAGTTTGCAGTGTGCACAGGCTACAAGGGGTATCATTACACTTGCATGCTTTGCTTGGCGTTAGCACATAGATATTTGATCAGGCATCCATTATGCAAGCTTGTTGCTCTATGTGGAACATATTACCTAAGTATTCTGTTCTGTTATTCTTGAGATGGGTATCTATTGATGACAGTTTTGGTAAGACATGGCAAGTTTTAAGTCTGGTCTTGCTTTTTAGAATAATCAGCAATACGAACTTCTTTGTTCGAGGTAGTTTTAGCATATTCTCAAAAACTTTGAAAATATCAGATGCTAGACGCATCTAGCTACAGATAGTCCAGAGTTGAGAACTATGCAAAAAAAATCCTTATGGTACATTTCTATATACCCACTGTTTACAAAAGTTGAAATCTCAATAAGATAAAGTAATAAGAAGGTAACAATTCCAATTACTTCTCCAACCGTTTTCACTGTAAAAACTTGACTGTGACCAGCTATAAATCGCGGTTGCGATTATAACGGGCGTCGATTTGTTACATTACGCAGCTCCAGTAATACTGTTATTATAACCGTTATTGTTACGTTATTTCTGCTAAATTAATCACCGAATGTGTGTGACAATAAAATATTGGTACGTTCTGTTTAAGAACGGTTACTGATTGTAATTTAACGGTTGCGTGGAAAGGAATGTCACGGCGATTGGATGGAGATGAAATGTGTAGTGAATTTATTTACTTGTTGCTGTGTTTTTATTAATTGTATTTAAGTGTTTCACGACAATTTTTTCAATATTGTAAATGTTTTTATAAGTGAAATAACTTCATATCATCAGATCATAACAAAACAATATTCTTCTTTTGCTGAAGACATTAAAAGGTTTCATTGGATATAAAAACTTCATCTTTCCATTTTTCAGATAAAATTAAATTAGGAATCACCATCATCTCAGTCGTAGAACGTCTACTGCTAAACTTAGGCGCCCTTTTTTTTTTTTTTTTTTTTTAGCGACGTAAAATCATCAAATGACCCCTCCCGCTGTGGGTTAGCAGCGGTGAGGGAGTGTCAGACTTTTACTGACTAAAATCGTCGTGTTCCGTCATAGGCCTTTTATGTACCAGGGCCGCGGTATCTCTTTCGAACAACCCGCAGCCCCGGCAGGCCTTGGCCCTGCTGGGCCCCGCTGGGGTTGCTGACATCTCTTTGAGGAGCGCGTGGAACAACGCGCGCCGTCGACACGGGTCTGTCTAGAAAGACAGAGGGACGATGAGCCACCCGAACTCACCGCCCACAGACCCACGCCTACGGTGGCCGGGAGTCATCTCGCGACACCCGGCGCCCATGGTGTCTACCTGGTCCAGCGCGGCGGCCGGGATGAGAGGTGCGAACTCTCTGGCGTTCCGCCTCCTCCTTCTCGAGCATGACCGCTTCGCAGAAGGAGGCGACGGCATCCCATTCCCTCTCGCCCCGGACCATGGCCTGAACCAGGGCCGGATGCGAGAGGTCGCCGCCGCCCAAAGCCTCGACGAGGACCCGGCGGTGCCCTTCCCATGCGGGGCACACCTGGACTGTGTGGTCCACCGTGTCCTCGGGGCTGTCCGCACAATGGTGACACCCGGGCGCCTCCTCACGACCGATGCGGTGCAGGTACCTCCCGAAACAACCGTGTCCGGTGAGGACCTGCGTCATGCGGTACGTGAGGGCGCCGTGACTCCTCCCGAGCCACTCCTCAAAGAGGGGACTTACCGCCACGATGGTGGCGTGCCCTGCACTGGGTTGCGACAGTCGCTCCCTCCAGGCCACCATGAGATCGCGCCGGAGCTCCGCCCGCTGCGCGACAACTTGCCGCGGCAACGGGGTTTCCCCCCGGCGCTGAGCCTCCTCGCGCCAGTCGTACAGGCGCAAGAAGACCCTCGCCTCCAGATCCCACGGTGGCAGTCCAGCAAGTAGGCCAGCTGCTTCGCGGGAGATCGTGCGGTACCCCCGGATTAGCCTAATGGCTATCACCCTTTGGGGCACGTTCAGGTAGTGTACAGCCCGCGGCCGTACCGAACGTGCCCATACCGGGGCCCCGTAAAGGGCCATGGACCGCATGACCCCCGCGTAGAGTTTACGGCAGGGGGCGTTTGGGCCTCCCAGGTTGGGCAGGAGCCGCTTGAATGCAGCACCTGCCTTCTCCAGTTTGGGGCCCAAACGTCGGAAATGCTCGACGAAGTTCCACCGGCCGTCGAGGACGAGTCCCAGGTATTTCATCGCCCTCTCGACGCCGATGCTAACCCCCCCCACCGTGACTTGGGAGCCTGAAGGTGGCGCGTTCCGAAGCCCATGAAAGCACATGGCCTCGGATTTGTGCAAGGCCACCTCCAGGCCCAGCAGCTGGATCCTCTCGATGACTGTCGCAACCCCGCGCGTCATTATGTCGGCCGCCTCCTGGTGCGACCTCCCTTGTAACTTAGGCGCCCTGCATTGAGCCTAAATGCGACCTCTGTGGTCGGTAGCTGTCCTAAGCCACATTTTCCACTTCATGATATGCACTCGAAAAATTTTCGTCCCCATCAGCCAAGTAAACCAAACCTCTGCTACACAAAATATCGAAGTTTTCTCAAATTAACAGAACTTTTAAATCCCGTTAACTATACTTAACATAATAAAAACACAAGGAAAATAGTTGGTCTAACCCCACAACAACTTAGCTGAACGTAGCGTTAATTAAGCGGTAACAATGTAATTTAAGTTTGTTCTACGTGTGCTCGTATAAGTTCCTTCAGTTTAAATAGCTGGGCGAATAAAAAATACAGAGTAAACATATCAAAATTACCAAGCTCTATGGTTTATTTTACTAAATATTGAATAGATAAGAAATTAGAAGCTTTGTGAGTATCATAGAATTTAACGCAAGAATGACAAAACTATCTAAAATTGAGTCGGAAATCTGAAAGGTTCACTAGATAGGTACAGGTGAATGACCCGATGGGCATTTACATCAGGAAGTCAACGATTATCAGCTCCACCCACATTCCGAGTAACTTGTATACTCGTATGTTATGGAAAGATGTACATAGTTCATCATCCTCCGAGCCTTTTTCCCAAACTATGTTGGGGTCGGCTTCCAGTCTAACCGGATTCAGCTGAGTACCAGTGCTTTACAAGAAGCGACTGCCTATCTGACGTCCTCAACCCAGTTACCCGGGCAACCCGATACCCCTTGGTTAGACTGGTGTCAGACTTACTGGCTTCTGACTACCCGTAACGACTGCCAAGGATGTTCAATGACAGCCGGGACCTACAGTTTAACGTGCCATCCGAAACACAGTCATTGGTGTCTAAGATATACTTAGAAAGTACATACAAACTTAGAAAAGTTGCATTGGTACTTGCCTGACCTGGAATCGAACCCGCGCCCTCATACTCGAGAGGTTGGTTCTTTGCCCACTAGGCCACCACACACACGAAAGATGTACATAGTTGCTTTCTCATTTATAACATTAGTAAAGATTGAGCTTTCCTGGCCTTAGAATATATAAACTGTGAATTGATAAATGCCACACACTTGGCTGCTACGGATAATCAAAAAACTTTAAGCTATAGTTGAGTAATCCTTTTGTGGTTTTAAAAGTCATTCGCTGTAAATTATTAGTATTAAGCCATATTTCATTAGACTCCAAGCCAATTCTCAATAATTGAGCATGTGCAAGGGGAAACGCAGATTTTGATTTCATCACTTACATTCAGAGAACTGAAAAAGGCTGAAAACGAGTTTTTGAAAAATCCTGCAGTTAGCAGAATAGTTTTGGCGCCGAAAATTTTATTAGTTTGGGAATTTCGTTCTCGCTACGTGTACGAATTGGAAATGATTGCTTGAGTTCAGACGGCCATTTTTGTGAAGTAAACCATTCAGTTTGACTAAAAAACACTAAACCAGCACTTGGGTTAGCTTCAGGTGGTTGATTTACAAAATATTCAGTCACTATATGCCCGAAATCGATGGACAAAAAATGCTGTTTGAAAAATATAAATAAATATGCATGTATAATTTGCAATCTAATTTATAATTCTTTAAGCAGGTTGCCTCCAACAGGTATCTGTGGAGATCTAAGGGGGAGGCCTATGTTCAGCAGTGGACGTCCTATGGCTGAGATGATAACTTTAAGATGTGTAGATATATGAGGTACGCCGAAAGTGTTATAAGAACATTGATCTTTCAATACCTTCATATACCAACCAACCAATTAGTCACATTTAATATAGACAAGGCATAATATTACTATACCAAAACAACCTCACGTATTTCACATCCATTGTTACGAAACAAGAGCTATATTTACCACTAAACATACACAAAACACAATCACAACAATATGTACAGTATACATTGTTACAGTAACTAAACAAAAGCCTATCACTCAATTATTAATAGCACCATTTATCACAAGTTAAAACTTTACGAACATAATACTACTAAATTAAAATGCCTCTAGCTATAAGCTCTAAATAATACTTGACTGTGACAACAGAACAGGGATGGTGAACCAATGGGGTGCGTGCCCGTAGTGGTGTGCTGCAAAATAACTTGCTCTGGCAATGAGTCGTTGGTTGCACAATATTTAATTTAGATAAATGGCTTTATGTAGATTTTATAAATACCTATAATTTTTGTCAATCTTTACGAGTCTGACATAACGCGTTCTAGCATCTTCCAGCAAAAAACTTGGCCACGCCATTATTTTGCATGTGAATTAATGCAATTGAAATTATTAAGATAGTAAGTTAGTATATCATATGTATTATAATGATCTATATTAATGAACTAATATTCTGAAAATAATAAAAAAAAAACTCTGTTATTCAAAAACCGGTGTAGTCTAATAGTTGAAAAAATAATGTTTTTAGCTGATGACTATTTCTTTGAAAGCACACACTATTTTTTTTTTTGCATATACATGAGTCAATAAACGTTTGCCATCCCTGCAATAGAACATAGGCTACTTTATTATTAGTCCGGATTATAATGTGCGGAGCAGTGTAATAGCATTTAGGGATGCGTGATGATATGAATAGTTGAGTGGTGGTTTAGGTTAATATTGCTAATGAAACGGTGACAAATATAGTTATAGTCATGTAGGGAGTTAGAAGACAATAGTGAGGAAGTGTTTATATTATGTAAATAGGTAAATTCTGGATTAAGTGACATTGGACAATAATAAGTACCTATTCATTACAAATTAAACCTATTTAGGTCGTTAAGAACCACTGTCATATACTACGAAGTACTCAAACGTTACTTGACTTTAAGTCGTACTTAGATAAAAAAAAGTTGTATTTAGTGTTGCAATTTACTTTAGTATGACAGAGTAGAATTATGTTCGAGGAGCCTTTAAAATGTTGTCATATTTGACTGTTTTTATTCTATAGTCAAGACAGTAATGTATTTTAGTTAAGAGCTTTTATAACTAAAAATAGCAACAGAAATGGACAGCTAAACATTTTCCCCCCCAAAACCACTGAACCACTTCCCAAAATAGCAACCAAAAACAATAAATAAATAATCAAAACATTGCTGAACATGACTTCGAGACAAAACTTGTCCAAGTCTCGCTCAGTACGGGAAGATTGACAGTTTAATACGCCAGAGAGCCTGAATTCCCTCTGGTAAATAATTAATTACGTTTCTACGTGTAATACCGCCGAGTAAATGTCGGGAAAGGTTTCGCGAAGAAATTATTTGTCAAATGTGGCAATGGTAAATGATTTACTGGGTTTTTGCGAAGTCTTGGAGTCGCGTTTTGGTTTAAAAGGCTTTTTTGAGGTGAGAATGATATATTAGATTTCCTTTTTATGTAATACTAGCTGTTATTCGCAGTAACCCTTGTTTCTAAGAAAATATGTGCCGCAACCAGATTAAAAGTATCCTATATATTATTTTGATGAACAAGCTATGACTCTGACAAGTTTCCGTAAGAACCATCGAATAGTTTTTGTGTAAGAGTTGCAAATGTCCAAACATACAGCTTTTATCTTTTACCTATATTTTACATACATGTTTATTTTGTATACCGTATAACATTCAAATAAATGAAATTGAAGACTCTTTTTTACGGTTTGTGATATTAAATATGTATTTTTTAAACGGTTTACTTCCTGGACTTATTTACACATACAAACTGCTTTTTCATTTTTATAAGACTCAACATAGCGACAAACAGCACACACTAATCCAGTTATGTCTCAGTGCCAATTCATAATCGCAAGCGCCTCCAATTACCTAAGTAATATTCAACGAGCCTACGGTCAACATCAAAACTGATTCTGAGAAATACCACGTAAATCCGATAGTAATTTACTGGGCTTCGAAATTCCTGAATTGGGCTCCTATCTATTCGGTGGTGAGAATAAGCTTCACATTGCTTTATATTGACAAAGTTTATCAATATGGAATTACATGCCTGGTAGGTTATAGAAATTTACAATTTCGAAGTGGCTCAATATATTCTGAAACAGTAACGCTTTTTAAGGTAGAACAAACAGCTTAATAAAAAACTACGATTTCAAAAACATAGTTATATTATAGATGTGTTTGACACTGTAAGAAAGAGTGGTATTGTATTTACGTATCGGCGTTTTTAAATGTCAATAACATTATAACCTTTGAAGCAATTTAGATTCGATTTAGTAATAGATCCCCTTTCCTTACCTTGACAACTAACGTACATAGTTGCATTGAAAAAAGAGGTAAAATCGCGGGAAATAAGTACTAAAGTCACATTTTAAGACAACCGAACGTGGCATGATTTTCAAACATTACGTAATAAAATTCAGTTGTAAATTATTCAGACGCTTCCGTGAAATCAAGCAGAGTTTCTGTTTTCATGGAATTCAAACTTCAGAACTGTCGCGTTCTAGATTCAAATTATATTTCGTTCCACAAGAGTCTATGGCTAGTGTCACAGTTTCCACAGAGATCTTATTTCTTGAGTGAAAACTTTTTGTATCAAATAGTCTTTGTATTTAGAGTCACCTGATCAAAAGTGACCTTCTCCATTTAATAGCTGATTTGGCAACCTCTTTTTATTATTCTGATGTTCAACTAATTGGATGTTAAAGTTAAGGAAATGTTTAATTGGACTGTATAGAGAAACTTTTGTGCAGTTGACAGCTGTCACTAATACTATTGCTTGTAATGACTGACACCAGCGGTCAACTGCGCTAAAAAAAAGCGGTCGGGGTAAAAGGTGCATATTTGATCAAATTCAATTATTAGGGCTAAAAAAGGCTTATGTTATGAAGTAACAAAATTATGCGGAATCCTGAAGGATCAGCATGAAAATCTTTGAAAAAGGTATTAGTATATAAAATCTTGAAGCGATGCTAATATTGTTGAGTAGGTTTCACCCTTAGGGCGTTAGGCGCACCCATAACTGCACCATAAGAATGTATGGTTATGATGGTGTTTGTAAGAGTAGCTATATTAATATTATAAACAGGTGAGCTGCAAGTACCTATACATATTTATTATGATACAGGTAATTTCTAGAACCACTTACTAAGTATTTCTAATAACTAATATTATAACTGTGAAAATTTATTAGGTATGTGTATTTATTCGTCACTCTATCACACTAAAACGACTGCATTAATTTGAAAGAAACTTACCAGTACATGTCAGAAAGATACAGACTTATCAATGTGCGGTAAATAGGGAGTATTTAGGGTTATTAAATACTTGCATGAATGAATCTTTATCTAGTTCACCGTAATAAAAAAACAGTAGGTAAAGTTTTTGTTCAGATTTTCTAGGAAACGTACCTATAAAGGTTTTACTTTTAATTATTAAAGTTTCAAACCAAATTATCTATTTCTTGGAAAGGGAAATGAAAATGTGTTTTCACATATATATTTCTAGTTACTAGGGTAAGGGCGGTGGACAATTGTCATCAGCGAAGCAGAACTTTTTATAAGGTTTCAATGTGTGAATACTCCTCAATTCCTTCACTCTCACAGGCCGATGGGAAGGCAATCCGACACGACCGGAGAGAGATCAGGCGCAGTACCAACATTTACGTGTTCTTCTATGCACGAGTTTATCAATCACCAACTCTACGGTTGTAAAACCTACAAAGCTATTTCGACCCAACTCGGGCATCGAAGACAAGTCCTCGTGACTACTAGACCAATGAGGCAGTCGTCATGTTCATCATCCTCCGAGCCTTTTTTCCCAACTATGTTGTCTAAGTCTAACCGGATGTAGCTGAGTACCAGTCCTTTACAAGGAGCGACTGCCCTATCTGACCCCCTCAACCCAGTTAACCGGGCAACCCAATACCCTTGGTTAGACTGGAAGTAGTAGTCATGTAATATTCAATTAAATAACGTAGTACTACAAAAAGTCATCAGTCTTTTGCCTAACACTGCTTACACCAAAACATTTAAACAACCCCACAGCGTAACAAAATATAGTACTACCACAACGATTATCCAACTGAACATTGAATGTATGAAGATATCATTTTTCAGTTCCCAGTGGGAGCTTTTCATCGGTTTTACAAGCCATGAATCCGATACGGTATCTCATTGGCAAATTTAGCGTAAACCATCAAACGATTTTGTTGGGTAGTCGGGTTAATGATTGTTTGTTTGATACTGTTTAGTTATTTTTTATGTGAAAGATTTTAAGAAATTGGCGCTCTAAAATTGTAATTTTTATGGAATTCAAATATTTAATTTATTGTAGATATTGTAATAGGTAACACAATAAAAGAAAAAAAACTGATAGATAAAGGCGGAGTTTAGCTATAATATAATGATTTAAAATTGTACGCCTCAATGCTTTGTCAGAATGTTCTGAAATGATTTTATGCAAAATTAATGAATTATGTATATGTTATACTGAATTTTAGTATCTAATGGGTCCCAGACGACCTATAATAATTTTAAGTATTATCAATAGCTTCGTATTATTTGAAGCAGCTTTAGTTGAGGTACTCATATTAATTTTCATTATTTATTTACAAAGTTGTAAAATTAAATAGTGATTCTGAAACATTGTGAATGTTTGGATATAAAGTTAACGTGTGTTATTTTATTATGAAAAATATAATGTAAACTTTGTTAATAATCACTGTTTGTATTTCAAAACAAACATTTGCAACATACAGTATTTAATTTATTCAGATCACGTTCTATTCATTTATATTGTGTGATATTTTTATATTATAAATTAATTTACAAACTTCTGCTTTCTCAGGTATGTAATACCGTATGTTGCTCTCACTATCATCGACTTTTTGCACTGGCTCAAAAAATATCTACATATAAATATTCCTTCTTTAGCTCAGAACTATAAATACCTACCTACAGTATCGAAACTCGCTGCCGTACCCAGAGTAACCCAAGCTTCCCCTAACGACGGGCTCCTAATGGCGAGATACCGAATAATCCGCCCCGATCATCGCTACATCTCATAAATTATTCGTTCTACAATTAATAACAGATCAGTACCAACCACAGCCGACAGGTGTGTCAAATAGATTGCATCACTGACAAAATTTAATGAATAAACTTTCTTAAGAACGCCTTTAAATGGACGTCTTTGTACGACACCGAATAGTCTCTGGATTTTTTGTGTGTAATCTTTGACTTTTATAGAAGCTGAATATTTGAACGTTCCTACATCTTACCTATATCGTATCCGAGACATAGCAAAAAGACTTGTCGATGCTCCACGAGACCAGAAGGCTGGCTTATTCTTCGGTCAAAGAATTAGTTTTGCCATACAACGTGGCAATGCACGACGAACACTGGCGTCTTCTGTTTCCGGAGGACAGTGATGCGGAGGAATATTTTGACGCCTAATTGTAGTTATTTTATGTACGTTTTTAAGTTTGTATTTGTTCCTTGTATATATAGTATTACACAGCTATTGAACTAAGTTTGTATAGAGCTCAAATGCTTGCGTCTTAAGGTATTACAAGCTGTTCATCGTTATCTCCAACTGAGTAACCAATCACAAAGACTGGCAGACTATCCCTCAAACATCGATCTAACCAGAACTAAGCTATAAGCCATGAATAAACACATTGAGAGTAGCATACTGCAGACTAAACAGTCGGCCGACAGTTGAACAACAGACATAATGCGACAGTTTTCAAAAAAAATCTTGATTCCAAACTTTTCAGCCGGTCTAATGCAGCTAAATCCTAATCTTTGTAATGTGTATACTACCAGAGGCCATCAAAATGACACTAGGGTTTGTTAGGTGATTAAACCTGCAGCGCACTCGATAAGAAGACTGCAATTCATCTTCATACTGATTTACGAGCGCAAACTATAGGCCGAACAAAAGTTTGCAGTGTGCTCATCCAAAACGGCACAAATCCTGTCATGCAAAACACATTACAAGCTAACAGTGATGCAACACCAAATGCTAGACGGTAACTTGGTGCAAATCACGGAGCCGCACGAACAATACGTGTAGGTACGTTGGTACACATAACTACAGATTTGAACTGCTAGGTCAACATGCTTCGTGTTCCGATACTGCGTAAATCTTCGATGTGGGGCTAGGAGGCGCGCGGGAATGTCAAGGGTTCAATTTGCTTTTAAAGGAAGAATTTAGGATTTGGTAAGTAAAATTAAAAGTATGATACAATTAATAAAACAGGCAAGAATTGAAATCTTGATAGGTAGGTGATCATGATATCGACGAGCTATTTGCAAGATGTCTGTATCCTTCGAAGCAAAATAGTCATATCTGCATAACAATATCGTCATCTGACTGACGTCGGCCTGTCGGCTTCCAGTCTACCCGAATGCAGCGAAGTTCAGGTATTTTCAAGGTGCGACTTGGACATGGTGTTTTATAAGAGAAGCTTGAGTAGTACTTTTTTATTGTATACACGATGGTAAGTAGGTAACGATTTGGATATTTGACTTGTAGTAACTTACACTCACTTCCAACCTTTTCAGTATTGAGTGAGACTTCACCTTACAAGAGACCCTTAATTACCAATTCCATCCCGCTGGTTTCCGTACCCCAATCGTTCGTCGCCAACAATAAATATGAACACAAACCGATCTGCGGCATCGCGTGCCGAGGCAACTTAATGGACTATTAGAGACGCCGCATGTATACAATATGTAAGCCTTGTATAGCACGGGTATGCAATGCGTGTTTGGCCGAAGAAAATTGTATGTTTGATTGAGAGTGGGCAAATTATTTTATCGTTTGGGTAGGTGCTTTTCTATGTTGCTTCAGTTGGTGTTAAATCGAATAATGATTATTTTCTAAAGTTTTGGTACTGGAAGGTAATAAAATAAGTTGGTCTGTATCTTAGACTTGGAATTCAAACAACCTAAAAGCAACTATGACAAACATTTCATTTAAACGTGTACCCAAGTATGTACAATTGAGGATATTGTCAGCTTCAATACGCAGATCCCTAAAACTTCAATCTCATTTGTTTATTATTTTGAAACTAGATTATTAACTATCTATAAATCACATTTATGTAGGTACATGGAATTGATAAAACAGCAATCAAACTACTCTTTCCAAATCACCTAAAAACACACACGGAATTTCATAATTAAATTAATTAAAAAACCTCACAAACCATGTAATGTTTAAACAACTTACACTCGTACCTCTCTCTGCGCACACGAGTGAGAGCCGGCATGTGAACAGATATCTCTAGCACTTTATCTGGCCTCATTAATCTGAACTCGCGGGCTTATAGCGCAGAAGAAATCTACATTATTTTACTATTAACATTGTGAAGTGTGGTTATTTGAGTGATTATGAGTTATTGGTTTTTATTTATTAAGGAGCCGAATTTGTCTATAAAGTCCCAATTTATATATAAAAAAAAAAACAAATTGATTGGGTACTTTAATTTCGATTGGATTTCATTTGATAGATTATTGCAAAAAAATAATAATGTAAAATACGCTGTAACTTGAAATACCACATGCAATTGATAATAGCAGAATTACAAAAACAGTATGTTTATTCTCACTTTTCTACTGAAAAACACAGGGAATTTCCTAATGAAATTAATAAAAAACCTCATAGAACATGTAAGGTTCAGCACCACCCTACCACAAGTCCGTACATTAACACTGCTTTCCAGGCAACATAGGTACTGTATCTGAGATAAGGTATGCATTAAATATTATCTCAACCACAATTTTCTCGAGCTCACTAAAATGAAAGTAAAACTCGCAACAAAACGACAGACATCAATTGTATCCAAAGAAACCTCGAAAAAATTAAATTTCTCGAACATAAATCCGCGTCGGCAGGTAATTGCTGTTTTCACAATATAAAACAAGAAATATTAACATAAAACTTTTCAACACAAAATAAAGTTTCGCAGTCTAAATCCCAGCTTGAGTGCGCCGGCGGCTTCTCTCATTAAATAAATTAGTACCATCTTGGAGCCAAGCGGAAACTAACTTTACTACCTATATTTTTCTAGGAAAGAAATTTTTAACATCAGCTCGTTCGCGAATTTTTTTTTATTCTCTCGATCTATTTCTGGGTATAATATCATTTTCGTGCTTCCTACTCAGTTTTTCATGGTGTAAAAAAGATCGAGGTGGGTGCTATTATTAGATTTCCTATACGTGGAAAATACCTTCATAAAACTTTTTATAATTTTTATTATATGCTTTTTTTGATTGTATGAGTTTACAATTAATAATTAACATCAACAATTTATCGCATTATCAGGACTGAAAAAAAAAAAAGGACAAACTCAAATACAAAATCACACTGCATTTTAAAGACTCCCACTGGTCCCATCATCCATTCTAATTCCAACTTTTAACAACCATCATTCAAGCTAACAATCAAGTTGATTAAGCATGGGACTCCATACCACCACCTCGTATGAAAAATCGTTGCTCACATACCGTCATTAATTATCCCCCCTACGTCATAATGTATGACAAATATATGACGGGAACTGTCAAACAATGGGGCAAACATTTGGTCCAACAAATCGGTGAACAAATCAAGGGACAGTGGCGCAGAAGCGCCCGTTCCTTCGCAGGGAACAATTAAAACTTGCGTCATTTATAACCAGAGATTTAGCTCGCCTCGGAGACACAGCTTGTTACATTATGTAGGTAGGTATGTGTATTATACGTCGTATTTAATATTAAGTATATAATATGTATGTGAAAGTTTGTGGATTCGGATGTTTGTTTCGGAAACACGCTTTAACAGTTAAAAGGATTAACCAGTGATAGGTTATACGTCATCAGAAATTCATATAGCCTTGCTTTTATCCTGATGCAAGAAATAATTATCTCGACATGCAGGTGAAACCGCGAGTAAAGACTAGTAGATTATAATACGTTTGAGTATAATAAAGGTGTGTTTGAGTATGTGGAGATGAATTGTGTACTTAATGAACTGCATTTTAAGCAAGATTTGCTAGTTTTCTCCTTACAAGTCTTGCGTTATTTCGCACGTGACTACGTAAAGGCGTTGAAGGAATAAAATTTCAGCGTTCTTTTGTTTTTAAGAAAGTATTTTATTTCTGTACAGATGTAACCAGAATAAAAAAGACATTGAACCGAAAGTCGTCTAACTAAAGCTAATTTGTTTATTAGGCTACTTTTTCCCACGAGGACGAATTTTGCCAACCAGGTGAAACCACGCAACAGTGATTAGGACAAACAAAGTATAAATTTTGTGTCTATCTGAATTCCATGTTATTGTAGGTATTATTCATACTAAAGTTGTGTTAAAATCTCGTCCAGTGCTGCTCAATCTGTTACTTTTTATTCGTCAAAAACGTATTGTACAAGTCAAAGTTTTAAATACTGTTTGTTAACTTTAATATAGGGGTTAGTTAGAAAAACTGTAGAGTGAAATAATAATTTATAGAAAAAAAAAACAAAGAAAATAATCCACAGATTGAGAAACAGTGATCCGTTAAAAACGACTCCTAAGTGCTTGTTCAGTGAAGTAAGGCACGCGAACAAAAACGCGCGGACTACGAGTAAATTGCTCTCTATAAACTAGCTCTAGTAAAAAGATAACCGACTGGCTATTTGTTTCAACAGATTAGCGCCTTTACATCATTTTAAGCGGGAGATTATGTGCTGGGAGTAATTACTAGATATTTCCCCAAGTTTTACTCGCGTGCCGAGTCTTTTCCCATGATCTAATACACAGCTAGTTAGGTAGAATTAGTTCAGTAATTTTGACGCAACAATCAGAGTTACTGTCACATTTCTGATATTAACAAAGATAACATAACTCTTATATAAACAACAATCACTTGCTTCATTCTAAATGTATATAAGTATTTTTGTTAAATGTATTTTTATTTCGATCAGTATTTTTTTGTAACTGTACCGCAGTTTAAATCTATTATTTCAGTTCATCTATCTAGAAACCAAATTTTATCATAAACTGTTGGTTATTTACTGTAACAGCTATTTAAACAAAATCAAATATCCGTCTCAAGGGTAGGTCAAAGCAGCCTTTTATTTTAATGACTTATATTATTTGTAAAATTATCATTATTCTTTCTCATTTTACTAACCTCTTAGTACTCACATTCAACATTATCATATTGCATATGGTCTCAGTTCAACTCCCAGCATTTTGATGATGCGTGATATAAATGAGAGTAATATATCGCGAGGGTAAATGAAAAGATGGGGCCGAGGAAGAATATCTATCAGGCTCAAATATGAACAAAGAAATATGCTTCGAAATTGGAGTCAGATTGAGAAAATAACAAGCAGAAAATTGGAAAATAACAAGCAGGAGAGAAATAAGCCTTCTTCGTGAATGAATAATACATTGCTTTGTAGATAAAGTAAAGGGGTAGTTAATCTTTATATAGGTACTTACATAAACAAGAACTTTTTAATAATATAAAAAAGGTTCTAAAATTAATTTGAACCCATAACTTCGAATATATTTCTATATTCTTCTTTCAATCTCCGTCTACAGTTTCTATATTCTTCTTTCAATCTACGGTACAGGCACTTAAAAATCTGCAAAAAAACCCCGAACCATTTACCACTAAAAATCCGATAAGTCAAAAATGGGCAAACCATTTTCTCGCGAACTCCACTTCCACCTAATCACCTACCCATTCTTTTCCATTTTTAAAAAACTTCAATAAAAATAAAACCATATGGGCCAGTTTGTTGGTGCATAAAACTACTGCAATTTTTACGAGCTGAAAGTTTCACGGCAAAGTTGAAAAGTATAACTAGAGTCGAAACGGGCATTGATTTGGAAAGTCAGAATTAACGGCTGAACGCAACTTAGTTCTAAATTAAATCGTTCTTTTTTATGGCACCTATAAACTGTTGCTTTGGGTTTGAGCAGGTTATTATGGGCCCTTTTATATTTTGGTAAAAATAGGTTTATAAGTATCTATAATTTTACGCGAAATTGAATCAGCTTGTAAGATATTTTGGACAAACGATGATGTAGAAGTAAATTAAATCAGACATGCATTACCAAATTACTTCTTGGAAGGTACTTAACGATACCATGCTAACCTGAACTAACTACTGGTTGGAAATAAGTAATATTTTCCAATTAATTAATACATATGTAAACGATATATTACATAGTCCTAACTCCTTAATAGGTATAACTTGTTTAATTGAAGTTCCAATTTTGCCCATATGCAATAGTAAAAACAAACTACCAAGAAAACTTAAGTGACCAACCGCTGGGAATTGTTCGTACCTATTAAATGGGGCTAAAATTCCCTCAAAGACATCGACAGTACGATTTAAAGGAACTAGGCGTGGAGACAAAAACTGTGCGAATCACAAACACATAATTTAGTGTAAGGAGGCTATCATTTCTATGGGATCACGACGGTATAACGCGCTGTTACGCACATTATACAGAAAATGGGACATAGGGAAGTAAAGTTTATGAAACGTTACATTTAATTGGTTTTTTTTTAATATAATATATAACGAAGACGTGAAATGAATATTCCGATTGAAAAAAAAAATGGTAACTTTTGATTCTTTTCACAGTTTTGCCAAACTTTCAAATTCTCATCAAATGAACAGTTCACACTTACTCAGCATATTACGGGTATCTACAGGTTTGTGCACGATTAAATCTATATAAATAAAAATGAATTGTTGTTCGTTAGTCTGATTAAAACTCGAGAACGGCTGGGCCGATTGAGCTGATTTTGGTTTTAAAATGTTTGTCGTAGTCCAGGGTAGGTCTAAACGGTGAGCAAATAAGGAAAAGGCGGTACGAAGTTCGCCGGGTCAGCTAGTTATTGAATAAAATTTGCTGAGTTTCTTGAATTTGATTTTAATGGTTGTTTACATTATGGTATTTTGCTGCTATATCACACATGACGACATCACGTGCATCAATTAGTCTACCATAGCTTTAGAAATTCAATTGCAGTAAATAATTAAGGAGAGTAACTTCAAGTTTAAAACTTGCATTTTCTTGTTTAAAAACAAGGTAAATACCGACGCTATTTATTTGTTGTTCAACCTTCTCAGCAGTATATCACGGCCATCGTCAGAACGTCTCACTGGCGGATGTTAATGTGAGCTATTCGAAGTCAGACGTTGACAAATACTGCGCTCGCTGGGAACCGGTTAGCGCCAGTTATCTGCCAGTTAGTTTCTGACTTGATGAGCATTGCGGATTGGAAATATGCTAAATGGTTCGAAGAATTAGATTAGGAATTAATGTTTAAGGTATTGTTAGACTTAAGATTCTTTTGTCTTATTTGGTCAGAAAAAAAGAAGTATAGGTAACAAAATGTATGTCGGTGAGTGTAACGGTGAGTTGTACCTACTATTTAACGATAGGCAAACCATTTTCAGTTGACGAAACGTTTGGCTATCGTTATAAAATAAATAAATAATGTCAGGACTCCTTTTTCACACACGGTCGTTTAACCCCATGCTAAGTTATTAATTAACTTGTGTTATGGGTGCTAACACAACTGATAAACTACATATGGCTACATATATACATATTTATAAATACATATTGTAACACCCAGGCCACGGCCAACAAGCATGCTCATCACACAAATGTCGACCGAACCGGGAATCGAACCCGGGACCTCAGGTTCGGCAGTCCGGCATGGTGACCATTGCGCCATCGAGGTCATCAAATATAGTTAAATAGTGCAACCAAAGGTACAACACGGTACAAAGTATAACGTAATTTATACTACAAGGTGCAAGTCAACCTTGGGTGAATTTTGACAACTGAAAACAATTCTGTTATAGTTAAATGGTTAATGACAACCTGGATTTGGATGAATAACAAAATATCAAAAACAATTTTTTAACTAATAAAATCATAACTAGCTATAGAATTCTCAGTACAAACACCACAAATTCTTGTACTACAGGTAACTCAGTAACTTTGCGCTGAAACTTCAGCGTCTGTTAAAATTTCACAGCTTGAAGATCAAAGAAAACTAATCATAAACCATCAAAGAAACCGTCGAGATTTGTTATTAGATTATTAACATTTGAACTATGAAATAAACAATTATTATCAAGGTAATATTGATAAAATGAATTGGAAATTACGGATCCCTACTAGCGTCGACCGAATTCAATTTCAATTTTTATGAAACATTCCTACATAGGTTTTTTATTATTTTTTTGTATGACAATATATGTAATTAATGTACGTATATTCGGAGCTCTATTCTCTTCTACACCGAATTCAATTTCAATTTTTCATTAAACATTCCTACATAGGTTATTATTTTTTGTATGAAAATAATTAATATATGTATCTTTTTTTTGTTTTTAATACAACGTTGATATCAAAATTTCAATAAATATTTATATGGATTGATTTACTTGTATCGGATTAGATATATTTTTTTTTATTAGGTGCGAGACAATAAATTGTTTTATAAAAACATAATTACAATCCATAATGCAATTGCTTTGCATAACACTATGTTATATTATAAATCAAAATACCTTGTCAAGAAGATAAAAAGTTGTACTAGAGTTAAAGTATCAGGTTTGTATTTATCAAGAATAATTCAAGTAAGTAAAAGGAAAAGTCAAGATATAATTGGGAAAAATAAGATTGGGAAAAAGGCTCGGAGGATGATGTTCTTAGTCAAGATATAAAATATTCTCTAAGACGAAGAAGCGTCTCATTTTACATTATGAAAATTCTAGACGAGAAGGTTCGTTTTATCCTCCTAGTAATCATTAAATGTAGCCTGTGCAATGGGTGGATTTATCCCTACTAATATTATAAATGCAAAAGTAGCTCTGTCGGTCTATTACGCTTTCACGTCTAAACCACTGAACTGATTTTAATAAAATTTGGTACAGAGATAGAGTTGACCTTGAGAAAGAACATAGGATAGATTTTATCCCGGACTTTTGAAGAGTTCTCTTGGAAATGGGATATAACCGAACACGACGCGGACGAAGCCACGGGCGGAAGCTAGTATTATTTTTTTTTCTAATTCTCTCATTTTCCGCACCACTGTTACTTCATAATATACTAGAACACGGTGTACGTAATACATAGGTAATGATGTTCTAGCCGATTGTCGGCCACAGTTGCTGTTCTCGTGCACAGAAGTCGCGTTTTGCTACAACTAAAGTAATAAGACAGTACTTACCCACTGTTTGAGACGAGCGGTATCCCATGTAAAAATCGGATAAAAATAAAAAATAAAACAAATTAAGTATCTTTTTGAGTCAACTGTATATATAGTATTGAAAATTAAAAAAAAACCCTGTATGAAATAAATGTGCACTGAATTTGTAGGTCACAAAAAATAAACTTTTTCGTGGAACTGGTTAATTTAAATCCGTATTTATTTGCTGTCGTTTTTCATGGAAACGTATTGGAAAAAAGGCGTAATGAATCATTTTCCATCTTCATTTTCCATTAATTCATCTGTTATGCGATCAAAGATTATTTTTTTCATTAAAAATATGATTCCTTTTTTGTGTAATATTAAAACTACTTCAATATATCTGGTTAAAAGTATACAATTATACACCTTTTCTGTAGAATTCATCCTACCATATCAGTTTCTTTCATCAAAATTCTAATACCTAGTTATCCAACTATACTTAATTTATTATATGTATCAAAAACTAAAATATTCCTAAAACTTTTCCCCTTCATTAACCCTTCCACGTTCGCTAGAAATTATATGAAAACTGTTTCCATTTAATGAAATCATTAAACACACTGCGCTCTGCAGATCAGATCTCACACAGTCTAGTCTAGCGAAGCTAATGAAGGTAAAGTCTTTAATATTCTACCGGGAACTATTGTGGAGTATTCTTTGTGGTATTACAAGGAAGGTTCACGTTTTTTAGCGAAATATATTTCACTTACCTGAATAAAAAGTAGCTCTACTTGTCTGTAGATTTTAAGCTATCTCTATTTTTATTTACACGTGAATTAATTCCGCCATTTTTCTTGAGACTGTAACAAAAAAAGGCCTGCGTATTAGTTTTTTTTTTTTTATTCTAAACATCATTGATAAGTACCATTATTAAAGTTATTTCGAAACAAACAGCTAACAAAGTAACCTTATTTATTTCGTATTTCAGAGTGACATATCGTCAATTACTTATCCGCACTGTGGTTAAACCGCCGCAAAACCCGTACAAAATTAATAGCATTATGTCATTGCACCGATAATTATATTTCAATAAAGCATTTCATCTTCATAAATAATTGAATCCTCATATTACAGTGAACGTGTTTTTTTAAATAATACCTCATTGCAAATTAATGCATTGGATTCATTAATTGAGATTGCGTTACAGACTGTTTTTACTAGTTAATTATTTCTGTAATTTTAAGTTATATTTCATTTACAAGGATTCTACTCGGTTGCTTGTGAATCTCATTATTTACCTACCTAAAGTAAAAATTCAGTCTCTTTCGTAAGAAGTCTAAAGAATAGTCGTACTGCTCAAAGCAAAATAGTTTCAACTAAAATTGAATTACATTTTATTATATCTTTATTTACTTACTTAATGCGAATAAATGTGTATGGTTATCAGTAGTACAATCTCTGCTTACTTTGGGGCTAGATGGGGTCACGTGACATGAAGAATATTATAATACCACCTTCTCTCTTCACCAAAATTCCCATGGTCACGTGGAAGCTATCCTCCTACTAAGATGTAACAAGGAACAGAGCGTAAGCCTGCCACAAATCGTCACAACTAATGTTTCCCTGCGGTTTGCATGCAGGCTACTTGGGACCGCATCACCACGTAGAATATAGCAGCACTCTTTAGTGAAACGTGCTTGCTAAACGTGCTCACATTTGGAGTACGTTTAATGGTGGATTTTGTAATGAGGATAGTATGGTCTAATTGGTTGGTCAAAGTAAATAAGATCGCCTGTTTAAAAAGTATTTTAAAAGTGTATACTTAGGTATAACTAATTCAAATCCCGCGTCAAGTCTTCCACGTAAAAAAATCTTTAAAGATCCCTAAAAAACAAGCAAATCCAGCTGTGTTAATATGTCTTACGCTTTATAGGGAGAAGTGCACTGAAGAACGCAACGTATACTTATATCGATGCGATTCCTGTAAGGGTTATTCCATAACACTCTAAGAGATTATCATATCAGAAACATACACCAAATAAATACCTCTATACTTCATGTACCTAGAAAATCTCATAAACAGCAACTTAGCCATATTATTCAGACTAGCCACGCTATGAAGTAACAAGTAAACATAATTTAGAACAATAACTATCCACATTACAGGTGTTGTAAAGCCTTTAGAAGTTGCCAAGTTGGGTTGTTGAGTTACCTAAGTGCGGTGCGCGCCAACTAAATCTTAAATACTTGGAATTGATGAGACCAACTTGCTAAGCTTGAAGAGATTTCAAATGACAACGTTCTGATGAAATACTTGGGAATATTTATTATTGAGGGCTAGTTTGATGTTTATTTGAATTGTTTTGTCATAGAAAAGTGGTTTATCTTAGTAGGTATACATTGTTCCCTAGCAACTTTAGAACAGTGATTTATCTAGATGTATTCCTCACTGACTCTTGTCCCACTCGGCAGGACATATTTTGATGTCACGTTGTTTTTGGTGTCATGAATTTTCAAAATGGCCAATACATTTTTGGACTCCAGTTTTCCTAACACTGACCTAATAATAGAAACTTTGATAAAATATTCTAAATATATTTTCATGATTACGTGCTAAACTGTTCCTCAATTTGCATCACCTTGTTCACGATTACGAACCCAAACCCTTGTATCCCTACTCACCTACAAGTCCTGAAGCTACTGTACTATAAACATCACGACCCACTAAGCCATTGTCGACAGCAGACAACGAATAATTTACCTACACGCAGGACTCGCGGACGGCGGTAAATAACACTTGATATTTTAATATCAAGTCGTTACATATTCATTTTGCAGGGTTGTCGCGAACGTGTTTGGGACATGAATAATTTGGTACAAAAATTAGCTCGGTTGGTACAATCGGATTATGTAATTACGAATCGGTTTGTGGGTTTTTTTTGGATTCTGGTCACGGGGTTGTTGAGTTTTGTAGGGTAGGCTATGCTTGTGGGGTGCGAAAAGCCTTTTATGTTTTTTTAAATACACTCTCAAAACTCTCAAAACGATAGATTTTGAGTATTACATAATATCCAAAACCTATACCTATAAAAAAATCGTAGAAAATTTCTAATCTCCAAAAAGATTGGATCTCTAATTAATCTGCCTTCATTTTATACATAATTTCTTGACACTCTAAAGATTGGCCACAGTATGCAGCAATGAGTACTTAGTATTGTATCAATTAATATAGCTTAAAAGAGAAGCAAAAATCACCCACACTACACAAAAACACACCTTATTAACCTCTCACATCGATGAAAAAAAAAAAACAACAAAGTTGAAAAAAACACAGAACAAAAAAGTGTAACGTAACGCTTCGCCAACCCTACAGAGACATGCAAATTAAGACCCCCAGTGTTTGCGTTTTAATACGGTCCCGTGATCAATAACCTTCAGTGTACTGAAAAAGTTGAAATTAAAAGCTTCCCTTAAAAAATCCACGTTTTCATTGTCCCAATGTAAATGATACAGAATCGCTCCGTATATTTATTTATTGAAAACGCTTGATTTAAAACTGTTTTATCGGAATGTTAATGAAGTCCTTTTTCGGAGTTTATTTTTGAGAATTATTTTGAGTATATATCTGTAAAGACTATTCAAAATTTTTAGCCGCTTTTAAATATAGTACTTATCTTTCTAGTTATAATAAACTTATAGCCTAATTAAGCCACCGGAAAATAGTGTACAGTAGAGAAAACTTCAAAACAGTCTAGTAAGGTCATAGGAAAATTGAATTAAAATTAAATTATACGTACTCAAAAAAAAATCCACATTATGATGCTTGCGTAGGTGGGTATCGAAAAAGTTCCTAACCACACAATTTAATACAGAAAACCCAATATGCAATTCCAATATGTTGAAAGTTCTAAAACTGCAGAATATAGTGAAGTTAGTTCTAGGTACAGTCAACAAGCAAACAACTACATACATTTAATACACCAATATTCGTATAGCACCAAACTTTTGGTTTGATCAACAAAATAAACTAGAAATTTTAATTAAAGTAAAACTTTCTGTATCTGTACAACATAGTATGAAAAATATTAAAAATAAAATTTCATACATAGTCACTTATAAATAGGTAAAGTTTAGTCAAGTTAATTGAGCAAGCGTGGTGATTAACGCTCAATCCTTCTCCGTGTGAGAGGAGGCCGCAGCCCAGCAGTGGGACGATAAAAAGGCTGTAACAGTAACAGTCAAGTTAAGTTTAGCTTTAAAGGCACTTTGACACCAGCGGATTTTCCGTTCACTATTTTTACGTTAAAAAAAATATGTCACGTCGTGGTTTCACGAGTCATCGTTTGCACTCACGAGTTCAAGTCTGTCCACTGCTGAAAGCAGGCCTGCCCCAATAAGCACCAACCATCCCGGTCTTGGGCAGTCCGCATCCATCCACTGCCCGTACAACATAATCTTTCGGGCCTTATCCCAATTTTATCTGGGGTCGGCGCAACAGATATTCGTCTTCCTTATACATTATAACAGTATGCACTAAATACCTACTAGAAACTTCCAGCTACGATGTGCTATGTAAGTACATACCTAAATAACAATCATAGATTTGATAATATTAGGATTATAAACCGAATACATTGCATTGCACTATAAACTCAGTCCGATTTAAATCTAAAACAATAAATACCATACGAATGTCAGATAAACAAATCAAAATAGCGACCGTACACCGCACGTTCCGCCTACCATTAGCACTACCCATAATCAGGGTTCGTTGGGCGTAAATAGAGAACCGCACAAAACCGTACAGAACGTACGGAACCCAATGCAAATGACGCGGTCGCCGGCCGCATGCCCGCAAATTTGAATTCGTTACTCATTTTCTGCTCATTGTAATATGCAGTAGTGGTGTTTCATAATTTAACGATTAATTTTGACATTAATATATTTGTAAGTGGTGGCCTTGAAATTGTTGATATTTATTAATTGTTTTTTGGTAAGTGAAGAGGAGTAATTTAAAAGAAACAGATGATCATAATGTGATCGTCTATTATTATGAAGTAATACAATACTTCATTAACAAGATAACAGAGTGAATTGAGCTAAAACTTGTTTTGTGACGTTACAGTGAAATTACAGTTTTTGTACACAGTTTATTTATATCATATGTGGAAAAATCTGATTAAAAACTGAAAAAAAAAAGATTTAACTTAAAAAAATGACCAATCAATACAACAAAAGTGACCACACTAGCAGCAAAAAACAAGTACCTCACATAGCGTGCAACAAAAGTGTTTTTCTTTAATAAGAAATTACTTACCTCAGCTTTTAGGGGTAGGCCCACAGGGATGGCCCTAGTTAAGTTCTCGTTAACCCCTAATGAGTCCAATAGATCTTGATTAGCCTGGCCTCTAGTCATTTTGGTTTTGCTCAGTAATGCTCGACTGTTTACTTAGTTGATATAATTTAGTTGGGGACTCGCTAAAATATGTATATTTTGGGATGCTTTTAAATTGTTTTAAGTGATGCCGAATCGTTCTAGATTGGCGGATCTAAAAGTTTGTTTGGTTTCGCTTTTCGTAGTATTTTGGTAACTGAGTATTTTGGCTCAATATAAGTTATAGGTGATTTGATTTATTAATACACAATACAAGGATTTTGATATTAAAACTTCACTCAATGTCGAAAAATCCAAATGGAAACTAAGAAAACATGCTATGATAGGTTACTTAATTTTTCCTACATACATAGTTGCGCAAACTTAAGGTCTTATTAATGACTAAAACTAGAAATACACCACATGAGCACTATGTTTAACATAAATCCATTTCACAATATTTTCATACATTCACAATAGTCTCTTTACAAAGTTGAAATAAATTATCTAATTTGCTAGAAGTTCCCGTTGTCTGTCAAATGAGGAAGGTCCCTGGGGCGTCGTGCGCAAATTTTTGATAACTCAATAAGGTTGGTAAATATGACGATTATACTTTACGACTTTTTAAAACAATTTTGTGTATTAGGTTATTCTTTGTGTCCGGAGATAGCAGAGGGGTCATTTTAATTCTGTTTTATTTCATGAAGCTGATTCGTTTCAAGTTTTTTTTTTTTGGTCGCAATAAATTGGGGTCTTGTCTTTTCAAGTAGATTTTTCAGTCATTACGAGTAGAAGCCAGAAAGTCTGACAACCAGTCTTACTCAAGGGGTATTATGTTGCCCTGTTGTGGCGGTCAGATAGACAGTGACTCCTTGTAAAACACTAGTACTCTGCTTTAGTCTAAACTGGAAATCGACACCAAAATAGTTGGGAAAAGGCTAGAGGCAGTTGATGATGATAATAAAAAATACCAAAGCATAAAACAAAATATTCTTATACCATCAAAAAAAACCCTTTCCGTGCTAGCCCTAGCTGTCAAGCAAAAGAGTGAATAATGTAAATGACAGGACATTATCTGTGTAGTGACGTCACTACATTAGATTACGGATGACTATGAGATGTAACATTCGTACGGTTGTCACGGAGCCGAGATAGCTTTGAGAACTTTCTTTGTTTTCGTAGAAGGGTTGGGATTTGCTATGGAACGTACAATGTTGTATTTTAATGTATTTTATTTTGTTTTATTTTTTTTTTCTGTACTTTAACTTGTATGCTAGTTTTTAGTTCTTCTTTATGAGTACTGTGCACAGTACACTAAAGTTTACCTATGTCTTTAGATTTTCAAACCATTTTTGGGTAGCATAGTATGGATGGAGTATGGATGGTAGGATATCGTCAGCTGAGCTTCCTATGAGATTCAGTGAAATTGTTCAGTTTTAATCTAGACACACGGCAGTGTGTCCGCCAAGTTCGAGCAAAAAAGCGACACACCGGCCGTGGGTTATATTACACGAACCATTTCGGGCCAAATTCGACCCCCCTGTAACTCAAAATCTATTTTATTTACGCATATCAAATTTCTAGTATCTGTTGAGACCCCCTCACTTATCTAAAATACAAAATTTCATTAATATACCTATTGTAGGTCTTGAGATATTGACGTCAGAAAATCGCTATTTTTACTATACACTTATTCACTTATTCACTGACTCACTCATCAAAAACCTAGACCACTTCCAATGGTCGTATTGACTTGAAATTTGGCATGGAGGTAGGTCTTTATGTCAAGTTAAAGGGAAAAATCTGAAAATGGCCAAGTGTGAGTCGGTTTCAAAATAATGAAGGTGTTTTATACCCGGTGTAAATTTATTCCCCTAAGGAACTAAAACGAACTAAATTTATCTATATTTATATAATATATCTTCGAATGGTACAAAGGTTTGTATTTAGTCAAAGTAAAGTAAAAATCTGAAAACGGCCAAGTGTGAATTACTTTCGAAAATAACGAATGTGTAACTTTGATCCACGAACATAATATATGATAACATGTCATGTCAGTCAGTTGGTAAATCTAGTCCATTTAGTTAATCTAGTTCATTTCTTTGTAAGAAACATAGTGCATATTAAAAAATCTAAAAAATAGTATAAATGAGACATTTCTTTAACTAACTTCATCATAAGAAAAAAATAAAATAAACAACCTTATAAAAATAAATGAAATCCCACCCAAAACAAAAATGTGAAAGACTGCCAAGTTCGATAATATGGGAATGCTTCGCCTATAAAAGAAGTGAGATCTGAATAAGTACCAAGTTCCATACACATACCTCAGTTAAAAATAGTTACTTTTTAATGATGATTACTTGGCAAGTTTTAATAGAAAATTAAATACTTGATTCATTGCGTTTAGTAGGTTTATAACAAGGTGTATGAAAACTTGCCAAGTAACATCATTAAAAAAGTAACTATTTTTAACTGAGGTATGTGTATGGAACTTGGTACTTATTCAGATCTCACTTCTTTTATAGGCGAAGCATTCCCATATTATCGAACTTGGCAGTCTTTCACATTTTTGTTTTGGGTGGGTTAGATTTTCTCTGGAATAATCAAAATATAGTAACAAGTTGGCTAAGTTCTGAAAGATTTTGTATTACAGTATGACCATTAGAAACTTAACAAAGACTTAAAGCAGCTAGCCACACGAAGCGTCACAACCACAAACATAACTTTCAAGTCAAATCCAATACAAAAAGTGATAAATATTCGAAATTTCTAGTTTCCCATTAGCAGTGTAAACACATAGGGGTACGTTAGTTCCCGGCCGCGCTTTGTTGGTATACTTTCACAATGACCCTACTGAACATAGTGTCGTTTTATCACAAGTGCACATAGCTCGTGGTGTAAATTACAAGAAATAGCGGGATAAATATGGTAGTTATGGTAGCTAGCCACTAAAGATAAAATAATAATAATAAAAACTACACGCCTAATAGACAGATCTAGAGCATGAAAAAGAAAAAGTTTTATACAGTCATCGACAGATTTTTTATTTTCCTACAGCATATTATAGCCATAGGCCATAGGCCTCCTCTCATACGAAGAAGGAATTGGCGATAATCACCACAATTGCTCAATATGGAAACATAGACAACGATTCGAGGAATTCATTGATTGATAATTAGAGCATTATACAATCTGCACTAGTGTTAATACCTTGTTATAGTTTATGCTGGATTATAGAATTCCAGTGATCGTTGCGTCTTGTTCAAAAATATACCTACATATAATTATTATGGTTATTTGTCGGCAATCAATAGAACTGGCATGATTCGGCTTAATCCGTCGAGTGGAATTATTTGCAGCCAAATTACCACCAATGGCTGATAAAAAGGTGAAGGAAAACATCTTGAGGAAACCTGGACTATAAAGTCTAAAATCACCAACCCGCATTGAGCAAGCGTGGTGATTAATGCTCAATCCTTCTCCGTGTGAGAGGAGGCCTGTGCCCAGCAGTGGGACGATAAAAAGGTTGTAACAGTAACAGTACCTACTGTCTCCTCCCACCTACCAAGCACTGCGTTGAGGTGGTCAGATAGGCAGTTGCCCCATATAAAAACACTGACTGCAACTGGTTACCTATAATGGAAGCCGACCTAAATATAGTAAACAAATGGCTAGGCAAATGATACAATAGTGTTGTATTTTATTGTATTTTTGGTTTGTCAATCGCAGTTATGATATTTCTGCCAATAAAATCTACTTGAACAAAATCGTCGCCTCCTAAGAACTTGTACCACACACAAAACACAGGCACTAACACGATATTGCTTTTTCCCATATAGGATCGTTCCTTTTTCATGTAAAACATGTCGGTGTCCCACCTAGAGTGGGCGTATGGAGATCGGACCCTATTTCAGCGTGATGTAGTCAATGTTAGAAGCCTTAGATGTCGAGTTATTGAGGATTCTGGAGGACGATGGCATTAAAGGGTTAAAGAGCAAAGAAATTTGGGGATAGATGCGTGAATTATGGCGGTTCATAGTAATGTTATTCAATAAAGAGTTTGTTTCGTTTATTTATTTGCTAAGACGTACTATTGTCAGGAGCTGGTCAGATAAGATAAATATTTCAGTGTTAAATAGCCTAATTACCGAGCAAGGTTATAGGCAAGGAAAGGGTTTTAAAAAAATGTTTTCGTATAAACAACAGAAAGTGCGGTCAAGAAACATTCTCTCTCATGTAATTTTCTTTAGGATGTGACAGAAGCTCAAGACTAGCTAAGAAATAAGCTCTTAAATAAATAATAAAAACAAACTTCTTCATAACATAGAAAAGACGATACTACGAGCATTAAAGCTGTCCATTATTGCAAGGAATATGAGACAAAAAAACAACGCTGTACATAATACTCAGCATAATCGAAAGAAGGAGAAAATTCCTTTTGTGCCGAAGTGTTTTGTAATAACGTTTTTTGTTACGCTCCCCTTCGCTGTAATAAAGTTATTTTAGCAAAAGTCAGTTTTAATTAAACTAAATTAATAAGGAACCCATCGTCTACGACATTGTTTTGATATTTTCGTTCTAAAAAGCAAAAATGGAAGGGGACGCCATTTCTCTTTATACTTGCGTATTCTTCAAGGACTCAAACCACGAGACATGAAATTGTAATCAGCAACTTCTGAGAAAGCAAAGTTACCTTACTTTATTTATAGCCCAGGATTTGCTTGCAGATCAATCCAATTCATTTCAATTTTTGTGGGAACTATATTCAGTTAAAGCAAAATGTGATATGGGCATTTCTGGCTGCATCAAAAGTTTTTTTTGCCAGCCAAAATATTCGAGCGAAATTTCAAAATACCTCACACGGGCCGCCCACACGCAAAAAAATGTGTTGTAATCAGCTGACTCGCCAAATATTTCCTTTACCGTATATTAAGTCGAGCCGACATCCAAACGAGACGAATATTACACTCGCGTTCAGAAAACTCATGTCACGCTGCCAATTTAAATACACCGAACCGTCACACGATCCCAATAACTTGTCACGCGTCATATAAAGAAAATGAAATTCCCCACGACAGACAGGCACAAATTAAATAAAGAAAAGCGATACTCGATATATTACGTAAGTCGGTACACGTAGAAAATGATAAATTCTTTCATTTGTACCGTTTTCATTTAATTTATACAAATTTCCTCCCAAGTGGTGCGCTTGTTAGGGCGTGGTCATACCGGGTGTTAATAACAATTGTGTTTCGTATTTAAGGATACAATTTATGACCACCTATTTTTAGAAAATTTGGTTTTATTTGAATAACTTGAAAACATTCCAAAATTCCAGGTCTCGTTCTCAAAACCAATATGTTGTAAAAATAGCTCTATATTATATAGAATTCATGTTTGTTTATAATATCTAAAGGATATTGGATATTATTTATCAGTGTCCCTCGGGATGCAGGTGGAACCACGACGAACAACTAGTTCAATATATTTAGGTCCTAAAATGTATTCCAAAACGTTTATCCCACCTGCTCAAATATAACAGGCTCTTTACAAACATCAAATAACAAATTTGAACGTGTCTTTGTCCCTATTGAGGAATATAATTCGGGAAGGCATAGGATAATAGCCCCCGATGGTGAGATAATGCGCCAGAAAATAGAATGCTGTTTTGTGATGGCCCGAATTTTGTGTTAGTGAGTTTAAAGGTGTTGATGTTAGGTGGGGTATCGATTTCTTTTGTTTTAGAAAAGGCTTTAGGTGTTTAAGCTTCTTTAGTGTAATTTATAATTTGGGTTAGTGTAGTTATAAGATCCTTAGATTCCTTAAGTAATTTCTAAAAAACCTTTACCTCATACCTTTCCAGTACATTGCGGACGACTGTGTTGGTAACAATGATGACAGGTATCACATTTCCGGGCGTTGACATGGAGGCTTTAATAGTTGCCGAGCCTCTAAGTAGAGACTGATACCGGAGCTCCATTACCCATGCTAACACAACACAACTATTCCTACGATACTTCGTAACAAATACCCGAAAAAGCAGAATAAAAACACCCAAATACCGAGCAGAGCGCCAAAACGTTCGCCACGTCAAAGACCACAAAATATTCATACATCATCATAATATCGCGGCAATACTTTTCGATTCCCTCGCCGCCATATTTCTAGAAGCTTCCATTATGCGCGCGCCCGAACACAAACAATAATAAAGAGAAGCTGTTAATCTTGCTTCGACTGTGACCACTTTATTAGACACAGACACCCGTGTATAGAGAAATATACGCCTTCGGGGAAAAGTTACGGCGGAGATCTGAGGTCACTAGATGTGGCAGTGAGCTTTATGGAATGGATTGAAGGTTACAATTGCGTTGTTTGTGTTTGAGGAATTCTTGTTGGAAAATGGATTGAAAAATGTGGAATATGAAGTTGACCGAAAGATAATTTATATTATGTTCTATTCAGAAATAATAATATGCGCTACCAAATAAGCAGGAAGCTTAAAAATTAAATGAATGCGAAATTTATGATAGCAGGAAAGTTTTTTCAACTGTGAATTTAAAAGTAAATGCTAGATAATATTCTGATATATCTTATTCATTTTATTTTGTTCTTATTTTCGCTCAGATTGGAACAGCATTTCTGCTTTCCTATTTGTTTTCACAAACATCATCAATCACCCCCTCTTTCTTATTTTATTTCACATATTCCATTATCTATTTTTAGTCTGTGTCTATTTCTTCACGTCACACGTTATTCAATATTTCATTCCATATTCTCTCATCGGAGCTTATACGTCCAACACAGTATAGTAAGTTCAACTCAGTCTTGCGCGCGGCCTTATGTGTGGGTAACCCTTGTACATATACAGTGACTTTGTGTGCGTGACAAAAGGTACAGTCGGGTACAAATACAGTTATTTAGGGGTTACGGCTGTTTAAAGAAAAACAGTTATTACGTAATTTAATGTTTATTTATTTATAATGATTCTGAATCGCTACTTGAAAAATCAAATGATGAATATCTAATCTAATACCCCGAGCTAGAAAATATGTAAGGAGTATTTAATTCATCTTATATATTTCACCTCATTTATTTCTTAGATACTGTCAATGTCAATTTGAAAAAAACGTAGAAAATAATGAAAAACTGTAAAATGTAATAATAAAAAGCTTTGAATGTTGTTTCATTTTTTGAAACGCTACCTGACTCCTTAAACATTTTCTCCGTGAAGAACTAGACATTTTTGTAAACGACTGTACCCATAACAAAAAGCGACACTGCCACACGAACGAAAGTTGTAACAAGAGTAGCCGTGGACACCCCCCCCCCCCCCGCCCTTTGAAGACGTTACCCGTGGGCGGGGCTATGTCACAGCAGTGTGGGGCGAATTATTGATTGCGGGGGTCTACTTTGCCCCCAGTCTCTCTCTCGCCGACCTCGAGGTGATTATGTTAGAGTTGGGCACGATTGTGAGCCGTAGCCATCCTCGCCCCGCTCTCGTTTTTGGGGACTTCAATGCAAAGTCTACCGCATGGGGCTCCCCGACTACTAATGTGCGGGGCGAGTTAGTGGAGGAGTGGGCGGTCGAACAAGGCCTACTACTCCTGAACCGGGGCTGCGTGCAGACGTGCGTGCGACAGTTAGGTGGGTCAATAGTGGACCTTACTTTCGCAAGTCCTGTGCTCGCATGCCGTGTCCAGGGCTGGCACGTATTGGAGGGGGTGGAGACGCTGTCGGACCATAGGTACATTCGTTTCAGTATGTCCACTCATACCTCGAACGGGCTGGTTCAAGCGGACCCGGTAGGCGTTGGAGAGGGCCCGCGCTGGGCGCTTAAACGTATGGACCGAGACGCTCTCGTGGAAGCCGCTATCGTACAGGCCTGGCTGGATCACCCGGACAGGCCTGCTAACATCGAAGAGGAAGCGGAGTGGCTTAAGGAGAGTATGTCGCAAATTTGCGATAGTGCCATGCCCCGAGTTCAGCCGATACCACCCAGACGCCAGGTGTACTGGTGGTCACAGGAGATCGCACAGCTGCGCATCACGTGCGTGGAAGTGAGACGCCAGTATGCCAGGTACCGAAGAAGACGCCGTCGCCCCTTTACAGCGACGGCCGAAGAGGCGGAACTCTACGAGGCCTACAGGGAGGCAAAGAGCGCTCTCCAGCTGGCCATCGGGAAGGCCAAAACAGAGGCCCAAAGGGAACTGCTGGCGACACTAGACCGCGACCCGTGGGGTCGCCCCTACCGTATGGTAAGGGGTAAGTTGCGCCAGTGGGCTCCCCCTCTGTCCCAGACTCTACAGCCACAACTTTTGGAGGAGGTGGTTGGCGCTCTTTTCCCCCTAAGGCCAGAGCACAACCCACCGGCTATGGTTCCGCCTTGGATTATGCGCAACGCAGAGATCGACGACGACAACGTCCCTGAGGTTACCCGGGTAGAGATGAGAGTGGCGGTCGCTCGCATCAAAAACACCGCCCCAGGGCCCGACGGCATTCCAGGCCGAGTATGGGCTCTGGCCATAAAGACTCTTGGGCCCCGACTTGCAGGACTCTTGAGCGCATGTCTGGAGCAGGGTCAATTTCCCCGCCTGTGGAAGATCGGAAAGCTGATCCTGCTCAAGAAGGAGGGACGCCCCGCAGACTCACCATCTGCCTACAGGCCCATTGTGTTGCTGAATGAGGTGGGCAAAATCTTTGAGCGAATCATCGCCGACCGCCTTATTCAGCACATGACCGGAGAGGGGCCGGATCTGGCGGAGAACCAGTATGGTTTCCGAAAGGGGCGTTCAACGGTTGACGCTATCATGCGCGTGAGGGTCCTGGCGGAGGAAGCAGTCGCCCGGGGCGAGGTGGTCTTGGCCGTGTCGCTCGACATCGCCAACGCGTTTAACACCCTGCCCTGGAATACCATCATAGAGGCGCTCCGGTATCATGGAGTGCCAGGGTACCTCCTTCGCATCATCGGGGCCTATTTATCGGATAGAGCTGTCATATACCCAGGTCGAGAAGGTTGGGGGCGGCGAGAGATGACGTGCGGTGTTCCTCAGGGGTCGGTTCTTGGCCCTCTCCTGTGGAACATTGGTTACGATTGGGTCCTGCGCGGTGCGCTTCTCCACGGCGTCAGCGTGACATGCTACGCTGACGACACGCTAGTTACAGCACGTGGGAAGACGTACCGACATCAGGCGGCCATTCGGGCCACAGCCAGTGTCGCGCAGGTCGTGGGTAGGATCCGGCGTCTTGGCCTCGAGGTGGCCTTGCACAAGTCTGAGGCCCTCTGCTTCCATGGGCCGAGGAAGAAGCCACCTCCGGGGTCCAACATCGTGGTAGGAGGGTTCACCATCACTGTAGAGTCGACGATGAAATACCTCGGACTCGTTCTCGACAGTCGATGGGACTTCGGGGCGCACTTCCAGCGGCTAGCTCCTCGGTTGTTGGCCGCGGCTTCGGCGCTCTCACGCTTGCTGCCCAACCTAAGGGGGCCCAACTCCTCCTGCCGGAGGCTCTATATGGGGGTCGTGCGGGCGATGGCGCTGTACGCCGCGCCAGTGTGGGCGAACACCCTGACGGCCCGCAACCTTGCAGTGCTAAGAAGACCTCAGCGAGCGATGGCCATCAGAGCCATAAGGGGATACCGCACGATCTCCTTTGAAGCGGCTTGCCTCCTAGCCGGATCCCCACCATGGGACCTGGACGGGAAAGCCCTCGCGTCACTCTATACATGGCGCGAGGAAGCGGTGGGGCGGGGTGAGCGCCTCGCGCCTCGGCAAGTTGAGGCGCGCAGGGCAGAGCTCCGGCAAGAGGTAATTGCGGAATGGGAGCAGCGACTTGCGCAACCCACGGCAGGGCACGCCACTATCGCAGCGGTAAGGCCCATCCTAAAGGAGTGGCTGGAGAGACGCCACGGCGCCCTCAGCTTCCGGCTGACGCAGGTTCTTACCGGACACGGGTGTTTCGGAAAGTTCCTGTGTCGCATAGGCCGGGAGCCTACGCCCGAATGCCACCACTGTGGCATCTGCAGCGAGGACTCCTCGCTGCACACGTTGGTGGAGTGCCCAGCATGGGCAACGCAGCGCCGTGACCTGGCAGCAGCAGTAGATGCTGCGGGTAGTCTTTCGCTGCCGGCTGTCGTGTCCTGCATGGTCGGCAGCGAAGAAGGGTGGAACGCCGTCGCCTCCTTTTGCGAGGATGTGATGGTCGCAAAGGAGACGGCGGAAAGGGAGAGGGAAACTAGTACCACTCTCCCCGCCCGCAGTAGACGTAGTGGGCGTCGCAGGGTGGCCGATCTCCGGCCACCATAGGGCGCGGCCTGCGGGCGACAGACTAGGGGCGTCTGTCGTCCGAACAGAAACAGGCCTCGAGACGGTGGCGTAGTGTTGCGCGCGCCTCTCCTAGTTGAGTTCACTGTGGCCGCTGGCTGATGGCCACTTACGGTGACGGGGCCCGCCTTCAAACATCTGGCGGGCCAATACCTGTCGGGGGTGCGGAAGAATGCTTAGGCGATACCCGTGCCCTCGACACAAGGTAATTGGTGGCAACACTGGGTGGGTTTTTAGCCGGTAAGAGTCCGGCACACCCCCTTCACCGACCCCAGGTGGAGGGTAGTCCATGAGGATTTTCCCCCTGTTAAAAAAAAAAAAAAAAAAAAAAAAAAAAAAAAAAAAAAAAGTTGTATATTTACAAGCCGACGCACACATAGGGCCGCGCGCAAATCTGAGTTATCGTCACAATACCAATATTTTCCAGTACCGACTAACGGGAAGGCCCCAGCTCAGAGCATAGGTAATTATCAGTTTACTCATACATACAAAAAGCACAACCCCAAGTTGAGAGGCTCCTCTTATTTCGTCTTCTGTAAAAGGTCACCAAGAAAAACACTCACCCAGAGCGCTGACATCGCTCGGACTCAGCTCCACAAATACCCCTTCCACAGAATCTAACTCCCGAATCCCGTTTAAACTTACACCGTCAGAATTTATAGGGGCCACTTTAGTTCCAGCATAGGTGGGTGACTGCAGAGTAAAGTGCTAGCGCCTTAGTTCACCATCTAAGTGTTTGCACCACTGTCTATTCCGTATATGCTAATTTCGCTCTAAAGTTTGGGCACCCGTTGGCGTACTTCAAACTTTGACTCAAAGAAATATGGTGTTGTGTTTGGTTCTAAGAGTTGTATAGGTATTGAATTTAATTAATCAGTTTCAGGAAGTTTTTCTAGGAAATAAATGCAATAGTATAGAAGTATCATTACATAGGAAATCGCCGCGACGGACGCAAACCTATTAAATGTCTATATGAATCTCGCCAGCATTTCTGAATATAGCCAGGACTTTTACAGAGAAATGACGCTGTTCCTACTTTTTTCAAAGTGGGTGAAATTTTCAAAGGGTTTAATCTGAAAACCATGATAATACATGTTCAGTGTTTCAACTATAGCATTTTTAGTTCCAAGCCTTTACGCTTATCTACAGACCAACAAATAATACCATTCAGTTAACAAAAGAGTTTCTAGCCGTCTCTTGCGTCATTAAAACCGACATTAATCCTGCTGACCTGTACAGCGAAATAGGACAACTGTCGAACGCAAATGGTCACGTGGCCTTGTTCCTAAACCGATACTAACTTAACTGGCTAGCTCTATAGACGACTGCGGTTCTGTTTATTGATTTCCAACTTTATTATAAGGGACAGAAAGAGGGCATTCCTTTGTAGTATTGCTTGAAGTTATTTTAGCACATCTAAGAAGTTACGGGTTGCTTAGTGAACTCTTCTATTTATATTAGCAAAAAATACGTCGTTATATAGCGTAACAACGTTTTTCAAAAGCAGGTCGCATTTTGTCTATCTTTTATTGGGACCCTACACCTTCGGATTTCAAAAACCTACCTCTTCCCTGTATGTGTTTCTACCTGAACGGGATTAACGTCAAATTCTGTCTCTAGTATCCAAATCAACAGATATGTATATCTATAAAACTTCGTATGTCTTCCTAAACGGTCGTCAATGAAGATTATGCTAATGCATATCACGTGACCGTTCATTTGGAATACAACCGACAGTCCATGACATCCGTTACCGGAGAGTCGTGGACAGGTAACAGACGTGTCACGAGGCTTGCTTCAAGACCAGACATCTGGTTACGTTGGTCTGGAATTGTCAGTTTCTGTGACGTCAGAATACCAAGGTCCTATTGGGGTCCTATTGTTTGAACATACAAAAAAAAAAATTACATGATAAATTGATGAGCTCCTTTTTTTGGGAAGTCAGTTAAAAATTATAATCCATCTTGTAAATATGTATTGTGTACTCTTTGCCTTGGTGGTCTCATAGTTACCAACTTGGATATTCTAAGCTATCCCAAGTGTGTCTAAACCACATTTATTTATCATCCTTGAGGTTGCCGGATAGTACAAAATATGAATTATATTATCACGCCTCCTTCACATGAGAGACTTTAAGCAATCCCTACAAGGCCTGGAATAATTAATCAAACCCTAACCAACATTAATTTCTTCACTTACCCTAAACCCGTATCGTAAACGGAATCTTAACCGACCCTCTATCAAGATTCATGAGATAATTGCAATAACATACTGTATACGCATAACAAAGCACCCTTTGTCCATGAATTAGTGTTCATCTCCATACAATTCATTATGTAGAACGTCACTTGTGACGTCATGCTACAAAATTAAATTATGGCCTCGTCGAACGTTGATGTAGTAGTCAAAATTTCAGCAACTGACGCTGTTTGTACGTAACTATAATGTATGGAGGTCCCTTAAGACCTTAGGTGGATGGTACAAGTTGAAATTCGTTGTAGCGGAATATTTATAGTTTCAGTAATTTTAGCTGGATTAATGAGGACACAAAAATCATAAATACTCTTTGTATGAGTATTTCTATTGCTAGGCTCTCTGATGTTATCACTCTTAAACTACCATCATTAATGGCACTAAATTGAATAACAGCCTCATTCAGTAACGATAGCTCCGCAGATATGGACTGATAAGGATGATAATTCTTGATACTTTCAGTTCATTATGCCCCAAAAGTGCTCTTATATTGTTGTAAGTAATTATCTATCAAAATAGTATGATATTCAAGAATGTATAAAACGCTTCCTCTAGTCCATTACACCGCCGCAGGGTTACCTCAAAACTTTCGGACTCACGCACAGCTTCGAGAAACGTCAATAAATCTCTTCAAACCAACTCGGATGATGTTTAGTAATGTGTAGCTGTTTGAGATTTCCACCGACACCTAACTTCAATTCATTTTGGTACATTAATTTTCCATGAATAAGCGATTTCGTGAGAAACTTAGGTCTGAGTAACTTCGCTAGGGTCGACCTAGTTTCGGTTACTTTTGAAGGAGGTATTATATTTTATTCGGGGTCATTAGTCTCTTGGGGCGGTGAAGCTAGGCGTGATGATCAATGCTCATAGTCTCTCAGTATGAAATGATGAGTTTATTTTTAAACTTTTATCACTGTTTACAAATAATCGATTGGTACTTAAACGCGATACGGCGCGGCGCCTCGGCCGAATGGCACCAACCGTGGTCACGGGTAGTATTTATAAATGTTTACAAATCGCGAGATTTTAAAAATTTTCGTGTCACTGTTGGTTCAAATTCACGAAGAAACATTGACAGGACAATAATTTTTTTTTTGTAATTAATTACTATCCATGTTTGTCGTCCATCTTTTGTAGATTGACAGTCACCTATCCAAATGTCAACCGCAGGCTTTAATTCTGATTGGTTGACCCGTACTTTATATAGGTATAGGTAGAACCATTTAGAATTACAGTAACTATACATATAGCAGTTTAATTTGATTATTTACCCGTCAATTACAGCGGTCAGTTTGTGGTAATTTAAATTCAATTAATTTGGATTAGATTTTAGGATTCAGCTACAGTAAATAGGTTTATTACGTCTACAACATTAAAAATGTATTTCATGAGAATTTGACAAAATTCTGACTAACAATGCTTTTAATTTTTTTCGTATAAAAACTTATATGAAAAAAATTAACGAGGAAGTACAGATCAAATAATTAAGTTCAAAAGCTTAAGAGATCATGTAAAACTACCCTTTAAAGCAGTTCAAACCGGTAAAAACAAGGGTTTTTATAGTTGCCTTCACAAAACAGACATTTCATCAGCGTAAAACAGACAAATTACTAAAAACTCAATTACGTTCTCTCAGTAACAGCTAAGCAGATGGTCAGAGAGATAATTTAATATGTTACGCTATACTTTAGTCATCATTTTGACGTAGGTACTCGTGTCTTTAATTATTACTTGTTTGTTAGTCTCGTTAAGGACTTGACATTCAAACCTTATAACAAAAAAAATTACATAAAAGGAAAACATTAATACTGTGTTTAGTAGCAAGATAGCAAGAAAAGAAACAGTTCAATCATTTGTTGGAACATAACCCTAAACATTTTGGGTAGATAGGGAATTGAGTATCAATGGCACAAATTGAAATCAGTCAGTCACTTTAATTAGTTCCCAGTAAGAGGTGGTGAACCGTTGACTGTTAACCGCATTGTCTCCAGATGATGGCTCTTTACTGAGAAATAACTTGCGTGTTACCGTTCGAATCAGTAATTAGGTTGTGTAGGTTTGCTTTTGTTACGAATATACAAGCGAGAACATAGGTAGGTGCGTTGTAGGCATTTTCTATGTTATCTATATGCACATGAAACTGAGTGCATAATTTGAAGGCTGTCTAATGGTGAACGCACATATGTCAGAATCGACCACGGCTAAAGAATCGAAAGGACTTTTGGAAATGCTTGTATGAAATCGTTTGCAACCTTGCACACATACGTGCTGCAAATCGTCAGAATTAAGAAGAATCACAGACATGACATTTGGCAGAACTCGATTCCTTTAACGCAGCGGTCATTTATTTACCATCATTAAAAAGTAGCGTATAACACGCCAACATCAATTCGAGTACCCCCACCAGTAATGTACGTAGGAGCTTACAACGCGGCCGCACAATTTAACTTGTGCCTGTGTCAGGCACCGTGACGTCACACCCCTTAGTGCCAGCCCATGTTACAAATTGACCGTAAACATAGTTCCGCTTGGAGTTGTAATGCTATACCTTGTTTGTGCTTAATATAACAGTGTGTTGTGTTGCATTACAGTTGAGTACGAAGTTTGGTTCAAGAGTTGGAAATAGCCAACTTGCTTTGTTAGGTCATCATGGAATAAAACATGTGAACCTTTTGTTGAAGACCATCAAATGCATAGTCTTTTTCCCTCTATGTTGGGGTCGGCTTCCAGTCTAATCGAATACGGCTGAGTGCCAGTGTTTTACAAGATGCGACTGCCTATCTGACCCAGCTACCAGGGAAAACCAGTACCTCTAGGCAAGACTGATTGTCAGACTTACTGGTTTCTGACTTCCAAAGATGTTTAAATGACAGCTTTGACCTACAGTTTATGCGTGCCCTCCGAAACTTTTGTTGAAGATAAGGATTTTAACAGAAAAGTTTATCGAATCTATTTTCCTCTAATTCGTGAATATTTTCATAGAGGTCACGGCTGAAAATCTGAAAATAATTTCTAAACAGTTTCAGACAAGTTGAAACAGAAATAGTTGGGTTTTGTTAACAAATAATTAATCGTTTTACAGACTCCAGACAGAAGCCTAAGAAACTAAATTATTAAACGTCTATGTTTAGTTTGTGAACTAGAAAATTAATAATCCCTGCTTACATAATATTGAATGTATTTTTGTTAGCTGGTCTAAAACTACTGAGTATTTCACATTAATTGGTGACTGAATTAAGAAATTTAAGTCTTATTTGATTTTAATTGAATGTCTTGTACATATTTGTATTTTATTTGCCAGCCTAAAAATATAAAACTGACTGCTACAAATGTTGAAAATATAAAATAGAAAGTTAACTTGTATTTTATAATATTTACATAATATTTACATTAATTTTAAAAATTAAAAATAAACTTATATATACAACTTAAAACTAATACATTGCATCAAAAAATTGCTCCTCATCGCTGTCACTGGGTAATGTACCCAGAAGGCTGGCAGCATTGCCACGTTGGATGGCAATGCTCAACCTCTGTGCGAAATAAAAGCCAGCCCTTGGGTCACGAGAAGTGTCAACAAGGCGCTTAGAAATTTCCTTCGCAAGCGCGTGAGCACTCGGACCCCACGGCCCGAGAGTTTCAACCCCAAACGGCTCAAACATGTAATTCCCGATAAGGCTACTATATTTGCGCCGTTTGAGGTCCTCTGCTTGTGAAGCGGCGGAGCCAACACAACACGCAGTTCTAGGAAGATCGGATGGCGCAAGAGTGTCGACGCAGGTCGCGTCCCACACTAAAGTCCTACCCATCTTCCACGGAAATAGCGACATGCCGTCTGGTCTCCTGCCATCGTCGCGTGCCAAACCATTTGGTTCAAGTACGGCTGGCACGCCGACGGCAACAAGAGCCCGACGGATCACGTCGTTGATATTCGCATGTCGTGGTATGCGGCCCGCACTCCGACTGCACGACAGGCCGTGGTGACCGAGGCTGTTGACAGCTTCCCCGCAGTGGCAGCGGTAAAATAGATAATTTTGGCGGTGTATGTATTTTGCCACATGCCTTTCGAGCGAATCCCTAAAAAATCATCCAAATTGGAAACCTCCATTTCAGGAAGTCGGTCAAAACCACAAAGTCTCTGCAACAAAGATATTATTCTCCTATATTTTCTCCAAAATAAACATAGCAAAATCTAGTTAGTTTAAATGCAAGCTGGAGCGAATCACACCGCCGCCAGAGGGCGGTACGACCGTCAACTATTTTCTTTGTACATTGTATGTACGGGAAGCTTTTGTAATGGACCGAGTTATCTCGTACGTTGCGGCTTGACAACGCGAAATTCACAGTCCTTTGATAAAACTGGTTCAGCTATGAGACTATATTGCGGAGTATTCATTTTAAATGATTTTCGGAGATGTTTGAAGATGGGTAGGTCAATTATATTTTATTCTGGATAATAATAGGTACAGTAAGAAGCTTTTTCTTCGAATATTCTTGTTTAATTCTGTCTACGGGATAAAATATTGATAGTGATTATCATAATATGACCTAGCTTTCAGATAAATATGGAAATAAACAACATAATAATCTGAATTTATATAGGGGCAGAGGTATGATGACTATGTATCCTGTGTTCATATTCTATACATTTTGCTTTCATCAGATGAACTTGGTTTAGAATCCGCACTTAATAGATTAAATAGTTGTACCACACTGGATACATACAAATTATATAACTGTAGCTTAATACTCTAAAATACACCCTCACATAATTCACCCCAACATGAGACATAATTAGGGCCAGCCCGAAAGTACAACAGCCATTAACGGTAAAACAACGTTCTTAATCAAAATATTTGCGTAAAAAGGTTGACGTGAAAAATAATGCTTTATGGCCATTAATCTCGTCAGAAAAAGGTTTTGGGACCAAGGTGGGACAAGTAATGGAGTTCTCCTGTATTAAGCACTGAAGAGTTTTGGTGTACCAACCCTTTGATGGCGTCACATAAAACATTTGGGACGGAAGGAGGGAACAAAAATAAATGTACCAATATTTTGGGTCATTTTTTGTCTGAATATGCTTTTGGAGGTCAAGTGCGAAGGTGATATGATGAAGGTGGAAGTGAATTATTTAGACATGAAAACTGAAAGGTATTTTATACTTTGAGGAGAAATAATTATTAAGAAGATAACCTACATAGCAGATACTTATTATTTTACAAGGTCAAATGCAAAAAAAGAGCTTACAGAAGCGTATCTCCAAAAAACATTTTCTGTAAAATCAATCCTCTCTCCCGAGCAACTATTCCAAAAGTTTCCAACTTGGAGGTTTTATGTAAAAAGCCGTAAAAACTTCGTTTGCGGAGACATTACCTCTTCAACGCATCACATGCTCCATTATTCCGAACTATAGTTTTATAGTTTCCGAGTTATTTTGCGTGGTATACATCATAATAATATGTAGGTATTTAGAATATGCTGTAATCCTCTTTCAAATGTATAGTGATATCATTCCCATAAGATACATTGAAGTCTATTCACTAAGCAAAAAATTACAATGTAAGTATAAACGACACAGAGCATTTTTTTAACGAGCATGGTTGAAGATTTGAAGAAAAGATTAGTTTTAGATAGATTTTACAAAATCAAGGCGTTTTTTACAAGACTAGATTCATAAGCCTACCATAAACATGAAAATAAAAACACTATCTTACAAACTAACCAAACGTTAAGTTCTAAAACAACTCAACTCCTTCATACTACTCTTACATCTCAGAAACTATCTAAAGAAAAAGGCATGAAACAACTTTCAACTTCGCTATAAAACTGTACCTTGGCGCAATCTCTTACTTTTATTTCGAGAAAATTTCGTCAAACAACTATAAAATGGAGGAATTACTTCAATACGTCCAAGAGACTCGCTCTATTAAAAACTAGTCGTTTTACCGCGGTTTCACCTGTGTTCCGTAAGAACTACTATTCGTACTGGGATAAAATATAGCCTATGTAACTCGAGAAGAGTTTAGCTTCTCAACAGTGAAAGAATTTTTCAAATCGGTTCAGTAGTTTTGGAGCCTTTTTGTCACAAACAAACAAACGAAAAAAAAAATCCTCTTTATTATACTAGTAAAAATATCGTCGCTGGCTATGAAATTGTAGTACAGTCGCCTGCAAGATGTTTGTGGTGAATCTTGCTCTATTCACGAGATTATATTCAAGACGGGTTCGCGGAATTTCCGGCGCACTAGGCGTTTTAACCCTTATGTGAGTGACGAATAAAACACCTTTATTAGAGTGACGAGGTACCCGGGTACCTTCATACAGTTTAGACGTAATGTAAACAATCAAGGTCTGTTTTAAAATTACCCTCACTTTGAATATTATTATTTTAGTTAAGCTAAACAGTTGACGATCGGACAAACACAAGAAACACTTGAATCCATTCAATACATCGTGTTAGATCTCTTGGCTAAATATAACAATTCAGGACTAAATGTAACTACGGATATTTTTTTTTATATCTCTTCAACTGCCTCATTCCTTGAATTCGTGGAACATGACACTAGTTAGAACTGTAAGAAAAACTGTAAGAAAAAAAACAAACGGTTTCTTCCTCCAAATATGCAAGCACACAAGGAGAGGGTGATTTAAGTATGCTTCTAACTTCGCCTTTAGAAAATAAGCAACTTTGTGCTCCTATGTATCCGAAATGAATAAAGCAGTAATAATGTTGTCATCAATGCACATGTCACCAGTTATTGAAAGTGATAAGGAAACTGCCAAGCCAGAAATAATTTTATAATATAACAAAACCAAAAGTGGAGGACAATATGGATAAGTTGTTAGCAGAATACACCGTGAAACACAGAACGAATTGGTGGCCTTTAGCACTTTTTTTTACAATATTATTGATATTGCAGCTTTGGAAAATGATATATGCTGCTGCAATAGCAATAACTGCAATAGCTTTGGCAGCATATATCATTTACACGGAACATAACACACAATTTGTCTCGAGTGACAGACGTAGAAAGTTTTTGAAATCATTGAGTCTACAACGGTGTGGTAAAAATATAGAAGAAAGATCAAAAAAATCCATTGTGACATCAAAATTACATGTAAGATCTGCAATGCAGGTGCTTGGCCAAGAACTTAGGCTTTCGATTCCTTCTGGATCTACAACTTCTGTAAGTCGGACCAGACGAGATTCTACAGAGCGTGTTGTAGTCGTAGGAAGTTGCTACATATGCAGCCTAGAGAACTCAAACACAAGCCAAAACAAAATTTCGAAAAGCTTGCACTAAATGTAAAAAACCAGTTTGTGATGAACATGCAGTAACTCGTCCAAGATGTACAAGTTCTGCATAAACAAAGAATTTGTAACTTTTATAGAAATAAAACATATATAATACCAAATTATAAGGAGGTACCCGGGTACCTTGTCACTCTGTTGTGAGTTTATATTATGTTTTGGTTTCCACAATACATTGTAAACAGTTGACTGGGTTAAAAGATTAAAAAATATATAATTTATAAATAGTTAAGAGCTCTCAGGAAATCACAGCCACCTACAGAGCGTAAAACATACTTTTCTTTAAATTTGAAAATGCAAAAGGTACCCGGGTACCTCGTCACTCACATAAGGGTTAAACGGCGCAGTTCTACAGTTTGACTTTTAGAAATTACGGCATTTATTTTGTTCTTAATTAAAACTATTTTGTGAGTTTTTTTTTATAAAGTCCTTCATCAAAGTCCTTAAGATCATCTTCGGATGCTGATATCATAGCATATTTAAATATTGCCGTTTTAACTGTGGAATGTTTAAACATAAATGTGGAATTATTAAAAGCATTTTGTGCCTTATTGAGTGGCATTATTAGGTATACTAATTGCATGTAATATTTAATAAAGTAACCCGTCTATCTGCCACACTCACTGCCACACTCAGAATGGATACTTAAATTAGTCCTAATGAGTCCTTAACTAATTATCATTAAATCTGTTAATGAACGATACATCCCAGAGACGAAATTTAAGGGTTCATTAGTTAATGACAGCTTTAAGTATCCGTAGGGCAGAGTATCGTCAAATTGTCTTTGATAATGCTTATCGATAAACGAAAGGTGTAGCCGCACCTTAAAATGTGAAATTATTAAGTAGCAAAAACTGTTATTTAAATACATTAAAACCTTGTATATCAACAATAGAAATAAGAATTTGTTAATTTCGGGATCGTTTTTACGTAAAAACACCTATTTTCATGTAAATGATATAAAGTACATGGAAACTTTTTTCTGGTATCACTGTCAATATTGTACTGTCAGTGTCAAGGTTACGTTTAAAATTCTTGTTCCGTTAACCGTCAGGAAAGAAAAGTGTGTGGAAAAGTGTGATAAGCTCTGAAATAAATAGCTTTATCTTAACATATTATCATGGTAAGTTTCGTTTCTATAGACATTAGTAGCTGCACATATGTATTTGAAGAATTTAACTTGTGCTTGTTTCATTTTAGGAGTCTTCAGGAACAAGAGCCCCACGCAAACGTGTGGCTAATTTCACGGCGGACGAAAAAGCTTTGTTAGCACAATTAGTTAAAAAGAGACCAATCGTGGAATCTTAAATAACAGATGGCAAGTCAGTCGCCAAGAAACAAGCAGCATGGGATAGTATAACACAGGAGTTCAATCAGGAATCAATCACCAACTTCCAGACTACGGGCTGCTTTGTGAAAGTTTAAGAAAACCCAAAAAGCTATTTCGGCCCGACCCGGGAATCGAACCCGAGACCTCGAGCACAGCAGCCGCGCTTGCGACCACTAGATCAACGAGGAAGTCAAATAAACTTTGTACTACATAATTGGCCTCTTGTTCAACAATTTAAAAAATATTCCTCTTATTTTATGGATTTTTATTTATTAAAAATTATATTATGAGAAAAATCTATCAACTATAGATTGTCGCACCAAAAATCCATTGCTGTTGGTTGTGCTTTCACGCCTTTCACTCAGGACAACATCATCATTCTCAATATGAGGAGATTCCCAGTTCTTTGGAAAAAAATCATCAACCTGTAAAGAAATATTATGCAGTGTAGCACAAGCACATATAACAGCCACAACTGTATCCATCTTAATGCCCATGCCAAGTTGGAGACAAGGAAATCTTCTTTTCCAAATGCCAAAGCATCTTTCCACAGTATTCCACATTATATTTTATTTGGCTTCTGTTGTAGTTTTCTTGTGCAGTTGAATTTGGTGATAAAAACGGTGTCATTAGCACATTGCTAACTGCATACCCGCTGTCCCCTAAAATTATCCCTTTTAACACACCAGTATTCAGTCTTTGTTTACTTGCACTGCTGTTATAAATAAAACTATCATGGGTACTGCCAGGCCACCGGGCTACTAGATCATAAAATTCCAAGTTTGTCCCAGTGACTGCTTGAACATTGATAGAAAAATACCCTTTTATATTCCTATAGACTTCTAAAGTTACTCCTCCTGGGCTTCTTATTTGGCCCCACTACTCTAAACCTTCTGGTATAGTCTACAAAATCAATAAAGTCAAGCAAATCACTCATCTTTACTTTATTGTTAAAACATTCCTATTCCTGAGACTTTTTAAAATATTTTATTTACTTTTATAACCTCAAACATAAATGTCAAAATCAATCATTAGCAAGTTAAGTAAAGGTTTTGCTTTACTTAACTTTAATTGTCATTAAGGGATGCTAACGGATCATTAATTGTCTCTGAGAGTGAGCTTTTTTAAATCTATACTAAGGAGCCACTTAAGTAACCATTAACTGACTCTGAGTGTGGCAGTCAGAGTCATTTAATGGTTACTTAAGTGGCTCCTTAGTATAGATTTAAAAAAGCTCACTCTCAGAGACACTTAATGATCCGTTACCATCCCTTAATGACAATTAAAGTTAAGTACAGCAAAACCTTTACTTAACTTTCTAATGATTGATTTTGACATTTATGTTTAAGGTTATAAAAGTAAATAAAATATTTTTAAAAGTCTCAGGAATAGAAGTGTTTTAACAATAAAGTAAAGATGAGTGATTTGCTTGACTTTATTGATTTTGTAGACTATATCAGAAGGTTTAGAGTAGTGGGGCCAAATAAGAAGCCCAGGAGGAGTAACATTAGAAGTCTATAGGAATATAAAAGGGTATTTATCACCAAATACAAATATAAATACACCGTTTTTATCACCCAATTCAACTGCACAAGAAAACTACAACAGAAGCCAAATAAAATATAATGTGGAATACTGTGGAAAGATGCTTTGGCATTTGGAAAAGAAGGTTTCCTTGTCTCCAACTTGGCATGGGCATTAAGATGGATACAGTTGTGGCTGTTTATGTGCTTGTGCGACACTGCATAATATTTCTATACAGGTTGATGATTTGGTTCCAAAGAACTGGGAATCTCCTCATATTGAGAAAGATGATGTTGTCCTGAGTGAAAGGCGTGAAAGCACAACCAACAGCAATGGATTTTTGGTGCGACAATCTATAGTTGATAGATTTTTCTCATAATATAATTTTTAATAAATAAAAATCCATAAAATAAGAGGAATACTTTTTTAATTGTTGAACAAGAGGCCAATTATGTAGTACAAAGTTTATTTGACTTCCTCGTTGATCTAGTGGTCGCAAGCGCGGCTGCTGTGCTCGAGGTCTCGGGTTCAATTCCCGGGTCGGGCCGAAATCGCTTTTTGGGTTTTCTTAAACTTTCACAAAGCAGCCCGTAGTCTGGAAGTTGGTGATTGATTCCTGATTGAACTCCTGTGTTATACTATCCCATGCTGCTTGTTTCTTGGCGACTGACTTGCCATCTGTTATTTAAGATTCCACGATTGGTCTCTTTTTAACTAATTCTGCTAACAAAGCTTTTTCGTCCGCCGTGAAATTAGCCACACGTTTGCGTGGGGCTCTCGTTCCTGAAGACTCCTAAAATGAAACAAGCACAAGTTAAATTCTTCAAATACATATGTGCAGCTACTCATGTACATAGAAACGAAACTTACCATGATAATATGTTAAGATAAAGCTATTTATTTCAGAGCTTATCACACTTTTCCACACACTTTTCTTTCCTGACGGTTAACGGAACAAGAATTTTAAACGTAACCTTGACACTGACAGTACAATATTCACAGTGATACCAGAAAAAAGTTTCCATGTACTTTATATCATTTACATGAAAATAGGTGTTTTTACGTAAAAACGATCCCGAAATTAACAAATTCTTATTTCTATTGTTGATATACAAGGTTTTAATGTATTTAAATAGCAGTTTTTGCTACTTAATAATTTCACATTTTAAGGTGCGGCTACACCTTTCGTTTATCGATAAGCATTATCAAAGACAATTTGACGATACTCTGCCCTACGGATACTTAAAGCTGTCATTAACTAATGAACCCTTAAATTTCGTCTCTGGGATGTATCGTTCATTAACAGATTTAATGATAATTAGTTAAGGACTCATTAGGACTAATTTAAGTATCCATTCTGAGTGTGGCAGTATAACCTATAAAATAATAACTATTAATTAATGATTAAACAAGTATTGATGATTGCATGAATTTCTTGACCTATTTTTAAAAAAGCTGCGCTGTGTAAACTACTGCAAAAACGCTAAAGTTTCCCACACCCAGTGCGTATAACCGAAATCTCCAAGTGACAAGCGTCAACATTTATCAGTGTCTCCCGACAAACGACAGCAATTAACATTCCGAGCCATTGTTAGCGAATGCGACTGGCTGCAACTATGAGCAGATAGCTGAGGTGTGAGGCGCGTGATGAATGGCCGGCTTTATCGTGCTCCTATTATTGTTTATGATCGTTACAGGTATAGGTGAAGTAAACATGATCTTAATATTATCTAAACTCATAACTAGCTGTTTTTATATTATATTCTACATAATTATTAATCAGAACCAAGGTATTGAGAATAAAAATCAAAGTTTTTATTATATATTAAGGTGTTTATTTTATTGATGTGCGTGCTTAAAAGTAATTAATTAAAGATTCTAAACAATATCCAAAATTACGTTTATCATGGATTTTTATTATTTTTATTTCTTTATTTTTTTGCTAAATAAGAATTCAATAAAATAGTTTGATTTGAAAGATACTTAAATGTTACAAAAAACATTAATTTAAATAATATGTGAATTTAACAATTAAGTTTGAGTTGACCTTAGTAGCGCGTAGACTTGATAGCTCGCTTTGAAATCTGAAAATATGTTATTATTGTTTTTAAGTAAAAACTTAATATAAAAAAACTTAGTTTAATTAAAATTCTTAATTAACGGGTAATTTCCAATTTAGTAATAAACTTGGTATAAGTATCGCACACTGCAGATTAAACTGTATTCTGTACGTCATGTAGGTGGCCCGAAGGTCGGCGAACAGATTATTCTGAAAGGTGATCGTGAATCCAATAGAACTTTTTAGTGCCGGCGAAATAGCTGGACCTTGTAATAAGCACTGTTGTTATTCATCGCTATACTGATTTAGGGTCCATCCACACTATTGGCCGACACAAAATTTGCAAAGTACAGGGTCTCTAGAGCTGAACTTACCGAAGTCATTGTGACTAGAGATAGATCATTCCCAAAAGCCGTTTTAATTCTTAATTCCTTTTTCATCTATCTGATGATAAAAAGGTAGTTCTTTTTATCTTTGATACGCATGTTTCTCCAGTCGAATTCTAGTAGAGCCGTGGTCAGCTCCGATCCCTTTGAAAAACATTAAACAATGCAAGTTTCGATCTGGATACTGATTCTTTCCATCTTAAATACTAATTATTCGATGTCGATTACCAGAAATTCTGGCTTCCGTACGGGCTGATGAAGGCTGAAGATGTCAAAATGACCGACGAGAACGACAATATAAAACGTGCCTTCCGAACCAAACAGAAACTTGTTATGACAAGAAGGTCACATATAAAGGGTTGCTTAACCTTACGAGACTGTACCCTTACTGACCGACACCTAAGTATAGCTACAAATAGACCTATAACTTCGCGGACGACCAAAACTAAAGCTTACTTTAACTCTCACTTGATCGCCGTACCTGTTGTATGCAAGCATTTGTAACATAGCCGGCATCGCGTTGGCCAGAAAACTCCATTGTATTTGCTGTAATAAAATAAAGTCTTCTGAAGTCATGCGATTCTCTTTTTCAAGACGCATGTCGACCAAAAAAACAAAACTCTTTTCTTGAATGAGAAATTAAGTATAGTTCATGATATAAAATACAAAAAACAATACCTCTGTAATCGACAGTAATATTAGGCACCATTTGATCAAAACCTCCACCAATGGAATGAAACTAGACCACTTGAACATGTTTTTTAAAGCTGCCAAATACCTGAAAACACAATATAATATGTATTTACACCAAGACAGAAGCTGCTATGAAAGTTCAGTAAAAAACATTTCAACAAGTTAAACAACCACTCGACAGGATTTCAATGATTAATTCGAAAATGACAAAATACTCACTCCATCAATTGCACATGATTATTATAAAAAGTCTTCAGCGTGTCGTTAAGTCGATACATATATTCCATTTCTGTTTGTACAGATCTGTCATAGTCTTGTTCAACCTTTAACATCGTCACTAAACTATCGCTAGTTGCACAGAAAAATAATATCAAGATGATGAACCAGAGATCTATTACAAAACATGTAAAAGCACATATCAAATATAATAATAATAATCTTCCACGCCGATTTCGGCAACGGCGACCACTTCGACCCTAATGGCGTGCGTGTGCTCTCATGTGGTTGGAGTGTCCAATTTTGTGCGTGAAAGTCCGCGCACACTGCGGACATGTCAGGGTACCAGCCACAAAGTTGTAGTTGATAGCTACAGGTGGTCGAGCTTTTAACTCATCTCGTTTGGCATCCAACTCAGAAAGCCGGCGTGCTTCAAAGTCAAAGACTTTGGCTTTAACGCAGCTTCTCCAGTCTCTGCGGTTGGATGCCAGATTCTCCCACTGAGACGGTTCAATGGAACAGCTTTTCATGTGGCGCTTCAGCACATCCTTGTATCGCAGCAGCTGTCCGCGTTTGTGTCTGATCAAATAATATATCAGGTGGAGCAACAAACCGATCTCGTAATATGGACTCGACATTGGCATTAATGTTGAAGTCGATTTTGATAAAGCCTTTCTATTACCCTGAACAGAATTCCATATTAGAGCTAACACGAGTCCTATTAAAGGAACCACTATAGCAGTAGTCAAAATCTTTACATAGAATTTGAGTTTTTTCAGCAGTTTGTTTGATTCCTGTATTGAATTCATTTTTATAATTTCAAACAAAGACATCTTAGCAAGCAAGTACAATTTTCGGAAATGTTCACTGTTGCTGATGAATATCACGTATTTTGCCACTAACAAAACTAGCATTGTGATGGCATAGTAAGTTTGGCTTATAAAATGGTCCGTCATATTCTTAAGATACTCCATCGTTCCTAAGATCACGTGGGCTAGCATTAAGATCATCAAAGTGTGATGGAAAATTTTGGTTTTCCAACTCCAATGCGGATCAAGTAAATTAAAACCAAGTACATCTTGGCAAAATATCAGCATTGTCAAAGCTTCGTCAACTTCATTTCTTTCTCCTACAGTTTTTGTATGGCGTTTGATAATGTCGTCGGAAAATGACTTCATTTTTGCGAGAATGCATTCATCGCGACAGTTAGGCTTTATATATGAATCAAAGTAATGTCGCGCTGGAATCGAACCCACACCCTCATACTGGAAAGGTTGGTTCTTTACCCACTAGGCCACCACGACTAGGTTCGATTCCAGGGCCAGGCAAGTACCAATGCAACTTTTCTAAGTTTGTATGTACTTTCTAAGTATACTTAGACACCAATGGCTGATAAAAAGGTGAAGGAAAACATCTTGAGGAAACCTGGACTATAAAGTCTGAAATCACCAACCCGCATTGAGCAAGCGTGGTGATTAATGCTCAATCCTTCTCCATGTGAGAGGAGGCCTGTGCCCAGCAGTGGGACGATAAAAAGGCTGTAACAGTAATGTCGCGCTGAAAAGTGTAATAGCATGGAATAGAATGTAGGTGCAGATCAGGACGTCAAAAATTTAGATCCTGATCAAGCTTTGATATGGTGGAACCTTCATGTCATATTTGTTACCCTGCTCTTGAATAGTTTCGGAAGTATAAAATTACCTTCTCATTAGAGTAACAGAATGAAGAATGCACCCTGTGTTTGCGCATATGCATATCCTGTTCATACAAAGAACATGTTATGGTACGTTCACACGCGCGCGTTCAAATCGACATTCAACGGGCACAGTCGCGTTCACGAGCGTGTAAACGGTACGCCCGAGCCCGTGAGCGCGCCCGTGCCCGTGAACGCCGCGAACCGGTCGAGTGTCGGTTTTTTGGCAAAGTTCAAAGGATGAATGTGCGGGCGCCCGGCGACTGTTTACACGCGCGCGGGCAATCAGTCTCTCCTGCGCTTTCGCGACGAGTGGACGAGTGGAGTAGATAATAAACATGGCTGAATGGTCAAACGAAACTATTTTGGCGTTCCTGGAACATTACCAGGAAGAAGAGATTTTATGGAACCCAGAACATAAACACCATAAAGATAAAAAAAAAATTCAAGATGCTTGGACGAGAATAGGGAGAATACTTAATTTATCAATAAAAGACTTAAAAACAAAAAAGGATACCCTAATGGGAACATTTCGGCGCCATCTCAAAAAAAAACAAGATTCAATGCGATCTGGTGCAGGTAGGTATTTATGTTTACTTTACGTACTGTTGTACATTTTCAAAAGCTAAAGATAAAAACATAATTAGTTAATTATTTATTTTACCTTGGCTTAGGCCAAGATTGTTTTGGTTTCAAATCCGAAGGACCCAAGTTGGATTCCCGTATGTGGTAGGTACCTACATCATTTTAGTGATTAATCATATTTTTCAGGGAGTGACGAGATATATGAACCCATTTGGTTTGCATACCAGATGATGGAGTCCTTTCTGCTGCCTGTTTATACCTGTAGGGCTACACTCAACACAGAAGAGGTAAATAAATTAGTTTCGTACCTATGTTTTAATCATCATCTATTCTAATATTATAAAGAGGAAAACTTTGTTTGTTTGGTTGTAATGGATAAACTCAAAAACTACTGGAACCGATTTTAAATATTCTTTCACCATTAGCAAGCTATATTACCTGCGAGTAACATAGGCTGTATTTTATCCCGGTGCGGGCAGTAGCTCCCACGGGACGCGGGTGAAACCGCGGGAAATCGGCTAGTATTTAACTGAAGGTACCTACTATTAGCGGGCGTCTGTCATTCGACGTACTTGCGCGCAATAAATGCCTACCGCTCGCTGGGCCGCCGGTGGCCCCACGCGGCTCCGTGCTACACGCGCCGCACGTGTTCCAATATTTATTATTTTTATTTCGTGACCAATTATGAGTTGTTTGAAACTGATGGACTATTTTGGTTTGTGTTGGTATGTGACTATTTAAAAAAAATATTTCCATCCTCCTCCGAGCCTTTTCCCAATCATGTTGGGGTCGGCTTCCAGTCTAACCGGATTCAGCTGAGTACCAGTGCTTTACAAGAAGCGACTGCCTATCTGACCTCCTCAACCCAGTTACCCGGGCAACCCGATACCCCTTGGTTAGACTGGTGTCAGACTTACTGGCTTCTGACTACCCGTAACGACTGCCAAGGATGTTCAATGGCAGCCGGGACCTACAGTTTAACGTGCCATCCGAAACACATTCAATGGTGTCTAAGATATACTTAGAAAGTACATACAAACTTAGAAAAGTTGCATTGGTACTTGCCTGACCTGGGATCGAACCCTCGCCCTCATACTTGAGAGGTTGGTCCTTTACCCACTAGGCCACCACGACTTTATTAGGTATATAGGTATTAGGTATATGAACTTATCTAGTAATTCATTTTTTTTATAAATTAAATCTTATCTACCTACTTTATGATTTTAACAACAGAGATCATTAGGTACTTACTTATTTTACTTTAGGATACTGGTACCTACTTAGTTTTACGAACACTGTATTGTGAGTTTTGTCGCTCAAAACACATCTCCAGTGTAAGTAGGTAGGTATCTATAGTACGCGTCTCGCCGTGCAGAAACCAATTTTAGGTAGGTATATACCTATATCAGCACTCGACGGAGTTGTACCAGGGGTATGGTAGGTACTTGTGCTCGAAAAATAGTTGGAAACCGCTTTTGATTTTGACGAAAGCTTTACTTAAGTACTTACCTATGCTTACGTATTACTTATTTTACTTTAGATAGATACTGGTACCTACTTAGTTTTACGAACACTGTACCTATTGTGAGTTTTGTCGCTCAAAACACATCTCCAGTGTAAGTAGGTATATATATATCAGCACTCGACGGAGTTGAACCAGGGGTATGGTACTTGTGCTCGAAAAATAGTTGGAAACCGCCTTTGATTTTGACGAAAGCTTTACTTAAGTACTTACCTATGCTTACGTATCTATACTAATATTATAAAGAGGAAAACTTTGTTTGTTTGTATGGTTGTAATGGATAAACTCATAAACAACTGGACCGATTTTAAATATTCTTTCACCATTAGAAAGCTATATTATCTGCGACTAACATAGGCTATATTTTATCCCGACGCGGGCAGTAGCTCCCACGGGAAGCGGGTGAAACCATGGAAAACGGCTAGTTAGTAATATGTACCTATACCTACTCCATTTGAGTAGGCACTTAACTAATTACTTTTTATTTACTTTTCATATTGTATATAGTTATATATATATATATTATGTTATATATATATACATATTACTTTTTATTTAAAAACTAAATTTAAAACAGTCTATCTTAAAATAAGCGTAACTTTGTTCGTGTGTAACAGTCATTTATTTTTCATTAAAACAAAAAAGTTATACATTTACTTATTGTAACATAATATGTAGGTAGGTACATTGTTAGTGGATAGCCCTATAAAAATATGAAGAAAATTCGTCCCTGACTTCTCTAGCGTTCAGAGGTGATCTTCGTGCTATCATTGGCAAATCTCTTATCGCGTTATATCCATCTGCGTTTGTTCGCCACGATCCAGGCCTTGTCAGATTGCCGTTATCATTGTATTCATCAAACGTTCCTGGAGGAGTATATCTTGCTGCGGAATTTTTACTGTTTCTGAGAAAGTTGTGTAGCAGTACACATGTCATTGTCAATTGTGATACCATATCTGGAGCCAGATCAATTGGTCGTCGAAATATTCTAAATACTGCACTTAAGATTCCAAATGTGTTTTCCACCACAACTCGGGATTTGGACAGACATTTATTAAATATCCTTTTTTGTGAATCCGAATCATGATTGCCAGGGTATGGTTTCATTACATGTGTACTGAGTGCAAAAGCACCATCGCCTATGAAGACATATGGCACATCAATATTTGATCCGGGAAGAGGACATGGTGTGGGTAGATCTAATTCGTTTCTACAGATTTTTTTCCATAACAATGAATTGTTGAATACACCACCATCACTTATTCTTCCTTGGCTTCCTATGTCGGCAAATATAAATTTATAATTGCTATCCACTAGTGCCATTAGAACAATGCTAAAAGTTTTCTTATAGTTATAAAACTCGGTTCCACTGTGATAAGGATTTTCCATTACGATATGCTTCCCGTCTATTGACCCGATACAGTGTGGAAATTTTCTTCTAAATCCTTGTTCGATATCTAACCAACCGTCCGCTGTTGTGGGCATCTGAAATAATAATAGCATATATTAGCATTCAATTAATTAAAATACCTTTTTTACAGACACCATCAACGTCATCACCATCAGAATCACATGATTCACAAATACCAAAGGGACCTTTTGAAAATGAAACAACACCGGAACTATACGAAACTATCGACAACGGAAGAACTTATAGCGAAGTGATGGAAACAATCCAATCGCCAAGGACTCCAACCTCACAGATGCAACTTACTCAAGCAAAAAATAGCCGTCGTCGTTCAGTACCTAATACAGCCGAGCAGCAAATGGCTACAGCATTCGGTCAATTGACTAATATTTTAGGACAACGTCAATCACATACTGCAATTAAAGAAGATGATGAATGCGATCTCTACGCCAAGCTTTTGGCTACAAAACTGCGAGAACTATCCAAAGACGAACGCAAATTAGTCATGTATGAAATAGATGGCATATTTGTTAATAGAATTCAGTGCAGGCTACCTAGACGTGAAACACCATCTCCACTGTATTCAAACCCATATTCTAGACCACCGTCAGTATCGACTTCATGCAGACCACAAGCGAAGCGAAGCCGACCTTCAAGTACTTTAAGCTCATATTCCGAACCAATTTCAACCATTCATGCATCAAATCAACCTGTTGAACTCTCAGATCAACGCATATCTATTCAATGTGCAAACGACCTTTTAATGCAAACCCCATCCTTTCAATCTGCAACTGCACACTCAATCCAACCCCCATCTTTTCAGTCCGCAAACACACATTCACTAGTCCAGTCAGACATTTATTCAGTTCAATCTCCATATCTTCTATCCACAAACACGTACTCAACCCAACCTGCACACACACAATCCGCAATCACGTATTCAATCCAACCTGCACACACACAATCCGCAAACACGTATTCAATCCAAACTGCACACACACAATCCGCAAATACGGACTCAATCCAGAGTAAACGTAACATTATACAAATTGCATTAGGAAATTCATTTGAAGATCCAAATGATCTAATGAAACAAGTGAACCATGAATGAACCTAATCATTAATTGTCATTGTTTGCCAAAAATTTTGTTGTCAGTGTCTGATTTTTGTCTTTGATATTATATTAGTTCAGTAATTTTAAGTAATTTGTGGTGATTTTTGTTTATTTTGTCAATAAAAAACCTTAAAAATATAACTACCTTTACTTCATCTTTTAGAACTTCATTGAGTGCTCTAGTGACTTCCCGTATAATTCCTGATATAGATGCTTTGGAGACTTTAAACAGATAGTGTAGACTTCTGTAGCTATCACCAGATGCTAAAAATCTTAGCGTCATGATAAGGCGAAATTTTGCTGGAATAGCTTCTCTGAAATCTGTGTCTTGCTTAGAAATTATCGGTGAAATTTTACTCAGCAGAATTTCAAAATCAGTAAAGGTCATTCGACAAAAATTATCGAACTCTCCAGACGGTTCACGCAAGAGCTCAACAAATTTTTCTTCTATGAACTTCCTGTAAACGAAAAACAAATTATGTATTTTAGAGCCCTGGAAGTGTGAAATACATCGTACCTACAACTAATATTGAAAATAGGTCTGCGTCAGGATCCCTGTCACAACTTTCCGATCATCTCGAAATACATATAAAGAGCTGCTACCTAAATGCTACCAGCTACCATTAGTTGCTACCCTCGTGGTTTTGAAGATATTCAGCATCTAAAGGTGACAGCCATTCTGATATCAGGATGGCTGCCACTTTTTCCAGTGTGAAGAAACGGCACAAAAATAATGAGTTTTTTTTTTCACCCAGAGTTGCTACCTAATTGCTTCCCTCCAGAATTACATTTTGGCCCATGTCGATTTCGTGGATAAAAAGATATAAAAAAAATGAGTTTTTGCGCCTAGCAAAAATAAATAAGCAAGTTGGCATACGTAATGCATCATCATCAATCATAACATAATACATCCACGAAATCGATGTGGTTCAAAATTTAATTCTGGAGGGTAGCAATTAGGTAGCAACTTTGGGTGAAAAAAACTCAATACTTTTATGCCGTTTCTTCACACTAGAAAAAGTGACAGACATCCTGATATCAGAATGGCTGTCACCTTTCGATGCTGAATATCTTCAAAACCACGAGGGTAGCAACTAGTGGTAGCAATTAGGTAGCAACTTTTTATATGTATTTCGAGAGGATCGAAGGGTTGTGACAGCGACCCTGACGCAGACGAAAATAGAGCAATTTACAATAACATCTGCATTCACAGATTTTTTTTTATTTTACGATTAATTAAATTTTTAGGTGTTCCGTACCCAAAGGGTAATACGGGACCCTATTGTTTTCGCTCCTCTGTCCGTCCGTCCGTCCGTTCGTCTGTCACTAGGCTGTATCTCATGAACTGTGAGTTAGAGAGCTGTCATTTTCACAGAAGATGTAAGTATTTTTGTTGCCGCTATAACAACAAATACTGAAAACTAGAATTGAATAAATATTTTGGGGGGCTCCCATACAACAAACGTGATTTTTTTGTGCGTTTTATAAATAACTAGCTTCTGTCCGCGGTTTCACCCGCGTCCCGGATGGTGACAAAAACTTTTCAGCAAAATTCTGTCCTTCTCCTGGCTCTAAACTACGTCCCTGCCAATTTTCAGCCGTTCTTGAGTTATAAGTGGAGTAACTAACACGACTTTCTTTTATGTACATACTAGCTTTTGCCCGCGACTTCGTTCGCGTGGAATAGAGGCATCCGGCAGATTTTTGGTTTGAACAATAGATGGCGCTGTATGTCCGGAATAAATTGTATTTTTTATTTTTATTTTTAGTAATAAAAACTATCCTATGTCCTTCTCCTGGCTCTAAACTACCTCCCTGCCAGTGTTCAGCTAAATCGGTTCAGCCGTTCTTGAGTTATAAGTGGAGTAACTAACACGACTTTCTTTTATATATTTATTATGTAGGTAGGTATATTATGTATGTACATATCTATACTAATATTATAAAGAGGAAAACTTTGTTTGTTTGGTTGTAATGAATAGGCTCAAAAACTACTGGACCGTTTATAACAAAATTTTCACCATTCGAAAGCTTACACACATTATCCACGAGTAACATAGGCTATATTTTATCCCGGTACGGGCAGTAGTTACTACGGGACGCGGGTGAAACCGCGGGAAAACGGCTAGTATATAATATATATATAAATATAGATGGTACGGAACCCTTCGTGCGCGACTCCGACTCGCACTTGGCCGTTTTTTTATTAAAATCTGTGAATGCAGTTTATATTGTTTTTAAAAACAAACTATAATCATTAAATGGGTCATTTTGTAAGCATTTTTACACCAATGAATCACGCTCGGAGAAAATATAGGTAGGTACTTACTTGGTACGATTTTTGTGAACTGTTATCATCCACCACCTTCTTTGCAGTCTTTTTCTTTTTCTCCGTTGTTCATTATTCTTTTTCCAATAAAAATAAGTTAAGCCAAAGGACATGGCAGCAACAACACCGAGATCCTCGCTGCTCGCCATTCTTGCACTGACTGACACGACGGCGCGCGTGTGAACAGCTTGAATGTCCGCCTGCCCGCGACGGGCTGCACGCCGCGCTGCCCGCCAGGCAGCCCGCCGGGCTGCGCGGCGCGCGTCTGAACGTAGCATTAAATGAGCGAAGTTAACAGAATTATTTTTATTTCACTTCTACAGTTAATTATATATTATTTTAAGTGATTCAATCATCCCATCTTAGAATAATAATGTTACTGGCAACATTGCATCTCATTGGACTATTGGAATCAGGGATTTTATAATGAAAAATGAACGAGTTGTATGAGTGAGTATTTATTTATAAAAATGTGCTTCAGAAGATTTACGAAGCAGAAGTTTAGTGTATACTGATAATGCTGAAAAAGTTAAATAAGATAGCTATAAAATACCTCTTATATTATATAATGCAATAGGTATAGCCTGAAAATCTCGTTACCGACACTCCTAAAGTCCATGTGGAGATCGGGACTTAGGCAACGGGGGTGACAGCTGACAAGACTGTGCGACTGAAGATTTGAATTCTTCGTTTCAGTTTTTTTTTAAACCAAACCAAATTAAATACAGTATAGGTGAGTATCTATATTCATTAGTATAGCTATTTTTGCAAAAATATATTTTACAAATACGCTTGATTTTATGTTTATGTTGACCTGAGTAGTGTGAAGACTTCGTAACTTGCTTTGAAGATCTGAAAAGCAGAAATGTTGTATTTATAATTCATGAAGTCTTATGGTAATATGTTCGAAACATTCCTTTTTCGAAATTTGCCTCAGGTTAAGACTTTTAAAAATGAAGTCACAATCGAAAGGCAGAACAACTGAGCACAAACAACAATCACACAGCAATTTGTTAAAGAAGAATTAACACTTACCGAAGTTATTGTTACTAAAGACAGATCATTGCCCAAAGCTGTTTTGATGCTAAATTGTTTTTCCATGTAGCAGATAATTATAAGGTAATTCTTTTTATCTTTGTTACGCATGCTTGTCCAATCGAATTCCAGCAAAGCGGTGGTTAGCTCCGAGCCCTGTGAAGCATTCAAACAATATTAATTACAGGCATTAACTTATAGGATTTATTAAGACCAGATACTGGCTGTCCCTTGATTTTGATAATCAGCTTATTACTTTTACTATTACCTTTAGTCTAACTTGTTCACCATACCAGTTGTATGCAAGAATTTGCAACATAGCAGGCATCGCGTTGGCCAAAAAACTCCATTGTATTTTCTGTAATTAAATAAAGTCTTCTGAAGTCATTGTAATTTCTTTTTTTTGCATAACGTATTAAAACAGCATAATTATAGACCTCTGTAATTGACAATAATATTAGACACCATTTGATCAGAACCCCCACCAGTGGAATTAAACCAGACCACTTAAACATAATTTTTAAAGCTTCCAAATACCTGAACAATACAATATAAAAATATATTTAATGCAATATATAAAAGGGGAATAAATCCTATCAAGGCTCAATAAAAATTTACAAATACAACCACTCGATATAATTTTAATGATAAAGTTTTAAATAACGAAATACTTACTCCATCAGATGCACATGATTCTTATAAAAAGTCTTCAGTGTCTCGTTGAGTCGATCCATATATTCCATTTCTGTTTCAACAGATCTATCTTGTTCAATCTTTAACATCGACACTAAACAATCACTGGTTTTACAGAAAAATAATATCAAGATGATGAACCAGAGATCTATTGCAAAACTTGTAAATACACATGTCAAGTAATATGTCACGTGGATCAACAAACCTATCTCGTAATATGGACTCGACATTGGCATTAATGTAGATGTCGACTTCGATAAAGTCTCTCTGTTATTGTAAGCATAATTCCATCCTACAGCTAATAGGTTTACTGACAAGGGAATTGTAATGGCGGCTATCAAAATATTTCCATATACTTTGACTTTTGTCAACAGTTTCTTAGATTCGGCTATTGAATACATCTTTGTAATTTCGAACAACGACGTCTTAGCAAGCAAGTACATTTTTTGGAAATTGTCTTTGTTACTGATGTATATCACGTATTTTATGGCTAATAAACATATCATTGCTATATTATAGTAACATTGACTCATAAAGCGGACCTCTGTCGTATTCTTGAGATTGTAATACTCAATTGTCCCTAAGATCACATGAACTAATACCAGGAAGAAAAAAGTTAGATGGACAATTTTGTTCTTCCAACTCCAATTTGGACCAAGTAGATTATGACCAAGTACGTCTTGGCAAAATATCAGCATTGTCAAAGCTTCGTCAACTTCATTTCTTTCTCCTACAGTTTTTGTATGGCGTTTGATAATATCGTCGGAAAATGACTTCATTTTTGCGAGAATGCATTCATCGCGACAGTTGGGTTTTATATATTAATCAAAGTAACGTCGCCCTGAAAAGTGTAATAGCATGGAATAGAATGTAGGTGCAAGTCAGATCAGGACGTCAAAAATGTAGATCCTGATCAAGCTTTGATATGGTGGAACCTACATGTCGTATTGTTATCCTGCTCTTGAATAGTTTCGGACTTATAGAATTGCCTTCTCATGAGAGTAATAGAATGGAGAGTGTACCTGTGTTTACACATTAGGCGTGTATGCTGATATTACATTAAAAATAAAATCCTGCTCATACAGCGAACATCATTTTTATTATTAAGTAAGCAGAATTATTTTTATTTCACTTCTGCAGTTAAGTATACAAGAAATAATAACTTACGTTATTACCCAGTCAACGTAATTAGTCTTTTGCCGCCTTTCTTATGTTATAAAAGTATTTCAAACAATTACAGGTAGGTACTGTGTGTACTTTCTCCTGTTTCCAAGTAGTTTAGGGGCAGCGTAATGTGTTTTCCAATTCAACATTGCATCTTATTGGACTAATGAAATCAGGGATTTTATAATGAAATAAGAACGAGTTGTATGAGTGACATGTTTATTTATTTATAAAAATGTGCTTCAGAAGATTTACGAAACAGAAGCATATTAGCGTATACTGATAATGCTGAAAAAGTTAAATAAGATAGTTATAAAATAAAACTCTTATATTGTAGTATAGCCTGACCAGCTCGTTAGCGATACTCCTAAGGTCCATGTGGAGACCGTGACTTAGGCAGCGGGGGTGACAGCTGACAAGACTGTGTGACTGAAGATTTGAACTCTTCGTTTAAGATTTTTTTTAAACCAAACCAAATTAGATACAGTATAGGTAAGTAAGACGCTGGATGCAGGTCGCCTCCAACAGGTATCTGTGAAGATCTAAGGGGGAGGCCTATGTTCAGCAGTGGACGTCCTATGGCTGAGATGATGATAGGTAAGTATATTCATTAGTATTGCTATTTTTGCAAAAATCTATTTTAGAAATGGCAATGCTTAATTTTTGACCAAAATAAAAACCAGCCTTTGGGTCACTTGAAGTGTCAGCAAGTCGCTTTGCCAGATCTTTAAAAAGCAGATGAGCACTTGGACCCCACGGCCCGAGGGTTTCCCCAAACCTGGGAGAGAACCCCAAACGGCTCAAAGGTATAGTTACCAACCAGGGTGCTATATTTGCGCCGTTTGAGGTTCTCTGCAGCCGCAGCAGCGGAACCAGCACATCGCGCCGAGCTAGGAAGGTGGGATGGTGCAAGAGTATCGACACAGGTCGCGTCCCATACTAAATACCTACCCATCTTCCACGGGAATAACGACATACCGTCTGGTCTCTTGCCATCGTCGCGTGCCAGACCACTGGGTTCTAATATGGCTGGAACGCCTACGGCAACAAGAGCGCGACGGATTATGTCATTGATATTCGCATGCCGTGCAAATCGTCCCGCGCTGCGGCTGCACGACAAGCCGTGGTGTCCAAGGCTGCTGACAGCTTCACCACAGTGGCAGCGGTGAGGAGAGCAGCACGGAGCACCCAAACGCAAGCAAACAGCAAGCCGGAAAGTGGTGTCGTCAAACAATGTGCCTATGTTTGACGACGGAAGTGCCAGAAGCCATAGACCCGACTCCCATTCGCCCACAGCCAGAAGGCGCGCCGTCTCTGCAGAAGAAATTGACGTATTTATCAGATTATTCCATATAACTCTGCAGAGCGGCTCATCCCACTGTCTCTGGGAGGACGGGTTGACGGGTGGAACAGTATTCGGGCAAGTGATTTTCCAAGCCTCTACAGCCTCAGCCAGACATGGAACCTCGCAATTGGCCAGTGTGATAGGAAGAATTTTCCTGGTCAATTCCTCAATACCATGGACGGAGAATATAAAGGCCGGTAGGCTAATACTTGAAATTTTGCCCTCCCATGCGAATGGGAAGAGTAGCCTGAATCCAGGCTCGGTCGTCCAAGGCCACATTTAAAATTGATGTTAATGTGTGTCTAATAATTTTGTCAAGTTTTTCCCATCCAACGTGGCAATGCTGCCAGCCTCTTGGGTACACTCCCGGTGGGCAGCTATGAGGAGTTTTTTGATGCCATTTTATAATTGTTTTTAGTTGTATATATGTATAAATAAGTTTATTTTTACGTCATGTAAATATGTACATAAAAAGGAATATTTGAGATTTAAATTAAATTGTCTGTAGTGTGTGTTAGTGGTGGATAATAAAATAAGAATATAAATATTAATTTTAGAAATACGCTTGATTTTATGTTTGAGTTGACCTGAGTAGTGTGAAGACTTCGTAACTAGCTTTGAAGATCTGAAAAGCAAAAATGTTATATTTATAATTCATGAAGTCTTATGGTAATATGTTCGAAACATTCCTTTTACGAAAGCTCAGGTTAGGACTTAAAAATAAAGTCACATTCGAAAAGCAGAACAACTGAGCACAAACAACAATCACACAGCGATTTGTTAGAGAAGAATTAGCACTTACCGAAGTCATTGTTACTAAAGACAGATCATTGCCCAAAGCTGTTTTGATGCTAAATTGTTTTTCCATGTAGCAGATAATTATTAGGTAGTTCTTTTTATCTTTGTTATTCCAGCAAAGCGGTGGTCAGCTTCGACCCCTAGGTAGCATCAAAACAATATTATTTACATTCATTAACTTATAGGATACATTATGATCAGATTCTTACTGTCCCTTGATTTCGATAATCAGTTTATTACTTTTATTATTATTTTACAGTAGAAAAATGAAAAGATTTACCTTTAGTCTAACTTGTTCGCCGTACCAGTTGTATGCAAGAATTTGCAACATAGCAGGCATCGCGTTGGCCAAAAAACCATTGTATTTTCTGTAATGAATTAAAAGTCTTTTGAAGTCTCTGTAATGAATTTTTTAAAGCTTCCAAAGACCTGAACAATACAGTATAAAAATATATTTAATGCAATATATATAAAAGGGCAATAAATCCTATCAAGGCTCAATAAAAATGTACAAATGCAACCACTCGACAGAATTTTAATGATAAATTTTGAAATAACGAAATACTTACTCCATCAGATGCACATGATTCTTATAAAAAGTCTTCAGTGTTTCGTTGAGTCGATCCATATATTCCATAACAGGGAAACCTCTTCAAGTAGGTAAGGTCGGTACTTAATCGTATTTGGAGTGGTTCATGTGAATAGTGCAATGGGTGGGGGTCAAACTCAAGACCTTTTAATTACCAGGCAAACTCTGTAACTATGGGGATATTACTATTCGCATGTATAATGTTAGTATACCTTGTTTTTTTATGGTCCTTTATGTAAATAATCTTTAAAATCAACATAAATTCAACATAACCTATTTTTGTGAAAATGTGATGTAGCTCCTATACCCCATGGATTTCAGGCTTGACATTTTGGCACCATCAAAGGTCTATCATAATGAACCCATTGGTAGGTACCCATTTCGTTGCTGTCGATTCTAGGTTTTTTTACTATTTGGGAATCTCCTTTCACACTTTACAAATGCATGCAATGCAAAGATTAAGTGAGCCAAAATTTGAAAAAAATATTTGATACCTTATTTTGACACCATAAGGTGCATTTTTGCATGTGTTTCTGAGTGATTACTTACTGTGAGTCGAAAGCCATATGTTTAATTGATTTGAGAATTTCACAGTTGTGCAAATGGTAGTTTTCTAGCTAGCTATATATTTAGCTGAAATAAATTAAATGATGTGAGAAAACAAAGTATGAATAAATAATATTTATTTTATTTTTCTCGTTGTTTGTTCTTCTTTCTTGTTTTTTTTTTTACTTTTCGAACACTCTTGTTCATCTCTGGGGCTTATAGTGTTAGATTTAGACTGAATTAAGGACTGAGCCCTATTGTGCGAAAATATACTGAATGTGACCATTATAATTATGTCTTCCCTGACGTTGGTTACAATTATTGTATTGTATTGACCGTTGCCCGATACTTTTGAATTCAATGACAATAATAAAATACTCTGCCTAGCTTTCACCAGTACAACGTTCGGCATTTGTGTTCCTGATTATGCATAACTTCGAACTAATATTGTTACTTTTTTATTATATATGCTATGTTGTGATATTATTATTTCATTGTATTTAGTATTACTTAACCTTACCTGGATTAATATGAAGCTACTATAATATATTTTTTTTTTCTTAATCAAACTACCAATGTAAATTTACGAAAGTGCCCGATTCAGAAGTTTACTATGGGATATTTGATCCTCGTTGTCAAACAAGGTACCAATGTAAATTAACGAAACTGCTCGATTCGTAAGTTTGTTGTGGATTACTTGAGTCTCTTAAAGAATATATTCTACCAAAGTGAAATTACGAATCTTACATATTTGTATGTTTGCTGTGAGTCGTTAGATCAATTCATTAATGTGTGCTATGATCTCAATTCACGAATATGACAGATTCGTAGGTTAAACGTGGTGCATTTTTTTGGACTTCACGCTTTAACTACGCCAAAACAACTGATATCAGTTTCGTAAGTTTAATATGGGTTTATCAACAAAAAAGTTAGATTCGCACTATAACATTTCTGTAACCGTTAGAGATAAAATTTTGAAAATTTTACACCATATGTAGGACAACATAATGGTGGTGTTTTTTATAGAAATATGAAATTTACGAAAACTGCAGATTCGTAAGTTTGTGTCCGAACCTATCTGAAAGCAAATACGCTAATATTATGTACGCCAGTTTCTTCTGTACTATCGTCGTCTAAAGCTAAATGTATAAGTCTTTTTTTTATTGTAATTTTCTATGCAGTGATCATTTTTTTTAATCATTTGAATTCTAGTTAAAAAAATCGTTTAAAAAGATAATTATGAAGATTTAAGAGTAAATTGAAAGTATTATATTATATTTATTTCTTCAGCGCTTCTGTTTCAACAGTGATCATTTCAGTTATAAACTACTTGTGTAAGAAACCGTACGCGAGACAATGACAGACGTCAGAAGGGTGTTATTGGTCAATTATTTTAATTTATCTTTTGCCGCCCTATTTGTGTAACGATACCATTTTATGCAATTAGATATAAATATTATATAAATATATTGATTTCTGACACTTACGCGAATATTAGACATTTAAATAAAACTACTTTTACGGATTTTATCGCGTTATATTAATATTATTACAACTGCTCGACCTAAGGATACAGTGAGCTCGTTTTGCGTGAATCGGATTGTCAATAATAATCAACAAAATGTAGGGTAGCTGTTTGTAACTAATATATCAAGACGACCAACACCTTAGTCTGCCCGTGACCATGGATGCTGTAAAGGATCCGAAACGTCGGGATTAAATAATATTAATATAACGCGATAAAATCCGTAAAAGTAGTTTTATTTAAATTATATAAATAAATAAATTATCTCTGTCATGTTAAAATTCCTTATATTATGCCAATATCAAACCAAATGAGAAGTGGGTTGGCTCTATAATTTTCTCTCGGTAATTTATAACCGTCTTAAATTACTAAAATCAACTAAAAAGTTTAGATGTATGTACTTGTGTAGTTATGCACTTCATATAGACTATTCTGGAGCACAAATTACAAATGTAGGTTGTGCACCTACCTAAGTTAATAAATTTTAGGTATACATGCTTAAGAATAATAAAGCTGATTTTTTTTTAATGAGTACTGGATCTATGTAACAAAAATGTTAGATAGACCATTTATAGAGGAACGTTAAAATATGTTCCTTTTTATTAACAAATATAACAGCATGTCTGCGTGCTTCTAATTTGTGTTAAATTTTTTGACCCTGTTCATTCTGTTCGATTAAATAGCACCACTTCTATCTATCTCATACAACCATCTCAAGTTCTCCTACCGTCGTTAATAGTTGACAGAATCTTTAAATTAATTTAGACGTTTCATTTCAACCGTCTGCATGATATGCCTGCATTACCTTTTAATAAGCAATGGTTTCCAAATCAATTTGAACATCTTTGGCAGACGTTACGTATACTAGTAACACTAGGTATTGTGTTGCTCGGTTTACTCGGTTGAGGAGGTCAGATAGGCAGTCGCTCTTTGTAAAACAACGAAAAAAGGCTTGGCAGATGATGATGGTTTCTAACTCAATTAGAGTGAATCAAAATCCATTTTATGTAATTAGGCTGAGAACTTCGCAATTGTGCAATTATAGTTTCCTTTGGCAATGAAATAGCTATTAGAAGTAAGATTTATTGATTAAGGAGTGGCACAGTATGCTTTTAAGTAATAATCAAGGTTAGCGATTGAATTGAAAGTACTGGTCTGTATTTGACGACCTCGATGGCGCAATGGTCACCATGCCGGACTGCCGGCATATATATGTAGCTATATATAGTTTATCAGTTGTGTTAGCACCCATAATACAAGTTAATTAATAACTTAGCATGGGGCTAACCGACCGTGTGTAAAAAGGTGTCCCGACATGATTATATTATATTTTTTGTTGTTGTTGATGGATAAGGAAAATATTGGATTTTATTGTTTGTACACTACTAACTACTAACTTATTTGAAAAGAACATTCTACACTATTGCGAAGCACTATTACCAAATGACATAGGCTATATTTTATCAATGTAAGTATGGGAAGAAGTTTTCACGGGACGTAGGTGAAACCGCGGACCAAATCCAGTTTCATCAAAATCTAACCAGTATGATTGAACATTTACAAAATTCTACAAAGTTTACATTAACAATATGTTTAGAGTATTCTACGAATTTGAACCTCACATTTAAACTCAGAACTTCAAGCTTTTAATAAGGCACTCATAGTTTATGAGTGGTCGAGCGAGTGCCACACAATTTCATTATAGGTCCCTTTATGGCGTCGTTACAGCATAATAAGGCAGTTCAAACATTACCGGTTAGTAAACTAACTATGCTGTTAGTAAAGTAAGTATGTAAGTATGCTACTCATACCTGGAGGCTAGAAGCCTTTGTGACGGTTAAGAGAAACCGTCAATCAACTAATTTGTTGTCCTACTAATTACCTTTTCTTACATTGAGTATTACTATGCAGATAACCGAATAATTTTTGACCAATGGTCGGTAATATCACGGCTGGTGAGGTTAAAACTCAGTAATTCACCCTGAATATCAGGTGCTTGGGTTGTCTTTTGAGGTTAGTAGGTATAGTACAAATTTTATATCTATATTGTGTATAGCTTCTGCAAGCGTATTCTAACTACTTCGCGCACCCAGGAAAGTAGCCTATAGTCTTCGATAAACGAGCTGCTTATCGAATACTAAAATACTTTTTCAAATCAGATCAGTGGTGACCGAGATAAGCGCGTTCAGGCAAACGAACGAACTTATGAGCTTTATAATATGGATCAGTTTAGGTACGAGATATTATAAACCCATTCTCGATTTGACGACCTCGATGGCGCAATGGTCATCATGCCGGACCGCCGAACCTGAGGTCCCGGGTTCGATTCCCGGTTCGGTCGACATTTGTGTGATGAGCATGCTTGTTGGCCGTGGTCTGGGTGTTATAATATGTATTTATAAATATGTATATATGTAGCTATATGTAGTTTATCAGTTGTGTTAGCACCCATAACACAAGTTAATAAATAACTTACCATGGGGCTAACCGACCGTGTGTGAAAAAAAGGTGTCCCGACATTATAGGTGTCCCGACATTATTCTACCAAGGTGAAGTAAAACTTTACCTGGTTAAAAATGTATCAAATGGCTAAGTATTTATAAATTATACTTTATCATACGATAATGAACCTTATTTCATATTTGAATATTGAAATAATACTTAGCCCCAAACTAATAAGATCGTATCGAGTCGGAAGGTCGGAAGTGAAAAATAGTAACAAACATTTAAAAAAGATGTAATACTAGCTGCGCTTCAAATATTTTTCTTTTCGGCAAAGGATAGTTTTAATTTCAGACACGCAGGTATATATTAAGATTTTAATTTTGCAGTTCCGACAGTTATAATAAATCTAGGTATCATATCGTTAGTAACTTTCCATACTTTTATTATTATCTAAAATTGCGCAGAATGGCAAGATAGCAGAAATAAGGCGGCAAACGATTAATTAGTCTGATTGGATAATTATATCAGTTATTATGCTAGTACAGTTAGTAACAGCAAATTGTAGTACCTAAGTATAAAGAAGAAAACCAGATGTGTCACATTAAGACGAATATTGGGGAATATTTTATTATTTTTGATTACTTGGAAATAGCTTAGATTTATGCCAAAAGCCTGCTACTGTCGAATATTTATAATTGAGCACTAATGATGGAAAAGTATAAGAATTGAATAAGTGTTAATGCAACGAATTCAGAAGATTTTCAATAATTTAGTGCCAACTTAAATCACAAAAGCTTTTCTATTTCAAAAAAGATTCATTTTGAATCACATAATCTAACATAATTCCCAACAGTACAGTAAAACTCTACAGGTGCAACTCTAAAGATTTCACTCTTTTCTGTCATGTATTTCATTTCACTTCACGCCACGACAGTACCTATTTACTTTTATTCCGACTTGAATCACAATTCTGAACCGCTCTGCACGTTGAATACGTTCTTGTGAAAATGAAGTTATTTTCCGACGAAACTATAAAACGCCATTCAAACACTATAGGAGAAAGAAATGAAGTTTACGAAGCTTTGGCATTATTCATATTTACCCAAGACATCATTGGTCATAATGTCTTAGACTCCGATTGGAGTTGGAAGCTTACAATGAGAAAACAAATTATGTTCGTCGTTTCAACTGTTTACGTGATAATAGGCATTGCCAACTATATCAAAGATGCGGAAGACATAGCATTAATTTCCGAAGCTGTATATGGAATGCTAGTAACATCCACAATACTAATAAAATATCTTCTTTTCATGAACAAATGTAAATCCCTTCAAAGATTGGAAATCATAAAGACTTCGGGCGACAAATCAAAGGAATGGTTATCAAAAATGAGAATGATTATCAAGATATATTTTGGTGCTATCGCAGTTTCTGTAACGACATACTTTTTGGCTGCTATATGGAATTATATTCGAGGCTTAAGGATAAATTATTCGAAGGGTTTTACTACATTGATGCCGTCTAGGAGTCCATACCACGAGATTGGGTTGATGTTACATAGCACGATTGCATCAGTATTAGGGTTCACTTACTATATCATGGATGTGTGGTTCTTCATTCTTATAAGTTGTTACTGTTTGACTAACGACAGTCTGGTAAACATATTGAAATTAAAACGTAATGAAGCTACAGAGATGGAATTCATGGATCAACTTCACGGTACGCTAAAGACTTACTATAAAAACCATGTGATGTTGATAGAGTAAGTTTGTTTTTATGCTAACAGCTGCTTTATTGTCATTTCTTCATTTTAGGAAAATATTATTATAATGAATTGCCAGTTTAAGTATGCCTACGTAAATTCCTGAAAACAATTATGGAAAAAAATCTAAATTACTTTTATTTGTTCCTAACGAAATAACTAATTCCTATTATTTTTGTAGATTTTTGAACACTTTGAGCGATATGTACAAGTGGTTAACTATAATACCACTAGTGAGTGTTATCATCACTTTTTGCCTCATGATGTTGTCGATGACAGTGTTAAGTAATTATTCTAAATCTTTTTGCCAAGTTTCATCGAAATCAATTCAATCATTTTACTTCAAAGAAGAGCAAATATCCAAACATTCTCATTTATATAGGGTGGCCCATCCATAGGCGTCCAAAAGAAAAATTTAGAAGCTCTATGACTGCGGTAAGTTCAATCAACTGTCATTTCAATCAAGTAGAATCATTTCATAGTATTCTTTTCAACAAACTTCAGCTTGTTAATCTTGCAAAGACATCCCGGGTGCACTCAATACAGACCGCTAGTATCATTAATAAAGGTGTTCCCATTTAGTGAAGCTACCCACTTTTTGGGATAGTCCTACATAATTTTGTACAATATTTTTCAGATATTGAAAGCGAACTACCAGGCATACACACTGCTGAGGACAACAGAGACTTAATTGTAAAAAAGTCATCATCTCACGAAGAATTTAATAAAGCACAAACTAAAATCCAAAATGTGAACATTTTTTTTCAAAAATACATCAAAGATGAGACAGCATTTACATGAATTTAGCACCGTATGACTGTTCAAATGTTTATTGCATCACATTTAGTAATAATAATTGGACATATCTGAAGTACCTAGAGAACCGTGACACTTTCTAGTCTATAGGTTTTTGCTTTTAATAAAAACTTAGCTTACGAAACTACAATGCACTATCGAAAACAATAAATATAAAATATACCGCCAATGTGTTTCATTTTCAAAATTAATAATTCAGTTTCCATAAAATTCACTAAAATCTAAATTGGCTACATAAAAACCATCGAAAAAGCAGTTAATTGAAGCATAGCCAAAATATGCCAAAACCAAACTGATTTTGAACGTGACTTCCCATTCAAAGTCCATTTTAATACTCGGCAGTTACCGAGAACCGCTTTGAACCGCTTTCATCTGGATTGAACCGATTCAGACCAGTTTGATCTGGATCAGTGTTCACTGTGCAATATCGTGAAAATGCTTTACGATCATTGCCACGAGCATTTATAGCCGAGTTAAAATTCTCACCGACTGTACTCCACCCTGGTTTACCATGAGATTTCGAAGTTATTTTTAAAACGTTTTGTGATAACACCGTCCAGACGAATTGAGGACCTTTTTTGGGAAGTTAGTTAAAATATGGAAGGTCAACAATCTTTTAGGTCCTTTTAAACATTTGAAAAATCATTTGGTTCGTTCCGAGTGGGTGATTAGCGAAAGCAGAGCTCCTTTTCGTATAGCGAATTCGTCCTGAATAAAATGTTCTATTTAAAGACTTAAATCTTCAATCGACAAAATTTTTAGAATTATTTCTAAAGCTTCCTAAGATGTTTTTGACCACAGTTTATGATTTGACTATCCAGAATACATAAGATAGCACATACATTGTGAATAAAAACCGCAGCCAATTCTCTGTAAAAACCTCATAGTAGTGGCTCATAGTAATCCCGCGAGGTAAGTGCGGTAATTCAAACTCTTTCCCCCCACCCCTCCCCCCTCGGAGACCATACATGTGATGATTGAACTCTGCGACGTGGTGCCGCTAGAAATAAAATAGCACGCCATTGTACGCCGTTATTTTAAAACCTTGAGAACTTTCGTAGAAGAAGTTTTCTTTGGGGAAGGGTTGGTATAAAGTTGCAGTTGTTTTGTATTGCATGTATTTGAAAATTGTATAGCGGAGTGGTATACTACAAATTACTTTTTTTTATACCACAAGTAAATTTTATTTATTATTTATTATTATCAACTTACGACTATTATTACAGGAACTTATCCTAATGCGATAGCGTAGACAAATTATAACTAACATTCTAAAAAACTAATCAAAATATAATCATACCTTAAAACTAATCATAATCACATAATACACATAAAGCCCTTGTGAATTCAGTCAGTGAGCAGGAAAATAGATCAATTTGTCCAGCTACCGTGTTGAGCGTGCGCAGCGCCCGCGTGAGTGAAATTCTTCGATTACGTATGGGTTCATACTTTGTATGCTACAGAGCATGTGACTCTCGATAAAATCTGTGATGTTCACTATTTATAATTATTACTTCAGGTACCACCGAAGACAACTACAAATTTACATGCAGCAGCTCATGAGATGGTGCCATCCTTATCACACTTTGAAAGCCTATATAAAACTAATAAAGAAAATTTATCGTCTGTCTCGCTCGCACCTCCTCCCGGGCGCGCGCGCCACCATGTTGGTCATTACGTGATTTTGTGTTGTCCGAGTCACACCGTTATTATTTAAATTATTTATCTTTCCTTTTCGTGGAAACTATGGGTAAAAGGAAACGTTCGAGATCGCGATCTAGAAGTGATATACGTAGGAAAGTGAAAAAATTGGAACGAAAACTGGAGAAATATAAAAAATGTGCACCAAGGTCATCATCGTCGGAAACATCGGATAATCCAGGTAACAATTCATTCATATGAGTACCTATAATCATTTTAAACGTTCTTAGATACTTGTAAGTCGAAACCATTGGTGCTTAATAATGTAACAAACAGTATTAACTAGAATTTAGATCTTTCTTTAACAATTTCTTTTTGTTAACTACCCTCATGCCTAAAATAAATAATATGTTAATATTATTATAGAAATATGGTAATAACGTATTTCGTACATGCAATATTTGTGTTGCCTATCATGTTAAAGAGTATTTATAAGACTAATATTAGGTAAATTAGATACCGTTTGGATCCACTTTCGTTTACTGTAAAAGCAATTTATGCTCACGCATATCGTATCAACACGTCTATCGTGCCAAGATATTTATTATCTCCACGTCCATAGTTTTGAGATGTTTATATTTTCACGTCTACCGTATTAAGACATTATTACCTCCACGTTTATCGTGTCGAGACGTTATTACCTCCACGTTTATCGTGTCGAGACGTTATTACCTCCACGTTTATCGTGTCGAGACGTTATTACCTCCACGTTTATCGCGTCGAGACGTTATTACCTCCACGTTTATCGTGTCGAGACGTTATTACCTCCACGTTTGTCGCGTCGAGACGTTATTACCTCCACGTTTATCGTATCGAGACGTTATTACCTCCACGTTTATCGTGTCGAGACGTTATTACCTCCACGTTTATCGTGTCGAGACGTTATTACCTCCACGTTTATCGTGTCGAGACGTTATTACCTCCACGTTTATCGTGTCGAGACGTTATTATCTCCACGTTTATTGTGTCGAGACATTTTTTACCTCCACGTTTATCGTACAGAGTGTAAATTTGTATTGAACAAGTACTTATGTACTCTTGCAGAAAGAGAATGGTCAGCGGCTGAATTCGAAAACACAGATAATTTCACAAATCCAGATGACGTTTTCACACTGGATGATGAGGAACCTCTGCCTGGCCCATCTAGATTGAGCGCCCCACCATTGCCTCCGTCAATGTCGCAAGCGACCACTACAACAAAAGATACCCTTACCATCAACAATGAAGAACTTATTAATGAAGGTCAGCCGGTGGACGAACCCTCTAGTTTGGATCCTGAAATCCTGCAGATTTTAGGTGAGGATCCTTCTAATCTCAAGGAGTATGGCGAACATCTTCATAAAGACTTAGCATCAAGATGGTCTCATATAGTAACGAATGGACTAAACAAAGAAATCAAACAGGAACTTTTAAAAAAGTACCTTACACCGGAAAATTGTAAAAACCTAAAAGCACCTAAACTTAACCTGGAAGTCAAAGCTGCACTAAATGACTTTAACATAAAGAAGGATTCCTACAATCAGATGAAGCAAAATCAGTTGTCAAGTGCACTTACCGCCATAGGATCAGCCTTGAATATGATACTTTCATCAAAAGATTCATCAAACCAGCAATTACAACAATTAATTCATCCTCTTAGTGATGCCGCTCGTTTAATCTGCGACTGTCATTACAAAGAATCTGTGTCAAGAAGATTCGATATCACTAAGATATTAAACAAAGAAACCAAAGATATGGTAAAAAACAGTAAAATTGATGAATACTTGTTTGGATCAGATCTAGCCGATCAGTTGAAGTCTCACAAAGCTATTGCCAAGTCGGGGTTGGAGATGAAAGCAGTGAGCACCGCACGCGTGGCATTTAGACAAACTCCGACAACCCAAACACAACGAGGAGCTTTAAACGCGAGGGGGACGACGCGGGCAACTGCCGGCGGGACGCGTCGAAATCCCACACCGCGGAGGCCGGCGCCGGCGCCCACGCGAGATCGGCAGTACACGCAGAACACATCCAACTCCGGAACGACGCCGCGGAACTACAGCTCACGCGCACGGACGACGACGCGGAGGCGCCACTAAATAACCAGGTACCTATAGCAGGGAGACTACAATACTTTATCGATGAATGGTCTAATATAACTGATGACCCCGTGATTCTATCATGGGTTAGAGGTTACATAATACCTTTTAAAAGCGAACCATTTCAAGGGCCGACTCAAAACATAAATCTACAATCAGATACAATATTGACTCAATGTGTTAATGAACTTCAAAAATCTAACTTCATATCGCCGTGTAATCCATGTAAAGAACAAATCATTTCACCAATATTTACAGTACCTAAACCTAATAATAAACACAGATTTATTCTTAATCTAAAACATTTGAACAAATTCATTCAATTAGACCATTTCAAAATGGAGGACTATAGAACTGTATTAAAATTATTAGATAAAGATTATTATATGGCAAGCTTAGATTTGAAAGACGCTTATTTTCTTATTTCCGTCGACAAGGAAAGTAGGAAAAAATTACGTTTCCAGTGGAAAAATATTCTCTATGAATTTAATGTTTTACCTTTTGGCCTCAGTACAGCCCCATTTGTGTTTACGAAACTTCTGAAACCTATTCTTCAGTACTTACGTAGTTCTGGTTTTCTTTCGGTTGCATATCTCGATGATATCTTGTGCATTGGGAAATCATACGAAGAATGCCTATTGAATATTAATACCACAAAAAATCTTTTAGAATCATTAGGTTTTGTGATTAATACAACCAAAAGCAACTTAGTACCTGGTAATATTTGCCAATATTTGGGTTTTGTGTTTAACTCAATAGATATGACAATTTCATTGCCAAATGAAAAGAGACAACGTATACTAGACCGAATCAACGCGTGTTTAAGAGTAAAAAAATGTACTATACGTTATTTCGCTGAATTTATTGGACTTTTGACTTCCGCATGCCCCGCAGTTCGTTATGGCTGGCTTTATACAAAGCTATTTGAACGAGAGAAACTTTTGGCATTAGATAACACAGATAATTATAATAAAAAGATATTACTACCTTCCAGCATTCACAGTGACCTCAATTGGTGGCAAAGAAACATAATGTCATCTTGTTCACCAATTACTACTAACAATTTTCACATTGAAATATTCAGTGACGCTTCTGAAACAGGCTGGGGAGTAGCATGCGCAAATCAAAGTTCTCATGGTAATTGGACACTATCTGATATATCATGTCATATAAATGCGTTAGAGTTGAAAGCTGCCTTTTACGGCTTACGAATATTTACATCCAATTTAAGTAACTGTGATATCTTACTTAGAATCGACAACACTACTGCCATATGTTACATTAACCGAATGGGTGGTGTGCAACACCCACACTTGAACCAATTGGCACGTGAGATATGGCAGTGGTGTGAAGAAAGAAATATTTATATATTTGCATCCTACATAAAATCAGAAGATAATATAGTGGCGGATAGGGAATCAAGGAAATTAAAAATTGATACGGAATGGGAATTGTCTAATAACATATTTTCGAAAATTATTAATACATTTGGTCTGCCTGAATTTGACCTATTCGCAAGCTCACGAAATTTCAAATGTCATAGATTCGCCTCATGGAAACTTGACCCGCTTTCAGAAGTTGTAGATGCTTTTACTTTCGAATGGAAAAATATTTACTTTTATGCCTTTCCCCCATTTAGCATTATTACAAAAGTTTTGCGAAAAATTAAGACCGATAAAGCAGAAGGCATATTAATAGTTCCTAACTGGCCATCACAGCCATGGTACCCACTTTGGTTGAGTTTGGTAGTGTCACAAAAGCTATACTTCGGACCCAATAAACATTTACTGTATTCACCTTTCAGACAGTGCCACCCTCTGCACGCAGACCTTATCCTGGTGGCAGCGAAATTATCAGGAAGGCGCTAGCCAACAGCGGTATGCCTTCCTCTTCCCTAAATATTTTTATGGCGTCATTCGCTCAAAATACTCTTAAACAGTATGATTCGTATTTGAGATCATGGTGGTCATTTTGTAATAATCACAATTATGACATTTACAGGGCCAATGTGGTTCAAGTGATTGAATTTTTAACCTCGAAATTTGAAGATGGTTGTGGTTATAGTACATTAAATTCAATAAGATCATCTCTAGTCATAATATTGAATAAACAAACTGTGGGTGACAGCCATATTAACAGATTTCTTAAGGGAGCCTATAAATTGAGGCCATGTGTCCCCAAATACGATGTAACGTGGGATACCAATATTGTACTTAATTACTTGGCTCAATTTTTTCCTCATCTTGATTTATCTTTGAAAGATTTAACTCTCAAAACAGTCACCTTATTATCGATTGCCTCTGCACAAAGAATGCAGACATTAAGTCTTATTAAACTGCAAAATATTTCTACTCAAAATGATGAGATCATGATTAGAGTTCCAGATTTTATAAAAACCTCCAGACCTGGAGCCTGTCAACCATTAATTCGTTTGCCTTTTGTTCATGAAAACCCTTCAATTTGCCCCGCATTGGCTATTCAAAATTATATTGAGAAAACTTCGGGTTTGAGAAATAATACGTCTGAAGACAATTTATTCATTAGTATCCGTAAGCCACATAAAAAAGTTGGGTCACAGACCTTGGCCCACTGGGTTAAGGATGTGCTAAAAAAGAGCGGTATAGATATCTCAATATTTGGAGCGCATAGTACTCGCCATGCCTCCACGTCAGCCGCGCACAATTCGGGAGTTAACTTAGAAACCGTTCGACAGGCTGCAGGATGGAGCAATACATCAAACGTTTTCCTTAAATACTATAATAAACATGTGATAAAAGATACAAATAATTCATTTGTTAATGCGATATTTCGTCAATCATAGAATCAGATACATTTATTGTATTAATTGTTTCATAAATTAAGAAGTAATAAATGTACCTTGATCTAAAAATTTGTGATTTATAAGCTTGAAAAAATATAAAAGATAATTTTTTGTTCTAAAAATATGTTGTCATTTCACTCTAAACATCTGCATGTAAATTTGTAGTTGTCTTCGGTGGTACCTGAAGTAATAATTAAGAATCAAACGAACTTACCTTGTGAAGTTTGATTCCAATTATACGAAGGTTCCACCGAAGACAACTACAAACCCACCCTGCCCCAAATACCCAAAAGACTCTAAAATAATGACCAACATGGTGGCGCGCGCGCCCGGGAGGAGGTGCGAGCGAGACAGACGATAAATTTTCTTTATTAGTTTTATATAGGCTTTCAAAGTGTGATAAGGATGGCACCATCTCATGAGCTGCTGCATGTAAATTTGTAGTTGTCTTCGGTGGAACCTTCGTATAATTGGAATCAAACTTCACAAGGTAAGTTCGTTTGATTCTTAAGTAACACCAACAGTAGTTTTAGAAGAATATGCATACCTGTGAAAGGCGCTTAAATTTTTTATTTAGGTAGATAACAGCAAATTTTTTAATAAAGAATTATAACGCTCAAAAGAATGCACGCTGTCACAAAACAAAGAAATATGAGCGTAATAATTTAATAAATGTTGAGCAAGAAAATTATGAAATATAAAATTTGAGTGTGCACAATGTATTAAAAAATAAAATAAAAGAAGAAAAGAGACATTTTTTATTTCACGACGATTACCTGCAGTTTGTTAGAAGCTGAAGATGTTGCAAATAAAAGTAATGAGGGTTCCGTAGTGATTTATTTTATTACTACTGCGAACATGAAGAAAACTTTATTGGCGGCCATGAAAATAATTTTAGATGATAATCAGATTTTATTCTGTGAATACACACAAAGAATTTTTCCTTGCGAATGTAGAGTTTTTTAATAAAGTGGTAAATATCAAAATAGTCACCACAGATATACTTTTGACAAGCTGTCCTACTTTCTCTCAAATTTTGTACCTATCAAACTTATGCAAGAAAAATATAAAAAAAACTTTTTACATAAAAATAAAACCGACTTCAATAATATAACTACCTACTTACCTAAAACCTCCCAAGTCTGAACATACTATGCTGAAAACCTACTACTAACCTACGTGAGATAATCGCACATCAAAATACTTAGATACAGGTCAAACTGAGAACCTCCTTTTTTCGCATTCAGTAAAAAATATTCTTAAAGAACCCTAAAAATACGAAGCAAGCACGAATTATATCCAACAAAAAGTGTTCGCTGCGTTAGCTAGCTAATGAAATTAACAGTCCCCGCTGAGTTTAGTTAATTTCAGTTTCACGGCAAGTCTTCCCAACTGCCATAACTCATTGTTGGCATAACACCTGCGCTTTCTGAGAAGGTACCGAGAAAAATTGTCCTGGAGAATTTTCTATAGATACTATATTCTGTAACATCTTTTTTACCTATTAAGTATGGTATTGTTTACATAAGAGAATTAATGGCAAATAAGCACGTAATCTTATCCAGCTATGTTTAGATCTGCTTTTATGCTGCCTAGATGTATCGGTGCTTAACATGGAGCGACTGCCTATCTGACTCCTTCAACCTGTTACTCAGTATAAGCGAAAATATAAGGCTGCTTATTTAGTTAGTTTTAATGCTTTTACCGGGAATAAAGGTTTCAATAAATCAAAGATAGTCATAAACATTTATCGACTTATGTTAAAATATAGATTGAAGAGTCTTAATCCTTCCAAATTGTAGATGCACACCAACATTGTGACCAAAACAGTTTACTTTAAACAGAGTACTTACTTGTAGACAGATACGCTTAGAAACAATAAAATTGCGATACATAGAAGTCTTTGTTTCTCTAGTGAAACTTAAATGACTAAAATAATTATATTATTGTAAAGTTATGACTTTAATTACTAACTCATCAGGTTGGAAGTTTGTATTTATTATAGTAAAGTCTAATTAAATCTTGACAATTTAGAACTTAGTACCAGAACTGTAATTTCTTGAAGCACCTATCGTTCAAAGCTCGAAACTTTGTGAAATTCGACGTTTTAGCTAATTGAGTAAGTTAAATGTGTTGGTTAAAATATGTACAAAAACGTATCTAGGAATGCTTGTTTTAAAAAATTAAGGAAGGTAAATTAATATTTTTATATTCATTACAAAAGTTAAAACGAACTATTCGTTTGTTTCAATCCAAATTTATTCAATACTCGTAGAAATTATGATTGGGATAGAGAGAAAAGGAAGCATAGTTTCCTCAAAATGCGAACGGAATCATATGGCAAAGCTAGTATACAATAAGTCCCAAAACGTTACTCAAAGATTGTGTTTTTCCACAATAGGAAATTTCCGCGAACTCCGGAATCTATAGAGTATTTAAGAAAAGCGTGGAAGCTAGGAGATCGGGAGTGACACGACGGGGTAACAAGATCTCATGACATGTACGGGTATTTAATATGTTTTTTCTAAGATCTTCGTGGAAGTAGATAAGTATTTATTATATATAACTTCTTCAACGTCAATAAATATGGAGATGCATGCAACGGCTAGTGTGTTCTACCACTGTGATGTAGGTAAGTCCTGTATAGTCATTGAAAAGGCAATATTATTGAAATTGGAAGTAAATAACTGTCCAACTAATAAAGAACCTCTCCCTCTTAGAATTACCGGATATGAGATTTTCCTTAACGTTTAACTTATTCAAAGAAAATTTTTATTCGAACAATATTATCACAAAGAATCTTGCTTCCAACCCGCAAAATCTCGCCCTCATAATTCGTTGAGAAATCTCGTGAAAAATCTAGCTAACTACAGTGTTAACTAGACTAGACTATTTTGCGTAGTTAATGGGTATTCTTAGAGCAGACGTTGACAAAGGTGGTAGAAGCGACAGATTAGTAGCACTGAGTTACTCCGGCGAGCTAACGACCTACTGACGAGAAGGTTTAGCAATAGAAAATGTTGCAGCTTAAACGTAATAAATGTTGAAGTAAAAATCTTTATGGTCTGCTAATAGGGATTAAAGTGAATATAATTTTGTGTATTTAATTTTACTTGTTTGTTTTCGAATGTATTGCATAAGAGTTTTTAGTTGTTAATGTAAAATTTAGCCCGAAATGGTTCGTGTAATATAACCCACGGCCGGTGTGTCGCTTTTTTTTGCTCGAACTTGGCGGACACACTGCCGTGTGTCTAGATACTGTTGTAAAGAATCACAATAAACTTCATATTGTATAATATACATTCATTAATATATGTATAATCCATGACTGTCAATACAGTCTTGCCATTATGCCAGCCTTATTCTTCAAGTACAGCAAAAAACACACGACCATGTTAGGATGTCACGCAAAACACGGAAGAACTCTTCATGACAAAACTATCATCCATCCACTGACTGATCCGTCACTTAGCTCTTCAATGCGAATACAAGTAGATTCCTCAAAATACCTCTAGTAACTATATTCATATTTACTAAAATCGTAGTAGTAAATATGCAATGTCCATGACGAGTCGTTAGTTGCTCATTCGTTACCTCACAACCCGTCAATGCTTTGCAAAGCCTGACAAATAGACGGCCTGGCTTGTCATAACAATTCCTAGGCTTTACCAAATTGCTAGGTAGACCGTAGGCACTTAATGAGGGAAAACGTACAGCTATGAATAGTCTAGTGAATGGATGCGGTATTTCTATGGAAGAACGCGAGGTTACGCCCGAGACTTATTCTACGTTGAGTTAGTATAACTATTTTAAGGCGACGAATTGGTCAACAATAATTCCATAACCGGCACGCGCACCTAAGGCGCCAAAAGGGGTCGGAGCGTCTGAGCGGGGCGAGGATAACAATACGCGCGCTAGTTTATAAGTAAAAGTCGTAAGCGACAAAATGGTTTTGTAATTTTATTATTTAGAAATGATAATTTGATAAAAAATCCTTCCACAATTTTAAAGAGTATGTATATACTCAACTACTAAAAAAGTTAAGAGGCTTAAATCGGTCCCGTTTGCCCATAATATGTGAATCTCTTTTTAAAAAGAGGTATGTTTGATATATTTTTCTCTGTTATAAAAGTTACCTAATCATGTTTCGAAGTCTAACAAAATAAAGTTTATATCATGAACTTTCAGGTAACCAAGTTGTATTTTGATCCGTTTTGTATTTACTGAGAAAAATTGAGATCCTTTGCGCCAAAAATTCCAATTCGTCCTCTTAACTTAAGTTTCTGGTATGTTCATATAACAGCTGTTTCCCGCGGTGTTACCCGTATTTCGGGGGAAGTATTTTATGTCATCTAATAATTATCTTTATACAAATCTAAAATTAAAATACTATATACAAAATATATATAAACATAAAACATACACAAAAGTAACCATCTAATATGGGTTTTTTTCAACTATTTTGGGGCCGGCTTCTAGTACAAGTGTTTTATATGTACATGCCTATTTGACCTCGTTAACCCAGTAACCAGGGCAATCACCACCACTAGCTGCATCCAATAGATATGATCGTAAGCCGACCCCGACTGTAGTTGGGAAAAAGTTACGGACATGTAGATACCTATTAAGTATTGTATGCCACATCCACAACCCAAACTAACAATATTATCCTTGTCTTGCACCAGCAGTGTCTAAGGCACAGCTTACGACGACGCGCCGCTGAAAATTCATTATTTTCTCATTAGACCCTAACTTTGCACGTTCCTCTATAAAATATGCAACAAAACCAACTAATATTGAAATATACCAGGTTTCAGGATAATTATAATAGCATTAAAACAGATTTCAAAGAAGAATACGTTTTCTTCATAATAATTGCTTTTAGTTATTTTAATTTGTTTATTCTTGAAAGTATTCGTTCATAGAAACTAGTTTTTCTTTCTTTCTAAGAAAATAGGTTCTATTTCAGCAGTTTAATATTCTAACAATTAATTTTTGTTGCATCTATTTTTTTTATGTGTTTGTTACCTATCATGAAGGCATATTTTATTTTGTTACGCGTCATGTTACTTGAATAAACAAACTTTCTATTCTGTAGAGAATGGAAAAGAGAAATTGAAATAAATATATCGAAATACTAACCTCACCATTATAATGTTATGAATATTATGAATTTTACATAAATTATAAAAAAAAAAAAAAAAAAAAAAAAAAAAAAAAAAAATTATTTAATGAAACATAGGTCACATGAATTTGTAATTTAAATGTCTCAGATGTTGAGGTAAAACAAACTGTCTTAATAATAACATTCGGATAAACTAAGTTAATCTAGGCTAATATCTACATACAGGCAATAATAAAATAAAAACAGTTCTAATTCTAAACATAGGGACCACCCGAACTAGGTTTATTTAAACCTGTGTTTCAGGCCATCAAGGCTCAGAAGTATTGTCGGATATAATTTTAACAACATAAACATATTACATAATTATTTAATTATTAGACTAAGCAGGGGCAAAGTTTCCTTAATTATAACATTCTAATTATACATAATTTACTAAGATCAGCAATTTATTTTAACACTTCTAGCAATTTTTCCGTGTCTGAGTAATTGAGGGACTGTAAATATTCTGTTAGTACTATATTACACTTATTTAAATTAACACTATAAACATTTAGCAATCTGTTAAGTTTGTTATACAAATAAGGCCCTAGAAATAAATAAAACCTGTTAGTGAAAGCATGTTTAGTCCGAGAGTTAGTGCAAACTAAATCCTTTCTTCTTTTGCCAGAAGGTACAGGCTTGAAACCAAGTTCTACATGCTGGAGTAGTACTATATTCAAAATAAATAGCTGGCGTACTGTTAGCACTTTGCATTCCCTGTAAAGCTGGTGGGTGGGGAATCTGAATGGACGAAAGCTTGCGACCTTCAGGATTGCTCTTTGGGCACGTTCCAAGGGCAAGAGGATAGTTTTAGGGGCGCCACCCCAGGAGCTGATACAGTAGGCAAGAATAGACTGACATAAGGCCATATACACCTGCCGAATTAAAGTGAAGTCTGCTATGTTACGCAAGTTTTTAAAAACGAATATCAATTTACGAACTCGAGTGCATAATGAGTCAATATGTTTCCGGAAGTTAAGCTGGGCGTCAATCGTGACACCTAGATATTTTATATGGTCAGTTTTTACTAATGTAGGGCAAGCGCATGCTGTGTCAGCGGATGTACTCATATGACAATTGTGTGCATAAATGTGTAGGTTAGTGTTTGAATTGTTATTATTTCTTATAGTAAATAAAATGTACTTGGTTTTATCTGAATTTAATGTCAGTAGGTTATTGTGAAGCCAATTTGACACTATATTAAAACCATTTTGGGCAAGTTCATAAACCTCATCCATAGATTTGCCTGAGAACACAAGAGCTGTGTCGTCAGCATATGACATAATGACACCATTTGCAAGTGACAAGCTGCTTAATTCATTTATGTAAATTAAGAAAAGGGTGGGGCCTAAAATACTGCCTTGAGGGATCCCGAAACCACTATTTTTTTGGTCAGAACTTTTGTACTGACCAATTTTTACACATTGGTGACGATCACTGAGATAGTCAGAAAATAATTTTAATTGTGCTCCTCTTACCCCCATTTTTTCCAGTTTGTGCAATAATAGGGAACAAGAAATGGTGTCAAACGCTTTGGCAAGGTCTAAGAAGATCCCAATAGTGATCATGCTATTATCTAGATTAGAACAGATGAGATTTGTTAATTTATGAACTGCTTGGTTAGTAGATCTTTTAGGCCTAAATCCAAATTGTTGTTCCGACAGTAAGTTGTTATTTTCAAGATACTTAATTAATCTACTGTTTATTATTTTTTCCAAAATCTTTGAAAGACCTGTTAATACTGCAATGGGGCGATAATTAGTGACATTGGCTTTGTCCCCAGCTTTAAAAACAGGGCTTACGACAGCTTTTTTAAGCAAATTCGGAAATGTTCCTTTACTTAGGCATAAGTTAAAAATGTGTGTTAGAGGCGGTGCAATAAGGTGTTTGAAACTTTTTAGCACATTGTTAGGGATGTTATCCCAACCCACAGCACAGACGTCTTTTAGACCATCAATTATACATAACACTTCCTGGACGTCTGTTTCTAACAATACGAAAGAGCCCAGAGAGTTATGTGTCTCAGGCAAACATTGATTGATTGCAGTTCTGGAAAAGGTTTTTTCAGCTAAGTTTTTGCCAACGTTAACAAAATAGTTGTTTACTTTATTTGTTGCTTCGGATGGGTTCAAGCAGGTTGATAAAAGATCAAGCTGAGTGTCTACTTTTGTTTGTCTGAAAGTGTTGCTTTTTATGAATTTCCAAATTAGCTTATTATTCTTTCCCGCTTTCTGAAGCTGTGCACGGTCATATTGTATTTTTTGTTTTTTCAACAGATTATTGCAAAAGTTTCTGTAACGTTTATATGTGACTGAAAGTATTGTATTGTTGGGTGTTTGCTTCCACTTTTGATGAAGTTTGTCTCTATGGCGTATACATCGGACAAGACCGGGAGTTATCCAAGGTTTGATGTTAGTATATCTTCTAGATATTATTTTGCTTGATGTGTTATTGCTGATGCGTGTTTGTAACGCCTCAATAAAATACTGCAACGAGGCATTCGGATCATTTGAATTAAAAACAGGGTCAAAATCGATGTCACGCATGTCGTTTTCAAGACTCTTCATATTTAATATTTCAATATTACGCAAGCAGCATTATAAAAGTTTTTTAAAACCTTCGTTAATTAGGTTTAAGGACTTATACGTCTCATAAGAGACTGCGTAATATATTACACCTAATTTAAATTCTCTCTATGAGAAGAGACCTGTGCTGTGAGACAAAAGACTGATGATGATTCTTAATTCAAATCTAATAGAAAGGCCATGCAGGTGTTACCTCAATGTTGGTACTCTTACCCAATCTCTCTTTACGAGTCCCGTGGGAGGACGCAACAATATCTCGATGGTGAAATATTAATTTAATAGCTTCTCATAAAATTATGCCCGCAAAATAATGCGGTTACTACTAAGTAAGTGTGAGTTTCCTTGAACAAATTTTTAATCAGGAAATGAGGTTTCTGAACGCTTAACTTCATTATAAAAATTGCAATGAGTTTATCATTCGTTAAGTAAGCAAGCTTGTAAATCACAAAAGAAAATCAACAATGAATAGTAGCCTCGCACCAGTAAGTTTGCTCACGCAAATAGTAACTGACGATTAACTCTTAAATGTAAGACCCCTTCGTAACTTGCTTATAGTAATTTTAACAACTCTCAATTTTTATGTAGGGTACCTACACAAGTTTGTTATCACACACAGGTCCACATTCTATTTCCTAACTCGCAAAATCCGCAGAAATGCCAATAAAACATCCAGATCGCAGAACTGAAAGTGCTCATATTACGCACTCGTAGGCTTTCTGAGGCCAGTTAGAATTTGGTGGCATATTTCCAACGTTCCATTTTCAAAAACCTGCTTTCATGTACTTAAGGCGCGTCTAGACGGGCTACATTTTTGTGCAATATGTGGTCTGCAACATACTGGTAGGCAACATTGCAAGCAATACCAGGAAGGCTAAGCAATTTTGTAGTAATGTACCACCAATATTTGGCAAACATGTGCGGTATAGCCATATATGGCCGATACTGTTCGACAGATCATCAGCATCAACAATCCTATTGCAACACATGATAATGACTAATGAAGCATAACATCCGTACCAATACGAAAATTTTACACTGGAAAAGTTTTTTTTTTTACATTTACATATAAGTACATATTGGCAGATGATTTCCGAAAATTGCGCGGATGTCAGTCTCCGTAAAAAAAATTAACGGCGAGCATACCAACATTGCAACAACAAATAGCACAAAAAAGTAGCCCGTTTAGACGCTCCTTAATTAAATGACATCAGTGTCTCAGTGTGTCGTCGTGCAGTACAAATGGCAACCTCGCCCCGGGCCGGGTCGCGGCCATGATAAACACGAGAGTCGTAACGATGCAACCGGGAGCAAAGTTTGTCGCTGCCAATTAATTAGTATTTACCACCGAGTCGCGTATTGTGTATTTTAAAGCAACCTACCTCACCTACGGTTGATTATATTTTAGTTTATTTTGAGGATGAATTTTCGGTGTTTTGGAAAGGTGCATCGTAGCGAAGAGCGGGCAATATGATGCATTCCGGACCTTGTTTCTGCCAAAGCGAACCGGTGGTGCGGTACAGAGAAGATTTTCAACAACCAACAGAATTTAATTCTTCAAACCTCTCGTCCACTCAGTAGTATTCCCACAAATTCTATTGTTTGACAAAGAACTTCTCCGCTTCGCTTCAGTGAGTCTGGGCCTTAGGAGACTTATTTCTGACAGTGATTTAATATCAAGTAGGCTGATGACAAATCTGGAATTATTTAGGCCAGAAACTACTGCATCATGTTGTGTCAAGTTTTCGTCGGGTCCGGAAAAAAGCATGATGGGTTGTCTGTCAGACTTGCTAAGATTGACAAGAAAACAAACAAATAAAAAATACAAACCCTATCCTCAAAATCAACTGAAGCGTTGTCACCCCAACTTAACGAAACATAAACATAGAAAGTAGCCACCGTCATTATTTATCGAGAGCCCATATCAATAAAATGGGCTACAATAATCGATCACGGCGAGTCAAATGTCTACGTGCAGCGGAAAACTTTATTCCAAATTGATTTATTTCGGATACAGATCATTTCGTTATGCGGAACGTGTGCTTGGGTCGACTGGAGGCAACTTTTCGGTATTTTTAAGAGAATTTAATATGGACATACGACGGGTATGTTTTTTTTTAAATTATGTATGAACGAGGAAATAATCAGTACAACATAGACTGAACAATTTTGAGTACTAACCATGAATATATTCTTCTTCCAATTTTAGTGATCACTTTCATCATTTCAAAGTATCATTAATGTAATTACATTATAGATGAATTTTCTACCCTTATTTACCCAATATTTATTTAAAAATAACTCTCAAACATTCGTACGTACCTTGGCCACAGGTAATGCATCGTATGGCTGCGATCTATCATTTATTTCAACGTCAGAAATCCATTACGGGGCGTCGTCTCGCTGACTGAGTCCCGCCACTATCTAAGCAAATACGGTAATGTAGACTTTGCCTCGCGGTGTAGACGGGAACTGACGGTAACATTTTTAAAGGTGGAAGAGTAATCGCATGTGAGATTTGAATGAATAAATGTGTTTTAGTTTGGGTTTGTTTCTTTATTTTATAGCTTCTAGCTCTCTCCAGCGATTTTACTTGCATTCTGTGGGTATTACTCCGTATAGCCGGGTAAAAAGGTACGAGTGATGCCACTATCTAACTAAGCAAATACGGTAATGTAGACGTAGCCTCGATGTGTAGACGGTAATATTTTTAAAGGTGGAAGAGTAATCGCATGAGAGTCGCGAGTCGGGTAAAATGAGACGAGTCCCACCTCTGTTTAAGCAAATACGGTAATGTAGACTTTGCCTCGCTGTGTAGACGGGAACTGACGGTGACATTTTTAAAGGTGGAAGAGTAATCGCATGTGAGATTTGAATGAATAAGTAAATGTTTTGGTTTTGGCTGTTTCTTTATTTTATAGATAGCACCTTTCGCCAGCAGTTGTGGCTGAGTCCCATGGGTAGTATTCCGCACAGCCGCGCTCAACATTTGCCCCACTAGACAAACTTGAAAAATATGCCGTTATATATTTTTTAATATTTATTATCGCGGACTAAGAAAGCGAATAGAAGTTCTACGCATTCTCTCCTCATTAATATTGCCCACTGTGACTAAACCTAAGTCAAAATTATTTCCCTTCATCTTATTAAATATTTCAAACCTCCAAACCTTCGTTGATCATTTATTTAATATTCTAAAAAAGTATGTTTACTCAAAATCACCACAGAGGAAGAACGTTTTTATTCTTCGGAACATTTCCTCGTTTCTCGGCTGGTTTTAATTAAATCTTTTGCCGAGTGAGTACAGGATTAAACAAGGATTCGTTAGATGGCGAATGTTTTTTTAAACTTCACTGTATTGCTAGATTTTCTAGCTCTGTGTTTGGTTTGTTCTGGCTGTTATTATTTTTAGTAGGTAGGTATATTTTTATCTTGGTACCAGAACTAGTTCCTTTGCTGAAATCACATAACACAGCTAGTATAATTAGAAGTTCGACAATGAGTCTCTCTATTTGTCATTTTTAGCCAGTTTAATGGTCAAACCAACTGAGATGAAATTTAATGTGGAGACAGATCAGGTGTATCCCTGGAAACCCTAATGAATTCAGCCTAATGATTCCCGAAGGATAAAGTTTTTTGGAATCCAGGAAACAATACCTCGTTTCCATTTTTAAGACTTAGTAATCATAATATGCAATCCAAATCGTTCAACATACTTTTCAAACTCATAAAGCAATGTGCTTTGTTGCTTTTCAAAATGAATGCTATTGTGGATACGGGATACACAATTAGCGCAAAAAGTGAAGAGTACGAGTGGAAACCTGAAGTGGACTGCTAGAGTACTGTAGCATTGTCATACTGCAAACCTGTAGTTTTCTTAAGATTCATTCTCTTTACGATGTGGAATGTAATTTTCAGGAATAATGCTAGATAAATTCTTGATGTTCTGAAAAAGTGTATTTTCTCATTTTTTTCTGAAAAATAAAGGTTTTTCATTTACATTTAGGTATAATATATCAAATGAATACCTATTTCTAAATAGTCTGGTAAACAACGTTGAACTATCATTACGGATGTACGTGTAAACGCACGTTTAAAAACCGATACATGGTATACGTGTGATAAAATTCACTAGAGTATGAAAGCGCTCTCACGCTGGAATTTTAGAACGACACTCAAGAAGTTAAAAATATAAGGCGGACCAAAGTCCATATTTTAAGTTCATTCAGTAGTACTAACATTTTGAAACTATTACTTCGAGTATTATAGCTATCGAGGCTGTGTCTTTGGATAATCAGCGTACACGTATAAAACGATTCCTCTACAGCCACAAAGACTACTATAGAAAGAAAAAGAAAGAAAGATAGAAAATCCATTTATTCAACACACAAATGACGCAAGAAACAACAAATGAATAAGTAAATAAGGGACAAAACAAACAATGAACATAAAAATAAAAAACGCTGCAGTTGCGTCACTCATGCGTGATAGCTATCGATAACTGCTTTAGTCTTTGGATAATCAGCCTACACGTAAACCGGTACCTAAGGTTTCCGTACACACACAAAACCAGTCAATTTCCTATGTTAACATACATAATTCACGTCAACACTTTGGAAATAGATATTAATCAATTATGATCTAAACTAGTCTAAACCGCAAGTTAGGCTTGAACCGTAGGCGTTTCATCTCGCCGCTAATCCGCGAATCGTGTTTAAACTTTACTTGTTGTAGTTTAAGGAATATTATCTTTCAGTTCAAAAGGTGAGCTGTTGTTAAAAACTTTTTGTTTGTAAACCAATTTTCGGTTTTATTGAAGTGTAGTTGTTTTTATTGGAAAGTCAATTGTTTGTTCTTGTTGCGATTGAAGAAAATGTATAATGATTTTCTATATGTTATGCTGTTTCCTTCTTCTGAGAGAATAATGTCTCGCACCAGGACTAAAATAGCTTATGTCCGTCAAGGTTCATACGTTTAGGTAGGTGGACATAGATGCTAATTTATGTCCGAGCTAAATATAATTATAATTTGTACAACCGTTGTGTGTAAAATTATCAAAAATAAATAAACATACCTTACCAACATAATAATAAGTAAGAAAGTAAAGATTTTGAAGGTAACTGGCAACCAAGAAGAATTTTTCGGAAAAACCAAGATGGTTCATAGCTCTAAGAATTCCCAGACTTATCGCAGCTTCCTCGTGGAACGGTCGGCCGATAAGCCGAAAAGTAACGGCCGCATAGGAACGGAAAGTGCAGGGGGATTGTCCAGTGCAGTGGACGTTCATGCACATATACATTGACCTAATATGATTTTGCGGTTTAACATAGGAATACGACCCCTGCTCGTATATGCTTCGGTAAGATTTCTATAGATTTAGTGGTTAAGTGAAACTGCTCAATATATTTCTTGGATTTTATTAAGGGTACAAGTCTTAAATTAGTAGCGAAAATTTTGGAAATTAGAAACAAACTAATTATACTTTTATTAAACTTATGTAAGCTGAGAAATCAGCAATTTTCAAAACTTCATAGACAAAGACAAGCCCCCAAAAGCCAACCCTTCACCACGTACTATATATTCTTTCTGGGAAGAAGAAGTGGTGCAACAAACTCCCTAGCAACACATGTATCTGTCTACCTTGAAGAACTTCTTTGTATGAGTGGAACGTTGTACATTGGGCACTTGGGCAGCATAACACATAATTTTATTTTCGTCATAATTAAGTAAATTTAATGTAACAACAATTTAAATCAAGACCACCGACTATCCAAACATGGCGAAGGGCCAATAAAACTCCTAAAAAAGTCTTCAAGACAAAAAAACTTTAGAAGCCTAAAAGTGAGCCATTACGAACTAAGGACTGTAACTAAACACGTTTGAATTATATACGAGTATGTTGTGCGGTAAATCGCTGTCGAATACAACGGGGCAAATCCTTTTTACGAGATTTACAACGGGATTCGGGAGGTCGTACCGAGCTACGCCTGCTTGGGTTTGGGGGGTGGTCCCAAGTAGAGAAGTGGCGGGTTTTGAGTCGTAATGACAGGTTTAGTTGTTGATAAAGTAAATAGTCAAAGTCCTTTGTCAAATAAAATTAAACCAATGAATCTTACAACGCTTTAACACTAGGGTACTTCGCACTTTTTTATGCGCGACACATTTCGGGCTGAAAAAAACCTCTCGCGTGGTTTAATATGCCTTCATCTCAACGAGAAGTTGCCAATCGTTTTCAGTCGTACGTTTATGTGACACCATCTGAGCGGTCGCTTTTTCTAAGCGAAAAAAATCACCAGTCTGAAAGCGTTGTTAACGCTAACAAACAGTCAATCAAAATCAAAATCAAAATCAAAAGTCATTTATTCAAAGTAGGCTGAAAATCAGCACTTTTCGAATGTCAATACAAAAGACAGCCCCCAAAACGCCCGCCCTTCACCACTTCCTATGTGTTTTTGCTGGGAAGAAGAAGTGGTGGAACAATGGTTTTGCATTATATTAAAAATTACGTGAATCGCGAACAAACAAACAGATAAACAGACAAACAGACAAAAATGATGGAAATGGGTTATGTTAATCATCCTTTAAAATGCTGTCAATTTCTTCAATGTACAAAAATTACTTTTCTACAGATTTATTATATGTATAGATAATCATTCAATCTTTTAGTTTTCTCTTAGTAATACTAATTTATTATTTCTATTATAGTTCAGTAAACAAATTGGCTGATGATGAAAAGCCATAAGTTTATGACTTAGACCACGGCATAAGTCAAAGGTCTTGGGTAGTGGAGTCAAAAGATCTGTTGGAGCAAAGGTAACACATTATCTTATTTTTACGCGTTATACTTACCTTTTTATAGACGAACAAGGGTGGACAAAATAGTACGTAAGTGGTAATCTTTTTTATTTTGTTTCTTTAGAAATTATTTGTACGAAATAAAAGAAAATTTTACAACGGAAACTGTTACTTATATATTATGCTGCAACTTTAAAAAAAACAGAAAGCTTCTAAGTATACTTAAAATTACAATATCGCAGTTTTCTTTGAAAATCGTCAGGATTTTCTCTCCGTGTATTTTCCGTAAAAAAGAAAAAAAAACCTAGGTAACTAAATGTTCAATATTTAGTTAATATCAAAAAATCTGGTTTTAAAAAAAAGCACTTAATACTAATTGAATATAAACAACTGAAGTAAGTTTTTAGATAAGAAAATGGTTTATCAAATAAAAAGAATTTTCTTATATCTCTCTTAATCTTCTTCTCTTATATCCTCGTACCTCGATTTAATCTCCTCTCCTTTATTAAGTTACTTTTGATACCAGATGCAGCACATTTTAATACTAAATACAGGTTAGTGATCCTCTTTAGTTACAATTTAGCACAGGTTGTGTAGGCATTCGAAAATGTCGGTGTAAAATTCGTGTATTCAAGCCTAATTCACGCTCTTTACATCTGTACTACTATAATAAAGAAGAAACCTTTTTTTGTTTGTTTATTTGTATTATAAAGGCTCCAATAGTACTGAATCGATTTGGAAAATTCTTGCACTGTTATAAAGCTACATTCTTCCCGAGTGACATCGGCTATATTTTATCTCGGTAGGGGCAGTAGTTTCCATAAACACTAGTGCTCAGCTGAATCCGGTTAGACTGAAAGTCGACCCCAACATAGTTGGGAAAAGGGTCTTGAGATGATGATAGTCAGTGGTTTGCATGGCATGAGTGAAACCGCGGGACAACAGCAAGTCTGATATATTAATTAAGATTCCTAACAAATCCGCCCACCTACCTTAGCACTAAAACGTGGTAACAGATCTGCGTACCTCAATAAATCTAATGGTAGCCAATTTGTCTGAACCCTTTAGGCAATAATCTGGTCCGAGCCGATTTATTTACGTGTTTTTAATTAGAAAGTTATCGACCTCCTCTTGTATTGACTCGAATTCCAACAATGTATCTATGCAGAAATGACTGAAGCTAATTAGGACTACTGACATGAGAGTGAAAGCATTTTTTTATTAATTACTGTGTAATTTGTGACGTTATATCACAAATGGGCCTTATTAGGTGATGTTGAAGGGGAGAAGACTGTTTGAGATCAATTGCACATACGTAAAAAAAGATTTTTATAGGCAGAGAAAATGTTCATGGTCTTGAACTTTAGAATCACTTTTACCTTAAAAGGTGGACCAATAACGAATACCTTTTCAAGTGGATAAAGTAAAGTAAATCTACCCAATCCAAATCAAATCGATAATAAACTAAAAAATAACGTGCCGAAGATTATATCATAATTCCTACAAAAATAATTAAACCGGATAAATAAAAACAGCACCTTACACGACTAATTTAATTAGGCAATTTTCCGAGTCTAGCGCCCAAAAAACGAGAACTAAGAGCTCGTCAGCTTACGTAGGTGTTGATTAAAGCTGCCTTTGAGCCTGTAGCTCATCATTATTTTTCTCATTAGTGCAGAACTGTCGACGACGATTAAAGATGACGAGGGAAAGCCGGGCTGAGGACAGAATGGATAAAGAATAAATGTTATTAGGAAATATTAATGATCAGCGCTTTTGCTTGTTAGGAACTTAAGTAGATAAAAAAAAACTTATTTTTTTGTTCTTTTTTTTCTAGTTTGGTCAATGGAAAATGGTCTTAAACAATTATTTGTGTAGTACATAGCAGTGTAGGTAAATGAGATTTTTTTAGATTAGAAAATATTATATAAAGAAAAAAATATGGTGACGTTACAAGGGATTGTAGAGCAAGTTTAGAAGGAATTAATTCATCATCATCCTCCTAGAAAAGGCTAGCCCAATCATGTTGGGGTCGGCTTTGCTTTGCAGTACCAGTGCTTTACAAGAAGCGACTGCCTATCTGACCTCCTCAACCCAGTTACCCGGGCAACCCGATACCCCTTGGTTAGGCTGGTATCAGACTTACTTGCTTCTGACTACCCGTAACGACTGCCAAGGATTCAATGACAGCCGGGACCTGCAGTTTAAAGTGCCATCTGAAACAAAGTCAATGGTGTCTAATACTTAGAAAGTACATACAAACTTAGAAAAGTTGCATTGGTACTTGCCTGACCTGGGATCGAACCCGCGCCCTCATACTTGAGAGGTTGGTCCTTTACCCACTAGGCCACCACGACCACCATTAATTCAGGCTAATGTAAAATGTTAAATACCTCAAATATACCTACAACTACGATTGTAAGCTGGTTCATTGTTAAAGTAAAAAGTGAACAGTTGTGGAAAATCACTTCGTTGTTCGTCTGTCTGTCTGTTTTGAAGCTCGCCCCCATAGATTTTAGTCCCAAGATACTAAATGTAGTTTTTCCAAAATGTTACTATTTTATATTTGTAACAGACAGACTTGTAAAAATAATTTACGATTAAAACCTATAAGCTATGCTGTTTACGACTGCGCCTGGTTGTCGCTCTTAAAAATTCAACAGACTGTGAAAAATATTTTTCATATTCACTTCGAAACATTCAAAAACAGTTTTACAGAAAACATTTACAATTTCGCTCCTAGAAGCATAATATACTTACACTGGGGGCTTTTATTCCACTTCTAGGAACGGACAAAAAGGAAAAAAAAAACTAGGAAGTAGTCTTACAATAAGCAAGCAAACAAGTAGGCCTATAGTGTGTTATGGAAAAAATATAAACGTATTCAACTGTAGGTACTTATAAAGTTCTTATAATATAACCTTTCTGACTGAAGGTAATCTTGTCAATGCTCGTAATAGAGAATAGACTATTCTTCTATTGCGAGACAGTTTCTCTCGTAGTTTGTCACTTATGAATAGTTTGATTTATTTATTTTGGACATGATTACTATACTTCTTAACGTATGCCGGTAATTATAATAAAATAGAAATCAATTGCTCGTCTGTCTCATGTATATCTTCATCTTCAATCCATCATACAAAGGGTTAACACAAAAAAGTTTTTATGTGCCTGTTCTAAATAAAATCAGAAGTTACAGCGATTTAAAAACATATGTATGTACTTATTTCCCTACGCATTCGTTTTTTAAAAACCATGTAACATTGACGCTTTTGCAGTTCATGCATCCTCCGCTTTAATACAGATTTTAACCTACTTCCAGGGCGTATCGTGTGCCTGCTGCCTAAACCTTGCCCTCGTTAAAGCTATCATCCAGGGATAAAGGTCTTATTTGTGAACTAATCTGCACCCTGTTAATAGTGATAAATGAGTTCTGAACATTTTTTTCTCTCATTTCTCGAGAGCTGTGGGAAAACTTTTGCGCGATAAGTAATAATGCAATTGGAGTTGAAACTTAAGGTTTTAACTTTATTTTTTAATGGTTTTTTGGCAGAGAAGATTCTATATTTGAACACAAAGGATTAAGAAGTCATTTGTAATATTAATGGTGCTTTTTTGACAAGCGGGCCCGTTACATAAGGAAGGTCAGGCAGGTAGGTAGTATTCTCTATCTAAAATCACTGTTACTAAGCTGAAACTACTTAAGTTGGGAAACCTAAGCACATGCTAATAGATTTTCAAAAAATATAATAACATAACCCACCAAAACCATATTTTCATAGCAGATAGGTAAAGTTCAATTTAATTCCCCAAATTAGTAAAAAAATATTATTACATTTTTTAGTTAAGTTTAAATAGATTTTCGTTAGTTTTAACATTAGTATTCTTCCACCGTCTCTCAAGGCTATAACCAGGTATTTCTACATAACCCGCAGTAATAAAACCCGTGCGTACGCTTAACAGTCGAAGGAAATTTGAGTGCCTTTGGATATTATATTTTTGTGGGAATATAAAGTAATAATGTAAGGGAATGTATGTCAGATATGCTTGTGTGGGTGACGGTGTAAGTAGGTTTATTGGTGTGTGGGTAATTGTTTGATAAAGAGGTAGATTAAAACGGCGCTTGAGACTGACTCTTGTCATGTAGGTGGCCTTTTTTAATTTCATTAATTATGGAGTAACCCTCAATTTCTGGCATCTTATGCTCGAGAACGTTTTCTTTGGAAACCATTATCTCACCAGTGAAATGAAAGTTCATTATTTTCTTTTCTTTAATTCATCAATGAATCATACTCCTGTATCAACTCCCATTTCAACTTTAATATCCCATTTTCCAACTATAACTTAGTATATTCCTGCAACGCAACACTGATGCTTTATACTAGAGTAACATACTGAACTTCAAAGCGTATAAAATTCTTTAACGTCCGTACACAGGCATGCAAACTTCCGTAGGTACTTACAAACATACAATAAAGGCTGGCACGCATGTGGTCGAACTGAATTTGAGTGCTACCTTCAAATATTCATTCGCTTTGACGCGAACAAAGGTCCATAGGATATAGCTTGCATTGTACAGGTCTGGATGTCGTGGTGAGCGGAGCGATTACATTATAAAGCGGTATTTTTGAACGTACCAAGATTTTTTGCAAGTAAGTTTATTAACGTGGCTTTAATGAAGTTGACTGATAGAAATTGTCTTTAAGTGTAACGTGGTTTTTGCTAATAGATACATAATGCTTTTTCTCTCTCTTTGTTTGTTTATAAGGAAAAGTATTGTTTGTTCACAAAATGGGTTGTATTATTTCAAAAAGAAACCCTGAAGTTTCTAGGAAACACTTAAGTAATTGTTAACCAAGAATTTTTTTTTCTCTGTCCTCTAAAATATTATGACATAATAACTCCCTCAAGTAATTATTATGTAGGTACTTACACAAACCTATATTTTTCAAAACAGAGAATGTTACATTCGGAAAACATGGTACCTATCCCAAAATAGTTTTGCGTTGCCAATTTTGGGATTGATCAGTTTCAAATCCGTACCGTGGCTGACGTTGGCACTAGGAAAAAAATCCGTTACAAAATGTTGCGTTAGCCCCGATAGCATTTCACAAAAAGCCGTGCTATGCTCACATGTCATGCAATAGATATCTTTCCGATGCGTTTTTGACACCCACTCGTAACTGAACCGCGCTTTTTCTGTCAGAGGGATACTGGATACTGGAATTTTCCATTATTTTGTTAAGTACATAGTTGTCTTTTGTCACTAAATATATCACAGTGGTAAGCGGCAAATAGGTCTATAAAAGCTCTTTCGAAACGTCAGGCTAGTTGCGTGATTCCAAAGATTAGGTCTCATGTTGAAGAACGGGCAAGAAACTCCATAGACACTCTTCTCTTTCGGGAATGATCTGTAAGTGTCAGTTGCTTCCAAAATTTGCTTCACTATTGAGTACTCTTTACAGTACATAAAACCAGGACTGTTGAATTTTAAGGCTCCTGAATACGGTAGTAACACTATAAATTATCCGATCAATATGCACTGAACAATATATTAAAAGCCGCTTATCCAATCTTAGTGCCTCCAAAATATTTCCATTGTTCATTTCCTAGCTTCATCGCCAGTCTTTGTTCGGAACATGCTAACAATTTCATTATGTGTTGCGATACAGAATTTCGTCTTGTAGCAGACATTCTGAAACGTGGACCTTGTATCAACATAGCAGTTCTCTTCCTTATATGCTTCAAAAAACTTAATAAAATTATATAAGCGTTAGGGGAGACGGATTTATGAGATTTACAACCCCCTCTGCGAGATTTTTCTTTCCTTAATGGTATAAAAAGTTACTGAAATCCTTTCTGTGTGTTGAAGCTTTTTGCAAGTCACATTTCATCGGAATTGATCCAGTGTTCTCACCCAGCACAGACGGTTAAAAGGTGTATGATGAAATATCAAGCAAGATATAATATCATTCATTTACATGATAACATAGTTCGACCATATCACACAATCGAAATTAAGTACGATCACAGCTAAAACTACTAAACTTCTCGAGCTAAACTAAACTTAAACTAAAAAAAACAAACTTCATTGGAAATTGGGCCATTCGGATGGCCAATACAAGTCAATCAAGCTCAGATTATTTAGCTCAACTACATTTTCGAAGTTTGAGCTCCGAAGACCACCTGCCGAAACGCGATAAGGGGCTCAAAGCTATCATCATTTTCACACATCACGAAAAATACGCAACACTCCATTATAAGTGTTATCTTTTAATCTCAAGCAATAAAGGAAAAGATTAGTCAAGCAATTCACACCTCTCCACGTTCAGTAATAGGCAATGTTATCTTGGGTCTCGAACTAATGAGAAAAATAATGGGTCGGTCTTATCTTGCCTGGGAGGCGCTTAAGACCCGTTTTATCTAGCTGGGCTGTGGGCTTAGACCGTTTAACGAACCGGATACGCCACTGAACCTTCTGATAAGGTACGAAAACGCTTTGTAGGTGTCATCTGTGTGGTCTTTATTTTTGTTTTTGTCAATTTTTTCGTGTGCGTGAATAACGATGTAATCAAAAACGGATCGCTATTTTTCGACTTTTTCGCGTAGATATTGGTGCTCATGGCGGCTTTGGTTAGTTCAATGCTCCTAGGTTGTGGGCGTTAATTGAGCGAAAACTGTATGTTTTTATTGTTTGAGTAAGAAATATGAGGTGAAATGTTTCGTGGATTACGTTACGCGAAAGAGTAATTCTTTTTACTTTCGCTATTTATCTCTATATACGCTCTAAGCTTTGCCTGTGTTTTCTATCCGTAGCATACCTAGTAATGTAGAAATGTAGCTACTGCTTCTATTCATAGAAATATATTTACAGATGTTCTCTAAAATTCCATCTGGTCTATAATAAGAATTCAAGGGAAGATTAATCTTACGTATCACATAAATTAATGCAATTTTCAAACACTTTTTCATATTATTTTTACACGCCCACAAGCTTAACGCGTGTATTTTAATAAACTGTTCAAATATTTTAATAAAGTCTCTTAGTAATATTTTCACGTAAGCTTCCACGTAATGTGAGAACGAGGGTTAGCAATATATAAAAGTATATCAACATCAGTTAGGTACATACATTTAAAAACTTTGCTATTTACGAATAGTATATACGATATAGAATAGTTAGCCGGTATCAGACCGACTAAAAACTTAGATTGAAAACAAGATTTTTTGTTTAATTGCCAGCCTTTGGGTCAACTGTCAGCTGACTGTTTAGTCTGCAGGGAGTGACTCTAAATAAAACATTATTTAGTTCAGACTCAATGAATACCATCTAAAACAATATTAATTTATGAACTTGTATAGTATTCTGATGAATAGTTCAAAATAACAAAGGAGTTTTTTTAATAATACATTATTTTATGATTCATCATGTTGCATCTTGAAAAATGGTATGATTTGCATTCTTCTCTATTCAAAATGGAATAATTATGTTTATTTTTTTTCCATTCAAAGCCTTTTGTTAAGTGGAAAAAATTGGATATTAAACGCAGTTCAATGTTATTTATAAACTAGCCGTTTTCCCGCGGTTCCACCCTTGTCCCGTGAGAACCTCTAACGAGATAAAATATATCATATGTTACTGCGGAAGAATGTAGCCTTGTAAAAGTGTTCTTTTTTTTTAATCGCACTTTTTTTTAATTTATGCTTTAGCATAGATCTTCTTTATTACAGAAGAAAATTCCATCGTTCAAAATGAAACTCATGAAAATATTCGCAAGCAATCAAAACTCAGTTAATTGTGACGCGAACGCAAGTGAACCTTGGGACTATGCATTGTACAGCCCCTTCACGGTCAATTGATATTCATTAAAACACCCCCCAATTAACAGCTGGGAGCGACGCTCGATTGAATTGTAAAACATTTTCAGGAGACAAACGGGTATGTTGAGGAACGATAAATTAAGCGATAAGTTCTTGGGTACAACGTTTTGGTAACGTTGGTTCGATTTTCCGAGTCCGCATATAGATTCATCTGTTTATCACTTCTCAACGAGTAGCTGCTTGCCTTTATAATAATAATAATCAATTTTTATTCAGATAATACAATTTATTATTGTTAGTAAAGACATTTATGAAGTTCATCAAAGGATTTAATGGACTTTCTATAATACTTAATAAATAATTCTTCTGGGTATGCTCGTAATTTAGCTGTTTTAACATAGAATTGACTTTCGGATAATCTTTGAGCATTCGACGGGTGTACCCAGTAACGTCGTTTCCTCTTTTTCTTGTTTAGCGCCAGTAAAAGTGCAACAGCAATCAATTCGTCATAGTCCATGATGTCGTGCCTTCAATATGGTTCCTCTTTACGTTCTGGCCATGTCAATTCCGAATGAAAAAAACCGAATGTGTGCGCTAGTGACACGGAATCCCGAATCTGAATTCCTGATCAGGAAACCGTATCCGGAAACCGGATGTCTGCGGCCGGGCTAAGCTGAAGAGTTTGTTTGCATGTACCTACACCTGTTTTTTTTTTTTTGATTGCTTGAATATATTTCCGGGATTACTGGTTCGATTTAACGCCTGTTTTTTTTTTTTTTGATTGCTTGAATATATTTCCGGGATTACTGGTTCGATTTAAAAAAATCTTTCAGTGTTAGATAGTCCATTTATCTGGGAAGGATATTTTTTTGATTTATCCAGGTGCGTGAAAAGCTAAATTTCTTTTGAGTTTGTTGTCCAAATGTGTGAAGTAGTTCCTCAGTAATATCGTAATATTATCGTTTTCGTCCCAAAGTCCACCCATTCCGTTTGTTTTCGCGTTGTCGCGTACAATTAGCAATACGTGAATTTTATTATCGGTCCCTACTCGCGCCGGCGACATCAAATTGATTTTAATGTTCCAATGGAGTTAAAGCTTGGACTAATTAGTCTTTTGTGGAGTCTGTAGAGTATTTAATGTGATTATTAAGACTTTCTGTACCTTCATAGAACTGAAGAGAAATAAAAATTGGCTTCTTGAGTGACTATGGGTACCTTTTAGCATGACATCCATTTGCGGCCTCACCACTTATGTATTTGAAAACTACATAACTTAAAGTAAGAATTTTAGTTGTTGATGTGAGTACCACCATGCTTATATCCTGACATCATAAAATGAGCTAAAAAGAATTGTTATCCACCCATCTACCTAGACTAAAAAGAAATCGTGTCAAAATACGCGTAAAACCGTCAGTAACACACATTATTTAATGTTAATCCATTTTGAAATTCTGTAATCCATGTTAATGTCTGGATCGTAAACCGACCCAATATTAATTAAATATGTTAATAATTATAATGCACGATTGTTGTATTAACGATGTTTTAACAATTAATGTGAAATCCTTCAGAGAGTTCAGTGAATTGGAGCTTTTGATGTATCAATTATTGAAACAGACTCGATGAAACCAGAACTGAATAAAATTGAGTTATAGTAAATGCACTCGATCGAATAAATGTTACAGTCGTCTCTGGGTAGAATTTATTATATCACTTGCTGTTCTTCGCGTCCCGAGGGCAGTATTCTCCACACCTGGATAAAAACTAGTTTACGTCCTTTTTCAGGCTCGAGTAAACCTGCATATGTAGTTTCATATAAATCGTTTCAGTACTTTTGGCGTGAAAGCGCGATAGACATACAGACTTGCTTGAGATAGACTTATGAGACTAAATTCTAGTTCATTTTCCTCATCACACGTAGTAATAAGACAAATATTTTCATTTTCCAATATGTATAAAGTTCACGCTATGCTCGGCATTTCTCTGAGGGATCGCATCAGAAATGAGGTAATCCGTCAGAGAACCAAGGTAATCGACATAGCAAACCGAATCAGCAAGCTGAAGTGGCAGTGGGCTGGCTATATTAGCCGAAGAACAGATAACCATTGGGGTAAACGAGTTCTAGAGTGGAGACCACGCCTCGGCAAACGTAGTGTAGGACGTCCTCAGGCACGGTGGAGTAATGACTTGCGCAAGACGGCTGGCAGGAGCTAGATGCGAGCAGCCGAAAACGATCTCAGTGGCGTGCACTTGGAGAGGCCTATGTCCAGCAGTGGACTGCGATAGGCTGATGATGATGATGATAAAGTTCACAAATTGAATTCAGTCTTTACTGTTCTCAAATTAAAAATGAGCTCAAATTAAACAACATAATATTTTACTCTAATTTTTAAACAACATTATAAAGCAGTATAGCATATAATGTGCTAAGCGGCAACAGTAAAAAGTAACCCGTTGTGCCTTCAAACGAGTTTCCCTGCGTTATTCATGAGCGCTGATGCACGCCAGCGAAGTTGCAGATAAGTGAACTCCTCTGTAGCTGCGACACTGATTCATCTAGCTAATGTTTAAATTTATTTTAACTTCAGGTGTCTCTCAGAGAGTGATTTTAGGGTATTGTTTGGGGTAGTGATATATTTTTATATGAATGAGTAACTACTTAACAGCAAACTATGTCTTTGTATGGTGCACCTATAGGTGCTTGCCGTATGAACACAAAATCTTTAGATATTTTCGTTTCGATTCAGTATTCGTTCACATTTCTTTTTTTAGTAACCCTACATTTTTACTAAGTTTTTTTTTTTTAATTTTATTATATTTTGTTCTAGAGCCTATGTCATTCTTATGTATAAGGTAAGTCATAGGCAAGTTTAAGAAGTTTATTTAAAGATGTTTACAAGAGTAGTAAAATCCCAACTTTCGCTTTTAAAATATTGCCGTTATATTTTTTTTCAAATACAGACATTGTAGCCATTATATACTTAACATTAAACTTTTAAACGCTTATAATACGAGTACCTAACAGGCAGGTATATGATGATCTGATAATGTGACGACACCTGAACAGTTTCACAGCGGCTTGCGGTTGAGCTGAAAATGGGTGATTAACCATCGAATTTCAGTTTTACGAGTCGCTTTGATGGAAAGATATTAAATTTTAGGATTTGGGAAATTTGGCCAGGTGATGATGAAAATGAGGAAAGAAATATAAACTATTTTGATTACGATTTTGAGACCTTTTTCCTATATATCCCGATTTATCTTTTTTCAAATTCATTTATTGTTGTGATTTTTGTTACATTACTTAATTAAAAATACTACCAGAAACAGAAAAGGTTGACTACCTCTTCTATAAAGAATGGAAGCTCAACGTACATGTCAGAGTCGTGTAAATAACGCCACACTTCTGATTTCAGTCATAAATTATAACATAAGTATCCCGAAATATTAATTTATATTTACTTACACAGAAAATACCAACAAAATTCGCAGAAAGACGCCATTTTACTTGCAACGACGTCGATTCATTCTCGTCAGTACCAAAGAGTATAAAATACAGTCCAGAACAAAAAGGTTGACTACCTCTGCCATAAAGAATGGAAGCTCACCGTACATGTCAGAGTCGTGTAAATAATGCCATTTCGATGTGCAACACGGCAACGTGAAAAACAAATATTTTTTACGTCGTTTTATTTATATTGAAGTGGCTGTGTTACTGAATATTAATGTAGTGTTTGCGATCTCTGGCGTGGCTGCGAAATGTGTACTAATTATATGCTGAAATGATTTTAATTTGTTACTTTTTTGTGTTGTTATAGTGTTTAATGAGCTGCTTGTCACTTTTAATCCGCTTTTGTCGCTATTTGATATTCAAATCATAGCAGATCTTTTTAGTATACATTCATACAGCGGGATCATTCATGACTATGAATGTGTGATTGCGCAATAAAAGTCATACATATTTTAATCTAAGTATGAATTTAGTTATTTCTATAAATATGTACAGTCGGAAAATACATGTAAAGCTATAAGCTATAACCCTTCAATAGACTAACAAGAAACACATTACCCTCCTTTGCGTGATCCAGTCGGGTAAAAAATATTGTAAACAGAATAAAATATTTAATACTGGTTTTTCTCGCTTTCATAACATTCAGTTTTTAATGCCTATATTTTCAATTGTTATGAAAATATTGCCTTTGTTTTATTTTCAATTTAGTTATTTTAAAAGCTGACAAGATACATCGCATACGTAGGTAATTATCACGAAAATGGATAGGGAGTAAGTAGGTAAACTTGCACAAAAAATACACGAGTATAAATACGAAACTCCCACAAAATATCATTACTAAAAAGCGCTATTCCAAAACAAAAACAATCCTGAATTCAGCGTACAAAACAAATAACTATCACAGAGCCGACTCACCCGTATCTTATTGGGCCAGCAAAATCAAAATGTGTAGATTGCAACGCATAAGCGCATGCAGTAAATATACATAGACTATGGAAACAATTCTAATAACAGTTATAGTGGCCAATGCTACTCGTAAAAACGTATTGCCTGCTCCATATCAAACAATGACCACAGTCTAACGAACCTCCATACAACAGTCTTGCCCAACTGAAAATTTTCCGAACTTTTTGTAGCGGCATTTCGGCGTATATGGTCTTAAAAGAGACCATGCTATCGATCCCCTGACCACAGTAATGCCCTATTAAACGGACTGTTTTGATGTTATTTGCTAATGTACACGCGAATGGGTTAGTTGCATATAAATGGGGATTTTTAGAAATGCTAGTTTTATTTTTCTGAAGTTTTATCGCCAGTGTGAGGTATTAGAGGCTTTATTAGAAGCTGTTCGATAATTATGTTGTTTTTTTTTTAACATTGCTACCGTTGTTTTACGAATTGATATGCCTTAGTATCCCTACCATTAAATATATACTTAAATTATAATAGGTATAATGTTAAAATAAACATGTGATTTTTCACACGATTGGCCACCCCAACTACAACATAACATTTTACTCATTCTATACAGTTCTATACAGTATAATCATGCATTATGTACCACCAAGTACATACCTAAAAGTTCAATATAAAAACACACACACACACACAAACAAAGAGACAGCTTCAAAAACCCCAAAGGACAATAACACTTTCTTTGCGGTTCATTTGGGTAACATAATCGCCTCATTCGATGCACTGAACGCATCACTGGCTCATTCAAAGCTTGCAGAGCGCATAGAATGCACTTAAACCGGTGCAGTGCTAATACTATAGTTACGTAGTTTGCGTTAAGTTAGCTAACTATTGAGTTAAGTGTAACTAGTTTGAGGCTACTTAGGTTTAGTTAGGTCAATGAGTAGGTAAATTAGGGGTGTAATAATAAATATCGGCCGGTTAACAGCTTACTAGGTGTAGTTTTCATCATAGCGACTACAACTAGGTGCAGCCGCCAAAGAAAAGCAGAATTGTATCTCTTTATTTTGCTTGATCACGTTTTTAGGGTTCCGTATCCAAAGGGTAAAACGGGACCGTATTGTTTTCGCTCCTCTGTCCGTCCGTCCGTCTATCACCAGGCTGTATCTCATGAACCGTGATAGTTAGAGAGCGGAAATTTTCACAGACGACGTATTTTTGCTGCCGCTATAATAATTAAATAAATATTTTGGGGGCTCCCATACCACAAACGTGTTTTTTTTTTCGTTTTATAAATAATGGTACAGAACCCTTCGTATGCGTGTCCGACTCGCACTTGGCCGGTTTTTTAATACTTTGCAATACACAAGCATTTTCTCCTGAGTAAGTAGGTACTGGGTGAGTTTACGAATGCTCAGTATTGAACGATTTTAGATGTATCCTATCGAAACCGCGACAATACAAATACAATGGTCACAGGACTAGAGAACAACAAGGCAATCTCGACTTTGTATGCCCACTTCAGACACACAGATCAATACAAACCTACATCCTTGAATACAAAGACACATTTATAACAATTATAATTCAAAACTTCTGAACAAACTTCTGTAAAACAAACATAGGCTCAGTCTGAACATTGTAATCTATCCCTGACAAATTTACACCAACCGCGAGCAGAAACACCTGTTTTTGTGGTTTCACAGACCGAAGTTTGCTTATTTGATACCTTGAAACGCCAATTTAACTCTTCAACTCCTTCCTCCCTATTCTTTAAGACATAGAGCTGATTTTCGCTTGTTTGAGTTTGACAATTAAGTTGGTTAACGACAATAGGTAAGTTTCTTGCGACGCCGAAGTGAACTAATCTGCTAATGGCAAAGAAAGTTGGTGCCGTTTCGTGCAACGAATAAGGCAGTGATTATCGTTTGTTGGCTTGTAATAGATTCCATGTAACTTCACACTCGTAAACAGGAATGAGGATAGTCTGCGAAGCTTTTGTTCTTCTAGTTTGGCACGTTTATTGCTGGATTCGGCTTTGTCTGTACTCATTGGTTGTAATACTGCAGGGTGTTAAATTTTGCACTAGAAGTTTCTAGCAGTGATTCAAATGTTTTAACAGTAACTATACCTACCTAGGTATGTCCTACCGGTCAGTGGGTCGTCTTAGGGGCGGAGTTGTAGGAGTTGGAGTATACGCAGGGGCACTATGAGCAGCAAAGAAAACAAAAAAAAGACGAAAAAAAAATTTTTTGGGACTTTTTCGTTTTTAATCCTTTAAAAAGCAGTGACGGCTAGAAAGATCAAATCAAAATGTAAGAATTACGCGTTATTGAACTCTGTTCAATAAAATATTTATAAGAGTATTTTATTTCAATTATTAATGAGTAGAAAACAGCATTTGAAACATAAATACAGTCGACTCTCGTTAATTCGAAACTCGAGGGACTTTTAAAATATTACGAATTATCGAGTTTTTGAAATATGAAATGGTTCGAAATTTTTATTTATTTATTTATTTATTTTATTTAAAATACTTTATGCACATTGTACAACGGCGGACTTAACGCCTTAGGCGTTCTCTGCCAGTCTACCTTAGGGTGGTGGTGAAACAGAAGTGGTAGGTGCAACACAGTTTGAGCATAAGTGCAAGAAAATAAAAATAAATATATTTATGTATATATAAATATAATAAAAATATATATATATATTACTGAATCCAAGAGAAGAAAGTGAAGAAAATGAACTAGTGTAATGATTCCGCCAACTTGCCATGGATGTGATTACGCAGTTTAATTTTAAACGTGTGTCGACTATTTACCATCCTGACCTCCAAGGGTAGCTCATTCCAGAGAAGGATAGATTTAACAAAGAAGGAAGAGTGAATAATATCTGAACGGTGAGCAGGGCAATGAAGAAGACGATTATTAGAGGAGCGGAGATTTTTGTTGTGCTGTGAACACACATACTGAAAGTGAGAGGTTAAGTATGAAGGTGAAGACGGGGTATATAGTATAGAAAAAAGAGTAGTTAATGCCCTCATCACACGTCGTTGTCTTATCGGTAGCCATTTAAGTTGCGCTCGATACGCTGACACATGATCGTACTTGCGAAGATTAAAGACGAATCGAATGCAATTATTGAGAAGCCGGTCTAGTTTATTGAGCAGATCTGCATACAGGTCATAGTAGCAAACATCACCATAGTCGATTATAGGAAAGATTAAGGTTTGCATAAGCATTGCCTTTACATGGACAGGTAGCAAGTTTTTAAAGCGATAGAGAAACCGCAGCGTATTCGTGATTTTTTGACTGACAGCTGCAACTTGTGCTTGCCAATTGAGTGAGGAGTCAAGTTGTAGGCCCAAATTCTTCACAGAGCAGCTGTACGGTATAGCTATCCCGTCAAATACCAAAGTTGGCAACCCAAGGGCGTCTACTTTTCCTAAAACTCTTGAGCTACCAATGATAATGGCTTGGCATTTGACAGGATTAACTGCCACTCCGAACCTGTCAGACCAACTCTTGACTACCTCCAAGTCCTTGTTCATTTTAACAAGCGTAGCTGCCAACTCATTCACTTTTGTGTGACGATACAACTGCAAGTCATCGGCATAGAGATGATACGAACACTGAAGTTCAGGAGTAAGGAAATTTATAAATATAGAGAATAACAGAGGTGAGAGTATGCCGCCTTGAGGAACGCCAGCATTCAAAGTACACCAGGTAGATGAATCCTCATCCACCCGAACCGACTGCTGGCGATCATGAAGATAAGAAGAAAACCAGTCTAACGCCTTAGAAGAGACCATAAGATTGGATAGAATAGATAAAAGGATATCATGACTGACGGTATTGAACGCATTTGAAAAATCCACGAGTACCAACACTGTGAGATTAGCGTCTTCCATAGCAAATCTAATATCGCCAGTCACTTTGAGGAGGGCAGAAGAAGTGCTGTGGCCCGGCCTAAATCCGGATTGGAAAGGGCTCAGTAGCTTATTGCCGTAGATGAAACGAGCAAATTGCTTATGAGCACAAGCCTCAAGCACTTTGGATAAGAAAGGTAGGATGGAAATTGGACGAAAGTGACTGGGGAGGGTGGGACTGGAAATTTTAGGAAGAGGACGCACGTAAGCTTTCCGCCAAAGTGAGGGAAAAACTCCAGAGTAGAGAGAAAAGTTTATGATATGAGTGATAACAGGAAGGATTGGGACTAGGATAGGGACAATCATCTGACGGCTGATGTTATCACACCCCACCGCCTTAGATTTGATGGACAGGATAATCTTTTTGACCTCTTCCTCGTCGACTGGCACAAAACCAAAAGATTCGATATCGGGACGCGTTAGACCATGTATATAATTGAGAGTATCTTGCTTCATTAAATAGTCCAAACGAGAGGAAGAAGAAGTGCAGAAATGACTATTTAAAGCATCAAAACTAATTGTGTTAGGCAGGTCCAAATGTCGCGATTTGCCAATACCCAGAGTTCCAAGAAACTTCCAGATGTCAGCAGAAGACGAGGATGATATATTATTCAATATATGGCGGCGTTTAGCATTACGTATCATCGTATTACACCGATTCCTCGCAGTTTTAAACTGAGCCCAGTTTTCATCAGTACGGTCTTTTTTAAATTTACGGAATGCACGGTCCCGCCTACGCATTGCTATACGTATGAGTTCAGTCATCCACGGTGCTGGCGGCCGTTTCACTCTGACTTTTTTAACTGGTGCATGGCGATCATATAATATGTTCACCATGTTATTAAAAATCAAAATTTTATGATCTACATCATCAGAAGTCATTAATGGTGTCCAATCAACGTCTAGCGCATCCTTGACCAACCGCTCAGCATCCATCCTTGCAAAACAACGCCTATGCAAAATCTTGGGCTTGGGCTTAGGAGGTTTGAGGATATAGGAGAGGAAAATGAGTTCGTGGTGAGAAAAACCAGGCGCAGTATATTGACCGTGACAGGAAATAAGGGAGAGGTTAGACGTCAGAATTAGGTCCAGCCAGGAATCATCACCAATCTTAGATCGGTGAGTAGCCTGAAGAGGTAAAATATGCAAGCTGGATGATTCCAGAACGTGCAAAAGTTTACGGGTTCGAGGAGAGTTGGGAGCAAGGAGATTTGTATTAAAATCACCCATGATGATGTAATGAGCATACTCAGAACCTAACGATTCTAAAACCGATTCCAAATCAGTGAAGTAGTCGACAGAGGGGGGGCAGTAAATCACACCAACGACGGCTTTGGCTCCTTTGACTGAAACCTCCAAAAAGAGAAATTCAGCACTAGGCAGAGGACTAGAAGAAGTAGCCAAGATCTTATAAGGAAAGTCCGATCGAAGGTATATTGCCACGCCACCCCCTCTTCTCCCAAGCCGATCATTCCGAATAAGAACGAAGCCAGGAAGAGGGTACGAGGTGGATAAGAGATTTGGTTTGAGCCAGCTCTCGGAAACCAGGACGGCATGCACATTGCTGTTGAAAAAAGTCTCATATAGTTCACTATAGTGACTAGGAACACTTTGAGCGTTAATATGACACACATTTAACACCTTATCTGTTTGCTTGAATTGATTTCTCAATCTATCACCAAGTGTATCAGTCAGAGAACAGAAACTAACATCACTATTGCTCACATCCAAAGACTCATTGGCAGAATGAAAACAGTCGTCATCAGAATTCATAAATCCTAAATATATCAACTAAAAAAAATAATAATATACAAATAATTAATGATTTTAAAACACAAACAGAATTAACCTCCACCCGCCAGCTAACACCAATAAAAAAATTGAAATAACAACACAAAACAAAACACAACGGACATAAATAAGAAATGAAAACTTTAAGAACAGAAAAAAAAAAAGAATGAGACTATTTCTGAACGAATTTGATCCGTGCAATGACTGACATTATATTAGTGTGACAGCTGACAATGTCATTTCAAGAAAAAGTACCTGCGATTGTGGAAAGTAAACAAATCTAAAATCTAATCGTTAAATTATTCTTATCCTTTTAGCGGGTAACTAACAAATTGAAATACAAATTACAAAGGTACTATAAATTTAACAAAATTTGGTAAGAATAAAAGATTACAAGGAGAGGAAAAAAAAATATAAAGACAATAGATATAAACATTGAGTAAGTACAGTTATAAATATAATTATGGTTTGTTTCTAATACTAAAAATGTCAGTCACATACCAATAATAGATTTATTTCCAGGGTATCTCAAGACGTTATGCAGCATTCGATTTCGAAGGGTACTTCTCCAGGAGAGGCTTTAGCTCGTCCATCGACACAATCCTGTGGCGACTGCCATCCGATGCCTTAATGACGATCACGCCATCCTGCGTCCAACACGCACGCATACCGAAGTGCAGTCGTGCCTTCGCGAAGATGGACTGCCTGGTTTTCGTCAGGAACTCCTTGACTGAGATTTTGGTGCCTCTCAACCTAGTCTTAGTCTTCCAAACAGTCGACTTGACATCTGAAGAAGAAAACCTCACCAGAATGGGCCGTACATGATCCTTACTAGGACTGCCAAGACGGTGGGCAACTTTTATACTGGCCGCTGTTATGTCCTTCAGACCCAATTTGCTGCTGAGGACACCAAGGACCATGGAAGAGCAGTCCTCTTTCTCTTCTTCAGGAAGCCCTTGGAAAATCAATGCCTTTCGCCGGTGCCTCATCTCCAACCCATCAATATGCAGCACACACTCGGCGATCTGCTTTCTGAGCAAACCCAACACGTTGAAGATAAGCTCCCTGAAGGTCCGGAACTCTTCAGCAATTTTAGCTACAGTTTCCTTGGCAGGTCCTGCAGCCTGAATTTGTGCTCCGAGTTGGTCCATCTTCTGATTGAAACTCCTCAAGACTTCTCTGTATGGACAGTATTTCTGATAACTGTGACATTCTTCCTTATATTATGTATTGTGACTTTTATTAATATGTAAAAATTCTTCTGAGTGCAAGTGTTGATGGTGATGTGACAGGTGGTGTTTTAGTACTTAATCAGGTTACATTTAAGTGTCCTAATGTAAGTACCTAATAATTAAGTTATATACTTAAACTTTAACTAAAAATAATTAAAAAAAAATTATTTAATATATTTTTAAAAGGCTCAGAGAATCTGAGATACGTGTTCACTTTTTCTAAACCTACCCCAAAAAAAAAAAAATTTGTGAGAGAAAATAAATAAAATTTCGAATTATTAAGTGTTGATCAATTATTATTTGTTAACTGCTATTTTCTAACATGTACATACATGTATTCATAATGTGAATTAATTAATCTTTCGAAACAGCTCCATCATACTGCTTCAAAACAGATTGCTGCTACTCAGACTGCTCTCTGACTCTGACTTACAATCTTTCCGCCTCTTTCTCTCTGCAACTTTGAATTCTCGAGTGTTGGACGACTAAGAATTCGAATTAACGCGTCGTTTCGTTATATAGCAAAGCTTTTTTCGTTCGAATTATCAAGTGCATAAAAATGTATTGATTTAGTTCGAAATATAAAGAGATTTTGTAGGGAACTCGTGATAACTTTGAATTAACGAGAGGTTCGAAATATCACAGGTTTGAATTAACAAGAGTCGACTGTAGTACCTAATTTGATATCTAAAGGGTTTAGGTTGGCAGCAATGATCCTAGTGACATAATAAACTATTTCTTTGCTTTTTCTCATGATGTGAAGGTATGAGTATGGACCTTATTTCTATACGAATATGTTGCATTTTGCCTTGTCAAATATGCTTTCTTCTTTAAGTTAAAGGTTTTGCTAGAACGGCAAACTTTATTTTGATAGCTAGCCGGGGTCATTGACACTTAATCTCTGCTTGAAAACGAAAAATTATTCCTGTGGCTAAACCACTGAATGGATTTTTTTTTTTATTTATTTATTTATAGTATACCTTACCTACCTTCTCCGTGTGAGAGGAGAGGAGAGCAGAGGCCTGTGCCCAGCACTGGGACAGTAAAAAAGGGTGTAACAGTATAGTATACCTTATCGTATATGATGATTTAATATGATTAGGTACGACACACCCGATATAAAGAACTTCCATCCATCTTCCGAACCTTTTCCCAATCATGTTGGGGTCGGCTTCCAGTCTAACCGGATTCAGCTGAGTACCAGTGCTTTACAAGAAGCGACTGCCTATCTGACCTCCTCAACCCAGTTACCCAGGCAACCCGATACCCCTTGGTTAGACTGATGTCAGACACACTGGCTTCTGACTACCCGTAACGACTGCCAAGGATGTTCAATGACAGCCGATATAAAGAACTTAAATGTATAATAATGAAGATAAACATATCAAAATTCAGAAACAGGATTCAATTCACAAAATTCCCTCCTATCTTCTTTGAACTAAATTTCATAATATCCTTCTAGGAAATGCCCAAAGGAGTTCTTAAGAAAACTCCTTCAAGAGGAATATCTTTAACAGACGTAAAAGCTAACAATAGATTACAAAAAATATTATTTAAACATTTTCGCGGAATAAAATACACGAGTCGAAATGAGACGTGGGAATATGGACCCTGTACGATACGTCACCGAACTATCGACTCTAGGACGTAAACAATACGGTTTGCTTAGGAAAATAAAGGTATTTTTACAAGCTTTTATTTACAAGCTTTTTTTACAAGCTTTTATTTAACTTGCAATGTATGTATGTATGTATGTATGTATGTATGTAACTATGTGTGTTCGGGTGGAATTTTACAATTCAATTTTAAGGCACTTGCCCTCAACCGATTGAGCTGCAATTTTGCATACATATTTAGTTTGGATGACAATGCATGTCAAGCTATGTGACGTCATCCTAAATCCAACATGGCTAAATATACAAGATGGCGGACTAGTTATTTTTAAAGTACCTATATAATATGGGTATCAAATGAAAGGGATTGACTAGTAGAACACATTGCACTTTACGAAATAAAAATCCAAGATGGCCGCCGCTACAAAATGGTGAATAACCTATTTTTTTCAATCCCATCCATATGGGTATACAATGACAGGCAAGTAAAATAAAGTGCACTTTACCAAATCAAAACTAAAAAGTATAAAATAAATTGAGGTAAAAAAATCTTTAAAAACAAGCTTTTATTTAAATGCGCTAAAAATAAAAAAATAATCTTTTACTGTAACTTTACTGATTTATGTTTTAAAAGCTTGTCGCGATTTTACTAAGAAAATAAATACGAGTACTTAAATGTCGCGACAAGCTTTTAAAACATAAATCAGTAAAGTTACAGTAAAAGATTATTTTTTTATTTTTAGCGCATTTAAATAAAAGCTTGTTTTTAAAGATTTTTTTACCTCAATTTATTGTATTTAAAACTAAGTATCCAAAGTTACCCTTCGAAGGGTGAAAATACCTTTCATGGGTTATTTCACATTTAGTTTTCGTTTTTTCGCCAGTATAGTCATATAGTGACAAAATTATATTAATTAGTAAGGGAGTCAAGACAATCCAGACTTTTTCGAATTCCCTTGTAGAACAGATATTTTAAAGGAAAATTCAGATGAAGATTATTTACATCTCCGTGAAATTCGAAAGTGGTGGTAGTAGGCTGAAATTAACCTCCATCAAATTCGATATTATAGCAGATTGAAACAAAAATAACAATAAAAATCTACTGCTAATTCCAAGTTTAGTCAAATATTTCGACCTTGGAACAAATCAAACAGGAACGAATCGCACCAGGTTACGTGTTATAACAAAATGTTCTCGCTTGCTCGGCGTGAACTCCAGTCTCTCAGGACAGACTTGAACGCTCCCGTTACAACGACTCACTACTTATTGATTCTATCATATTTAACATAATAAACACATTTATTTACCTGTTATAGGTTTTATTAAAGTTGTCGTTTAGTAGAGTTCGAGTTTCATAGTCCCAAAGGAGGCGTATTTTGTGACAGACTTTTTATTGGCCCTGGGGCCCGATTCTCCTAAGTTAATAATGTCAAAATCGAATAGAAAACGAATCGCAATATGATCGCAATAGCAGTTTTAACCATATCGGGCATTCTGCTACTAATAAAAGACAAATCGTATTCGATTGACATTTGATTGGTGTGCGATTGGTCTGCTATTTTGGTGATTTTGGTCTATACGGTAGTTTGCTGTACAATCATTTTGCAATCGTAAATCATTTGCAAACAAAACGATTCATTATTGAATGACAGAAAAGGATGAAAACGTTTATTTCAAAGAAAAAATAGCGGAATGCCACATACGCTTCAATCGTAATCGAGTCGGGATTGGATCTCAGTCGAATCGAGTCGAACGTGAATCGTATGGCGCTTAAGTAAAATTAGGAGAATCGGGCCCCTGATAAGTTCCTATCAAGTGTCAATCGCCGTCTATTTACCGAAAAACGTGTGCCATACGAAAACTTTTAAGGTAAGGTAAGATATACCTAACTCATTATTGTGGTGTTAATAGATCAATTTCAAAATAGGACCTTTCATGGAGATTACAATGTCTTTGATAAACATTGAGAATTGTTTGCCCTTTAAAGAACATAGGACAGATATAGACGGTGGTTTGTTATGCTGGCAATGCACGATCCTTCAAGCGATGATTTAGTAGAAAGGTTCGGGCGTGTTGGCTCGAGTGTTACTGAGTTTGCTCGACCCCAAATCAATGGATTTCGGAAGGATTCAACCTGTGAACTCACACGATTCGGTCTTCAATACATCAGAGTATTGTAGCCAGATAGCTTCAACGCTCAGTATCAATATGGAAGTCTGGACCAATGTTTCGATTTATAGCTACTGGTTTTGTGATTCATTGGGTAAACAGTTAATGTTTTATGTCCCAAACTATGTTATGCAGATGGCGACACCAAAGAAATATGGGAACCATGATAAATAACGTCGAGTTACCTTAACTTTGTATACTTTCCTATTGTATTTATTTTAGTCGAAATCGTTAACGATTCGTCACCCTCAGTGTCATAAAACTATAGATGTGAATGAAACTCTACTTTGTAGCCAAGTCGATAAATCGACAGTCATGCTAATAAATCGAGGTTTAGCTACAATAGTTAAAAGACCGTGCACTACCAGCATGACACAAACTTAGTATACAGTAGACGGTTCAGTCAAGGGTTTCAATATAAGCCGAATACAGCTTAATACAGAACCTATCCTTTAACCATGTTATAATACCACAGTCGTCTTTGATGACCTGAATAGGATGGCTTATATAATCGATTCTGGAACATAGGAATCGAATACAAAGTTCCCAACTCGATGCTAATGCAAGTTATCGACGGAGCAACATATAGGAATAAGTTTGAGAGGGTGCCACTTAAGCTACTTGCAGAGGATGCACAGAGTAACCGCAGTTTAAGTTGTCTTTGGTACTTATTGACTGAATAAACTGGGTAGGCGTTTGATTTATTTTAATTAAGTAGGTATTTATCTGTAAGTGACTTTCAGGAATGTTTTCAATAAATTAGCGTTGCATAGTAAATTGCATTTTATTTCGATGATTATAATCAATCTTTTAAAATCAGGTCTTGGCACAGATAAAAGAATACACAAGTAAGTAACCACTTTACAAAGTCTCAAAGCGAAAATCAATAGCTTTATTAGCTCACTTCTAAAACTGTAAAACGTTTCTGAATTTGGAATGAAACCACATAATTTAAGCAAGAAATGAACGGTAGAGAAACCTAGTATTTTAAGTTAATGGAAAGCTAAAATAAACCTAGGTACCTTTTACAATAACTTTATCTGAATCTCATAATTTTAAGTTCTAAAACTAATTAATGGCTTTAATTCTAAAGATTGGGGGATAAAAGAAAAATGGTTTCACTTCAAAGATTCCTTTTAAAGTAATTGATCTTTTCGGTAAGTTTTTAATAGGTAAAGACAATTTTTATCAAAGAAATTTAAATCGTTAAGGTATTTATTACGACAAGCTATAGTTCGGCCATTCAGAGAATGCGTTCCTGACACGTCGCGATTGAACTGACGACGTAACTACATTCATTGATTATTGATATAATAATGTTGTTTTAATGCTCCTCAATTGTTAAAACGGTAAACAACCAGCAAAAATATTTTTATCGTAACTGCAACGCCATTGCAAAGTTACGTCGTCAGTTCAATCGCGACGTGTCAGGAACGCATTCTCTGAATGGCCGAACTATAGTATTAAATAAACACAAATTAACAATCGCTTTTGACATTTCCAAAATCCTTGCTTTTTTCAGAAGGGAAATCATCAGATGAATTCTCCCACCACTCTGTGGGTGCAGTGGCACTGTCACACTTCTGCTGACTAATATCCATATTTGTTCCTTCTGGAGTAACGGGGCATCGGCAGCTCTTACGATGGATCTCAAACTTGGGTTGACTAACGGCAAGACCACATTACGTGTTCTACGGGACAGGTGAAACCACGGGCTAAAACTTATCGTAACAAAACATTAGATAGAACCGAGATTTAAACTTGGCAACATTTTCCTAGACAACAGGGCGAATAAAAAGAAAGTTGGTACAAACAAAGGCTCCTTTAGTTCAATTATGTTAGTTACCCAACTTGTACGAGAGCTTAGCGAGGTAATGTTTTATAAAATAGTCTTCCAATTGAAGTTAGTCTTAGCATACGAGATGCTTTAATCTCAACTAATATAATAAAAAAGATTTTTTTTTTGTTTGTTGCTTTGTAACCTAAAGGCTCCGAAAGTACTCAACCGATTTAAAAAATTCTTTCACAGTTGGATAGCTACACTCTTCTCGAGTAACACGCTATATTTTATCCCGGTACGTATGGTAGTTCTCGCGAGATATGGGTAAAACCGCGGGAAAACAGCTAGTTAAACATGTATTAATAAATTAATCGAAATTATTTTTGAAAAGGTATAAGCGCTGTAATCGCAAAAACAAAAGACAACTTCATCTGCCCAAACAGTATATATGTTGTGTTGAGATAGTTTTAAGTTAATTTGCTGCACCCTAACAGAGTAATGTACACCTAGGATAAGGATGCATTTCTGTAACTGTATACATTTTTGCAATAAATAAATAAATAAATAAGCAAAAGGAATCTACCTAACGCATTATTTATGATAACAAAGTAGAAACGTGTTATTCATTAATATTCCTATAACGAAACAAACGATGATAAATTGACCCTATTTCTTTTTACTTAACATTTTTCTCACATGTGTTTTTTCTCTTCTTTATTTACCTTGAAAGGACCCAATGACAAATGAGTTGTATTTCCAAATTGTAAGGCAGTTTCGGGACAAATTTCAACTTCTAATTGGTAATAAGAAAATGAGAAATGGCCGTCTGTGAATTTCTGACAGATAGAAAATTTGCTTTTGTTTTTTTTTGTAAAGTTTCGTTCTGTTAATCATCTTGTTTGACGTCAAGGATCGCTATGCTAAGTGAATTAAAATTTCTGTTGTTATATTTTATTTTTTGCTGACTTTTTCTGTGAGTTGAAGTAATTTTTGAATCTACAAGGCCACGTTATGTTTCTAAGGTTTATGTGTATTTATTTAAATAACCCTTCTTGTCTGTTGGGTAATCGGGTTGCCCAATGTAACGGTTTTTTGGAGTTAAATAGGCAGTTGCTCTATGTAAACCACTGTTACTCAGATGCATTCAGTTAGACTGAAATGCGAGCCCAACACAGTTGGGAAAAGGCTCGGCAGGTGATTGTCAGTAGGGTAAAGTCACATAGGCTTGCCTATTTAACCCCTTCATAACCTACCTTATTTTCTGTTCCTTAATCGGACGTTTATCTAGTTGGCGATAGGTATGGTCCATACTCATCTCTTCTTCAATTTAAGAGCCCAGCTCTTGTCGGTGAAGCTCTTTCCATTTACGCCTATCTAGCGCCAACTCCTGAACTTCCTTATACGTAACAACATTCACCTTCTCTTTAATTTGCTTGATGTAGCTGTACCTTGGACGACCCCTTCCCCTCTTTCCTTCGACTTTCCATACTCATAAACATTTTGAAAATAACCTAATGATTAGCAAACAAATACAAAATTTACCACCTAATTTAATAAATATTCATGAAAAACAAACAGCAATAACAACTTTACATTTAAAATAAACAAGAGGAGCGAATGCTCAGTTATTCATAAGCGCGAACTCATTAACATTAGTTAAAGTGTGATACAACTTACCTGCAAGAAGCGCTAACTTGAGTTTTAAGTGCATGCCTTATAAACGGGAAATGCAGTTATGTAAGAAGTGTACGCGTGGATAGTTTTTAAGCTTGTTTGAAGATTCTGCCTTGTTAAGTTTATGATAAATAATCGCTGATTTGTTTTTACAACACAATACAGGTACAGATTACCATCTTGAACAAGTATCTAGAGATACCTATTAAATCTAAGTAGGTACCTACACAAGCTGCAGATCAAACATTGCGATATGGACCTCCGCACGTTGTCTTGTACCTAGGTATCATTAGGTACCTACTAGGTATCTAACCTTATAGAAAATTACCTACATTTGAAAAAGTAAGTATTTAATCCATTACCTATATATTGTAGTAAGAGAAGTATATTACCTATCCAGTTACAAAAAATATGATCTACTAAACAACTACAAAAAAACCGCCCATCCTACACAAAATTAACAAATATTTATTCAAAACATTTAAACACGTTTTTCTTCATCCGCTAACAAAGCTTACAGAGCAAAAAGAAAAAAGATAAAAAGATAGCATTAGGCGGGAAACGTTTTATAAGAACAAAATTGGCAAAGGCGTTATTTTTTTCTGCCTCCGACGTCATGCGAGCGTTTCGTTGCTGCAATTGACCTCGTTAGTCGATTCTTTGCGAAATCGACATCATTTTGGTGTTAAAAATCTCTCCTGAATTAATAGTGTTTTTCTAACAACCAACACATGATAAGCTCTGAAATGATGATGATGATGTGGAAAATATTTAGGTCTAATGTACCTAGCTATTTAAAAAAGGCAAATATTTAGGTACTTTTGCAATAAGCTTTTTGTTTAAGATTCATTTACTTAGTAAGTACCTATAAATTATCTTTATCAATTCCTAAACTTAAATTACATACCTACACACACCTACCAAGAGTTTATTTATCAATCTAATTAGCATCAATTATAATCCCCGATAATACAAGATCAGTCGACCGTCCAACACTTGTTCTTTAAAGCTTTGGTTTCCTAGTAAAGCGGTGCCGTCATATAGCGGCCGTAATACAGCGGTGAAAGACGTCACCAGAACGTTGTCTATGTAAACAAAATGGGGCGGTTTCCTAGAGAGCGGTAACTGACACCGTAACTTCAAAAAGCGGTGCCGCCATTTGCATGACGGCCGTCTTGACGGTGTCAGATAGTTTGGTGAACGTTTTATTGAAAGCGGTGAAGCTTTTTTAATACGTATTTGTGTTTTTTTTTTTTCGGAACAACGTCAAAAATTAGTTACAACTCTTAGAGCAGCGAGGACGACGTTTTAATAGATTTCGTTCGTAACCACGAAGCAATATATAATATAAAAAATAAAGATTATAGAAAAAGTCAACTAAAACAGAATTGGTGTCGTGAAATTTGAGAAATATTAAATAAAACAGGTTAGTAAGTATGATACAACTAACAAAAAGTTTATGACGGTGTGTTAAAACGGCCGTGGAAGTTTCCGCATGTCATCACCGTAAAGACGACCGTCTATTTGCGTCCGTAATATGACGGCCGCTATATGACGGCACCGCTTTCCTAGGAAACCCAAGCTTAAGAAAGGATAAGATAAAGTATAATTCCACATTGATCTCGACACTACTAACTTATTCAAACACCCGTGAGCAAACAAGTTACCTGAGGGAGAGACAGTTTACCAAAGAGTTTCCAAAACGACAAGCATTGCTTTCTGTAAGCCAGAAATCGGTGACATGTCTTTCTAAAATCAAACTATTAGGGTCGTTTCAGCAATTAACTTGTTCCATGTTTTTCATACAAATCTGAATGTCGATACCAACTAATATAATCGATTCTAGACTTAAATTAGGTAAGTGGACATTATTCCAAATACAAAAGCATAAATCAAATCTTGAATTTCTAACAACATTTTGACACTGACATTGACAATGTTCACCCTCACTCTGTAATTTAAAATAGCGCCAAAGAGGTCACCTATATTTTATATATGCCTAATGAAAATCCGAAAACGAGCTACTTTCCCCGTATACAAATAGGCAATGCTTCCTTATTTGTCACGGTTCGCACTAATTTGAACGAATGATCAAAACATTGCGAAATTAAACTTGTAGAATAATGAACTGACCGCATTCATCTTAATTTAACTGATACGGAACGCCTACTAAGAAATAACGAATGAGATTTTCAAGATATTGCTTTACATTGCGCAGTTTTAATGTTATTTATGAGTCGGGGCTGGTTCTAACGTAGTGTATTAGATGCTTGCAAGGCGTATGCGCCGACTGAAATTTAATATACACGTATTCTGAACGTGTATCTTACAGGGCATTTCTTCTTGTAATTAAAAAATGAAAGATAAAGCATAATATTTGGGTAATCTGTAGGTCAATATTTGACCTACTGAGAGGTCTCAAACGCAAATACCGCAATTTTACTAAGCGTAAACAAGATATACCTACACTTAACCTTCATCCTTATATCAGCACTAAATTAATCTTCCAAGTAACCACACCATAGAAACTGCCTTAACCAAGAAGAATCTTATTAAACTATAAAAATCGCTAGTCTTACGACCTTACCGTAGTAAGGGCCAAAGTTTATTAGAGTTGTATTAAGCTGTATCGCGAAACTTCCAGCCAGTCACAGTTCAGTTGGCCAATGAGGCTCTTTGACAGTTTTGGGCCAACACGTTGTATTAAGCTCAGTATTTATTAGGCTTGAAGTACTGGCATGTTACGAATATTATAGTTTTGGAGGATTTAGGGGCCATTATTGTTGTTGGGCAGAGCAATTTACATTTTAATATGATTTGTTATGACGCAAATATTAGCTACAATTTTATCAAGAAAAGCTTATAAGGAAAAAAACTGGAAGTAATATCTGTGTCCTCAACTCTGTATTTTACATCGTCTTTACTATTCCACTTCACCATTTTTAAGACAAGCAACGCATAATTATTTTACAAGCGACCGATACCGTACCTATATATAACCTTTTACCCATCAATGTCTGCTTAATTCAACCCCACGCATTGTTTCCAACAATCCGCCTGTTACAAATATAGGTACAGCCGGTACAGGTGATCCCAATTGTTCCAAAAATAGCATCATAAGTATACCTACGTAGCTATGTATGCAATCATGATCCTTTTGACTTGGCTGCAGATCAATAGTTAGTCGCTGAGATCACTTCAATGAGCTGAAACTATAGGGTCGACGGGCACACAATGAACAATGTAACTGATACGAATCGTGTTCAGATTTATTGTTCTTGTATGGGCATTGTACGTGTTACTTGTGCCATGGCTAATTCGAGATTCGATGGTTCAAGCCTCGTTGTTGAAAATTTTACTTCAAAGTTACCAGTATAAGCAGCGTGCTCTCGAAAAGTTATGTTTGTTTACCAGACTGGATTTTTGTGAATGGGTGTAGGTTTCTCTTCTCATTAGTATTGTTGTATGAATCTCGTATAGTTATTATTCCATTCGCCATCTTAAAAAAACAAATGACATTTCGTATCTTTGAAAATGGAATCCCCGAGCCTTTTTTTTCCGACGTCAAAAATCATCAAATGACCCCTCCCGTTGTGGGTTAGCAGCGGTGAGGGAGTGTCAGACTCCTACTGACTAAAAACCGTCGTGTTCCGTCGTGGGCCTTTTATGTACCAGGGCTGCGGTATCTTTTTCGAACAACCCGCAGCCCCGGCAAGGAATCCCCGAGCCTGACAACATTATATTTATATGACCTGTTGGGAACAATTTTTTTTTTAAATAGTGCAGTACAGGGAGTATCTACCTATCTGTTATTACAACAATCAATGCCTTGTTCCCTTGTGTTCTTGATAGCCATGAGTCAGTCTATAGTCTATAGCCATGAGTCGTCTTCAACATCATCCTCCGAGCCTTTTTTCCCAATCATGTTGGGGTCGGCTTCCAGTCTCACCGGATTCAGCTGAGTACCAGTGCTTTACAAGAAGCGACTGCCTATCTGACCTCCTCAACCCAGTAACCCGTGCAACTCGATACCCCTTGGTTAGACTGGTGTCAGACTTACTGGCTTCTGACTACCCGTAACGACTGCCAAGGATGTTCACTGACAGCCGGGACCTACAGTTTAACGTGCTATCCGAAACACAGTCAATGGTGTCTAAGATATACTTAGAAAGTACATACAAACTTAGAAAAGTTGCATTGGTACTTGCCTGACCTGGGATCGAACCCGCGCCCTCATACTTGAGAGGTTGGTCCTTTACCCACTAGGCCACCACGACTTTTTCATATTACATAATAACATATCCTGCATTAATCTCTAGCAAAATATACTTACGATCTTCAAAATGCTCCAAGCAAAAGTTTGATGCGTGAAGATGGGTTATGGCAAAAATCCAAAGTGGACCATGAGATTGATGATTATTGTATGAGCGAAAATATTTAGGTGAAAACTGAGTTTTCGTTCTTTTTACATTAAAACAAAGTATACGTATAAAATATTTATTTATTGTATGATAGTCTTAAGACAATCTATATTTCTTACCTAGCTACTACTTAATCTAATATGCTTACGTCGTCTTGCTTATGTCTTCATAAGTTTAAATGAAATTAGAATTATGTTGATGTATTCGATCTAATTAAGTTTTATCAGAAATAAGTATATTGATTCTTAAAGCTTACATTCTTACTATCCTATCTACAATTTAAATGTCTTTGAGCAGTTGGAACACACTGAGTTTCATCCATGAATTTTGCACAAGAATTTAAATAACTTTATTCCCACGCTAAATCATAAAAAATCTAACCTAAAATCTATGACATGAAGGTAAGGTTTGAAAAAAGAACAGTTCGGGCGACATTCAATTCATAACAGTCCCATTAATTTTTATTTATTGGTTCGTTTATCAAAAATTCGCAGTGCGTACCAACATCACGTCAAACCAAAATCCAGTATTATTTTAAAGCGTCATTTTTGATTTACATCCATTCTTTGTTCGTTCCCTTATCTTTCCAATAAATGTGAATTATCGTCGACCACTGTTCAGGAAACGGACCATATATTTCAAAGAGATTGTCTAATTTAAAACTGTTCCTAGACTGTTAATTTTAAGCTCCACTTTGAGTTCATTTTTTAAAAGACAAAAGAGTTCCAAGTTTTCCTGGAAAATAAGTCTTGCGAGTTTGCAAATTTTACTTTTGCTTCTGACAGTTCCAAAAATGTCTAAAGAAGTTTTGGGAGCGCTCGTGTCTTTGAGCGATGAATTAAAAAAAGTTTTAATAACAGAACTTATTAATTTTCATTGTATAACTAGAAGAGTTTTTCTTTCGCTTTTATCTTATGGTTCATTAAATATTAACTTAAAAAAATAATGGATTTTAAGTGGATATAATTATGAGAAAGCCTTAAATTTAAATAGAGCATCAAGTAAAGAGCAATGAATTTATCATAAGCTTAGTGGCTAACCCTTTTTACTGAAACAATTACTTGATACTTAACATCAATTAAGTAAGACATCATATATTATTCATCATATTTTATTATATTATATAGATAAATGCTTTTCTAAGTGCAATTTTAATTAAAATTCGATGCTGAAGAGACAAATTGGAACAAAATAATTATATATTTTGCAACGAAATATTAAAAAATTAAGAATTAATAAAAACTAAAAAACATATTCGAATCATCTGCGCATAACAATTAATTTAAAGCTACATTTTCTTTCAATTCACACAGATCTTTCCCACAAAATGTTAAAAATCAAAATAGACTATAGTTCGGCCATTCAGAGAATGCGTTCCTGACACGTCGCGATTGAACTGACGACGTAACTACATTCATTGATTATTGATATAATAATGTTGTTTTAATGCTCCTCAATTGTTAAAACGGTAAACAACCAGCAAAAATATTTTTATCGTAACTGCAACGCCATTGCAAAGTTACGTCGTCAGTTCAATCGCGACGTGTCAGGAACGATGGGTACCAATTACCTTAACTAAATACGTAATAATACGTATAAAACAATATGATCAAAAGCCAGCAGCACTTCCATTGCTTCTCGGATCAAATGCTCCTTCCACGTTTCCATCAAGATGCCTAACTAGGGCCCCAGCTTGTCCGGTATCCTCACTATAATCTGGCAACATAACAATGTCATGACCCTTCTCCTTTAAATAACTGACAGTCTCTGCTGAGAATCTGTTTTCTAGCTTCAAAGTTGTTTGCGGATCACCAGAAATTCTTCCATAAATCCATCTTGGATCTGACACTGAACTCTGCAAGTCCAGTCCTTGGACGACGTATCTGTGGAAGATAGCTGCTTGTGTCTGTGGCTGGCCATCGCCTCCTCTAGTTCCGTAGACGAGAACACGACCATCCCGAAGACGGGCTGCAGCAGGATTCAGTGTATGAAAAGGTTTCTTTCCAGGTTTAATACACAGCATGTGATCCCTTTCCAAATTAAACGCTATACCCCTATTGTGCCACACAATACCAGTTTGAGGAAGTACTACATTGCTCCCAAATTGATGGTAAATGCTCTGAATAAAGGAGACTGAAAAGCCTTTGTTATCCATTGCTCCCATCCAAATTGTGTCGCCGGCCGCTTTACATGATACTGCACCGTGTGCTTGATCGAAATTAATGCCTTTGGCCATTTCGAACAAATTCTGGCTTGTCAACAATGAATTGGGATCAGTTTTCATATACGCTTGATCAGTTATGTGTTGGTCCCGCATTTGAAAAGCTTTTTTAGTAGCTTCTACTGTAGCATGTATAAATTGTCCCTCATGTTGGCCATCGACACCTAACTTATCTAAGATACCCAGAATAGCCAGCGAAACTAAGCCCTGTGTCGGTGGGGGAACATTGAATATCTCTCCGTGACTATGCAGTAATCGTAGAGGAACTTTCCTAACTGGGGCGTAGTTCGCAAGATCTGATTCTGTGATAGGCATGCCTAATGATGTCATGTCTTCGGCAATTAGTGTTGCCAATTCGCCTTTATAGAAACTTTTTAAACCATTTTTAGCTAATTGCTGTAGTGTTTTCGCCAGGCGCTTTTGGCAGAATTTTTCTCCAACTTTTGGAATTTTTCCATTAGGTATGAAAACTTTTTCAAATTCCGTTGGTACATTACCTGAGGCTTGTATATTTTTTAAGCTTGTGTATTGAGATTTTGTAACAGGAAATCCATTTTCTGCGTACATAATAGCATCGGCTAGCAACTTTTTCAGCGACATTTTTTGGTAACCACATTCAGAGATATATTTTAAGGCTTCTTCCCATCCACCAATAGTTCCTGCAACTGTGTTAGCTGCTTTTGGACCTTTATATGGAATTGTCTTATAATCCTTGAAAAACTCTGGCGTGGCTAAAGAGCCAGCTGCTCCACAAGCTTCGATAACTATAGGATCACCGTTCGGAGGTACGATGAGCCAGAAGGAATCACCTCCAATGCTATTCATATGAGGATATACTACAGCTATAGTTGCAGCGGCTGATACCATTGCTTCGACCGCAGTTCCTCCTTCTCTGAGAATTGCTACGGCACTCTGTGTAGCCAAGTGGTGGGGAGTCACCACCATACAATTCGGCGCTATATTACTCTCCATATTGATTATTGCACACGATTAACTGAAACAAATAACAAAATTATACAACATGACGTCATGACTCCTATAAAAATAGAGGTATAAAAATTGATAATATAAAACAAGGCATCAAAAAGGCAACAAGGCCATCTCGAAAGATACGACGATCCCTTTATTTACATTGAACTACGAAAACACGTATATGATCTTAAAAGTGCTGTGAAAACAAAAAATCGGAGGCGTGGACGTCTATAATATAAATTTTAACGTCCAGATAGCTTCTAAGCCTGTCCCTCGTAAATAGCAACAGGGTTATGCCAAAATTACACCCTGAGGATACGAGATGCCGTAAAATGATGTCGATACCCTGATATAATACATTGTAATAAAGATTAGAATGACTGTAATAGATTGCTACGTGTGTATTAATATGCCTTTGGGGTGTAGTCATTTTTCGTGACGGGATCTAGTAGATGTTCCCGTGTTTTCTATGTTGTCCGTAATTAGAGTTTTTTGGTTCACTAGTTTACTTACTTAATAGTTTTTTGGAGATGTACTTGGATTTTAAGCCTATATATATATAACTAAGGAAGGTATTTACGAAATTGAGTACTGTCCCATCTAGTTCCATCTAGTTGACATTCTAAAACACTGTGAATCAGCCCGTTTAATAAAAAAAAAACAAATCCTCATTATAAAAAAACCGAAAAACAACTATCGTAAAAAACGTCCGAACTAGGTCATCCTCACATCAAAAGCGATAGTCAAGCTATAAACCATAGTAAACCCTTGACGATCTCGAAGCTGCGTAAAATATGTTTTAGAACCGCACCCGGCCGACATATTGCCGGCCAACGAACCGGCACGATATTGAAAAAGAAGTTTTTTGTATGCATTGGACGGTTTACGGCCGGTAGTGACGACAGAATAACGCGCCAGTGACGGTTTGCCTTCTACACTTATGTATGTTACTGCTGTTGTCGACTTTTGTTTCTTTTTGTTTACTCGTTTTGCGATTTGAAGTCTTGTTGTTCGAGGGTTGAGCACCTCTTAGCTGTTCCTCGATTTGTCTCAAACAATGTTATGTAGGTACTTGTCTCTTAAGTTCAAAGATCGTCAAAGTCAAAAAAGTAGGTATCGTACCTAAGTATTTTTTAACATCCAGCTAGAAAATTATTAAAATCTCTTGCCAAAAATAGGTTCCAAAAATGTAGGTATTTATTTAGCCAACATACAGAAGAAAAACTAGAAAATCATTTTAAAACAATTAACATTGCGAAAGACAAAACTTCTACCAGGTAAACATAAATCAAAGGAGAATGAATTCTCAACAACTAAAATTAAGTATGTAAAACGAATTTCCATTTAAATTGTACACAGCGTTTGGTACCAAGATCTGCACTCCCGGTACAGAATAATGGAAACTCAACAAACTTCATATCTTTGTGGAAAGAAACTTTCGGTTCGAGACGTCTAAATTTGATTTATTTGCTTTATGAACCCCCTAGACTTCTAGTGTCTCTTTAGAGCTGCTTTTGGTGTTTGTTGACTTTATGACTAAGGCAGCAGTAAGCAGTTGGTTTTTCTTACAACAATTGATTACTATAAATCATGTCACCAAAGAAGATCAGTCGATTAAACACGGTCCTACTGAGCCCACTGTGCAGGTGCCCAGAATAGGAATTTTTGTTTGGACACCCATTTGAGGCAGTGGGTCTAGGCACCTACTACTACAAGATGTGGGAAATTCAATCATCCAAATGAATATTTAAAAAAAATTTTGAACATGGTATTCCTGATCGTAAGGTTTGTCTGGAATACTTGAATTATCTATAATAAATAATACATTTAAAATAACATCCCAAAATAGTGTCCCTTCGTCCAGCATACTCACCATGGAATCCTGATATTTCATGAATGTCAAAAAACTGTTCTGAAATAGTGCTAAATAGTGCCCAAAGGAAAAAAATAGTGCTCTTGTACTTGCGAAGTTATAGCCATAGTTCGATGAGTATGCTGGACGAAGGTTTCGCCCAGCATACTCACCTCCGTCCGGAGAATCTGTATACGCTTCAAACATAATTCATACTTCAAAAAATAGTTCCCAAATAGTGCCAAACGGTGCCCAAAAAGAAAAAACAGTGCTCGAATAACTTCGGAGTTATAGGCTTCGTTCAGTGAGTATGCTGGGCGTAGGTTCTACGCCCAGCATACTCACCTCAGTGCGCGAATATCGAACGAGCTATAGGTACAATTTACGTCTCAAAAAATTGTGCTTGAAATAGTGCCCAATATCAGTCCAATTTTTGCTTGACTTTTGACCTAGAAAACCATTAAATTTGATTGTAAACTTCTACATACATTACATTGAGTACAGTCGAATACAATATTATTAACTTTCTTTCTAACAATTTTTGTCTTGTGTAAATTATTAATTGTCTATGTAAGGGAGTATTTACTTTAGAATCGCAATATTATTAATTACACATTATTTTAATAATACTTTATAATAATATGATTAAGCCTTCGCGCGTCGCATGGGACCCCGGTAGCTAGGAACAATGATTTTATATATTTTGTCTAGATCACGGCGCTTGAAGGATTAAGATATCAAATGAAGTAAATCATGCATGAAAAATAAAGTTGCTGTTATTAATGCTTACATTACAACTGACAAAATTATTCAAAATAATCATTTTCCGGATCAAGGACGGTACCACAACGTTTACGGAATTGACCTGTATTCCTCATGTGATAAAGTTCAATATAGTGTGGCAGTAATGGATGCACGTACGGTCAATAGGTATGGGGCTTACGACGCGCGGCGCCCGCGACGCAAATGAATATGTTTATGTTTAAATACTAGATGGCGCTGCCCTAACATCTTACGATTATTAGACAAGACTGATCTATATTTTGAAGGTGATAAGGGTCCATTTTGTGTCACAAAGCAATCGAAACGAACAAGCGCTTCTCAGTTTCTTTGTTTGTTTTTGACATGTGAGAAAATACCATAATTATTTCCAATAACATGAAGTCTACAATTAGAAAGTTTAATATTTTTGTCCAAAAACATGTGTCGACGACTGTACCCCATTTTACGTTAGTATGTAGAAGTTTACAATCAAATTTAATGGTTTTCTAGGTCAAAAGTCAAGCAAAAATTGGACTGATATTGGGCACTATTTCAAGCACAATTTTTTGAGACGTAAATTGTACCTATAGCTCGTTCGATATTCGCGCACTGAGGTGAGTATGCTGGGCGTAGAACCTACGCCCAGCATACTCACTGAACGAAGCCTATAACTCCGAAGTTATTCGAGCACTGTTTTTTCTTTTTGGGCACCGTTTGGCACTATTTGGGAACTATTTTTTGAAGTATGAATTATGTTTGAAGCGTATACAGATTCTCCGGACGGAGGTGAGTATGCTGGGCGAAACCTTCGTCCAGCATACTCATCGAACTATGGCTATAACTTCGCAAGTACAAGAGCACTATTTTTTTCCTTTGGGCACTATTTAGCACTATTTCAGAACAGTTTTTTGACATTCATGAAATATCAGGATTCCATGGTGAGTATGCTGGACGAAGGGACACCCAAAATATTGACCTCTTTCATCGACACCACACAAATCAACCCTCTATAAAGCCCAGTGCCCACTGTACCGAACTATCATAGAATTGGCAAAATTACGTCACGTGTGCTTGCATGAATAGATACCGAAACCCGTAAAAACGCACTTTATTTACAAACAATGTACGAGTGTGAGTGAAAGAGACGTGAAATGCTGTTTTATCACGGAGTAAGGAAAGAGCGGAGAAGCCATAATGCAGGTAGGTCAGGAGCCTTCACCAAGGTAAATACTTATGGTGGGCATGATGAAAACAATCAGTTACGAGTCAACAAAAAAGCGTTTGGGTTAAGACATCTCTCAACGATATTTGGTATAACAAAAAATAGTGTAAGTTAAGGTCATGGCACATTATAGCGGCACCGCAACAAAACGGCTGCAGCACGGCGTCGCCTCGAATTAAGACTACGGCTAGCTGCCAGCGCGCTAACTACGCGTTATCCGCAAGGAGCCAGCTCGCGCCGCCCGCCCGCGCGCCGGCCGCGAGGTGTAAGCTTGCTGTCACCGCAAACTCAATATTATTTTAAGACAGTTATGATTGAACACGACGTAATAACGTTGTTTCGCTGCCGACTCGGAGTCGGCGCGTAATGAGCATGCCGTCGGCGCGCTGTACGCATGAGGTCCGCTCGCTTGCAGCACGCGGGCTGCGAGGCGAGTTGTGTGGTAGCGGCAAGCGCGCTGACTGCTCGCCGTTGGCTTTTTCATATTGACATTACGAAATATAATATACACGATTTAATGCTCTAAATTGAATGACAACTTAAATGCTGGAGCTGTGGAGCCGTGCTGTTGCGGTGCCGCTATTCTGTGCCATGACCCTAAGAGTGAAGACAGTAAATGTTCCTCGTCCCCCGCACACTCGCATTTTGGCGCGCTTCTTTCTTATGAAATTTTACGTTATGGCACCTTCGCTAGTTATTTTGTTCTCCATGTGTTTTATATGCTGCGTCCTCCTCTAATCGGGCAGGAGCATACTGGTGTAAATATACAAGCGAATGATGTTATGCGTCAGTGGACACCAAGCTTGATTGTGTACGTTTTACGATCCACTAGTAGTAACCTACCTAGTTACCTTTTGTTTATTTCGATAGAATTTTTGTTTTGTTATTGTTGTTCCATTTCATATTTAAAAGTAATGAGAAGAGAGTTATAGAGAAGAAATGTATAGAAAATCATAAGCTTTTTCCAAAGGAGTAACAAAACGAAAAATTGGTTTAGCATTTTCTCAATAATCATTAAAAGGTACTTACATAAAGTTTGTGAGATTTCATACGAACTCATTTCATGATCGACAAAACCGATTTTGAAAATTATTTTAAAATAGAATGCGTTTCTTTCGTTTTCTAGGAAAGCAGATCAAACCCCGAAATACCTACAGCTTGTTAGAGTAAGATACTTATTTATGATACCTAATCAAAATCAATTTACACGAAGCACAAAGCTATCTATCTATTAATCAGTAACATAAAAGTTAACACAAAAACCTACGAAATAGTCAATGTCCAGATTATATCTCAATGAATGGCTTTAGTGCCTCGCAATTCTAACTGAGAGCAATCTGGGAGCCTCTAAAAGCAATCCAGTTTAAGTATAAATGGGACTGCTCCAACGAGGAACGTTCCTGACCGCCCTGTAGATTACTTTCCGAGATATCCTTATTTTCCGCACTGGGGATAGTGTTGAAATATTATGTTAACTGGCGACTACTTACTTTAAATTCGAATGTTAAACGCTGGGTTATTTAAAAAGAGATTCCAGTGCTTTATTTATTTTAATCGAGGTACATTTTTCTTTTAAACTTTAATCTATGGTATATGGTGTCAACGATTGAAGGCGATGCACAATATAATATATCATAGGCGTAACGGAGTCCATCAAGATCGGTAGGTACCTAAGTTACCTATATTGTAATGTTATAAAATTTTAATGCGGATATCGAAAACACTAAAATGCCTGAAAAAACATATTCTGACTGAGATACATATACTTAAAAAGAAGCAAGTAACCTACAGCTCTAAAAAAAGAACATAAACAACACTGACAGCGCCACTAACAATATGACCTCCTTTCCCTCCAAGGAGTCCGTATACCGAGCATAGACTATAGCAGTTATATCATAAAGGACTGAAAGCTTATTCGGAAAGTCCCCTTACAGCGTTTATTGAATATTATTATGGAAATTGAGTACAGGCAAGCCCATACTCATAGCGTTTGAGCCCCTACAGCTGAATGCACTTAGGCATCTATGCATCTATAAAATATTTAATGTCCTACACGCAGTACTTTCCCGTGTACGGTAATAGAATTTCTGAAGACTCCCACTGCATAAAAATCTTTGTAAAATTGTTTTGTACTTTGTATTTACTTGTTCGCAATGTATGGAGGCATGTAGATTTTGTTTGCTTGCAGTTCTTTGTTTCTGAGCAGAATTTTATTTTTAACTAGATTCAGTTGTAGCATAGGTACAATTTTTAAGTTGAATATTTTAGGCACTAACTAAGTACATATCAAGGACCAATGCTAGGTATTTTGTATTTTCAGAGTATCTACCTACTTAAATACTTGATAATTAAGCAACCTTTTCATTAACATTAATCTCTTATTACGCCTAATTTATTATTTTACAAACCCACTCAAAAGATTTTGGGACAGACTAGTTATTTCTGATTTGTTATGTCTAATACAGGATTTGATCTATTTTAAGCTGTTTTGTTTTTCTTAATTTATAGCGCAATAAATATGGCAATACTAGGACTAGGACCACGGTGACATTGTCATAAGCATCACCATTAGAATTAAAACGCGCATAGATAAGTAACTACTTACAAAGTTAAAGTTATCAAGTTTAAATAAATTGACGATGTTGCTGTAACAAGTTTCAGTGAGGTACTTTGTAAAGACGTTTCAAAACTAGGGACGTCTTTTTGACAAACAAAAACATATTTAAGACCTTACCACATAGGAAATGAGGTTTGAAATCGATTGCAAGAATATTTTGCGGACACGAAGCGCAAATTATAGTGACGAGCATTTGTTTGCAGTCGCCACCGCAACAGCGAATTCACTAACGAACTTATTATTCGCAATTCGAATTGTAATCCGCAGCACTAGAGGCGGGAACTACAATGTGGACTGGCAGGTAATGTTTCCGACGTTTGTTTAGCGGTCGTTTGGATAGACGGGCAATTTTTATGTAAGATCGCGGCTACAAAAGGTTGACCTGTTTGATTTTTGAAAGTGTGAAATAGGGGTATTGAATAAACTGAAAGATCAATTGGTCCTTGAGATGCACGAGAAAAAAAACACCAAAAACACCTCTATTACATAGATAAAGGCTTGCAGATTTTATAAATAGCTTGAACATAACAATAAAGTTTGCGTATCCTAATATAATATGAGTAGAACTAGATACCTATGTATACATACCTACCTAATATTTATTAAATCAAAAATATTTCTTCTCGATAATCCCAGGTCCAAAGAAGAACTCGAGAAAAAAAGTCCTGACAGACAGAAGAGCCACGATGTCACACGATAATAATATGATGATCGATCGCAAAATATAGGGTTCTTCTTTCATGTTAAACCTTGAGCCATAACAAAAGAATTATTGCAAAGTTGCCGGTCTACACCTGGCAACTAATGAGCAACAGTAAACATGCTGATAAGTAATACACGTGATTTTGTGCCCAATTTACGTCGGCCGGTTAGTAGGCATTCGGCTTGCGGCTTTTATTTAATTGCTAGTCTGTTTTACACTGACTGGTGCAGTCTAGTTTTGGTTATTAGTTCTCCAATAAGCTTGAGTGAATCTAGTTGCTATAGTTTCATTTCACATTATAGGTAGGTCACGTTTAGGAAATTTTTAATTGAAATTGACTGCTTTCATAATAGGTCTGTTATCTCAAGTGTTGATTTAAAAGATTAAGTATAGTTTATTCTATAGTACCTAGAATTTTAGTGCAAGGCAAAAACAAAAGATCTAAACACTTCATCGACAAACCGATGTTAACAATATTTTTTTACTAGCACTCGTAAAATTCAAAAAAATTAATGTTGCTAGCCAGTGGCCACGTAGCGACATCTATGTGTAAGAACTAGATCTAGCAACAGCAAGAGTTACTGCATCACCAAGCTATTCATAATAAGGCGCACAGGAACGTACGGTACCTACTTACTATTTCAAATATTTTTTAATTTCATGTACCTATTATTAATGAATTATAGGAACAATATAATACGTTATTTCTTTACGTAGGTGAGTACTTATGTGGGTACCAAATTAATGAAAACGGCAGATCAAACGGTACAGATGAATAAATACGAGATTTATCTATTTCGAAGCTATAAAGGAAGTGTTTTTTTTTTCCGTTCCTTAAATCCCGGCATTTATTAATATTTTACCGATCTACCTTTCTACCAATCACCTAGTTTCGTATTTAAACTTAACAAATTCCACGCTACTATACTATCGCTACTATTATTCCACTCATCACTACAAAAACATGATCGACTGGACATCACTATTACGTCAAAATTTGCAAAAAAAAAACTTGGAGCTGTGCGGCCAAGTTGAAGAGTGCAAAATTGTTTTAGGTTAGCGAATAAACAAAAGACCTTTTAAATATTTTTGCATTATCACACAATCATAGCCGGGCGGCTGAGACGATCATGAGCACAGTGCGTGTTTAACAAAAATAGATTTTTGTACATTTTTATGTATCGTGACGTGTTATCAGGGCTAACGTAGTTTAAACAATTGTTGCCGAATTAAGCATTACAGTATTCTTTCGAAAAAACTGTGTTGTGACAGAAAAACACTGTAATGTTTAAATCTTTGTTGAGCTCTGTAATCAGTCAGGCCAGCTGTCAAGAGGTGGGTAAGTTTTTGATTATTTAAAAAAAGGTTTAATTGAGTTAGTTAATTAGTGTATCGTTGTTGACAAGTGGGATGTTGTCAATGCGCTATATTTTTAAATGAATGCCCTTGATTTGTCCGCCCTTGAACTGCATTGGGACGTCACTATGCGTCTTTGCGACCTTCGCATGCTAAAAACACCTGATTAGTTTGTCTAAACAACGATCTAGATAACCATTTGGATTTACTTTCCATATTCAAATTGACAAACCACTTCCAAGTTCAATCATCATTAGATAACCAACCTAACCTCTTCGACCTTTTGTGAGGAAACAAAAAATAAATATGATATTACAACATTTCATGCTGATAAAAACACATGTAGCTAAGTAGAAAAATGAAGAAAAAATATGAACAATTGTTTGTATTGTCTAAACGCACTCACCTGTAATTCATTAGATTGTAAAACTTTCAGTTATATTTATTTGAAGTGAAAACATGTCAGTCTTGAATGAAGAAACTTGCCAGTGTAAGATAACAGCATGTAAAATATTCTATGTTACTTAAGTACACAAGATAATATTATTCTTATCAGTTACGTCAACTGGTGATGGCCAACCGTTCAGTTCAGTAGGATTCTTCACAACAAAATGTCAACTCGACGGGTAACTTATTTCTTTTAATTTATACTTGTGCACCCTCATTAAGGAATGAAACAGTAATTAAAAGCAGTTATCATATTAAATGTGTCTGTGAATAGTGATTTGTTAGTGATTACCACGTGTTTCTGTTGTTGAAAAATGTGTCTAATGTCATCGAAACATGGTTTGAAATAAGGTTTTTCATTATATTTTTCTTTTACACTTAATGGCCATTCATAAATTTTATGAGCAGTAATGAGAATATGCGGGATAATAAACAACCTCTTTGCAATCAACCGGCCATTGATTTCTTATTATCTATGAATATTAATTGATGCAAAATTACCTTATTGGTCCTGTGGATGTGTAAGTAGTCTATTTTAGTTTTGCTTGGTTTTTATCACTCACCAATGAGCTGGTGAAGCCTTGAAATATAAATACATCCTTCTATGTATTTATATTATGTAATAATGACAAAACCTGTGTTTTGTTAAGTTATCACCCAAAACCGGTATGTGTTAGATGTCTAATTAATGCCACATGACAATGTTGGTGTGGTTCAAAATAATTCTGACCTGTGTTTTATATCAAATATACCTCAAGGTGTAGACACACAGCTGTGCTAACTGACATATGTATCTCCTTTTGTTTTTTTTTCTTTCTAATGGTATCATGTGAATGAACCACAATTTCTTGTTCTTTAGTTCTATGGCAACCAAGTGATTTTTGGCCCTCATGCAGTATAGGTAGCTTATAACTTATGTTAAATTCAGTGTCAGCAAAGCGATTCAAGTATCTCCTTTAGCTGTATAATATTTTAAAAAATTGTTCTCCCTTGTGTTCATTCGCCAAATACAATATTAAGTCACCTTCCTTGACCTTACTGATTTCGTCAAAACCATCTATCATGGCTGAGCATTGTTTAAACAAAAATATATAAATTATCTACATAGTGTTCAGATATGTAATCATTGATGATATAATGTACTCCACTATCAAAATTTGTTACAATTTTTCCTTCATAGTATCAAATAGGTATATTATAATATTATCAGTCAATAGCATTTTATATCTTGAGTTTGATATTCTAAATAAAAATTAAAAATTGCAAAGATTCTTGCATCCAACCAGTTCAGAGAAAAAATATTAAAATACTAGACTAAAATGTTTTTATATTCTATTCAATCTTTAATATTATTTATGAGAAAAAAATACATTAATTTTGGGAATATTCAATGAAATACTTATTCATGTTATATTTGATTTTTCTTTGATAACCATAATGTAAAAGTTAATGATACCGTAAGATGTAGTGCAGTAATATTATGGCACAACTTTACTAATAACATTACGGCAAAGGCAATACTAGCAATTCTATCATAATAAGAAAATAAAAAAAAACACTATACCATCATCAAAATATTAAATTAAAATTAATTTAAAACCAGAAACCAATTGTGGCTTAGTAACAAAATCTCAACAGTCAATAATACCATGGCAACAATACAGCATATTACATGGTGCTGCCATGCAATCAGTTAATTTTTAATTGGGTTTCATATAAAGATAAGAAGTCATGATCTTCTATAATTGTTTACTCGAGTACTAGCGAGTTTCATGTAATTTTTACATAATATTTGTTGCATGTTCTGTAGTCTATAGGATGCATATTATTTTACCTTGGCCTTGCAAATGCAACCTTGCTGTCTATGATCATTGCCAATGGTAACAAGAAGGTTAGGGTAGTACTTACCTACTTTCATATTGATAGCACGCGATAAGAGATATGAAACCGGAACTTTTACTTAATTAATTGGTTCCAGTAATCAAAAATAGAAGTAGATATTTTGGTATTTTTAGACATGTTGCTAAGAATAGCAAAACGTATTTTATCTAACAATTTATGAGTCTTGTAAAAACCATGCAAGCGATCTAAGAAGCCTTGTCGAATATACCTACTTACACTATTTCTATACATAATAAATTAATACACGTGAACGAATAGCCGCTAAGACTAGAAGCTTGCCAATAAACAAGAAAATCTATAGTTTCATGTAAAGGGAAGCCAAGCAATACGCAAATAAAGTCGCTTAAACTAATCGTTGTTTTCCTTCAGTCGATGAAAATTCTGTCTTCTCCCCTTTTAATAAGGTCGAAAGTAGTTTAACTTGGCTTTATAACTGTGCTTCCTTATCAGATAACAACAAATTTTAGTAAGGGGCAATAAATATTGTTATTGAGACATAACGTTCAAAATCGCGTGGATACAATCAGTTTTTCATACGATCGTTGTCTATATGAATTGTGTGTATATTTTAATAGAAGTGCGTAACGGAATAATCATGTTGTTTTATAATAATGATAAAGGGATCTTTTATTGAATGGTGGAATGCGCAAAAAGGGAGTTTATTTGTTAGCCTTGAGAATGTTTTTAAGGCTTGTTTAGTCTATTTCCTGAATTCCAAATAAATTCGAAGAAAACAGTCCTCATTTAAGTAAACACACAAGAATAGCTAGTACTACGAAGAGGTAAATCAGCATTTCGGCCATTTCAGAAAAAAATGTTTTATAGTTTGAAATGATTTATTCATAATACCTACTAATTTATTCAAGCATTACTTAAAGTTTACCAATGGAAACTTCTATTAATAGCTTACATTAAAATAACAATTTAACTGTGTGGCTAGAAAAATAAAATAATCTAATATTAATATTGGTATAAAAATAATTATTTAAATCAGTCTTTGAAATGATATCGCACAATGATGCTACTTGAGCAACGCTATGTCTTCTGTGCTACAAATACATTTTACATTCGTTATTCTAAAAGCTACTTTAGAAAATCTTAAGAAAATTGCAGTAAAACTCGATTTCAATTAAAGTCTGCCACAAGGGAAAATAATAGGACCGATGCAAAAATTCTTAAACAAAATATCCTGTTTGATGACGTTGGAATAATCTGACAACCAGTCTAGGGGTACTGCCCAAATAACTGGGTTGAAGAGGTCAGATAAGCAGTCGCTGCTTGTAAAACACTGGTACTCATCTGCATCGGGTTAGACTGGTTAGAAGCCGAACCCAACCTTTGAGACAAGGCAAGGCAGGCAGATGACGGTGAAATACTTAAACTGTTTCGGATACAACACAAGAACAGCAGCATGGGACATCGAAAGGCTTCTTCTTGATTTGCCCAGTCTTATAGTCGTAAACCAGAAGACTGCGCTTGGATGTAGTGGTCTGGCACATAGATTTCATTTTGAAGGAACTCAGACCGATGTCTTGGAAGCATTCCTCACTCGATCCGGGCTTGATTTTTTCAGTCCTGCGGTATAAGAAATAAGTATACCTAAGTATGCGATATAAATACCTAATATTTGAGTTATATGTTCAGGATTGATTTTTCCGCAAAATTCACCCGCGTTCCGTGGGAGCTACGGCCCATACCGGGATAAAATATAGCCTAGTTATATAGGGTATGTAATATAAGCTATATTTTATCGCTATGTCGAGAAGAGTGTAGCTCTCCAACAGTGAAAGAACTTCCCAAATCAGCTCGGTAGTTTCGCAGTCATTAGGGTACAAAAAACACATAAATGTTTCCTTATGGTAGGTATATAGGTACATAAATGTGACTATGAATCTCATTCAAAAAAGGATGATTCAGAAAAAATCGTATCTACTTACGCGCAAGTAACAATTTCGATCGGCTGGGTAAGCAGTTTGTGCTGGATAATATAATCGAAGTCATTGGTCTCATTCGAGAGGCTGTACGTGTACATTGATTGGACCTGAAAAAAGACATTATCATTATTTTGATTTTGATAATAAAGCAGTTCAGTGACATAATATGTCGTTGTACTTTACAGGGCGTATGTTATTAAACGAAGTCCTTTATCAGTAGGTCATGTTTTTTATATCATTATTTCATTGTAGGCCATTTGTATTTAAATTCAATATTGTTATAAGAACAATGTACATAGTAGATATGTCATAATAAAATAAAACGTACCGTTTTTCTGTAAGGGCAGTTATGCCAGTCTTCTTCCGGTGACAATTCTTCCTTAGACACGGCAATGCCATTTCTATCTCCCATGCTCTGCTAAACATTGTAAAATCTAGTTAGGAACTCATAAATCGTAATACATATTTCGGTAATCTTCATCAGTCATCAAGAATTTTTCAAATACGTTCAGGAGTTTCGAAGCCTTCAGGCTACAAACAATCAAAAAAATGTGTCCACTTTATTTTAGATTAAATGTATAACTTACTGCAATAAACTTGTCGGTTAGGAGGTGGGTGATGAACTTCTCCATTGCATCGTATCCTTCAGGCTTGATGGGACAGAAGCCTTTGCCCTTACATTCATCAGGAATCTTCAGCGGGATTGGCTCATCTATAAAAGAAAAAAATATATATCAGGCACAAGTTTTTTCTCAAGACTTATCAGACCCAAAAATAATTTCGATTAGAGTTACTTGAAAACAATTTTTAATGGAGCGGGTTGTTAAATACTGTTTATTTAAATGTTTTATCCTTATCAGCCCTTTTAAAAGATGTATGAAAATATTAGAAGGAACAATTAATTCTTAATCGAATAATACTAATACTGGTCCACTTATTTCCTTATTTTCGTGTTGATCTAATCAAAATACACTTACGGTTTGGAGCAGCATAGCTGGACGCCACTACCACGGCTAACTGTAAGAGAAAATAAAACACAATTTAATAATCGCTTTCAATGGATTTTCAACATTTGTTTCGACAGAATTTTTGACAATCAAAATGTTAATATCCTGTAGATGGGCATAAATAAATTTAGATAGTATTAATTTAGCAAACATATTTACCGCAAAGAAGTATTTGGAAGTCGCCATTGTAATCAGAACAATTTATTTGCAACTCAAAACTTTTCTTTCACACCACGGGCCGCTAATAGCATATGGTACAATTATTAATTAAATTAATAAATGTAATTATTTTTATGACTGCCTTTGGCAGTTCTAAATAACGAATGACAGTTCATGAGCCTAAGCGGCTTATATATGAATATTCCAGCATCATGTTTTCCTGTTCACGGGGAAAATTAATTCAATATAATTCGCGTCCCTAGATGCGTAGCAGGATGAACGCATTATGCAAATACGTATCGAAATATTCCCTGTAACGTCATTATATTATGACGGTAACAGTTACATGTATTACATGTTTTTTTATTATGTATCGATGAGGTAATAGTTTCTCAATACCTCTATCATCTTGGTTTTGTTGGAACCCTGACCATCTCTATCGAAGTAGGTAGATACCTGAGTGAAAAATGTGTCGTTAGATCAATGTCTTTGGACACGTCCAAAAGCGTCTAAATTGCTAGGATAAAAATTCTAACTAACGATGTGCTGTTCATGATTCAACAAAGTGATTTCAATCTGTTTTCCATTATGGGTAGCTAACTACTAATCTCAAAAATTATAATTATCAAATGAAAAAAAAAACCTTTTTTCTAGGCGTAAAAGGAATAGATGTCCTAGTTTAAGTGATGTCATCTACCCCCTGTATGGTATAGACAGGCGTCATCATTCTTTCATCATTGTTTTTATTTCAACAAACAAACAAATCGACCAAAAAGGCTATCAGTCCAATTGAAAGCATCATAACCGTCATGAACTCATGACTCTTGCATCATTGTCAGTGCAAATTGCAATTATGTGCATCAGTCCTTTTATAAATATTGTATGACGCAGGTAAGTCTTAACCGCATGAGTGATTTCGCCGATTTCATAAATTCGCACAAAGCGCTACTGTTCGAAAAAAAAATGGCGCGCCGCTGGCAGACTAAACAGTCGGCCGTCATTTGGCGCAATGGTTGGAATTTTGTTTTTTTAAAGAAAATCGTTAATTTGATCAAAGGTCTGATACCGGTCAAATATCTGATCTTTGTAATGTGGGCACTTCCATAAATCTCAAACTTACTTATCAAGCGCCCAATCAAACTACAGGGAGACTTCTGCAGTTTTGGTACTCTGAACCTATCAGAATCGTATCGATTTAGATAAACATCGATAAATCAATCACAACACTTCGCTAGTTCTTAGAACTTGTTTCGAAAGCCGTACTTCCCAGTGAGATTGGGAAAATGTTGGCCTTTGACACGTACCATTTACCTACTGTAAACAAACGTACATTAACATCTTTAATCGATATTTTCTAATTGCGTCTTAAAGGCTATTTATATTTGATACATAATCGGAAAGTCTGAAATAAGATTTACACAATGGTATCGGATTACGCGATAGCTGTATCGTGTGGGTCAAACCATTGTTTCAAGTAGGTAAAATATTGGTATTCAGCTACAGCTCGTTATAGGGGAAGCAGATTCCTATATGTGCATATAGTAGAGGAATGTAGTGTATTGAAACCAAGCCACACTTCGTTAAAAAATCCTGCATAACATCTTGATCCAATCCTAGATGAAATTGGATTGCCATTTCGAAAACTGTTCTAATCTATTTGTCCATACTTAATCTGTCAGCGATCTTTAAAAAATACGAACTCCTAATTTAGAACGTCCTTCTCAGGAAGTCAGTTAAAAGATTTGCTTACGTAGATTCTTGTGTTCGGTACACTTATCTGGACGTTCGTAATTGGATATATCCGTCGAAGAGCAACTTCGTCATAATTTCTCGCAAATAAATTCCGGTTTATGCAATAAATTGCAATATAATTTAATACGTAATGTTGCATTATTGATGATGACTATACCTGTACACGACCAGTTTTTTTTTTTTTTTGTAATTCCGTGAGAATTGCGTCACTTGAGAAATGAGATGAAACATGATAAAATGACATAATTATACTGGTATTTTAAATAAATCAGACGTCATGTGATAATGAAATAGTCATTATTTATTACTATTTATTTATTTTACTTAAAATAAAATACATATAGGTACCTAATTTATGTTACTCGGGAAGAGTTGTAGCTTTTCAACTGTGAAAGTGAAATTTTTCAAATCTGTTCATTAGTTTCGAAGCCTTTAAGGTACAAACAGAAAAATGTTTCCTCTTAATTATAATATAATTAGTATAGACAGATATCTAAGGTTTTTCAATGCTTCCTTAGCTTAATATTGTAGGTACACATTTGTTTTTAACGTTAAATAAAGGAAAAAAAAGAACAACACTTTTCCTACCAGTCTTCGGTAATTGACCCACATTTGGCCATAATGTATTTTATTGTTCTCGTATCAATTGTTTACAACAATAAGGGACTAATTAAAAAAAATATAAATTAATTGCATAAAAATATAGGTATTTATCTTTTTTCTTTTAGCCTTTATTTAAGTTTTATCCGCTGGTTTTTTGCGTGACATGTTTACATTTGTAATTTCTATACACATATGTAGGTACTATGTACGTACTAGCGTTGTTAGAAGTTAGGTACTTTCACAATATTAACCACAATTGTATTAATTTCCCTAATGAATATATCCTAATTCATTAATTCAGCGCCAATACATTTTTATTGTTTATTAATATTAATTAAAAAAAGCATGATCTTCGATCATTGTATAAAATGTAATGTGTCTCTTATTTTCACTATCGGAAAGCTACGACAAACAAGTCATATCAAAGTAAAGTAGGTCAAGTGCGTTTTCACAATTTGCAATTATTGTCAACCGATTGTGTTACACCGTACGCGCGTCATTTCATATCTTCAGTCGTTCACGCGTTTCCATTTTTCATCAAAAAGAAACTCTTTAAATTGTAGCTGCTCCCAAAGATTTCCAAACTAGAAATTATTTAAACGTTAAAAAAACTGTTACTAACATCAATTATGGACACACTATCTCAGTTTCTTTGGCATAAGTCTGTATTGAATTTAGACACCAACTAACTGTTAAGTAGGAATTTCCTGGTGGGGAAATCCCACCAGCAAGTCTTTCCTAAGGAATAATTTCAGAACATACGTATTCTAGCCAATTTTAGATAAAAGTCTTCAGTGAACGAGATGATTGATGATTGTATTTTTTTAAATGTCCTTTTCTCGACCTAACAAAATATAAGCTGATGAGGCATACTTCTCAATGTCAATATTCCACCAAAATGTGTACCAACTCGGCGCGAGACCAAACGTTGCAATTATTCGGGGATTTTAGAAATGTTACATATGAATATATGTTGCTGTTTGCGAGTAGACCAGAAGAAATATTCGCGTGCGTCATAGTGCCATAGCAATTTCGCCTTACCTTTTCTAATGCAATTTTTGTTCACAGGGGGCTGGTTATCTTAAACGGGCGGACACAGATCGCCTCCATGAGATATTCCTGAAATACGCCACCGTCGAGAAAAACGGTGAAAGGCACATCACCAGTGAAGACTTTGTACGGAAGTTTTTAGGACTATTCGAAGAAGGTTAGTATGTTTACTCTAGTAATTTTGGACTGATGATAGGCTTTCGTAGGGATCCTGCAGAATGGGGCGTCACACTTTACTGGCTCACTAAAACTTAAATAAGTATCTTTCCCTTTTTTCCGAACTCTTGCGAAAAATATTTACTGCGGTTTCGGCAAGCTTTGGACTTCCTCTTCTTGCATAAGCGTTGTTTATAAGACATCACTAGTTTGAAGTGAAATGGGGTCTTCAGAAATATGAGCACTGTCATTATCCTCAGTGGAATCACATAGTAGAAAACAAAGTCGCTTTTTCTGTACCTATATCCCTTTGTACGCTTAAATCTTCAAAACTACGCAACGGATTTTGATGCGGTTTTTTTCAATAGATAGAGTGATTAAAGAGGAAGGTTTATATGTATAATAACATACATTAAATACTGGGGAAATATTGTTACCCCGTGCGAAGCCGGACCGGGTCGCTAGTCTAGAATATAATAAACACAATTTCTTAACTTAAGGACAAAAGACTGAATTATTTATCGGAGTTCTTTTTTATTGCGAGAACTTAGAAAAAGTCCCCTGTACGCAAGATTAGAAATACTAGGGTATATGATAGGGATTTCCAAGTACTGGGAACTCGGGAAAAACATTGTGGCAGTCATTGATCCTGCTCAGCCCTTATTTGGATGAAACCAGAAGATTGAAGACAGTGGCATGCGAAATATTCACTTTATTAATTTAAAAGATACTTATTGATTTTAAGACTGCTATTTTTATTTTTAACCAATAAACTTTGAGAATGACAAACCATCGCGTCTTAAAGAATTAAGATAAACCCTAATATTGGTAATATAACACTAGTAAGATTAACTTTGTATTACCAAAATACATCATACGATAATTTATCTTTAATTCATTCGATAAGTATATCATCATTGGCCACAGAGCATCTCGGACAGATGATTGTGGCAGTGCTTGTCTATGCGGTTATTAGTGCCGCAAGCATTTTCTTTTATGACTAAATAAGCCAATAGCTGCACGACACTTCTTGCCGCATTTGTCGCAGGTGAAGCGCGGGTCGACCACGGATGCAGCGTTCTTAATGCGAAGCCTTTTCTGCTTAATGTTGTCGAGCCAGTTTTCGTCATATATTGCAGTTCCGGTGCGCAGGTCGCGTCTCCATAAGAGCCTCTCATTGGCGCGTGCTTCCCAAGAATAATCAAATAATGTTTTTTGTTCTTACCAGGTGCTTAATATACTCATCCTATTTCAAAACATGTAGTATGCTTGCTGCTTCACACACCCATAGAAGCGTAGAATGAGGGATAAGTATACCATTCGAAGATATATATTATGATTATGCTTGAAATATCTTCAAGTCGTGGTAAAAAATTACTTCGAATAAAACTTTTGTTCTAAAAATTACTTCGTATAATCATAAATAGTAAGAATAATAATATGATTGCTTTATCGACCACGATATCTGAATTATGACGTCACTTCGTGCGTGGACGCATCGTGTACAATGAATGATTAATGTGATTTAAATTAGCTACTATTATTTAATATTAATCTCATTATATCCAAATTAAGGCTTATCTGGCAGATTATTGTTTAAGTTACCTTTTTTTGATATATCTTTTTGAATCACTCATTTCAATTGCATAATTAAAATGATAACTGTAACTGGGCCATATTTGGGATCTGCCCTTTCCAATAAAAAAAAAACACTGCATCCTGTTATACTGGAAGTCGACCCCAACTTAGTTGGTAGATGATGACATGAAGAAGATCATGACATGGTAGAACAAAAATGATCCTGGGATCTTTATTGGGACAGAAAATAGTAGCTTTTTAATTTTAATAAAATTGATTTTTGTTTTCCTTTTTTATTTATTTTGCCACTTATTTTTCCTAGCGTGGCCTGTCCCACTGGTTAGGCAAAGGCCTCTCCATCGCTTGGACCTTTGGTGACTTAATTCATTCAAAATCTGATGCTACCGTTTTCAATTCCAGATGACTACAATGCGGAATCAGTCAAGCTCATCGCGGGCATCGTGGACATGGACAAAGACGGGTACATCTCGTTCTCGGAGTTCCAGGCGTTTGAGGGGCTGCTGTGCGTTCCCGATGCGCTGTACAAGACCGCCTTCCAGCTGTTCGATACTAACGGCAATGGACTTGTTGCTTTTGGTGAGAGGAATTTGCATTTTTGGATTCGATATAGAGGTTACGTTTCAGATGAGACGGATAAAGTAAATATCTGCTCCGCAAGGCGTTCAAATTTAACGGTGAAAAATATTCGATGTAACAAAATCTCGACCTTAAAATAATGGGGAACGCATTTTACGTTCCCAGTTGAAGTAACCGAAACAGAAGCAAATAAAGACATCAGAGTATAATTGACCATTTTTTTCACTTATTTGTTTAGGATTTTATGATTTTTAACCAACTCCAGACTTTACTCTAACTTGTATCGAAAAAGAGAGATCTAGTTTAAATATACACTTTTCTGATATTTTTTAGGGTATTTTTAAAATCAATTTCTGTCTTAGATCTAGCTTGCAGTCTAATAGGGTATTTTAGTCTAGATGAGAAAAAAATTAAAAGTGAATTACAATGATTGTTTAGAGGAAAAGCAATCGGGAAATGTTAGTTTCACTTCGTAAGGTACATAAATATATTTTTTATTGCAGTTTTAAGTTTTTAGGTTTTTTTATCTGTCTTTGAACACTACGAAATGTCGCCGCCATGCTAATGACGTCATTACGGTAGTGTCAGTTAAAATTTTCAATACATAGGGTCATTTCGCCTGTTCGCGTCCATAGCCCAGTTCGCGTCCATTTTGCCGATCTCCTTTTAAAAATCCTCGAAAACAAGTCAATTAACACACTAATCAAACGAAAAGTCATTACCGCTAATACGTTAATGTATAAGAGGCACGCACAGATAGACAAACGTTCTGTGCGTCCAACCAATCCTTTTAGAAAAAATAATTAGTCTAGGCTCTTCAACAAGAAAGCGAAAACACGCAGAATTTTAGATAAAAATTAGTGTGCAGCGGCGTGTTTGATGGTAAGTTTTATATTGTTTTATGTGAATTTTAGGATAGATAGCTATTTCTACAGTTTAATGATGAATAAAAGTATAATGTTTATTATGAATTTGGTAATGTTTTTTTTTATATTTAACGAGTAAAATAAGGTGGACGCGAATTACTACATCGAATTTTACGAAACTTCCACTTTGCGTCCACAATGGACGCGAACTAAAACTATCCTCTATAATAATAAACCAAATTGCGTCCACTGTTTTCGTTAAATACTTGCTTATAAAAAATAATTAAAACATACTGTTTAATATTAATATATTAAACAGTACATTTTTTTATTAAGATATATACGTGGTTATAATTAAATTATCAACTGATATAAGTAATTTCATTTAAGATAAGTTCTTCCGATACAGGAAAAAAGAAGGAAAAGACAACATTCACAGAAGAAGATTTAAATAAAGCGTTAAATGTTATTCGAGAGAAGAATAAATCGATAAAAAATATGCAAAGAATATGCTACCTTGTCTGATAATTTATTGACATATTGACTCAACAATTCTTTTAGTTGTATGTTTACACAAAATTATTAAATTGTTTTGTTAATTTAATATGAAAGGAAATCGATCTACGGATCGAAAACGCCTGGAAGAGCTACTGGTCCATGAAGGGAGAACTCCCTTTATGTCTGAAGCGGAAACTAGTCATGTGTATTCTGCCCATCCTAACCTACGGCGCTCAGACTTGGTCTTTGACAGAATCTCAAAAGTCCAGGCTAAAAGTATGCCAAAGGAGCATGGAGCGTAGCCTGCTCAGCATACGGCTTAGTGACCGGATACCTACGCAACACCATTATCCGGTCCAAGATCCGGGCATAGTAGATTTAGGCAATAAGTCTGCAAAGTTGAAGTCGAATGCACCCGGACAAGTGGGCCAACATCACCACACACTGGATCCCTGAGGATGGAAGGTGACCGAGAGGGAGACTAAGAAAACGCTGGAGAGAAGACTTGGACAGCTTCCTCTCGGACTGGCCACAAATAGCGATGGACAGAGAAAAATGGAAGGCTATGGGGGAGGCCTTTGCCCAGCAGTGGGACAGCATAGGCTAATAAAAAAAAATAATATGGCCAAAAACTTAGTATAATCAAGGCGGATCTTAAGCATTCCCTGTGATTTAGAGTAAAATTAACAGAATTGATTACTGTTTATTCTTCAAGTTTCAAAATTAATTGCCTAATTTTAAGTTACTTAAACCAATGTTGAGAAGAATTATTTTTATTTTGTAAAGTGAATTTTAAATGATGATAATGTTGATTTTTAATAATTAAGTGTATTGTTAAATAAAGAAATTGTTCAAATACAATCTTTCTTTATTAATTCTTAACAATTTCACCCCTATATTCCTTTTCAAAGCCGCTGGACGAGCACTGGACCATGGGTGGACGCGAATTGGATTTTGTGGACGCAAACTGGGTAAAACGCCTAATTCTGAGGTTTATCGATTTAAATAGAAAACGTAAGATATTTCTTATACAACTGAAAGTTAATCTTAAAATAGAGTATATAAGGAATACATTACACAAATTTGACATGGAAATGAGTGCTGGAGCATTTTAATTATCGCCGTCAAACTTGCCAACTGCACTAAATGGTCGCCAACAGGCGAAATGACCCTATCAAAATATGTATTACTGACAGCTGTAGTAGCGTAATGACGTCATGACCAAAAAACAATCATGGCGTCCGTTGTGTGCCGCGTTTTCGCGAAATACGCGCGAAATTTGAAATTATGATAAAACAATTAATTTATATTCGTACATAACGTGAGAAAAAAAAATATTTTTAATTTTTTAGAGATATATCAAGACTAAAGAATTTATTTAAGATATATTTCAAAAATGCATGTAATACCCTATTGTTCGGAACAAACTATTACTTAGTCATAACTAATTCCCACCAATAACTAAAATTCCAGACGAATTCGCGGAAGTCATGCGCAAAACGGCCCTCCACCAGAAACTGCCTTTCAACATGGAAAGCACGTTCGTCCGTCTATACTTCGGCAAGGACAAGAAGCGGCTGGTAACCTACCCGGAGTTCAGCCAGTTTCTCCATGACTTCCACGAGGAGTATGGAGTGGAGGCCTTCAAGAAATGCGACAAAGATGGCTCAGGGTTCATCAGCGCGGGAGATTTTAGGGACATCATGCTGAGTGTGAAGAAACATTTGCTGACTAAGGATTTGAGTACTAAAGTTATTAATGTGAGTAGGGTTTTTCTTTTGTTTTTTTTAAATGTAGTATCTTAATAACGTCTTCATAAATGTGATGGTTTAAAATTGTGACTGTTGAATATTTGGGCTTGGGTTCGAATCCCATGAAAAGAGAATTCGTTCATAGTTGGTTGTGTAATTTTTCAGTACACATAATTTCTTTGAAGAAATCTGACAAAGTTTTGGATTTGTTGTGTGGTTCATAAATACATGATTAAATAAATATCTACTATACTAACTGGCAAGGTTATCTGGCAATTACTCCAAACGAAACTAAAAATGAACAAGAAAAACTCACACCTTATCAAACATTTAGAGTCAACCAAAGTCAAGCAACAAGCCAAAGCAATAAAATCTCGTTATAATAAATATGTACTTAGAACAGTTTAAAAAAAGAATATAGTAAAAATCTGAATTTAACAAATATCTACCACAATTTCAGGCCTCCGGCTTCCCTCAAGGCGAGAGAAAAATCAGTTTCCCCTATTACATGGCATTCAATTCTCTTCTAAACAACATGGAACTGATCAAACGTGTCTACTTAAACGCGACAAACGGCACTCGAACCCAGGAAGTGACGAAGGAAGAGTTCTTACATTCTGCGCAGATGATGTCTCAGATCACGCCTTTGGAAGTCGATATCTTGTTCACGCTTTGTGATATGATACATCATACTAATGGGTAAGTTGGAATTAATATTTTTTTGGTTGTTGATGAAACAGGGGTGCGAAAAATAAAGTTTGGGAGTTTGGTAGTCTTCTATCGACTAAAAATGTCAGGGCTGATTTTATTTGATAATAAGGACGGGTAATTGCTTGATTTATCGATAGATTTCTAGAGTGTAGCCGTTGTACATTAAGGTCTCTAGACGGAACAGCGGGGCCCAGTAGGGCCAAAGCCTGCCGGGGCTGCGGGTTGTTCGAAAGAGTTACCGCGGCCCTGGTACATAAAAGGCCTACGACGGAACACGACGGTTTTTAGTCAGTAAGAATCTGACACTCCCTCGCCGCTGCTAACCCACAGCGGGAGGGGTCATTTGATGATTTTTGACATCGTTAAAAAAAAGGTGTAGAAAATAGGCATAGGGTAGGAAATAGTTTTCTATCGACTACAAATCTCAGGGCCGAACTTTATTTGCCTGCGTAACTTATCGATAGATTTCCAGAGAGTAGCACTTGTACATTAAGAGCTCCAGAGGGAACATGGATGCTTTTTAGTCAGCATAGTTCTGATATCGTTTAAAGACGATATTTCCAAATAATATTATTTGTGCAAAAAAATTGCTCACAAGCTTTCATTGCTTTGTCTAGCAGAAAGTAATATATGGACATCTATAAAATGTATCGATAAATCGGATGGGTATCGATATTAGTCGGTATAGATATATTTTATCGATACCTCAATTATTTTGGCACGTGAAGTAGTTTTTTTATAACTTACGAAACAGTCAACCTATGTGGTTTAACTAAACGATTAGGTAACGATAGAACTCGCTACGCAAATAAAAGTGACTGTTTAATTTCCATACTTTTCCGCAAACCACAAATTGTACATATTTGGTAAGAGTAACATTTAACGTAGTAACCGCAATATACTTATACTCCATTTAAAATAACATTAGAAATTTAATTAAACCTTTTTTACTGTTTGTTCAACCGATTTTGACTTCGGAATTCCCCGACGATTCATTCTCCGACTTTGAAATTCGGTTTCCGGTCTTCGTAACGTAAACATCAAAGTGTCAACGCTCCACAAAGTTTTAAATATTAAAATAATTTAGCCACAGTTTCATCATAAAAATAACACTCAGTGAAGGAATAAGTGAAATTACAAAGTTATCAATAATAAGCATCGAATTTTGTTCGACTACAAGAAGATTTCCGAAGAAACAAAGTCAACAAAACTTTGAGGTTAGAATTATTAGCAATTGACAATATAGAAAAAAGCTATTGTGCCAACACATAGAAATTAACAGTCTTTCTTATATGACATCTGTCATTATATGACATCTGACGTCTGTCATTGTCATATGACACTGACACCTGCCATTGTCATCTGTCATTGTCATCCGTCACCTCAGTGTTACCAACAAACAAATTTGTTATAAAAACGCTCCTTTACACGAACAAAAAGGAATATGGAAGAACAATTTCAGTTACTATTTGACAAAATGAAAATTGAAATGGAGAGGCAAACGACGAAGTTGAGTAACACAATAATGGAAAAAATGGAGGATAAATTAAAACCGTTAGTAGAAGAAAATAAAAACTTAAAAATTAAAATTGAAAATTTAGAGAAAAAAGTGGAGTACTTAGACAGAGAGAAGAGAAGCAAAAATATCATAATACACGGGCTATTAGAAGAAGAAAAATCTACAGAGGAGTTACTTGAAAAACTAAAAGAAACGTTTCAAGAGGAATTAGGTACACCAATAGAAGGATATGACATTGATAAGATATACCGCATTGGAAAGCCAAATACAAGTGAGAAACCAAGACCTACACTCCTCGGATTTGTTAGTGCATGGAAAAAGAATGAAGTAATGAAAAACAAGAAAAAACTAAAAAATATTCATATAACAGAAGACTATCCAAAAGAAGTTCTGGCAAAAAGAAGGGCGTTAAAGGCGGAATTGATTGAAGAACGGAATAAGGGGAAAATAGCGTTTTTGAAATATGATAAGCTGATAGTGAAAGAAAATGAGAAAAGAAAACGTGAAACTTCTTCTTCACCGTATTCTCCAGATCAACCTAAAAAACAGCAAGCCACCGCACTCTTTAAGGCAAATAGAACCAACGCATATGACGTGATGAGAAGATCTAACTCTCTTACTAACGTCCCTACAAACAAGAAGCAGTAGCAACTAACGCTCGGCAACCGGAAAATACAACAAAATAATAAAACAAAAATACACTCAACAGGAGAATTACAACCTCCCCCAAGCCGACTGGTCATCGTGGGGGAAAATGACCATCACCCTCTAAGGATAGACAAACAACAAAAAAGTATTAATACCTGCGACATACATATAGCGACGCTTAATACACGATCATTAAAATCCCCAGAGAAACTCGTAGAACTTGAAACAGCAATCGCCGAAATTAATTGGGATATAATTGGAATAAGCGAAATGAGGAGACTAGGAGAAGGAATAGAAGACCACGGGGAGTATATACTGCACTACAAAGGAGAGACACCTGGGCAATACGGTGTAGGTTTTATGATAAAAAGGAAATTTACCGACCGAATCGAGGAATTGAAAGGCATATCAGAAAGAATAGCATTACTCAACATAAAACTGCCCGTACAAAATAGCAGAGACGAATTATGGTCAATTATCCAGGTTTACTCGCCAACTGAAGCATTCAATAAACAAGATACTAACAAAATAGAAGAATTTTACAAAACTTTACAAAATACTGTGGACACTGCTCACAAAAATATAATAATAATGGGCGATTTCAATGGACAAATTGGGGAATGTCAAAGTGGCGAAGAGTACACGGTGGGAAGACACGGTTATGGCTGCAGGAGCAAAAATGGAGCAAGATTGGTTAACTTCGGTCTGGAAAACAAACTAAGTATCCTAAATAGTTTCTTCAAAAAGAAAAAGAACAAGAAATGGACATGGATTTCCCCAAATGGACTCTTTAAAAATGAAATCGATTATATTATGACCAATAAACCAAATTTTTTTAAAGATCTGTCAATTATACATAGTTTAAACTTTAACTCGGACCATAAAATGATTCGTGCTACGTTACGAGGGACAAACACAAAGAAAAGTCGAAGACTGCACGCTGTTTCGGTTCCTTATGTAGATAATAAAAATAAAGCAGAGATAATGAACAGATTAAAAGAAACTTTGGAGAAAAACGAAGAAAAAGAATACAACAAACCAATTGAGGCATCATACTGTAATTTTATAAATACTCTCAAAACCGAAGCACGAAAAGTATCCATAAATAATAAAGCCACACTATCTACTGCAACAAATCAATTACTTCAACAAAGAAAATTGCTTCTAAAAGGCAAGAAAAACAAAGAAACACGAAAGGAGATCGCCGAAATAAGTAAAAACATCAACAAAAGTATAAGGAAGGACCGAAAGGAAAAAAGGGCAAACACTTTGCAATATCATATAAAGAAAACAGGAGGAGTAAAGAAAGCGTTCAAAGAACTAGAAACAACGAAGAACTGGATGCCAAATATGAAGGATAAACAAGGGAAGAGTAGTGCAAAAAGATTGGATATATTAAATATTGCTACGGTATATTATAAGGATCTATACAAAAGTAAAAATAATGAACCGGCTACGACTATGATAGACGATAGACAAGATACTGAATCTATACCACCTATTCTAAAAGAAGAAACAGAAAGAGCTATTAATACGCAAAAGTTAGGCAAAGCACCCGGCCCCGATCAGATCACCAATGAACTCCTTAGAATGTCTATGCCAGTGATTGTCCCTAAATTAACCGATTTGTTTAACAAAATAATATCAGAGGAAGTTATCCCAGATGATTGGACGAAATCAATGATAGTCTTGTTGCACAAAAAAGGAGATAAAGGAGATATTAACAATTACAGGCCAATAAGCTTAATGTCCAATATATACAAGGTTTTTTCTAAAATAATTCTGTTACGAATGACTAACACTCTTGACGAAAACCAGCCGAGGGAGCAAGCCGGATTTAGGAGCAACTTCTCAACCGTTGACCACATACACGTCCTACGCCAGATTCTCCAGAAATATAGAGATTATAACAAAATATATTTTTTGGGTTTCGTAGACTTCAACAAGGCGTTTGATTCACTGGAACACCATTACATATGGGAATCATTAGAACAACAAGGGGTCCATAAAAAGTACATCCGAATACTAAAAATCATTTATGGAAAAAGCACAGCTCAAATAAAACTGGAAAAGGCAGGGGAAGAGTTCCCTATAGAAAGAGGTGTGCGTCAGGGTGATCCTATTTCGCCCAAGATATTTTCAGCTGTGTTGGAGTTGATCTTCAGGAGACTGGGTTGGGATAGTTTCGGACTCAATGTAAACGGAGAGAAACTAAGACATCTGAGATTCGCTGATGATCTAATACTTTTCTCTGAATGCCCGATGACCTTAGTAAAAATGCTACAGCAATTATCAGACGAAAGTGCAAAGGCAGGACTTACAATGAATTTATCAAAAACGAAGGTAATGAGCAATTCTCCACAAAAAAATGCTATCACAGTCAATGATCATCAGTTAGAATACGTAAACGAGTACATTTATTTGGGGCAGTTGGTGTCACCGATACAGAGCATGCAGAAAGAAATAGAAAGGAGAATAGCAAACACTTGGAGAAGATTCTGGTCGTTGAGCGAAATAATGAAAAATAAAGAAATGCCTATGTCAGAGAAACGAAAGGTCTTCAATGCTTGCATACTGCCTTGCCTCACATATGGATGCCAAACTTGGGCCTTAACCGAACAACAACAAAATAAATTAAATATATGTCAGAATGGGATAGAGAGAAACGTATTGGGAGTAAGAAGAAGGGATAAAATACAATTAAAAAATATCAAAGGAAGGACTAAGTTCGGAAAAGTTCAAACAGTCTGCAGAAAATTAAAATGGCGCTGGGCAGGACATATGCTGAGAGAAAGGAGAGAGAAATGGACCAGATTAATAACGGAATGGTATCCTAGAGAAAGCAGTAGAAGTAGAGGAAGACAACCCAAGCGATGGGAAGACGATTTGAAGCAAGTGGCTGGACCAGAATGGTTACGTACAGCAAAGGATAGAAGCAAGTGGAAATCCTTAGAGGAGGCCTTTGTCGAAAGACAAGCTGTTAAGAGGAGAGACAAACCGAATGCCGAGAGTATATCTTAGTTAAAATGTTTTATTGTTAGGTACCTTTATCTTTTAATGCAATGTATAGTTATATAAGTTAGTAGTTGTTTAAGTTAAACTCTAGCAGCAATAAAGGCTTATTTTATTTTATTTTTATTTTTATTTTTTATCTACGTCACCATAGTCTATTAATTACGTAACTAAACAGATATTCAACATCATAATAAAACGCAAACCAGTACATTAATTTAATTTCCTTTTAATTAATTATATATGACGACAATTCGTTTACCTATATGTGTCTAATAGCTTCGGGGAACTACATACTTATGTCAATATTAATTTAATTTTGCACTAATTTTCCCTTAGCGCCAGAAACAATAAGTTCTGAAATTATTACAATTTTCGACTTTATGTCCAAAGTATTAGGGCTGAAGTTAGATGCTCATTTAACATATTGGCTATAATTTACCTTTAATTGTGCGTAATTTATTGATAGTAATTCTAGTTATTTTGCAAGTTTGCTCACTTATTAATTTCCCTGTGTATTTTTGGTAATAATACATGCTTATAATTCTATGAACACAATCAGGGTTAATTTTACACATTATTAATTGGACTTTGAAATGGGATTACCAACATATATATGGACTTTTATAAAAGGAGACTGAAATCCCGGGTCAATAAGCCATGGTTAAACCTGGATTTTAGTTACACAAATTTTTGTAATAAGATGTACAGTCTCAGTCAGATACCTGCCTATTAAATTGAAAGATTGTTTATTTTACCTATAACCGAGGCATTTGTAAAAAAAAATACCCTTCATCCCATCCGAAGTCATTTCTTTAATCTTTCTAAATTCTATGTCAAGTTTTCCACTAATTTTCCCTTACTCGAAAATGTGTCTTCTGCTGTCTAAAAGCGTCCATTGGCCGATTGAACTTGAAAACATTCATAGAAATAAACAAAGTTCTAAAAATAAAATTACTTCTCTCAAAAAATCTTCGACCTTTCTAATAATAATTTGTCATTGTACACATTCCCACGTGTTGTTTCGACCTCCAAAAAATTCAATGTCAGTTGTACCTACGTAATGTGGGCTGAACGAATCTTATCTACGTACTTACTATTTACTACTAGATAAAATAACTTTTTATCTTGACTTCATAAACCAATTTAGTTCCTCGTCACCAAGCCTTATGCAATTGGTAATAAATGCAGTTAATCTAATTACGTTTAGTCATCATTATTATTTTGTATTTTTAACTAACAGCGTCACGCAAAGGGTGATTAGTTGACTATTTAAATCAAATGCGTGGCCGATATTAATAAACAAATTTTAGAAAAAAGCCCCGACTGCGTCAAAAGAGAGAAAAGATAAGAGAGAGATTTTTTTAGAAACTATCTCTCTTTTTGCCACATTACATATGTCTTTAATTTTTAGTTGATGTGAAACCGGTTTATCAACATGTCTTTTGATTAGTAAAAAATATATGACCCGTCTAAAAACTAACCCTGGTAATCGAAACACGGGTCCCTCAAAAACTATCCTACAGAAAAAATAAAAACCTCTTTTTATATTCTAATGATTATAGTTTATTTACATTGCCGTCGTCAGTGTGCAAGAGAAAGATGGCGCGTGGGTCGCCAGTCCGAGTTCCGTGTCTCGAGGGTTGGTTAAATATGGTTTGAGGAAAATGCTTGAGTTTGAAAAGGATATATAAAAGTTTTTAAAATCACAACCCTATATAAAATAGGTTTACTGCAACATACAAGAATTCACTGATTTGAATGAGGCTGGAAACTGCACAGATTTTGACTGTACTCAATTAATAGAAAATAATTTATTTTGTACTTATTATGTCTTAATTTTTTTCTGGCAATTTTCTATAAGCTTTCTAACTGTTCGAAAATCCTGTTTGAATGATGTGTTTGAAAGTGAAAGTATCTTTTCAAAATTAATCTCCTAAAATGGCAACACTGACCACAAGTGTGACCAGACTAAAATTCTTATAATTTTCTTTTTCTCTTTACAGCCGAATCGTATACAATGATCTCAACTCTATAACTCCTGAGCAATATTTCAAGCAAGTGACCCGCCGAGTAGCCGAAATCAAAGCCGTCTCCGTAAGTATTGCCGTCGCTCTCACACTCGTACTAATGCCATAATGCTGTCTCGCTCCTACAGATGCAGCCCTCGTATTGAAATGTATGTTTAGTGTTATTTAGAGTTAATGTATATAGTGTGCAGACCTACCGAGATAACTGTGCAGATGGCCAAAATAGGAACATACCGTCTTACCACAAAAACTTTTTAACGTCAGTTTAAGCCTTGTCTAAAAAAATGTCAAATTATGACGTTGACATAAGGTTCATTTTGGAGCCACATTTTTTTTAGACAAGTGTAAAACAGTGGTTAAAGTTTTTGTAGTAAGGCCATAAATGTTTGAGAACCATTTAGGTCAATACTACTAGATTTGGGAAATTGCAATCACATACAAAAAAGGGTTTTATTAAATCTACGTTATTGTGTTGTTCAACACCGAAGGTGTGCCACAAAAAGTAACATCTCTGATGAAACATTATGTAGTTTGAGAGGTATATAATATCGATAGGAAAGTTGAAAGGCAGGCAGTTCCTTAGTAACTCCCGTTTTTCTTGGTAAATATTTAAAAATGTAATCATCAAATCAATGTTTCTAGAAGTTTGTTGAGCCACTTCTTCCTGCCAAAAACAGCGCACCAGTATCAAGTGGTCAACGTGATCGTTTGGTGGCTGTCTTTTGTAAATTTTGACGTTCAAAAGTGCGTTTAGAAACCAAGTTTGATTAAGAGTTTGAGTTCAAAATGCTGATCTGAACAGAACTCGGTGGGTCTATAAGAGTTGTGTTTTGGAAACATCACTAACTGACAGGTTTATTATTCTCTTTCTTTCAACGCTTAATAAGGAGGAGGTAACTATGTTAGAGCCTTGTCGATTTGTGTACTGTTTGGAACGCATTCTGGTAAGTAAGGTCGTTATGATGTTTCTGTCTTTTACTTCTTGGTGCAGTGGGTTTTTGGTAGTTGTGATGTCAGCTTGCGTTAATATTGCTGTCTATTAAAGTTACAGACACTAAAAAATATATTTACACTAGCTTCTGCCAGCGGTTTCACCCGCATCCCGTGGGAACTACTTCCCGTATCGGGATAAAAAGAAGCCTATAGCCTTCCTCGATAAATGGGCTATCTAACACTGAAATACATTTTCAAATCGGACCAGTAGTTCCTGAGAATAGCGCGTTCAAACAAACAAACAAACTCTTCAGCTTTATAATATTAGTATAGATAACAAAGTAAAGATTGTCATTCTGTCTGAATCAGGGACCTGTTAAAATATTTTTGAATAGGTATGCTATACAGTCAATGTATTGTGACATCATGCGCTAGATTGGCTCATATTTTCTAAAAAGGAATTGAAAGTCGATTGGCGCAGAAGCTACATTTTTTTAAGCCCGAGGTCACCGACAGCTTTCTTAAAACAACTTTACCTATCCACTATGAATTGTCAGGCTTAAGTTTCAACAGTTGTTTTAATGGAAACGGCCATTTAATATGCCGGTGAACTTGGGTCTAAATATATTTGTGTGCGCGCAAAACGTGTTTGTGGACGCACCAATTTCAAGCATTCTTGTCAAGTGTAAATACACTTAGCACATTGCTCACAATTTATGTATGCTAAATTATAGCTACCAAAAATTCACTGTCGCTTATCTAAACACTTAATTCTTTATAGTTTTAGTTCTTTATAAAACTCTTACCTCATAAAACTTAAGAACATAATTTACCAAAATAGGTATTGGAATGAAAATTGTAATATTCTGGGATCTAAAAAAAAACACAAAAATAAACATTTATTTTTTAATCTTTATTCATAAAACTTTTAAAACAGCATGTTCAATTTATTAACATTGTAAATATGAACATTGTCACCCCATTTTCATGTATAACTGCTACATACATTGCTAGGCCACTTTACAATAAATAAATACTTACCATTTATAATACTGAGCAAGGTTTGACATGGTATCAATATTAAAAAAAACAACAATCAATTTCCAACCTTATGAATGTTATTGGTATAAGGTCTAAAAGTGATAGCAAACAAAAAGAGTGTTAAGCCAAGTTAGTACTCAAGTCCTGGCTGGATTGCACACCGACCCACTAAATATGCTATTCCGCTAAATGGCTATTATCGGTATTTAGAACGTACTTACCGAGTTTCTGTGCGTATATCAATGTTTATAGGTTTTAAATATATTTTAGTCAAAGTAAAAATTCGCTCTACTAACCAAGGTCTCCAGAAAAAATCTTTATACTTTCTCAATTTCTCGAATCAGTATTGTAAAACATTACCATTAAACGACTCTTTTTCTTATAGCTGCTACTCGGCCACTAATGTTCTAGGGTATAGGTAAATACGAGTGTATGTTTGTTACAGAGTCCAGAGGAGCGAGGCGTTCTCATACAGATCCTGGAAAGCACTTACAGATTCACGCTAGGTTCCATTGCTGGTGGTAAGTAATCGTCACTTTTGCTTCTAGTGCTGTAAATTATGGGATATTAAGATCTATAACTACATATTTAAATCCGTACAGTGTCTTCTTAAGCGTATAAGAGCACATTAGGCCAGCCTTCATGTATAATGTAAAGTTTAATTTTTTATTCATTTTAAATTATTTTGACTTTCGATTAATTTCAAACATATTTATGTTACTATTTTTTTAATGATTAAGCAAAATTCCAACATTGATGATATTTTCCCTAATTACTCACTTAATACACGCTTTTTTTTCTTAGCCTTTATTGTCCCACTGTTGGGCAAAGGCCTCGGATCTCGTCTCCACACCTTTCGATCCTTAGAGTGCTCCCACTAGTCAGGGTTGTAGGCGTCCAGATCGTCACGCCACATTATATCAAAAACACTATCCTATTTAATCATTTGAAATTACTGCCAAAAAGTGATTGAAATTAATGGTTGTCCAATAGCCCTTACTATCCAAAAAATATCAACCAAAAACTTACCATTCCTTACTTCTTATTTTTTTCACAGCCGTGGGAGCATCAGCAGTATACCCCATAGATTTAGTAAAAACCCGCATGCAGAACCAACGCACCGGCTCCTTCATCGGCGAGGTGGCCTACAGGAACTCCTGGGATTGCTTCAAGAAGGTCATCCGCCATGAAGGAGTGTTCGGCCTGTATAGAGGACTGGTGCCGCAGCTCATTGGAGTGGCTCCGGAGAAGGCTATTAAATTGACTGTGAGTTTTATGACGTATTTTAGTTACTTAAGGAATAAATACTGTATTAAGCCCGAACATTCTTGATCAAATTTACATGATCAAACTAAAAATATCAATGTTTTAAAATATTATACAAAAAAAAAAATAAAATGATTTGCCTTTTTGTCCATTTTAAATGACTAAAATGAAAAAAATTAATTCTCTAAAACACCTAGGTCGAATTTTTACATGATTACAAATTAATTTATTTGTTTGTTGGCTCATGTTTTAGGTAAACGACTTCGTTCGTGACAAATTCACAGACAAAAAGGGCAATATATCGATGTATGCTGAAATTCTCGCTGGAGGTTGTGTAAGTATATATTTTGAAAGTTGGAACAACAAAAGATTTTTTTGATAGTTGAAAAATATTTCTTTTCAATTTTGTCTTAAAACCAATTTATGACAGATTAACTTCTACTCATTTAATTCATTATGTTTAATATCTAATCATTTAATTAAGATCTTAATAATAATTTACTACTAAGTTAGAATCTTAATCTTAAAAGTTGTTATTCCCTTGCAAACCACAATAGAGAAACATATACAATACCAATTTCCTTATTGCCAACTCTTTACCTCAAAAAAACCACAACTTTGCCAGCAGTGAAATATTTATTTACCATATTTTATTTTCTCCAGGCCGGTGGTTCTCAAGTAGTATTCACAAACCCATTAGAAATAGTGAAGATTCGCCTACAAGTAGCGGGCGAGATTGCGGGCGGGACTAAAGTCCGGGCCTGGTCCGTGGTGAAGGACCTAGGCCTGTTTGGCCTGTACAAGGGGGCGAAGGCCTGCCTGTTGAGAGATGTGCCTTTCAGCGCTATTTATTTCCCTGCTTATGCTCATGTTAAGGTAAGTACTTTTTATTTCCCGATTTGTTGTTGGTTAGTTTTTATTGAGACTAGCTTTCCGCGGTGCTTTACCCACGCACGTCCCAGATAAAAAGTAGTATATTATTGAATTTGAACTAGTAAACATGTACCTATTAGAGGAGCTTTTGGCTAAATAAAAGCCGCATGGATCAAATCGCTCCTTGGATATAAATATCATGACGAATTTCTCGGTGTTTCGGAAGGCACTTTAAATTGGAAGCCCCCGACTGTCTTTCAGCAGTCGCTAAAAGTTAGAAGCCAGAAAACCTTACAACCAGTCATATACTGGTTCTCAGCAGCATCCGTTTACACTGTAAGACGACCCCAACTCATTCGGGAAAAGGCGATGCAGATGAAATATATTTATTCAAAATACTAACCAAAACAACGTCTCCAGGCTAAGTTCGCGGACGAGAACGGCTACAACCATCCTCTAACGCTGCTAGCTGCGGGTGCTATAGCTGGTATCCCCGCCGCCTCGCTCGTCACACCCGCCGATGTTATTAAGACGCGGTTACAGGTAACATGTCATATCAGCTTTGATTTTTAAATATTAAGAAAATTATAGAATATATCAATTGACAAAAAAATATATAATAAAGAATTACTATTTTTGGGTTAATTATGAAAGGCATCATCATCAGGAGTCAACTAATCTAGGCGTCTCATTTCTAACCTCGTACATTTAGTTATTATTTTAGATACTGTTCTAAGTATATCAGGTGGCCGTGCAAGAAAATTAATAGTGCACAAGCATTTGCTCAGACCCAGGTGCACTCCCTATTATTATTTCTCTCTGCGCCCGATGGGACGGCAATCCGACATCACCGGAGAGAGATCGCAACATGCTTCTCGATGCACAATCACCAACTTCTAGACTTCAGACTGCTTTGTGAAAGTTTCTTGAAACCCATAAATCAAATGCGAGAATATAACCCAAGACCCCGTGAACAGTAGCGTCGTGTTCAGAGAAGTTGAATGTTAACAAACCATTATTCCTCCCAGGTGGTAGCCCGCTCAGGTCAGACCACCTACAACGGTGTACTAGACGCGGCTCGTAAGATCTACGCGGAGGAGGGCGCCCGCGCGTTCTGGAAGGGCGCCGTCGCGCGCGTGTTCCGCTCGTCGCCGCAGTTCGGCGTCACGCTCGTCACGTACGAGATACTGCAGAGACTGTTCTACGTCGACTTTGGAGGATCGTGAGTATTTATTTATTTAACAGTTTATGTACGCAATAAAACACAAACAAGAATATATAACAGAACAGAAGTATAACAGAATAGAAGTAGGTATAACAAAATATATAACAGAAGTATCATCATCATCATTATTTAACCAGTAACTTCTGCCAGCAGTTTTACCCGCTTCCGGCTGGAAGTTCTTCCTGCACCCCGATAAAAAGAAGACTATGTATATATTTTAATGATATACTTACCTAAATGTAAGCTACAGTACTGCCAAGTTTCATCACAATCCATCGAGCATCCTTTGCGTGAAAGAAAAACTAATTTCCATAGATCTGTCTATCCATACTTAAAAATAAACTTTGACGTTTGTAATATAAGTAAGACAGGTTATTCCACTGTATGTGTTTATTTATTTATTCTTAGGAATAAATGTTAGCGAACTGTGACAAACTTAGCAGGTAGACAAACTTGTTTTTGTCAATGAGGTAGCATATTTTATTTTAGACTCAAACACAAACAATATTTCAGTTATAAAACGATACATTTTCCACAATAATTAACTCCACCCATTTCTCCGCAGTCGACCATCCGGCTCAGAGCTCCACGTGGCCACTCCAATCGAAGAAACAGTGAAGAAGCCACAACACATCGGCGGCTACCAGGTGGCGCTGCCGGTGCTGACGGGGCTGGAGACCAAGTTCGGCATCTCCCTGCCGCGCTGGTCGGCCGCCAAGCCGCCGCCTGCACCCGCTCAGTAGGGAGATAGGAGCAAGTTAATAAAGGTGCCAGATTTTGTCAACTGTGGGAATTTCAGGGAGATGTGAGATTTTTTCGTAAAAATGTCGATTTCATTACGTAGTATAAAACAAAGTCCTTTAACATACAGTAAATAGTGGCGAAACACTGTTACCTAAATATGTGTGGCAGAAAAGCGGCGTGAAAATTGGTTATATTGGTAATAATTACAATTGGTTTGAACACTCATACGCAAATATACGTAATAATCATTGCATTTCGAATGTAATTTACTCATCCCCTTAAATCCCACAGTTGATTAAATCAGCATCCTGTAATGGCGAGTAAGATACATAATTTTGTATTTTGATGACAAAAAAATTCAGCAGTAAATATATTATACGAACAGTTTTGACTAAAAGCTGAAATACATAAGATATGATGAGATTACCATTAATCTTAGGCTGGAGAATTAGTTACTTAAAAAATATGTATATTTACTGCTGTTTTTCTGTCTACAGCACGGTGTCTACTAAGGGAAGTAAGCTTGTAACGATATTTGAAATTAAGACATTACAAGTGAGATTAAGGAATATTTAAATAAATAAATACACTAAATTTTATAACACACTAAAATGTATCAGTTTACTTTAGTGTCATTTTTTCTGAAACTATTGGGCCACTTTATTGTTATATTGAAGCGAACCCAGGAAGCGTGAGTTTTTACGCAATTGACAGTACATTTTTAAATAAAAATAATTTAATTTGTACTGCTAAATAACAACACAGTTGGTGCGCTGTATATCTTTCTAGGTGAAAATAAATAACCTTAATTAATGATAACCAAAGATATATTTTTTCAGAGCAAATGCTAAAAAAAATCAGGAGCAGGAGGTAAGCAAATGCAGATTCGTTCGAGATAGGGGTAAAAACTCATGTTTCCTGGTATTCCAATTCTCAACATTTAATAAAGGAAAAGTATTCTTTTAAAAAGAATGAGCTTACAATGGGTTGTGTTGGTGTGCTAAGGAGCCCTGATACACGTCACGATTTAGATAATTATGAAAATTGCTAATATTCTGCCTACTTTTCAATATCCAAGCAAGTTCCTTAATTAAACGGTTTGCTTGCTATTATAACTGCAGTACTTGCAAATTAACACTGTATGAAAAACCTTATTAACTGATAGTAATATTTTTTTAAGGGTACCCCCCAAAAGCTAGAGATTGTTGAAATAATTGAACTATTAAGTTTTTATAATTCATTTAAGAGATTATTTTGATTCAATTTTAGCCCCCCAAAGAGGGGTGCACACTGTTGCATTTTTTACCCTTAATATTTTATTGGGAAGAGACAACAAACAGTTACATTGTAAATAGTGAACACAGGCATTATAAACTAAAATAGATGTAACAATGCAACCCACAACGTTATCTAATAGGTAGAGCAATTGGTATAAGGCTTTTCATACAATGTTTTTGTAGTATATAATTTTGTAGGCCATTGATATACATAAAGACATTATGTCTTCTCGCACCTAATAGCATTTTAAATAAATAACGCCTCACAAAAACAGGCATTTTTTATATATTTGTTTTCTAGCATTCGATATGTTACAGATAGCAAATATTAGATTTATTCGTATTTAAGAATCAAGATTTCATATATTTTTTTTAGACTTTTGCTTTTAGTGACTAATGTCTAATTTATTTATTTTCCAAATACTTGTGCATTTTATTTTTTATTTTGTACACTGCCATGTTATAATGCTTCGTATTAAGCAGTAAGCACTATATTTTATGAATACCTATTCAATATTTGCATTTAGAATAAAAAATAAATATTTTTGAACAGATCTTGTAATATTTAGCATTTTTGTATTTATTTACATTTAACTACTAACATTTATAAACTTGATAATTGTAACATATCAGAATGCCATTAGTTTTAAGCGAAAATCGAAATCAAAGCGAAGTTTTTATTGTTATTTTATATTTGTTTTAAACAAATTGTCAATCAATTTCATTTGATTTATTGCTAAGATTGTGTTTTAGAGATTTTATGGCGTAACCCAACTTTATATTGTAAATCATTTTTAATTTTGAATCGGCTTAGACTTTACGAATTGTCCATATCTCATAGAGCTTTTAAATATGTAAACACATGCCTTTAAAATATATATTTTTTATAAATAAGTTATTTAGAAGCCTTCCTTACACTCGATTATTTTTACAGCTGTTTAAATATTTAAAAGCGTAACTACTTATAGGATAAAAAACTCTAGATAGGATGTCCCCAAGAGACGTGTTAACAGTTCAAATACATGATTAAAAGTAATATCAACGAGTAATTTAAAATGTACAGAGATGCATAAAGGACAAATCGTTAAAACTTATCAATTTTAATACTGAGATTATTTAGAATAGAAAACTGGCTTGTTCGGACAAAACTTGGAAAAATAAGTTTTGCATGAACAAGTCGAATAATTGAGATATTCTAAATTATATTCTCGATAGCTTGGGCACGTCTTCTCATGTCTTCACCTAGCAATAAAGCTGTGTATACGCTTAACATAAGTTAGTGATGCCGTTTGGTTCCTAAAACTATATCGAAATGTTTAATTTTAAGCAAGAAATACGAAGATCACAATTTTTTCAATAATATTGGGTGAAAATTGTCATTTTTGATTCGACTTTATGCCAAATGCAGGCTTGCACAACAAATGCAATTAGTTAAAACAAAATTGTATAATTCATATTAAAGGGCCCACCTCGACGATCAATTGAGTATATTGCTTCAATTTTGCGCAATTCTTAATACATTATAATATTGCGCAAGTTAATTGATCGACTTTGTGGTCCCTAAGACATGTTTCAGTCTCATTTGACATTTTAACGCTACTTGAGACAGAACTGCGTTTAGTAAAGAGCAGTCGATAAGTATTTCTTGCTTTAAAATTGAATAAAGTATCGGGCGGCCCAATTTCTGATGCACAATTTTGTTAATTTGAGCGTAACGTATCGATAAGTTAATGTTGTATGACAACATTGTATAAAGTGAATCATAGTGTAACGACAGGTGATAGAAAGCCGATGTGACTATATTTATTGATATTGTACATTTGTGTTAAAAATAAATCGAATAAAACCTGATTTGGTGTTTTGTTTTTAAACTACCTTATAAATACCTGTTAAGTAGGAATCGGGACTGGCTTTTTCAAAATATTAGGTCTTTACCTATGAAATTGCCGTTCTGCGGTAATGGCCATTTCAAATCATAATATTTTTTGTTTGGCTAAGAATTGTATTTCAAATTAATTTTATAAATAAAAAAACATGGAATTCATTTTCCAAAAGTAGTCATTAGTTTATTGATTAGTGCTACATTGTCATCGCATTTCAATCTTCTTTTCATCGTGGATACGTTAAAAAATCAAGTTATTATGGAATTACCGTGGTGCAGCAACGCGGCACAAGCGGCACGTAACATCAACGACGTTTACGGAGCTAACATTGCTAACTAACGCACCACCTGTTATTGGTGTGCTCGCTTCCGTTTTGGAAATTTCGACCTGAAAGTTGAACTGAAGACTTTGGTCGACAACGATGAATTAAAGGCGATTGTGGAAGCTGATGATACACAATCTACGGCTAAAGCTTTCGACGTTAGCGTCAAAACAATATTGATCCATTTGCGTCAAATTGGCAAAGTAAAAAAGCTTAACAAATGGGTGTCCCACGAACTCAATGAACGCTAGCGCGAGGTACGCGTCGAGACGTGCCTTGCACTGCTCAACAGATACACAAATGTATGATTTTTTTAGGCGTCCGCCAGTCACCAGACCTTGCGCCCACACACTACAACTTTTTCCAGAATTTGGATAAGTTTTTGTCGGGTAAAAAATTCAGTACCCGAGAGGCAGTAAAAAATGCCTTTGAACAAATGGTTGCCTCCCGTCAAATATCAAAATTTCTTTAAGAAGGGCATCAAATCACTGCCACTGCGTTGGCAAAGAAGCATTGATTGCATGGGTAATTACTTTGATAAATACAAATAAAAAATACATGAAAAAAAAAACGTTTAAATTATTTCATACAAAACGGCAATTTCATAGGTAGACTTATTAGTAAACACTGAAATGGAAAATTACATGCCAGCAATTTGTCCACAAGGGATTCAGTAGAAGGTACAAATCAAATAAAACAAAATAAGTAGGTATTTCATTTATCAAATTTTATTTACGCCATTTTGAGCCTTATCTTACAATTTACAAGTCATGTCTTACACCGGCGACCCAACAACGTCACAAAAATAAATAGCTTGTCGCTTCTGCGTTTTTAAGTCGCCGATGAGCCTTATTACAAAATAACGCTTCTTTTTCCAATACATAAAATCTTAGTGGGCTTCGAGGAAAAACGATGGCAAGTGGACATGGTTCTGACTAAAATTTTCATTTTAATCTTTGACAGTACATTTACACAATACATTTTTGATGATGTACTTAAACTTTATAAATATGCACTTGAATTAACAATGAAATAGATTTATGTTAAAACACTTCAGAAATTTCTCCTGAAACGTGGGAGCTTAAAAACACAAATTTCACATACACAACATTCAGAGAAGAGCCAATTATTATAATTCATTCAAATAATTGATAGTTTTCACTCGAGACACTAACCGAATTGCTTACAATCTATAATAGCAACTGAGTCTTTTCAATTTGAGATAAAACTTTCAGCTTAAGTAATGGAACGATAAAACCTGCAATTCATGTTATAAGTTAAAAGAACTCAATTTTAAAATAGCGTCTACATATCTCTTGGCATTCAAATCAAACGTAGAATTAATAAATAGCTTCGTAGTAAAGCGAATTATACCAAAAAGTACGATAAGCTTCAGTAAATACAACATTCAAGTTTATTGTCTAGTTTGCGTGCATCGCTGCCTCGATCGATATCAAATTCATTGCATTTGTACACGACCACTGTCTTGTCACGTTTTTCAAAGACAATGAACAATAATGAAAAAGTTCGATAAATAGCCTTTTAGCAGATGATGTGACATTTTTAATTTAATCTTCGTGAATAAGATAGGAAAACTTATCTGTCTGAATTCACATTTTCTTCATAAAATTCTTGTCTCCACGATAAGATCTGTCTAGCTGATACTAATAATTGACTACATATAGGTTTTTGTGCTGAAATCTGGAATATACTTTGGTGAAAATAACATTGAGCGTCTAACAAATACACAACATAAAAATAAATAATCATCTTTATAAAAAGATTTGCCGTTCTCGACCTCAATAGACTCGAACGGCCTTGTGATCATGTAAAAATAATCGTTTTCTTTCGCCCAAGACCTCACTCGAATAATGCCTATTTCGTACAAAATTGATGTTACATGTTAATAGATATGTGCTTTATCTCATCTCTTTATAAATAAATCTCGCTTTAACAATTAATATCTGAGATTATAAATAACATTTGCATCGAATTGAACTACTAGTCCATAAGTCAATTAGGATAAAGGTCTTCGGGAATTGGAAAAAAACTATTAAAAATCCTAACAAAATTAAGCTAATTCATGTGATTGTGTCCGCTTGGAATTTCTATTATAATAGGAATATTTTCATCTAGTATAAGTGCACTTGATACTATGTAAAAATGAGGTTTATTGTGTTATGAGGAAGAGAAAAATGGAAGTTTGATTTGAACAGCAATATTGAATTGTAAGACGGTGAAATGGGAAGACATGCTATGTAATTCTCGGATCAGTCAATAAAACTCAACGAAAGAACTCAGATACATAACACGATGTAATTAATAAAAGCTTTAATTATGTTCAACATGCACCAAGCAGACACAATCATCGCTACACCTTATTAAATGTTCGCTAAACTTCGCCAAAATTCGTATGTGTGGTTTCTTTGGCGTGTTTCTGCGCTTCGACGTAGCCGGTGATGAGTTTGTCGCACACGTTACATCGGAGAGTGAACTTGTTGACGTCGGTGAACTGTCTCGAGGACTTGGCCTCGTGTGCCAACTGCTCAGCCTCTCTGTATATCTCCATGTCTTCTGCTGGGAATATCGTTTGGATACCACCCTGAGGAAGAAAAGTTGGAATGGAAATCATTGCTAGAAATATGTTGTTGCTCTGATAGATAGGAAGGAAAGTTTATATTACAAAAAAAGTAAGTATTTCATAAATGCCCAGTTGAGCTTTTTATATGCGTTCAAAATGCTGTACCGATTAAGATGGTTTAGTATGCTCAATTAATAGCAGAAATCAATGTCGGCTACTTTTGTGTTGAATAATTATAAAAATGAGTGAAGAAAACTCACGATGAGGGAGAAACAAGAATCTAGATGCAGATATTTCTTAAATAGGAGAAAATAAATAATGAAAATAGAACTCACATCGACCTGTTCCAAATACAAAGGATCGTAGTGCACGCCGTCGAACAGTAAGAAAACTCTCTGGCCATAATTCTTGTCTTCTCCGAACCTATTTATAATTGCATTCAGCGTATCCACAACTGCCATCTCAAGCCCATAGAAACGAGATAGGATTGCTACCTGAAATTATTAAAAAAAGATATACATAAATTAATGTTATGCTTTCTCAATTTTTTTAACAATGTGATAAATATGTTTTTGGGCATAAATCTGGTTCTTCAAACTTGGTAGACTGTGTTGCTGGGGAGTTTGTTGCGCCACTTCTTCTGCCCGGCAAAAACATCTAGGAAATGGTGAAGGGTGGGCGTTTTGGGAGCTGTCCTTTGTTTTCGACATTCGAAAAGTGCTGATTTACAAACGTTTGAATTTGGGATTCGCAGTCTAGAAATACTTTCCTACATAAAAGTATAATTTCGACCTACGCGTCTGTTGAATGCCGTCGAGGACCGGCGCCCCGCGTGGGTCGGGATTACACCTTTAGTGATTCTATTTTCCATGAATCTTATTAATAGTATGTACTTTTATTGATTATAAATATTTTATATTTAGAGTTGATTGGGTAGACATACCCCCGCACTCAGAGACATTTAATGATTACTTAAGGCAATCCTTAGTGACAGATTCTCATAGAAATTCTGCACTAGGGAACGGCTTAAGTAACCATTAAATGTCTCTGAGTGTGTCCAATAGCTACTTAAATACTGGATGGCTGAAACTAACCAAATAAAATTTATTGGTAATAATATTACATTATAATATGTTCAATGTTGTGTTTAATGTTGAGTTCTAAGCTAAACATGAGAAATTAATTTATAAACTTGTAAATCATAATGATTTTGCATTGTTGCTTATTTGTTTGTGAAGCAACTGATATAAGAGTTAATTTATGCTTTCGAAATAAGGTTGCAGGGTCAATAAATTAAGTTATTATGGTCTGTGCAATATTTTTTATCAGAAGCTAAAGAATATAAATATTGATGTTTCAATCAAATCGACTTGTAAATATTGTCAATGCAAAGATTGTATCCAATCTTTATCTTTTTCATGATCTTTTTCATAAAGATGGATTGGTATGGTATGTTCACAAAATGTACTACTTATCAACTTTTGCCTGTCTTTTGGTTAAATAAGACCCTTACACTTTACACTATAACGTTTGAACGCCTTGTAAGGTTGGATTAAAGTTTATTTAAAAAAGATAAAAAAAAAAATTTTGTTAACATGATTTTTAGTACAAAAATTTTTGAATGAGTAAAAAAAGGGAGTGACAGTGTCTTTCTTAATTAATGATTAATGAGCCCTTTTTACCTCTATAGCACCACCCCATGAGCTTGGCTGTTGGATCCACAAGCAGTATTCAGCATTTGGTTTACCGAGTACAGCCTCATTGTATGTATCTACGTCACTAGCTACCTCCATTGCTATAATCTCACGCATCAGAGTATGTACTGTGGTGTCTACATTTCCATTTAATACAAAACCTGAAATAAATAAGTAATAATATATTTTTCATCCACTGTACATGGAACTTCGGGAACAAAGACTTAAAAAGTTTTATACAAAAAAAAAAATCTTAAGTCTCAGACCATAAACAACATAAAAAAGGTTTTCTATTCAAATACTTTTTTAAAAGAAAAAGGAACTATTATGAAACCATCAGTGCAGTTAAACAATTTCCGCACTGAGGTTGATAACAAAACTTTATGATCTATTGTTACACCACTTGACATTCAATAAAGTGCTAAAAGTACAGCGAGTGAACATCATATAACAACTGTTAATTGATACACTCTACTATATTTAGACATCTGCTGTGGTTTACTAAATGACCTCAAAATGTCCCATTTCTACATTATTATCAATTACACCACAACAGCATGTATGTAACATACAAAGCAGTGGCTAAAACAAAGCAAATAAGTTGGAAAAATTAAATGCGTCATTCAGAAATCGTAGAGAAACTTACCTATACTAGTAAATAAACAAGAATTATCAGATGGGACCACCTTCTTCATTAAGATTCCTGGTCTTATTGGTACTAGAGTTTCGTGTGACGCAATACCGTTCTCTACTGGCTTAGCCTCAGGGGACTTGCTAGGACCGGTCGCAGACGCTGGCTTCTCCTCAACTATGAGGGTCTCACCAGTTTTTAAACCAATGTCACTAAGTTTCTTACTGTCATTACTTATGTCCAATGGCTTCGGTGGATACCCACACAACACACTAACTCTCTCGGCACTAACGTCGGATATACTCGACAAAAACATCTTCAATTCGCCCACGGTACTATCAGAGGTCAAATCTTTAAGTATTTGTTGACCATTTTTACTTTTAACTTTAAACGCTAACGCAGTCATTTTAACAAAATATACGATCCGTAAGTAATCTAATACGTGTTCAGTTAAGTTTGTCGTAATTAGGTCAAAAAGACGCTACTAAAGATGAAATAAATAAATTACTAGATTTGACTTTTTCTTTTTAAAATGACAAAACAACACGATGACATTTCTAAAAATGTTTCCAAAGCAAAAATAAAACTCAGTTACAGATTAAAATAGAAAAACTCAAGAACCGTACTTTACCGGTTTTCATTCATTCTCAACAAAACTTTTTTGTACAGTAGGTTTTTAAAAGACCACTTGTATTCTCTGATTAGAAAAAAAACCTTATGGTTCTGTAGGTTTATTCTTTGGATGTTTCGTGTTGAAGCGGCTTTCCGAGCGGGTACGCCGCACAGTTGCACCGTCACTACACATCCAATTTAAAAGAACCCCCAATGCCCTGGATGATTATTTTGATTTTAATTAAAATTGTGATATTAAGTTAGGTTTATCACAATTATTAACTTATCCTAATGATAAGTTAGCCTCAAAAGATTTACGAGGAAGGTAAATTTTTGTGCAATAACCTTTACTTTTTAAGTATAAAGCAGAACGTGATCAAAATATTGATTCTGGATGAGTCTATTAAAATTATTTTGAGGTATGGTAATAGGGAAATAATCAAACAAACATACATTTCAATACGTTTTAATAAAAATAACATTCCTACGTATAAATATTCATAGTTAAGTTACAAAACACTAGCCTATGTTACTCTATGGCATTAACAGTAACTAAGTATCCCATAATTGGCACAATGATAACTTGTAAACATTGTAAACGACATTTATTATGTACCTACATTTATAATCATCCATTTCCTTGGTATTTAATAAAAAAATAACGTAAAGTGAGACTATTTTTGTTCGTAACTGTGTGTTATTAAGTACAAAAATATTGGGAGAAACGAGTAACTCTACTTTTTAGATTTAAGGGCAAATAATGGTACTTCAAATGAAAGGCTTTAATAAATTGAACTAAAATGATCTTTGGTAAATATTATTATGGCAGCTCAATTTCAATCAAAGAAAAAGAAAATTAAAGATTTATTTGATAGAGAAAAGAGATCCTGGTAAATGACTGCCAAAGTAGACAAAATGCCTACCTACGTAAGTTACGTAACATCAGTAAAATGCTTATCTACTATAAGTTCGGCCATTCAGAGAATGCGTTCCTGACACGTCGCGATTGAACTGACGACGTAACTACATTCATTGATTATTGATATAATAATGTTGTTTTAATGCTCCTCAATTGTTAAAACGGTAAACAACCAGCAAAAATATTTTTATCGTAACTGCAACGCCATTGCAAAGTTACGTCGTCAGTTCAATCGCGACGTGTCAGGAACGCATTCTCTGAATGGCCGAACTATAGTATACAATATACAGTAAATGTATTCAAATATTGATATGAATTGAACACCTATTATAAAATAACTTTTTACATCTTAAATTAGCACTTAAAATTATATATTGTCTCAAATTCTATAACTAATCTATGTATATGGTAAAATACATAAATGCATGTAAATGGCAAAATGATACTATTTGTGCTCGTCTAACATAATATTTAGCTGATATAATAACTTGAAAATACGTGGTAAGAAAAGTCTTCATATTTCGACTAATGAGAGCTATGAACATTCTTTGGTAAAAGGCTTGAATAATTATTATGATTAATAAGTAACATCACTTATTTGTTTAACAATTACGCTATTCATACGTCCATTGTACGAATATTATAATGGTAACCGCTATTTTAAGTAATATACCTAAATTAGACTAGGAATATTAATTTATTTACATTTTTTATTCAGTCGTAAAAAATAACATTTCAAATAGTGTCTTTTTCGATTTAAGATCAACTGACCGCATTCACCGGTTTACAAAAGACATAGTGATTCGTTACAAAAGAAAATACAAACTATTTTACTGTACTGATTAAAAATTGTACTCAAATTATGGCAACTACAATTCCTGAACGTCAACGATGGCATCGGCAACACCAGTGTTGCCAAATTGCAAAAACTGAAAACCGTAAACGGATTAAATCCGGTTATTGCGATGCGGTCGGCGATGTCTCGGGTGTCGGGGGAGCGGCCAGCGTCACGTGGGACGACGAACGAACCGTGGCATGGAGGCCCGAAGTCCCCTCCTACCGACTACTAAAGGGGGCATTCTCTCATCTTCTTCTTCATCATACTCTGCAGCTTCGGAACTGTCTTCTTCGCTCCACACTGGTTTCACCATCTGATATGATGCGGAGAAACCTTTGAACACTAGGGAGTCGTCTGTGCGGAATCTAATGAGAAGGGCTTCGGTTGTTGACACTATTTCTGGCGGCATCTGATGAACGAAAAACATTTTGTTAAAATATTCATAATATTTACATATTGTTTTGCATTTAGTCACTAAGAGGTTACTGTGGGTATGCCTATGACCCTAACTTGTGAAGTCACACTTACTTTTATGTACTCGACTACATACTTCCCTATATTGTATTGCCCCTACATACTTTATGTACTCTCCCTATATACTAATTTGTATTTTCTATTTCAGCTAATTAACCGTACCCTACTACCTATATTATCAAAAATTAAATTTCGCTAACACTAAAACTTACCTTAGTCCCACAGAAAGTGCCATAATTGCCCCCACTGCCATCCAACCCTCCGAACACTTGTACGTAATCATAATGGCAGTTAGTTTCAGGTTCCAGTTCAAAAGTGAGGAAGGTTAGTTTGACGAAGTGGTTGCGAGGTGCCTCGATGTTCCAGTCACAGTTAGCACGGGACTCGTAGGGATTGTCGCCGTAACGTGCATGGGAATACAGGTGTTGGACGGCTTCAGTTGCTGCTAGGTAACCACCACAGGCTGGGGAATGGAAAATAAAAGTTTTTAAATTTTTGATTGAATGGGTTATGCTGTGTAAATAGATCCAAGGAGTAATTTCTTTAGATCAGCGCTGCTAACTTTGATTTAATGTTGTCATTTAAAGACATTGGCCAAAAAATCGGGAGCTAAAAATCAAGAGACTGCCTTTCAAATGGATTCAATATTCTTCAAATTACATATAATGGTGCAACTACCAGATATCCTGCTTTTTGAGTTTAAAATTCTTGAAACGCTGCACTGCATCGTGTGGGCCAATCACTATTTCAAAATATACCCAATTTTGAATTATAAACACTCACCAGTGGAATGATTAGCGAGGAACCCGCTCCTCTGCACGGAGCCATCAGACTTGAACACCACATACATTTGGTTCTGCGACGCTACAATGGGATGGGGTAGCCGATTGCCGCAGAAGAGGCCTAACGTCTTCTCGTCTGCTGAAGCACCGTCGTATATTGTCACGTAGTCGTATGCGCATTCCTGATGAGGTTTGGATTTGTAAGATTTGAATAAAATCTTAAAGCAATTGTTATATTTGAAACCTGTTTCCGAAGATAAATTAGATGCCAAAAAAATGATTGGCAGTATGAGGAACTGCGAAATTTATTTTGTGGTTGTAGGTATGGTTTCAGAATGAATCTTATATCATCAGCCTAGTTTTTGACTATTTTGGGGTCAGATTCCAGTCCAACTGAATGCAGCTGAGTAACGGTCTATCTGACTCGATCAACCCAATTTCCCGGACATAGCAACGTAAATTATACAATCATACTTTAATCTTATGTAGTAGGCTAAAGCGTGGATACTTACAGGATGTGGTTCCAATTCGAACTTTTGGAAGATCAGCTTGATTCGGTGTCCGGGTGTGGTGGAAAACTGCCAAACACAGTCTTTTCGTGGTGGGTACATTGAAGGGTAGTTCGGGCTGTAAAGAGCAGGACCTTGTTAGATAACAGTTTTTTTTTTTTGAAAACTGAGCCACGATTGAGGATAAAAATGTGAAGGTTTGGTTGGCAACCCTGCTCAAAGTTCCGTACGAATCTGCTTCTTTTACATATTTATGGATACGGGCTTATAGCATTCTCTCCAAGTTGTATGGCTTACCTGAAGATGGTGCCATGTGGTTGAGTGACGTCATGCTTGCACCTCCCCCCTCCTTGCAGTCATTCAGGTTGGGATGCAGCGTGAAGCCGCTGTAGCAGGCGCAGTCGCAGCCGCTGAGGGTGTTGGCAGACCCTTACCTCATGAAGGAGTAGACTTACCTGAAGATGGTGCCATGTGGTTGGGTGACGTCATGCTTACACCCTTGCAATCATGTAAGTTAGGATGTAAGGTGAAGCCACTATAGCAGGCGCAATCGTAGCCGCCTAGGGTGTTGGCAGACCCTATCTTATAGTAGACTCACCTGAAGATGGTGCCATGTGGTTGAGTGACATCATGCTTACACCCCCTCACCTCCTCCTCCTTGCAGTCATGTAAGTTAGGATGTAAGGCAAAGCCGCTATAACAAGCGCCGTCGTAGCCACTGAGCATGTTATTATATATGCTATAGTAGACTTACCTGAAGATGGTGCCATGTGGTTGAGTGACGTCATGCTTACACCCGCCCTCCTTGCAGTCATGCAGGTTAGGATGTAAGGTAAAGCCACTGTAGCAGGCGCAGTCGTATCCGCCGAGTGTGTTGCGGCACTCGTGCTGGCAGCCGCCGTTGTTGTCGGCGCATTCGTCGACGTCGATGTAGTAGGCGGCCGCGAAGCCCGAGCGGTGGACCGAGCCGTCTGATGTGAACTGTGTTATGAACATTAGGGTATTTTTAGAGTCAAATAATATTGGGGAAATTCTTAAATAGCTTCTAAAGGTACCGTAATGTATCGTTAGTTCTAGTAACTGATCACGACTTGTTGTGTTGTTGCTTGACCTACAAGAAGGCCCGCGACCTAGAGCATTTATGACATCACCGCTATCTCTTCTTCCTCCATGTTCCTAGCGCATTATTGTCTTGTATCATATGAGGTTAATAAATTCAAGCACTACTTAATAGTAAAAGTTTGTCAGCGTGTGCTTATCATCTTTTCATGGTCAAACGGCTGGATCAATGTTGATGAACTGACTGATGACTTTTTATTCTATTATGGGAAGAAGTTCCTTCAGAAAGAGGAACTGCCGTCAGACGTTAGTTTGGCATATTCGTTCACGGGCTTACTTACTTGAACCCTCAGTACTGATCCATCAGACGTGACCGGCGGCGGTAGAGCTGGGCCGCAGAACACTCCATGTCTTCTCAACACATCAGCTCCCAACTTCGAGTGTACCGTCACACTATCGTACTCACATTCCTGGCAATCATCATACATTCATTATGATTTGTTACAGTTTGGGAGACGTTGATAAAGCTTATGTATGAGGAAAGTAAAGAGAAGATGGAAGCAGAAAAGAATGTCTTTGTAAACAAGAAAATTGCATGCACAGTTTGAGATATCTTTTAAATAACAAATTCAAGATTAAGGAAGACTGATCATGGGTCTGCACTTCTGCACTACTGTATACCTCCTTGGAAAGAAAAGCTACCTTGGCCAACTCGATCGAAATATTATTATTATTTTTTATGACACTAAGGGAAATTCCTATTCCGATTATGACCAAAGAAATAGGGATGTGTTTTCACTTCTGAGGTACTTTAGCATAGTTGATGACACATGCATTAAAAAAGAAAATAAAATATGAAACTACCGAATTAAGCAGACTGTTTGAGGGTTTCGTCACCTGTTGATACATATTGTTGCCTTCGAGATCGAAGTGGGTGAAGTTGAGCGTGATCCTGTGTTGAGGGGGGGCGACTATCTCCCAGAGGCAGTTCTTGGATGGAGGATACAGGTCGGGGAATGATGGCGATGTTATTGTACCGTTGGGGGCGTATAAAGAACCACCGCAGGCATCTGGTGACAAATATAAAGCTATTGGTCATATGTCCTTGGTTGATTAAGAACTTCTTGAATATCATTAAACAAAATTAACTGTTTCTGAAATTATTGTTATTGTTTCTTAACAAGTAAATTTGGGTTCAATCATTGCTTAAGTCAGAACAATAGCAATGTGGCAATTTGTATTTTTTTAATTGCATTTTTGTTAAACATGATTAATAAAACTTAGCTTAAACTAAATACAATACAGTTAGTGATCATATCAAAAATTACCATTTTTTGCCGATTTGTCACTACACCCTTGTTACTTATTGATTCCAAAGGTACACTTACTCTCACACTTCTTCCCATCAGAATGCAGTTCGTATCCGATGTCACAAGCACACTCATACCCGCCGAGAGTGTTGACGCACGAGTGACTGCAGCCGTGCTCTATTGACGCGCACTCGTCGAACTCCTTCATGAAGGTAGCTGAGAAGCCTGCCTTCTGCACTGTGCTGTCTGATTCGAAGATTACTAGCAATTTGTTGGAGGTTGACCTGGAATTTTGAAGTATAAAATTTTTCGACTCTTTGTTATAATATGGATATCGACATTCAACTTTCAACATTCGGCATTCAACGATTTTTGTATAATACCAACTGCTTTTTTTTAAAGACGTCAAAAATCATCAATAATGATCCCGCTGTTAAATAGAAAACTACAGATAGCTTCGAACATTATGCATAGCTTAAAATCTGTACTTAAGTTGTCCTTCTTAATACATGAAAAGTGGTACGTACCTGATATCAGGAGGTATTTTGTGTCCACAGAACATGCCAATGAGAGGGCTGTCCATAGAGTCACCGTCTCGAACTTTCACTTTATCATATGAACATGTGTCATGATTCTCCACCTCGAACGAGTGGAATCGAAGGGCTACTTGATAATCCTTAAAAAAATAATTATGAGTTAGTTGTTTGATTAGAAACTTTAAATTTTTTGAACTTCTGGCGAAAGAGTCCATCATCATATGTCACTTTGCTACGTTCCTTGAGAATAACTTAAGATATGTGAAAGCAAAATGTTACCTGTGGTACTGAAAGTCTCCAAACACAAAGCTTATTGGGTTGATAATCATCAGGATAGTTGGGTGATTCAAGATGTCCTGTGCTGTCAACTTCTATATCTCCGCCACAAACAGCTGCAAAAAATAACACAATGATTCACATTACCTTTTCTAAAAAGCTATTTTCGCAAATATTTTTATTTATACTACGTATCTGATAAAGCCAATTATAATGCGAAAAAGTACAAGAGGTAAGTCAGGTCTGCAATTCAAAAATGTAATTTTAGGTTCTTAGAAAATTTGATGACTGACCTTCATAAAACGCCCTGAATCCTCTATGAGGTTTTGGTCTCGGTCCCGGCTGGTACACAACAGTAAGTCTGGATCCAGTAGACCTCATCATGGGACCTTTCCCGGAGCCGCAGATCCTACTGAGGACTGGAGCGTCTGGCATGTAGCCGTCTCTCACTTCCACCCATTCGGAACGGCAGTCTTCCGATTTGTGAATGTCGATTTCTGTAAGAGAATATTTGTGTTGCTTACTAGTTGGTAAGAGAAGCATTGGAAAAACATAAGTGGAGCTAACAATATAGTGCCTAAAGTATTGGCTCCACTTTATTGAAAGATATGGTCGATATGGATACAATGAATGTTTGTTTTACAATGAGTGCTGTTCCACGTGTTAAAGACAGACTTTAGAATTTTATCTAGAAAAAAAAGAAATCGTACGGAAGGAGAAATATAAAAACCCGCAACGTATTTTTATGAATAAAACCTACATTGGGGTTTATAATTCTCGGCTCATTTGCCTAAAGAACAGACTTTAATACCTATGTGCTACTGTGGATATTTCCAAATGGATTTCTCTTCCAAACTTTGCCGAAATCGATCGTAATTATTACACGTGTGACACCCACACAACAAGAAGCTTCCCTAAGTAGACTTATGAGCATATGCAAACTACTCAGTCACGAAGTTTAAATGAAGTTATGTACTACAACCGACTACCAAATAGAAATTCAATTTCCCCATCACAATAAAAATAATTCGATACAAAATACACAACGTTACTGCGTGCCAAATTCTAAATTGGACCGTGTTTGGGGACACTCAACATTGAAACAATAGTCAGCAAATTCGGCTCACTGATCCAATTAAAATTGTATTCGTAGCTTATTTAATTTTATATTCGAGCGTGTAAATTAATAGAGTTTAGCGGCACAACCGCAATCGTAAAGCTGGTAGCGACCAACGGGAATTTACGATCTCCTATCGCTAACTGGCCAGTTTACTTTAACCCCTCTTTTTCTTTTTTTGTTGAGGAATTTCGAGAAGGTTGTGAAACAAAGAGGTCGGGTTACGTTGGAACGTTTGCGTTGAAGAGGATTCCAGCACTGGCCACTAAGCGTGGCGAATTGAAGTGGAAACTTATTGCTTTCGATGGCCTTATTCTGGGGCTTTGCGAGTTTGGAGTACTTTATAAATGTTTAAGGTTGGTTTGGGTGTAAATTGTTGTAATTATGTTAATTTTTAATTGGTTAGAAATTATGAGAATTGTAACACGCATAATCTTTAACATCTTTCTAGTCTTCTGTCTGTCATAAAAGCCGTTTAATTAAACAAATCTAAGTTAAGTGTTGCTTTAAATTGGAAATAAATCAAATCAATCTTTTCAATAAAAAAATGTGAGAGCTTGTAAAGGTATTTTTATACTTACAAAATGCCTATAAACAAAATCAACCTATTTCCAATCGCGTTTATCGATACAAACAACTTCAAAGTTATTCGTTATACGTTCGCTTAGCTTTATATAGAACGAGCGGGTTCCTATAAAAAGGCTCTTTTTACGTGTATGTAAGTGTTTGATGTTTCAATGTTTGGCGACCGAGCGAATATTAACGTTGCACGATATTAAGCCCCATGTGCGAACGAATGACTCGACTCTCTGTATTGAAAAGACTTTCCAAAACAGTTTTTTAAGATTAATTTTCAGTCGCGTCTGGCAAAGTTTGTTTTTGATTATGTGACATATTTTTTTGGATATTTTCTTTAAAACTGGGGCGTGATTTAATGGTTTGTAAAGCATGTTTATATTTTATTTTTTAAGCGAAATGCATCAATCATTTATGTATTTTGTAAGAAAGTGACAGTTGAAGAGATAATTCAAGAGAAGATGTTAGCTTATGATGAAGAATGATAAATATATTTTCATATCAAATTGAATTAGATCACAAATATGCTTAAATGAAAACTACCTAAAAATAAAAGCTACCAATTCAGGTATAGAACTTTTAAACACTCGTTTCTAACGTAAGACAAATCAGTAAAGTATAAAAGTACATGATTATTTTCATAACTATCTTAGAATCCCGTTGGAAATGTAAAAAGCTGCGCCAATTTTCATTTGGAGAGTCTAGCTGATGAAGTGAGCGATCAATCAACTAGCTAGTACATCAGTTAATTGCTGGTAAAACAGCCGAAACGAGGAGTGAAAATGTGGTTTAAAACCTATGTATTTAGTAGAAAATCGCCTTTAAACCTGTGCATATTTTTACGCCAAGTTAAGTAGTTATTATAAAATCGAGAGAGATTTAAATAAGTTAATGAGCCATTATGACAGGGAATATCCTTTGAAGTCCACTGAAATTTTCCAAGAACTATTTACCTAATTGATTCAGTTACGTGACATCGTCTTAGCGTGAAAATCTCGGGAAAGCTTTTTTGCCATTTTAATTGCGTTTATATGAAGAAAATGTCAAAGCACTTCTGCATCTGAAAAGTTAAATATTTTACACGAGATGTTCCAAGGCGTTGATGATCATTTCATTAATCAGTTATTTCAAAACTAAATACTAAACCCAAATTAAAAAGAATCTTAACAAACAATTAATGATTTGTTTCCCAAGACATCAAAGGCACAAAAAAACCTTCCAGTATTTTATGGGTACAATCAAGACTACTCACTCTAGCCATATATCGGGACCTACAGTCCTGGCTGGTAGCTCCCCAACCAATTCCGAAGCACAATAAATCTCAACTGGCCTTTGTTTTTCTGTATTTGTCACTCTACACTTTAATGGATGATGTTTTTTTGAGTCTGCGACGTACCTTTTCTTTAAAAAGGGTTTGAGTATTTCGCTGGAAGCTTTCAAAGCTTTTAATTGGGGATTAGGTACCTTTTGAAGTAAGGTGCTTAAAAGTACTCAGCTGGTAAATTTTGAGTGTCCTATCTAAGAACACAAAGTTTGCGGAGGAAAGTAGTGACATTTATGATAATCATTTGATATTTTATAAACTGATATTTTCAACAAATGGGCATCCCTGCTAATATTTAGGTATAAGTTAGCTATAACACCAAACCTCTATCGAGCCGACTTATATATCATTTTTTATACATAGTCTAGAGCCTGAGAATATAACAGGTCGCTTTTTATCCAGATGCGGAAATTAGTTCCCTCGGGACGTGGGTGAAATTGTGGGAACCAAAAGTGGGAAAAATCGTGTAAATGTTTGTAAGTGCTAAGGTAGATACGTTCAACACTGCCTCACCCTTTTAGGAAAACTGCCGTGAACGAAGTTAATTTATAGAAACAATTTCTTTCTGACCTTTTCTGCAAATGTGTTAGGATCTAGTTCAAACATACACATGTGTCTGAATAAATCTGAATCTCGGGTGTCGGACTGCCGGAAGATAAAGTACGCAGCCTTGGGTAGGGCGATGTTGAACATTTTTGGGATTCTTACTCACGGCCTCGGCTGTTGTAACTTAAAGGTTGTTTTTAGACGTAGATATAATTTTATATTTCTTTTAGATGAAATAAGATTAAATTGGGTTGATGTATCGAAGAATTGTGTCTTTAAAACCTAAGTATCTAGTGCTAAACTTTTAACTATTATGTATGTAAGCAGACAGGTATTACAAATGATACTAAACTTGAAATACAACGCTTATTAACCTTTTGATCAACATTTCAACTCAAAGTATAAATTGTGTTAATTAATACATACATACGTTAATTATTTACCGTGTACTATGGAATAGTTAATTAAATATTATTATCACCATCGGCATTAATGATTTCGAATATGGTTTCAAACAATACAACTCCTGCGGTTGATTTTAATTAAGTTTTGCACTATTGATATTATTAACCGTGACGGATTCACTGCATCCTAATTATTATTTACCGGGGAAAGACCGCGGGATTTTCAATCTATTTCATAATATTAAATGTATAAACTCTTCATTGTTCATTATTTTGACTGAAGCTAGAAGGCTCAACTTAATTTTTAGCTTTGTAGCATCTAAGCGAGATGCTCATAAGCATGCTACGCAGGATTCTAACTAAATAAAAATGCTTCATCAAGATTTGTAAAAGTATTGTAATCTGTCTGCTTATTTTTTTGAAGGAGAAAAATTAATAAAATATAAAACAAAACACACACACAAAAAGTTCCGACTGTACAGGTTTTAGTCCGCCACAGGAGTATAAATGATGCCTGAAAACTCCTGAAAAACCTCTTATATGTTGGAATACTGGTATTTAGTGTAACATAGATAAAACTATTTTGAAAAGGTTATTCCTAAATACAAAGAAATAAACCTTACGTCTACAATTTCTATAACAATCGGATCTTCCTCATTTTTTGTTTGCACGTATATTTTTTATACTCACATGTGATATTTGATAAAAAGTCCCTTTTTAACCCTTACTAGTGTAAGTAAAGCATATTTGAACGAGACATATCACAAAAATATGTTTTCTTAGGACCTTAAGATCCGAAAATACTTACATCTTTTTTCGTGTCTACTATTTGTAGATACACGAAAAAGAACAAAGATTATTTTTATTAGTCGTTATATTGGATTTTAAGCACCTTTGTGTCAGATTTTTTCATGAAAGACGTGACGAAAGATACACAAAAATTTTTCAATTCAATTATTTCAAGCTTTAGTATTTTTCATTCAAGGTATTTAGACTATACCTACAACCTTTATTTAGGTGAACCAATCGCAAAATACCTAATCTAGTATCCCACGAGAACCGGTGGTATCCACCACAAAGATTTATCGTCGCGAGTGACCGACCGTAGACCACTTAAAATAAAAGCTGGTAATAAATTCATTAATTCACCAGAATCCATTTATATTCGCTACGGACAAACGAAATGGTAGATTTATTTGCATGTATTGAACCTATACACACAGACACACACACATACATATATAGGTAGTCATGTAATCATTCGTTGTGCCTGTGTGCGAAAAGGATCCTATTTCACGGTACTTGATAAAGGACGCTTAAAAGATGTTTAAAAAGGAATATTTTTTTCTATATCGTTAATTTGGTATTTAGGACCAAATACCCGTGACGAATCCCTTAAGTTTTTGGTTCAGAGCACCCAGAAAGTAGGTTTTTGTCGCTATTTTATACGAGTACCTACTTGTAAGGGTTTTAAGGTTTTAAGGTTCCTTGTGTAGAAAATTATATGTGGTGTGTAGTATCTTGGTGAAGAAAAGTTTAGACTTAGGGAACATAGAACCAATTTTTTTATGACTTTTTGAGATAAGTGCTCACCTACGTTTTCTATAAGTACCACCTTTTTGTGTAACAAAGCTAACTTTTATCACCAGCAAATTCTGACTACTGCACAAAAAATAAAAAAGATATAATTTACGTGGCCATAATTCGTAATTAAGTTGTCCCAATGATCTTAAGCAAATTAATTTTAATTACGGTCATTAGCGAGCCCAGTTTAAAGGAACGAGTGTCAGGTAAAAAGGTAATTTATGGTAAAAGTATCTTTATTGAGATACTTTCTTTGAAGTGATTCATCAATTTATTTATGCGGGATTTATGCGGCATGTTTTGCTTGCGTATACTGATTTAGTGCCAAAGTTATTTTTGAAGATGTATGTAGTAGCATATTAAAAAAATAAAAAATACTTTTTGAAAAACTAACGGTAAAAAATGCAGTGTTCTGTGATGAAATATATAGACTAATACCATCCTTCAGTACATGGGTAAAATATCAAGAAGGAGAAGCGAAACCCAAATCACAAACAATTTTATAACAGTCTATTTGAGATTCTTAGTAGCTGAACTTCTACTTGCCCATAACTTTGCGTCTAGCAGCCGAAGAGCCAGCTTCTTCAGTCACTTAAATAACTTCTCGTACATACTTAGCCTTCTTCACCCTCAGTCTAACCACAGCCTTATCCCACAAATCCGACCACCAGTTCTCCACAAAAAACTTCTTTTGACAGCGGCTTACTAACAATATAAACTGGATTATGACCGCTTGTCCAAACGCCCATTTGTCTGCTAGATAAGGCTTAACGAGATGGCCGTCAAAGTATTCTACTATGAAGGATTATTGCGGAGACAATTTGCCGATACAAATGAGGGTTTGTAAGGTCCGAGCTTACGAGTTGTATTGGTTTGATTTAGTTGGTGTTGTGACAAGGTATACGAACGTTATGGACGAAAAGTAACAGTTCGAAGAGGAAACCTTAAATTCTTGGTACAAGATTCATTTTTGGAAGGAACTGGACTGCATACTCACGATGATTTGATTTTTGTGTTCACGCACATTTGTTCGCGAACAAAAAAGTGTACGAGGCAACGCGAGTCCACTGCCAGCATATGTTCGCAAACAAAGTTTGCAATTTCGCGGATACATTAAAAATGTTCTAGCGCAAGCCCAGAGGAAATATATTTGTGTGCCTCTACAGAGGAATCCCGTCTTCACATGTTTGCTAATCTTATATTAACGGCACCTATTACAGGCTACCACCATTAAACTCTCTAACACGATGACGTAACAGCCATTTGCGTGCATTTACAAAAATTAACGATTCGCCAACAGCGGAGGGTTGTCTCAAGTGCGCTCTCGTACAAAATTGGGCTGGAAAGGTTCTCCGCAAACACTTGACGATGTTCCTGAAAGAGCTCTTTTGTACGTACTGACGAGTAAGCACTGCTGTATGGATTTAGGATACATTATGAGACAATGGGACGTTAGTGTGTTGAGGTAAAAATAGAATTTCTTTCTAAAATCAAATCATTTTTGTCCATCCGCCTTCATAAAGATTTTATTTTATTACATAAATCAGTATGTTGTATTTATGTGCTTCAGGAAGACTCAGGAATACAAGTCGTTTTCAAACAGTCTTATTATTCCACACTTAACACTTTTGTAATACCCAATAACGACAGTCATGATAGCTATTAACTTTGATTAAACGTAAATTCTTTAATTTTATCCTATAAAATTGAAAATTAACTCGGTAAAATGTGTCCGACAAAACAATTTAACTAAATATGCTTCAAACAATAATGTCTTTAGCAGTCTGTCTGGACATTAGTATTCCATCCGTTTGTTTGCTTGACAGACGAGTAAATTCATTTTTGTAGCTCTCGAGAAATGGTTCTGATTTCTGTTGTTTTTGGATAATTTAATTTATAAACAAATAAATTATATTTTAAGAATTCTGTAACTATTAAAATTAACATATAAATTGAAAAGTTCTGTTGGTACGTTCTATTTTATTTCATTTTGGTGTTTCAACAGTACCTATAGGTTCTTTACCCTTCAAAAAACAATTACATAAATGAATGGTCAAATGAAGAAAACGCGTAAAAAAGTCAATAAGGTAAACGTACCAATACTCGTCGGATTTCGGAAATCACTGACTTTGAAGCTCTACTGTGTGTTAAATATTCAATAGAAAATGAAAATTTTTGCATGACATGATAGAGTATTTATTCGTTATTCTAAGTAACGAATGTTTTTTTAATCATTTTGATGGGTTTATGTACTTATTAAGGCAAAAGTAAAAAAAGGGCGATTTGTACCAATAGTCGTCTGATTTGTACGGATACTCGTCAAATATTCCCAGTACCTACTCGTCAACTTTTAATGCTAATGTAAATTCTCTGCTCTTGAACATAAAGTTCAAGTTATGTAATTTTTTTTGTAGTTGAATTTGTTAAGCATACTTGTGCCTTTGAAACATTAGGTAGATAGAAAATCAAATCCCTATTTAGAATAGCAGGTCATAATCTGTTAGAAGAGCAGGTATTCAATACAACAGATACATAGTTGCATTTTAATTTATATTCCTAACTATCAAACGCTTGGAATCACAAAATCAGTCTATAAAATATGTATTATATGTTATATTTCTTATTCATAATAGCCATGCAGTCATGTGCACATGTAGCACGAGTAAAATTATTACTATTAAAATATTTAAATTGTACAATAAAATAATTAGTTTTTACAAAAAATAAAAGCCACATTCATTTATCATCATCTCAGCCATAGGACGTCCACTATTGAACATAGGCCTTCCCCGTGGATCTCCGGCGACCTTTATAAGTCGTCTGTCCACCTCCCGAACGCTGCCCAGCCGAGTTGGATTCGGCGGTTGACCTCTTTTTACAAGCTTTTTATTTAACTTGCAATGTATGTATGTATGTATGTATGTATGTATGTAACTATGTGTGTTCGGGTGGAATTTTACAACTCAATTTTAAGGCACTTGCCCTCAACCGATTGAGCTGCAATTTTGCATACATGTTTAGTTTGGATGACAATGCATGTTAAGCTATGTGACGTCATCCTAAATCCGACATGGCTAAATATACAAGATGGGGGACTAGTTATTTTTAAAGTACCTATACAATATGGGTATCAAATGAAAGTGATTGACTAGTAGAACACATTGCACTTTACGAAATAAAAATCCAAGATGGCCGCCGCTACAAAATGGTGAATAACCTATTTTTTTCAATCCCATCCATATAGGTATCCAATGACAGGCAAGTAAAATAAAGTGCACTTTACCAAATCAAAACTAAAAAGTATATAATAAATTGAGGTAAAAAAATCTTTAAAAACAAGCTTTTATTTAAATGCGCTAAAAATAAAAAAATAAACTTTTACTGTAACTTTACTGATTTATGTTTTAAAAGCTTGTCGCGATTTTACTAAGAAAGTAAATACGAGTACTTAAATGTCGCGACAAGCTTTTGAAACATAAATCAGTAAAGTTACAGTAAAAGTTTATTTTTTTATTTTTAGCGCATTTAAATAAAAGCTTGTTTTTAAAGATTTTTTTACCTCAATTTTTTGAAGTTGGACCTACGTAATTGGACTACTTGTCCTAGGCAGATATATGAGGCAACAACTTCGAGTACCGAGCTTCCAACCGAGAAGGGGTGGGCTCAACATGGACATTTGACATAATTTTCGTCTTGTCCATGTTCATTTTCAAGCCCACCCGTTTTGAAACTCGGTCGAGGCCATCGAGCATCATACTGAGTTCCTCCATCGACTTTGCCATGACTACGTTGTCATCGGCAAACCGAAGGTGGGTGATGTATTCGCCGTGGATGTTTATGCCAAGTCCTTCCCATTCCAGGAGCTTGAAGGCGTCGAGCCTTGGTTTCGCTTTTCTTTCCCAACTTATGAACTATGTATGGCTCTACTTACGTCCTCATACATAGTCTCCACATCATCATCGGAGTGTGACGAGGTCGGTGCGTACACCTGAATGCCCTTCAGCGAATATCTTTCGGATATTCTGAGTATTAGGTTCGACATACTGTCGATGGTTGTTATGTTGGGATTGTTGGTCGCCCTCCCGGTAGTAGAGCAAGTTACCAGACTTCAGGGTTACGGTGTCCTCTCCCTCTCTACGGACTTCGCATAACCCTATAATGTCCCAATGTAACTTGCTCAACTCCTCTTCCAGCTCGCAGATCTTTTCGTCAGTCCTCAATGTGCGTATGTTGTGTGTTACCAGGGCCAGTCGTCGTGGGGGTGGGTAGCCGGAACTCTTCCGGAGATTCTTAGCACCCTGCTCCGCCGTTACCTTGACCGCTACTCGCGCCAGGGATAGCGGAGCTGCCGGGGACTGGGGGCCTGGTTTCTGTGCCTATCATAATCATAAGTTGCCGTTAATCGCCACGCTTGGCAGGCGGGTTGGCAATCGCAGTGAGGGTGTGCGGTACACGGAGGGCGCTGCTGCCCGACCTCCGGTTTGCCCCTTAGTCGCCTCTTACGACACCCACGGGATGATTTGGGGGAACGCAATTCTAAGCCGGCGTTCCACGGCGATTTAGAATTTCATTATTCTATTCTAAACAACTTCTGTGACTTTTAAAAGGCCCTCTTGCTTGTAGTTTCTTACAGTCATGATCTGCTGTTAAAATTACGATCATGCAATCACTAGGTACATACGATTTCTTTATCCATCAATATCGAATACGACAAGCAAAGAAGTGACAGCGATGGAAGCTATGTCATCTTAGTTTTAAAACTTATTTTAATATTTTTTGCGTCAAAACAGTTAGTTAGTTGAATAACATAATTTTTATAAAGGCACGTGAGGGAGACGCGGTACAATACGCGTGATGACATGCAGTTATTTCGAACAAAAAGCTGTCAAGTCAAACACAGTTTTATCAACAAATGTAGTCTAAACCTTAAATATGTTTGTTCTAGACAGTTAACAATTTTGTAAAAGTCCCGATATTAGCTATTTATTCGCATTTTGTACTGTAAAACACAAAATATCCTCATTATGACGAGTTTAGGTGCAACTTTTGAGCATGTCCCAGTAGTCGTCATAATAATTCTAAAATTGACGAGTTTTGGGTCAAATGGAAGTTTTAAAGTACCAATAGATGTCACGTTAAATAAATATATCTTCTATGTTAAAAGTATTCCAAATTGCATATTACATCGTTAGCAAATAAACTTAACTATCCAATTAAACAAAGAAACATACCACAGACCCCACTGGAGTTATGTAAATCAAAACACAAAACCACGTGCTGAGTTTCACTTTTGACAGCTGAACTTCACGAAAAAACGATTTTGTTAGGGCACACACGTTTCGACTAACATATCTCCGATGCCATGACTGTTAAAACCCCATATTGTCATTTCAATTGTGCAATATGTTATCAACAATATGTTGACATATAAACCGGCCCATTTTAAGTTCAGTAGAAAAAATAAATAAAAGTTTTTGGATCAATTGACGGGCATGACGACTTCACCCGCGTTTACTTTAGTTAAAATAAGCAATTACGTTAAGGCAATGAATTGAATCAATTAAAATACATATATCGAATGCCCCAGATGGAATAGAAAGATTTACGTAACTCGATGAAGACTTGACATTTAAACCTAAAGAGACTGAAACTCAATGTATTACAGTTACACAATATAGGTATTGGCCCACTTTCAGTATTTGAGTTTAATAAAATGTCGGATACAGTTACCTACTTATCAGTGCCTGGGGGCAATTCGACGGTATTACTGCATGAAAATATGTATGTCAAAGGGCCTGGACTGACTATTCATTTCATCACATTTCATTTTTACTATAAAACAAAAGTCAATAGTATCGTGTTTATTTGTTTATTCGCGACTAGCTTCCGCCCGCGCGCGCGGCTTGGCCCGCGTGGTGTGTTGATAAAAAGTATCCTACGTTCAGTCTAGTACAACCAATAATATACAAGTAGTTTTTCAAACGGACTTTCGCATTTATAATATTAGTAGGATAAGCTCAATACTTGTTTCACTACTTCTTCGGATTTACGTAAAAAATATTATATATCTGGCCGACGTTGTGACGGCATTTCTTAGTCTTAGTAAATATTAAGTACCTACATGGATTAAATCCAGCAGTTTTAACATCACCTTATTATGCGTACGAGTATTTTAGTCTGTAAAATCGTAGCTACATACTTTCTTTCAGGGCTTTCTTGAATACATTAAAAATAAAGTTTTAGAAGTTGTTAAGATAAGTTACTCTAATGCAGGTAGGTACTCACCAGTGATGTTGAGGACTACTCTTTCTCCATGCGTAGCCACGATCCTCCACTCGCAGCGTTCAGGAGTAGTCGGGGGAGTCTCACTACCCCATCCGGGGGAGTTGAACCACCCCGAATTGCCCAACAAAGTCCTTCCGCATTCTGTTTACAATATTAAATCATTATTATTACCTATAAACGAGATATGAGATGATTTGTTACGGTCACTGTCTTTTAACGTTCATGTTAATCTTTATACTCATGTTCACATACAATATTTAGTATCAAAAGTAAGTTATATTATTAAGAACTTATGTATTTTCATCGTTATTAAGCAGTAATGGTGAATTTTGTAATGTCAATAACGTTATTGATTTAATTTATTTGTCTTTCTGAATCCTGAATCGCAGTTCTAATGTTACGTAAACTTTACATTTTATTGTGGGTAAGTAGGTACATGATACATGATTTATGCTCAAGTAGTTTAAGATTACTTTTCATTAAAATGACTTTGCTATAGTAGGTATTTCCTCTACACTTAACAAAAAAAGGCAACATCAACTTACCTTGTCTCCACACAAACAACAAACAATTAAAAAAGAATATACAAATTAGATCTTACTGGCACACTTATACAGCAAGTTAGTCTGGGCGATATCACTGGCGCTCAATCTCACTCTCTGTCCGATCTCCGGCCGTTTCTTCCCGTGGACTTCTAGAGGGAGTATGGTGTCCAGATACGTCCCTTTACTGAAGGTGTTTCTAGCGTAGTGCATGATTGAGTCATAGTCGTATGTTTGCCCTAAGGAGTTCACTTCTTCTTCGGTTAACTTGTTGAAATTGTATTCTTGGCCTGTGGAAGAAGGGTTTGAGGTTATAGTATATAAATTAATGATTTGTTTGGTTGTCCTGAAAAATAATAGACTAATGCCCGTTTTCACCAACAATCTCTTAACGTTTCCCTAACTGTTACTTAGAAATTAGAATAAGGGCTCCCCCAATAATAAAGGTTATAAGGTACACTTAAACTTTGGTGTTCCCTTAATTTAGGTATTTGTTGGCGAAAATGGGCATAAATAGACTATGTGGTAAGTAAAGGAAAAACCAGACAAACATAAACCTAGATACTTTCAGAGCAAGGTGTGGGAGTTTAGTACACTTGCCTAGACTTATTCTAGACGTTGCAAAAAGTAAAGCAACAATCACAGATCTAATATGAAAATCTAATATGAAACTCGGATTAGAGTACCATCTTAACATACATAGAGAGCCACATTATATTGAACGTCTTGTCACAAAAAGGCAGTACCCGTTCTATGACAAATTTGTTCCGCGAAATAATAATAAAGATCAAAAGTTTGTAGCAACAATAGCAATCAACATGTTCGCACAACATCCTGTATTCAAAGGAATAAGTCTTAAAAGTCATAAGAACTTTAGCATAAAGGATTATTATACTTACACGAAGGTATGTGTATCTAATATAAGTCTCCGAAATCAAATTGAACTTCGCAAAGGAAATTGGAATTTTTGACGAATGTTCGGATAACTTTTGCTATGTCGGTATGTAATTATTGAAGTTTTTCGCTTGAGATCATTTAATGTTATTTACACGTTAATAAAAAGGTTTGAAGGTAGGTAGGAAAAAAATCGGTTAAAGTTTTTCCATTTGTTTCATTTAAATATATTTTTTATCCTAAAATGAGAAGAGATGATTTAGGTATACAATTTTCCAAGGAAAATATATTTTCGGTAGCAATCATTCAAGTTTCAATTTGTGTCAAGATTCGTAATAACGGTAAACGGTCCAATACCGTTTTTAGGTACCGAAAATCAATGTTCGAAGGGCCATTTATTTGTCAGAGTATCATTTTCTAAGAAATAACGTGTAAAATAGAAGAGGAAAGGTCATCATGATTGACAGTTGCTAGAACATCCACTTAAGGTGTATTTTTCTTTGAATGACTTTTAGTGGGTGGTAGTACAGAGATGTAAAGCGGAGGCGGGAGCGGATTTTTATATTACCACTAATGGAAAAAGTCTACATACATAATGAAAGTATGTATTGATTGTAAAGAAAGCCTTATTACCAAGTTAAATGGTACCTACCTAACTGGAGGTTTACGTTTAAATAAAAATATGCTCAGAAATCGTGTGGTGAAAACCTAATACCTATTAACTATTGTTTAAACTATATTGAAAAGTATTTTATGATAAGTACAATGTGTATCGGATTTTCAGACCTACAAGATTTATACTATGGTTCCTATCCTAATTCTGCATGAATTAAATTCTGTACCTACGTGAAATTGCGTGAAACATTTATCAAGATAATTAACAAAACGTATAAATTTGTGTCTGGGAATAAAATGAATGGCTAAAATATTCTAACCAGCATGGCACGTGGTAGATTTAATTCAAAAACTAACGAAACAAATGAATGAATAAAACTAATCTATGCAGATTTTTTGGTGTACGTGTCTAGGTTTTAACAATGGAAAAATGATATTTTTTATTTAAAATAAAAATTGTGTATTTCTATTTTATTAATAGAATATTCTACTTAATATACCTTTTCAGTCTGGCTAGCAATAAGGCATGATTATTCAGGAATAATTTACTTTACTATATTTTATTTCGTATTTAAATTTATCAAAAATATATCATGTTTGGTATTTCGCTGCCACTATGTCCACACCTTTGCATTATGTGTGTGTTTATAGTAAATTAATGGTTGACATTGATACATGTATGTTATATATTATACCTAGGTCAGTCTAGAATCTATTATTGTATGTACTTAATTAAATATCAATAGTTTCGATACTAATTAAGTAATTAGTCTTTGAAACAAATGATTGTCTTGTTTGTTTGGGTTTGCGTAAATAAGGAAATGTATAGGTAAAACAATTGTGTTGAAATATTAAGTTAACTATATCTAAAATTATGGCCAGGAAAAACACAAGAAACATCTCAGTTACCTATATCTGAATAATTTATCGTAGTTATTTCATTCTTATCACGTTTTTCAAACAGATTAGTTAATTTATAAAAAATAACCAAATAAAATAAGGTCTCGTCTAATCGCAAATTTACGTATAACTCAATCTTGTCTGGGTTTCAATGAGAGCTGTAAAGCTAATAATTGGATTCGATATCACCAATTTCTCAGCTTAATATTATTAGAATATGCAAGGGGCCTTTAGCTTTCTATCCCTAATTTAATCTCTTAGCCCATAGTCACTTGCTCGCTCGGGAAAAGGGACATAATTGGTCAGCTGCATTAGCTGCATACTGTAATTTTCAAGGGTAATCATAGCATAAATTGTAGCAAAGCTTTCGTGAGTTTTCATAAAAAGATGGAATGGTATATATTTTTGAGACAGTTTTTTTCCCGTTGCGAAATTGCTACCTCAAACTTGAATTAAAAAAAAAAAACAAAAATTGCTACCTAAAACTTGAATTAAAAAAAAAAACCTAAAAATTGCTCATAGAGATACGAGGAATGAGGAAGCAGTTTTAAACTGTTTTCAGAAAAAAGTCCTGGCTTCATAGAATTCACTTTGTATTGTCAATATTCTAGTTGATCAAACTTAGCCTGCTACGAGGACAACATTTTTGAGACAACATTGTTAGAGGAATCCATTGAAGTAGCTATCGCAAAGCACGCCAGCGATTCACTTCGAATTTAAGACAGGACAACTTTAACTATTTGGGCAGCCTTAAACAGGAACATCTTCATTAAAAATTAGACTTTATCGCTCCATCTTGACGGTGCAATTTGGTCTAACTCCAACTTGTTTAGCAATTTAATGAAATTCAAACTATACGCGTTCGTTGGAAAGTTCAATTTTGATTGTCGCAAGTTATTAATTTTGGGGCAGAATGTTTGAGATTTTGGCACGCTCTCTTGGTATTTTAGTTGTCTACGCTTTAGTTCTCTTTTGGTATAAGGACCTAATTTATCAGCCGCTAACGTTTCTTTAACATTTGAAGTCTAGTATTATGTGGGAACTTAAACTATTAATAGTCACTATCTGAAACAAGTTAAAGAGATTAGATAGACTGGCTCTATTCAATCAATTTTAAAGGATGTTATCTTTGAAGTAACAAAATAGAGATCAAAAGAAATATTTTTCCAGTCTCAATTTAAATCCTACTAATATTATAAACGCGAAAGTTTGTAGGTATGTATGGATGTATGGATGTTTGTTACTCTTTCACGCAAAAACTACTGAATGGATTTTAATGAAACTTTACAATAATATAGCTTATACATCAGAATAACACATAGGCTACAATTTGTAAACATATTGTTCGAAATACTAAACCTGCGCAGACGAAGTCGCGGGCACCAGCTAGTATTGAATAAATCTCTTGACGACACTAGATAATAACGAGTCTTTGGCTTCGCAAATAAATGAATTATATCTAATTTGAGCACATACACTCAAAAATTAAGTAGAAGTCGTCTAGTAAAAATTGAATAATATCGCTTGATTGTAAGCAACAACTTTGGACCATACGTTCACATGTTTGCACTTAGGACCTCGGGTTATCACGTTCTAGTCTAAATATAGCTCACAATAATGTCAGACAAACACAAAGCTACGAACAAACAACTAAAACAAACTATTTACAATAATATTATACAATCCAGGAACGCTTAAAGTGATATTAAAGTAGTAGCAAGTTACCTTGTAATTGGAACACCGGGGAATCGTACCATAATGCTGGATATTCACAAAGTAGGGCGCATGGCTTAGATTATATAATTGTGTAATGACCTTAATACCCGGTCGGGTTATACCATGATAGTCCAGTTGATAACGCGATTACCGCGCTATTTCGAATTGTGAAATTGGACAAACGACCCATTAGTAAACTGTCTTAATAGTTTAAACGATTATGGGCCTTATTTTCCTGAGGAAATAATGAAGTGGGTTATAAACGTTGCCAGTAACTATTTTCAAACACAAGTCCAACCAAAGGAATCTTAAGATTTCAAAAAAAAATCTGTAAGTTTTTCAGAATTTATGCATTCATAATACAATCCCGCACAACTTTTGTACCTGCAAAAGTGTAGCTAATTACTTAAAATATTTTAGATAGGTATTTGATTCAACTATCATTAGTTTCACTCTTGCCTGCATATCCTTCCTAAATCCGTTCCTGTTTTATCTGAGACTTTCTTTCAAAATAAAGGGACTCCTAGCTGCGATTCAAACCAAAAGTTCCCCGCATACATTGACCTGAATGCTAAGGAGTCAATCAATTCGTATAGTAAGTGCTGATAATAATAAACAGGAAGGGGATCATGTTTTGGTTCCGGACTGATTATGCGTCAGATGACACTGTGACGTGACGGGCTCAATGTGGGACGAGTGTCAGTGTCAGGCTGTGTGTTACACCGAAGCGTAACCGTGTTAGTGATGACGAGTTACAGCTTAATTATTTGTGATTGTTTGGTATGAACGGAAGTCGTTTTGGTTTATACAAAATAATGATCGCTTAGTATGGTGTCATGATTAGGTTAAACTAATGAAAAATATATTGAAGGTTGTTTTACTGTGGTGACAATATGTTGCAAAAATGTCGTACCATTTCATTAAGATCTCTTTAGTTATGAGAAGAAAATATAACTCTATAATAGTGAGAGTTGTCTAAAATGTGGCATTTTATCGGTCATCACGTAATTTAGATTTTGAATAGTGGGAATTTCAAATGCCAAAATAAATATTGCGTTCTGAAGATCTACGAATTTATTTACCAATGGCAGCTCAAATTATCTTTTCTTCGCTATAAATCGTCTATTACACGTCAATAAATTCTTTTAGCTGCTTATTCGGACATCAAAGTGACTTTGGTAACTTCTGAAATATTAGTTTTCACAGCCAAACAAGTTGAAAATTGTTTATGAAAATCCAATCACATGAAAAAGTATTTTGCATTGAAATTGAATTGAAATTAAATAAATTTGATGTAACTCATTTTTATCTAATTTATTGTTTGTGCAGGTACCTAAGTGTGAATATTTTAAAATGTATTTTGGTTATCAATATCAAGGCTTTAGTTTGTAAGCAGAAAAAGCCTGCTGTTTTAAAACCGTGAGCGTGCATAATAATATCGGTTCGTTGTCGAATTAAAAACACAATTTTAATTAAGTTTATGATGGAAATTGTGAAATAATGTTACCTGTATTATGTTGTGAGCACAAACCACGGATTTAATGTTCAGTGTGTTAATGTTAACTTCTCTATAATAAGACTATTTTTCTTCTCAAGAAAATACAGAATGTGGTAGGGATGCAAGCATTTTTCCAGTGTTGGTAATTATTTTCTAACACAAATTATGGGTCTAACTGACTTCCCAAAAAAGAGCAGGCTCTCAACTCGTCCATATTTTTTTTGTCAATTACACAAGTACGGTGTAATACGCGCCCCTCGTAAAGATTCGCGTAAGACGTTCGCAATGTATTCGGGTCAAGTATGCGTACGTTGCGTACAGTAAGTGCTGAGCGCGTACTTTGGCGTATTGTTCGCCGTTACGTGCTCACAGAGTGACTCAGAGAGGATTATAATCACTATGTGAGAGTTGAAAGGGGACTGTTAATTAATTTTAGTTTTGTTGTGACGAAATGTTTGGATTAATATAATGCTTTGGTCTCGTATTATGTTTGGAATAATGTAATTTTCATCTAGGAATGTAATTATGATAAGGTAAAGTGTACATAAGAGTTTTTTTATATGTAGTTCTTACCTAGCTACCTATAACATCTTCAGGTGTCTGTGTTGTATTACGCGAGGTATGATGATGTAACGTAACCAACCTTATTCGGTTACAAAAACAAATGAAACCAGCTTATTGCCATTTAAACTTGCTAGCGAACTAGATCGTATCTATCTCTATTACTAACAGACCGTCTTTCTGAGAAGTAAAATAACTAATCTAAGAACGATATTAACTTTGTTGCTTGTCGGTATCAGTGTTATAAGAGTCACTTACCTACTAGTACTATAAAGTATATTCTATATACAACTATCTGTTGTTACAGATAGATAGAATATTGGGAAAGGCCATTACCTTTACCTACCACACTTAGGTATAGCCTCTTTGTGGCTCATTTGAAGCCTTATTTATGGTAAAACGGCCGGAAAAGTTGATCTTGAAACCCGAAGATTTCAGGGTACTTTTCACTCGTGAATAAGTATGAAGTTGTTTAGTTCAGGATACAGGACAGTTTAAGAATAAGTGTAGATGCTTTATTTCACGAAAATGGATGAGCTTGTGTGTGTAAATATACATAGACATTGTTTTTGTATGTGTTAGTTCTGGAGCGCTCGTGTGTGTAAATATAGATACATGCACACTGTCTTTGTATGCGTAAGCCCTGGAGCCCTCAGTAATGCCTGAGTCTTCGAGACATACAAAGAAATAGTGCATATACATTTACACACACAACTATAGGTCACCCACATACGTGAAATAAAACCACTATATCTACGTGTATATCGGGTGTGTCGTTCACAATCACATTAAATGAAATGCGTTAATATACTGGTTAATATATGTCGATTAACACAAAGAAAAAAGAAAAATACGTAAAAATAAAAAAATGCATTTTTCAAAAAAAGTAAATAGAATAAAAATGTGCGAAAATTAGAACACCGTATAAAAGTCAGTCATTACAAACAACTGATATTCTCCCTTGAAAACTGACAGCTGTCAACTGATCAAAACATTCAATACTCTTAACTTTATCTCTGCTTTACACATGATGTTGTAAATTATAAAAACGAAAAATGACTCCTGTGGTTAAACCACTGAATGGATTAGGTTATTTTTTTTACAATTCGCCATAGAATATCATAAAGTATATGCGATAGGATTTAATGTGATTGTGAACGACACACCCTGTATACTATTCTCTGCTATTAAAACACAGGCTAATAGTTAGCAGCGACAATGGAGGTCGGGTGCAGTTAAACAAGCAACCGTGACATTGTCCTGTGAGTAACGATGACCCTGTTTCGGTCTGTTAATCTGGTCGTGTGGTTAGTACACTGTCCTGTCATCGTCTATCCTAGTACACTAGTCGAAATTACTGTTACGATAATGTTAGAAAACAGGTTATTCATATAATTTTGATGTAGTATTGCAAGCTGTTTAGTAACGTTTGCCAATGAAGAAATAAATCATAAAAAAATAAATTCATCTTTAGAAATAATCTTTAGAAATAGACAAAGCACAATTAATATTCGGTCTTTTAGAAAAAACTTATCTTTCCCAACTATATTGACGTAGATTTTCAGTCTAACCGCTTTTTCACACCAGCGGATTTTCCGTTCGGTTCGTACAGGCTTAGGCAGTGATGACGTTTAAAACCGAGCGACCATGTCGCGCGGTTTTGTTACGCACGACAAAAATCCGCTGGCGTGAAAGAGCTGTAATCTTTTTTTTTGCATTTAAGTATATAAATTATTTCTAATAAGTACTTACCAAGCATAATATTATCCCTGATGATCTGCACGTGTCTATCACGATCGGGTCTTGTATGCTCGTGCCAGAAGCCGACCACGTGGCCTAACTCGTGCACCACTATGCCGAATTTATCACAATTCTTGCCGATGGAGATCGCTTGAGCACCACTGCCACGCTTGCCGACGAATGAGCAGCATCTATGGAAGGTGGGAGAAAGTTATCATATAATTATGATAAAAACGTAGTTGGGAAAAGGTTCTAAATGTAGAAATTTATTAAATGAGAGTATAAAAGTTAAAAAAAAAAGGATTGATAAAAATATAGATAGATACTTCAGTTAAATTATCAGAATTTAAGTATTAATTAAGTTAAATGTTAGTTACCTATTTATGTTATCTTTATAAAAACAAATTGTCATGTACTATGATTTGTTTAGAAATAACAGTAAGCATATCTTCAGAAACATTTGAAAAACTCGAAGTTGGATTCCTTGGGATTCACATGTAAGTCCTAAAATAGATCTAGTGGATCACCATTCTTTAATAATACTTCATCCCTATTCAGTTCTGACATCATGATACTATGATATCACAGTGCTATTAATCTAGTCAATATCTCCTGCTGCCTCTCTAATATTTAACTGCCTCGTTGGTCTAGTTGTCGCAAGTGTGGCTGCTGAGCACGAGGTCTCGGGTTCGATTCCCGAGTCGGGCCGAAATCGCTTCGTGGGTTTTAGAAGACTTTCACAAAGCAGCCCGAAGCCTGGAAGTTGGTGATTGATTCACCCGTGCATCGGAGAGCACGTAAATGTCGGTCCTGCACCTGATCTCTTTCCGGTCGTGTCGGATTGCCGTCCCATCGGGCTATGAGAGTGAAGGAATAGGGAGTGCACCTGTGTCTGCGCAAATGCTTGTGCACTATAATATGTCCTGCGCAGTTGGCTAATCTCCTTACATGAGAACAGCTGCCGTAGCCGATAATCGGCTAGGAGGACATCATTTCCTGCTGGTATCCTGTTTCGCAATATGGATTGTAAGGGTGATGACAACACAGGAACTTAATACTGAAGGTGGTAAATTGTTCAAGTACGTCATGAACACAAATATTGCTCTATGCTGTCATGCTTATTTTGTCGAAGACATTAATAACAGTTATTGAAGATAAAAGAAATAGTCTACAACCTACATGTTTTCCTAAGAATTCTGATAAATTAACTTTAGGTAGGTACTGTTCTAAAACAAATATTTAGTTTTTTCATCAAACTAGTTCTCAAGTTTTGATGAAATAAATAACTATGTTTACTCGATTTATCGTTCCCTAGCGTTTTATATTTGATGTCTAGTTTGCCGAAAAATAAAGAACCTATAAATATATTTTTGTTAGGTAATAAAATAACGCAAAAATGTGTAATATAGAACATCGATATGGAAACGTAAAATACATTTCAATTTTGAAATCCTTTAACTGATATTTTTGTTTTAGTGTCAGCTTATTTATATCCCTATTCCAAATAACGTAAAACAGGCTAACAGACTTTTAAATTACCCGATATCTAATTTACCGTTGATAGTTAAAAATTAATTCAATCATTTCAAAAATAGCAGCGTTTTACCTGAAATAAAACGCATATTAAATACTTACCTTATTTGAAGCTTACTAGTTTGAGATAGGCACCTACGTGTTTTCCGCTTTTATCTCTGTCCTTTTCTACCCCATATCTTGCATCTCTCTCGCACACCGACCAGTTTCACTCCCCACCAGGCAGGAGGCGACGAGTGTTCTCGGCGGCCACAGTTTGTCATTGAGTCGAAAACACCAGGCAGAAATTAAAATGTAAGCTTCAAATAAGGTAAGTATTTAATATGCGTTTTATTTCAGGTAAAACGCTGCTATTAAATTCTTGACCGTTATTTGAAGCTTACTAGTTTGAGACGTGTTTGTTATCGCCTGGTGGAAGTGGACGCCAATGTGAGCAAAAGCACATGCAATGAAAGCAATGAAATTGTGTATGTAAATAGGTACTTAGGTACACGAGTAATCACATGTAAGTATGTGTATTGCGTCCTGGAATACTAATGTAATCAAAGTTAACTGGTACTGGTACTCAGCTACATCCTGTTAGACTGGAAGCCGACCCCAACATAGTTGGGAAAGGGGCTCGAAGGATGAGTAATAAAAATTAAAAGAGAGATGCAAGAACAAAAGCAAAAATTGATTTCATTTTCTAATAGTAATTAACAAAAACATTGCGATACTTCTTAATAACAATAGTAACAAAAAAAAAATATAGACATTAATCAGCTGGATTAATTAAATAATCGAGATAACTTGCTACTTCTATTTAGTGGGTATCTTTCCCTTCTGTAAAAATGGGCAAATGTATTGCCTGATCGCCAATTACCCTTTGCTAATATATCGTCCAAAGGTATATTGTCAACACAGATTTTGACGCTACCGCCGAGTGGAAGCTTCCTGGGGTTGTAGTTCTTCCTGCCTCTTTTAACAATGTCTTAATCCACCCGCATCATCGTTCGGGTGCCTGCCTTTGGTTGGCCTCTAACGGATATAAATAAATTTAAGGAATTAGCCGATGTCCGTCTATCTTCTAACAAGGCTTTAGTCTTTCTGACCCAATACACTGGACTTAGATTTATATTTTCCTGATTATCCATCAAACAACAACCCGACTGCCTATGACTAGAACTGTCGGTCTTAGAGCCAAAGACTGGCCATAAGATTAAATTATCTTTGTTGTTTTTGAAATGTTCTGGGTCTATTGCAAGCAAGGAAAGATCATGGACTCGCCTTTCCGAAACAAGCTAGCAAAAGAAAGAGCAGCAGTGTGCCTGGAAGTTGCAAATGGATTATTCTCGTCTACGTTTACTGCACTTAAGTAGGTTACCAATTGGTCAATATTCCAGATGGACGGCTTCCCGGGGAACAGGTTTGCTCAGCGCTATTGATTTTAAAATGTGTCCGACTAGAACGTGTGAGCCTAGCTCTAGAGTGGTTTCTGCATTGCATAGTGTAGCTATAACTGACTTGTGTAATAAAATAGTATTGTATGCTAGTTTATTTACTATGTGTAAGTCCGCTAAAAATTGGGTAAGTATAGGTCCAAATAGGGATTCAAGGATTCATAGGATCCAATTTCATACTTTTCGCCCCAATTTAACCATCGACTCCAAGCTGATTGATAAGTGTTGCGTGTGGATTGAAGAAGACTTCAGTCGGAGAGACTCCTTGTCCCTCCCCCCCCCCCATTTCCTTGACCTTGGCAGGGGGTATCCCCGTTGCTGTGTCTATCGGTTTCTGCTCGAGGTTCATCAGTGTGTAGGGTACTGCTAATGATCGGGACTTCAAATCTGCTCGCCAAAATACCTGGTGCCACCGAAGGAACTACTATGAGATTAACTCCCGTTCCTGAATTGAGATGACTGAGGACCTACGGTATAAGGTAAGGTGGCGGTAATACCCATGCTAGCGGGTAAGTCAAAACTTGAGAAAAATGCATCGTGGAACCCCGCTTTCGGGTCCTTCAGATCTAGGGGCACGTAGTACACAACTATGTGTCCCTGGGCTCGCTTCGAGGCAAATAGGTCCACTGCTGATACAAGATGCCACTCCGGTGGAGGTTTGTGTCGGGAGAGATGGTCTGCCTGACTGTTGAATAGGGCTGGTATATGATTCACGACGTGATAGATTTGATACAGCTCAAGATAACTGAATACTCTGTACGTCAAGTTCGGTAAGCTCCTTGATCGGGTGCCACCTTGATTTCTTAGATATGACACCACAGTCCCATTTCTGCATTGAAAAATGGCTGTTGATCTCTTTAGCAACTTGCCGTGATTTTCCAGTTAACACTGCAAGCATCTCTTTCAGATCGCAGTGAAAGCCTTTTTCTCTCTCGTTCCATGAACCCATTACGGGAGTTCCGTTCAGTTGTGCCCCCATCCTACATCGGAGGCGTCAAATCAAATCAAATCAAATCAAAACGTTTATTCGCGTTCGTGACGCACACACAAAAACGAATACATATAAAAGCTCACAAAAATAAAACAAAACAGGAATGAAAACGAAAAAAAAAAAAAAAAGAGAATGGGAAAAGGAAAATATGCGTCACGATCACGCGAAATGGCCCTCGCTCAGCATATGCAGCGACCCTATGCGAGACAGCGTCCGTGGTTATAAGGTGACAGGGAAGTGGCGAATGAATATCCAAGGTTTGGTGGCAGCTGACCAGCCACCACTTTAGATCTGCTAAGGTATCTGCTGGTAGGTTCAACATTGCTATACTCCATTCACCGAGCCGTGAGCCCACAATGTAACCAAAGAATGACACTTTTTCAAAATGGTGGGTATAACATGACCGATGACAAAAACGTCACATTTTTATGTAAAATGTTCTTAGTATCTGTGGTCTTCAATTAAGTAGGGTTCTATGTATGACAGTCAAGACTTCTAGGTTCATTTTACATGTAAACGATTTACTACATATTTCATTAAAATTAAGAAAATAATTTACGGCATTTATCATACATATTTGATTTCAATTAAGTTTGAAAAGATTGCATAAGTTCCACAGACATCGTTCTAAAATATCATTTCTAATGTTGTCAGTATATTACTTTCGTAGTTATTTTTATAAAATATGATCATTACTTCAATCGTGACTTATAAGAACCCTTTTTATGGTTTGTTCACCGTTTGGCTCACGGTTCCATGAATAGGGTAGGTATAGATTGCTGTTCAACACTGCATTGAGGAAAGTGAGGAGAGCCCGGTAATGCAGTCTGCCGTATGGAACAACGAAAACTTGCGAAGTTTAAAAGTCCTATCAAGCTATGCAGGTCTTCTAAGTTTGTCGTGCTGTTTGTCACGTAGTGCGTTTTGTCATTATCTTGTTGATAATGCTTGCGATTTATTCACTTGCCATCCAAAACATGGTGCAAATGATCCCAAAGTAGGCAAATATATCTTGGTGAGCCACCAGAAAATCGAGATACACAATTATAAGTAACCCTTGAGTTTTCAAAGTTTGAGCCACCCAAATTGGTCACTGTGGCGAAGGTCTTGGGTGCCGTGCTTAAGCCAAATGGTAGGCACGTAATCTGAAGCAGTCTTCTTCTGTATACTAGTCGAAGAACATATCTGTGACCTTCGGCTACCGGAAGGTAGAAGTAAGCCTGGGCGAGATCCACTTGCACAGCCATTCGTCTTTCTGAAGAAACTCTAGCACCCGAAAAACATTTATTAAACTGAAGGGTTCCGTAATTATGAACTTGTTGAGAACCTTGAGATTGAGTATTGGACGGTTCTTTCCGTCGCCTTTTGGGCACAAGAAACATATTGGAAAGAAAGCTGGCAGAATTTGCAGCTATCAATAGAACTTTTTGTTTTATCATTTGGGATATGACGACATCCATTTCTTTGGACTCTCTGGTCAAATCTGGCATTATCTATCAAAGGTGGCTTTTGGCCAATGGTATGCGATACCCAGTTATTATTTTTAACAAGAAAGGCGGAGCTCCCATTTCTTTCCATTGGTCTTGATATAATGTTAGGCAACCCGCCTGGAAAGTCATAACTTACGTGCCTTGTTGGACGCATCAAAGTCCGCCTGCGGTCCTGGACGCTTTCTGTTTCCTCTGTTGGACATGGTTCCTATTGTAATTTACTCGTGATATCCCAAGGGAGCTTTTAGAGTTTTGCGTCACACGCCATTCAGCGTGAGTGTGATTACCATTTCCCTTCGAGGGAAGGTTATAATGGCGACTCTTCGAAAGTCGATCCAAAAAGCCACCCTGCGAGGGTAGATTGCAATGATGGTACGACCCGCAACATGCATGATTGGTACCCTGCGAGGGTCCGTGATAATGAGCCGACCCCTGCGGGGGATGGCTAGTATACTTACTGGTCCCTGCTTTGTAATGATGCTGCTACTCGCAACATGCAAGATTGGTACCCTGCGCGGGTCCGTGATAATGAACCGACCCCTGCGGGGGGTGGCTAGTATACTTACTGGTCCCTGCTTTGTAATGATGCTGCGACTCGCAAAATGCAAGATTGGTACCCTGCGCGGGTCCGTGATAATGAACCGACCCCTGCGGGGGGTGGCTAGTATACTTACTGGCAGTCCTAGGCGGAGCGTACCAAGTCTTTCAAGGCCGAAAACCATCACACGCCGTGATAATGAGCCGACCCCTACGGGGGGTGGCTAACAGACTTACTGGCAGTCCGAGGGGAGCGTACCAAGTCTTTCAAGGCCGAAAACCATCACACGCCGTGATAATGAGCCGACCCCCATGGGGGGTGGCTAACAGACTTACTGGCAGTCCGAGGGGAGCGTACCAAGTCTTTCAAGGCCGAAAAGCTTTCTTGACACCACCAGCCCTCTTCAAGTGCGCTAGTGACCAGTCCGAACTAAGGAGATGCTGGTTGGACCGCACCTCACACCATTCTTTTTTGTCAAAAAGTTGAACGCCTTGCAGGATTGAACTAGGGCCACAGGTGCCTTAGGAACTTCGGGCTTGCTTTCTTTTCCATAGTCACGTGCACGGGCTGTGGTAGCTTTATTATTTACCGCATCCATATTTGCTTTATAAGTCACTCATTCTGAAAACAAATTACTGAAAAAAAAAAAGTACACGGAAAAAACTCGTGACAAAAAAGGGGTAGATGTACAAAATATTAACACTTGATTTCGCAAAATCGAATATCGAACGGTAAAACCGTTAACAAATTGTATAAAATATTATAAACTCACCTGTGTTCTGCGAGAGCACTGAGTTTATTTTTCAACGAAATACTACAGCGGTTGGTTAGACCAACCTTCTCGGGCGGAAAACAAGACGCCAATGACAAACTGTGGCCGCCGAGAACACTCGTCGCCTCCTGCCTGGTGGGGAGTGAAACTGGTCGGTGTGCGAGAGAGATGCAAGATATGGGGTAGAAAAGGACAGAGATAAAAGCGGAAAACACGTAGGTGCCTATCTCAAACTAGTAAGCTTCAAATAACGGTCAAGAATTTAATAAAAGAGTTTGTTTGAATTATGTAATCTGTGGAACCGAAAAAATATTTAATTGTTAGATAACCCCCTTTCTCGATGAACACATATATTATGGTACCTTTTATCCAGGTGCGCGAAACAGTTCTACCTAGTTTTCAAAATTAAACTTACCCACAAGGGCGTTCCGTGAAGACAATATAGTCCTTATGCAAATCACCATCTCTCTCTACAAATTTCACACAGGTGAAATTCTCCCAATGTCTCATGGCTTGCTTGAACAAAGACTTGTGTGCCCCGCTGAAGTTACCGTCGATTTCATAGGGAATGACACCGTTCTCCCATATTCTTTCTTTCCTGTTTGTTGCAGCCCGAATAGTGCGATGACGGCTTCTGACCTGGGAAGGAGATTTAAGGCTAAATACTATTGCACAGATTAAGATTTAATTGCTCTATGATTAGTATAGGTATTTGCTTTGATCCAGAAAATAAATAAAATTCTATATATTTTTTATATAGTCCAAAAAGGTATTACGCGGAGCTGTTTCAAATAAAAATGATAATTCGTAATTTTCAGTAGTGATATCCCATTGAAATAACATTAGTATCAAATTGATGAGAATAGGATACCTAAAGAAATTAAAGCAGGACTCGAGATATCAACAAATTCCAGAGATCACGTACAAAAATTGCAGATTTGTATATAAAATTGCAGAACACAGCTAAATGTGAAATAAAAAATCTGTTGAATTCAGTAGGTTCCTATACCTACACTTGACTTTAATTTTAGTTCAATAACAAGATTATAAACCAATTTATAATGACATCGACAAGTCTATTCACTAAAACTCCAAAGTCAATTAGTGTGATTTCTCGAATAGTTTTAATTAGAATCTGTCAATATACTTACCTTAACTTGCGATGTGGGCGACGATTACTTACGACAATCTAAATATAGCTCGTTAAGCCTAAATATCACTTTCAAAGTAATCTATTTTTGATGACCTTCTTATGCCTAATCAGATTAAGTTTTAAGTCTGAAATTCTTTAAAGAAAACTGGATGGGTACTTCATTTTTTCGCTCTTTACAGTCAAGAATTCGTTCTTTGTCAAAGCTATATAAATCAAAAATATCATCGACTTTATTCACATGATATCTTTTGCATAAACTGGTCTTTAACTTCACCCAATAACAATCACATATACACAATAATAATCAAATAATAACCATCTCATAGCTCGAAAACCCGCCAACATTGGCCAAAAACCACTAATTTCGGTAATTGTATAATCCGTTATTATGCAGATGGTTTCAATGAGAATGCCTCTAAGCTAGCTTCAATTACGGGATTAACATAATGGCTGGTAATTGATTTAATCGCTGACAACTCGGTTACAGAGCCCAAATTGGAATATCTTTGTCTAACATGCAGTTTAATTATTGGGGGACAAATGATGGGGATTGCCTCGACTGTGATTAGATTCGATTTCTGTAAAGGAATGGGAAATGCTAATGGGTTCTGACTTTTTTTTATGGTAAGAGATAATTTAATTTGAAGGTGTTTGTCAAGATTTGGGTGAGACTTTCTTTTGTATGAACGTTTTCTTTTGAGAGGATTCGGCATCGAACTAATAGACAAAGGAAAGTATGTAATAGCCTTGTTTCTTACTAAGAGAAGCAGTATTACTAACCTCTGTATTATTATGAGCATTAGTTTCAGCAGCTTCTAAATCTTCCATGTCGTCACGAAAAAACCAGTTGTCAAAATTTTGACCCTCAGTCGCGTTCAAAATTTTCTTAGGCGGTGGTTTCACTTCAAATCTCTCTTCGAACTCATGTTCAGGTATTTCGAACTTCTTCTCCGTTCTCTGTTCTCCACTGTTATGCTTTTTGTGGTGACGAAAAAACTTTTTTCTGACAAATTGGGAAACTGTTTTGTTTTCTGATGAACTTAGGGTGTTTTGGCCAATTCTCTCGTTTGAGTGGATGTTTCTTAGCCTGAAATCAAATTCTTATTTGACTATTGCTTTTCATGGAAGACTGAAAAGATTATGAAGAAAGAAAAGTATATAATTAGAAATGCGCATAATGAAGATAATGATATAAAAAAATATAAAACGGCACGACAAGCTCATTAAAGTTCATTAGGTAAAGAAAAATAGTTAAGCCCTTCGTAACCCTGGTCTCGTCTCGTTTAAACACAGTTAATGAATAGCCACAATTATTAAAGCTATGTAGATTGCAAATCTAAATGCGCTGCATTTCAAATTGTGCAAACTGTAGCTATTCTTAAATTCTCTTACTAAGGAAATCTTCAGAATTTATTTATTGTACCTTTTGAATGTGATTAATATAGGCAAAGAATTTCTCCCACGGAGATTCGAGAAAAACTATTCAAATACATAGAATACCAATCAGAGTTTTTAAACATCTATCATGTCATTAAATGATTAGAGCATTATAAATAAGGACATGACAAAAAATAATATAAAAGATGAAGACAAGCTAAACTGTAGGACAAAAACAAAAAAGTGAATAGTATCCAAATGCAAGCAAAACTTGATTCCTAGACAGAATTCATAGTAAGAGAATCTCAGCCAACGAAACTACGGCACGGAGCTTATTCACAGGATTCAATAGAGTCGATCCTTTGGCCGCTGAAGTAAAAAGTGCGCATTCAAGAGGCACTAATGAGCCTTTATTAGAACAGTGGTATTGCCTTCCAGAGTTGAAGATGAAGAATGTTCCAAAGTTTTATCGGTTAGGTTTGTGAAGCGAGCCTTTTAGTGGTTAGGCTACTGTAGATTGTTTTAATTAAATGTAGCGGTGGATTTGATAGTTTTAAAGTACATAATGGTACATTATAAAATAACACTTCTGTAAAACAAAAACAAAATAGGAAACCTATGTATTTTACACATATGATATCTCATTATTTTGTTTAAAATGTGAATAAAATAGACGGGAAACAGCAGAGTATAAAACGTGGCGGAAAATATTGTCACCGTATTGACATCTGACACGTTTATTGATGGAAATTCAGTAAATTGTTTGTGACATCGAGAACAAGGAAAATTAGGTAATATTATACCGTTTATAATATCATGACTTCCTTGATTTTGGAGAAAGTATTTATCATTATAGGATCACGAAAACCCCTTGAAAAATATAAAGATCATTCCATTTCAAGTAAAGAAAGATTTTCACGAAACAGCTTTTAAGGAAAATTAAGCCAGTTTTAATGTTTTCAAAACAAGGGATAATAAAATGAAATTGCATTATGAGCAGCATCCTCAAAGACTAGACAGCCAGTAAACAGAACAAAGAGTCAAAGTGCATATTAAAAATAATATAAACAATAAAGTAAATAAATAATTTTAATTTTCTCTTGTACTCGAGTACGTCACTGATGTTAAGCAATAAAACCGTCGTGTCGACAAGAACTTTGTCGGACTGAATTTAATCATAGACCGTTTTATAAAGAAGAATTTTATATTCTATCTCATAATTTTTCATTTGGCTGCGCTAAATACGAATTAACGCTAACTAGATTATGGTTGAAAATTTATCTGTTTTTCATTAAATAAAGCTTATTGGAATTTTTATCGTGAATGCTTTGAAAGAAAATTTTAACTCTTTAATTTTTAAGTATTTTTAAATATTCAATTTTAAATTTTAAGCCGTCTTGCTATAGTAGAATCCGTCTGTAACCTAGTTATGACTTTGACAATTGTTCATTTCACAATAAATTGTTCGCAAACTTGCCTGGAATTTATTTTAGAACTCGATTTATGACCTCTCTGAGGGTAAATGAAGCAACTATCTAAGGAAGAGTCTAGAAGAATGGAAGTTAAAGCCATACCGTCTTCCATTACCGTGTCTCCGTCTCCGTCTCCTGTTCCTTCGGCCGCCATTCTCATCCATCAGGTTCTGCAGACTCTCTGTAGGCCTCAGTAAGTTAGGTTCCAACTTCCCCTCCACATCCAAATCAGTTTTATTTATCACTTTATCTTCTTCTTGCTCATTTGATAAAACTCCGTTAGTGGGAGCAGGTGCTACAGTTATATTCTCAGGAATACCCTTAAATTTCAAGTTATTCTTAGAGTCCCCAGTAATCTCTCTGCTATTACTCTGAATCTTGTTAGTGATCTCATCCATTTTATTAGATGCATTAGTGATTTGTATATTAGGATAGAACTCTTCTAAATTAAGTATGTGGTTAGTTGAAACGTTGACTACTAGAACTCCGTCTTGTTCTAAGCTCTCTGATTCGGTCAGGTTATCCTGTACCGTTGTTTGGTTTAAGTGGTCCGATTTACTTTGATTGAACGCAATAGTGTAATTGTCTAACATTTCTTCTGGAGGTAATTTGCCGTTTTTTAATAGTAGCGATTTGTCTAAACCCGAAGGAAGTACCTGAAATGGAATGTCTTGTTAAACAAATTGGCTTAGTTAAAGTTTTAGCTGTAATTGATCCACTTGCCTGAAACAACTAATGACAACAGACGGTAAGTATAAGTTTAATCCAATGACACAGATTATTGCAAGTGTCCTCACAAAAACTGAAATTAAGTGAGTTTAGTATTTTATAACTTTGGTTCACAGTCCAGTTTTGGTTAACAGTACCATTACTATCCATCATACCTTTGACATAAGTACAGCGTCATTGTATTTCTTAGGCTTCTCCTGTGACAATGGCAGTGGTTGCTTCGTCCTCTTCCTCAGTATATCTGGCAGGCCCTCCTCTTCTACTTGCAGTCCTTCTAATAGCACCTCTTTCTTCAGCCTTTCTACTTCTTCTTGAAGGGATTTGTTGATTTTGTTGACTGGCGCGCTCGTTGGTGGCTTGAAGTAGTCCACACTGGGTATCGCGATGTCACCTTGGAAGTTATCTGTAACAATAATTTTTCATAATGAATTACTGAGAATTAACGGTAAAGGTCATATGACTCAATATAAGTACGGTGGTCTCTGTCTGTATCTTACGGTATTGTCAATAAAATATTTTATAACGTAGAATGCAACTAATATCCTGCCCTAATACTATAAATGCAAAAGTAACTTCGTTATCTTTCTGTAAAGTCACGTCGAAATTACTGAACGGATTTAAGACACACAAATAGTGAAAAGCCGGAGAAAAGAACAGGAAATTTTGTATCTGGGTACGGGAAGAATTTTCCAATCGCCGCATTTAAAAAACCTTGGGGAACAACTAGTTCTACATAATCGCAAAATCACGCTACGCTATCTAGTAATCAAAACAATGCTGTAATTTCATCATCATCGATCACTTATTCACTTATACCTAGTGTCAATAATATCACGGATTGTACCTAATTGGGGTTACGTCGTAATAATATTCTTTTTCATAAAACGTAAACAAGTGAAATGACTCAACTTCGTCTACGTCAGAAAAAAACAAGTATTAAGTCCAAGGTTATGAAATATTAATCAAATTGTAAATAAAAAACAAAAGCTAGTCAAGGTATTTTTCTCGATTTGTAACAAAAATATTAAACACAAAATCGCTGAATATAATTTCGTTTTATTTTTGTGTTTAGTGAATTAGATACAATATAATATATAGAGAACAAATACCTAATCGATTGATATATTATCTATTTAAATGCCTGCTCAAAATGCTGTATAGTACTTTTCCCTTTTTCCCAGCTACTTTTCAAATAAACTAACCAACACCACAGCCTAATATAACACCCTCAATAAACTGCACACATATTCAACTGCATACGTCAACTACATCCCTATTAACACGCAATAAGCATGCAGATCCCATCAATAACGTTCAATATAATCTAAATGATGTGTGACAGCTATTAAGTTAGGCCATTGCTTGCACCGCACTGCGCCGCTGTCATCCAATTACTGAATCCCCAACTGTGAATTGATCTACATAATTTTAGCAGTTCAAGTTTTTTACCGTTTGTCTTCATATTTCTAGCAGTTCGTACACTTTTTACTTTATAATATGCAAATAAATTGATTTGTAATTACGATTCTGTACTATATAATTAAGACAAAAACATTTTTTCTCATCTCCCGCTAAAACAAATGAAATGTCAATATAAAACCACAGAGTATAAAAGCTATAAAATAGTTCCAAATTACAATGAAGACTCATTTCACGTAAAAGCAACATCAAATCGCGCTGCATTCGAATTCGGAACGTCATTCCAAATTCGAATTTAGCGAAACGCGTCACTGATTGCATGCGGCCATTAACAACAGTGTACATCTGCTGCGATCATAAAATTTAATCGCCGACCCGTGTCTATGTCCCATATGCTGCCTAACGCTGGCTGGCAATTAATTAATTGCGTATGTATGCTTACACGGCGTGTATTGGACATGACGGTTTACGATAGTACCGCCGCATGAATATTCATGGTGCGGCCGTGTTTGAGGATTGAATTTGATTATGGCGCCCGACTTAGGTTTCGAAGTTGTTCAAATCAGCTGTTAATTTAATTAACGTTTGGCACGGATTTAATGTTGTTTTAATTGTATTTCTTGGCCTTTGTGGATTGTTGTTTAATTTATTTAGGAAGTAATATTTGATTGTTAGTGAATAGCCGTGTTGATTTATGTTATAGCGAAAACGTCAATACTAGATTCATTGGCTATATGGAATACTTAATATATTTTGCCCAATGCAAGTAAAACCAATCTATGTAACTTTGATACGAATGTACCACTCTAAATGTGGACCAAACAAACCAATAGGCTGGGTTTCACGCTACATCATAAAACCATGCTACAATAATTCGCTACGAAACTGCTACGAACTACGAAAACCGCTACGCAAACAATTCGTAGTACACACGAGTAACATAATGGTTTGTGTAAGGTGTAATGTTACATTCTGAGTTATTGTAAGTTATATAGGGAAATAAACTGAGTTAGTATACTATAAAGAGTGACCATTAAAGAGGTATGTTTCTTAATGTTATTGATAATTATTTTGGTGTTTTTTTACTTATTAATCCTGTAATTAAATTGCAAAGGTACACAAGGTATAGGTAAGTAAGTTTCTTAACACGTTATCCTGGCTGAATTGTTATTTCGAATAGGGTGAAATTATATTTGAGACATAAATATTTAATTTCTACATATAGTTGTTTAATATTAAATACATAATATTTAGTTGCCCATCTTTATGCTTAAGTAAGTATATAATATAAAAACCCTACAAATCATAGATAACAATGAACAATACTAGCTAAGCATTCATACGGCAGCCTAAAGTATCGCAATTGAAAGCCACTGCATTGTATTATGCATTTTCCATCCAACTGCTCAACTGAGGTTTAATTCAGTTCGTTTACATTCACCGACTAATGTAGGTATTTTATCCTTATTTTTATGAATGACTCCTTATTCTCTATCAGAATATTTTTTATATACTTAGCGGTGCTTCAGTATACTTATGGAGAAAATTAACAAAAATGTGAACACCATGCGATGTGGTCAATAAGTCACAAAGTTCGAATCAATTAATATAATAGTCTACGAACTGGTGAAAAATAAGTTTTTAACTTATAATCGGTAACATAATTATTAAATGAAGCCCTATTCCGAGGTAACTATTTATATTTTTTTAACAGTACTAAACAACATATTTATGTGTTGGTTTTACAGGACACATTTCACATATAAAAAATACGTCTTTATAAACGACACTTTTTAAATATAGTTTTACGTTCACAGTATCGTCGTCGTATCGGCTCGTCTAACGTGGTGCGCGCGGTAACGCATTGTATAATTCAATCGGGACGGCGCATTGCATGCGATCCGAACGCAATCGATTGCGTTCGCTGCACATTGTTGCCTTGGGACATTGAAAGAAATTGTATGAGTCTGATTGTTAACGTAAAATACGTTATATTCTTCGATTGGATGAAGGAAGACAAAAAGAGACGATCCAATAAAAAACAAACTGTTTTATTAATATTTTGTATAGTTTTTAAGTTTGTACATATCTGTAAATATATTTTTAGTTTTAGTAACATATTTATGTTATGGAATAAAATAAACAGTATTAGTTAAGTTATTTTGTATTATAGGGTAAACAACAATGGGTACATAAACTATATTTGATTGATATGGAAAGAACTTTAAAATAGAAATAGAAAAATAAATTAATTTACCAATCGAGAAAACAACTGTTAATCCACCTATGGTATAATAACAATATGCGAAACATGCGGTTATTTATTACAAAAAACTACAAACAAGTCAAAAAGTAATCAATAAAATGAAGTCTTTTATCGATACTCTTTTCAATATTTCCCAGTAGAATACACCCTGTATAAAATACAGGAAGCTGCAATATAAGCCGCCACTATATTTTCCTTATTCCAATTTTAAAATATTTCAATATGACGGATATTTATTCCAAATAGCCCAGGGATCGGTGTGCGATCCTTGGCGGTTTCAGGGTTAACACACCACGACTTTTGTTAGATATTAAAAAAAGATTTACCAAGTTCATATAATTTGAATACAAACCCTCAGAAACATAAACTTATTTATGGTTTTCGACAAGAGGTAGCATACTACCTCTAAGTTGTAGCGTTCGATAAATGACTATAAGGTGTAAAAAATAACAAAGTGCAGAAGAAAAATATAATCTCCAGATAAAAAAAAACACTATTACGATTACTTTTAAAAATCGTTAGGCAGTAAAGAACCAAATAATATTTTATACTAGCTTCTGCCAGCGGTTTCACCCGCATCCCGTGGGAACTACTTCCCGTACCGGGATAAAAAGTAGCCTATAGCCTTCCTCGATAAATGGGCTATCTAACACTGAAAGAATTTTTCAAATCTGAGATTAGCGCGTTCAAACAAACAAACAACCTCTTCAGCTTTATAATATTAGTATAGATTTTCCGTGCCAGCCCTTAAAAAAATATCACCATTCATAGAGGCAGCAAGCAAACCGATCCCCGACACGCGACGGTTCGCGACCTCACAGGTGATATATCGCATATCGAAGAAACGACACCAATTTATAAACGTACACATCCACGGAAGAAAGAAACATAGTGGAGATGCCATAATTCAGGTAAGTCAGGCGCCTTTTTGTAGATCAACTAACGTGCGGTAAGCGTGACCAAAACAATCACATACCTACTGTTAAAACGAGGCGTCGGGTTCTTTGATACATCTGTCAAAGATTGGTCTAACCTAGCAGGATTAGTGATGGAGTTTAAGAAAAATGGGAGTTCCAAAGAAGACGTATAAAGGTGGAGCTAGTAATGTTCTTCGTCCCCGAATACAAGCATTTTGGCGTGCTACTTTCTTAGGAGATTTTGCGTTATGACATCTCCGCTAGTCGTTTTGTTCTCCACGTATACACGGCACAACTTATTTATTTCACACATCCTGAATAAGACATATTTGATGTGAAAATCTGAATGAAAATAAGGTGTTTGGAAGATGATAATAGAGTTATAAGGAATTTAGACGTCTATTCTATGGTTGATTGACTTTTCATGATGACTTCTACTACCTAATTATAAAACGTGTTCTTAAAAAAGGCTTCATCGGCTTCACTGCTAACTTTAAATCATCAAGTAAATACTGTTTAGTACCATGTTTTAAATAGCAATGGGATGGACAGGCAAACTAATTAGACAAAATTGTGTTTCTTGCCAGATTACTACACAGCAAGTAAGTACAAAGAAAACTTAGATTACTAGCCCAAAAGTTAATGTGTAAAGGGACATTGGGACACAACATACGTACATACATTACCGAACACCTTCTAAACTTAGGTTACCTACTTCCACAAAAGTAGGCACAGGACCTACATATTTTAGGCCGTCCGACCATATTGTTTTCTGTTCAAAGTTATAAGTAACTTTAGTTAGAAGCTTTCATGAATTCGTGACCACTCTATTAGAAATAGCCATCATATAATACGATGTCTTTTTATATTTGAGACTATCATATTGAATTACATAAAAGCTAAAATAATATATTAAGTGAGTTCAAAATCAGGCTTGGCATAAGTAGACAAGTTTCACATCAGGCCCGCCGCTAGCTGTTTGTTCGCCCGCGTGCAAAACTGATTATGCCGCCCTACGACTACATACGTTTTGTCAAAAAATATGGCGGATACAGGGGGTCCGGACCTCCCCCCCCCTCCGCCCATTCATATCCATGTTACAGTCCAACAGAAAAAAATATGTACATGCACCGCTCTGATTGCAGAAAACCCACCTACTTTTGGATAAATAACTATTGCAATACATAACATACATTACACATAACTTTTTATTTAAGTACTTGAAATGTTCAGAGTAGGTAACCTAAGCAGTCCTGGGTTAGCCCACAAGCAAACTAAGCAATTGCTTAGGGCATCAATGCAGTGCAATCATTACCCAAGTGGCCTCTATGTATTGAAAGATTGTGATTAACTTAAACTAACGCACTTAAATATCTATAACAATGTTTAAATTCAGTAAAATATGCTATTTGGTGGGTTTCCCGTTGAAAAGTCAACTTATAAGACACATGCCATTATGTAAGGAAGCGCGAGCGGAGCGAGCGCGAAAATTTTTTAGTCTAAGGACACAAAACAAATAAAAACCACTGTAAATTAACAAAGCAAAGTCAAAAAGTAAGACATGCACAGAAGTGAAGTGCAAAAGCCGCGAGCGAAGCGAGCGCGATTTTTTCCTTAGAGTTTTCTTGAAGTAAACATATCATAAAAAGCCATAACGGACGTGCGCGAAAAATATTTTTTCGGAATTGAATGCCTCAACAATTAAACTAAGATAAAATGCGAAATCTGACATGGAGCCGCGAGCGCAGCGAGCGCGAATTTTTTTGGGGATGCAAAGGGTGAAACAGTCAAAATTGATAGGAGACGACCAAAGCTAGGGCGGCTTTTTCCGAAATTTTATTGGTTTAATTTTGCCGCCCCTAAATAGCATTTGCCGCGCACTACGCCACTGGTTAAGAATCTTTTATTTTGAAAATGTCCTTTTAACAGATGTACCTAACTGAAACTGGCAGTGTAAGTAAGTTCTTAGCGCTATTGCTGTGTTCGGAAATATTGAAATCAAATCATAAGTAAAAAGATATTGTATTTTTTTAATATTACGTGATAACTCGCTAGATTTGCCGCCCCCTAGGACGTGCCGCCCGCGTGCTGTGCACGCGCTGCACGCCCGCTTACGGCGGGCCTGTTTCACATTATTCAAATCTCGTTAACAACGAACTGCCTGCACCAGTTCAAGCTGGCTTAATCCGGTATTATCCGCTTATAACTGGTAATGTGCATCTAAGTGGCGACCGACTTTTGTGTAAGGATTCTCCCTTTATAGAATTTTTGGGGCCTTTATTAAATAAGATACTTTTATGACAGTTAATAAATTGTAGATGATTTCAGTAGTTTACCACAGGTTTCTGACTAGGTACTGATACTAAAAGTAATATTAAATCTGAATATATTTTTGGCTTTAAGAAAATTAATGTCATTTTTGTACTCAGTAAAAATATATTTTCCAAATTAAAATAAACAAGATTAGGACACACAGACTCTGAAAAGAGTCTGTTAAAATATGTATTAAAAAATCTACACACCATACTAAAACACGAACTCTTTCCTCCCACCTACCCTAACCACAGCACACAGACATAGAAAACACTAGAAGGAACAGGCAAAGCTAAGTGCAGCTACCAGCATTCATCTAGCAACGCAACAGCTTTGTTGCAACGGAACTGCGCCCACAAAGAGGAGGGACGCGTCTTTTGAACGTGAGATACGACTGAAAATGAGCGCCACACGTGAATGAGTATTGAGGTTGCGTGCACGTTTTTTATGCTGAAGCTGTAAGATGGTTTGTAAGAATTTTGTGTGGTTAAGTAAGGGTAATTTTGGAAACTATCCTTTGTTTAAAAATGCTACTTTGGAAAGATCAAATTCATTGTTTTACTTTTATCTATGCCTAAGCTATGTACTAAATATTATTAGGAATATTACTTCAAGAGAGGACTTTGAAGTAATTACGAAAAAATCCCTAGCCACATACCAGCATGATACCAGCTACCTAAATCATTATGTTCTATCAACCTTTTAACTAACTTCCCAAAAAGGGAAAGTTCTCAATTTTACCGCGTATTTATTTTTTGCATCAACTTTCAGTACAAAAACATTTCATGCCATATAGTTTATTTCATAAATTGTAAGGCCAAATTTCTCCTGCACAAACTTTCTTCAGCAATGTTCCGAATCAACAAGATAATAAACAGACAAATAGTCTAACAGAACTACCGAGCAATTTCTCGTAAAACTTCAACTATAACAAGTTGTCGAGTGCATTACTCACGGGGCATGGAAGTTGGCAGCCCAATGAATTCTTGCGCACTTTCACAATAGTTTAAACGCTTTTGTTGAGACGGATAATGCGTCAGCCTCTTTTATATGTACAAATTTCGTATTCAGAATAGAATCGTAGGAAATAAACCATCTAAAACCTATAAATTCTATACGATTTTCGCGAGTGAAGGTAAACAAATGACAGTGTTTTGTTTCTGCTTATTCTTGTGAAAAAATTGGCGTGATCTTTCCAGAATTACACGTATGTCATGTCAAACAAAAGAAGTATATAAAAATACGTTCAATAAACAAGAGATCAAAACAAAATTGCTCTATAACACTTTTGTGTTCGACTTTATGCGGCTAAACCTTTTTGTGACATTTTTCCTACACCTTTCTCTATTTTCTTAACAAATATTTAGAGAATACTTTCGTATCGAAAATATCTGTCGCGAAATAAACGGCTCCAGTGTAAGATGAGCTGCCTATCTCCTCGGGATCATTTTGGTTGTTTCAATAGGGAGTTAACTTAGTTGTATGGCATAGGTCTAGGAAAAATGGTCGTTATTTTCGTCACAAAGATGTTTATGATTGAGGATTCTTTTGTGACTCTGTGTGTATTTGTGTTGACACAGAATATCCTAGACAGCATACAATATAAATGTTGTTATATTCACTTGCCTGTCTATGTGTTACTTACTTCTGTCTACATTGAAGTATTTCAGTAAGTATCAAAGTTTACTTAAGTTTGAATGACAGGTTGTAACATTGATGGTCCTCAGTTGACATATTTCAATGGTTTAACAAGTATATAATATTGCAGAAGTTATTTTGTTGAAGAATTTCTGCACATAAAAAGCTCGACAGTATAAGACATTTTAAGATCCGAAAAATATCCTGCATACACTTCCCTACAGGTTGTTCCATTTTTTCATGGGCATCAAAGTAAATAACGCGTACAACAGAAATTAATTTAATACAAAGATTAAATTATATTAGGAGTTCATTTGTTTTTTTTTATTATTATTAATTATTAAACGGTTTTTATTAAACGGTTTTATATTTAGCTCACCCCGTTTGTTTTATTTATTATTTATTCATTCTTGGGTCAAATTTAGAAATTAAAATTTCAGTGCCTTCCTGTTGTCAGATTGATCTGAAATTTGGTACACACCTTTAATTCCGATGACAATACAATATAGTAATATCAATAACATTGTAAATCCAAGATGGCCGCCGGTACAAAATGGCGGATTACATATTTTTCCACAACCCCCTCAATATGGGTATCAAATGAAAGGGCTACTCAAGTAGAATACTGTCAGCAACCCCAACGGGGCCCAACAGGGCCAAGGCCTGCCTGGGCTGCGGGATTGTCCTAAAGAGTTACCGTGGTCGTGGTACATAAAAGGCCTACGACGAAAAACAACGGTTTTTAGTCAGTAAGAGTCTAGCACTCCCTCACCGCTGCTGACCCATGTATAGAATGAAGAATATTCGGTAGGCATTTTCATTAAATACTAAAAACTAGATAATAAAAAATCGGTAAAAAAACTTTTAAGTTAAACGGTTTTATATCTTATGTGCACTGAAAAATAAAAAATAAAAAAACAGTTACTTACCTATAAACCTCCGTAGGTGGTCCCGGTCATATAAGACTAAAATAAAAACGTGGGGCCCTCTGAAATCCTACTTATGGCAAAGCATATCTTTATACTTTGGTAGATCGTGAGCTCGGCGTTCGCTGATGAAGCCGCTACGGCTGATAATTGATTGTCAAAATCTCCAGTTATGATTATAGTAAGTCGATGCAATCCACACCTATTATACCTCTAGCTAGAAGAAAGTATTACAACAATAGTTACGGAATGGGCCCCACGTTTTTTTTTGAGTCTAATATGACCGGGACCACCTACGTAGGTTTATAGGTAAGTAACTGTTTTTTTTATTTTTTATTTTTCAGTGCACATAAGATATAAAACCGTTTAACTTAAAAGATTTTTTACCGATTTTTTCTCTGTTGCCTTTGTTCAGCACAATATTTTCATTGTTATAGGAAATAATAAACAGAGGCGTATTAATGCACGCTCGATATTAATAATAAAATTATTATTTTAAACGAGAAGGCCGTTGACTTGGTGAATAATTGAAATTAATTTTACCTTTTATAATGAACTGTGCATATGGATATCGAATTAATTAATTATTGAATGAACATAAATATATTGTGGCGGCAATTTTTGTGGTTGCGGTTTGTAGTGTTGTAAAACCACTGAAACTTTGTAACCGTACTGATATCAACAATAAACCATTATCCTCAGTTTATATTTTCGGATTTCCTATGTTTTTCGTGGAATATTTAAGGTACATACAAGGTAATTAGAAATATCTATTTCAATAATTTGTAGGAATACAACCGCAAACCTGACTGTCAGAACCCCGAGTCACTTTTTTTCGTCATTGTGATTTTTCATCGAGGTACATACGACGTACATTCCTTCCGTAGTATAGCAAATTATTTTTATACCATGACTAAAATAGTACCTACAACCATTATAATCTTACTAGTAAGTCGTCAAAGAGAAATGTAACCTATAAGTGACAACCGTCTCTACCGTACTTGAGCAGGTAGTAGATACATACTCTAACAACATCGACAAATCAATTGCACCCTCTGATCCTAGCCCACCATAACGCGTGCACCAACAAATACGTAATATCTTAGTAGTATAAACACAGTCTACAGCCAGGTCTATTATACGCGCATACAAAGGAGCATACGGCTGCCGACTGCAAATCCTTTGTTCACGTATACTTCAATGTTCATTCATTACTATTCTATACGACTTTACTATTCTACTAAGTATATAGGTAGTATATTGTTTACTATGTGTTTGTTAGTGTTATCGAAATAGTTGCTGAAAGTTTATCTAACTATTGTTATAAAGCTGAAGAGTTGTTTGCTTGAATACGCTAAGCTCAGGAAATACCTGCCCGATCGATTTGAAAAGATATTTCAGTGTTAAATAGCCCACTTATAAAGGAAGACTACTTTTTAGATCCGGATGCGATAATTTAAGCTACTTTTAGTTGGTTAAAATAATAGTTTTTGTGAAAGTTTCTGGTGTCAAAGAGGAACAAATGACTATTATCCGGTTGAAAGATAAATAACCTATCTGCAAGTCTAAAAATCTAAACTGAAAATACACAAGCGCGAACATCGTATATCAACATTTTGGTGCATATATCTCTGTATGTTTTTTTAGGAGTTCGTTAGTGGTCTGTGAGTTTTGGCTCAGGGTACGATAGTTTGTTTTTATTTATGCCAAAAAATCTAAATTTTTGCAGGTCAACATTTTTCGCAGTATCACTCGGGCTTTACGCATTTTTTATTTTTATCAAAAGTACATTGTTCTTATTAATGAAATGCTTCTATTTTTAACCATAAGAAACGCCTTCCCTTTTGAAGTTATTAAGAGTATTGCTCAAGTAAGGTAAGTCCTTAAAAAGGATGCTTTGCATCTATACGTATGTGGAGAGCTGAATTTCAGGAACGCATACCTTGGTAATAATTTAAAGGAATATTTCATACATTTTTATTCAGAGAAATAAAGTATTTTAATAAATAAAAAAGGCTGATTCTTTATATAAAAAAAAGGATTATAAAAATAAAAAGTCAACATTTTATAAATAAAAATGTTACAAACATGTTAACTAAAATAAAAGACGTAAAATATTTTATTTAATAGCAAAAGCTATACAAAACTACTTGAAATCTTACAGAATGACTGCATATCGAAACACTCTATTCTCACTAAAAGGAACATTATCTCAGGAAAAGCGAACACATTCGATATTCCCGTAGACTGTGACATGTGTAATGTCCTGTAACGACGATAGACCACTGTCCTGTTCGACATAAACTACCGATATGCTGGTAGAGTGACCACAGTGGAAGTCTATTTCTCTAGGTATGTTATAGGAATGTTTAGTTTGTTTTGCACTTTAATTTTGGTATTTTTTTTAGTGACAGAATTAAGTAATGATGAAGTTCTGGCTGTAGTTGAGGTTTTATTCTTTGGAACTTGCAATCCCAAAATTTTCATAGTCGCTATTTTTCTACGTTACATCGCATTAATTTATGATTATGTTTTAAGGCTTAACCGACGACGCCTTTACAATATCCAATAAATAAAAAAGTCTTATGATCGTATTATAATAAATCTGCATAATATTCAGCCAGCACCATTATTTCCTTTCTTCCGAGCCCCTACTCGTCACTGACGCTAATTGACGTAAAATGGACGCCGATCGAGAAGTTAATCCGGTTTCATCCGGATCAAATAATAATTGATATCAATTTGTCAAACGTTATCAATAAATAGCGCTTTTGATCAAAATATTTGGGCATCCGGCGATCCGGCAGCAAAACTTTTCAATGGAGGATTTGAAAATGATCAATTTCGGGTATTAATTATTTTGAGTTGAAATGTTTGGAAAACGGGATTTAAATGTAAATGTTATATTTGATAAACAATTTTAGGAAAATAAATGGGCATCCAAATATTATATTATTATATAAACATTTTATGGCACCTACATATTTCAACAATCAATTAAAATTTTATGCTCCGAAAAATAACCAAAAAAAAGCTATAAATCATATTTCCAAGAGGAAAAATCGGGTTCACAACAACAAAAAAACTAAATCTAACCCTTTTTTGGGTAGTCGGAGATTTTCATAGCATTGTTAAGGGAATGTTACATTACCAACCACTGGAGTATAAAAGTTACCGGTCGGTCCCATTAAAGTCATAATGGAAGTAGTAGGAGGTACTTGACAATGGAGTACGTCGACCTCGGACAACGGTTTCAATCAGACCCTGAATAAAATCGTTCGATACAGGTAACTTGTACACTCAACTACATAAGTAGCAAATACATAGTAATAACAATATTTTTTATTCACGTTTTAAAAATCTCTTGTGCATTTTTGTAAAATGTGGTTGGTAGTCAGAAAATCTGTCTCATATGTTACAAGATAATATTATTACACTGGTTATTAAATAGGTTGTGTAGGTTGTCATTTCAGTTAGAAGGCGTCCACTGCAGGACAAAGGCCCCCAAGGTTCGCCACTTTGCTCGATCTTCAGCAAACCACATTCACTGCTTCCTGGTTAAGTATGTTAAGCAGTCACTACATGTAAATTGTAATGTACAGGTCTATCTTACTTACTAGCTACCAGAAACAGAATACGGAAGAAAAATAGTTACGTTGTTGTAATATTGGTTTGCAAGCTGTACGCGAGTGTACAACCGCAGTGCATCAACACTATACTGATGAATGGAGTCGCACCTTCGATTGATTGTAAGTACTGGCGCGTACTATCGTGCTATAATTTTTAGCATACTTACTAATAAATTAAAACCTCCATTTATATTACATAGTCTTTTCTATATAAAGAGGAAACATTTTTACAAGAAGGAAGTATACGGTACGGGAAGAGGTTGCCCCAGGATACAGGTGAAACCGCGGATATACATAAGGTAAGTAATAGTCAGTCAATAGTAGCTTACACAAATGGTAACTTTTGAAGACAATTTGTATTACCCCCTCATGTTCAAAGACTAAATAAAGCATTATCATACCAATTATGTCTCCAACTAAAACTAGATAGAACCAGTATGTCAGCACTGAACAGATTAACGTATGTAAATGTTACCCCCAATATCTCTCGCGCAAACAGGGCCTGTCTACTTGCCATTGAAATTCCAAAATTCCTGAATTGTTTTGCAATCCCGGCTGAGGCGTGCCTGACTAATGACGGTAACTACCAGCGAAATTACTGCTGGTTACTGTTCAGTATTGCTACTGATTGATTATTGCCTTTTCATAGTATGTCTGTGTTTTACCGCCTTTAAAAAAGGGAGGTTTTTCAATTCGCATGTGTGTTTGTTCAGTATTTTCAGAGAGATGGAAATTGTTTTGGTATTTGCTATTTTTTTTTAAGTTATATTTTTTTAATGTGTTAATAATGCATAGGTAATATTAGTTGGCAAGGTCGTAAGGGCTCAGTACAATTAATAACCGAAGCCATTCGAACACTGGAAACACAATAAGATTTGTACTTAGGATTTGATTACTTCTACGTGGTAGTTTACCAACACCATTAACTACATCAATTTTCAAGCAACTGATATTTACAACAAACTACCCAAACACTAGGTACCCAATCTAAAATTAGAATTACTTCAAAGAGAACTTTGCCAATTTAACATGAACTAACATCAAGAAATTCAAACATCAAGTGTACAGTCGGCCACAGCAGTGTTAACCACAGACATGACGTCACAATGACGTACACACTGACGTCACAGTGACTTGTAATGGCTAGACAGGACAAAAGCGTGTGCCTAGTGCGAGCGGCTTACCTCATACGTCTGGAAATACGAAGCTAGGCATACGTTAGACAGAAGGGAGAGCTACCGTGAAATAGCTGTAGTTACATAAAGACGGCGGGACTAACTGTGTGACTATATGTACATAAATAGTAGTTAAATGCGTATAGGAGTACATAGAGAAATTTAATATGTTGTCCACATTATATATATATTCCGAACTTGATGATCTTTTAGGTAATTAAAAAAAAAATCCTTAACTTAAACTTTGGCGTTATGGTTAATTGAATTTGAATATGCAATTAATACATATTCTAACAATTGCATACTGAATACAACAAAGGTATCTATAGGTAGTATTACAAAAGAAGCCGTTCTCAATATTACTATAATCCCGACAAATTCGACCATTCATTGGAAAACATTTCAATGCACGACTGTCCCACTAGACGTAAGCAAATTATCAGAATAGGTATGTGTGTATGTGCAAGGTTATTTGAGTAATTCGATCACACAAAAGAAGTTGCACGCGACTGTACTTGCCATACATTTCGATACGTGAAGACAAACTGGTGTGTTCCCACCAGACTGGAGGGACAGTCGCGTACATTAGCGGACAGTTGCACAGATCGTAAAATGCCGCGCGCTTCCGGCTTCTAAAGTAGTGCTGTAGGTCTTAAGTATCGATAGTATTTTTGTGAAGGATTTTATTTTACTTATGTGGTTTTAGATTTTTTTTTTTTTTGTTGAAATATTTTGAGGTATGAATTCTATTCAATGAGCAAGTCGTAAGAGTTAAATGAAATCCACTTGGATTTAAGATAATCCTTTATCACAGAGCTTCAGATTTAAATTTATTCTTAGTTGAAATTTTTTTATGATTAGGTATGTAAGTAGGATTTTGTTTTATCTGACATTTAGAACATTTATTCCTATTATAATGATTAATTCTAATTTAAGCTTAAAAAAATGTAGATAGAGATAATTTTATCGATTCATTTCCCAACCCTACTTTGCTTCCTAGCACATTGAGCGACATGATCGCCCATCCCAAGGTAGATACAATATCGATAAATGAGGTACAGCTTTGCGTGGCCATGTCCACATTTGATGCTATTGTGTCTCTATACAACTCTTACAATGCACTCAATGCGGTTCCTATTGCAACGCAATAAAGTTCAATATCAGTTGCATCGGTTACCTTCAGTTCTGGTTTGTCAGACTGTAGAATACTTTTTTACTTTGCGGATGGATTAGTCCTTATGACGAATGAGTAAGGTTGATTTTTGTTTGTTAAAAGTGCATGTAGTATCTATGATAGCTCCGCTCGGCTTCTGCGTTTCGTTTCGAGTGTGTCAACAGACTTCTGGTGGGGAGTACTTCAGGATCTTTGTTCAAGTATCCGTTTCTGATGTATTACAGAATAGCTCTATTCTCTATCTACGTATGTCATACATTTGAGAACTTTCTAGTTCGTTGTGTTGAACATACGTACTTACATAAAATGTTATGTCGTCAAAGAACAAAAGTGTTTACTACAAAGGGGTAATTTTCATTGAAAATCCCACTAAAAAGGATATTTGAAGATTCTTCGATACATAATTAACTTCGGTAAATACCTAATTAGCCTATCATGTTACCATTGTTGTAATTTAGGGTACATCTCTTTGAAAACGAGCTGTAGGTACACCACAGCAAGGGAGGAACGAAGAATATTTAAGTACTATGTACTTGTAGCCACCATTTTAGACCATCGAGCTTAGAATTATAAGGAGACGCCGTTTTGATATTGACGTATCTATAGTTATATAAATATGAAACAAACTATGCAACATAGTTCTGTCTCACTCTTTCTAAGCAGATAAGTGTATTTGAAAACAGGGACAACAATATTTTTGTGATTGCGTAAAATGGTGACATTTACTTTTGAAATCCTTCTGCGTGCCATATCTGGCCATATATGTCATGGTAGTTGTGCTGTCAAATAGGTGCTCTTCGTGACTTATTTTTGCTATTTTATAGAATATCACTCGTGTTTACTTTTAAGACTTTACTATTTCAATAGTGAAATAATCAACGAATATGCCTATGTGTTGTATTGTGAAGTGTGGTGCTAGGAAGCACCAAAATCAAGCTGGATTGTCTTTACACAGGTTAGGAACCTATTTTTGCTAGAAACTACATAAAATAATTCACATTTTATAAAAAATATGTTACGGGAACATGAATTGATGGTGAAAGTACTTATATTTTGGTTTATTTCTGTATAAAAACCTATATTTAGAAATAAATGTTGTTTACAATAACATGTTATATTGGCATAGTGCTGTGCAGTTGTCATAATAGTATCGATATAATATCCACTTAATAAGTCTGCTTTTACAAATTTTAACATCAGAACTTACTGTCCCTAAGACACTGAGCCCTCAGAGTTGTGTATTATTTTCAACAAAACATCAGTTAAAAACATTTTGATTAAAAAGGCGTATTATAAAATTCAGGATTTTAAAGACATATTTTATTGAAAATAATATGTTTTGCCTTTTTATTTTCACATGATGCTTCTACGGCGACCACGGGCACGGCAGTGCTTCCGCACAGACGAGCAAATCGGAATGCAAGTTGCAATGTTTGCTTGAGAACTTAGTTACCGAGTATAGATTTCGAATTGTATAAATATTTTTTTCTTAGCACTAAAATTGTTTTGTACAATCGATTAATACATAATTAGCTCCATTTGCATTATATAACTTTCTTACGAATAGCTTGAAAACGATTTTAAATTATTGTTTTTTTTTTAAGAGAGTATCCTTATGGCGTTTCTTGCGGATTCTTCTTCATAGGACCGAATCTTTGGCACCCTGCAACTAGTCTGACGTGAAAGAACTTTCATAGGGCTATTTGAAATAATAAATAATTACTTTGCCTGTTTATTTTTTTTTTTCAAAGGTATCACCCTACTGAAATGACTCCTCCCATTTGGTTGATGTTGTTGAGGTTATTAGTATCAGTGAAGTTAATGTGATAGTTAGTTCTATGACGAAGAGATTATTTATACTCGGTTATTTTTATGCACCCAGTAAGACTCGTACATACTTCTAACTAGAATACAATATCGATATTTGTTGAATCCGGTAGCGGTACAACCCTAGTAATGGCAGCCATTTTAGTTACGACTGCAGACTGACAGTAGGTGTGCACGTTTTTTTCGTGACATTTCCTGTCCCTTTATTTATATGTCAATGTTTTAGACTGACACTGGGCTACAGCCAAATGTCAAATGTCCTTTGTACTTTTAAGCATTATAAGAACCTTTGACATTTAATATGAGACCTCCGTGGTCAGTTTGATGAAAAATACTCTCGTTTGGTAATTCTTTGTGATGTAACATGTTATAAATTGGTACCTAGTGTGACAAAAAAAGAGGTGCGGTTTTCATGCTGTATTTTTTTAACTGTGGTGGTTTTCAGCAAAAATATTTGTGTAATTTGGTTTTTGACACGGATTATGCGTGTAATCCTCAAGGGGTTTAACAGTGTTGTACAAAATTTGTGCTTTTTACATAAAATATAAAAAAAAAACAGTGTTGATGCTTTCGTGTGACGTCCATCGCGTTGCATTATTTTTTTTTTGAGTACTGAATTTTTGCATTTTTATTTCGATATTATACGAAAAAGTATTGATGATTGCTACAGCGAATTCAGTGGATTAAGTAAATATTGACTGTTTTTTTTTAAATATTAAATACACAATGCAGGATTTTAAAATAAATTAGATAAAAAATATTATTTTCAGTTTTATTTCCTTGCATTCTCATTGCTTCTACTATAGTATATAAATCTATGTAACTGTGAATACATTATTTTGATTTTAACTATAATTTTGTAAATCATTTTGTCTGTCGCGATTTCGCGTCAAAACTACTCAACCTATTCAAATTAAATTTGGATTTTGATTAAAGGAGATGGCCAAAAAAACACCCAGAGTCGACAGAAACTTCATATGTACGATTGGATTCAGTATAATGTAAGGATTAAAAAAAGTATTTCATATCATCTAAAAACCATGGGGTTCTCTTTTTATAACGTTTTTTCGATCATGATTTTAGTTCACAGAAAAGTTTACTTTTACTGTTTCATGTTCATTAGAAGTTGAATGCAGACTCATGATTGGACCGTTTTGCATCGCTAAGTCATTTGTTACATTTGACAATGTCACATGGCACGATTTTCAAAGACAATTTTTAAAAAGACGTTTTATAGCCAGTTGTGAAGTTTGCATATAACTGCGAAACCTCTCCAAGTATGTAAGGTCGGTGCTTTCGTGTTTGGAGTGGTTAAATATAATACCTTTTAATCACCAGGCAATCTCAGTAACTATGGGGATATTACTGTTGGCTAGTATAATCTTAGTGTACATAGATTTTTTTTTATGTTCCTTGATGTAAATGATCTTTAAAATCAATATAAATTCAACGACCTATTTTTGTGAAAATATGATATAGCTCCTATACCCCATGGATTTCAGGCTGGAGTTTTTGGCACCATCAAAGGTCTATCATAATGAACCTATTGGTAAGCATTTCATTGCTGTCGATTCTGGGTTTTTTTACTATGAAAATTTGGCCATCTCCTTTGCTATTTTCTAATGGAAGCAATCCACAGACTATATTTAATTTTTGACAGATTTTATTCAGCTGAAAATGATTTAGGTCTCTCCTAGGTAAAAAACTAATTTATTGTATTTAGCATTCAAACCGACTTATTTTAACATTTATTTTGAATCAACTTTCATTAAATATTGAAAATGACGCAAACATTTTATGCAAACAAAATAAAACAAACAAATAGTTGATTCCAATGATATTTATTCCCACAATGATAGTCAGGCAAAATATTTTGCCGAGCAATTAAAGAGCCAGTTGTGATCGACATCAAATAAAGTGAAATTATTTATTTAACGAATTCTATGGCAGTCATTATCGGGCGTAAATATTTGTTATTCATAATTATCTTGATGGGAGAGCATAACGATGAGCCCTGACAAATGAATGTTTGACGTGATTTTGTTAAGGGTGAGTGTACATTGCGGTTTTTCAACGTTCTATTTTGCGGGCTTATAAAAATTGCTGTTTGTGGAAGTCGTGGTGGCCTAGTGGGCAAAGAACCAACCTCTCGAGTATGAGGGCGCGGGTTCGATTCCAGGTCAGGCAAGTACCAATGCAACTTTTCTAAGTTTGTATGTACTTTCTAAGTATATCTTAGACACCAATGACTGTGTTTCGGATGCCACGTTAAACTATAGGTCCCGGCTGTCATTGAACATCCTTGACAGTCGTTACGGGTAGTCAGAAGCCAGTAAGTCTGACACCAGTCTAACTAAGGGGTATCGGGTTGCCCGGGTAACTGGGTTGAGGAGGTCAGATAGGCAGTCGCTTCTTGTAAAGCACTGGTACTCAGCTGAATCCGGTTAGACTGGAAGCCGACCCCAACATAGTTGGGAAAAGGCTCGGAGGATGATGATGATAAAAATTGCTGTTTTTATGTATGTAGAAATTCTAGCATCATATTTGATCGTAGGTATACATACAATTTAAGGATTTGCGTTTATAACAATGTTAGGTAATACTAATCGCACTTATTGTGGCATGTATGTAAATATATTCAGTTTAAACGTAATTGCCCATAAGGAAATTTTTAAATAAAGTTTATATGTAGAATATATTTCCTCTTACATATTTTAATGTGAGCTTTTAATACTCTAAAACGTCCTGTAGCAGCCGCGTCCGCAACCTGGCTTACTTTACACAAACAACTTCACCATCTTAATCATACCTTAATAGGGTCTTATTACAACTCTACTTTAGACGGCCATTAACATAAAATATTAAAAGAGATATAATAACATAATCTTTTGCACGGCCAATCGCCAAACGCGTTCAGTGAAAACCAGCCTTTACATTAACTTACATAACCCTACCCTTATCAAATGTCACACAGATTAAATAGCACACAGAAATAAATCGCAATAAATAAAAACAGAACACACTCAAACAACGCTATGTAATTTTAATAAAAGGGTTTTTCTCTTGAATTTCGTTCATAATTTTTCGGCGCCAACAATGAGGTTAGGTCGTTTTTTTTGCACTGGTAATGATATATGGGTGTTGCAATGTTTTCGCTTCGTCCTAATTGGTTGGCGGTGCAGTAATGAATGGCTGGCGTGCGTTTGAAGCTGACCCGTTTATGCCGTGTATGCTTAGATCATTTAACCAGCTGGAGACGCTTTGAGCACAGATGTATATGTATATGTGAAAGAGTCTTCCCATTTACTAGGAGAACGCGAGGCAAATCTCTATTCTATTCTATTTTTGTATATGGCAATCCGTGTCGATGTCAATTCTACGATTCTGCCAATGACAAGTGGGATGAGAAGCAAGTAGTGCTTTAATCTCATTTGAGCATACGATAAAATTGACACATACTAGCTTGCCACCATTGCATTGCATCTGCATGTAAGCGTACCCACACTGCTAGCTCAAAAATCGGTCGATAGTGGACCCAACAATTGGGATTTTTTAAAAGAAAATCTTTATACTAAACAAAAAAACTGTCGGCCGACTTAAGTTGACAGTGGTGGGTACTCTAAGAGTCGCAATCTATTACTTTTGGCAGAGGTTTTGACACACTAATGGCGATTCCAGTTGGTTTAATGCTCGAAGTGTAAATGTAGCCTATGCTTTACCATGACGGTGTACTCATGGCGTTTGAATGGCGGTTCTGACGTGCATTTCCATGCTTTGCTGGTAAAGGCTTCGTTATGGCAACATGTTGCTTTAGTTCCTGACTTTCCAGGAAAACTGCTAGTTAAGGGTTGGTTGCGAGGCTTTCTGCAGGATTATATAACTGGCACAGTTAATATTTCTAATGGATTTCTAGATTGAATATATCTGTTTATAGCTCGGTATATGACTTGTTACCTCAAAAGATATATATATAGGTACATATAATAGGGAAGTAGCAATAGAGTATTAAAAACAAACACTCGATGCAAACCGTTTGGAACCATAACACAGTTAGCTAAAGTCTATTTTTGTAAAAAAAAACTCAACAATATAAAGAGAATCTTCGACATAATATTGATGCAACTATAGTTCGGCCATTCAGAGAATGCGTTCCTGACACGTCGCGATTGAACTGACGACGTAACTTTGCAATGGCGTTGCAGTTACGATAAAAATATTTTTGCTGGTTGTTTACCGTTTTAACAATTGAGGAGCATTAAAACAACATTATTATATCAATAATCAATGAATGTTATAATTTTGTGCCAAACTGAGTGTCAAATAACTTGGTAAACAATATTTTTCTAAATCTATACTGCGCTATTACAAGGTTATGTCAGCGGTTTATATTTTGTAGTGCTGTGCTAAAAATAACAGGCAAGTATCGTAATCTGTTCTTATACAGTTATAATATAAAATAATACGTTTTGATTTTCTTTTTAAGAATTGGAAAATAATGGACTATAAGACTTAATTATAACGTTTATGAAATATAAAAATAAAACTATGACCAAACCGCATTTTTATACTTAGATTAAAAATGGTAACCCCAAATGGCGTTATGGGCCGCCATTTTGTGACGCTAAAACAGTCGTCCGTTGTCGTTTCGTGCGCATAGACCACGTTTTTCAAGTGTTTTCGATCTGTTTTTATTTGATTACCCGGCTTTTGTTAGACCGAGATATCAGGATTGATTCTGTTATTGATAATAATATAATTATACATGTAGGCGAAGATGATGATGAAGACACCACCTCCTCAAGCAAATCGGAGTCTGATTAATATTCTGTTCGCACATTCAATTCAATGTACTTGTAACAAAGAATAAATAAAACAATTTTATTATATGAATATTACCTTTTTTTGGTTTCCACTTAAATAACTAAAATATAAAACAAATGATTCCGCCAATTTAAAACGAAAATAATCTTAAAATAATGCGGCGGTTCATTTTGAAGGAACGGTAACGAACTCAGTGTTATGTTGTGCCCATCACTAGTCGTGACTAACTGATAGGTGTCAGGAACGCATTCTCTGAACGGCCGAAGTATAACTACAATTTATATAAACTAACTTATCACGCGACACAAACAAGCTAATTAACAATAACTGAACGATAGCAGTACATAAATATCTACAATTCTGTATAAATTGTTTTACAGTAAAAATGGAGTTATGAGATATGAACAAACAATCACAAGGCATAACATCCAAGTAATTGTTACTTGCATAACTAAATACCGATTTACGGCAGTTGTTTTGCATACTAGATATAGGAAATGTTAATATGAAATTCTATCTCTAGTAAGCATATTAACAGATACATAGAATATTAGGAATAACCGTTAGTAACAGAAATTATGCAGATTTTACCTAATTAAAGTATTGCTTTACTTAAACCGTTCAAAATTACTGCAGAGCGCTGTCAATTAAAATATTAGGCCGTCACCAGACAAACGGTAGTTAAAATTAAATGGAGTGTTAAGTTCGGCCGTTTATCATGCACTCCGGCCGAGGTCAGACGGTGGAAGGGTTAACAAATGAACCGCACCAATCAGGCTTAAGAGAACCCGGCTTTTAACCCTAGATATGGGGTATGAAACGAATTTTAAAAAGCAATTTTCGGCAGTCATTTGAAAGGTGCGTTCTCATTTTGTGTAATATATTCACGCTCATACTCAAAGGTTATAAGCAGTAAATCTTGCCATACAATCTTACACATCGGCGCGGCGGGTAGGTGTGAGTGAAATACACGTGCGTGCAAAATGCCTACCCGCCTACTTGTGCCTGTCAACATGTCTGTTTAAGATTTTTCCTCTGAAATGTGTGGGAAGACATACGGGTGGATAGAATGAGGAGCAAGATATATAATATTATAGTAACGTGGGTGATTTGACGTGAGGTGAGGATTTTGATGAACCCTTTCAGTAACATAGCTTATAAAGCAAAATAAAATGTAGTCTATTTTTTTTTTTCGATACTAGAAGTAGTACCTTAATTGACGAAAATACCTGAAAATGCTATTTATAGAAAAGTTAGTTTAAAAATTATGTAGGTTTGTTTTTGAAAGTGCCATGGCATTCAATGAAACAAGAATGGTTTAAAAATAATTTAGAGAAATATCATCTCAAACCAATTAAGGAAGTTTGAATGCCAAGATGAAATCAATTTAGATTCGATTGGCACTTGAAACTTTGAAGTGGGTTAATCTAAAATTAAAATTAGAGCAACCATTGGAAGAAATTATATCGTACATATTATTATATGCAGTGTTTATTTCCAATTCAACTTCCTATATTCTGCGGTTTACTTCGAACTCTCGGATAGAGAGTAATCGTGAAAATTCAATAAAGCAACTCACTCGAACACATTTTGTTAACTACCCATTAAAAATTATTTAAATACCTACAATAAAACTATTAATGCTGATGTTAAGTAAAGGATGATCTAATCTATGTGAAATAAAAAAGTTCCTCACTTCATAGGTCTCATCATCTTTTAAAAATGCGACTGTACCAAAAGTAAAGGTCTCACTCCACCACGACAGTCCTACGGCACAGTGTGTCTCCAATTAATTTGATTATACTCCGCAGACTGCGCGTCGCCGAGACGCACGACCTCGCATATCAAATTACTTTCCGTTTACGCTTCTTCATATACAAGTTTACTATACAATTTTCTGCAGTCTAGTAAAAGTAAATATATGTATTGAATCAAAGTTAATTTTCAGGAAAAGATTCCATATTGAAATATACTTAGATATTGGAATTCATATTTTCATAATAACAAACTTTCAAATACTTTTCCTACAGTTACGTAAATATGATATGGGTCCTAAACATATAATTGTTCCTAAGCTACACACATCTTTGCTCATATTATGATGCGAAAATAACTCTGTCTGTGTTTTCACGCCAAAACTACTGAACAGGACAGAAAAGAAAGTCTAGGGCCTATAAAAAAGGACACCTACAGGCAACTTTTAACACGGGTGCGGGAAGTTATAGTCCTCTCAGTTACACGACAGTAGTCTAGTAACTAATAGTAGTCATTGCAATTTCTTCCCGAATCATTGTAAAGTACATTAGATAACTTCTCTTGTTACATAATTCTCAACCTGTAACCGAACACGATACCAAAGTTTATAGATCTAAAACCTAATTCGAGCACATGATTGGTTTGTGAAGCACGTTGTCTGTTTGTATCAATCTGTATTCAGTGGAGATCGGTCGCTAATGCTATGCATAGGTTAAGTTTAGACTTCAACTGATCCAGCCTTTGTACTGAATTATCGACTTGGTATTGCTTTTGGATGTCCCCGTAAATGTGCACGACAGTGTATTTACATTGAAGTTAGGCAGAATATAACATTATGTAGCCGTGTACCATATGCCATATGACGTACCTATACCATATTTTGGCCACTTTTAAACGACCACTGATTGTAAAGACAATAGAACGTACCTATCACTTGGATTGGATTAGAAAGAGAGAGAAGAGAGAAAGAAATTCTTAAGGAAAACTTAGAATTAATTGAAAAGGAGAATTTAATAAAGTATAATTGCAGCAGTGTCATTCTACATTGGATCTAAAAGAGAAATCTGGTTGCCACACACAACCATTAAAATTGTTATTATGTCCATTCATTCAGATGATCAGGTTTATCATTTGTTTTGGTTTACTAAACTAAATTATTTCCTCTTTAATTATTTTTCATTATTTACTCGCCAATATTCCGCGCAGTGTGTCAGATATTTATCTGACAGGAAGAGCTCATATCCTGGGCGCTGCGTGTCATTCGCACTCAAATGACACGGTGATAAGAGGTGTTATTACTTTTAAACGCTGCCCTTATGACTATTCGACGGATTGGGGGACAGGATAAAAACCTGTTTTCCACTGGGGGACAGGATAAAAAGGTGTGTTCCCTGTCTATGCAAATATAAATGGGAATGTTTGCGACTGCTGCAGAAGAAAGGTAATATATCCATGTAAGTTTGGCTGCTTGAGTTAGCGACTTGGTTTATGGAATGTTTTTGCTAGGCTGGATGCTGTTGAAACAGGGATAAGTCAAGCTTTCGTACCGACATGGGCATCTGCTGCGTGCTTCAGAAATGTTACTCATAAGTTCCAAAACTTAAACTATTGACGCATTGGCTGAGTGCGGCTATCTTTGTCGGAAGGGAAGCTTTAGCAGTTACTTACGTTATGGATGAACGTATATTTTCTATTGAGACATAATCAATAAGGATACCATTAAAAACTCATTAAGCACTTAACAAATGTGTCGTTCTTTGTATTAGTAGTAACTAAAACTACGTTATTACGAAGCTGCCATATTTAAATATTGTTCCTTGTTCCAATGTTTTAAAGTGTTTAAAACTTATCAATTTGCAAACAAACTGTTACAAACTTGAAAGTGTGAGGAAAGTCGTTTGGAAGTTTTCATAATAAAAGTTGTGCGTTCACGCGAACGATGGTACCATGCCATCCATCAACCTTTAGGATACAATCTTAGATGATGGAAATTACACTATGTTTTATTGCAAAGTATGAAATATTATTAGCTGTTAGTTCTGCGGAGAAGCCAAATATAGTTGTATATTCATTTTAATCATATTTACATTTTAATTAAAAACTACCATAAACATCCTCCGAGCCTTTTTCCCAAATATGTTGGGGTCGGCTTCCAGTCTAACCGGATTCAGCTGAGTACCAGTGCTTTACAAGAAGCGACTGCCTATCTGACCTCCTCAACCCAGTTGCCAGACAAAAACTACCATAACCATTTTATTGAAAAAAACCTAAACTAAAAAAATTAATCTAAAAGGCATCAAAAAATTCGTCCCCAGCTTCTACCTCTATATAAATATAGCATAGCAATTACTTATGCTAGAGATGCGTCGTGAATGTAACAAGTAACATATTTTGGCTTGAGTTTAATCACATGTCACATTATTTCGTTTCATGCATTTGCTTTGGGAAGCCTTACAGAAATAAATAAGTTAGAAAATACCAATGTAAAGTGGATGCAGTAATTAAGTACGAACCTTCAATAAAGAATATAAATTAAGAGTGAGAAGACGAAACTTTAGTGCTGCTAGTTACAAACACAAAAAGATAAACAGGCAAGCGTTATACAACTTTTACAAGGCAAGTCAACAAAACTTTCAAGAACACAAAAAATAGTATTTCCTATAAACTCAATTTTCCTACAAACTTATAAGTACTAGTAGTTCGGACTACATGGAAACTATTAAACGAAGTTAGCATATTTGTGCACGATAATCTTCGCAACTACTGGCCCGATTTTAATTAAAGTTCTGACAAGTTTATAATTGTTCAGTTTCATGTAGCTAACTATGTGTAGATTGGAAGTTTTCGCTGTGAGGAAATTATTATGTGGTATTTGTATATATGTATATAAGGTAAATGTTGTTTTAGGATATGAATGTAAACGAAAGTAAACTGTGATTATAATCATAGAGCGATGCTGTAAAACTAACAATAATAACATCTGGTAAATCCTAAAAAAGTCTAGGCTAGGCTTCAATACGAAAAACAGAATCGTTAGCTTTAATAATAACGTTCATTGAAAATACTTGCTACTAATCTTTCTTTACATGCCTACAATTTTATATAATCTAATGTTATTATAATAATATACTTGAAAAAAATCCCTACACCTCACACACTTTCTACTATTCTTATTTTAATATAAATGTGGCAGTTAAACTTTTCTAGGGTCGAAATCTTTGCCCTTTTATATATATTTTACTCAATTGTTTCCCGCCTAAGGTCAACAACTAAGTAAATTCCTGTATTAAAGGTACATCAGAACACTCCAAAACTTAAAGGTTCGAGATAAAAGATAGAACATGCCTCTATATTGCGAAATACCGATAAACTTCTAAATGTTGACACTTTGAATATTAAGCGGAGTCCCCATGAATGGAAATTTTAGGCCAAGTTTAGATAATGGCAGGTTTGCTCAAGTTTTTTTTTCAGTATTATAAGCGTACAAAAGGTGTTCTTGCTTTTATAAATATTGCTCATATTCTTAAGTGGATTGTTGTTGAATATTCTTTTAGAATAAAGTCTGTTTTAGTTTAACTTGTATCCGCTTGTGCGTATTCGTAAATATTTTCATGTTTGCAATCATATTATAAACTCTCTAGTCACTTTGCGAGATATAGTGAAAAGTGTGTGTTTAAATGTGGTAAAAATAACTGTAAATAATCGAATTATTTTAGTGAGGTTATCTAAAGAATGTTCTTTGTCTGTTAACATTAAAAAAATTATTGAGAAAGAACGCTCAAGTTCTAGCTCTAATTATCTATACTTCAATATTATAAAGCTGAAAAGTTTGTTTGTTTGTTTGTTTGAACGCGCTAATCTCAGGAACTACTGGTCCGATTTGAAAATTTCTTTCAGTGTTAGATAGCCCATTTATCGAGAAAGGCTATAGGCTACTTTAGGCTTTTTTATCCCGGTACGGGAAGTAGTTCCCACGGGATGCGGGTGAAACCGCTGGCAGAAGCTAGTTTCTTATAAAAATGATCAAAAACATGTTTAAGTGTTGTTATTCTGAATCCACGTGTCCTTAAGCTAGATAAAATTGTTATAACTAATTATTCGATTCGAGCAATCTATCACCACGCTAAGTAAACAAATCGTTCACGTGTTATGCACCACGCTGATAAAACGTGACTATGACTTCAAACATTGCATGACTTTTCATAAAAGAACAAGCTGAAGACAATTTCAGAAAATACTGAACCACACGATAAAACACGCCTTCAAAAACCAGGCCGCAAATTGTGTATTCCATAATTACAGATTTGCTTACAACAAAAACTCAAATTATCACAATGACCACTCGCAATGCAAATAAATATTACTCATATCACAGCCAAAGAAACATTCCTGCCAGCCAAAAAGGCTACAATAATACATATTCGTAAACCGAGCAATTTTTCCAGCCAGGACAAATTCTTACCCCTAAATATTTTATACGGTTATACCCACGAAGTAAGGAAAGATAGCGGAGATGCCTAAAGGAAGGTAGGTCAGGCGCCTTCTTGTACGTTAAGCAACTTGTGTTAGACTTGATCAGTTACTAGAATTAACGAGACGTTCAGGTTCCTCGTCAAATCGAAACCAATCTGAAAAAGATTGGTCTTGCTAACTCTAGTAATGTTTTTCGGCCTTATAACAGCTGCATTTTAATTTTATGTTATGACATCTCCGCTAGCCATTTTATACTTCATGGTTGTACTTCAGACATAAAAACCTAGTCGTAAAAGACAAGGATTAATTTGTTCTCATATATTATGCTGGAACTGTGTTCAGGTTATTTTTATTATTAGCAATAATGCCTTTGGCTTTTAAGAGAACTATTTTTCTCTTTTGTTTTTTGCGTGGGTTATTTTGATACCTATTTTATCACGTAGTTAAGTAAATAGACTGAATTCATCTATCTGTCTATGGTCTACGTCTCTTCCACCGGTTCAAATATTGATAAATACCATGGTTTAGAAGTAAGTAAACTACTCCAACAACCCAAAGAAATGAACCCAAAAGGAAATAAAAAAAAACGTATTTACCTAAATATACCAATATCAGAGCTCTCTCTCAAATTGGTCCTAATTACATTTCTCTACAACACAATTCATTTACAACCTTTAAAAAAAAAAACCTGACCTACACGACACTACCATCACACCTTTCCCTTCATAAACACCTACATTTCATACACTTCGCACAAACAAACATACACTACATAAGCACAGCATTTGTATGAGTGTTGACAAATATCACTCACTCTGTATGAAAGTCACATCGCTCCGCAAATGTAACGAGCGCCACCGCCACGCTTTTTTACTCCGCAACGCCACGCCACGCAAATTACAATACGACAGAGATTGTGATTTACAAATTGCACGAATGATATGAAAATAAATTGTTTGTGAAAAGTAAATGTAATGGGCTTAGCGTTTTGTTGAGTGTGTACTTAAGGATAGGTATTAGCGAAATATGTAATACCTGTAAGTCTCTTTTTGTGAATATGGAATCATAACATGGTCCTGTATATTCTTCTTAATAATACTTTACACTACACAGGAATCGAACCTAGAGTTTCGACTACTCCAGGATTTCCGTATGATAGTGTAGAGAATATTTCCACAGAATTAATATTACGATTTAAACAGATCATAGAAAACCTCAATTTTTGTTTAGTTAAAGTAGGTACTGCTTATTTAAAATATTCTTGACCATTAAGGTACAACTTTCCGTAACTTCATAAAACTAAGTTCTTGAAAACTTCCCTTCGATTGTTCGCAAACTAAAATAATACGAAACTTAAGAGGTAAATCTCAGCAGCTATTAATTGTCCCGGGGTCTGCTCGCGAACGATACCATTTCTTAGTGTAGTGAATGGGTTTGTGACACTCCCACAAATTCACAAAGAATTTAAGTAAATACTCATATGTAAACGAAGAACTGAATTACGTTTTATTTACATAAATCATTGATAAAAGACCTGCCAGCTAACCATTTACCTAGAAATTGAGTGAACTGTAAAAGGTTCTAAAGTTCTTATTCAACATTGTCTTGTAAAAGATGTTTCCGAAAGATATCAGTCAAATCACAAATTCAGAAAGTTTGCGCTACGCAGCGCTACGACGTGCTACGAAACTCAATCGCGTAGTAGTTACTCGAGCGTAGCGTAGTCTCGTAGTCTGTCGAATGGAGAAAAATCAGACTTCATACAGTTTGCTTTTGAGTATAAAATAAATATGATGGGATGGATGTATTTTTAATTAGATTATTTCACGGAAAGCCGTTAATGCATTCCATTATGTATGTATTTTTTATTTTTCTTATGTATTTTCAGTCCAATATTTCACGGTTATGTTTTCGACATAAAATATTGAAAGGTAAATATTTTCCATATCCTACGGCAGCACTGCACTCGACATTCAAAAATCGAAATAGTAAAAAAAACAATTTGACCGTCGCTCGTGGTGACGGGTGTAAAAACCGGCATTCCACCGATTTTTACGGTTCACTTGATGAGGGACGACTTTATTGACATTAAAGGTTTATAGAGTGCCAGATTCCAATTTAGTGGCGCGCGACCGTTTCGTGTCGATAAACTTTGACGGTTTTTCCATCATCCGTCGGCTTGCGATGCGTTAATTGTTTATTTTATTTTAAAGCGACAACAGGCAACCCTATTTATTTCCGCGCCAGATGGAGTGGCTTTCGATTTTAAAAATGTTTACTTTGGCTGAAACGAGTCGGTAAAAAATCTCGGTTGGTTTTGCGGGATTTCGTTCCGTTAAAGTTGGAGCTGTTTTCTACGTTTGTTTGGTTCAAAAGGCTTTTTGCTGAGGAATCGCGGTGTTTCACGAGTATAAACAAAACGTGAAAACGTGGATAGTATACATTCCGTGTCGGCATTGTAGCGAGGCGGTATGTGAGGCCTCACGGCCGGGGATGCGGGTTACATTCCCGCATCGCTATATTCATCACTGATGCATCAGTTAGTGTTACTTACTTGTTGTAAGTTGTGAGTTCAACCTGTTATGATGCTTCAACAAGCACAATGATAGGAAGTGTGTTATTGTCCTTGGAAACAATATTTCAAAACTTTTGGTAAGCATTATGTTTGTGGAGATTAAACTCATCCGCGAATTATCTACACAGTTTTAATAACGTAGAAACACAAAAATAATTTCGTATAATTAACCCCAAAAATAACAACGTTTCATTAATCAACTTAGTTGAAATTAATCTACCTAACTTTCGAAAATATTAAATGAATTTATAAATAAGTTAAGGGAAATAAAATGCTTATGTAGATATTATTTCAAAACTCTGCCAACCCAGTTTTATTTTTAGTTCAATTTTAAATCTGATTTAAGCGCCATTTTCAGACACACAAAAGGGAAAATTTTAAACTTTTCACTGTTTCAAAAAGTCTGTTGGAACTATTCCCACTGCAGACAGATAATGTAGGGTATTTAAATCTCGGCCAGAGAGGTACCATTAAAAAGTGCTAAAACAGAAATCAACGGTGAGCGATAAAAACAGACCCCACCGCTCGCTTTTAAAAAAGTTGGCAAGTAACAAGATGCAGCGTCTCTGCTACAATATTTGCGTTTCCGTATATTACTGCTAGGTATATTACTACGCTGCGGGTTGTTCGAAAGAGATACCGCGGCCCTGGTACATAAAAGGCCTACGACGGAACACGACGGTTTTTAGTCAGTAAGAGTCTGACACTCCCTCACCGCTGCTAACCCACAGCGGGAGGAATCATTTGATGATTTTTAAAGTCACTAAAAAAAAAAAGTTATATTACTACGAGTATTATTATAGAGCTGAAGAGCTTGAAGTTTGCTTGAACGCGCTCATCTCAGGAATTTTTAGACCTGTTTAAAAAGTTATTTCTATGTTAGATAGACCATTTATGGAGGAACGCTACTTTTTACCCGGGTACGTGAAAAAGTTCCCACGGGGCGCTCTAGTGAAAACGCAACAAAAATTATACTTTTAATCGTATGGGGCTTATATTAGCCTCGCAATCGCTTATGTTTCACACCAGACCCCATTAGGAATTGTGTCAAATTCCGTGCGGGGGTCATCAACGGAAATTATAAGCTGTCCACGACGTAAATCCAACCTATCTGCACGGTGGCCTTTCACGGTTTGCCTACCAATTGCCACGGCGATGGCAACATTGCCACGACAATGACAATATTGCCACGAAAATGACAATATTGCCGGGAAGCCGGGGTTGTGGCTGTCCGTCTAAAGGTAGTCATTGTACTTTGTACGAATAAAGATATGGTAAATGTTTTTGTGTGTGAAGCATTGTAGGTTTCTTTTGCATTTGTTTCCGTGGCTGTCATTGTATTCAATTTTTACCAATGATTTTTACACATTGTTAAGGTGGATTTTAATCCACTAATAGTGTGAAACATTAATAACAAAGAATTCTATCGAGCAATAAAAAAAAGCTTACGAAACTGTTTTGATTTGTTTGGGAAATCATCCGACTTTTATAATGGCGATTATGCTGTTATAAGCTTTATTCAAAATAATGATAAACTAAACTACCAAGAAAATCTAGTCTCAAAATAATGTATTTAAATAGGATAACTACGATCACAATGTGCTTTTATTTATTTTGTTTCTAATCCAGTAAGGTCCAGTAAAAGCTTTTAATGTTGATGTAAAAAGTTTACTGATTAAGTAGTTTTTCTTCTTATTTTTGTTCAAAAAAGTTTCGGACTTTTAACTTTTTCATTAATCCTAACTTAAATTGCAAAGTTAATCTTTTGTTGTAGACTTTTTAGAATAGAATAAGTACACTAAAGCTAAAGTGCATCTGTAGGACTTTTTTATCATTGAATTAGGAATTGGTAAATAGATCTATATATCTATATATCGATTCTTATTCGTCGAAGATCGTTACAACATATCACACAATATACACTATGTTGTTACAGCCTTTATATCGTCCCACTGCAGGGCACCGGCCTCCTCTCACACGAGAAGGATTGAGCATTAATCACCACGCTTGCTCAATGCGGGTTGGTGATTTCAGACTATATAGTCCAGGTTTCCTCAAGATGTTTTACTTCACCTTTTTATCAGCCATTGGTGTCCAAGATATACTTAGAAAGTACATACAAGCTTAGAAAAGATGCATTGGTACTTGCCTGAACAGGAATCGAACCCACACCCTCATACTCGAGAGGTTGGTTCTTTACCCACTAGGCCACCACGACATTTACACTATATAAATCTATATATATAAAAATGAAACCCTTTCAATTGAGCTTTCCGTTGTCACATGAAAACGGCTTGACCGATTTGGCTGAAAATTAGAAGGGAGGTAACTTAGACCCTTAGGCCCTTAGACCGAGGTTTTAGGATAGTTTTTGTCACCATCCGGCTACGGGACGCGGGTGAAACCGCGGGCGAAAGCTAGTATTATATATTTTTGTAAATGTGTAAATATCTATATAACTACAGTTCGAAACCTTATAATCACATATACTGTTGTAACTATGGTATATACCAATTTTTTTCCCGGCACCAAAATCAAAACGATAGGCGAGTAGAAAAGCCAGAGCTCTGCCCTGACCTGCTGGTATTCAATTACGCAAATTCCCCACTTTTCCTCACCTTTTTTCCTCATAAAACGTCAACGAGGAATGTGTCTACATTTGGTAACTGTCTCCTTCCCATATTACGGATTTATATGAGCGACAAAGAAAAAATGAGGGTCTCAAACTGTAATTTTATGAGAACAGACATAAAAAGTTCAACACCTACTGAGTTTTATTGCAAAAGAGATCTTTGTCAGTCGTCAAAACGGACGAAGAACCTTCCGCGAGTTTATCTCTTTGTGATAACGGAGGTAAAGGTTTTTTTAGCGGGAGTTAATATTTGTTTGGTGGTCTTGTACGCCAGGATTTTGTTCCTAAGTAGTTTGTAGCTACTAACATTTTCGTGACGTAATTTTTTACACTCAAAGATTAGGCAATAATATGGTAAAACAAAAAGTTTAATCTACACTTACCAGCTTTACAAGGATCCATCCCAAGGTCTCCAGAGTCTTTGTGTTCATAATTTGTTGACAGTAATTCTTCTATCGTGAACTTATGCGGCTCCTCCCTCCCCTCCACCGAACTTACTTCGAAGGTCGCACACACTAACATCGTCAGTACTGCACTGACCGCCGCAGCGGACGCACGTTTATGCCGAAAAGTCATCACGCTAACCATATTTATTTACACTGAGTTTGCATATTATTATGAACTAATGGAAATTATCTGAAACAAAGAAAATATTATATGTTAAATTACATAAACATTCAAAATAGGGAGTTTATTAAACTAGCGGCATGCGCGGTTCATGTAAATCTCTGTTCCAGAAGCAATTAATTCAAGGAGTAAATAAATTAATTAGGTTCCTTTCAATGGATAAAATTACACTTCAGTTCACTTTAATTAATACGACTGTATATGAAGTGCTATTCAAAGGTTGTACAAATACCTACAATCTACATGAAACGTTCCCAATTCATAAAACATTGAAATTGGAGCAAACATGATCTAAAGATTGGGATGAAAACGTTAATGGTATCAAGCGAGGACAAATTAATCAATTTATTGCTTAAACATGAAATCTTTGGAGTCAAAGACTTGATTGATGAAAGGAACTGATTTATAACTAGGTTATGTACAAAATATCAGTGCCATATTATGAGAATTAAAGCCAATGTATTTTGATTTTCAATTAATCATTTTTTTTATAAATTTTTGTTCTGTACACGTATACCTACATATATACGAACTTATTTGAAACAAGAATCAAACCATAAAACCTCCACGAATTCAGATTAACAACACATAAAACCCACTGAACAGAATACCCTTCCAGTAAACGTTCGCACATTTAAAGCGTAAACAAATAAAGTAGCGAACCACAAGACATCGTCCACCATTAGCAGGACTAACCACAAATACTGTGGAGCTACGGGAACTAGTGAAGTAGTAGCTAGTACTAATATTTGTTTTTCTAGTTCAGTGTTTAGAAGTAGTGCCTCTTAAGCTTTGTTTAGTAGTTCAATTGTGCTGTTTAATGCTAAACGCTCATTCGAGTTCCGATGTATTTATTCGACTACCTAGAGAATTGCTAAAAACTGTCTTACTTGGTAATTATATTTTGCAGATTTAAGGATTATAATATGTAACAGTAGGTAACTTAAAGGTGACCAGATGCTTCAATACTTGTCCATACTTGAAGACAAATTATTTTGTAATCTACCGAGAATTACGGCCGAAAATATGAACCCGGATTTCAAAATATTTACGAAATATTACGAGTGAAGCTATTTATAGAAGCGTGTTCAATAGTGGTCGGTCATAATATTGAAAAAATATTTACATCATAAAGACATAAGTCGTGCTTACAACAGTAACTAAGATAAGAAGTTATAAGTAGTCCTGGTAACACGATGATGTACATATAGTTATTTTTATATCGGTTGACATTTCAAGCTGGTTCAATGGCGGTTCAATCACCCACACGTGTAAATAAACCGCCAACAGGAATTTAATTTGTTTGTAGCTGTTTAAATGCCGCTGTTGCGTAAATTACATTAGAATATTGTGCAATTACAGTGTTAAGCGGATGTTTAGTATAGGTGTGAACGTATTTCAAATGAAAAGGTCTATGTTTATTATTAAACAGAAATATATTTGAATAAGGTGGATTAAAAAGGTAGCTATTTATTACCTTTACAAAGTAGAAATTATCTTCCATCTTTTTTATACTATACCAAAACCTAGAGTATATTATCTAAAAAGTAACACGAACAATAACAAAATCCGTTTATAGTTTTACGATACATTTGTAGTCTTTTAAGTGTGGCCTGGGCAGGCTTTTCGGAATTTGTCATGTGGAATTTCTTGGTGGGAGAGCTTTGCTATTGCTAGTGAGCTAGTGACCATTAATTTTGTTCCTATTTCTTGGCAGTAGAAAGCGACCTTCTCAGAAAGTAGAAGTAAAACAAAAATAACAAAATTGAAGTACATAAGCTGTGCATCGTTTACCAAGAAAAAAATGTCATCTCATGTCATGTTAATGACCTCATTATCGATATCGGTAAAACAACGAACAGCTCGTATTTTTTAAGCGAAATTAATCTTATCTCATAACAAAGAGAACATTAGTAGTATTATTATATTAGTCATCCGTTCCAAAGACCAGTAAGTTATCGAAGATAAGTTAGCCTTAGAACAAATTAGACAAAGGTCGTGCTTTAAGTAGCACACACAATCTGCTGTCTATTTGTTAAAAACAATCCATTTCGTACACAATGGTCAGTATAAGTACATTTAGTATATTATAACAAAGAATATAAATATTTCCTAAAGGGAGACAAAAAAATAATATCTATGGTTACAAAATGTTTTTTCGGGCATAGATTAGCCCAGTCAACCCGGCTCTATATATCTATCTATTTTTACTTTATCATAATAAGTTATTCCTGTAAAGGTCATTCTTAATTTACTCCATAATTACCATCTGGTCAAAATGCCATGAAGCCATAGCATATACAAGGAATAGTAGATTACCTACACGCTTTGAAAGGCCATGCTTCCATCTTGACCCCCATAAGAGGGATCAGACTTTAATAAATAACATCGACGTCTACTCAAGACGTTTGCACATACCTAAGACTACTCCATACACACATACATACACACATACAAACACGTATATAAATCTATGATGATGCTTTTATCTGAGAGGTCAAGGGGCCGACGTCAAAGCCGAGCCTCTAACCTATTCGCCGGTTCAAGTGGCCCTACGTACTTATCGCCACATGGAAGATGGTTATTTTTATATTTTATTATGGGGAACGGTGGTTCTTTGGTGGGTTAAGTAGTTCTCGTTTTGTCTTTGGATGCTATTTTTATGCTAGTACTCGTGTTTGTAGGACAAACTGAATCAGGATGACCAATGACTAAATAGACACTATAAATTGTGTTAAAAAATCCGATGTAATGCCATAATGAGATGTTTATTTTGGAAAAGATAAACGAAAGAATATTATCCACATTAATTTGACTAAAAAAATATTTTTTTGTGTATATGTACTTTAATTGAAAATGTTAATATATCGCTGTTTTTTCGAATCTTTGTAAACATCAAAGTATTTGTAAAAGCTTGCTCTTTTTAGGGCGTATATCGGAAATAATCTTGCTAGCCTCATTTAGGGCAGTGGCACACTTACAAAAAGCACTATGACCACTACATTGATTGACATCGGACCTAAATTGATAAGGCTAGGCTAGCCTTAGGTTTTGCTACACGTCTCTCTTATCAGACTTGATTGATTGAAAGGGTTGAACTAACAATGGAATTGATAAGCTATATTTAGGAAAACTTGAGATTTATTGCTTGTGCCACTATTAACAATAAATGCGAAAGTTTGTTAACACTTTTTTAGTGAATTGCTATAATTATTTATGTAGAGTTAAGTTGCTTTTGTTTTATTATTCCATGAATAGCTGTTAATTAATATTACAACTCTGGACCTAATTTATGTATACCTACCATTCCTAATTACTCCTTCCACTTATGTACAACTGTTAATAAGAAGCTAGGGTATGGTAAACATTAAATCTAACATTATAAAACTGAAGAGTTTGTTTGTTTGTTTGCTTGCCTGTCTAGCTTTTTATGCGGGTGCACCAAGTAGCTTACAGGGGACACGGGAGAAACCGTTACGGAAGTAAAATCAATGTCGTTTTTAATTCGCTTTTTTGTGAAAAAAGACATTTATTGAGAATCTCAAGTACCTACTAAATCTTTTGAAACTAAGAACTTCCTTATGAACATAATCATTGACGTTTATTGTTCTAGTAGGTACCTATTATTACCCACTAGTATTTGTTATTATGAGCATTGATCACCACTTATCAAAATGTAATCAGTTTTAGAAAAACACTGGTTTATCCCAACTACAAAACTTGGGAAATAGATAACAAACTCGAATATTGTACAAAATGTTGTTTACGCACACAATTATAAAAACAATAGCATATATACTAAAGAGCTAATTAGTCAGACACACAGTGCAGTTTAAGGAAAACATATTAATTACAAACCAGAAATCCCAGTAAATATCAGTGCCATTTAATTTTAAGAAACCAAAACAATCCATGCATAAAAAATACATTAAATTCTTTTTTGCCGGACCGCCGAACCTGAGGTCCCGGGTTCGATTCCCGGCTCGGTCGACATTTGTGTGATGAGCATGCTTGTTGGCCGTGGTCTGGGTGTTACAATATGTATATATGTAGCTATATGTAGTTTATCAGTTGTGTTAGCACCCATAACACAAGTTAATTAATAACTTACCATGGGGCTAACCGACCGTATGTGAAAAGGTGACCCGACATTATTTATTTATTTATTTATTATTAATCTAGGAACCAAAATGCTTGCAGCAGAAAGCAAATTCATTTTTCACCGCCACCATTTTGCTAATGTAAGTGCAATCACATTAAAAGTGGCCAAATTTCATAGTTCCGTGCCAAGATGCAGGGAGAATTGGGGGAATCATACACGGAATAAGGAAACATGAGCGGAGATGCTATAACGCAGGTAGGTAACCGCCTTATTGCAAGTCAAATTCGTACAGTGAGCATGACCAAAACGTTTAGTTACCAGTGAACTAACGAGGCGTTTAGAGACTTTGAGACATCTGTTAATGATTATTGATATTATGGCAAATGGGCGGGTTCCAAAGAAAGCCGTCTCCCGCCCACCCGAATTTTGGTGCCTTACTTTCTTAGGAGATTTTGCGTTATGGCATCTCCGCTTGTCATTTTGTTCTCCGTGAAATCACCCTTCTGTAATGTAGTGCCCGTAAATAAGGAGAATTGGAAGGTACTGAACGAATGGCTGGATGTCAAAGGTTGCTAAGGCTCTGCGAAAGTGTTGTTGGTAGATTTCCTTTCTAATTTATTGAGTCATTTATCTGGTTCTTGTTTGTTTTTTGTGTGAACGTATGTATTTTTTGTTTACTTTTTTACTTTATGTTTGTAATATTTTTTATATGCACATGTGAATCACAGTGTTCAAGAAAAAAATTGCAAAAAGACATCGTTGAAAGGAATCATCATCATCATCCTGCCCCTTAACCTTATTCGACGTCGCCGTCGTGGGTCGGCGCACCATGTTTTCTCATTCCATATAATGTTGAAAGGAATAATTGAATCATGAGAACAAGATATTTATTTACTTATTTAGTTAATTTAATTAAGAAAACCTTAAATCACGCTCTACTTTATTACAATCCAACCCAAAGTATGCCTTTGTAAATAAATGATTAGCGGTTACAAATTACTGCTAGTTGCAAAGTTAGCAAGTTTGTGGAGTTCTGCTTAAGATAGTTTATACTGAACTGCTTTGTGGAAGTTGCCAATGTTTTTTAATAGGGAAACAATAGCCAGCGATTACGAAGGGTTGCAAGTTTCCCTACGTATTGTTTATAACGGTGTTTATTGTTTTACTTGGCGGAGTTAAGACTGGGTACTGGGGTATATTATGTAATACGGATAGTCGTATTCTGTTTTGCTGTATTTTGTAGCATAATTTAGTTTATATTCCCAAGGATAGTGATCTACTCCTACTGAATTAAGCTGAAGAATTTGTTTATTTGGTAAACTCCCCGGTCTGATATGAAAAAATAATTCACTGCCAAATAGTATATTTAGTGGATAATAAATAAATGTATACCTACACAACTTCTATCTTTTACATTTCTTCAATCCGTGTCTGTGGAAGCTTCACATAAAAACAAGAGATATTGTAGTTTCTTCTATAAAACAGTTTTATTTAAGTTGTCATAAGCAGTCATATGTTATTTAATGTTACTGCATGTTTTCAAGGCCCAATTTCCATCCGTCTATAAATAAAAACATCTGAACGTCACCCCTTACAACTGAAAGGAAATGAACCAGTCGATCTAACAGCAGTAAGATGCAGGGTCAGCATACCTATATAAAAGTTTTCGTTACAAAAACTGTTCGTTTTCGATACAACATAGAATGTTAGGAACTTATGAACTTCGACGATAAGTTGGGTTAGGGGCGGAAGCTGTCTGACTGGGCTCTTTAATTTATGTTTTTTGATCTAAAATTTTATTTGGAATTTGTTAAGTTTACAGTTTCCCGATGAAAAAAAATACTGTGTATTAGGTATACTGAAATAAATGAAAAAAACATCACACAGCTACAGCTATTTTGCTTTAAAAGACCAACAGACAAATGTTTGTATTAAGTATAAGTATTATTGAAGGCAAAGCAAAAATTTCAGTCACAAATCACGCTTTAAATAGATCCCACCCAAAACAAAAATGTGAAAGGCTGCCAAGTTCGATAATATGGGAATGCTTCGCCTATAAAAGAAGTGGGATCTGAATAAGTACCAAGTTCCATACACATACCTCAGTTAAAAATAGTTACTTTTTAATGATGGTTCTTGGCAAGTTTTCACATAACTTGTTATAAACCTACTAAACGCAATGAATCAAGTATTTAATTTTCTATTAAAACTTGCCAAGTAACATCATTAAAAAGTAACTATTTTTAACTGAGGTATGTGTATGGAACTTGGTACTTATTCAGATCCCACTTCTTTTATAGGCGAAGCATTCCCATATTATCGAACTTGGCAGCCTTTCACATTTTTGTTTTGGGTGGGATTTCATTTATTTTTGTAAGGTTGTTTATTTTATTTTTTTCTTATGATTAAGTTAGTTAAGGAAATGAGTCATTTATACTATCTTTCAGATTTTTGATTAGCACTATGCTTCTTACAAAGAAATGAACTAGATTAACTAAATGGACTAGATTTACCAACTGACTAACATGACATGTTATCATATATTATGTTCGTGGATCAAAGTTACACATTCGTAATTTTTCGTAAGAAAAAAACAGGAATTTGGCCTTTTTAGAATGTTTGCCTGCCGATTGATTTAAAAAAAGACTGTGCAAACCTTTGCAGTTCACGCAGAACCAGCTTATGTATTTGATGAAAGTCTTTCAGTATTTACAATCAATTGAGGTTAAAAATTCAGGAGACGATGTTTACATAGTCCATATTACGACTCAATCTTGCTCCTCAAGAGGTGCTGAGATAATGGTGAATTTCTTCTTAAAAAAAGATGAATAGAAATGTTTTGAACTTTTGTCAAATCAGATGACGATTGTGTTTCCGTAGTATGACTCCATAGACTATTACAACCTTTAGATTATAATAGAGTGTATCAATCAATGTAAGATGTCTGTTAACTGAGTTTAAAATTATTACACTGACGGCATAAATGCCTCTTAATGAATTTGCATATATGGATGACATATTTGTTTCTACGTCGATTCAATTTTTATCGTTCTTGGATCGGACAGCTAATTGAGGCAAGCTCCATAGTTTTTATTATTCTTCACGTAAATACCTTTCTAATGATATATAATACGTTGCTGTTGGAGCGGGTACCAAATCCCATACAAAGTGCCCATTGTCCTTTACACCGGGTATAAATGTACACCTTCATTATTTTGAAACTGACTCACACTTGGCCATTTTCAGATTTTTCCCTTTACCTTGACATAAAGACCTACCTCCATGCCAAATTTCAAGTCAATACGACCATTGGAAGTGGTCTAGGTTTTTGATGAGTGAGTCAGTCAGTGAGTGTATAGTAAAAATAGCGATTTTCTGACGTCAATATCTCAAGACCTACAATAGGTATGATAATGAAATTTTGTATTTTAGATAAGTGAGAGGGTCTCAACAGATAATAGAAATTTGATATGCGTAAATAAAATAGATTTTGAGTTATAGGGGGGTCGAATTTGGCCCGAAATGGTTCGTGTAATATAACCCACGGCCGGTGTGTCGCTTTTTTTTGCTCGAACTTGGCGGACACACTGCCGTGTGTCTAGATACATTGGCACAGTGAATATTATAAGGAAAGTTCATTATGATCATTTTCTTAAACAACAATAAGTTTAAGAAAACGTACAAAGAGCATAATACACGTGATTCCAACCTCATTATCTGACTGACACAAACTACCCCAAAAGTATTGAAACAGTCTCTCGTAAATACAACATTATCGGAGCAGCACGTTTCAACTAACTACTGACAATCGGCATGCCTAATCAGCCACTGTTCTTTGACCTCTAAGCTGGAATTCATTCAAATATCTCCACTACACACCACACTGAATTACAAACCTTATGTAGTTCACATAGAGTTGGATTTTTCCTGTCTGTCCGTGGTGTTTACGACGTTGTGACTCGTAAAGTATTGTGGAGCATTGGTCACCGCTATCTGAGAGTGATAAGAGTGATACATTCCAATAATAAAGTGGATGCTTTCTTTGTATTCTGGTGGTTTGTGAGATTGGAAATTATTTTGTGGTGTTATTTAGAGGGAAATGTATTGAAATTTATAGAGAAACAGTTTTTTTTCTTACTGTTATAAAGCTAAAGTGTTTGTTATCTCACGAATAATTGCTTTGAAGTTAAAATAACATGGCACAATATTCTTATAACATTGCAATTTGATGATCATTAAATGTAACCGAGATTGTTACATCGACATTTGGAATAAAAACAGAGGTCATGTTGGGGTTTTTCAAAAAAAAAAAACAAGGAAAAATTACATTGTTTATGTAGAAACCCACATTTCATAAGAATTTTCGGCACTAAAGTTTCAATAACATAGGTATCTATTTAATAGATATCTAATTATATGGCCGACAGTTGTAATTTATTATTGCGAAACGATTACACTAGCTTTCAAAAAAACGCATTGCAATCACTATTTATCTACTTACCACGAAGCTTGCTAAATAATCCAATACTCTTTCTAATTTATCTAGTACTAAAATCTAATAACAACAACAAATTCATTAAACATTTGCTCATACCATCAAAACATGTCCCTATGTACACTCAAAGCCATTTAAGTCATGGTTTGTGACGTCATCAAGCCGCAGATATTTGTATTAATTTTGACTAAACGTAAATTAAACTGTCAAGTTACGAGCTTAAGCGTAATTTGTGCGTGACTGTACATCAATTTGATGCTGTAAGGAGTGTGAAATGCTTGTCAAGTGTTAGTGTAAGCAATTGGAGAAATTGCTTCTTAGGGGGAAATATTCTTATGAATATTGTGATTATTTTATTGCATAACGGTGAATATATTATATTATCATCAAATTATAGTAAAAAATCTATAGATAAACTTTAAGACGTAGTCCTATTATTCCTATCAATATACATTTCTTTCGTTGTTTTTCGTTGTTTATTCCGGCTAATTTCTAAACCTTTCCAACCGATTTTCACGGAACTTACACTTCTTTTTTCACGCCAGATACTGATGAAAAAAGGAGTGACTTAGGCTACTTTTTATTTGGGTGCGAAAAGTATAGTTCACGTTGAATGCCGTTGAAACCAAAAGAGTGACGACCTCTGTGGCGCAAAGGTCACCAAGCCGGACTGCCGAATCTGAGGTCCCGGGTTCGATTCCCGGTTCGATCGACATTTGTGTGATGAGCATGCTTGTTGGTCGTGGTCTGGATGTTACAATATGTATTTATAAATATGTATACAGGGTTACTGGTAAGTAGACCGCATCCTTTCAGGAGGTGATAGTATAGGTCAATACGGACAAATTTGACCCTGGGATACACTGGGCAAAAGTTAACCCGTTTCAAGATAATCGAATTTCAAGATCGGTCGTCTAGGTACACGTATAAATTTTCATTATTAGTCAAAAGTCTCGTTTTTGTGGACTTTTGTGTGTTTTTGGATAGAAGATGAATCATTTCATAATAACAAACCATAAAACTGTACAAATCACAGAGGAAATTATAGCGAACAGCAATTACTTTTTTAGTAGATATTTTCTCAAAAATATTACTCTTCATTTTTTTGTGCAGAATACTTAAAAAACATCTACATTTGTCTAGCTATCCAAAAAGCCACAAAATACACAAAAACTCGCAAAAACGAGACTTTTAACTAGTAATAAAAATGTATACGTGTACCTAGACGACTTGTAAAGAATCGATCTTAAAATTCGATTATCTTGAAACGGGTTAACTTTTGCCCAGTATATCCCAGGGTCAAATTTGTCCGTATTGACCAGTACTATCACCTCCTGAAAGGATGCGGTCTACTTACCAGTAACCCTGTATATGTAGCTATATGTAGTTTATCAGTTGTGTTAGCACCCATAACACAAGTTAATTAATAACTTACCATGGGGCTAACCAACCGTGTGTGAAAAGGTGTCCCGACATATGTCCCGACATATGTAGTTATTTTTTAAAGAAAAAAAAAGTAAATGAGAACAGCAACATGGAAGTAAAGTTTACCTTCAAAATATTTCAGGTGTGTGCACCTAACATTCTGATTTCATATTCTAAGTAATATTTGCTCGCTTCCAGTTACTCTAGGTACACCGCAAAATACAAGTTTTAGAATCAGCTGGAATTTCATTTAAAATGTTTAGACCTAACTTCTTAATAAAATATACTTGCTCCATAAAGGAAATAAAACATTGAAATAGCATTCAGTTTTTCAACTTCGTCAATAACTTTAAAGACACGTTAGTACTATTTGCGACATAACTATTCTTGAAAATCCACTATAAAAATATGCCAAGCAAATATCTATTCTATTGCAAAGGAAATAAGGTTACAATTAGTCGAGCAGGTCACCAGGGCCAAAAGTGCAAGGTAAAATGTCTGGAAGTGACACAGCGTGATAGGCAGAGGATTAAAATTATTTCACTGCTCTCGTTTGAGACTATAAGCCGCTTAATTTTAATATACTATGACTGACGTAGTATATCTACTTCTTATATTTTAATTATGGTACTCTGTGACGGGGTGATATTTAGATAAAGCCGAGAGAATTGTGCTGTTTTGAAAAGGCTAGGTGAGACATTGAAATTGGTTTATGTCTTAACCTGGACTGTAAATGTAAGAGTAACTGTTTTCGATTATCAATACGATAGCTTTTATGGCTGAACCCAATCGGATGAAAGTTACAGAGATATATTGAGACGTAATACAAGCAGGTAAGAATGACTTGGTGGTATAGATGACAATTTAAATGAAACAGGAAGTATAAAGGCACATAATGCAATTAACTGAGAGTGCAATTAACACTGTAAAACACAGCTGCTTTTATGAAATCTTGACGGACTTTTGCTTCATCAAATTAACACGAAAATTCACATTATCCTATTAGCAAAACGCCCGAGTTACCCAAACAAACAAGAAGATTCTCTTTATAATTAGATTTCACATAATATAATACATGCTTTGACACCTGAGCCAGACAATTAATTACCGCAGTCATTTGTTTCCCCTGTCAAGTCAGTTGAACTATTATGAAGCTTTTGTGTCTAATAATAGGGTACGGAACCGCGTACCCGGTAAGGAAGCTGGACAAAACCCTACCTTGGGATCCCTATTTACGGTCAAGCGCATATCAATGGTTGAAAGACCATTGTAAGATGGACTCTCTTTGTATTAAAGTTTTATAGAAATTGGATCGTTTTATACTGGTCGGTGAATGTACAGTCAAATAGAAAAGTATGAATCACCTATACTAAGATTATATATAGGTATATGAAAAGTAGAACAGATGGTCTTAAAGAAGAAGACATAAAGCACTATTGCAAAGAATGGAAATCAAACGGAGAACCCTGCATGATCGTTTCCTACTGATTCATAAAACACGAATTTACGAACGGGAGCTATTGTCATCCTGTCATTCATCTCGCTATGAATGAACAAATTAATGTTCCTTCACAAAACGTGTGGTAACATTACACTGGCGTGCAGGTAGGTCATTGTAGTAGAACACTGTTGTAACCTACTTGCACTGGCCAGTTTAGTTTGCAAGCCAGTGTAAACAGCTGGAGGTCTGTTTGACTTTGAAATGCGAATGTATTTTGTTATGTAATTGATTAACATTAAAAGTAGTGGATATGATAATTTGGAATCTAATTCAGGAGAAAAGTTTTATTTCAGCTATTAAACTGTAATAAATTAACTATCAACTTCCAGGGAGTAACTTAAATAGGTAGACATTAGACAAGTAACCCTTTAGGTAGAAATGAGCATCATCCCATCATTTGAAAAACGAATTCATTAAATTTTTCCAAAACCCCGAAGTTCCATGCAAGTATCGAACCCGGAATCGAACTTAGAATCGCTCGGGGCCATTAAACCAGCGTCTATATACTTTATCCATTCCATGAGTAAAATAGGTAAAAATTACACAAGGAGCGTCAAAACGTTCTATTTTTGAAAAATAAAATATAAGAAAAAAATCTCCGTACCAACCGTATTATAAAACACAGCACTAAACACGTCCGTATCATTAGCACTTATCACTACAGACACACGGTCACGGCGGGCTCCCGAGGGCGACTGAGCGCGTCACGCTCGGGAGATCGTACTGTCATCAGCAGTGGTATAAGATTTTTGAAAATGGAATTCTGATGTTCTGGATTTGAAATTAGTTTTTTTTTATGTGGCCAGTCTCTTTAGGTAGCTTCCATTTGTGTTGGCCTATGACTGAATAATATTTAGGTAAAGCTAAATATAGTTCTGATACACTTCTTTCATGTGTGTAATTTTCCTAGAATAGCAAAGTCAAAGTGTATCTCTGTTGTTCTTGAAAAAAAATGCGAGTGAATGCGAAAAAAATGTCAGTGAATTTTGTAGAGGTGACTTCTAAAATCTTGAGAGAGTGAATCACGCAAATTAAAATTCCATAATGCAGGTTTGTGATACCTATTTCCCAATAACAGCTTAGTAGTCATAAACTTGCAATTACTTTAATCTTAAACCACACTTCACAAAAACACACTCTATAATTATTTTAAATGAGCAAACAATTTAACTGAATTAAACAATTACAATAAATCCACAGCAACTAAAGTCAGCAACTGTACTCGACTTGTGTCGGCGACAGTACATTTGTGGTCCTTTATTTAACTATGTGTCAAAAGCGTTCACAACAGACGATTCACGCTTATGTTAAAGTTTATCTCGTATTGTAAACATCGTTTTCATTTAGCTACTAGTTAGTCAAGTAATTATTGTAATAAATTCATTAGATGTGCCGACAAAGCATTGACTTTTACTTAATTAGACTTAATGATGGGATTTATCGAGTTCTGATTACTATTGTGAGGTTTTGAAAGGTGTGATGTGTATGGTGGTCACAAAAGTACAATATTTTTGGTTTTGTATTAAAATAAAAATAATAAATGTAGAATAAGCTTTATTAATATTACCTACTACGTAGAGTCGGCGATTTTCTTTAGTGTGTTTTTACTGTATAATGATGAATTTTAAACTACATGTCTATGATTTCTGTTATCCAGACTTTCTCTGTCGTATCTTTGTAATTTCAAAGTGAAACGGCAAAATATCCTACAATTTCCAAAAGGATACAATATACCTAATAGACTACATTTTCAAAACAAAACAATATCCTAACGCATCTCTCAAATGTTCAGCTTTTACTTATTACAAAAAACACTTCTTACACAAAAAGTAGCACATAAAATCTTAGACATTTTCGTCGAGTGAATTCAGTCACAATTCAACGGGATTTATTTCCCTGTCGACTCAACGCCGAATAAATTCTGCTTGACGGACAGACGACGCATTTCATCCATTGTTTTTTCACTTAAATATTTATTTTATTGAAAAGAAAAAGAAATACACGCCTTTCAAAGTGCTATTAAAATAAAATTGGAGGGATTTGCCTTTCATTCTATATAATTTTATTATATTGATTCTATGTTTACGCCATACTTAAGTAAATACCTAGCAAAACTTATTTTATTAATAGTTGATCATTTTAAAAATACTCTGAATAATAGAATCGGGTGGAACTTTCTTTCGTAATTACTGTAACAAACATACAATCATGGATCGATTTTATAATTATAGTACTCATTCCTTTTCCCTTCCCAACATTAGAGCCTTTATCAACAAGAAGCCTAGACAACTTTGAAAGTCCCAACATCTTTACACGAACCCGCAAATTGTCGTCCATTAAAACAAAATTATATCTAAACGGCAACGTTTCTCGATAGGTCGGAGATTTATTTCTATATAAATACTGAATAATAGTCGACCCTCGTCATATGGCCAACATGACGAGTCGAAATTCGGAAGTAATGCGAATTTTCTACCTTTTATATTGAACTTCGGAATTTTGCAGTTCGCGGGACGACCGATTAAGGTTTGATGGTATTTTCGACAGATGAATTTATTGGTTTTTCTTTGATGACGGATATAAATGTTTTGGTATTAAAGTAATCTGTCCCTTCCTGTCTTCTAACTGATGACCTAAGCCTTTCTTTCAGTCGTCAAAAGATGCTTTCAGTGGCCCGTGGTTTAGTTTAAAAGTTTTGATTCTAACTTTCAAAGAAAATAGAGGGAAGTCTGGTTAAGGGGCCAACGACTTCTTAATACAATCTCTAATAATATTATAGGATTTTTCTAATTTAAACTAGATGACAGAAAATAAAAATGGAATACCTAGTTAAGTCTTTTGTAGAAATTAATTGGACCATCAGGAAGGATGATGATGATGATGGTTTATGATGATGATGGTTTATGTGATTAATTTCTTCATCATGATGATGATGATGAAATTAATTGGACCATGCCGACATTAAACTCAAAGCATTTAAAATTTATTACAGCTGCACTTAATGAATAAAAAAATTGAATTAAATGAACGAAATAATTATTTGAAGAGGTCGTATTTCAGTGGCTGAATCTCGTCATTTCGGGAGCGTCATAAAACTGACAGGCCATCACAGAGTCATTCGCACGAGTATTTTTAATAGGCATGATGCCAAATTTTTAAATTCCTTTGTATGATGTAGGTATACGTCTATTTTATATGAAAAATTATTAATTTTAAGAAAATGCGAAGATTTTTTATCAAATAATTGCATTTTTCTCTGTCCACTTTGAATCCGGCGCGAAAACGCTTGTCAGTGTCATGTCGTCACTTGTGACGTCACGACTGAAATTACAAGACGCAAGTAAACAACGCTCGTGCAATAATTAAGTTTTTTGTGTTATTAAATATGAATTCGAAAGGGCATAGGTGTTGTGGGGTCACTGGGGGACCAAGTAAGAACACATCCAAAACAACTCCTGATAAGTTATTTGTGTACGTTCCTCACAATAAAAAAATACGAAACAAGTGGCTTAAACTTGCAAGGCGAGATTCAAAAGCAATATTGCCCAGGGTACAACTTTATTTTTGTGAAGATCACTTTGATGTAAGTTATTACGTAGTTCTCTAGATTCTAGCATAGTTTATAATGTAAATAACTATTTCGAGGTTAGGTTTCATCTCTCATTGTTTTTTAATTAAACTAGTATACTTACATGGAAGTTTTAACATTTCTAAATTCAGCTGAACAAAAATCTTTATTTGATGCCAAAAACTTTCCCAGCATTATGATATCAATTCTAGGCAAATTAGCGCTGTTTGCCTTGATAAATCCGGGCTCCATAACTCGTGTTATAAACAATTAATTAATTAAAAACAAAGATCGCAGTGGAAGTTCACAATAACGAAATGTGACGTTCGCGCGCTTTCGCGCGAGTTGTTTTGAGAAATGACGTCACGAGCTCTGATTGGTGTTCAAGATATCATGGCGGATTGCCTTATTTCGTAATTTTATTTTATAAAAATACATATTAATCACATTATTAATAAAGAAAACAATGCGCGTTTTATATTCCAAGCTTCAAGTTTAATTTAATAAATATATTATTTTAATGATTTTTGATTACTGTCATCATGCCTATTAAGCCCATTACTTAAATCTTCTCGGTCCAAAAATAGTCGTTAAAGTGAATAGTGTGTTGAGGACGCTACTACACTTAAACCTAAGATAGGCTATGAATAAATTTTACTTTAAATTAAAGAATTTAGGCTGAGTATATTATAAAGTTTAAGGTCAAATGATCCTGTATTTCTCTCTAATCCACAAAATAAATCTGTTTATTCTATTCATCAATCAAACAGCGAATAATTTGAAATATTCGCCGATAGCTCAGACCGATAATTGTATTTGAGTGAACTTTATGAACCGTGCCTTCGAGTCAATCAATACAAATCAAATTGTTATCAAAACTCACTGCCTCAATCGCGTTATGAAAGCGAATCAAAACCGAGTTAAAACCGATAGCAATCTGTTCAATAGAAACTAAGTAAAAGCCCAGTCCACGGAATGTAGTTTGACGAATGTATGTATCAGATTTAGAACAACGATTTTAAAGTTTCTTCGCAAGGTGTGCGCAAATGTCCTATATTTGAGGATAGCGTGAAGACTCCATAAACGTTATGGCTATGGCTGTAATTATTTTGTGAACGGTCCTATTTCAAAAAACTTCAACAGTGAAGAACTTAACTTTTAAAAACGAAGAAATTGGATGTGCTTTGCGACGTCTCCTTCCAAGAAATGCAATAAAAAATTGTGAAAACGTTGCATGTCGGAGATTTTCTATCTAAGAAACTATTTATAAGATAAATAGGTACTAACGTAGATAGAGATTGCGGTTTGTGTCCATTCGCCTATTAAAAATAGAAAAAAAGGCAAGAACAAGAAACTGGGACCATATCTTTCAATAACAAGACATGGAAATACCGTCTAACGATGACTATAAAACCGAGACGGGTGGGAACGTAAAATGAATAGCAGAAATATCTCAACTTACACTGGATTGGTGCCTTAAATGGACTGAAAATAAAGAGTGAGATTATACCACGGAGAACAACATTACTTGCGGAGGTGCCATAACGGAAAATCTCCTAAGAAAGTAGTACGCTAAAATACAGCTGTGCGGGAAAAGAGGAAAGTAACTGTCTCCCCTTTTTTACGCCTTTTAAAAATCGTTGACAGATTATCCAAAGAACCGGAACACCTCGTTAGTTCGTTTTGGTCATGCCCACCGTACGTATATGACCTAGAAAAAGGCGCCTGACCTACCTGCATTATTTAAGCCATCTCTGCTCATCTTTCCTTACTCCATGAATTATACCATTTCATGATAATATAAGAGTTGTTGAGTTTCAGCAATATACGCCTTTGTGATTGCTCAAATGAACGTGAACGAAGTAATTGGTGATAGCGGTGTTTCATTGTTTTAAATAGTTTTAATGTTTAAAACGATTTGGTAGATAATTTAGGTTTTAATGCGGATTTTAAGTAGGTGCGATTTTGAAGTCACAGTCATAATAAGAGATTTTGTAAACTAAGAAGGTCGAGGATTTTCTGTAAATTCATTTATTCTGGAGACAAGGCTTTGTAACAAAACAGGACTTAAAAAAATTATGTTTTCCTACAAAACGGATAGTTGAAAAGTTGTCAGTTTCCATGGCCTAGAGGCTGGCGTTTACTTTTGGTCAAAGGATAGGCTTTACTTTCTATCCGGTCAACGCTGCCACTCTTTTGGGTAAACTACCGGTGAACAATCCAATTTTCTTTTTTTATTCCCTTTGTTAAACTACCATGTTTCGGGGATTAAATCTGTTTATTACCTGTTATATTCTAAAAGAAATGTTTATTCAAATTATGAGATATTCAGGTTTAGGTATAAGTCTCAAAAATCTATTATCATTTTCGATTTCCATGCTCCACATTTAATAACTCTTAAAAGGATACTTTAATTTCGAGGTACAGTAATTTTCATGTCTCATGTATGGAAATTATTCCATACAAAAATTGACAAGCATGAATACAAAAGTTATATAAACAGGCCTGTTTACCAATAATGGACGAATATACGTTAATAAAGTTGGTGTATCTGTGGCATCGCTCATCCATCAAAAACTGTATAATATTAAAGTTGATCATAATATTGACAACAACTGGCGTGTTTTCAAATGACTTACTTAATTATTTAATGATGTGAAGACCTTGGAAAGTTAATTTATGGCAAATAAATTCATAACTTAAAAATGTATTTAAGCTAGTTTTACGCCGATGCTAGAGTTACCGTTTTGCTTAAGTTTCCTCAGCTTTTAAAAACAATTTTGTTGTAGGCTTTCGACATTGTAATAGTGAAAGTAGTAAAGGCACATGCCTTAAAATATACAGTAGCTAAAATATTTCACACTTTTAAATTGTTAGTCACTCTCATCCGTTGACATTCTAATGACAAGAAAAACTTAACCACTTCGCTACCCACAATGCAGACACAATAGTTTAACAATCGTTGTGTATCACCTATCATCACCTATGGCTCATGGGACAGAAAAGTTATTAAATACAACATGTAACGTAATTAACGCACACCCTCAAACACCTAAGTAGAATATTATGTTATAATCATAATACATACACTGAATTTTTAATTTAACATGTATATGCATTGTTATTTACTAAATTAGTTATACCAATTCTTGGAGAACTTTTTGGTCATACTACTACGCACGCAAATATCGCGCCGCGCGCCGCTCGACTCGACACAACATTCCGAAACTACGGAAAAAGCCAACAATACACGAAGTCTTATTACTTTGAGTTACGGTCTATTTGAATTTGTTTTGACTGTACAGGGTTAATATGACAATAATTTCCGTAGTTTTAATTATTTTTGGGATAAAAAATTACCTATATTAATAATGATATAAATCGATTCAGTAAACGATTCTGAACAAACTAATTTCAGGATGTATGTTAATTAAGTTACATGTTGTATATATAATAAACTTTCTGATGTCATAAAATACTTAAAAACATAAAACCACCAATTAGTACTGTTGAATGATGCATTTGTTCGTATAAATTAATAAATATCTATAAACAGGCAAACAAAACCATTGAGCCACACAATTACTTCGGTCCATTAAAGCAGACGCAACAAATTGCAAGGCAGCCATTTAAATGCAAGCGATTGTTATCAGTTTTAAACGATTATCTTCGCTTAACTGCAATATGCAATGTACCTCGTGTAGAAGAATTACTCTCATTTGCAATATAAATTCGTTTTGGAATTGCTATTTTTTAAATATTGATTAATTATAAAGCGTTCTATTTTATAACGCCATTTACTTTGTACACGCATTTGCAAAATATATCTTTATCTATAAGAAGAATAATTTATACATATAAGTGACGTGAATTGCATGACGCATTATTCTTATACAAAGAAAGTATGCGTCACGTCAGAAGTTAGAAACAACAAGATTTGACGTGCTTAAGACAATATAAAGCACGTTTCAAGTTTCATCAAACTTCATAGCGAGCAAGAGTGAAGTTAAATAGGTTAGGAATCAAATCTACCAATTCCTCACATACAAGGAGAACAGATTTTTATTTATATGTAGATATTTCAGGAGTTCCCGCTAGTTATACATTCATATCTAGTATTAGCACTGTGATCAGATCAATGTAATTTAATATAGTAAAGCTTTTATGTATCCTAAATATCGTATTGCAGTACCTAATTATCAGCAAATTCAAACTGTTCACCCCCTTGCTACAGTGCCTGTAGTGTAAAGTGAAAGATAAGCCTTAAGGGCGTCGCAAACCAACGCCAACGGACCTTAAAGCAAACATTTTTTCAACCAGAATTTTGTTACGAAGGCGTATCTTAATAAAAATGTAAATCTAGTCGCGACGAGCGTGTTTAGACGTCTGCCGCTTTCATCCCCGAATAATGAGTCACCCCCCCCCCCTCCTACCTTTTTATTTCCGGACGATTTGCGAAGTGATTTCATTTCTTGTTAAAAGTTTAATCCCGTTTTTGGAGCGACGGGGGATTCCGCTGACTTATACTTGTTAGTTTCCTGTCGATTCGTTTATAAGTCTGGAGGTCGTTTTTTTTCGTGTTATTTGAGATATTTTCGTGTTCTGAGAATAAGGTACAGGCTATTAAAATATTTCTGTTCTTGTTATATTGGCTCTATTTTTATAGAGCTCGTAACCCTACAAAATATTTTGATTAATTTTCATCCTTTAATTTGAAGATTTTTTTTAATCCTTTCCATTATGGAAATTGTATAAAATTTTAAAGCGGAGTACACATAATACCGTTCTATCTCCAACACTTTATCTTGGCATTTGTCAGGCGCTTCCCAAGTTCTTTTAAGCTTTGGCTATATTGTTCTTTTTTAGCACACGAATTTAATTATTCGAAGTAATCGTAGGATCACTAAGGCTTTCGTGCTAAATTATGGTGCTGACCTACTTTTGCTTTTTTTTAGAATTAATGTAAACAGAAATAAAATCCGCGTGCTTTTCTGTTTAATGGGGATACAAAAGCCATTTTGCGTGTTATTTTTATTTTTGACAAATTATACCTAGGTGTTTTCATTATTTCATAAAATTATTCACCATTGTGAGCTAGACAGATAGATATACTTATTAGGTACGCCAATCAAAGTAGGTGACATAGTGGGTGGTCTTATCGGCAAGAGCTATCTTTTTCAACCTGTGGGGCTATATTTGCTTAGCTCTCTCATACGTATTACATACGTTTAGACTCACGAAACAGTGACAAATGTGCCGAAATGCAGTACAAAGCAGTACGTGTCATATCCGTGTCGAGATAGATAGCCATCTCTTTGATCCGGACGGTGATGCCCATTAAGGGTCAATTCCCACTGAGAGAGCAGCGGCCGGCAGCGGCCGTAAGAGCACGGACAATGTACGAGAGCGGCGCGGCGCGGCCCAGCGCGGAGCCGCGCGCCCCGCCGCGCTCGCGCTCAATCCCTTGCATTTACGGCCGCTGCCGGCCGCTGCCGGCCGCTGCTCTTTCAGTGGGGATTGACCCTAATTGGACACTGATGGTGATAGGCGAGCTGGTTCGTTTGCTTTGCCTTTTAAAATTAGTACGCTTATTGGCTTCATCATGCTAAAATGTTGAGTGGTGTGAAATGCTTGAGGATAGAAAGACGAAAAATTTTATTGAAGGTTTTAAGTTTATGGGTGTCAAAAATATATTTTGCCTTTTATATCAGACTAGCTTCTGCCAGCGGTTCCACCCGCATCCCGTGGGAACTACTTCCCGTACCCGGATAAAAAGTAGCCTTCCTCGATAAATGGGCTATCTAACACTGAAAGAAATTTTCAAATCGGACCAGTAGTTCCTGAGATTAGCGCGTTCAAACAAACAAACAAACTCTTCAGCTTTATAATATTAGTATAGATAATGTTATTAGCAAAGAAGGGATATTTGAGCTTCTTATCTGGGTGCGGAAGAAGTTGTAGGTATCGGAGCTTGGGTGTTACACCCAAAATTACGCTCAAAAAACTATTCACCAATCATGGTAACTAATTATACAGGCATACTTAGGAATAGTTGAAAAAAAATGGTCAACCAACTCGGACTTTTTTAACAAAGCATCAATCAACAATACAGCCACAAAATAACCCTTCAATTAAAAACAAAAAAAAACATACGAACGAAACAGTTCCGTATATAAATTCTAAATTTAAATTAATTTGTCACTGTCTCTCGTTCCTTTTCACTACTTAAAAAAAGCGCAAAGGGTGTCACCAGACTACCGGCTTTGTCGCCTCGCTCATTTATTTGTTTTAAACCATCAGGTGCACTTGAAGGTAAAGCAAGAACCCTGATGGACACATGGCAAGTGAAAAAAGTGTTGGCTTCTGGTAGGTACTATGGATCGAGGGAAATATTCTGAGATTAGCTGATAATCGATCTCAAGATAATTATATCCTAAATTCAACTTAAAAAGCAAAAAGACAATCTTATTTAAAATAGAGAGAGTGACTCATTATAAAAAAATATATATTTACTGTTTTATTTGTGTTCTAATTTTAAAAATATTTAAAAATACAACCACTGTCTTTATTTCCAGCTTGTAACAAACCATACCAAACAACGACATGCAACCACGAGTTTGTATATTCAAAGGAGACACAATTAATTCTTTCACCGTTCCCGCGCCATCTCCTAAGATTATTACAATTAATTACTCAACTTCCTGACGCGTCAGCCTGATATAATTACCGTAATAACCCTTCAGAGGTTGAGCCCAAAATAAAGCACAAAATAAATCAGTAATTTAATAAACAGCCATCTCAGAGCAACGGTTAAGTTTGCTTAGCGCATATCAAATAAGTTTTATTGGAGAATTTCCACAGTTTCTCGTTATAAGTTTCTTTGCAAATTCCAGTTAAATACCATTTACTGCGTTTGTTTCTTTTTAATTATATTTACTTATACACAGTTTCTACCTAATAGCTTATGGCCTTACTACAAAAACTTTAGCAACTGTTTTACACTTGTCTAAAAAAAATGTGGCTCAAAAATGAACCATATGTCAACGTCATAATCTGACATTTTTTTAGACAAGTCTTAAACTGACGTTAAAATGTTTTTGTGGTAAGAAGATTAGTGTTTAATACCAGGTATAATCATTTAAATAATGTCAATTTCACTATATTCTCACAACGACATAATTTTACAAAAAAATATTTCGCTAAACCGTATCGCTTAGTGACCCGAAAACACTAACTTACTTCTATATCATTTCTAACTCAAAGGCAAGCTAACGAAACAAAACAAACACGCAATATTAAACCTGACCTTACATTTTATACTCTGGCAACATTATCGGGCAATCGAGGTCTAACGTACCGTCTAAACAGTTAAACGGCAAAATATCAACCTGCCACAGACATTCGCAGGTTGAGCGTTCCAAAAATCGATATAACATCGATATATCGGTATATAATCGATATAAATTAATGGTCTGTCAGCGGCAGCCGGGTTGGGGGTACACATTCAGTCGGTCGCGATATTTCAAGCTTTCTCTGGTTACGCACAAGGTTAACCCTGTTTTGCGGGTGATGAGCTGTGTTACATTTTGTTTGGATGAGTGGAGGGTTTAATCTTCGAATAACTGATAAATGTAGGTGGTTTATAGGAGTGTAAGAGATAATATACAAGATTTCTGTGTACCGAATTTAATGTCATAATATTGTCGCTTAAAATAAACACAGGCAATGCCTGCAGACACCGACTTCCACAGTCATGTGAAAAGTTTTTTTCTCCGTTTCAGTGTTTTGTGAAGTTTGTTTCAATTTTTTTAACTATTTCATTTCTTGGGATTTTAGGCATTTTAATAATTAATTTAGATCGCACATGATATAATTAGTTGACCATGAACCTCAAACAAAAGAACAGCGTTTAACCAAAAATATTATTCTAAGCCGCTAAAAAAATATATCCTAAGTTGTTCCTAGGAAAATGTATTTTTTCTGTGGCACACTATAAACACAAGTGGTACGCAGAAGGAGCTCTCACGCACCGTGTGAACAGAGTGGAAATTTTTAATTAGCCCCTAGATTACAGGGTACTGACATCGTGTGTACGTGAAGTTGTGATTATACTCCAGATTTCAGTAGTTTGTTTCGAATGTAGTTGTTCCTCAGTTATTTTACTATTTTAGTTTTGTATCGTTCAGTTTATTCGGTAATGTATGTTATTTAATCGTATCGTTATAATCGTTCGGGTATCGTTCAACATACACATGATTTGTACACCATATTTTGAAGTTCTTAAATAATGTAATTTTCTTTACTTTTGAATGCAATAGGTACTGGTTCCCAGATTTACAACTTTACTGGTTGGCTTTACTTTACTGTATTTTATTATGTTTGATAAAAGTTTCACGGTAAGCAATACTTATTTTACATAAATGCTTTTATCCTTTCATTCTTTGTAGACTACATTTAACAGAGAAAAATAACTAACCCAAGGCAGTTCCAACATCATAATTAGCACAGAATACATAGCTTTGATACCTATTAATCAAAGGTATATGGAAACCATTGGCACTAAGCCTTCACTAAGGTCACTGCAATGCATCGGCGAAACTAAAGCGATTTCCCGCTAACCTGTACCTAAGGCCGCGCTGGTAATTACTTCGTTACATTGTTGCTGGTAAACTTAACTGGTATAGTATATACTAGGAAAATGTGGTGCGCTAATGCGGTTCATAGGTGCTAATCAGTCTTTCTATCCGTAGTGATATACTTATCAAGTTTTGTCTGTTTATCTAACTAAAACAGGAATTGTTCAATCGAAATTTACGAAATCTACTACCTATGTGAAATTCTCTATAATTTATGTAGACAAGAAAAAAGGCAGGTCTTTTATGTCTAGTAAAGACATTCTTAAAAAAAAAGGGTTACCTAGAAAAGAAAAACTAGATAAGTATTATAAAAACAACGCCGGTGACGCCGCAGGTTGAAGTAGTCGTATAAACGTAACTAATTCACCAATTATCCGAAAAATACCTGAGGGGATTAATTCCAGGAAGCCTGCGTTCGTTCATAATTTTTCCTCAACTACCAACTTGATTTTGGTAGTATTTTTGTATTATAAGCAGATTGGAGGAGCTCGTGGCTAAGTTATAGTCGTACCAGTCAATCTTTCAAAAGGTTAAGCAACGCTTGGGGCGCCTCACATAGGGGTATTTTGCATTTCTAGCCGGGCGAAACTAGAAAAACAAACTTCAACAGAAAAGAAAAATTTAATGCTTGTTAGAAAGCCAGGTAACTACTGAACAAAATCCGACCATTTTCAGGCTCCTACTCCCGCGCCATCCAGCCACAAACCTCTCGGAACTTGATCATTGTGACATGCACTCGCGTCAGTTTCTGGCTACATTAAAAACGTACCGTGTTTGAAACCTCAGAACTTTTTTATTGTGAGCTATTCAACCAAAACTACTATGGATTATCATAATACAGGTAAGAACAGTTTTATTTGTTAGGATTTAATAATGTTTACGTGTATTTTTTAAGGTTCAAAATCAATTCTTAAAGTTCAAAATGTTTGAACCGTTTTTTAATGAATATTGTACTTTCCACAGTGAATATAGTTATCTTCCGAGTGCTTCCGGCTAATGATTTCTGTTGTAACGTATTACAAACACTGTCAGATGATAGATATTACACACATTAGGTGCTTCTTTTTGCTACTTTTGACAGAACTTAGACGTTACTGCTGGTGTAAACTAAAAACAATTAACCATTATTTTCAAGCAAATTATTAAATGTTTTCTTTTTAACACACTTATTTATTGTTTTAGGCATACCAGGGAGCTCTAACTACAAACATTTAAGTAGAGAATACCTGTTCAATATGATTTTTATCTAATTAGTTAGTCAATAAAACCTTCTCCAAATCATGAATATTACTTTATTTTTTCATCGTATCAGCCCATAATACTCACTTTTGGATTAAGGCCTTTTCAATGGTTTTCTGTAAATATTAGTAAGTCCTATCTACTTTACAGCAGAAAAACCCGCACTAATAGTTTCGCCCGGCTAAAAATGCAAAATACCCCTATGTGCGCCTGTCCGTGGGTAGGTGACCATCTATGTCATAACAAGTTCCACCATGTTTCATTAAATTGGTGAGCCCCGGCTGTCATTTGAACATCTTTGGTCGTTACGAAACAAGCCAAAAAGTCAGAAAACTTTTACTAGGAGATACAATGCTATAATAGACTGGAAATAAGATAGGTTGCATCTCAATCGATTAACTTTTGAGGCACAAAAAGTAAGCTGCATCTTATAATTTTTGAGTTATGTATTTAGAACAAATTTAGTCGCATTGGGTAAGTACCTAATTAATTTCGACTCTTTATATTTTCACAAAATCTGTTGTGTATGTTCTTTAGACAAAACACCTACACAGGTATTTACACAAAATTAACATTTATTTACGATAGTTACCCAAATTAGTCCCAATAACTTTATTACACACCCACGTATAAAATATACTAACAAAATACAGTTCAATAACGATTTTTTGTAAAGAAACTTTACTGAAAACAGTTCTTTGTGAATTTTGTTAAACGGAACGTGGGGCGTCGTAATTGCTCTAATTTATTTACTTAGTTTTTTTGTTTGCGCAGTAGAAAGTGTAAGTAATTATAATTTTTTGGATCACGTGTAAAACACAGCTACGAGTCTACAAAAAAACTTCGAGGGCCTTACTTGTAGATTTTAAATGGGGTTATAGAATTGATTTAGATATCGGGATTTTGAAATAGGAAAAAATCAAAAAGTGCAGAAATAATAAACTGGTTGTAAATAAGATAAATGGTTTTATTTGTATTTTTTTTTTGTTATAACTACATAATCCAATTATTAAGATGATAAATTGGAGAAAGAGAAATATCCAAAAGGTAACGAAGATGGCCGTCGGTGAATTGATTCTATTACGAATGTCAATCAATTGTGATTTATCTAATTTTATACGAAGTACCTTCTTGTGTTCTGACACTTCTAACAATGCCACACTAATTAAATTATGTACCCATAATTTTTCGCACAAAAGTGTTTCTATGTTAAACAATCAAATATTTATAAGGCTATACCTATTAAGATTAGATAGTAATTATTTTATATTTACCAAATTACGTAGCTAGACCGTTATTCTGAAGTGAATTTATGACTTTATTACCGAGTGTTAACCGTCTGAACTTCATGACAGACGTTGAAGGTGAACGTCAGACCAACTTATGTAGAAAACTATTCGACGAGGTCAAGAATTTAATCTATTATGAATTATTTCCAGCCATTGTTTTCATGGACTATAGTTCGGCCATTCAGAGAATGCGTTCCTGACACGTCGCGATTGAACTGACGACGTAACTTTGCAATGGCGTTGCAGTTACGATAAAAATATTTTTGCTGGTTGTTTACCGTTTTAACAATTGAGGAGCATTAAAACAACATTATTATATCAATAATCAATGAATGTTATTACGTCGTCAGTTCAATCGCGACGTGTCAGGAACGCATTCTCTGAATGGCCGAACTATAGACTGACAACGAAATTACTTTTAGTTTATTTATTGTGGTTTTGAGAAATTGGATCAAGCAAAATAATAAATGTGTTTATAGGCTACTATGTTATTTATTTTCTCAGAAATATAAGCAAATGTAATATTTATTATTTTATTATACAGTTCACATGTGGATGATTCGTGTTTTTATAAAATTAATTCATGGACAAATCAGTATACCGATTCGTGTTTTCATTGGACAATAACAAACCTTCGTCCCTCCGTGGTATACTTATTTTTTCCACAATTTGATGAGACAAAACTTCTAAAGACATACCTACAATACATACAATGATTCGTCATGTTAATCCTAATTAAAATAATGATAATTAACTACAAAACGAGTTACCCCAAAATTTACCCACGCTCATAATGTAAGCAAGTATCCTTTTCTGAAGTAAACTAATATAAGGCATGGGTCAAACTATTAGCGGACACTAGTGGGCGTAATGTAAGGCTATTAGGCAGACCATTGATGGCCAAGTTAATACATGTTGCCATTACGTTTTAATGGATGACACGTGAGAATTTGTTGCGATTTTCAAACCCTCCAAATATGTTATTAAATATTTCTTCTGATATTTGATTGATTATGTTGATTTACAATGCAGTAGGCAGTCGTTCCATGTAACTAACTACATCAATGAATAATACAAAACTCCTTAATAAAGTAGATGTAGTATTTAACACATAGGTCAAGACATATAGGTCGGCTTCTAGGCTAGTCCACTCTACTACAGTTTAGCAAAACGTAAAGGATAAAATTACATACATGTATAACCGTAGGAACTTCTCCAAAATCAAACGAAACGTAAAGCATTCTAAAATTCGTATCCTGGCCGCAATGACCAAGAAATGCCGTAGAAATAAAAGAAAAAATACAGGATACATGGTAGGTAACCTACGGTATCTCGCAGTCCGAAATCCGCACCCAGCTTTGAAGATTTTTTTTTTGCTCCCCATCATGGCTACCGGCGAAACTGATATTATTTTTTTTATTTTTTAAACGCTTGTAGGTACTTAAATTACTACGTAATATTATTTAAGACTGCTCTGTTTTAATTGAAAGTTTAAAATTATGTTATACGAATTTCAATTCAGTATGGAGTCATGTACTATGTAACCAGGAAACAAAAAGTAGTTTTAGGTCATTTGGAGACCAACCAAAAGTATATTTTGTGCATTATTACTATATTACATTGTGTAGAATTTTAGCATGCATACTATCCTCCATTCTTTTCGGTAACATTGTTACTAGCACCTAATTGTGATGTGAGTGTATTTATATTTTACGATTAAAAGATCTCACGAAAACCTTCTAGAAAGATACAGCCATAGAAATAATAGAAAGCACAAACATTTGTAGATTTACTTACATTCGTAGGTAGGTATAGAAAACGTACAAATCGATTGACAAACAGTCCAATAAAACAGCAGTCAGATTCCGTTATTACAAGGAACTGTCGTGAAAGGTCAGGGTGACGTCACGAGCGGCAGCCCCGGATTATCGGGATATAGGAATTCCAATAATATTTCACTTGCCGCCCACTGTCGAAATGTGCAAGTTCCAATATACCTACATTGATGGCAATCAAATTAAGTAGCTACTTATTTAAAAGAAAAACCTTGAAAATCATAAAAATATTAGGTACCTACGTACAAATGTTATCCAAATGTAAACGTTATCATTATTACGTACCTTTGTATTCAAATTAGTATAGAGTTTGGTTCAGAATCTTCTTGCGATAGGTATAAAAATGAAAACAAACCTTTTTTCAGTAGTATCCTCATACTAACATTATAGAAACCCGATATTGTTTTCGTAACCCTGTATTATAAGCCTACCTGGCTGCAAAAAAAAACTTTTGAATTTATGAAACCCACAGTAACATCAAAATAAGACCATTTGGCGATCCAAAGTGGACCTTTGCATTCAAACCTGGCTTTGACGTCCATTAATTAGTGCAACACCGCCCACCGGCTTTTAGATTTTCGATTAATGTTCTCCAAATCGGTGTACCAGTTGGCACGATTTCCGCATTCGAAAGTTATAGGCGAACTGACCGAAACAACTTGTGTATTTCAACCATGGAAAACAAAATGACTAGCGGAGGTGTCACAACAGAAAATCTCATAAGAAAGTAGCGCTCTAAAATGCGGTGTTCGGGACACGAGGAATGTTACTGGTTTCGCCCTCACACGCCTTCTTTGGACCAGTTTTTTTTTTGTAACACCAAGGATCGTGGACAGATGACTCAAAAAATCCGAACGCCTTGTTAGCTCACTCGTAATTGACCGTTTTGGTCATACCCACCGTATGTATTTAAGATGCGCCTGACCTACCTGCATTATGGCATCTCCACTCATTTTTCCTTATTCCGTGACTTCAGCCCATTATATGTTGGTATTTCGACATTTGGGATTAGTTGCCTTTAACAAACTAAATGTTGCTTTCATGGAAAGCCGTTACCGCAATGGCGAAGTGGTACATACATTTGATTAGTGACACAGTCAGAACATACAATAATTGGAAATGTTTGAGTCGCATGTTCGTTATGGAAAACGAACCTTAAGCCTTTTGCTCAACATTCGCTTTGACAGGCACCGTACCAATGAGACATTATTCGAACAACATTGATAAGCTTACCAGAGATCGACGGTACCTATTAATTCCGCATTCAATACACTTTAATCTCCATGGTTTACTTCTTATGACGTTAACATCAAACAAACATTCTAATGAAAAGCCATCAGCACAGTAAGCACGTCACTTCCACATTTCAGTGAAACGATATCAATCAATAGCTCCACTTGGAATTCCTCCAACCTGCAGCCATCGTAACGACTTATAAAGCATCCTACAGAATCACAATCCGCTCAGAAATTAGCATTCCCCCTTCGTCCCCAACGTATAAAATCCTAAACCAATAAAGTCTAAAATGGTACACGAATACGGTGACACAAACAGGCTTGGGAGATTGAATTTCTCTGGACCATTCGCCTGAACAAAACACTCAATTTGAGATCAAGCACTTTTTTATTGGGCCAATCTACCGCCTTAATTTGGAGTGTAAAGGAACTTGCGTTATTTAAAAACCAATTTTGGACGCCTTCATTTATTTCGTGATGGGTATAAACAATGTTTGCTTCGTGTGCTTTTCTATAATATAAATATGTGGACTTCAAGTTTTGCAACTTTATCAGTATGTGTGATGAAGTGATAAGTGTGTATTCACTGAGATCAAAATTTCTCAGGGTGATATGTAGAGATTGTAGAATATTTTTCAAAACTTTGATATACCTAATTGGTCCGAGCTTTAAAAGGTCTAAAATGAATACAAGTATACCCTCCGATATCAATAGGCTGCACAAAGCAGTAATCAATAAAAAGAGTGCTCAACAAAAGCCGATGCGATTCACCAACAACTCTGGATTACCGGACTATATTAATTTCTTGTGAACAATCTACAAGACTTAGAAATTGAATCGAAAGGGGATAAGATCAGTTTTTTTCATTACAAAGTGGGTGGGTTCCGCCTCGATCGAGGGAGATTAGAATTTAATAGGGTGTATTAAATTAATAGGGTGTATTAATTTTTGCGAAGGTAACACGATGGTTAAGGTTCGAAGATTTTAAGGAGATAATGTCGGAGGCTCGAGGAAAGGTTTTTACTTATGAATATTGCGATCAGTTTTTCGTTTGAGGAATTTATTGCGCTTTGATAATTTGTAAGTGGAGTATCGCTTAACGAAGCAGTTGTACGGTATTTTAGATTTCCATTAAATTTTACATTTCCTTAACTTTTTTATTATTCACAATTTACAACTGAATTTAAAAAGTCTATCGATTTCCTACGAATTCATTTTCAGATTATTGAATCCAGCGTATACATACTTTTACAATGTGTGTACTTATAAGATAAAGACCTTTCTATCAAATCTTTTCAAACAAAAAAAAACATAAGAACACATTCATTATTTCCATCTCAAAATACAAAGGTACCTTAAAACATCGACCTCATTACGTAGTGTCGAAAAAGGGTCCATTTTATCCTGCATGGAACACCATAATTTGTAGCATAAAGGTCACGCGCTTCGTAACGACCTCTTGGCTCAATGCCTATGAGCCGTGTAGCCATTACCTACTCATGTTATAGAGAAAAAAGAAACACATACATTATGACTCAACACTATTCCATTCTTGGGTTACGACCATGTCTTGAGCAATGTGCCTATTAGCGATTTTCAGCGATAACATTATTAGGCTAAGGAATAATTAATAGAATGTTATGCCTATAATTCTAGTCCAAAGATACATCTAAAAGTAAAACTACTTTTCTAATAATGTAGTGAAGTCTTTAAAAACAGTATACAAATCCCTTTATCAAAATCTGTGCAGTGGTTTTTTCAATTTCAACTAATAAATATTTTCGTAATTCATTTTCTGTTACTTTGTACTAAAACGTCTACAAACTTAAGCTTCATAAAAAATATCAGCTATCGAAAGATTATTATAACCTCGTCCAATTACTTCACCTAATTTAGGTTAAATTGTCCTCCCAAATTAATACCATAAATTAATAAACAACTCACAAACTAAAATAATATACAAACTACGAAAACTTAACAACGAAAAATACTCACCGATACAAAAGCACTGATCACGCGGGAACTTAGATCGCGTCTGGGCGGGCGGGCCCAGCGACAGGATCGGTGCGACCGAACGACGCGCTCCGACTGACCGCCCACCCCGCTACGAGCTACGCGCTACGAGATAGCTACGAGCGTAGACCTACACGCTTTTGTGTAGTTTTAGTTTTTTATTTTATTTTAGTGCAAATAAATATTTTGTTGCTAATGGCCCATTAAAATGGTTGTTGAATAATACGAAAATTATTTTTCACAAAACAAATGTTTTTATTCTATTTTAATTATGTATTGGTTTTATTTTACGTCTATATTTTTTATCATTTTGTAATTGCTTACATTAGCATTTTAACTAGCGACAAAGGTAAATATCACACTGTGTACAAATAGACTTACCAATTTCAATTTTCAACAGAATTCTTTATAAAATGTCTCTCTCATCTCCCCGGACGTTTTACTTATCATCACAATCAGCAACAAAATATTAAGGCCGTTGAATAAATAAACAGCAGTTTCACGGCGCCTTAGAAAAAGGACCTTTATTTGGGTCCCCCATTCACTGCCATCGGAGGTGAGAATATCATATTTTTTATCACCTCCAAGGCTATTGAAAATTTTATGCTGACTCCAATTTTAAGATGAAATTATTTTTATGTTTATGAAATAGAATATCAGCGATTCGAATCGTATCGTTAAAAATATTTTAGACTAAAGTTCTCAGGCGAAATGTTAGTAGGTACCTTCAATATTCTTTTCTTATTCATTGACAGAAACTATATACTATATACAATTTATTTTTATTTTATTTGGGAAAACAAACAATTGTAATTTATAGGTTGTAACTATACCTATCTTCTAATGATTGTCATTTTCTTCCTCGGAGTGAAAATAGAAATAGGTTCTCAAAACTTTAAGCCAACGCCGCAAAGAAAAGACAATTTACTTACATTCTCAACCACAAAATAAGATTTTAATATACCTAGCCTGCAAACGCTACCGCTACCTCTGAAACCCCGAACATTCAGCTGCATTTAACTAAATCCTCACAATTAACGAACTGAAGCGGACAACGCACTACAATCTCTTTCCCTCCAAAATGTCCAGGGATTAGCGGCAGAAGAAAACGGACTATAAATATTCCTAATCCCCTAGATTATACCTAAGTACATTTGTATTGTAATCTTCGCGATTTATATGGATAATAGTGTTTATTTCTGTCCTCGACCTTTCAGTAAATTCTACTGAATAAACATTCAGATTTGCATTAATTATTTTGTTGACGCTATTTTTATATTCATGAATAGTTTAAATTGAATAAAGCCTTGACCTTGATTGAATTTTTTAATGAAAATCTCTGCGTGCGCTACGTGGCCTTGTAAGCGCTTATTTCGATATTTGGATTAGAAGGACTACGTGAGCATTTTTTTATTACCTAAGCACATCAAATAAAATTTATTGTCTACTGCAATAAGGGTCAATTCACACTGAAAGAGCAGCGGCCGGCAGCGGCCGGCAGCGGCCGTAATTGCAAGGGATTGAGCGTGAGCGCGGCGGGCCGCGCGGCGCCGCGCAGCGCCGCATCGCGCCGCGCTCTTACATTTTCCGTGCTCTTACGGCCGCTGCCGGCCGCTGCTCTTTCAGTGTGAATTGACCCTAAGAAATAATAACTCCCTGGAATTTGTCTGAAAATAATAAAAACCACTTGTTAGATATTTTCTATCTAATAAAACCCAAAACTATTTTAACAAAGATTTAATTTGTCTTTGTTAAAATAGTTTAGTGGCTGTCCATCGCCCCTGCTTTGAGACATGCCATTAAAAACTAAAACGACAAAGCTATTAATTTTATCCCTCACCCGATTCTAATGACTAAATTGTATCGACGTTTTCTGCGAAAATTAAATTAATTTGGGTTCATTTGCCTCGCCTTTTAACAATTAATCGGCTTTATGCGTAATTCCAGGGTATAAATGAAAGTTGGCCGACAACCCGCTGAAACCTCAAGGGCGATTACTAAATTAATTTTGTATTAATGGCCGCTTACATCACCTCGTACAGAATATTAGGCTTTCTTTGTGTTTGTTTCTGTTTACTTGCTGGACCATCAAGATTTTAGTTTCAGAAACTGCGTTTTTTCTGGCACTCGTTTTGTGTGAATGTCAAATTTTCGGAAACTTAAGTAAGAAGGTATATCAAGAATTTTAGAGTGAGGGTGGTTCCAAACTACATACTTCTAGAAGTACAGACATAAGTGCCACTTCCTATACCTAATACCTTTTTAAGTCATTATTTAGAAATACAAATTGAGAACATGTACCTAAAACAAAATAATCATAGAAAATTCAATAGGTCCTCGTATTTGAAATAGCTTCCCTTGTCCCATACGTATAATTTCCCATAGAGATAGTTTCAAACTAACGTCGGACGCTATCTTCGGTTTCCACCTTGTTGACTGGTTTAAATATTTAAATATGCAAATCCCATACCATGTTTGTAAAGTTTATAGATACCTCATCATCCTCCGAGCCTTTTTCCCAATCATGTTGGGGTCGGCTTCCAGTCTAACCGGATTCAGCTGAGTACCAGTGCTTTACAAGAAGCGACTGCCTATCTGACCTCCTCAACCCAGTTACCCGGGCAACCCGATACCCCTTGGTTAGACTGGTGTCAGACTTACTGGCTTCTGACTACCCGTAACGACTGCCAAGGATGTTCAATGACAGCCGGGACCTACAGTTTAACGTGCCATCCGAAACACAGCCAATGGTGTCTAAGATATACTTAGAAAGTACATACAGACTTAGAAAAGTTGCATTGGTACTTGCCTGACCTGGGATCGAACCCGCGCCGTCATACTTGAGAGATTGGTCCTTTACCCACTAGGCCACCACGACTTTTTCTAGGCCACCACGACTTTTTCAAGTTTTTTTTGAAGTTTATAGATACCTACCAAACCGAAATATTTTTATAGTTTCTAGTCGATATGAGCTAACGCCTACCATATCTTCTTCTTCTCTGTCGATTCGCTCTTGGCAGAGCGGTCGTGGTCACGTTAAGCCGTCCACATTAGAGACGGACACAGCTTTTTTCACAATGTCCCGCCATCTCTCTCTGTTAGCAGACTCTCTGGTGCAGTCTGACACGCAGCTACCCACTGCGGATTTCACCTGATCGGCCCGGCGCATAGGTGATCGGCCGCGCGATCTGGTGCCCTCCACTTTTCCCTGTACAACTAGCCGCTCTATAGAGTTGTTATCGCGTCTAGAGACATGGCCAAAGTATTGTAGTATACCATATACTGGGTCACAAATCACAAAGCGTAAATTTTACGTCTATTTAGCAGCCACTTCTCGAAAATGACTGAAAAGGATTTGGATGAAAGCCTTTGTATTGAAGACATTTAATGTTATACCAGGTAGGTATATTTTTTTGTGGAGAATCATTAAATGACTCCCGCTGACTCAGACTCACTGACTAAAACTATGTTTCTTCTGGAGCCTTTTGTGTACAAAGGCCGCGGTAACTCTTTCGAACAATCCCGCAGCCCTGGCAGATAGATTAAATACTTAGACACATATTAATTTGAGGTGCCACATGTTTTTTATCATAATCACGACCACAAATAAAATACCCATTCAAACCTACTCGAAAAACGTTTCCACAACTTGATAGATAAAATTAACTTGCACATTGGACTTGGCAAGGCACTGTTGCCAGCAAATATTCTATCATGTCTCTCCCTTAGGAATCTGTTTGTTAGGGGTTGCGGTACTTGCGGCTAATCTGTGTGTGTGCACGCAATCGGGCTCATCTATTCGAGAGATGATAACTTAAGCGTGACTAATTATGGGGGTATGAGTATCGTGTGAACTGGCCCTTATTTTTGCCATCAAGTTCCTGAAAGTTACCTAGGTATCTTCTTGCAAATTAATTCTTCCAAATTGAAGTCAAAAAGTAGGCGCCATTGTATTATTTTCTGTACAACAACAAATCTCAAACTAATATTATTTATTCTTGAAACAAAAGTTTTCGGGCTAGGTAATGAACAATTTTTCCTTCATTACTTAAAAAGGTGGACGTTTTTCATGACTTCATGGTAGAAATTCAAATCTAAAGTCTTTGTATCTTACTAAAGACGTACCTAATCAACCGTGATTAAAACTTAGAGGTGGGCATCTACCTCATTACGAAGGCTGCATTACGGCCAACATTGGCCTAATTTAGAGGCGTAGGTAAGCTACTCTTTTACCCTCTTTAGAGTTCGTTAAACCTTTGTCGTGATAATACCGTGACCTGTGATAAATCATATAGGTACCTAGGCAGGTAAACTAGCCTCTAAAACACCTTAAATGAGGCCACTGAAACATTAAACTTTACCGAGAGGAAAAACGTTACAGCTCGTTCACTTTTTCCCAATGAAAACTTTTTATAGTACCTAAACTCTTTCAATCAAGTGTGGGACGTGGAACGCCAATAAAAATATTGCCAGTCCGACTGGAACTGGACAACGCTCTGGTCAGTGCTGGAAGAAAATAAACGATTTAAAAATAGAACATGTTGTTTATAAAAGCAAATAAACGTCAATCGGAACGCGTATTGGCTTCAAGATTTCATTGGGTACCAAAATAACTAAGTGATAAAATTATTTTTAATACCTATAACTTTTATAAATATTCTAATAAGTTTGTTTACATTTTACGCGGTTTTATGAAGAAAACTCGTGTTATAAATTGTGTTGTTTGAGTGCTAGTGTGCCATGGACAGTGCTCTTATCGTTTCCTCGTGGAATTATTTGTACCACCAGTCTAGGAACGCCTTCATACGTTCTTGGGATCTCCCCAACGGATGGCTGTATAATATCCGCAAACCATTCAGTAAGTATAATGTAATTTATTGAAATAAAACTTATTTGGTGTAATATTCAAATCGCTGTAAGTTTGAACGTACGTAAGTTCAGCAAAAACCCACCGATCGTAGATCAAGTCAAAGGCAGCCAGGACATTAAGGTAATAAGGATTTATTTGTCTCAGTACTACGTAGACACAGCAATTCCTATTTATTTGATAGAACTCTGATTTAGGGACAGGGTTCTTTTTGTTATTTAATTTAATAATAGGTAATTAAGTATTAGGTCATTTTACCAAGTAACAGCTTAGCTACATTTTACAGAATCTGATTAGAAGTCCAATGATGGTAGACGTGGAGTTGCCTGTAACAAAGGTTACAGTACCTTTTAATGAACCAGATCATAATCACGGTAATTTTATTGGATCCATGTAATTTTTTAAAGCGATCGTAATAGAAGAAAGATAATAATTTTATCGGTAATTTTGTCTTGTGGTACAAATTCCGAACGTAACTTATTTTAAATTTAGAAATTTTATGTTGATAACACTGCTTGCTAATGTCATGAGATAATGACAGTTGTTCCAAAAAAATGGCGGCGATTGGAATGTGTGAAACACCCGGCTGCAAATCTATTGCTCAATTGCAATGTCCGACATGCATAAAACTCGGAATACAAGGCTCGTTTTTCTGTAATCAGGACTGCTTCAAGAAATCTTGGAAGAATCACAAAATAATTCACTCGTTGGCGAGTAAGTGCGTTGTAGGTTATGTTACGGTGTTAGGTTACAAGTCGTTATGACAATGTGAATTTTGTTTTAGAGGGTGAGAGTACAGATGTGTCTAATGTGGAATATAACCCGTGGCCGTCTTTCACGTATACTGGCAAGCTGAGGCCGTTCCCGCCGGGGCCGAAGCGCACGGTCCCGCCGCACATTGGCCGTCCCGACTATGCTGATCACCCGACCGGCTTCCCCGCGTCTGAGAACGCTGCGAAGGGTTCCGGACAGATCAAAGTGCTGGATGATGAGGAGATCGAAGGCATGCGCGTCGCTTGTCGCCTCGGCAGGGAGGTGCTTGACGAGGCTGCCAGGTTTGTTTTCTATTTGAGATTGAAAATATAGCGTTTTGTATTTGTTTTGTCTGAATAACAGAAAATAACCGAATTCTGTGAAAGAGATATGATATTTATGCAGGTAAAGATTAACAGTATCACTGATACCGTCCCTGGACAATCAATTTCAAGTCATAGGAAACAAAATCTAGTATGTTAGATAGTAATTGTTTATTTACACATTCTGATTTCAAATAATATGTTACTGATGATATTAAACAACCCTTTCAAGTATTAAAAGCAAGTTTATAAGTAACAATTGCTTATTATTTACAGAGTATGTGATGTGGGAGTGACTACAGAGGAAATAGACCGCATTGTCCACGAGGCTTGCATTGAGCGGGAGTGCTACCCCAGTCCGCTGAACTATCACAACTTTCCCAACAGCTGTTGCACCTCCGTCAATGAGGTTATCTGCCATGGAATACCAGATCTACGTCCTCTGGAGGTTTGTTGACTGTTCTTGAATAAATATTACAATTTAAATGAAAGTACATCTCTGGTCAATTCAGACCTTTGAATGAACAATAATTGTAATAAGATCTCACATCTGTGTTTATGTTACTGTGTTAAGGAAAACATTACAATCATTACTTTAAGAACCCAATTTCTAGGAACACTGTATAAAAGAACATTGACCATTCTGCCCAAACTAGCTTCCGCCTGTGGCTTCGCCCGCTAGTATTTTGATAAAAAGTATCCTACGTTCATTCAATTCATTCAAACACACCAAGAATATGTGTACAAAGTTTCATGATAATCTGTTAAGTATTTTTTTGCATGAATGTGTAGCAAACAAACAGACTTTTGCATTTATAATATTAGTAGGATAATATCATTCATTATATCATCAGTTAAAAGACATTAACAAGTTCTAGAATGTCCAAATTGGGTACTTTACATTATTAAAATGTGTTATAAGTTGATTGACCTTATAACTTAGCAGGTTGACCTCTATTTGCTTTTATTGCAATTAACATTTATTTTTATTGCTAGTTATCATTGATGGAGTGCCTACTCATTTATTTAATGATAACTGTTTACTTATAATTTCTTTGCTATAAAAATTTTTATTTTATACTCTCACAACAAAAGATGGAATGGAACCTGGAATATAACTTTCAGTTTTATATTGATTATCTACTTTTCAATCTGATGTTTTATTATTATAATCTTAAGAACTCTTGTACATACATTTTAAATCTAACTCCAATTTACAGGATGGTGACATCTGCAATGTGGATGTAACAGTGTATCACCGAGAGTTCCACGGTGATCTGAATGAGACATTCTTGGTTGGTAACGTACCAGAATCAAGCAGGAAGCTTGTTCAAGTCACGTACGAGTGCTTAGCTAAAGCAATCGAGATTGTGAAGCCTGGAGAGAAGTACAGGGAAATTGGCAATGTTATTCAGAAGCATGCTCAAGCAAATGGACTGAGTGTTGTGCGGTCCTATTGCGGTCATGGTATACATAGGCTGTTCCACACTACACCCAATGTGCCCCATTATGCCAGTAAGTACAATTCTATTATCATGAACATTCAAAATTGGCACATATAGATCAAAATATTGCTGAAAAGAAGTTCCAACCAATACTTCTCATCATCATCCCACTAATGGGCACAGGCCTCCTCTCACAAAGAGAACAATTGAACAATAGTAACTTATTTAATTAGGTAGTATGTACATATATAAGTTTATTTCATACTAGCTCCCGCCCGCTGCTTCGCCCGCGCAGAGTTCGGTTATAACGCGTTTCCAAGAGAATTCTTCAAAAGTCCGGGATAAAAACTATCCTTTGTTCCTTCTCAAGGTCAACTCTATCGCTGTATATATAAGCAGCTATATAAAGCTTAATAATTAAAATAAACTTGTTGTATTATTTCAGAAAACAAAGCAATTGGCGTGATGAAGCCTGGACATTGCTTCACCATCGAGCCGATGATTAATGAGGGCGGGTGGCGTGATGAGCAGTGGCCTGACCACTGGACCGCCGTCACTGCTGACGGCAGCCGCTCTGCTCAGGTATTACTAGATACTATTTATCTAAACTATAGTATAATTATCACGAAATTCAATGGATCACAAGTAAACGCTTGTGATTCCTGCCTCTGGCGCAATGTAAAAAATTTGACGAGAACATATACTTTATACACCCATATATTTTATACACAGTATATTTACATTACAGTATATTTTAAGGTTAATAAGTAATTATTTATTTTTCCAGTTTGAACAAACTCTGCTGGTAACAGAGACGGGTTGTGACATCCTGACACAACGCTCAACTGGCAGGCCGTGGTTCATGGACCAACTCGAGAAACTCAACGCCAAATCTTAGGGACCACTACCCAGGTCAATAAACCCATTCAATTTTATGCCCCACTTAAGGCTCGGTTCAAAATAAATCAAGTAAATTTTGGTCTAAGAGATAAACATTACTTTTCTGAGTAAAGACTGCTGTAGTTACTGTTAAATTGAATAACATCTTTGATATAAAATGTTTTGATAGTACATCTAAAATGCAAAATATAATTATGTTGACCAACCAACTCAAATTATTCTAGACGTACAAATAAGTATTACTACGATCGTTTTCATGCATTTGTATAGCAACATTTTCATAAATATGTCATTGATATAGAATGATAGAAAATAATATAGTGCTGAGTTTTTTAAATAGCCTACAGAATAAGTAGACTATAGTTCGGCCATTCAGAGAATGCGTTCCTGACACGTCGCGATTGAACTGACGACGTAACTTTGCAATGGCGTTGCAGTTACGATAAAAATATTTTTGCTGGTTGTTTACCGTTTTAACAATTGAGGAGCATTAAAACAACATTATTATATCAATAATCAATGAATGTTATAATTCAGTCAGTTCAATCGCGACGTGTCAGGAACGCATTCTCTGAATGGCCGAACTATAGATTGTAATCCAGTCAGTCTATGTGTAAAATACTGTACTGTGCAATATTGACAACTTAACCTTGGATGCATATTGTAGAGCTGCGTCTACGCTAGGAGAGCCGAGCCCGAGCGGAGCACGCGCCGAACACAATTCGTCTACTGCGGACCAACTTACAAGCCTCTAACGAGCGCGCAAGAGCATTTCGTTCGTGCTCGGCGGCGTTCCGCCTGTTGTCGGTTTTTGACGAACACAAAGGGATTTGCTAACAGTGATCGTTGTAGGTTCGTTGTACGTCCACACTTGACGCCGCGAACGACAAGCCGAGAACGACTCCGCTTGTGCTTCGTTCGTGCTCGGTTCGTCTAGCGTAGACCTTAGGATAGTAAAAATAAATTGAAACAACTTTAGGTGGACTTTGCATGAACTTGTCTCAGAGTTTGAGACATGGTATATATATGTATTTACAGCTTTAATTTGGAATGAGGATAATTAATTATTACACTCACTAGTGCTCCTAAATAATTGGATTTACTTTGTCCAACTGACCGGCCATTTCGGCTTTTTCACTTATCTGAAATCGAGTGAACAAGGTTCACTTTTATACTATTTTAAATATGTGCAAATTGGCCTATGACTGAAATTCGAAAAGTGCACTTAATGTACATTTCAGGGTCATTTTATAATGATTTTGCACTATTCATGTCTCAAATGCTAAGACTGTCCATTGTAAAATGCAAGTATTTTTTGTAAGTTATTTGTACAGATTTTTGGCAATTATTTCAACTATGTTTTATTTGTAAGCTATTCATGTTTAGCATAACTTGCTACGATTGGTTTTACCTAGACTATGTAGGTACATTTATGAATTAACTCTCTATTTTAAAGAGGAATATGAAATGCTAATTGTATTCTAAAAGATTTGAATTGTGTCAGGTAGTACTCAAAATTAATTTTATAGAATAGACATACTGTATAAACATTTAACATATTAAAATGTGTTGAAGATCACCAATATTCAAACTCAATGCAAATATTATGCTGTAGCCAATTTACGAATTTAATGTAATTTGTGAATGGCACACGTAGGCGCTTGCACATGTGGTGAGCGCCTGAGTCTAAAAATAAACTCGACCCAAGATTGCAAGTGAATCGTCGTAATGGTAAAAAATACCACTAATTAAGGTTGCTTCTCAATTTTATTTAGATTTCATAATATGCAATTATTTGCATAAATTTTATAGTTTTTATCTTGGTGTACAATGGTTAAGACCAGAAGTGGACGAGAATCGTCGTTAAACCAAATTTACAATAATGTTTATGAGAAATGGAATTTTGTAAATTGTAATAGCGATAAATGATACAATAAAGAAAACTGTAAAGTTACATTGTTTTAATTTGAATAACAATTTGGCATTTATATAAATAAATAACAATTATTCTTACCTTACTTAACTTTTAAATAAATGGTTGATTTTATCACTTCTTCGCTTTTCTTTGATTGTTATTGTTAAAGAACTGATAAAATGGCCATTTTTTACTTACAATTAATTACAATCTACTTACTAGTAAGTATTACTTTACTCAAACAAAAATGCATATTTACATGAGTTTACACAATATGAATTATTTCATCTAAAAATAATTTGAGCTCATTTTTATGAATTTAAATAAATAATTTGAATACTGTTTGTTGACAGTAGGTAGTTAGTAATAAATAAATGTATATTTAGTGCTAGTTCTTGTCAACTTCGTATACTTCGAATGTGTATTTATCACCAAAAAATATTTTTATTTGGGCATTATGAGAAATGAGAATTTGCTCTTTGAAAACAACGCTAATATTACAATAGCTATTTTTTATTTTTTACTATTTTCTCAAATGCACCAATATTGCTATCTTCTATTACTTCAAAATTATTTTGCATGAGCTACCTATTATTAAAATTCGAACTTCTCAACAAAAAAAAATTAAAAAAATCTAAACTACAAGTCTTCATAATCTTCGAAGAAAGGTTCGTAGTAATCATTTCGTTCTCTGAGCTTGAGTCCGAATTGCGTCACCTGGTTGGTGTCGAAGCCTTGGGTTTTGTCAACCGACTTCACAGTCGACGACTTCCAGTTGTCAACGGTTTCTTTTCTGGTTACTGCGTCTTTTACTTGTTTGAGACTCGAAAGTTTTGATACCACTGCGTCTTTCTGAAAGTGCAAAAGATGGAGTTGTGTGTATTTAACATTGTGTATTATTTATTTTATGTAATTGTATAAAAAGTAACTCAATAACTTTATTGCGTCCCATACTGTAAGTAGAGTCATTCATTGTCATGTCAAGAGTAAGTTCATTTTTAAAATGATAAAAAAAAGTAAGGTACCTGTAGTGAATGTCTCTAGAATTATCATTGTTAAAGTTTAGAATTGTGTTCTAACTAAAGTTTTTCTGTTGTAGTTTTATCTAAGTTCACTTACCAGATTTGGATTGTCAACATAACTGGCGTATATCCTCAAAATTGGCTCTCCCGTCTTGTCATCAAATGTTAATTTGCTCTTTGGGGGAATTTTTGCTTTTACCACAGTTACTTTTGGCAGCGTATTCGCTGAACTGGCAATATTTTTTGCATCAGTATTCACTGCAAACAGTCTGATAGGTGCCCTTCGAGAAATCATACTAGCCTTCTCTTTGTTGAAATCGTGATCCTCTGTAATAGTAGCTTCGACAATTTGTCCTGCATACACGGCTCCTTCTTTATTTACTTTGGTTGGATTATCATCTGCCCTAACTAAAGTGTACGCCACGTTCACAGAATCTGTTGATTTTGAGAATGGAACCCCTAAAAGTGGTTTCAATTCAGTTTTGTTCTCAGTTTTTTCATCATTTTGTACAAAGTATTGTTGCAAATCTGGGCTGTTAGTTGTACTGGTAACATTTTCGGGAGCTTTATAGACTGGGGATTGTTCTTCTTGAGCTAGTGCTGCAGCCGCTCGGACTTCATTTAGAGCGGAGTAGAATCCGTTTGCTATAACACTGCCTACACTCTGACCGATCTGTGCATAATAAATGGGAGTTGTATTCTGTTCCGCATTGCTTTCGATGATGTATTTCACAGTCGTTGTGGGTGGTTGTGTTTCAGTTGCTACTAGTTCTACTGTTATATTTTCTGGCACTGAAGGTGGTGTTTCTGCCACTTGTTTTACTGTCGTATTGGGTGCAACAAACGCCTGAGGAACTAGTGTAACTACAGAACTTTCTTGTACCTCTCTCTGCACTACCGTCTTCGGCTCATTACGTTGTGGCACTGATGGCGCGTCCAATTGTTCGTTTTCAAGGAGTATCATTTGTGGTTGTAGTTCTTGTTGGTGAATAACTTGCGTGTGCACCACTTGAGGGTGAAACATTTGCGGATGTACAACTTGTGCGTGGATCTGTGAAGCTTCGGGCTGTATGTGCGTTTGGCTTGGCGTTTCGGCTGCATAAGGAATGAATTCCACTGAAGGGAAACGCTGAAGCAGTTGGGTTTGAAGTTTCTGCAGGAACATCGGATTTTGCTGGTATAAAGCGTTTGGTGGTATGAATAAGCCTTCAGCTCCTGTGTTTATCAAGTCTTGCTGTGTTGGCAAAGCGCTCTGTAAAGTATTTCATACTTGTTAATAGAAATTGATATATCCGCTACGTATTAAAAATAGTTGCATGATGTGATGCAGTAATGCACTCGAAGAATTTTTATGATAATAAATCACAGAATGGACGGCTAGAACAGTTAATTTAATTAATGTCATAAAAGTGATCATAAAAAAGAGGAATTAAAAGAAAATAGGTTTGTAGATTGTTAGTTTACCTGCAGCGGATATTGGTGCTGCACGGCTTTGTGTTGTATGGCCTGGTGCTGATTGATGCTGATGGCAGGCAGGGAGTATTCTGCCGCCAGTTGTAGGGCCGCGCCGTTTCGTATCAGCGTCTGCAGCTCCGGGGTTGTGAAGGACTGTAAACGGTTTCATTTTAGTCGATAATTTGTCATACATCGGTCTTCATCATCACTAGTCATCTCTTAAAAGAATTTTTGAATGCAGATGTATAAATAAATGACTTTTATTCTAACTATTATATCTTGATAAATTTTGTTATTGTTCATGAATTTTATTCAGTTTTGTTGAAAGACTCACTTGTGTTTTTGAGAATCCTATGGGCGATTCGATTTTGGCGACGCTGTATTCAGGCTCCGGATATTTTTCTGTTACTTCGTATGTTGGTCTAGGCTGAAATGATACATTACTATGATAATTCTGATTGAGTTTCACACGGGACTGTCGATGTAGAAAGCTGTGTCCCAATTTTCTAAAAAATTGTCTTATAAATAGCAATTTTGACCATAAATAAATTACTGTTTAATGAAGTGTACATAAGTAGTGTCTACTTTTAACGGAAATTTCCAATTTGGAAGCTTTCGGGCATGTCCATCGTAACGGATCATAAGGTTCTGTTCCCTAAATACTCGGATAGGATGCTACAGGTCAGATTACTTTTATACCTGCGACTTTATCAAAAAAACCGCAAAAGTAAGCGATGATAAAATTATTGTAGGTCTGTAACTAATGTATTATTCAATCATTTGCCAAGTAGGTTCTTTTAAAGAAAACAATATGAGTAGACCTAATAAAAAGTAACTCACCTGTTCGGAGACAGGGTTATCTGAAGTCTCGATGACCACAATCGGCTTCTCTGACAGGCTGAGGTTGGGTGCTGGTATGGTGTGAATCGCACCTGATAGTCACACGGCCTGAACTAAAATACTTTCGACCACAGCCGACGTTACGTCACAAAATCTCCAATATTCAGTAGAATTCACCCTACTGAACATGCGTATAAACTTCATGGATATCTTTAACTACTAACGTCAGGGTGAAATAGGGGTAAGAGAAAGCGGCTGTTATTTAGGGGTTCGGGAGATCTTATGACGCAAACATCCAGCTGTGGACGTTTGGAAATTAGTTTTGTGCGTTCAGTGCACAAAGTGTTAAAGCAACCCTTGCAGTCCTTTTAGTTAATTTATCTACTGGAGGTTACTATTTATTATCGTGATAGAGAATATATGCCGTATTCCAAAAATATACCTCAACCAATTGAACCTATATGTATAATTACAGTTTTCCAAATAAAAAAGCTACTACCTAACTAAACGCAAAAATGCCTGTCCTTCAAGTAGGTACTATCACCACATCTGATTGAAACAAGAAACTATAATATAGGGCCCCTAACTGAAATGTCATAAGCTAAACCACAGCATTCTAGACAACCTGTCTCACCTACATACAAAATCTCCAGCAATCAATTTTACCATTTCCACCGGAAAACAATTTCAGAAGAGTATCGTTAAACCCAAGCCAGCAAGCAACCATCCAATCCATTTATTTAACAAAACAAAATATGTGCGTGCAGTGCAGTGCACGTTAGCTAGTCAACCTGTACCACCGTCAGTGTGCACCACCGGGGCCGAGGAAGCTGCCTTCACGAACTCGTACTCCGGGGTGACTGGGGCCAGGGGCGGGAGACGACCCGTCGTCTTCCAGGGCCCACTCGCGAACATGTTGCGTGTCGCTGATGGAGCTAGATGCTTTACGGCAAACCTGCAAGTTTTTAAAGGTGTTTCTGTACAATTGGGGTGTTGATATTGGTTTGTTATTTATCTTTATTTCACAAAGCTAAGTATCTTATAAGCTAAGCCCCACAAAACAGTTGCAATGTGACTGTGGGGTTTACAGGGGTTTTGATCTTGAAGATTTCTTATGTCAATAGAATTCTTCTCATGTTATGCAGCTAGTTGTGAAAACATCTATATTTAAATATAGGCACTAAAACTGTATTTACTCTATAGTACCCAGTAAGCACAGCACGTATCTACTTATTAATTTAACCTTTATGAAAAGATCGCCGTAATTACACAGCCTATAAACATTTGTTAATTCTGTGTTTGCATAATTACTGACTGCTTTCGAAAACCTTAGCTTTCTAAGTCAGACTTAATAGTAGGATAGGGAGATTAATAATAATAGAAACGCCGAGACCACGGACGGTGTTTTAACGATTAGACATAGCTGGTCCTGGACCTGGATATAGTCCGCTTCTAACCGATCCTTTTGTAAATTAATGCAATTAAAGTTGTTACAGCCTTTTTTATCGTCCCACTGCTGGGCACAGGCCTCCTCTCACACGGAGAAGAATTGAGCGTTAAAAGCAATTAAAGTACTGTTGTCTTAAATAATGTCAATAGTCTGAGTTCGTTAAATAAGTAGGTAGGCATACTTACGTACCTAAATACTCGGATTGTCTTACAACTTGTAGATGAGATATGAAAGTGTAGCTCACCTTTGAGGGGACTTTCTATAAAGTACATAGGGGGCCCTGTGCGAGGCGGCCTGCACTAGCCTGGTGTGTCCCCAGGGTCGCTGCAGGTTCAGCCCGGGCCGGAACGGCGTGGGGGCCCGCAGCCGGTTTACAGACGACATGCGGCTGATGTACACCGCGTGTGTCAGGGAGCACAGCGCCAGGTAGACTATGTAGAACTGTGTGAAATAAAAGGTTGGTTCTATTTAGTTTGATTCAGAAAATAGTGGCCAGAATTCGCACATATGGTAAACTTGCAACTATGGAGTTGCTTTAATAGAGTATTTTGCTTCGAAAATCTGTTGAATCATCGTATGGCATATACCTTGCATTCGTATAATTTAAATACTTATATTTTGTGTTGTGCACTACTATTATTTTTACTATTTCATCCTGGCGTTTCCTTCTGCGGCAAAAGAAACGCCGACAATACGGTGCCACACACGTAAGTATATAAATATACGCAATTACTCAGTAACACGGCGACATTCCGTATATGTAAGGCACCGGGGAAAGATGTCCGGCCACTAGCCGGTTATTTACAAGACGTGAAAATTGTTCCCAGTAAACGTTTGCGGTAAGTAGCAGCTTGCAATACGAGGTACGGTTAAATGAAAGAAATGCCGTGAGCAAAACATGATACAAATAGATATTAGACTTGTTTAAAAGATGCATTCAATCCTGCTAGGATAACAGGATTGTCAAGAATACGTTTTGATTTCCTTAAGAGTTCCAGTTGGGGAAGGTGGATGCAAAGAAAGGGGACAACCAAAGAAACAAAGGATGGATTGCGTGAAAGTCGACATAGCTAGAAAGAATATTACTTGTGAGATGACGGCATATAGAAGACTGGAAGAAGATAGCATGCTGCGCCGACCTCAAATAAAATTGGGATAAGGGAAGAAGGTTTATAATTCATTAAGAGTTCCAGGTCTCAAGGAAATAATACACGAATACACTCGCCTATAGGTCTTAGTATGTAGTTTTTGAGTCGTCATAGTCGGTGCACAGGGTCCACCGACCTGACTTCTAGTACATAGATAGATATTAGTTACTTACGACATGAAATGAAGGGTTGTCAAAATATTCAAGTTTCCCAGCTATAATATATGCAATCAGTATGCTCATAGTTTATCAACGTGCTCACATGCTTGCGCTCCGTGCACAAATGTTTGCAGTGAAACTGTCACGGCTGGATGCGCGCGAAAACGACTCATATTTATATTTTAACATGAGGTAGAAACATTCAAGACTATATGAATGGCTATCTATAGAAATCACAGATATTGGTATGGAACCTCTTGTCTGGCGTATATATCTGTTTCCAAAACACAAGGGTTACATATCATCGGTCTAGCATTTCCTCAATGATGTTGGGGGTCGCTATAGTCTAACTAACTTACTACCAGTGTTTACATGGAGAAATTGGCCATCTGATCTCCTAACCCGGGCAATCCAATACCCCTCGGTAAGACTGGTTATCAGACTTCCTGTCTGGAGCCATTAGAGGTAGGTGGCATATCCATCTACCTATTATACCCAACTTTTGATGTAGGTGGGTATCAGTGAAACTCCATCCCGTTCACCCGATCTCCGTACTTACAATCACAGAGGTATTTTAATTAATTCCATAAATCCTGTGCACCTCAGGTCAATATCATATTATTAATGGGTATTTATTCAGATAGTTTTGAAGTACCTAAAATATGAGCAGTAAAAACTGCCTAGATAGGTACCTGTCCATATCGCATCATCTATTTCATTTTATAGACCGAAGTACTTAACGTAAATGCCATGAAAGTTAATAGTTTTATTATAAGATAGGTTTTTCAGAAAAACGCTTGAGCTTGCATGACCAGAAATTATAAGAAAATTCACGAATAATTGCAGTTTTATTGATTTCAAACTGCCCAATCTTTAAAATCTTGAAATTCATTACTTTTTTCACTAAAACATTGTCTAAATGAGCATCAACAAACTCTTTATTGCAATGATTAGCATCCATTTAACCGAACAGTGCATTAACATCTATAATTAGCACTGAAACTAACTAACGACGACATTAGGAATCCGGCAAACGAGTGGAGCGAACGAAAAACGACTATTATTCATTATTCTCTTAGGAAAATTCGCGTGAAACCGTCCTCATGCGTAACAACACGCAATTTGTGTTCGCCACGACATGTTAATAAAGTTTTGTTAGTTATTGCATTTTTAGTGCCTTAAAATGCTAATTTCCCTATTCACAAATCATAGTTTAGGAATATAGAGTAATAAACTAAAACACACGAACACGCAGCAAGGACCATCTTCCGGAAAGAAAATGTTCTTTATAGTCTAAGACGCCGCCTTATACTTAGTAATAAGACATTCGTTCTAGCTATTCGTGACACATAGGTGACATGCAGCAGTATTAACTTTGTGTCATATATTTAATTAAGGTGATGTGCTAAACTTCCTTTACAGTAGGAACTTCCTAAAAAAATAAATACTTACGCTAACTAAAGTTTACAAAGTTACATTACATTCTATCAGTGTGTGATGCGATTAACGATGCCAAAATCTTTCATGGTGTATTTAACTTCTTAAAGAAATGGGTTATATCTAAACAAGTTCTAAACCGAGAGAGTAACAATAGATAATAATGGATTTGTAAGTCTATTAAATCTATACATGCTCCAATAGGTGCTAGAAGCTTTTCCAAAATGAACAGTTATAGCGGTTCAGGAAGTCAGCCTGCTGTAAGACCGGTCGCAGCTACATTGTTGTAACGTCTAGAGCCTATCAGTAGGAAGGGCAATGAGCCCTAATAGATTTATTTCAACGACTAAGCATTTGAAAGCTATGTTGAAACGGGAATTGATGTAATGAATGGATGGACCAGAACGTGAATAATATGTATATCTACTTACACTATGTTTGTTTCTGATCAAGACTGATACAGTAAAAAAATGGCAGAAACTATCAAGAATTTTGTAGGAAAAGTTCCTAAAACCCTTTCTTCTAACTACCTGTACAAGGTATTACGAAACAAAAATCCCATTTATATTTTCAACTGACTGTCCAAAAAGATGGAGATTCTCAATTCGTCGGGATCTTTTTTTTAAAACATATGTAGGTATGTTCACCGATTACTCACTAATCCTGTTTTGTCTTTGACTTTCAGTTTTACGCCTCAAATGTCAAGATCTCAAGGAACCCGTGGCGGCCAGAGCAGCTTCCTATCATTACGATAACATAATGCGAGCTTGCGACTTTCCCAATCTATCATTTTGTTTCGTCGCTTTCTCGATAATGGCTAAATTGCACGTTTTGTAAAAAAACTTATAGATTTATGTTGGTTGTTTGTTGGAACAACTATCGAGTGGTAAACACTGTCTACTTCCTTGATATTTAATTGAAAGGTATGGCAAGTGTTCCTGTTAAGTATAATCAAACTAATAGCTACGGGTACAACCTAAGCTTTAACAGTCTGACTGTTAGGTCTAGCCGTTAACTTCCACGTTAACTTAAAATTTGATTGATTGAGACTTGATGATTTTAAAGTTCTTAGCAAGCTAGTGTTATTTCGACAAATTTAATTTGAAATCAATTGAACAAACTGGAGTTCCAACAATGTATCAAGTAGACTGACGATTCCTTGGTCTCTAAGATGATTATTATTCTTTATTCGGCTCATAGATGGTAGAACCTCAATTACATATGGTAAATATTCAAGAATATAATTCTAGTAGCTTCTATAATAAGAACAATTACCCATGTGCTGGCTCTTGGCGTGCAGTAAATAAAGCAGCACGGTAACGGTAGCCACAGTCTAATAGCCACGAGCCCGCTACATCAGAGAAAAGGCACAAGTTTAGTATTATCATTATGTTCTATGTAAATATTGGTTTGTACTATGTCACAATAATTGGTTTAGTCTAAGAATGACTGATTCGCGAAATGTCTACATGGTCTATAATTGACCAATTCTTGAAATGACTGATTCTACAAATGACTGATTCTATAAAAGACCGATTCTATAAATGACCGATTCTTCAAATGACTGATTTATCAATTCTATGAATGTGTGTGAATATCGTAAATAAAATGCTATGTAAAGGTTTGCAAATCATATATTTCAAGTAGTTTCAAAAAATAACTTGTATAATGCCACGTACTACATTTTGTAAGTAACGCAAAAGTAAACATTTATTCGGTTTCTTTTCATAAAATCAAGTTATCAAAAAGTCCAATCAAAAAGTCAAATATGCGGTTATAATGTCACGTTAGCTCAAAAGTAAACATTTATGGCCTTACTACAAAAACTTTAACCCCTGTTTTACACTTGTCTAATAAAAAAAACTTTTAAACGTCAGTTTATGCCTTGTCTAAAAAAATGTCAAATTATGACGTTGACATGCGGTTCATTTTGCAGCCAAAATTTTATTAGACAAGTGTAAGACAGGGTTTAAAGTATTTGTAGTAAGGCCCTTATTCTTTTTATTTTTAAAAAATCAACAGTTATCAAAAAGTCATTAAATCAATTATCAAAAAATCAACAATTATAAAAAATAAGAAATAAATCACTTAGGAATATGTAGTTGAATATAAATCATTATAACCACATATTTTACTTTTTAATTGGACTTTTTGATAACTGTTGATTTTATGAAAAGAAACCGAATAAATGTTTACTTTTGCGTTACAAAATGTAGTACGTGGCATTATACAAGTTATTTTTTGAAACTACTTGAAATATATGATTTGCAAACCCTTACATAGCATTTTATTTACGATATTCACACACATTCATAGAATTGATAAATCAGTCATTTGAAGAATCGGTCATTTATAGAATCGGTCTTTTATAGAATCAGTCATTTTAAGAATTGGTCAATTATAGACCATGTAGTCATTTCGCGAATCAGTCATTCTTAGACTAAACCCAATAATTATTACCATTTACGAGTAAAGTTAGTAGTAGTAGTTAGTAGGTCCAAAGTTTGATCCGGCTCACAAAATAGTACGGAGATGAATGGTAGTGCGCAAGTTAAAACGATCAAATCTCCGACCGGAGTTGTGTTGCAGTCCCGATTACATAAAAAAAAATGACAGCCAGGCCGACAATCGGTCGACAGTTTAGCCTGCAGTGTACGGGAGCACTAATGGTTATTATTTAGTCAAGAAACTTTATTTTTCCGTCACACTTTTCTCTCGAGTCATCATCACGAGATACGAACTATCTATTACAGAAATCAGCAGATCTACATTGAAACAAGTAAATAGTCGGTAATCTAGGTAGGTAGGTATATATGCCAATCCGTAATTGTATGTATATCTATGCATTTAGAAGTGCTGATACTTCCAACAAATTATGAGAATCCTTTTAGTTTTAAATATGAAATTATTTGAATGGATTGACTATCAATTGCACCGGTTTATTTTATCCCCACGATAAGCCATATGCAAGTCAGATATTACCGCCGTTTTGTGGTGTACCACAGCCGCAGCATTTATTTTGTCGAGGATAACAGTGTTCCAGAAAATCCACAAACTTGTGTAATATTTGTATGGTATTTACAAGCAGGTAAATGGTTATCCCATTACATGGGAAAATGATAATGTCATTTATCTCGCCTTTCGCTCAATTAGCTTTAAGCTCACGCGTAATTTTCTAATTATCTCAGTATATCCTCTAGGTCAGTGATATTAAACAAGATTGAGTGTCGAGACCTAATAAATAATTGAACAACGCAATCACAGTTTATGACACTACTCGACTTTAATATTCGATTTGATAGTAAGAAAGCAGTTACTTATGCATTTATTGGATTTTATCATCAATAAATCTAGACAGGATTTTGTCTTACAACCTTCGGTAAAAGGGCCCATACTGATTGTGTACAAGTAACTATTAATTCGGCTCATAGAGGGCAAGTGTATGAGTCAGTAACTTTATCTAAAACCGAACATCCTGAAAAGATCCTCCATAGTGATCAGAGTTGTAATTAGATACCAATTAGTTTTCCGGCTTTTTTACCACATAGAAAACTAGCCTCGACCCTTTGTTTTTGCTCCACTCAAACACATAATGGCATCATTGATTTAAGTAAAAAAGTAAAAGTAACAGAATCAATAATATCTTTAGTTTTAATGCGTGGATGACACTATTGCGAGTGCCATTACCGGCTGATGTGAAATCTAGTCCGGTTGGTCAAGCCTTGGCTAGTTCTTTCTAACGCATGCGCTAAACTGTTACGCGTAAGAGCAGATTATTGCTATCATGTATCTGTAGCTTGATGAGAAAGATTGCGGTAATCAGAGCTCTTAGTGTGAGATAGCTCGTAATTAGCTGTGAGTTACTGAGAAGGTACAGTAATCAGCCTACCACTATTATCTACTAGTTTAGAGTAGGTGTGATTAGGTACCTACGCTAGTGTTAATAAAGTTCTTGAAAATTATTTCATTACAATAAACGTAAAGTGCTGATTTACATAATCTGTCCCGAGCTTAAACTTTAAAATGAAAACATAGAAATGTCAAGCAATTTTGATACTTAAACAAGTGATGGTTGGCTGTAAAAGAACCCAATTACTGTCTGTATTCCTTGTTTATTTATTTATAAGTGTGCTATAAAGAATAATAAAAGGATTATACTTTATCTATCGGAACTATAATATACTTCTGCTATGAATATGACGCCTTTACAAAACCGCGGCAAAGCGCGCGTGCCTACAAACTAGTCTAGTACTCCACAAGGCCACGCTCCGGCCTTGGTAATGAACCAACCGATCCTGCTGACAGATACATGCTAATGCAGTTTCTCTCCGATACTCATCGCGGATAATTGACACATTGCAATAGCAGCGGGCTTACTAGCAAAACTGTATTAATTAGGGAAAATTATTCATTGATACTGGATTATTGGATTAAATTGCTATATTGAACGCAATTTGCTTCTGAGCTTAATTTATGCGAACACTTTAAATTAAATATCTGATATAAAGAAGCTGTTATTAAGGGAAAATGGGAATCATTATGGAACTGAGAAATGTTTAGTTTTTTAATCACCATCAAAGTTTGAATCATTGGAATTGACCATATATCAATTCCAATGATTAACTTTTATAACTGGGTAAAGTTAAAAAATGAAATTATGAAGTAGCATCTGGTAATACAAACCTTCATCGTGTCACAAATCACACAAAACACTTCGGTCCAAGCACAGAGAGTTTACCAAAGAGTTCACAATACGTTCTCACTAAGAAGACGAAGCCACTATGAACTGGCAACACTGGACGAGTGTTGCTACAACAGCACTGGTCTGCAGACGGTAGGTTGTGGGGCGCGAAATAGGTCACCTGATCGCTTTATACCAACCCCCACTAGCGAGGCCGCTTGCTAGCTTGTGCAGTTATCAATACATGGTCGGCGTGATTCTACCACATAACATTTCCTTCATCATAGGGGTAGAAATAGCTTGGATAGTTTTAAGCCTGGCGAAAACCGCTTTGTAACTTTTGGCCAAATATTTGCTAGTTAACAGCAGGTCACTTAAACAATCTACACAACGTAGGATATATCTACAACATATAGGTACTTATCTACTACATAATTCTTCATGAGGCAACATGTAGTGAGGTCACTTTAGGCGTCAGTTAAACCTGCTATACCCTCGCTGGCTATTCTTTATTATAGGGTCACTGCACTCGTTGCCTTTTTCCTATTTATTTTCTTGAAACAAGTACAAAAGAAAACAGTTTCACTATCGCCATAAAACTTAAGACAGACGATGAATTATGATCCTTGATAACTACCAATGTTCAATATATCTTACAACAGTTAATTGTAGTCTGTGTAACTTGTGTCAAAATTAAGAAGATTATCATGCGATGCCACGATACGTTTGCATAAAAAAATTCAAGTAACATTATCTGATCAATTATTTCAAAGTTAATTAATAAACGTTTGCAGTAAACAATGTGCGTATTATGAATAGGAGTACATTAGGCGAGTTTTAACAAATTATATCATCCATGCATTAGAGAGCGCAGTTTTTCATCGGCGCGCGAGTCACCGACTCTTGCGCACGCCACTGGAAATCGTCGCCGATGACCGGTGACTGCGATGCAGTATTTTCACACTAGTTTTTACTTTTGTTGCGAATAGGTTGTTTTGGTTTGTAACAGGTAGTCGAGCTCGATAAGTATGTTTTATATTTTCTCGTAAATAATATTTTGCAGATAATTGAAGAACTTGTTTAATAGGTACTTTAGTAGATTAATTAGAACCTTTGCAGACAAATACATGACTCTTAGTAACATATTCTGTAAAAGCTTATATAACCGGAAGAACAAACCGCAACCACAAACATGAACTGAAGAGTTTAGTGAATTTGACATTTCTTAGCAGTTCGTCTTCCGTAATAAGGTATTAACCATTAACAATTTATTGATTTATATACAATATCAATGTCTTTACACCGTTAGTTAGGTATCTGAAAAACGTTTTGGATAAAAACAAAATGAATTGAATGCATAATGAATATTGGCACCAGTTGTATAAGGAAATACTATTAGAATGTACCTATCGTAAGTAATAAATGCTTCCTTTCCTAAGACAACTTTAACAACTTCCGCGCTTCAGAACTAGTCTGATACTAATGATTTGTGGTTGTTTGAGTATAACTTGTATAGCAAAAACGCCTGTTCTCGCTACCCGTTAAAAAGCAGACGTGAAAATAAAGAAAATATAAACGGATAAAATAAAGTATTTAGCGTCATTTTTCTGTTACGTAGGTCAAAAAATCTTCTCTAGACTAAGGTTTGTAATATAAAGGGCTCCGTGCGAGCCATTGCCCGCATAACGCAGTTTCAGGCCTAATACCTGAATAGGCACCTGTCTCCTGTTAGCAATAACTGGATTTATAATAACCTGAGAAACTAATCTCTCTTCAACCTTAATAAAATTCAATCTTTGCTCCCACCACGTGTCAGCTCAGGTTTGATTATCATTGGTTTCTTTGCTATTTGAAGGAACAATTTTCTTCGTATTGAAATGTCTTGCTTGCTATGGAGTGTCAATCAATCTAAAGGTCGGTAACCTCCTTAATTGCTGGCCTAGCACCTCAATCATACTGAAAGTGAGCGTAATGAAGCCAGACGCACTAGGAAGACTGGTGCCCAGCCTTATGTAAACCTTAGGCGGATTATTTCGATTGATAGCGTTCCTTCTTCCGTCGTCATTTAGAAGGTTAAGTGTAAAAATAATATAGTAGGTAAATCTGTTTGAAAATGTCAGATATGAGCAGGGAGCTTTTTTAAGTCTACTTTTGGAAATGGTTAAATATGTATGTGTAAGTCCAAATTTTTTGTACTCACTTTTTTATCTGCTTTTCAATCCTTGTCTTTTTTGTTTGAGCTATATAGAAGTTTTTTTTGTCAGTTTCACACTATTAGACACTTATCACAATTTAACGGATTTTGAGCTGGCAAAACGCTTAGAAGTTTTCTTGCTCGTCCTTTGCTTTAGGTAGACTACCTTATAAATGTCTATTCTGACACATTTTCAGAAGTTCATAGATTTTTCGAACTAAGTACCTACTAAAACAACAGTGAGCACCTTACAACACATTTAAAGCAGAAAGCGCGATTGCCGCGACTTGCTTGTGTCTATATATCATTATGTGCCATTGTTTTAAAGACATTCTAAAGTTTACATTTAACATGACTTGATACTGATGTACCTAGCCATAACATTTTTACACTGTAATATATTAATTTATGAAAAAGGGACCGGTAGCTACCTGTAACCTATAATGCTAATCATTTATTACTAGCTACCTAGAACCTACCTACTACCTACCTAGAAGCAGTATTTTAACGAAACACCTTTACCCGTCTCACGAGGTTGTTATAACTTCAATCTATTTACTAACTGCAGGAAGTGTTCCGGTGTATATTAATTCGTGATCACGGCTAATTTCCCTTGCCATACCGGATGACAGATTGCATCACAATCACGATCTTGGTGTAAATATCACGCGACCAATTATTGTCAGTTCCTGAAAGATATCTGCCTAGTCATTATTGTATCATAGCGTGAATATAAGGATTAGATGATCGTTTGATTGTTCAGGCTCATTCTAGCTTGCTATAGATTGGGATTAAGTTCCTATTTTGTTTCTACATGCATGTGTCAATAACTCGTCCAGCTAATAACATTTCTGCAGGCGTTGCGTGCTAATGTCCACCGAATTGATAGAAAATAGGTAATTGTTCCAGTTTTAAATATAATTGTATTTATAATCATTTAGATTTAAGTTGATGCTACATAAAATCAATTTGGCTCTGTGATTATTATTTTAAGGTAGCTAGCTTCCAAAACGCACCTTAAAGCACATCTTAACTTGTAAATTAATGAACTTGTGTTTTGTACCTCTAAAACATCTGGCGGTTTGTTCTCCGAAGTGTAGATTGATAGAATGCAATGAGACATAGGAATTCCATATTTGTAGTATGTAACCACAATTTATTGGGTTGAGGAGGTCAGATAGGCAGTCGTTCCTTGTAAAGTATTGGTAGGTACTCAGCTGCATCCGGTTGGACTGACTCGACACCAACATAGTTGGAAAAAGGCTAGGCAGATGAGATGAGGCTCTAAAAATAAAAATGCTTTTAATTGTATCACACACCTTTCTTCATTTATTTACAAAAATAGTAAATTACATTTATTACATTACAAAATAAAGTATAAATAATATCTATTAGTTATTTGAGCATTATTTACAACACTAATTTCAAACCCTCCTACATTCTCATAGGTAACACCAATTTCTTCAAATAAGCGGCTTAATAAATAACGTACAAATATGGTACTAGTGTACTTGACATTTGAAAATTACTGCGAATTAAATTAGGCATTATTTCAATTTGAGTTCGTTTAAACTGGAGTACCTAAACAGTGACTTTATGGCCCTTCAAATAAAAGACGTCGAGACGTTGTCAATAAAATCACTTACTAAATATTGGTAGGTGTTTATGAAACGCTCCCGATTTACATCAAAATAGAGTGTTTATATAAGTTTATAAAGTAAGAGATAAAAGTTGTTGGTTCTCCCTTTCTAGCTTAAATACGTGTAAGATCGGTGCACTGTTGGGTGCCTGAGGTCACAATCAGGAACATGGTCAGACTAATCCAAGGATTGCACACAGCCCAGCTATGGTACTTCACTAATTCTACAAGCCTGGACTGGTTCCATAGTAACTTCGTCAAGTTTTCTTTACTATTTCATTCGGTGATTTGTTTTTGTTTACATATTTTTTGGTATTTCACGGTAGATGATTATTAAACGACATTAATCTCTGGATTTGTTCTTGATTTACTAATTTACAATTACCTAATTAACTATTAACAATAATTGAGGCTAACAACAGTTAGCTATGAAATTAAACAGTCTTCGAGACCAATTAATTCAAAAATCTTTTTGGCTTAGGAATTAAAGTTTTAAAGAAAATAAGTATAAAAGTAAGAACTTAAATAATGACCACCAAACAATGAAACTATTAGAATAATTTAGTGATGGTAGTAATGCTGCAAGTCCTCAGCATTGAGCAGCGGCTGCTCGACAGGGAATTCTGTAACATAAAGATATAAATATTAATAAACTTATTACTTTGTGATCACTATAATCTATGTATTTACAATATACATCATTAAATACTCTTTGAAATTCATATTTACAGCTTTTGATAGGAAGCATATTGACAAATGAAGAACTAATATATTGCAGATTTCTAAAATAATATAATTTGCATAATATTGTACAACTTTCTACATAAGCTGCCTAGAATGTAGTCCTAACGAAATATCAAAATGTGAAAGATGATTTATGCTCGCATGTTACATACAATGGCTTTGACTTACTTACTCGAGTGGGTTCATGGTTTTGAACCAACTTGATCGAGGCGAATATTACTCGAGACTGTTGCAAGCCATAGCCAAAGGATGATGCAGCTAATACAATTTCTAATCTAAATTGGTTAAATAAAATACTGTTCAACAGGGTGTAGACTTACATGTAAGCGTTTGTAAATACCTCTACATCAAATCTACACTCTACTCTGTACATGCACAAGAATGTTGTAATGAAAGTTAGTCATAAAGTCTTTTTTACATAGAATAGGCAGTCAGTCAGAAGATAGTCACAGTCTATAGAGTAGGAGTCAGTCATCGTCACATACCTTCAGTCAGTCAAGAGTCAGAGTAATCACACTTGAACAATCTTGTTGCCTCGGAGGAAGTATTTGACGTCTTGTCTTCTGTTCTGTTCTGTGCTGGTATTTGGCTTTGCTGTGGAGGTGCTAGTGGTGGTGGTGGTGGTGCTAGTGGTGACGGCCACAGGCTCGGGGAGGAGCTCCGCCGGGAGGACGCCTATCTCATTGTCAGACACGACAGGAGTAGGCAGGAAGGGAACTTCACCATTTATCAACATTTGCCGGTATTCTTCTAAATCAGTTAACTTGAACTCTTCAGAAGATCGTTTTTGTTGATTTAGGTAAGCGGTAACCTTTTTCAGGTTATTAGTGATTTTTTGTATTTTTTCTGGTGTTAGGCCTTGTTTTTTGACGGGAGGAACCACTGACCGCTTGGGTGCAGCATAGTCATAGCTCGGAGCTGGCGGTAGAGGGTTATAGTCAGTGTAAGAGTCAGCGGCGGCAGGCTGGCCGTACGAGTTGACTGCTCCCCATGACATGGGCTTGAAGGATGGAATGGGCTGCGGTAGTGGAGGAGGTTGGTATGCCACGGGTGCTGCGGGAGCGGTCGGCTCCTCGGCGTAAGAGGTCGGGTAGGAGGGTGCGGCGTATGAAGGCGCATGCGAGGGTTCCGTGAGCGTGGCGGCGGTTGAAGAGAAGGCGTTCTTGATGGCACTGTAGACAGTGTGGAGGATGGAGGGGGGCGGGTCGAGGGGCGTGTGTCCGTGGCCGGTGTAGTCGGAGTGCGCGGTGTCCAGGGTCTCTGCCGGCGCCTCGCCCAGCGGGGTCAGTATGACCAGACCCGCGTGGACGCCGTTCAGTTTACCCCGGCCTGCTCCAGAAAGTGTTCGTCTTAGGCGATTTGTTAGTGTACGTGAATGTGCTGTTATGGTTATGATTTGGTAAAAAATAATGGTTGATGTAGAAACCTAAAAGAGATGAGTTCAAACAACATACGAAATGACATGAATAGACCTGTTTTACTTCAAAATACTGACAATCGATCTACTTAACGACTACTGATACAACAATTTAAGCTACACTACTTGAGGCCGAATCACATCGAACATATAAAACCTAGTTTAAGTTGTACCTAAGCGATTGTAAAAATGTGGTTCATCAGGAAGACGCTGAGGCGGGTCGTCGTGTCCTAAAATAAACGCAATTTAGTTAGAAACCCTTTTCGAACATGGTTCGACGATGAATGATTTTTTCTATAAATAAGCTCAAACTAAACAAATAATAATCTTAATTTACCTACCTAAGATTTTTTAGAAGTTGAATATAAAATTGTTGACCTAATTTATTATTCGCCGATAACACTATTCTTATTAGGTTAGTTTCTTTAGAATTTTTTTTATTCTCATATATTATGGGATCTTTAATAATAAAAATTCTTATCAAGCGTAAAAGATTTACTGAACGTACTTTCACTACACAATTCTCAGACAAAATAAACTTTAAGGGACTTTCTCTAGTGTACTCTACGATAATTTTAATTTAATTGAAACATAATTTAGCAAGAAACGTAAAACTTAACACTTAATGGAATTTATTAAGTTTTGGTTTTTAAGTTCATACAACAAAGACAAGTTTTATATTTGTATTATTTCAAATAGCTTAGACTTACGAGTACATTTCCAGAAACTTAAAAATAATATGAATCTCTTAGAATTCAAACAAAAACTAAGTTTAAAATATGTATTTGCCTGAGTAGGTTTTATTTTTCACAAACCACAACTATATTTTTAATAAATGCCTATATCCTTGGCAATATTGATTCATAACACATCCCATACAAAAAAGGCTACAGTATGTACCTAGGTACCTACAAATTTCAGCACGTATTATAATGAACTAATTAAAAATGAGGCCACACATGAGAATACTTAACAATGGGATCGAACTGATTCATTCATTCTTTCAGAAAATATTTGTTGAAACTTTGGCGAACGTGATATTTCACACATTTCCACTTAGACCATATTTAGAAACCTGGCAATAAAATAATAGGAGAATGGGTAACATATTTTCAATATGTACTTGGGAATTTCCTTAAAAAAACACAATAAGTACGAATTAAATATGTGAGTAATGGACAAACTTTAAACCAACTTTCAATACAATTCATAAGACCTTCTTATTTTCAGTCGGAGAGAAATTCACATAAGTAATATGATTATTTGCATAATGTGTTCCTAGTTCAGAACCTGCATTCACTCGAGTGCACTCATTGAGTGCAATTATATAAGTAAAGTTAATTTAAGTATGACTTGCATCGTCTTGAGTGTACTTCAGTGGAGAATTGACACGTAAGATAAGCCAACTCATAACTTGAGTATCAGGTTGTGTCACTCAAGGATGCTGTAACAGTAAGAGATGGCCTGCATGTGTATGGAAAGGTAACGTTTTATAACACGGACCTTACGTAAAATAAATGATAATTGTGGTGTACAGCCAAACTGGAGTGTGAAAGTTATATTTTCTTGGGGAATCCGAGACACAAATAAACTTTGTTAAAACTGAATAAAAAGGATACGTTTATCCTGTTACGTAAATATTGGTAGGCTGAACAAACCAAATGTGGATATCATTGATGCTTAATAACCATACGGTCTCATTTTAGTTCTCAATACATAGTGTAGGTACCTAACTATTCAAGGAAACCTTAACAAAAGTAATATTATTGGAGTATTATTGCTTAAAATAATATGGATGTATTTAATACGTTTTCACAAGCAAACCCTATATTATAGTCTATATTAAAAATAAAATATTTCAGGCCAATTTTGTTACTTCAGCTTACATTAAACACATTACTGAAATAATTTGGCTGTTGGGCTTATTCTTTCCAATAGAAAATAATGACAACTTTTATTCTTATACTTAACACACAGAACCATGTCTAACGATTTAATTAGGAAAGCATATGTAAACATAAATCCAAGTGTCATTTGAACATCGGGTATTGGGGTTGCCCGGGAAATTGGGTTGAGAAGGTTAGATAGGCAATCGCTCCTTGTAAAACACTGGTACTCAGCTTCATTGGATAATAGCTATACAGATGATGGTTTCAGTAAACATATCGCAACATTTTACATTCAATGAGTTTCAAAGATCTTCAAGTATCATACAGAATAAGTTTAAGAAATTACGTAAATTGTGTTTGGCTGCAGAAATTGCACTTCGTTATAGTTGCGCAATAACAACACAAGAATACAATAGTAATGCATTCGGGTTTCTTTCGGAAATTCTTTGTCAATGATGACTCGTCCGTGACAAGAATTTGTGAAGAGCATTTTTTTTTTGACAACTGTAATTTTTATAATTTGTCAGGTAACTATTTGCTGTCTTACAAAATACATGCTGTTCAAATGCAACAGTTTGCTTTTGCATCAGACTTTTTAGGTGACACTTGAAATACCTAATCCGTATAGCATGACAATAGGAGACTTGAGTATTAAAAATATTACTTTAGGCATGTTTTATAAGAAGCTTACGAAGTCGCGGACAGAAGCTAGTATGATAAAAAAATATGTATAATTTTTACTTCAGGGTCCTTATTTCCTCTGCCAGACAAATGTTAGATAGTGGCGCAAGGCATTAAAATTACCTACATTGTTACGGATTAGTCGTGATAGACTATGGCGCTAGCACGTGCTTGAACATATTTTCCCCTTATTGCTGGTGGTAACCATTTAACAATACAACTTGTTGTTATGTTACGTCAGAACTTTATCTATATCGGGTGTGTCGTTCATAATCACATTAAATGAAATGCGTTAATATACTGGTTAATATATGTCGATTAAAACAAAGAAAAAAGAAAAATACGTAAAAATAAAAAAAATGCATTTTTCAAACAAAGTAAATAGAATAAAAATGTGCGAAAATTAGAACACCATATAGAAGTCAGTCATTACAAATAGCTGAAATTCTCCCTTGAAAACTGACAGCTGTCAACTGATCAAAACATACGATACTCCTAACTTTATCTCTGCTTTACACATGATGTTGTAAATTATAAAAACGAAAAATGACTCCTGTGGTCAAACCACTGAATGGATTAGGTTATTTTTTTTAACAATTCGCTATAGAATATCATGAAGTATATGCGATATGATTTAATGTGATTATGAACGACACACCCGATATAATGTTTATAGTATAATAGTCAACACTGGGTTATCCCATAATAACATGACGCACGTTGAAAAGTTACAATAAACACATTGATATACGAAGAAAAAATGCATTTATGCAGAAAAAACAATTACAAGTAAACATTAAAACAACATTAACGAATACATATTAGATGTTCCAAAAAGATCTCGAAAAACCTTTTGCAGTCAAAAATGCAGGTGCCTATATTATCGCACCTAAAAGCCTTTTACGTTATTTTGGAGACCCAGATTTTTATGCAAAATCACAAACATGCTCATTCTCTCACTATACACATATTACACTAACACGAGATGTCTCCACAAGGTTGCTATCCACTTTCATATCCGTATATTATGAAAGCGATGAGATTTGCTTCAACAGTCGATATTGTAAAATGTCGGGCCCTGCGCAGGTCGAAAGTTGCGCAGAATACTGCGCGTGTAGTAATGAATGTGGTCTCGATAGGTGCGCGTGCGCGCCCGTGACCACGAGAGGTCGCTGACATCCGTCGTGCATAGCTTTGCGTGTGTTTAACTTTATGCGTGCAAATGTCAATACCGAGGTTGCTAAGAGAGGTCATTCTTTTGTTTAAAGATAGGTCAGATGGTGAAGAATAGAATTGTAATTTGAATTATGTAGCAAATATTAAACTTTCTTCTTTTTGGCAAGTAAATGAATAAAGATCAGGTTTTTTTTTCAATGACGATGTTTACTGAAAGCTGTTGATGAAGAATTCTGGGCCATGTTAATTGCTGTTATATAATAATGCATATTCTCAAACATTAGTTAGCGTTGACCATTAAATAAAGAGAGAATGAAAACTCCATAAAAATGTCTTGAATAAAAATTAAGCAAACCTCGTTTGTGAAACCTAGTAACAAATATTATCAATTGATAAGTGCTATAAGCTAAATGCTAATACGTATGTACTAGTAATCTACTGATGCATGTTATGTTTCGTTAATACTGCCGCAGCAACTGAAACGTTTACTTTTCTGTATAATTTGTGAAGTAACGCAAGAAAAGGATGTTACAGTAACTAACAGTTTTACAAAAATGATGGATAGTCCGTCAGACATTTAATTGGTGTCGCCTTTTTCTTTGCTTGCTGTTGCATAAGTCTTGTTTAGCTGCTAAACGATTGGACGAAAAAATACTTAACATTTTTAAAGTCAATGTTTTTTTGAAAGGTGTTACGCAATTCGGTGACTGTGTTGATGATTTATTATTAATATTTTTTGTTTAAAGTGTATCCTTAAAATCCTAATCGAGTTTCAAAACTGTTTTAAGATTCCTAATAAACTTCATATTGTGAAAAAAAAAACGAAATATTGATTTTCTGTACCATGTCTCCATTATGAGTAATTAAAATGTTTTCAATAATATCATATTTCATAATAAATGTTTACATAGTAAACCTGTGGAATATTCATGACATCAGTGTTACGTTGTTATCAGGTAAAAAGGATAAAAACAAATTACGCCATACATTTTTCAGCAGGTACATCATTCTAGGAACGCTTACAATTACAAATTCCCACTCGGTTGAGTTACTATGCAAGCCTTACAAGAATTGCATTACAGGGACCGTTTAGATCAGAAATCCCAGCTCATTAAATTAATAATTAATTCACACTGCACAATGCGACAATAACGTCATATTTTGCAACGCTGCTTCAAAGTTGCAGCATTATTATTATACCTAATATGATGTATCATTTTCTGAAGTTGCAGTGGCTATTGCATCAAGTGTAAAGGATCTGATAACTTGAGAGCATTCCCGCGATGCTCATGTATCATATGGTCGCACACAACCGGCCGGGCGGGATGCGTGACATAATATACTTTCACCAGCAGGCACCCGAAGGCGCGGCTTACTAAATCTTAGCGACTGTTACGGGTATTGTATGCCTTCCTTAAATGTTACGGAATATTGCTCTATTGCATCTAACACTTCCCTGATCTCATAATAGGATAGTTTCTTCATAGGTCTTATACTCACTGGGTTATACGTTCAATTATTGCAATATGATTGATCGGTCAGCAGAATCCTATATTTAATCCTTGCTTAGGAAACTATTGCTGGCTTGTAAGTATGTGTTATTAACAAATGTAAGAGATTAAAGATTAGATAGGCTTTTATTACTTCGCGGAGTTCGTTTTATTAGGTCAGTAAAGTTGAAGATAATAAAAATTGCAAAATGCATTACTAGTAGTATCTACTTAGCACCTACTTGAAGAAAACAGATAGTCACGCTTGAAAAACATAAAAAGTAGAGAGGCGATTAAAATAAATATGGCATGGTAATTTAGCTTAGCAAATCGTCGTCGGTAAGCACTCTTATGTTCTTCCTTATTAGTGCAATACTGACATAAGCGGGGCTTGAGACATCCCAACCTCTCTAACCCCGGAAGATATTAGAACAGCATACTTTTTTGGCAAACAAAGCCAAACAATCTTCTTAGATTGTTACCCCAAAGTGTGGGAAAAACGAAATTGAAAATTGGTGCAATCTTCCTTGTTGTCGTCAGACTTATTGCAATAGGCGTGTGACTGAAAATTATTGGGCAAATCGCGAATTACATACACAGTTATTTGTCGGAGTTATTTCGTCACGTCAAACGTCTATTTCCGTTTGGAAGGGAAAGTGTTATGTAAATGAGTGGAGGACGAGCCGAAGTTTTGGGCATGGAAACTGACCACCGCATGCTAAAAATGTTGAAATATTGATAATTTTGTAGTAGAAACTAGCGAAGACAGTGGTGAGGATTCATAATTAATCTTTGATCTAATAAAAAAACTGCGAGAAAATGTCTTGAGATGCAGATAGATAGATAAAGGGCTATGCAAAAATAGCAATGAAGAATTTACTATCAACAGCATTTACATACCAATTTCGGTTTGTTCCTTACTTTGCAAAACTGATGACGTAGGCGCCGATGAGCCCTTTTAGAATACCACTTGAGTGACGAGAAGCATGATGTCTATCGTAATCTACATTATAATAAGTAACAATTTTACATTGCAGAACACTTTGGGACAATGTCATGAGATCTGTTCTGCTTTAGAGTGCGCAAACAGAGAATAAGTGCACGCCAGAAGACAAAATTTGCGATAAAAAGAACAACGGAAGATATCACTATACTAATACATAGCTGAGAGAAGAATCAAAACTGATTTAAGAGAATACACACCTCGTGAAAAATAAGTGACCCAAAAACCATGTTGACAAGCACAAATTGGAAAAAGATTTCCACAATATTTATCAAGAAAGGACTAAAAAAATATCTTGAGAAACTTAGATCGAGATGGAAAGAAGTGCCAAAAGGCAAGAAGACTGGCACAAAACACTCTTACCACAATTCACTGACTAGGTCATAATAGCGATACATAAGCTCGTCTGATGGTGTTGGCACGGGATCCTCAGAAACTGTATCTACTACTGACGACATCACTATCATTTCTGAAAAAAGAAATTCAAATATCAACAAGCTTTCGTGACTCTTTCTTATTGCCACCATAAAAGATACCACTTATAATTGTATTGAAGTTGCAATCGGTGTGGGAAAATTTAGGTACACGCATTGATCATTCTACCATTATACACACAGTATGTAAGTACTTTAAAAGTACAATTCTAGATTGTCTAATCTGAATTACCTAAGATAAGAAGAAAAACAGTATTTTTATAGAAAAATATGTAGATTTAAGATACATTATTCGATTATATTCCTTCCTTCTTTGACTGACTTTTTTTTCTTTTCACACACGCTGCAATCGCAGTAGCGGCTACAAAAAAGTGAAGATACTTTTACCGTCACTGTGAAGATGGATAGTTCTTATGTATAATACTGCCGTCTGTCACTTAGATTTATTTGTTTTCGAACGAGACTTTCTCATTATAGAGGTATTTCCATATTTTGTCCGTCAATACAATACTTAAATACATAGATGGATATATATTTTTTTTATTCCACCGGTAGGCTGTTGAAAATTTTGATTTGATTTTACTAAATTTGATTCTCATATGTAAAAGTACATACGACATACGTACCCGACATTACGTACTTTTCCCTTGACATTATTGTGTCTCTTTGTCATTATGTGTTTCTTTGGACAATACTGTTACCAAACGTTACACAAAATTTGGGACTTCAGACGAATACTAAAACGGAAAACCAAAATCTAAATAACTTAAAATTCTTCTTCACCAAGAAAGGCATTGCGTATTCAGCACAAAAGTTATTGTATTTAAAATTTAAATAAATACACTTAACAACAATATGTTGCCAAAAGTAAAAGTGTTGTGAATAAACAAAAGGTGACTATGGACGCAACCTCCTTGGCGACCCGACTGCGGGTGATGAATGTGAGTGCTGTTTTCAATTATGTAAGGAACAGCCATCCATAACTCGGTCATGATGAATTGGGCATCGACATGTTATTATTTATGACTGTTACATAAACTTGTTTGTCAAGAATAAAAGACAAGCATTAATTATTGCGGAAAATTCAATCAACGTCAATTATACAAATATGGTTTTTGGAATAATAAGAAGTAGATAAAGTATGAATAATATGATTCAGGGGAACTAAATTACATTACGCATATTTTGTAAGTAGGTATGTAGGAACCTTGGTTTTGGAAGATGGTGTTCCTACCACATAAGGCGATTTTGACCACAAATCCTTTTCGGGCATGACAAAAAATACCTGTACTTTGAATCCATAAATTAGACAAGAATATAGACTGTGTCATAGTGGTAATAAATAAAATAGTTTTCCTGTTATAAAGATACTTTCCCTAATAATGTTGTATGTTTCTTGCTTTGAACTTCCAGAAGGAACTTTTAGCACTTCTATAACTATTTACTCCATATACATACTTTTTATCTTATCGATTCAGCCATATAAACGCAAAAGCGAACGATCAAACAACCATTTTTGGCAAAGAGTCTGTATATGGTCAGCTCTTTGGGAGTTCATGTCAAAAAGTACAAAAATAACAGTAATTACTATAATAACATAATATACGTATCTAGGATAACCAGAAGAGGAAGTGTGCTTAATTATAGTTGTAACACTAATTTTATTGATGCAATCGAATGTAGATGCGGCTAGGTGATCTCATGGTGATCTAGACTTAAAATGTCAAGTGTGACGTAACGCGCACCAACAGTTTATGTAACAATGACTAGCCAGAAAGCTATTGATAGTAGGTGATAAAAACTAGGTAGTAATAGTTCCTAGTTGGGTGATCGTGACTCCGATTCAATCAGGTCAAACTGATGTTGAAATACAAACATATTTGATGATCTTTATTTACTTATTTTATACCATTGACTAAATCGTAATGAATCACTTCTTAGTTTGATGTCCTAATTAGAAGAGGGAATTTCCTAAATTGTACTAAACTGTAACATAACAATTATACATCATAAATTAATTTGGCAATAATACTTATATCAAATTGTATTATTAATAAGACCCCAACATAAAATGGCAACATTATAAACAATAAAACAAAATGTTTTATTGAAAATGTCGTCAAATTCATTCGTGACTGAAAATAAGTCATCAGTAATTGCTGCAGCAATAGATAATAATGTTGTTGTGAATATTTATGATAGCTTATGGATTGTACTTTGATGTCTTGTTTTACTTTACATAATTTACTGAACATAAACTTAACACCTTGACATATTGTTGTCATATAATTCTCTTGATTTTATTTGCAACTGTCTGTACTCCAAGATAATGGGTACCTGTAGTGCCAGCACATATTTGTCAAGTTATCAGCTGACAATTTTTAAGACTGACAGTAACTGACAATTGCACCAAAAAAAAAACAAAGACGTTTTAAGTTCATTTTTTTTGAGAATCCATCGAATTAATGATGCATCGATGGCCTTTTAGTCGATTATTTCTAGTTTTCTCATAATAAAGCAATTTTTAAATCGCATTTTAATAGTTGGTAAAGCCCTAGTTATCTGCATTTAAATCCGACAGTGCATAAAGACTATAATTACTGGTGATTCTCCCACGATAATATTCATTACAGCTACCGGCCGAGTTGTGTAATGATGACTTGTGATATGACTCTTATGTTACGCAATAGTTCCGGTGAATCGAAACCTTTGACCGGCCGTATTGCGCAATATTTTGAGATAATAGATATGTTCTACTTTGAGCACTTTTTCTTGCATATTTATTTAGGCAGGTATCGGTTTTGTAACACTTTTCTGATAATGTTAGGTAATACTTTTGCAGATTTGGTAGACGCCAAGAAGATACATTTGTATATTTATGAGTCAGTTTGACCTGGATTGCTCTTTATTTTGGTTAAAAATATCTCAATTCCAAATGCACAAAATACTGAACATTTTAGATTAGATTACGTGAATCTCAAGCGTAAAATGCACTATTATGACAGCATTTAATTAAACCGTTTCCTGAGTGTAATTCAATGTTTTCGCCAAATATAACGAATGTTTGCGTAACAACTTTTACGATATCATTCCTAGACTATTGACTTACATAATAAGTATATAGAGCGCTTGTATTATCAACTTGTTTTTGCTGACATACCATTTTGTGAGAGTGCTTTTTCATATTTTATTTTTACGCAGCTATAAACTACTCGAAGCACGTAGCAGAGAATTCTCAACATTCTGTCTAAAAGTCCGCAATTTATTCGCGTAGAATTTATTCTACGACATATTTTATGACTTAATTGCTTACAAGTTTTTATTACAGCAAGAGATGTATTTTTTTTACACCTAATAATGTCATCGGCGAATTCAGGAATTCTTCTACTAAGTAAAACTTATTTTGTCGTATTTACCGGTAATTCAAATAACTATTCCTAACCATTAGACTTATTAAGGGCTTCATAAAGTTGGTGATCTTACCGTCTAGCTGCGCGGGGTACTTGTGTGCCGCGTACCCCGTGGGCACGGAGGGAGCGGTGAAGTGCGCGGGCGCAGTGGGAGCGCCGTACGCGGTGGGAGGCCCGTACTCCAGGTGCGCGGTAGGAGGAGGGCCGTATACTGCCGTGCCTGGAAAATTATAGAACACCCTTTAGCCTGAAACTCCTTATTGTCTCTAGCACGCAAAATTTGCAAGAATCATTAGAAGTAAAGAAGTTGTATTTCTTCAAAAGAGACACGGATACCAACGAATTATGGCTATAACCATAGAATAATGAAAAGCATAACTGGGCCACTTTTTAATGTCACTAAGTGCACAGTCCGCAGACTGATCCTCATACAAAAATCGAAACTCTTGCCGAGCTATGTACCATATGTAGACTGCAAATCAGATCTTTATTTCTATATGTAGACTGGGCCTAATGTTGTAGGACCCATCTTCCCGTAAAGTCTTCTTCTGCTCGATTGTTCGAAAGAGTTACCGCGGCTATAGTACACCAAGAGATTTGATCAGGAAAAGTCTGATACTCTGTCCGACTGCACCTACAGAGGTCATTTAATGATTTTTCACATAAGTCCATTTACAAGACGATTTGGACATTTTCGATTTCGACATTGACGATTTTTAGTATTTTTAGATTGCAGGCAATTTCATAATAATTTTCAAATCAGAGCGGTCAATCCTAATTCCTTCCCGCATGGCTATCTGAGCATACACACATATGTACGTCGTGGCTTGTTTGTAGGCTAAGTAGGCAACCGGTAAATAACCTATATGTTTTTGTAAATTTTCCTGTAAATTTATGATAAACTCCGTAGATTTTTAGGGAAACACATTGTTTTGCTTGGTCGAATGAGTGTGACGACACAACTTTATGATAAGAACTGTGTTTGCAAGGTTGAGTTACCTGCTTTACTTTAGCCAGGTGTAGATAACAGTAGGATTTACAAATTGTGCATTACAGAGGAAAAGCCAGATGGAATTACCTAAAACTGAAGTCAATAAAGCATATAGCGGCTAGGTTCGTAAATAAAATGTATAATAGAGCGGCTAGGAACTCTTGTACTACTAACTAATTACTAGTTGGTATAGAATTTACCACAAAATAGCCTAGTATGGTAGTAATATTTTTTTAACATTTAATTGTGACTTCTACTTGATGAAGCTCCAAATAAAAAGTTCAATAAACTCAAATATGGTAATCTGATTTGTGAGATTTGTTGTGAGGTACCTATGTGTGACGCACGGGTTTTCCCGTCATGACATATACGAAATATTGAATTATATCATAATACCGCAATAATAATTGGAAAAATCTGCTTTCCGCAAAGGTACTGTTATCTCTTACGTAACAGGACAATTAAATGCTTTTTAACTGCATTGCAAGTATTCCCTTTATTAATGACAAATTAATTACATTAATATGACGTTTTAGTTGCGTCGATTACATTTATAATTATGCGGTCAGGATTCAGGGAATAATTGTTTGACATATAGTAACCGTAAATCAATTCCAATAATAGGTCAGATGCGTACGCAATTACGTGCATTCTTACGTCAAAAAAGGTTTTTTTTTTCAATAAAAGAGATGCCTTTGACGATTTTTTTTTTACGTATCCTCATGCATTTTAGGCTAATTGTGTGGTGTAGTTAATGATATCTTCATAGTTAGTTGGAGGCATTTGTTTATACTAACCACATTTCTAATTAACAAAAACTATTAAGTAAATTATATTCCGAGCCTAACTCAGACCTTATGCAGACTTCAGTCAATTATGAAATCTTTTCAACCAACGTAACTTTAACCTTTTTTGAACGACTTTTACTTCAAGCCTGCAGACATTCACAATGTAAAACTTATCTACTAAAATAAAATTATATACAAATAAATATTTCAGATATACAGGGTGTTTGGCGCATGGACCGACAAAAATTTTTGGGGGATTCGTGAGGCCATGTACTAGTTTTCACTCATAGACCCAATGTCCTATATGTCACTGTATTCGAGATACGATTTTTTTTGTTTGTTTTTAAAAATTACCGGAACTATCACCTTTAAAACGCTATAACTTTTCAGTCTGTTGTCGAATTTACACCAAATCACTTTCATTGCGTTCTCTGATGTATTATTATTCCAAATAAAACATAAATTCATAGCACTAGATGGAAAAAAAATACTTGTTGAGCTTCCAAACTCTTAAAAATGAAAAAACGTATGAAAAATGTCAAATTCAAAATTAATTATAAAAAAAAGTAAAAGCTTTTATGAACTTCGTTTAATAAAAAAAAATTGCCTACTTAATACCCTTTCCAACGATATGCCACATGGGTGTGAAATCATTAATAATGTCGTCAAAATCAGAGCAGGAACGAACACGCACTCTAACGTCTCTAACAACGAACCCGTTTGATAGAACAATGGTAAGCAGGTAATTGGCAGGTAAACTGCCTGTCTCTTTCTTACGCATGAAAAATATCTCTTGTCTTTGTCTATCATTGGGTTGGAGTTTGTTATGTGATCCTTGTTTAGTCGAGATTTGACTATCTCTGCTATCGGAAGTGTCCGTGTATTTCACGTTTTCCTATTTCGTTGTTTTTTGTTAAAGTTTGTTTTTGTTAAGTTTTGTTTGTTGAACTTTTCTGTTAAACTGTTGGTGTATTCACCGTGCTTGTTACAATGCCTAACTTCAGCAACGAAGAGTATGCTGACATGTTGTTGGCATATGGCAGCGCTAATTGTAACGCTCGTGAAGCGCGTAGAATTTACCAGCAGCGTTATCCTAACCGGCGTATACCACACCACGAGACGTTTGCTACAACCTATCGACGTCTGAGGGAGACTGGAAACATAAATTTCCAAGAGCCTCGCGTTAATGTGAGGCAACATAATGTTGTAATTGATGAAAGCATTTTGCAAGCTTTTGATGAGGATCCAACGACAAGTATTCGAGTTGTAGCTGAAAGACTTCACTTGTCGGTTTGGAAAGTTTGGTCAGTTCTTCGGGAAAATGGAAAGCATGCGTATCACTACACTTCTGTTCAAGGTACGTTAAGTACTTTATTTATTTTATCAGGCGAAATCGTAAAACTAAATTTTGAACCAGTTATCTTCGACCTTATTGTGCTGAAATTTTGCACCCAAAAAACTTGTATTTTAAAATGGTTTTAACCATACACTTATTTTAAACGTTTACAAATATCCTTGTAGCTTTACTGGTTCGTTTTTCAAATAAATACCTAGTAACTTTTATTTTTTCTAATTTTATCTTTTAAATTTATGTTAGTTTTTGCCATTCAAAAAGTGAATTTTTACCAGTCTTTAATGGATTGTTCTAGGTCTCATAGATGATGATCACAGGAGACGGCTCGATTTTTGCCGATTTATGATGCATACGGACGTAGATGATACAAATTTTTTAAAAAGAATTTTGTGGACTGATGAATCCAATTTTAATCACGAGGGAATTGTGAATCTCCACAACCTTCACCATTGGGCGCAAAAAAGACAAAATCCCCGCAAGAAAAGACAAAGTTCCTTTCAAACTAAGTTTAGTGTAAACGTTTGGGCGGGGGTTATTGGAAGACACCTGATCGGTCCACATTTCTTACCAGAGCGCCTGACCGGAGAAAATTATTTGAATTTTTTACTCGAAGATTTACCTGAATTGGTATTACCAGTATTAGATGGAGAACCAATTATTTTCCAAAATGATGGCTGTCCAGCACATTACCAGCGAGACGTGCGAGAACATTTGGACAACTGTTTTCCAAATTCATGGATCGGAAGAGGCGGCCCAATTCCTTGGCCTGCACGTTCACCAGACCTGACGCCCTTGGATTTTTATGTCTGGGGCCGTGCAAAAGAAATTGTGTATGCGACTGAAGTACCCACAAGAGAAATTTTAATCGAAAGAATAAATTGCGCCTTTGAAATTATGAAAGCAGAAATGCGACTGAGGACGACGACTGTAGAAATTAGAAAAAGATGCCGTGCATGCATTCGCAACAGAGGCAGTCATTTTGAACATAATTTATAACTTAAATTTAATTAAAACATTTTAAAACATTTTTGTGTTTTCATTACCCTGGCACTGGTTAATGTGTACCTTTAGGTTTGTGACGACATTATTAATGATTTCACACCCATGTGGCATATCGTTGGAAAGGGTATTAAGTAGGCATTTTTTTTTTATTAAATGAAGTTCATAAAAGCTTTTACTTTTTTTTATAATTAATTTTGAATTTGACATTTTTCATACGTTTTTTCATTTTTAAGACTTTGGAAGCTCAACAAGTATTTTTTTTCCATCTAGTGCTATGAATTTATGTTTTATTTGGAATAATAATACATCAGAGAACGCAATGAAAGTGATTTGGTGTAAATTCGACAACAGACTGAAAAGTTATAGCGTTTTAAAGGTGATAGTTCCGGTAATTTTTAAAAACAAACAAAAAAAATCGTATCTCGAATACAGTGACATATAGGACATTGGGTCTATGAGTGAAAACTAGTACATGGCCTCACGAATCCCCCAAAAAATTGTGTCGGTCCATGCGCCAAACACCCTGTATATATACAATGAAAGTAATACATATACTTAATACAAAGGAAAGAAAAGACTTCACTTTTGTTACAATTTTATTTTATTATAATATTTACAACATCGCACAGGATACCACTCAACCATATATAACTGAAATATCTTTCAGAGAAGTTTAATTTGTACAGTGAGTATATTTACAGGTTTGACTATGTAAATCGCTAACTATTCTAAAAGCTTAAGGAAGAAAGAGATACATGCATGCAAAATCAAAGTCACTGACTTCCCGTACTAAACTCTAAATTCTGAATTTCTCCAAATGATGCGCCAATCTTAAAAATATATTTTTGGTCCAAAAGAACAAATAATTTCGAATTTGATAAACATATCACAGCAGACCATAAGCCTCACTAATAAGCCCATAATAATTTAGAATTCCTCAAAAGCAAATAATCGTAATGTTACAATAATAAATTGTCTATTCCCGATCCCTCGTTGCCTCGTTGGAACTTGTGAATAAATGGCAAGAATCTTGGACTTGCGAAATAATGATTTATTTGCATGTCTTAATAATTTATTATTAATTTAGAAGGGTTCACCTACTAACATGAATTTTATAAAGGCCACTTATGTATCACTAAGTAATCACGATCTAGTAGTTTTATTAACTGTTACCCAATTAAGGTAATTGGTGCTGACATAACTCTCATAATTACGTGTACTAATATAAACCATGCAATAGTTATTTAAAGTCGCAGTTAAAAATGACTTAATATTCACGTGCATAGCCTCGTTGAATATTTTTGACGGTGACATATAAACCTTAATTTTTACCATTCACTTTTAACCGCTTCTAATTCGTATGCAGTATCAAGAGGCTATCAACCTGCCACTTTCTAATATTAGAAGCTAAGTCTACAACTTATATTTATTATTTACATAATAGTTGCTTAATCCTTTAAATTAAACCTATTAGTAATTTTCATTGAGCAAAAAAAGTTATGAAAGTATTAATCATTTTTTACTCGTAAATAGAATGGCAAGATTTTTGCTTAACCTAGTAGTGCATTCTTATAGATTCCAGTGGTTACCTGGTAACTAAAAGGAACTACTCACTATGTGGTTTCTTGTGGCTGAGGGCTGCGGAGCTGACGATCTTCTTGCCGAGGTTGCTGACGGCGTCTCCCTTCACGGAGATGACCTTGCCGAGCGTAGCCGCGAGCGCGCCGCCTCCCTTGATCAGCTGTCCCTTCAGGATCGTCACACCACCGGTGATGGCCTTCACGGCTTGGAATAATGTGTACAAGATCGACTTCTTTAAGCCCCAGTAGTCGTATTTCTCGTCTTGATGGTGCTGCAAGGAAATTTTAGGATTTAGTCGCGCAATATGCTTCTAGCAATGAGACAAAGAGTGCAAAATATTCATGTAGCCCAATTTTGTAATGAGAGCATAGTTAGTATGTTGTACCCTCATTTAACAAAAAGTGATTTATATATTGGAGACGTCTCACTTGTAGGGCGAAATTGACCATTATTACTCATAAGACAAGATTTTGATGTCAATATTGACTCACCGGTTCATAGTTATATCCATGTCCCTCTTCTCCCCCGTTCTTGCTGGACGCAGACGCGATGAAAGCGGAGGCCTGACCCAACAGCCCTACTTTGCTTTGTATCCCTGATGACGCCTTGGACACCACTGACGTTAGCGCTTGAGCTGACGACCGCTTTGTCCTAGTGAATAGAAAACAGTGTTGAAATTCGAAAAAAAAAAACTGTTGTATCTCTTTCAATATATGAAAAGAGACTGCTATATCTCTCAGGTCCAAAGGCCAAAGGTTTTAAAATATCAACTTCATTTATTTACCAAAGGCACTAAAACTAAGTATATAACGATGGCAGAGCCAAGCAAGTGAGATAGGCAACAGTAGAGATTCATGATAAGTAATCTTCTTAATGGGCGTAATATAAAGTAATGCATCGTACCTCATGATCTCTTCAGCTGCTAACCCTTCAGCTAAAGCTTCCAGTTGCTGTGGTGACATTCTGCTGATGGCCGCCATGTCGATGATGTCCAGATACAGTTGTGGGTTCTGTGAAGGTGATGGCGACGGCGACGGCGCTGCCAGCGATGACGCCAGGCACGCCACACATATCCATAACTGCAAAGATAGATCAAGATCAGTCAAATCGTAATATAGTAATTATATTACAAGTGCGAAAGTTTGCTAGGATATAGGTATGAATGTTCGTTACTGTTCCGCGCAGACGACTGAACGGATTTTGATGAAACTAGGCTGTAACATAACTCATATGAGAAGAATATATGTACCTATGTATACTGCTGGCAGAAGCTAGTCTATTCATAAAATGCAGTAGGACCCTCAGAAGCATAATTCTTAACGTTCAAAAGTATGTTCTATTACTTATTTTTCACCTAAAGCTATTACCTTGTCGTAGTTTATCACACTCGTGTGTTATGACTGCAACAAAAGTCAGTGCTCTTTTGTTACATCACTTACGGCGGCTAAGTACGAAGATGAAATGTTGATCATAAGCATTGTCACAGAATGCTAAGCTACTCTAAATAATTGCTCACATAAAACATGTAACAAGCAGCGGTCGGCGCAACACGACGAGAATAAGACTTAAACAATAAATTGCGTAGGAAACCATAACGTTGTAGAACTTAATACGTCTTGTTATAGTTTCCACATTTCCAAACAATTTAAGCAATTGGTAAGTAATATAAAACAATAGGTATATTGTTAGAACAAGATATGATTACGGCGATAGCGCGCAGGCACGAACCAAGCCTTGGCAGTGAAAAGCGAAAGTTTTTATGCGCGCGCGCCGGTGTGACGTCACCCGCATGGTTCCGCTTGGGCCACGACGCCGTTACTTCTTGCGCCGGAAGCGATGAGCCAGAGACACAATTTTATTAAGTAATGAATTCTTCTTGGAAATTGGATAATATCTACCCATTTGTTAACCTTTTCAATTTTATTTTTCATTTTCTAATTTTGTTTGGATTTAAAACGTATTTAAATCTTTCTGCTTTTTAGAAGTCATAAATATACCAGGTTATGTTCAATGTAAACTTTTTATAATATTACACCACACTAAATAATATTTTCATAAACAGTTTAAAATCGCTCTCTTCGTGGCCCTGAGGTTATTTACATAATATATGAATTCTAACATTCGAATGTCAACATGATTGAAAAACTATGTAAACAAAATTTCTCTGACTTCTAGTAGGTTTCGTTTTTAGTGGAGAAATTCACCATCTTTAGACCGGTTTTATTTGTTAAACATTGACATTGACTTCCTGACCAAAACTGGGTCAAGCTTTAAGAAAGAATCAAAATTTAAGATCACGAGATAACTAAAGTCTTAGACTAATACGATTACTCAGAAAAATGCATAATCTCTATATCGATAGATCTAATAAAACCCTCAATTGAGCAACATACAGTTCCCGCTATAAACTTTGCATGTCACTGAAAAACACATACTTGACTCCCTCCCCTATAATGTTGGAAGTATACGCTAAGTAGATGCAAAAACCACGCAAAACGGAAGTTTATTTTTTAAAGTGTCTGTTATCGGCGCCGATGTGTAAAATTGGAATGTTGCTCCTCCAACCGAAACAGACAAGTCTAGAGTTTTGAAACAAACTATGTGTTACAGATAAACGGTTATAAATAAACTCGAAATATTAAGGAACATTTTGTTTCTATTTACTGTTTACATGTGTATGATCTTCGCGCTTCACCTTAGTGAGATTTGTAAGATGTCACGTAATTAATGGACCTCTAAGAGCAGATATCAGATGGACTCGATTTAGCATACAGTTGCATAAAACACCCTTTACCAGCCCAGAAACATGCATACCCGATTTGATTTAATAAATTAACTTTTATCGGAAAATAAGGTCAAAGACCAGTGTTTTCTTACAAACCGGTAATGTCATCTTCCAATTTCACGGTTGTTAAATAGTAACGACTACCTACTTATAAATATACGCGTAAAATGTGAAGACACGCCTTCTTGTTATACTATGCGTAAAGATACGACAATCTTCGAGACATGGTGGTAGTAATTAGCGACATTTAATTTCCTGTTTGTCGGTTGTAGACTTTAGAAAGAGCTTGGTATGTAGGTCTTTCATATTGGACCAGAACAAAGAAAGTACGCTTATTTCATTGTGAAATATCATTTTTATGGAGATTCAAATAGACTCTCCTTTATGATCATTTTGATTAAGAATTTTGGTTTATTCTACATTTCTATAAACTGGAAGAAAGTTTGCAATGTGCTTATGCACATAACACACTTTTCTTAACATCGATGTCTGAATCAGTTTGGCAACTAAATATCTACCAAGCTTGATATAAAAAAAAACATCACTGCACTCTGTATGCCTAGTAGCTGGTATCAATGTTTTACAGGAAAGAAATTATACCTACTTTCTTAGAACGGTTAAGGAAGACGTCATCCAGATAAAATTTTACGTAGAACAATAACCACCATGACGACTAATGACTGGTTGTTAATCAGGCCAATAAACCAATTTATCGTGTACGCACTTAGAGAATTAGCGACTTTAAAGGAAACTGTTCAATTACAGGCCAACGAGTGCTTATAAGTGTCATACCTACATGGCAATTTGAATGCAGTGGAGCATCATAATAGCATATCGGTACCAACCATTTCCTTTTAAGACATTTTTTATTTCAAACAATGGGCGTCAAAGAATGATTATTATGTCGTAATGTCGCGTCGCTTACATAAAACTTTTACACTATAAAGTATTTTGAAAAAAAAAGAACTTGGGAAATATAAGAAGGCTGCCACAAAAAGCGCGTAGGTTACATTTGGAAAACGAATGTCGTAAAGGTTGTAGAAAGTCGTCGTGATGTCAATGTTTGATCTTTGATCTTCTCGTTTGTATGGGATGAATTCAACGCTGTTTTGGTTAACTTGTAAAATTAGTGAACAACTATTGTTGATAATAGGCATCTTCTTTGTTTACGAAAGGAGATTAAGAATGAAAATAGTCAACAAACTACACTCACTTTGTAGGCTTAAGTCAACACACTGTAGGTTAACAAAACACACTACCTATTTGTATGTTTTTATTTATTACATACATACACGTTTGAGCTGAGATTATTACCTATCATAACGCATTATACCCACAATGAACATTAAAAGAGAAATTATGGCACTACAGGATGACTACTCTATATAATCTTACATTATTACACATAGCTTAATCGAAGGAAAGTTTAATATTCGTAATAAACGCCTAACTTGTAAATGGATAATAATAATCTATCTAGAGGAACACAGAACAGATTCCTAAACATGCAATCATCTTTACTCGTAGGTAGACTAACTTATGCTTATTATTACAATTTATTGACTTATAACCGACAACATTTTGAAACAGTTCAACTGTGAGCACGTTCTTAGTTATATTTGTGATCATTGAATTAATACAAGTAATAAAGATGGCACTAAAATCGAGCGATTCCAATCAGTATTCCTGAACTTATATCCATCGTATAATAATTTCCGTAAATGTAGTGACCGCAATTAGACATAACATCTTTCTAGATCTTCATTAATTTCGCAAACTTTTCCTTATAAAGTGACGCAACACTGTCGAATCAGAGAGCACAAATTCAACGTGAGCTGTTAAATAATATACTTAATTAATGTTAGTTGTTTAAACCGTATTGTTACGTACTCGTTGCGAAGATGTTATCTGTAATCTAGAATCAGGATCCGGCAGAGGTTGCAGTTGCCGCAATATTATTTCTGGAAATACCATGTGGCCACGTAATCTTAATGAAAGCTGCATATTCTTTCCTCTAATGTTTCAAGATTGATGTTGGGTACATCTAGTCGATTTTTAATTAGTCGATATGTTCATTTGCCCGATTCTTTCGCCAATTTTGTACAATAATAAATCGACATTCACTTGGAGTCATTAAGAGCGCTTTTAAAGTTCGCGATAGGAAGCACCTTTCGACGGCGGCGGCAACAGCACTGTCATTAACGGGCGTGTATCGCAAACCGGATTGTCTGTCAGAAAAACAGCAGACTACTTTCTTTCCTTCTCGAGTCTGGTCAGCCAGAGGGTTTTAATATTTATTTTATACTTTTACTCATCGATTATAAGAAATATAGAAAAGTATCGCTACACAAACTTCATTCGTTTTCTTATTGAAAGTTTAGATCTATTACGTAGGTACGATTTGTACCTACTGCTACACTTGTCTAGTGCTGGGAATTTCAAAAAACAGTAACACATTGTAAACAAAATCAAAAAACCCAACATCTGGATTGTGTTTTTCACATCCGAAATAGACTAAATATTTGCTATTGTTTAAAACAATAACAAACAAAAATGACAGTGTTATTATATCACAGTCGAGCTTCAAACTGTTATGCAGTCTAAACCAGTTCAAAAGTGTGCTGAAATGATACAATCATTTAACCAGTTTGAGTTAACCGTTTTACGGGTGACAAACAAACGCATTGTTTAGGTTTTATTCAATTTGAGAGAACAAGTCTTAAAGGACATCTAGTTTTCATATTATTCAATCTAGTCATGTACAGTGTATTCAGCTTCATGAACTAACACTAAGATAAAAATAAAATTAATTTGTTTTACTATCGTACCAAACAGCAATTAGAAATACTTAATGTGTTATTGAATGTAATTATAATGCATTTAATAAAACGTTTCCTCAGTGTACGGTTCTCGTAGGGGTATCAGAATTTGAGCTCTCTTGGTGAAAGTTGGAGTGCAAGTCAAACATACGCAGGCACTGGCTGCACTGCCGTGTTCGTTGTGATAATAACATAACTGCATATTATGGTGCATGTCTATTTCCTTGTGGGTTAAGTAGTACTAAGTGTCAATAGTCCTAGAAAAGATCATGTAAGATGGAAATTTTAGGTAGTTTCCCCGCAAATAATTAAATTTTCATCGTCAATGTAAAGTTTTATGTGTATTTACTTTTGTAAAAAAACATTAATTCATTATAATTAGTAGAACAGTACTAAAATGTATACCTAACTATTGATGTCCATAAAGTAAGTCATTTATGTTTTCCTACAGAGTCAGGTTTATGTGCACTTTCCTTAAGTTACGGATGAATGGTGTTTGTCTACCGAAACCGTGTCAAAAGGCAAATTGCCTTCAACCGCAGTTTGTAACGCATATGACATGCAGATCCGGCACACGAAATACATACTTTGTTGTGTAGAGAACACATTTGTCATATTTATCATTAAAATTTTTATCATTTATTTGTTTAAAGAAAAAACAATTGGTTTACTTTTCCTGTTTAGTATTTGTCCTGTAGTTAGATTCCCCTTTAAAAGTTTATGACTTTTTGCTATCGCTGCACAGAACATTAGAACTACAAATGGCGATGGATATGGGCTATTGTTTTTAAGTTTGAAATTAGCTATTAATTTAAAGGACATATTTCATCATATTACTGCCTGTTATGCAAGTATTATCGTTGACCTAGGGCCAAATGGGTGGTCAAACTCTGCGAACAGCTTTATTGCCACTAAAGAGAGAAGACAATGACTTATTGACACATATTTTCATGGTCCTAACGGTCACAAAACATTCCAAATTAGAACCTTCTTGAAATAAAGTTTGTAATGTTGAACAAAGCAGGTTGCTACAAAGTGTCATTATTTTCTGAAAAAAAAATCTGCTATGGTATATCGTATGTTGAAAAGGCTTTTTATTGTGTAAATATTGTTTACAAGCTCAGTCAAACACATAGGACACTTTCTAGCAATAAGTCTGTCCGGACTAAATATAGTAATGTTTATAATTTGGCTGACACCGGACGGCGGCAGTCAGAAAGCAAAACGGCTTCACTTTCAATATAGTGTTACGTTACATGTCAATGTCCGAACGTGATCGAGATTATAGGTGGCCTCTGTGCAGGTTTCTTTGAACATCGTCATGTTGTGTGACATAAAGCCACAAAATCGTAGGAATATTTTTTTTAATTGTTCTATATCACTAGGAAATATGAAATCACTAGAACATTGCTCACAATATGCATTTTCCGCATGCTACCGAAACAAAACGTGCCTCTAACCTGTCGTTTCTTTTTCACGTTCAATTTAAAATTGTTCAACATGGGACTGAAAAAGTTGATAGTGTGAAAATTCTTCTAGTTTTATTTACTTTGTTACAAATGTTTTTTTTTAATTTAAACTGGCTCGCGTCTTCTGAAGATACTATGAAATGTACCTTCACTATCCACCAAATAAGGCTTGCGACAGTTGTAAGATAAAAATTAAAATAATTACACGCAAGTGTATGACATTTTGGAAAATTTAAATTGTTGCAGATCCGTAGAGTAGGTCATCCACGAAATATCAAAAATAATTTTGCAGATTGCTACGGCCGTAAAAGTAAAGCCATCTAAATTACGCAATACAGTGCAAAATGTTGACAACTTGTGATCGAAACTTCACTATGTAGTTCTTTACGGAGAAGACTTACTTGTCTCTTAACGTGACGTTTCTAGGTAATACGTACGTAGGAGACTTTGTATAATAAAGTCTGAAACCGAAAATCCGCCTTGAGCAAGCGTAGCGATACTTAGGTACATACAACTGATAAAGTATTTGACGTACTAAAAATATTCATTAATAAATATAAATAGTTATTGTGGTTAACATTTTATTATAAATACTTCCTCTTATTCATTCATGATGTAAAGAGAACTCATATAATGTGCATGAAGTTGCATTAATGAGTCATTGGAAGTAAAACTTGCTTTAGTTTTGTACGTAAGTAATATATACTTACTTACTAAGGTTACAGTTCAACGCAAACTTAGGTTTCATAAGCTATAAGCAATAATATGCCTTATTAAAATTCCTACTAAGTACCTAATATCTTAGGTTTTACGAGTCAATCTTTTCTTAATTAGGGTTACTGACCCAAAGCTTATTTTAAAACTAACAAATGAATTGGCTTCTCAATAATAATTACCTATTATTTAATTTGTGAACCGTCGCGTGTGTGGTATCTCTTTTTCCCACCGAATTCAGTGTTCAATAAACATGCGTTCCACTATGATTAAGTTTATTTCAGATAGGGATCTGACTTATAATTGCAATGTCCTATAATTTATGCCTAGACAATAAAAGTTATGAGAATATGTTTGAGTCATGAGACCTGAACTTCAAGCCTTGGCACAAAATCTGACAGAATTGCTCAAAATCATACTTTACGATCGTTGCAATATTAGATATAATGGTAACTATTTATAGCGGTTCTTTGGGACTTAAATTGACTGGTTCTTATGTTGTAAGCATTGCAGTTTGATATGAAATAGGCTTATGTCCATTAGGTACAGTCAAGTAGACCATCTCTCGTACATAATTGCATGTGATCGATTAATCTAACCAAGTCTTACTGAGGTCTTACTCAATTTCATGAAAGATTGTCTAGTTGAATATTGTGGGGAGTGTTTCAGTTTATGTACAAAATAATATTATAAAGAAATTGTTTCAGTATATAATAGTATAAAGCTGAAAAGAGTTTGCTTGAAACGTTATAATTTTTGTGGTATCTACTATCCTGTTGGTGTTTTTTTAACTAACTTAATAAGTAGTGTTACTTTAATTTAGCAGAAACCATCCATGCAAAAAGCCTATTGTGCAAAGTTATAGTTTCTAAGAAACTTAAAGCAATAATTATTATCTACGCATACAACTTAGTGATAATTATTGATTTTCTTTTTTAGTTACGAATTCCCGGATTTGTGTTCTACATACATAATTATGGTATTTAATTAATCATATGTTACTTATTTTATGACGCTACTAGTTTCTATATCTACAAACTTCCTTTTCCTCTTTCAGTAATGCTAGGTTCGAAACTGGCAACTACTTCGTGTTTCCGAATCAAAGTAGCTTATAGCAGTCCTCGATAAATAGGCAATGTAACACTGAAATAAATGTTAAATTATAGTCACGTAAAAAATGCCATTGATAGACAAGCGATTCTCATGTTAATCAGTCGTTCGACCACAAGATCAATAAGACATCTGTTCTGCATGTTGTTAACATAAGTCTGACACGCAATGTACTACCGCGGACTATTCCGCCTGACCACAGGTGATTTTTTACGTTCAAAATACTACAGTTATATTCAAAGAAAACTCTTTATATATTTAAGACTAGGAAAGCATAATATCATTCATTTAGGTCATTAGGATAAAACGAGAAAGTATTTTTTTTCTAATGTATAAGCAAAAAGGGAACCTATCAGTGACCAGGCACAATTGCCCGCGATAGTACATAGAGCCAATTGACACGCAAATGCCATGCGTGTGCTACCTATTTACTTAAAACAATACTCTATTACTTAAAGCGATATAAATATTGACTATCGTTTTTTTAGATTAACTCAATTACCCGGTGAGAAATTAATTACCTTCTATCAGTTTCAATTTTACTTGTTTTCTTTATTACAACAATGAGTATTTCTCACCTTTTTTCTTCTGCACCATTGTGCGAAAAGGTGAAACTTGTCAATAGTTGAAAATGGTTTTTTAAACACACAATACCTTCGAATCATACCGGTATTTAGTGATATCATTTAACCATATTAGAGCGAAAAAACATTAACATAAAGCATGTGCAAAAACATGATATTATTAAGTACTGCTTTACTAGAAAAACCCGTCTGATATTTTGCAAACTAGTAATTCCCAATAAACCGCAATCATAATTGTTATTGTAAAGTACATATTTACTGCGTTGTGAAAAATATCGGTCAACTGTGCATGGTTTTTTTTAATGAGTGATAACTACCACCATGTAGGTAATGTAAAAAGTCCTTACCTTTAAATTACGTGTGATCATCATCCTGCACAAACAGACGGCGAAAGTCACTTATCACTTGCACTGTCACTCAAGCAACCACCAAACACTTGATATACTTAATTTGGTATAAAATTATTCCACAAATTATGTATGTAATAATGAGCACTAATATTTTGTTTATATTTTATCCCGGGCTAGAAAAAAATGGCGGTCAGGAATATGTTTGTAGCGCGAGTTTGAATGCAACTTTCGCGCGCGTTCACTTAGACGTCTCACTCTCACTGGCCACGGCGCCGAGTTTTCTTTTTATTTAAACTTACAATCCCCTCTATCGATTGTGAATTATCGCATAATGTCTCGTTATCAATACGAATTCGGGCCGGATGCTTCGCGATTAAGGATCTTGTTAAATTAAATAGTACTTGGTCTTCTTTCTTCTGCCCCCTGTTTTATTTCACAATTATGATTTGAGGAGAGAAAAGTAGATTAAAGAAATGCGGTATAACGTAAGAAAAAGAGTAGATACAAATCAACATGTTGACTAATGCCCGGATCCTACAGATTAGAAATGAGGTAACTATTGGTTTTTTAGCCATTAAAAAATCTTCCACCCGAAAGTAATTTTAATGGGCATAAAAGACTTCAACGCGTTAGCTATCGTAAGTTTATAATGGAAAATTACTTTGCATAAGTAGGTCGATCGAAGTTGTAAGACTCTAATTAGAATTGGCGTTGTAAGATGTAGATGACGATAACTTCAGAAATGATGTCTTATATATTTGTAAATGATGATTTCAGAAGGTTACTAAGTTTAGTAGTTTGTGTAATAATTGCATATCCAATATGCACATCTGGAATGATGAAGTCAAATACGTAATTTATTTATTACACCTTTTTATTTTAATAACATATAAAGAAAATATTTATTCACTACTACATGGTTTGCTTATGTATCACAAGCGTACCTATCAAATGAGTACAGACTTGCTTTTGATGCTTCGTTCTATTTTTAAACACTATGATACCTACACGTACCTGTTTATAGATTTCATGGAAATTTCTAAAATAACCAACCACAACTATTTGGTTATTTCAGAGGGTATTTAAATATCCCGGTTATGAGGTTATATTATTGTCCTAAACTCGGGCCTTTCCGTTTGCATAAAATTTGCCTTTGCATAGTCTATTTATAATATACCAAACAATGGATATAATTAATTAGTTCGTAATAAATACAATATTTATTTTTAAGAGAAGTGTTGGGATTTCTTGAATTTCAGCGCCATTTACCAACCACAAAACGCTAATGGGCAGGGTTGCCATCAGGATGCGTAGTTAGAATTCTAAACGCCATTGTTTCCAACATTGACAGTTTTTTTTCACCCTGTTACTAAAGACATAATATTTTTATTCCTACGCACATCCAGAGACAGTATAAGATAAGCATTTTTATTTTTCAAATAAGGTATTTAAGGTATTTCCAATGTCTCAGTCTCTTTCAACTACAGTTAGCAAATTCGTATAGATGCAATAGGGGATATTGCGACTGCGAATGCATCATGTTCTTATTTTGTGCCGTGAATGATTTATAGTACCTATGTAACACTATGTTTACCAGTCAAAAAACTATTCAGGAAGCGTTAAGATATATGCACCTAATGACCCCAATCCCATTTATTGCTTTTCACATAAGTTGTGCACTAATCACGCGTGATAGACGATTGTCGGTCAACCAACTTGCAACATGCAGTGAAGGGATGCTGCCTGATGTTACATTATACTCACAGATACCTGGTTTGTTTCGACATTTTATACCAAGAATTAGATAATAGTCGCATGGACTTTAACATTGTAAGGAAGTCTAAAATTAAACATACGTAATTACTGTTTATGTTTTTTTTAATGGATTTGTGTAATCGTGCTTAACATTGGGTTATTTTTAGAATTATGAAATTGAAACTTTGTAATTTACTATACGGCACATCTGAGTAATAAGCTTTTTTTGCATTACATTACAAATTGAAGTTGACTCTCCTATGTAAATATTGGCTGATTTTGTACAAGTGAATGGGACTAGTTCTGAACTTAGCTGAAGCTGATTAGCTGAGTTTAGACAGTAGGTAATGTGTCATCAAAATATAATGTTGATATATCCTTTTGGTATTTGTAGTTACCTACTGGGTGCATTGTGATGGTGGAGATACACCTCCACCATCACAATGCACCCAGTTCAACTAATGTAGCATGATTGGCAGAAAACGAGGGGTAGGGTATGTAGGAATGAATTTTGTCAATCAGTGGATAAAAGTAATAGCCAAGATGTCTTTTGCCGCGCATCTTCCATGCAGTTTAATGACCCTATAATATATTATTAGTATACATTACCACTACACTTTGCAATCAAACTTACAACATTAATGTTTATTACTTCCAATTGCAGTTGCATCTATTGATTTATAAAAAAAAGACTAAAATAATAAGAGATGTGATTTTTATCTTTGTTTGGCTAAACGTAATAAAGTTGCGAAGTATTAAAGTTACATCACCCATCATAAATGTATTTATAAGTTTGACTGCAGCTTGAAAAGAATGACATACATGATACAAGTGCTTTGACATGTAGTGACCACTCAATTTTGTTGTAGTGACTAATTACCATAAGTCATTGTATTCATCGGAATACTCATTAAAGGAGAAATAATCCTCAAAAATATTAGCCATATAATTTTCAGATGTTACGGTGTTATATTAGATTTTTCCTGTATATAGCGAAGTTGATAGATATTTATTTCAAAATCTCTTTCGACCTTTTGAACGCTTAGACACGAAACTATATAGATACCTAATCAAAACGGAACCCTGACTGATCTTTTTAGGGGACCTGACCTATGACCTAATTAGCCAAAAATTTGAACAAAATAAAGCATAAATGTTGACATTTCAATAAAAGAGACTTCGGTCCGGGTGTACAACCGGGGTGTAGCCGCCATTGCACAACGGCCCACATTCAGTGTTATCTAACCCGGCATCCTACAGCGCGTCCGTCGATCTGCGTAAGAGTGGATCGAGCGCGAATTTCATTGTAATACATCGACTATATGCAATGGGCTTCGTTGAGGAAAACTTTTATTGATACCATATCAATTAACTTTTTCCTTTCGTTATTATGGTAATATAATTTTATTGGATTTCAAATGTAATTTATTTTACTGGATTAAACGATTGCTTACCGTTGGCGATAATTGCATTAAAGGTAAGCAGATACGCAGAGCGACTTTGCTAGTAATTTTCTGTATAATTTTTTTCGAGTAGTGTTTGTTTCTGAAAACGTTTTAATTTTTCCTTAATTGTTTTCGAAAGTTTTGATGCAAATCTTTCGACAGATAATAATTCGTAGAGTTTTAACAATATTATTTTTGAGATTTTATTGAGTAGCTTACTTATATAGTACCAGGTACCTTATTTGAAATATTGAGTATTTTCTCACGCATGTGCAGAAGTGTCAAGTGTGTAAAGTCCAATTAAAAGAACATATATGTCAAAAAAGGAACTAACGCAATAGGAAAGCACTGCACTGACCTCCTCGGTAAATCCAAAACCCAATGGCGACCGCACGCATCCGGTACTTCGACACAAGTTGATTGCAAGTAGCAGCAGCAAACATACATAGGTATGTACCAACTTGTGACGTTAATATGAATCACGCTTTTAAAATTTCATAATCTAGATAAGAATTTGTCCTAACAATATCCTGGACGAAGTTCTAAGACCAACAGTAGGTTATCGCGGTTCATGAAGATAAGTACAAGAATGTAAGAATGACTTCCTCAGGTAATTCAATATAATACGTTTATATATAATACGTATATATTCAATATAAATACGTAATAAATATGATACGTTTTTGAATGGATTAAAAAAGGAAAGTATTATCAAAAGTTTATAAAATAGTTTCCTCACAGGAAAATGTTTTAATAATTGTACTTTTACATTTTGTACCTATAATATAATACGAAGAATAGAAGAAATTATAATTTCAATACCTAATGAAAATATCCGCTGTAAAAAATGCTGTAAAGATTTTTTTTTTCATTTCCTCAAACGCGAAAACATAATTGTAATGCAATAAGTCTTTGTGCCTTGTTTACAAATAAAGTTTCAGATAAACACGAATATTGCTTAATATTGTGTAACTTACAGCTTATAAGCCGTACATGTATTGCAGACCTAGGAATGTGTTTAAACATTACATATCCAATTGTTATGTTGACAATTTGCACAAGAAACAGGGCGAAACGTGTACAGGCTGTCTACACGTATTTTATTAAAGAAAAACCTGCTTTACACAACTGATATAGAGTCATAAGTTACCTTGATCGTAGGGAAAAGTTGCAAAAAATTCCAAGACGAGGTTTTAGTACTGCGTCTATTTTTTCATTTTTAATGACATAATGTGACAGTTTTACATGAAATAAGTATCATTACATATAATTAAACTTGAGAAATTTTCATCATCATTGTACAATGCTCACGGCATGCACTGGAAATTTTCACATGCAATACAAAATATTTGGACTGAACTCTATCAAGTACAAAAAAAAGATAATTAAGTATTTAGTAAGTACGTAATAGTGGTAACCGGACCGATTTTCAAGGAGAATAGTCAGGATCTATTAAATTATACGCCGCACAAGCATAGGTTTAACACAGGTGCACTGTCTATTTCCCTTGCTTTCATGGTCCAATGGGACGGCAAAACAATCAGGTGAAAAAGAACTCCTACAATGTGGGTTATAGGAACGATGGGTGGTTATAATCTAAGCTTCTTCATATCTTGAACGTTGCTGTTTAAGTGTGAACCAATAGGTATCTCGCCCCGGTTTGGCAACTGATTCCGATTGTGGTAAAGAGTAAATCACCTTTATAATAAAAATAAAGTACCAATTTGGTACCATTTTATAAATGCACCACATCTATTTAATAGGTTTATTGCAGAATTTTTCAAATGTTAAAAATATGAAGCTACTAAAACCTGATTACAAAGTAGTAGGTCATTGAAAGTATGCTATTAAACCCAAGTAGGTATCATCTATATACTTTTAATTAATCTTTTTAATTTATTTGTAAAGGTTTGCCATATTTTTACTATTTACATATTTATACAAATCTAAATTTTTCTGCTTCATTTACCTACATTGGCAAATGGGAAACATGTCTTTTTTGTATATTTTTCTAACAGGCAAATACACGGTTTAAGCAATAAATAAATAAAGTATTTATTGAGACGATAACAAAGCTATAGCTATAGGTTGCTGATTGCAAAAGATATTCAACTAAATTCTGACAGGAATGAACCTGAACTTAAGGAAAATACATTGCATCTGTTATTTGTGTTTTCATAACTATAAGGTAGGTATCATAATTTAGATAATACTAACATGAGTTTTGAGTATAAAAATATAGCTGGTATGATATATCCGATTACGATGCACCTATTATTGTTAGAGAAAATCCTAGGAGATGATATCACTCTATGAACAGTAAAAAACATGCTGGTTCGATGACGTATGCTATATTTTTCCTGTTATGCAATGGAGAGTTACGCAAATTTGAACAAATATCACGCAATTTTCCGCTAATTATTAAAATAACGTAAACGTATAACGTAAAAGCTTCGGCTTTGCATAACAATAATTCCGCATTTCTATTGGCTTTCATGGATAATTAGGATATACCTACTTGATCAAGGAAAAAGGAACGAATGAAAAATTTGTCTCGTTATCTACGGCGCCTATATTGTTCGTGGTATATAACGTAGAGCGAATTGTTATTCTAAATCATTACTTCACTGTGCTCTAATAAAGTAATATCGTGACAATATTTTTAACAAAAAATACGAATCGTTAATTTGATCGATAATGGCTTTATCAGTTGTATTAACTATGGTAAGCTTCCTAATTCAAAACCTTTTTTTAATCCTAAGAATGAGTGAATTATAAATCAGTTACAAAATCAATTGTTTTACTTTATTACCCTAATTTGATATTTATATTTCATTTTTTATTTTACAGGTAGCGGTTCTTCTGACATCGAGTAACTCTAGTCCCATAGAAAACAAGACTCCTTCGGGATATGAAGTAAAGAATGGTAGTCTGTGGGATAATTTTTGCTTCGATAAACCGAAAGGTTACGACGAGATCGAGAGAATGTTCCAAGACCTCCTGCCTTCCTTTACACAAGTAAGTGGGTACCTTACCTTACCAAGTAATCTTTCAGACACCAACCACATAAATATTAAATATTTTAAAATTAACTGAAATAAGTAGAATTAGTAGTCAATTCGCCCGTATTTAGTTGGCCCGAAAATACCAATCGCGACTTTGAAAAAAAAATGTTTGTGTACCTATGCAACTCGCACGAATGTGTATTGGAGTGATGTAGGCAAAATAAAAGAGAACTGTTCAAGTCAACAATCCGTGTAATAATGTAATAATCTAGTGTGTGCAGTTACAAATATAGGGTTAGGCGAGCTGCACACTACACCTTCCCCCTTTTCAAAAAAAAATGATATTATTACATAATTCTTTTTTTTTTATTATTTACTTAAACTCAATTAATACAATGATATTATTATTAATTTTTTTTTTTTTTATTTAGGCTAAATTAATACAGAATATTATTAGACTTCATACTTTACAAACAAATCCAATAAAACTAAAATTAAACGACATTTTAAGTTACAAACTTTTTTGTATTATTTTTATGAATTATATATGCTTTATTATCCCTTAAAATTTTAACATTTGGTGAAACATCCTCTATGACTTTGTATGGTCCTAAATAAATCTTATCTAACTTATCTCCTACTTGATTTTTAATTAATACTAAATCTCCTTTCTTATATATTACTGAATTAATAGTTTTATCAAAATTCATTTTTCTTATTTTTTTATTAAATAACAAGTTGTTTCTTGCTTCAGCTTGTGCTCTTTGAAGTCTATACTTTAGTTCTAAAGGATAAGAATCAGGATTATATAAAGGATCAACATATGAATTTTGTTCTATGTTAGATGGTAGATTACAATGTTTACCAAATACTAATTCAAATGGAGTGTATTTTGTCTCAGAGTGGACTGTAGTATTAAATGAAAAGCACCAGAATGGAAGCCAACCGCTCCAATCTGTTTTATTATTATCACACTGAATCCTTAGATAAGCTCCTACAACCTTATGAGTATTTTCCAAACCTCCAAGAGTCTCATGATGGTAAGCTGTTGAATGCAGTTTTGTTATATGCAATAAATTGCAAATTTCAGTAAATACTGATGACATAAATTCTGTTCCCTGGTCTGTTATTATTTCTGTAGGGATACCATATCTAAGAATAAAATTATTTACAAATGATCGTGCTACTGAAACTGTATCCTTCTTTTCTAAAGGGTAAGCTTCAACATATTTAGTCAGATCACATTGTAATGTCAAAATATATTTATAATTAAAATTGTCTACATCTAATGGACCCATTAAATCTAAACTAACTCTCTCAAAAGCAGTGGATGCCGTGGATGTGATAATCATTGGCTCTTTCGTATGTCGATTGGAATGCTTTTGAATCTGACAATTTTTACATTTCTTTACATATTCTGATACGTCATTAGTCATTCCTGGCCAATAATAATACTTCCTAATATTATTTAACATTCTGTTTACCCCCGCGTGGCCACTGGTGGGTAACAGATGGAAGTCATTTAAGATCACAGTCTTTGTATCTTTGTCAGTAATTCTTGTCACATCTTTAATAACAAGTAACTTGGGGAAACCATCCAAATGACTCATTTCCTTTATAAAATTGTTTACAAATCGTTCATATTGCTTATTTTTAATTATTACGAGTTCGTTTATTTTGATTTGCTTGCAAAGACGTTGTAATTCTCTCGTTAACACACTTACGGTAGACAACGATTGAGAAATAATAAAAATTGCTGACTTTTCAGGCACGAATTTGCAGTTACCATTATCACTATTAAAATGTTTTAATTTTTCTATCTGTTTAAGTGTATTTTGATTACAAAATAGAATCAATTCAATGCTGTCAATAGGTCGTTTGAGGATTTCCACTACTTTAGGTTGATCAGGCTTTGAAGTAGAGGATACCTCCGTAGTCATGTCATTGTTATCACAGTCAGTACGTAACCTACGAGCCTGTGCTCTTGTTATGACCGATACTACATGCTGTTGCATTTCCTTTAAACTGTTGGATGTAATAGGTATCCGGCTCAATGCATCTGCAGCTGCGTTGTGCCGTCCTGGGACATAACTGATTTCAAAATCGTACTCCTCAAGATATAATCTAAACTTAGTTAAACGGCTTGAAGGATCGGTCATATTAAATAAGTAAATCAATGGCTTGTGGTCAGTTTTTATATAAAACTTTTTCCCATATAAATAAGGTCTAAAATGTCGAACAGCCCAAACAATAGCAAGTAATTCTAACTCAATCACAGGGTATCGCGTCTCAGCTGGTTTCAAGTTACGGCTGGCATATGCAACTACCTTGCCATTACTATTAGACAGTACGGCGCCTAATCCAAGTTTTGATGCGTCAGTTTGTAACGTAAAATTATTTTTGTCACTAAAGTCTGGATAGTCAAGTACAGTCGGACTAATGAGTATATCTTTTAACTTATTAAATGCTCTCTCGCATTCATCACTCCACACAAACGGTACGTTTTTCTTACATAACGCATTCAAAGGATAGGCTATTTCCGCAAAATTTGGAATAAAACGCCTATAATAGTTAGCGAACGCAACAAACCTCTTGACTTCGTCTACATTCTGTGGGACAGGGTATTTTTGCAGGCATGATACTTTTGATGGTTCGGGAAATATACCTTCTGAAGTGATTTTGTGACCTAAATAAACTATCTCCTTACGCAAAAATTCACATTTTAATGGATTTAACTTCAAATTTACTTTTCGTAAACATTCCAAAATTTTTATGAGGTTCTTGTTATGCGTTTCAAGACAGTTACCTACAACAATACAATCGTCTTGGTAAAGGAAACATGATTTGTAATTTAACCCTGACATCGCTATAGTCATAAGACGTGCAAAGGCACTTGGAGATGTCTTTAATCCCATTGGACATCGTTTCATTTGATACTGCCTATCTGTTGTGAATGCAGTATATTTTCTAGATTTTTCATCTAATGACAGCTGATAATATCCTTGACTGAGATCTAATTTTGAAAAATAAATGTTGTTTGATAGCGAATCTAGGATCTCAGTGATGTTAGGTAACGGAAACTTATCATCTTTTATCCTATTATTGAGTTGGCGATAATCTACTACAAGTCTCCATTTCCTTTCTCCTGACCTATCTGTCTTTTTAGGTACTAATAAAATAGGACTTGACCACTCTGAAATAGATTCTTCTATGATATCATTTTTAATCATTTCATCTATTTGTTTTTGTACCTCGCCTTTCAACGCTTTTGGCAATCGATAAGGCTTGACATATGATGGAGACGCGTCTTCCTTTAGTTGGATTGAATGCTCTATTAAATTAGTTGTTGTGAGCGTATCTCCTGGTAAGTGAAAAACATCTGCATACTTGGCACATATTTTCTCAATGCTTATTTGCTCTTCTTTATTCAGATATGCATGTAGTTGCAAAGTAGCGAGTAAAGTTCTAACTCTATCAACAGATAAACAATCGTCATCAAACTTACAAACATAAAAGTTATCTAGACAACTAACAGTTAATTCTGAAGTGTTTATACTAACTGAACTATCTGTTGTATTTAATATCCTAACAGGAATAAATCCATTATGTGGCTTCGATATTACTCCCGCTGTGTACACTCCTTTATGAACTTCTCTTGACAAAATGACGCAATCACAATTTTGTGACGTCGGGATGTGTTTGATGACTTCGCAACGGGGTGGAATTATAAACGTATTTTTGTTAACATTAACACTAACAGACTCGTTTTGGGATTCTAAAGTCAGTGTACCATCTTTGTAATTTAATACTGCGTTATATTGTTCGAAAAAATCCTGACCGAGTATCCCCTCTGCGGCGCAAGATAAATGTTCAAAAATGTGAAATTTATGATTAAAATTCACATGGTTAATTGTAATATTTAAATAAATATATCCCATAGACTCTAAATTACCACTAATTCCTTTTATAACTATCTTATCCTGTTCTACCAAATTCAATAACTGCCTATGTCGCGACAACCATTCATACTTCAGTACACATAAGCTAGCCCCACTATCGATTAACAAACTAAGATCAATATTACTATCGTTAAGTTGACAATTAACTACACAAAAATTATTATAACTAAAAATAGAATGAGTACACTGTTTAGGTACGAAAAAACTCTAAATTGTCATTATTATTTGCGACATCATTGCGCAAGTTGTCTTGGCCATTGGACTCTTGCGTGTTATGCTGAACACGCTGATAACGCATCGGACGGCCGCGAAAATGCTGACGCTGGCGCTGACCGCCTGAGTGTTTGCCGCGATTTACGCTATGTGAAGTTCCTTGACCTGTGCTATTTTCATAACAATTATAATTACGATTATAATTATTCTTGGTGTTATAAAAATGCCTATCTCCTCGGCCTCGGAATCCTCTGCTGTTTCCGCGTTTAACATTGTGGTTGGCTCTAAATTGCATAACCTGCTCTTGTGGGTGGAGAGATATAGACTGCTCGTCTACTGCAGCTGTAATAGCTTCAGATAAGGACGCAAACTGTCGCGAGGCAATGATAGTGCTGAGCCGTTTGTCGGTCAAACCATCGCTAAACCTTTTAATTGCAGTCCTTTCATTGAGAGGACGCAATACCTCATATGCATCGCGCTTCTCGTTAGCCTGAGCAATCGTCAAATTTACGAACAACTCCTCGATCTCAGATCCAAATTTTTCTATAGTCCTGCGACCTTGAGTAGCTCTAAATAATTGGGTTTGTAATGCTACCGCCGATTTTTTCGGTAACAAATAAAAGCGAATATCTCCTACCAAACTTTCAATGTCAGCATACGTAGTTTTAAGGCGCAGTTTTGCACTAGGAGAGAGACGTGTTTTTAATACGAAGTCTATTAATTTACTTCTACTGTCGTCATTGATGAGCGAACTATAAAGAAGAATACCATCGATAAGTTGGTTTGTCACCTGCTCCTGGCCATTCATTACCGGCAACAGGGAAATTGCAGTTTTAATATCAAATGAGTCTGACATTTTTGTAACACAGATAGAATATTCTATCAAATCTCTATCATTAGTTTGACTACTACTATCTCTCAAAGAAAATAAGCTCTTTATTTTCGTAAAATTATGTCGTATCTCATCAATCAATATTTGGCAAATGTCACAAGATTCTTTATCTAGCTTCTGATCTTTAACTTCTTGATTCAGTTGAGTCAAAATACACTCCAATTTACTATATTCTTTTTCAGCTTCTTCTAGTTTCTTAAAACCTAAAGGACATTGTTCAATTTTGGCCTAAGAACCGATGTGAATATAAATTATACTATAATTTTCATTTATTTTTATATTGTTTGAAACATATTTTAGTATTCCACGGACACTTCAAATAAATAAATTCCAAATAAAAAGTTGGGTCACAATTATTGATGCGTTATAAAATGTTTCCGTCAGCCAGTGCTGCCAGTTTCGGAAGTTTTCGCGATTTCGGTAAATACGGATCGAATTGAGAACCTCCTTTCCGAAGTCGGTTATTAAAATAAGTTGCTAACACTTTATTCATTTAAATACCTAAACTGACTAGCTAGAAAAAAACTAGTATTCTATATGTTTTAAGCGAAATCGCGAATTTCTAGCTTGGCATTCGAGTAGGATTATAGTTTTCGTAATTGGCAACACTGGTTTGCTAGAAGTCAGTTTGATTGCTTTGCGACTTTCGTTTCTTTTATGATTTTCTATGCGTTTCATGGTTTTATTCTAACAACTTTGGCTTGATTACGCACTCCGATTAGATTGCGTACTTGATAGACTCGGCTGTGTGTAAAGGACTGGATTTTCCTGGCATTTTCGGATATTGCTGTGTCTGTGATCGAATTTAGTTGTATTATAATTACAACAATGGATGCAGAATATAGTATATTGTATAAATTGTGGATCTGCTGGAGGTTCTTTAGTATTAGAAAACGAAGATATACTTCGTTGCATACAACAATGGACTGTTCCCCGTATGGTAAGTGGTCTACGAAAGTGTTTTTCTAATTTTGATAAGAATGTTACTACCTACTTATGTTTTCATAAGCACACAATTTCTCGGTTTTCAAATCAATTGCCACAATTGCAAGTTACTTGACATTTACTAATGTTTTATTGTATTTATTTATTACAGGTTGAAGCTCATGACCTTATATGTACGACGTGTTGGTCTGAAGCAGTCGAGCATAATAAGATGCAATGCACTGTTGGACGCAATTGTGTACTTTGTAAGAAGCTCCTACCATCAGGCGTTACTGTTGCAATTGTATCGTTGGGCGTAGAACAGTGGGCTGTTGTGCCCACATAATGACTATTATCTGGTATTTAAGCTGGGCGAGATATCAAAATTCAATTGAACTCCCTGCTCAGTTCTTAGATAATATATTATTGAGAAATATTGATGATTAAAAACCTTTAATTGAATATAAAAATTGTTTTTATTGCACATCCTCGAAAACCTCTTTCATTGTTATTGGTAAACCTTACTTTAACTGTTAAATTATTTTGTGTGGTAATGACATTTTTAGTATGGTCTGTGCCTTCTTGGTAATAGACCGCGGGTTCGATTCCCGCCTTATGGCATGTAGATAGCTAGGTAACTGTCTAATATAAAAGTAGTAACAATCATTTAAATAAATAATTCTCCATCGTAATAATATCGATATTTTATGAATTGTGGTGAATGGAACTCTTCCATTTTGGATACTTATGCGTTTTATCACAAATCCAAAGTGGATTCACTATATATTAAGAAACGTAACGTTGAAAGCAAAAGCGTTAAGGTAGTTGTTTTTCATAAAAATTCTAAGCATTTATGAAAACTAGTCACACGCCCCGTCTTCGCACGGTGGCAATGTAAAACCTTGGTGTAAACCTTCCTCTTGACCTACTCTATCTATTCAAAAAAATCGCATCCAAATCCATTGCGTAGTTTTAAAGATCTAAAGCATTCATAGGGACAGACAGAAAATGCAACTTTATAAAATGATCATTGTCAAAGAATTATCTTAAACTTGACTAGGTACTATCTCTTTTCCTAGTATCTAGTAGAGTAGTCTTTTCCTAGATCTAGAAGAGAACATATAGAGCTGTACATAGTATTGTTGATATTTTGTATAGTGTAGTTTGATAATACTACTCTGATATTTCACGCAAGCTTGGTTATTTTTTATTTATAACCTCAAAATATTAACTTTTTTCGTAATTATTTTAGTTTCCTGAAGTGTCCGTTCGTGAAAACTTATTTCCTAGGATTCCATATAATTTTAAGAGTTTATAGAAGTCACTTTCCATTCGAACGGTTCTTAGGCAGAACATGTATGGAGCCGGAACAATGTCCTTTCCTGTACGTCCATTTGGACCAAGTTTTATTACATATTCTCTTAAATATTTTAACTTAGCATGTAAATCTCGCAATTGTTGTGACATAATTTCCTCAAACTGAATATAAAGTACTTATGCATGACCTTAATAATAACATTTTAAAACAGCGCTTTATAACAAATAACGCAAAAAAAAAAATACAAAAGTGGAGAAAAACTTACATTGCAGTAGGCACGTATTTACTGTCAACGTATATGCAGGTCATGACGTCTCACGTAGCGCGGGTGAATAAACTCCTCAGCATTGGACTCGAACTGACTCCCAGCTGCTCCTCACTGGACCCGTACAATTTATCTCCCGGCGCCCTGCATATCCTCTCATCATAAGGCTTGAGCATTCTCCCGGCTCCCGGCAGCTACATCCTTTTCTGTCTTCTTGTATTGTTTTCATCGCTTCGTCCAAATCTTCTGTGAGAGTTTTTTTTTCTGTAGTCGAAAATCTTCTGTAGCTTGAAAATCTTCTGTAGCTTGAAAATCTTGCCTTTCTTATTTCTCGTCGCCACAAACTTCTATTCTTCGTAATTGTATTTCTTCATATTTATTCAGCTACTTTCGTATTTTACACATGTTGCAAAATTTTAACTGCTGGCTAAGGGTCGCCATGTATTGGAGTGATGTAGGCAAAATAAAAGAGAACTGTTCAAGTCAACAATTCGTGTAATAATGTAATAATCTAGTGTGTGCAGTTACAAATATAGGGTTAGGCGAGCTGCACACTACAAATGTTATTATAAAGTGGGCGAATCAACCCCTTCTAAAAATGTGTAGTCAATTGACTACTAACGCTATGAATGTCCTCAAAATAAACTTGCACATCATTTTGTGATATCGTACATAAGTATTATTTACGGAACTATCTTTTCACAGAATATCGACAACGTGCATAAAAATTGGTCCAGTGACGATACATTTTCACCAGATTACTTAGAGAATGATAACTGTCCATACAAAGCTACGGTAAGGGTTTACATATTTATAAATAAAATATAGATAAAAATAGTCTATATTCAGACTTTGTTTACAATATAGAATAGAAAGTTATCCAAAAGAGAAACAAAGTATCATCTAACAACTCTGATGAGTTAGTGACATCAACAACCTGGTCTGTTTGCCCAATCCACAGATTAAGCGTGCCTGTATTGCTTGTAACAACGAGATAATTATCATTCTGAAATATATAAATTGTTGGAAATAACTGCTGGGGTGATTTTAATTGTTTAATCCATTTGTTTTACAGTGGGAATCAGTTTACTGCCACAGGGAACCTAATCAAACGAATCTTGATATTATCGTGCAGGCTAAAGCCTTTCCTCAAAAGTTGTTGAAAGTGCAGTGCAAGTGAGTAGTTTAAATAACCTTTAACGTCTTCTAGAAAACGATATACCTACTTCTGCTATACTTAGACAGTAGATATGTATGTTTAAATCACTTTAAAAGAGAAAGCCTTACGGTAAATAATAACTTTACATGTTTGGTGTTTCAGGCATACTGACGGCGCACCTGGCCTCGGAGGCAAATGCTTCACCAGCTTGGGATTTGACAACTTCGAAAAACAATTTCAGTGTCGCGAAACTATTGCAACGCGAAGTCTAGTACTATACGACCCTGAAACACATAAACTCAAGATGAAAGACTACTCCATTCCAGTTTGCTGCTCATGTCGAGCTGTAAGATTGTAAAGATCAAGTTTGGCAAAACAAGAAAAAGTTTCAGTATGATTTAGGCAAAACGACGTTACCAATTTCAGGAATTTAATGTTTGTGTTATTTTTTTTCTCAAACCTAAAAAAGCTATAGGTACTTGTACTTTACTGAGTAGGTCGTTTCTACACGTACATAGCTTATAAAAGTTTTCGAAGACTGAACCAATATAATATGTAATTGTATAACATGAGCGAGCATTTTATACATTTCTGTTAATCTTAAGAGATATATATAATATTATTTATTATTTATGACGTAAGATAAATTATAATCTTTGTATTTTCGCTTTAAATAAAAGAATGTGCACAATTTTTAGTTTTTCATTTGTCACAAAAAATGATTTTAGTTTCAGATATAAATATATAGTTTCTTATAATTTCTGCCTGATACAGAAAACACAAAATCTAGTTATCTATGATTTTAGGATTTAGCGTTACACCCTTTAAAATCAGAGGTCAGATATCTTTTCTATATCTACTTTTTAATTGTAACTTATATAAGAGCCTATGCCTGCCTATTTGCTGGGTGCAATAAATAAATTCTGGAGATATTATTTCCACGGTAAAGTTATTCAACGTACAGTTATTAATTTATTAAGAAGTAGATAATTGATATCTAAAGACATAACTTCGATTGATTCGATTATTTAAGAACTACGGAAAACACCACATGGTTTGAAGGAGCACAGCTGCAATGACCTACCAACTTTACTTTAACATTGAGCCTATGTATCACTACGTAGTATAAAACAAAGTCGCTTTTACTGTCCCTATGTCCCTTTGTACGCTTAAATCTTCAAAACTACGCAACCGATTTTCATGCAGTTTTTTTAGTAGATCGAGTGATTAAAGAGGAAGGTCTATATGCATAATAACATCCATTAAATTGTGGGGAAATATTGATATCCCGTGCGAAGCCGGGGCGGGTTACTCTAGTACTTGTGACAAACAATGATTCGATTTCAATACCATTATTTTATTGTAGAACATTATTAAAAGTTGCTAATGCATCTGGCTTCAATGCACTTATGATTTCCTAGTACTTGTATGCTTGTAGTAAGTAGTTTGGGAGTCCATGTTCGCGTTTCAACCGTTTGCTAAGCGGACGTTCAGTGGCCGATGATGTTTGTGTTGACTGTACTTTTTGCTTGAAATCGGGTTAAATTCTAAAACGTGTCGAGTTGGTGAACACATAAAAGTGTATAATTTAAGTTTCACTGACTGGACACGGATCAAAATCTTAACGTGTCGAGTTGACGACATGATAAATGTTAAAATTTAGAGTTTCACCATGTGACGAATGAATATAAATTAATAATAGTGTGCATACAAAAAAAAAATTATTTAAAAAAAAGCGTGGGGTGCATGGTATCAATAGTTATAAATATTTTATTGACAGATATGAGTAGAGTGATTTTCATTTCGATAATACCTTAAAAAGCACCCCACGCTTTTTTAAAATATTTTTTTTGTATTCACACTATTATTAATTTATATTCATTGAAATTTTTAACACTATTTTCTTAATTTAAATTCATTAAAATTTATTTTCTACTTTTTAGTTCGTTTTTCTATAAAAAGCGTGTTTTTTAGTTTTTTTAAACTATTATTTATTTTCTACTTTTTAGTTTGTTTTAAAACTATTATTTGTTTTGTAGAATCAAAATTCTCTTTAGTATACAAAAATTTGTCAATATTAGAGAAAACGGCTAAAGATAATTATTGGAAATAAAATTAACATCGAGTCCTGCCTTATCGACTGTAGAGAAAAATTCTAGAAAATTTTAATTAATTTTCTTACCTTATCGACTATAGATGAAAATTATATAAATTAACAAAAATCATATTTTGCAAATTGAAAAGCCTAGAAGTCGGTGTCTAATGGATGTTACTAAGTTAATTTTGCCACCGACATCTAGGCCGATGCACCTAAAATTTGTTTTTTTTTTTGCTTTTTAGTGTTTTGGGAAGTCGGTTTAATTTTTTTGTAAAAAGGTTATTTATTTAAAGCTTTTCAGTGATACGAATAGTTGTCACTATCCATACAAGTGGGAAGTTCTCATCAATACAAAGAATATAAGTCCAAACGAGGTATTTTACATATTCAGTTGTCGAGTTCCCTCGACTTTCTCTAGGTCTCCATCATCAGGTTAGCTCCAAACCTTCACTGTTGCATAGGTCTTGTCAATACAAATAATTTAAGCCCAAACACGAGGTAGTTTACATATTCAGTTGTCGAGTTCCCTCGACCCTCTCTGGTCTCCATCATCAGGTCAGCTCCAAATCTTCACAGTTGAATATTGCTTTCAGGCGTACACCTGAGTGTCAAGTTTTTACCCTATGTATGCCTACAACTTTTGAAGGTTGCCCTCGATTTCTCAGGGTTTCCATCATCAGATCCTGACCTGATGACTATGGGACCAACTGGCAGCTATTCCGAGTCGAACAAAAAAAAATCACGTAAATCGGTCTATAAACCTCGGAGTAATCGATGTGTATGTGTAACCTCCTCCTTTTTGGGAAGTCGGTTAAAAATGGAATAATTTTATCAAATTAGTGTATTGTCATCGGTCCTCAATAAATCTACAAAGTTTGAACGAAATCTGGCCGTTTAAAGTGGGTCAAAATCGCGCCCGAAGAAGTCGGTTACAAACAAACATACAGGTGAAGCTAATAAAAAGCGTGTAAAAAAATCCCAGCCACACCATATTAATACCTATTTACATTTTTTTCTAATAAAATCTCCTACATTCACATTGAATGCAATTTTTGCATTGCATGATTATTGTCAGACGTACCTTTATAAAAATAGGTTATGTCATAATATAAAAATACTTTCACGGTGCTACAGAGCACAAACACAAATATACCTACATCTGTTTGGTTTGAAAAACCTTTAGTCATTGTAATGAATGAGTAAGGAAATAGGACCAATCATCATAAAATAAGAAATATATAACAATCCCGTTAGGTAACACAACAATTTCGTTAATAACTTCCCTGACCCATGAATCATATGTGATAGATTCCTACACTTCGATTTTTTTACTATTATGTATGCATCGTGGACCGGGTAGTGGTATATTGTAGTTATTGTAGCGGGAGTTGGAAAGAATCCTGACGATTTTGTTTGTTTGCTTGCACGCACTTATCTAGGGAATTACTAGTCCGTTGGGAAAAAACATCTCAAAGTCAGATAAACCATTTATCGACGCAGGCTATGGTTTTTTTTTTGATGCAAGAAATAGTTATCACACAGGAAACCTGAAAAAAGGTAGGTAAGATAAACTTTTTTTGCGTAAAACATATTTTTTATTTTTAAACGTACCTATGTACATCTATATTTACATAAAAATAAACTTAAAACTAATAAAGGGCGTCGAAAAATTGGTCCTCATCGCTGTCACCCGGTAGTGTACCCAAAAGGCTGGCTGCTAAAGTAGTTAAGTGGTAAAAGTAAAGTGGTAAGTACTATTGTGTAAAGAACCAACCCCTCAAGTATAACTACAATGTTAACAGCTGTTTTAATGAAAACGGATGATGTCGGAGAACCTGGGTTTTATAGAATAAGGGAAATTATTTTAGAGATACTTATCTGTAATCTGCATAAGTCAATGGAAATGACTTTGTCTACACTAGGTCCCAATTGCCCTGACGGTCGGTATGCCATTGAAAATTCTGAAAGGTAGAAGTGGGGTTTTGATCTCTGAATGTTTTGGACCTAAGTTCTGTACCCTTTTGCTAAGGTTTATTGTATTCCAATGTCAATCTTAAAAAAAAATGTCAACCCTTTTTATTGTCCTACTGCAGGGTGCAGGTCTCTTCTCATGCAGAGAAGGAATGAACGTATAAACATTATTCCCACAAATAATGGTAATTTGTCAGGCAGGTTTGTCAGTCATGGTGTATTAGGGCTATATAAGTACGTGACGGGACTCACAGCTCTCTTAGCGAATTTCGTCTACCTAACCGGTAAATGGAATAAGCAGGTAGTTTTTTTGTTATACGCATTAAATCATGTCTCACGCAAATTTACAGCGAATATGAAATAAACGTGTCAATGAAAATATGGTTTAGGGTTGAATCAGACTTACCTGTATGACAAATCAGTTGCTATGCTTGTCGATGATAATATTACGTGAATCCTATAACAAGGAAAATTTTGATTGATGGAAACGAATGCGTACTGAAGCAAACATATATAACGTCAAGCTTCATGTGAACCAAATCAGTGCTTCGCTGTGCTTCAATAAAGTAGCATTGTGCCTGACTTACTTAATAACATAAGAAAAATAAGTTATACATCGATATCGACATATTTTATCGATCATAAAATGGCTTTCTCCATTGTTTTATCTACGGTAAACTTTTAATCAATAATATTTTTATTGCTAACGCTTTCTGATAATTGCTGTATGTGAAAAACAACAGAAATTAATAGCTTCTTTTAAATGATAATTTTTTATAAGCTTTGTATTTACAATTGGTTTCATCGCATGAACTAATGGTGTTTTAATTGAAAACCATACAATTTATTTACAACTCCCACATAAAATTAATACAATTTTATTTATTTACAGGTATGGCTGCTTTTTGTATCCGTCAATGCTGCACCTAAACGTAAGTTTTCAAACAAAATCACTATCTAAAATGAACTTCTCTTACGAATCTAATTCCATCATCATCGTCTACCGAGCCTTTCCCAACTATATCGGTGTCGGTTTCCAGTTTAAACGGATGCAGCTGAGTACTTGAGTGTTTTACAAGCAGCGACTGCCTACTTGACCTCCTTAACCCAGTTACCCGGGCAACCTAATACTGCTTGGTAAGACTGGTGTCAGACTTACTGGCTGCTTACTACTAGTAACGACTGCCAAGGACGTTCACCGACAGGCGGGACCTAAAGTTTAAAGTGCCCTCGGAAAAACAAGGAAAAAAGCATTATTAAGCTCGTTCATCTTATTAGAAACACTAAGAGTAGTATTTAATGCCTACAGATGACTGGAGCATACAAATTCCTCCTGAGTGTCAAGGAGTGGAAGGTTTTTGCTCCGTCAGACCTGAGGGTTACGACGAAATCGAGAAGAAATTTCAAGAACTTCTGCCTCCCTTTATACAAGTAAGCATTACACACCATATTGATCTAGCGTCTAGAAAAAATGTAGCAAAGACTACATATGTTACTGATGTTAGTAATTCAAAAAATGTGCTGAAAATAAACTAACAAATCTGAAGTATTAAGTAAACTCTGAACTTATAATTAAGCATACCTATTACTAGACATTGTAAAACGAAATAGTTACTTCATTAGTTTAAACAAAAATATGTGGTTCCTATATATCTGAAGTTGTTCAATAATTGCATTGTCTTTTCACAGAATTTTGACAGCAGGTCCAGTGACGAGACTTTCTCGCCAGATTTTGATAAGAATGATAACTGTCCTTACAAATCTTCGGTAAGTTTTTTCAGATTATATATAGACAAATGTCACATATAATATTGCCACTAATTAGATCTGTTCCATTCTTGAAAAGCACTCTTTTTTAGAAATAATTATTATACACGGCTTTGCATAGGTGCAATGCTGATACCCACCCAATACACATTTTTTCCATTATTTAATGAATGTTATTATAGATGTTATTCTTCTTTAATCTGTATCTATTAAAAAATGCATCCTATCCAATCCTTTCCATAGTTTTAAAGATTTAGGCATACTTATAGAGACAGAGAAAGTAACTTTGTTTTATACTATGAAGTGATAGTTAATCATGAGTTCTTAAAACTATAAAACATATTACAAGAAGTAATTCCAATAAAAAATATTTGACTTCATCAGCCAGATATTAATAGCAGCTGGTAACATTTCTAATTGGTTAACCTATTTATCTTACAGTGGGAGTCAGTTTACACCTACATGGATGCTAGCCAGGCCGAACCGAACATCATCGTACAGACTAACAACTTTCCACAAAAGTTTAAGAAGGTTCTGTGCAAGTGAGTTGTTCATATATTTTTAAATTTTTTAGAGATTGACTTCGTGAAACTCAGTGGTTCTGTTTGAATCATGAGATATAGAAGAAATCATCTCAAATGAGTTGACTTTCAACCTTTCTGCTCCAGCTCTTTCTGTATCAAGTCCGCGACAACTCTTTGAAACATTCTCGCAGCCCCAACAAGCTTCGGCTAGAGTCCCCGCCAAGTTACCGACAGCTTTTTGAGGAGCGTCCACTATAAATAATTTTACATATATCACTAATAATGTTTTCTGTTGCTACAGGTCGACTTATAAAGGCGAGACTGGCATCGGGAAGCAATGCTTCACTAAATTGGGACTCGGTGTTTTCGAAAAAAAGTTTGAATGCCGTGAAACTAAAGCTACGCGGAGTCTAATCGTTTACGATCCTAAAACCCATACCCTTAAGCCAAAAACGTTCTATATACCAGTTAGCTGCTCGTGCCACGCAATGTCTTTGTAAAATCACTTCAGAAAAAGTTTCGATTCATCATCATTACCGCAGTCACAGGAAGTCCATTGGCCTCCGCCATTGACTTCTGAAAGGACCGTTCGGTAAAAGCCTGCCTAAAGTAAAGTAATTTCGATGTAATTAAAGACTTTATTGACGACAATGATACATGGCATTTTCTTAATGTTAATACTTGAATAATGTGAATTGACTTCTTTGATTGATTAACTTAGTAGCATTAATTTATATAAAAAAGTAATCGTATTACTTTCTAGCTCAATTTGCACTGTATTATATTCTTGTAGTTACCATAAAAGATTAGAGAGAAAATTGTAAACGTTTCTATACATACAAATACTGCTACTTCATACTTACCTAACCGTAACATATTAATATGGCTTGTTGCTGTTATCGAAGACTGAACCAATGCATTATTTTTACCAATTGACCAATTGAAATGTATTATTATATATACCTAAGATATATAATTTATTATAAGTTAATTACTTAATATTTATTAATTTTAAGAATATTTACTTGCATAAAATAAAATAATGTTCTCTATTTATCGTTTTTATTTATTAAATGAATTAAGATAGTTGATACATACCAAGGTTTTGCAGTCTCAAGAAATTATGAACTATGGTAATTGGGCTTTCTACAAAAATAATTAATCACGGCCAATCACGCATATTAAACGGTTTGTTATGGGCACGTGGATTCAGAAGGAGATTTTCTGATCCATATTCTCTACATAAGGAAGTTTATAGATTAGAGAAGATAAGGTATTACAATATAGGAGTACATAAGGAAGTTTATAGATTGGAGAAGATAAGGGATTACGTAATATGGGAGTACGTAAGGAAGTACATAAGGAAACGGGGCTGTGGGATTAGTCGAAAGCAAAGACTATAAAACCACTTGACTGCGCACACAGTGCCCCGACGATCGCCAAACGTTAGTGATTTTGCGCGTACTATAAGGCTACGATCAGTACGATCCTTTAGTAGCGACCAAGTCTATGACCTGCAAACACGCTAAATTATTGAGGATTTTATTTAGTAAAAAACAAAAAAAAATGCCTACATGCGCGATGAAATGGTGCGGGAAACAATCCAGGACATCTAGTTGCAAAAAGGATGGCATCGGCAATATCAATACCAAAATTTGGCTTTGATTTAATTATATTACGAAATACCACAGGGGTCTATTTAAATTGGTGGTTGGTGAACCGCGCTCAGGCTCGTTGATGTCTTTTGGAAAAGTCCCTTTCTTTCATTAAGAAATTCTAATACGTCCATCTCTCTCTTGCCCTTTGTATTCCTATCGATGAAATTTAGGCTGTTACCTTTAAGGATGAAGTGGGTATCGATAATAGTAAATTTACATTAATAAAAAAATATGTTTTATTTTGGCTAATGAGTTAATTAACTGACCATAGCTACGTTAGAGGCAGCTGTTCCTGGTGCCTCCACAAATTACTTTAAATGTAACAAAAAAAAATATTTTCATTTTAGATTTTTTAAAATTCTAGAAATATAGAAAATTGATCGCCAACAAAATACAGTGTTGTTTGCTCGAAGCACTTCGCTCCCAATTGTTTTGAATATTTAAAACAATGCCGACGTTTATTTAGTTCAGCGATTCCAACAATGTTTTTGCCTATCTTAGTAAGTTTTTATAAACCTCTCATAATTTTGGAATAATTACATCGTGTACCTATTTAAAATATATCAAGAAATATGTAGACGTTCGATTATCGTTTTTTACCAAAAACAATCAGGACCCTAAAACATTGATTCGAAAAACTTATACTAAATTAATACATTTTAAGAATCAATAATTTTCTTGTACGGAGGTCTTCTTTGTAATAGACTGATTTTTATTAAATATTCTTATACGATTTTTATTGAGTATTTATTACTACGATGAAATACATTTTATCGATATTTTTTAATTGAAAGAGAGCAATCCCTTGCTGAGCGTACTCATGCAACTCGACCTTGAACTGACCAATAGTAGCCGCGGATTATGCCGCAGCGGTGAGAAGTGTTCTTAGAAGAAATTGGCGAGTGCGCTCTCTAGTGGTTATTTACTTTATGGTCGAAAGAGTTACCGCGGCCCTGGAGGAATATATAACATAAAGGGAGTACACAATAAAGTATGTATATAATGGGAGTACATAAGAAAGTACCTATATAAGGAAGTACATGATGGGAGTACATAAAGAAGTACATAAAGGGAGCACACTATCGCGTACTAGCTTTGACATCGGACGCACCTGCACCGTACGCAGAAATAATAATTATTTATAATTTCGGCCGAGCGCGGCGTCAGCCGCATATTCTTTGAAACCATGCGTTCGGAGGAACTCATAGCGAATGAGATCCTGGCGTTCCTGCAATACCAGCTGGACATCATGGATGAGGTCAGTGTGACCCAGATCTGCACCTCAAACTTCACTGAGGCGGAGATACGCAGCGCCAAGACACTGCTGTTCGAGACTCTGCTTATGGCAGACCGAATGCCGTCCCGCAGGAGACCGACCCGGACGACGTACCAACTTTTGCGCGTTGCGCGCCAAAAGGAGTTGCGCGAGCTGCCTCCGGTCACTTTTTACCACGTCGACGTCACCAGGCTATTAAAGGACATAACAAGCATGAGTTCTAGCCTGGTCGAGCTGCAGTTGAAGCTGGAAGCATCGCATTCTACCATCAGCGAATTACGCAGTGAAGTAGCTGAATTATGAAAGACTGTAAGTAGGTCACACGCGCCTGCCAACAGCGACAACACACGCCGCGGACAGGTCAACGCATCGCCGCTGAGCGCCGCGTCAGCAAAATTGCATTCGTCGCCGGTCGCCGTCACTGCCAGCGATGCTAAACTGTGCCCCGCCCCCTCCGCGTCTCCTGTCGTCGGGACGCCGACGAATGCAAGCACGTCAAAGCCTAGACGTGTTTACTCGGCTGCCGTAAACCAAATTTCCGTTGAACGGCAACCTAAGGCTATCGTGGGAACTCAGGGTCACCCCGAAGTAACCCACGGACGGCTCATCTTAAACCTAGCAAAGGGAAGGCTGATGCAGATGGTTTCATCAAGGTGGAGAGGAAAAAGAAGAAGCCATCTATTCGGAATTAATGCGGAACTGCATTGACGGGTCCGAACTTGCTGCTGCGTCCAGCTATACCTACGACGTAGTTGTATGTTTCGCGCTTGCATCACTCTACGAAGGTCGAAGAGATCGTGGAGTATATTCGAGTGAAGACCAACTGGACTTTGAGAGTCGTGAAGTTAGAATCGAATCATACCACGAACTTTAAATCGTTTGTGGTACGTGTGCCGACTCAGCATCTCGACATGTTTCAAGAACAGTTTTGGCCGAAGGGTGTCGTGTTCCGGCGATTCCGCGGGAGGTTACGCGACACCACGAAGTGCAACATGACACCGACTATTCGTGTAAACACGTAGCTTTTAATTCTTTTATTATTGTTTTTATTAGTTTTGTAATGTCATTTATTTATGTATTGTATTTTCTATAAGCCCTAGTTACCTGCAATAAAGGAACAAAAAATAAAAAAAAAATAAGGAAGTACATAAGAAAGTTCATAAGGGAAGTACATAAAGGTGTATTAGCCGTGTAGCGACGGCTTAAGAATACATATGTCGCTACCCCTTCTTCCAGTGGGTGTCGTAGAAGTCGACTAATGGAGTCAAAAATGCACCGAACACCAGTGCGAGAGAAGGAAAACTCGAAAAAAACTCTCTATCAACCCGTCTGGCCAGCGTGATAGCAGTAGGCTAAATACCTCTATGAGCAGCACAAAAAAGCCACGGCCCCTAGTTCCCGGCAGTCCCGCTATTCCCGGTCACGGTGGCGACCGTGGTTACGGCGGGACAGGGGGTGCGAAGAATCTCCGAGTTACGGGAGGCCACCAAACACAACTGACTCTTGCGACGTACAACGGCCGCACGCTACGGCTTGACTCGCATCTGGCGCAACTCGAGGTGGAACTTGGGAAGATTAGGTGGCACATATTAGGGTTATGTGAAGTTCGAAGAGAGGGGGAGGACACCATAACCCTCGAATCAGGTCACCTAATATACTTCCGAGAGGGAGACCAACAATCCCAAGGTGGCGTTGGGTTTCTGGTTAATAAGTCCCTAGCTGATAACGTTGTGGAGGTGTCTAGTGTGTCGAATAGGGTAGCGTACCTTATCATAAAGCTCACCGACAGGTATAGCCTCAAGGTAGTGCAAGTGTACGCACCGACCTCGACACATTCAGACGATGAAGTGAAGATCAGAGGATATGTTTGATGATATATCAAGGGCCCTCCACTTCACTACAAAGACCCATTACACCGTTGTCATGGGGGACTTTAAAGCTAAAGTGGGAGTACAGATTTGCGGCGAATCGGCAGTATGATCCCATGGATTTGGAAGCAGGAATCATAGGGGGCGAAGTAGGAAGTTGACGAGCATTTGCTCGTCAACTTCCATTCTTGCATTTGCTCGAGCATTTGCTCGTCAACTTCCTCGAACGCGAGGGGCTCTTTTTGTTGAACTCCTTTTTCAAAAAGCAGCCCCAAAGGAAGTGGACGTGGCAAAGCCCCGACACTATGACTAAAAATGAGATTGACTTCATCATGACGAACAAGAAGCACATATTCAGAGACGTCTCCGTGATCAATAGGTTTAATACCGGGAGCGATCACCGACTTGTCCGAGGCTCTCTGAATATCAACTTCAAGGCCGAACGTTTCCGTCTGATGAAGGCCAGGCTCCGACCAACACTGCTCCAAACCATGACAGGATCTGAAACGTTCCAGTCAAATCTGGAGAACCGATTTGCCGCCGTGGAAACCACAACAGACGTTAACCAGAACCATGAATATGTGGTTCGGATCCTCAGGGAGGAAGGTTCGAGATTCTGTAACATGCAGCGTAAGGGCAAGAAATCAAAACTTTCGGAAGAGACATTAGGGCTTATGAAGAAACGACGTGAAAACCCTCCTGTCACTTCGTCAGCTAAGCGGGCTCTAAACCAAGAGATCAACAAACACGTACGACGCGACCTCCGGTGCTCCAATACTCTTGCCATTGAAAGAGCAATTGAGCTGATTCGGGGGTCAAAGGTGTTCGTACAATCTCTTGGAAGAAGCCACTTGACGAAGCTGACCACAACAAGTGGAGAAGTCGTTTCTTCGGTGCCGGCAGTCCTTTCGGAAGTGGAAAATTTCTATGGCCGGTTATACGCATCGCATGCATCTCGACCTGATCCCGGAAATGAGGATTCTAGAGCCACATTAACACGCCATTTCACCGAAGACCTGCCAGAAGTCAGCAGTGGCGAAATCGAGATCGCTCTGAGCAGCTCAAAAATGGAAAAGCCCCTGGCGAGGATGGCATTACAACAGAGCTATTAAAAGCAGGAGGAAACCCCTTACTGGGGGAGCTCCAGAAGCTTTTTAATGCCGTCCTGTTTGAAGGGAGAACTCCAGAGGCGTGGAGTAGGAGTGTTGTCGTCCTGTTCTTCAAAAAGGGAAACAAAACCCAGCTGAAGAACTATCGACCCATTTCCCTCCTAAGCCACGTCTATAAGCTGTTCTCAAGAGTGATCACGAACCGACTTACGCGAAGACTCGACGAATTCCAACCACCGGAGCAGGCTGGGTTTCAGAGCGGATACGGCACCATAGACCACATCCACACAGTGCGGCAGATTATACAGAAGACCGAAGAGTATAATCAGCCCCTGTGTCTAGCATTTGTGGACTATGAGAAAGCCTTTGACTCGGTTGAAATCTGGTCTGTTCTGGAGTCCCTGCAGCGTTGTCAAGTAGATTGGCGATACATCCAAGTGATGAGATGTCTCTACGAAGCCGCTACAATGTCCGTCCAAGTACAGAATCAGCAAACAAGGCCCATACCGTTGCATTGAGGAGTGAGACAAGGGGATGTTATTTCCCCGAAACTGTTCACTAATGCAATGGAGGATATGTTCAAGACGCTGAACTGGAAAGGACGCAGCATCAACATCAATGGCGAACACATCTCTCACTTGCGATTTGCTGATGATATCGTCATCATGGCGGAAACGCTGCAGGACCTACAACAGATGCTGAACGACCTGGCTGAATCTTCTCTACGCATCGGCCTACGGATGAACTTGGACAAAACCAAGGTCATGTTCAATGAACATGTTCTACCGGAACCGATTGCGATACACGGCGCCGTTCTCGAAGTTGTTCGGAAATATGTATACCTCGGGCAGACATTGCAGTTACGTAGAAACAACTTTGAGGACGAGGTGAATAGGAGAATTCAGTTGGGTTGGGCTGCATTTGGGAAGCTACGTCGAGTCTTAACATCGTCGATCCCACAGTGCCTAAAGACAAAAGTCTTCAATCAGTGCGTCCTACCTGTCATGACTTACGGAGCCGAAACGTGGACACTGTCGGTACAGCTGGTTCACAAGTTTAAAGTCGCTCAGCGGGCTATGGAAAGGGCTATGCTCGGCATTTCTCTGAGGGATCGCATCAGAAATGAGGTAATCCGTCAGAGAACCAAGTTCATCGACATAGCCCACCGAATCAGCAAGCTGAAGTGACAGTGGGCTGCATGGCCATATTAGCCGAAGAACCGATAACCGTTGGGGTAAACGAGTTCTAGAGTGGAGACCACGCCTACGCCGACAACGTAGTTTAGGACGTCCTCAGGCACGGTGGAGTGATGACTTGCGCAAGACGGCTGGCAGGAGCTGGATGCGAGAAGCTGAAAATCGATCTCAGTGGCGTGCACTTGGAGAGGCCTATGTCCAGCAGTGGACTGCGATAGGCTGATGATGATGATGATGTGTTAAGGAATAATATTCCATCTCTAGATATGAACCACATAGCAATTAAAAGGCCTTTTTAAGCGCTACATTCTGTCTTAAAATATCGTTTACCAATTCTTAATATTTCAGAAGATATAGCCGAACTAAAGCATATAGTCGATAGTTTTGCTATGTTAAGGAATAATATCCCCTCTCTAGTTATGAACCACATATCAATCGAAAGGTCTTTTTAAGCGCTACAATTTTTCTTAACTTACCTCTTACCAATTCTTAGTATTTTAGAAGGTATAGCCTAACTAGAGCATATAGTCGATAGTTTATACTATGTTAAGGAATAATATCCTACCTCTAGTTATGAGCCATAAAATCAAAAGTCATTTATTCGAAGTAGGCTGAAAATCAACACTTTTTGAAGGTCAAATTTACAAAACACAGCCCCCAAAACGCCCGCCTTTCACCACTTCCTATGTGTTTTTGCACAACATACCTCTGACGAATTGTCAGTACTTTAGAAACTAGAGCTTATCTGTGGGCCATTGATGCCTGAATGTAAAGTTTTAAATAAATAAATAAAATTATACTATCATTAGTTTTTAAGTTAGTGAATCCCTTCTCTAGTATCAGTTATATTTAATTCGAAAGGCATTTATAAATGCAACATTAAAAAAAAAACACATTTATTCAAACTTGGCTGCAAGACAGCACTTTTTGAACGTCAGGAATTTACAATAGACAGCCCCTGAAACGACCACCCTTCACCACTTCCTATGTGTTTTTGCTGGGAAGAAGAACTGGCGCAACAAACTCCCCAGCAACGCGTGACTGTCTGTAGGTTAGAAGAACTTAAACATTTTTTGAGATATTTTGTACACAATGTAATTTCTATATTACAGTAGAGGACAATATGCAATATTGACATAAAATTACAGTAAACATGATTTAGACAACCACATACCTTAACTAACTCAAGCATTGAATAAGTTTGATGAAAAAAAATATTATAGCCTCCAATTATTCAGCTCAGCCAGAATCTAAGTAAAATAAAAAGAGTTTACAAAATTAAAACAATTTGCAAAAAATATATCTTTATCTAATATATAGTCAGTAAGACGATCTGGTACCACAAGCAGCACCCGTTCACGAGCATAACGCGAGTATCAGCCATCGCCCTCCTCGCACATTTTTGAGGGAGGGAGGCAACCCGACCGCCGACGCTACCGCAAGCAGTGCCGTCTAAGGGAGCATGACGTACTCACTGCTACATAACTCAATATCAAGATCAAATTATCAGTTCTCGCTGAGTAGAGGTCCTTGTTTACTAAATAATACTAAATTTCGTATTAACATACCTCCGACGAATTGTTAGTTCTTTAGAAGCTAGAGCTTATTGAAAGTTATAATTGTCGATAGTTGTTTTCAAGTAAATAAATCCCTTCTCCAGTAATGAGTTATATATCATTCAAAAGGCCTTATTAAATCCAATATTTCATATTCGCAAACCTTTGACGAATTGTTAGTATTTTAGAAGCCAGAGCTTAAATATGATTCTATTATCGATGGGAGTTTTCAAGTGAATAAATCCCTTCTGTAGTAAAGAGTCAAATCATTCGAAAGGACTTTCCAAATGCAACATTTCGTAGTTATATCACACCCACTGATTGTCAATACTTAAACTTAGAACAGATTTTAGACGTAGGTAGTTATTATTTTATTAAACACGTTATAACTCCCTTAATACTTACTAATGACAGTAGCCGCCATACAAGAAAATACTCTGCATGAAATAAGCTTTCTATTGATGTATCACATAATGCTAGAGGAGAAGTAGACCAAAAGGGTCATTGTCCTTTTGAAAAAAAGACGTTCAAATCATCATAAAACTTCAACGTCAATAAAAATAATTTTGTAAAAATAAAAGTTACTACAATTTCATTCATCGCAATTGCCAACGCTATTGCGCCGCAGTAGCCGAAAACTCGCACTGGTTCAATCACATAGCTTTTGCGCATTTTTTTTTTTTAGCGCTTTTGTGAATGAACTTGTATGGGCTAGTCAAAAAAAAATTGGTTCACTATTTCATGAGCCTAAATGATAAATCAATCATCAGTAGAACACGTGGTAAAAATATTTCCCATGAATTACATTTCAGACTGTATAAGTGTTCAAAGTTCGCGCTCTGGTTAAAACATTCCAGTGTAATATACAAATTATCCTCATCGCACTCATTATCCTTGATTTTCAGGATAAGCTAATTTGCTACGTCAGAGATAAGCGTGGTGATGTCAGAGTTATTGTGCAATATCCCACAAAGTTCGAACAGTATTAAGACATGTTTTTTTTTTTTTACTATTGCACTATTGCATAAATATTATAAAATGAAATGTTTTTGACTTTTTACACATTTGATAAGTTAGTAGGTAGTTAGTTAAGAGGAACTTGATTTCAGTTTGTATATTTCTACAATATATTTGTATTTATTTTCATTTATTAATTAAATTCCATATCAATCACATTTTAAAATAATTAATTTAAAAATATATGTAAAAAGTGTTGATTTAGACGTACAGGAAAAATTGCCAAAGACACGCCAGATGTAGAAAACAGTATTTTTATATCACTTGGGCCTGTTCATTAATCGAATGCTTCAACCAGTAAGTGCATTCTGATTGTTTTTTTTTTTTGTTTTAAATACTAAATAATTCGAGCCTATCATGGACGTTGTAACGACCTCTATTCCTGTGAGGTACAGATGCGTTGTTAATGACTTGATCTAGGTATTAGCGACAATAGTTGTATGGTTGAGGCATCGGCGTGGTGGTAGACAATATACAATATTAAACGCACTCATAAAAGGAAAAATTCTAATTCAAAATCTTTATTATACAAACTTGGCTGAAATACAGCACTTTTTGAACGTCAAAAATTTACATTAGGCAGCCCTCAAGCAGCTGGGACCAACAGTTTAACATGCCCTCCGAAACACAACACAATACTACGAAATACTCGAATTGGTGTCCAAGATATACTGAGAAAGTGCAAAGAAACTTAGATAAGTCGCATAGGTACTTGATAGATCCGAAATCGAACCCCACCACGAATTAAAACCTTACCTATTGTTAAAAGCAGTGGAAACATTTTTTGATTGTTTATTTGAACCCGAGTGATACCGAACAAATATCTATAGTTGTTAAATAATAGTTGTCTAATAGTTGTTACGTATACTTTTAAACAAAACTCAACTATCGGCCGACTAAATCTTTGTAGTGTGGACGCGCTCTAAAGGCTCTGAAAGTACTGAACCGAAAAAATCCTTAGAAAAAATCTATCACTGTTTGAAGCTAGATTATTCCCGAGTAACATAGGCTATATTTTCTCCTGGTACGTGATGTAGTTTCTTCGAGACGCGGGAAAACAGTTGTTTGTGATATAAAAATGTACAGTAGCGTTAAAAGAGAGCACAACACGAAAAAATCTCACTCCACCTTAGTCAAGTTCGATTAAATTGGTTCTGTATAGTCTACTGGCTGTTTTATCCGCATCCCGTGGGAATTACTAGCCGTATCGGAACAAAATGCCGCCAATGATACTCGGGAAGAGTGTAGCTAACAGCAAAAAAATGTCCATATCGGTTCAACAGTTTCGGTGTACAGACAAACAAAAAAATGTTTCCTTTTTTATTATATTGTGACGACGTTTGAGACGTTATAACTGTCATACTCTCGTTTCAAACTGGTGATAGCTAGTTGTCAACTACCCCCTTAATTATTTTTGAACTGTGATATAATAAATGCTCCCTGTGCACACTCATTAAGTCATGCCTGTATCACGCAAAACAAAACCGTTTTCCTTGATTGTGAATTGAATAAAAAGGATGGATTTATGAACATTGTTACATTCATTCGCCATCAGCCGAGGAGAATAAACGGGTTCTGTTTTCATATTTTGAATAGAACGGTTTTTGCCCTCGAATATATAATAAATATATAAACGAAATATTTTTTGGCATAAACATATTATTCGGTGATATCTCGTTAATAAAATAAACAAATATGTGTCGCTTCAGCGTATTTCTGTGTTTGGTAAGTACCTAAACATAACTATTACGTAGATTAAAAAAAAATAGGGTTCGCAGACTACTAAAAGTGATCTCATGAAAGAATATAATCATATTTGAAATCATTTAAAAATTATAATTTATGTTCAAGGAAAATATTTGAAAATGTTTTCATACATGCGAGTCTTGTTCTTAAAAGTATTACAAGAAATTTGTGTTTTAGATAATAAAGAGCTTGTAAAAACCACGATTTAAAATTTAATTTCAGGTCGCCATCCCAGTAATCTCCAATCTTGTTGGAGCTGACGCTGGAGTAGACGAATACACTGTGGATTCGTTTGATTTCTGTAAGTACTTTAGGTTTATTTCTTGTAGATTTTTATCCTTATTATATGAATTTTCATATCGTCACAAAGGCTTTTCTAACGATTTGCAGAAAAAAAATAGGTATAGAATAAATGTAATTATTAAACAAGGAAAAATAGGCACTTATTACTAGAAACGACTGCTAAAAATGTACTAACTATGGACGGTATTCACCAATTTAATGTACCTGCCAAGAAACGTTACCAGTTAAGCGCTGATTAACCTTATTCACCCGTCGGTTTTTAGTAATTGTTATATGGGTACGTACATTTATTTAAATTTTTGTTTTGTTTTGCAGTGGATATGCCCAATGACTGCTACGGAAAAAACTACTGTTTTACAAAGGGTGATTCCTACCCCCAGAAGGACATTGACACTTTGTTAGAAAATATTCCCCAGGCAAGTTTAATTTTAAATAACTGATAGACCATACAAAGTCATTTAAATGATTGTATGTTAAGCACACCTAAAAAGGTCTATAGAGTTATACCAGACAAAATATAGAATGAATGATAACAGCGACCAGACCGATTATCAGCTTCAGTAGCAAGATTCACAAAACTTTTCAGAAAATCTGAGATTTAAAACTATATACTACATCCGTCATCTTAACTGCGGTTGGTGTTTGAAATGTCTAGCGCGCCCCTTGTTGTATTATTCTTTATTCACACGCATGCGTACGACTTGTTGTGCACCGAATCGTAACCTCGTCACCGGCAGCTCAGATTACATATTACTAAACATTTTGGATATTTCCCTTTTTGCAGGCGTTGGAGAGACTGCTAAAAGATCGCCAATCTTCCTACATCCAAGAAGATGACGATGTCAACTGCCCAGCAAATACCATCTTTAAGGTAACTTACTAGTTAACATAATCAATTCATATTTAGCATCGTAACAGGTTAGGCAAATTTTCTATTCATCTAGCTTGTTTGAGGGCCTCTGAACTTGATCAAATTGCAAATCGCCTTTTTTAAATCAAGTAATAAGTAGCTTATAAATCTCTCTCATCTACTTACATTAAATTCTATCCCAAATACTTCTTTTATTAAAAGTAAAGGTAAATAGTTCTTTTGTTTGTTGTCTTGAATACAATTATCCGATGAACTATTATTCCGATTTGAATACATCTTTGCGTTTGTTTTTGTGCTTGGATTAGATAGCTTGGTTAGATTTTTAGACAGTTCTACTCACGTTTGGTTACTGAAACTCATTGCCAACTGACGAGGAAAACGACATTGAACACCTAAACTGATGATTGAATAAAAAATTCTACTCAAATTCTATTGGCAATCGAATACGATCTAACAGCCATAAATGTCTTTTAACAGTTAATTGAATAATAACACTCTTTGTTTTTCAGGACAAGCCTATTTACTATGTCAGAGATAGTAGTGGTGAAGTTAGAGCAGTTGTGCAGTCTGATACAAAATTTTTGCAGAGTTACAGTACTAAGGAATGCTTGTAAGTAAATTCACATTGTAAAGGCGCATTAACATGTTCAAAAGTTTTTCTACCCTAATATAATATAGAGAAAATATTTTTTTTTTTGTATGGTTAAAGGGTCAGAAACTTCTCAAATCAAATCAAATCGATTTTTACTTTTCCCTTTTCATACGTCAGTGCGTTACACAATAATGCTATTCTAATTTAATTATTGTTTACTTTTTTCAGATATGAGGGCAGAATCACTAACAAATCGCCACACCTGAATAACACTTCTTTTGTGGAGGGACCGGTTCTTAATAAGTTCAATATCACATGTGAGACCAAGTTTCTTGATTTCGATTTCTTCGTTTTAAACACCGAATACCCTGAGCCTAGAATGGAAGTTGTAACAACCGCTATACCCATTGCGTGCAGATGCCAAATGAATAAGTTAAATACAAAATTTTATAAGCGTTAACATCGATATATGGGTATCAATTTTCTTTAGACAACACTGCTTACATAATGGATTTGAATAAGATAATAAGTATTTATTTAAAGTAAGTGTAAATGTTTTTTTTTGTGAAATAAACAAGATTATAAACGAATAACATCTCTTTATTTTACCCGCCACAACACTTATTTAACAACCACAAAACAACTTACAAACTTCAAATACTCAGAAACTCTGAAGCAGACGCAGCAATAAGACGCGTAAAAACGTTAACGTCAGGATCGCTGTCACACCTCACCGATCCTCTCGAAATACATTATAGAGAGTTGCTACCTAATTGCTACCACCTACCATTAGTTACTACCAATTGCTACCCTCGTGGTTTTGAAGACATTTAGCATCTAAAGATGACAGCCTTTCTGACGTCAGGATAGACTATACATAGATAGCGCCTACATCAAAAGTACTGTTTTGTATTTAACTTACAACTTGCTAATTTACTTTTGCATAAACAAAACAAAACCAAAAAATAAATCCATTTTAACAACAAATAAGAGCATGATCAAATACTTAACATTTTCTCCAAAAAAGAAATGGATCTTCGAATAACCAAACTAAGCTTCCGAATAGCATACTGAACCTACAACAAAATTACTAAGTTACCGACAACAGAGGTTTTTTCAAAATAATCATATTTTTACAACTTGCATGAGCTGTTTTAATTTCTATTGTTGGTTTTCAAAATTATTTTTAACACGCTTAATTTAGCTTCACTTGTAACTATGTATGTAAGAAAATCTTGGAACCCTAATTTCACCCACTTCCCAGTCTTCGATTAACATGAAATTTTGCACACGCTCTGAGTTATGATGACAATACACGACTAGCTAAGAAACGTTATCATAAATCTAATATGGCCGCCTCCCCAAGATGGCTGTTTGAAATCCACTCCCATGATATGGGTACCAAATGAAAATGGTTTACTATCAAAAATACGAAAAAAAACAGTCACATGACTTAAATCCAACATGGTCGCCGTCCCAAGGTGGCGGATTGGCTATTTCAAATGCAACCCTATGATTTACGTATAAAATATTCATCATCTCCCAAGCCTTTTCCCAACTATGTTAGGGTCGGTTATCAGGATGCAGCTGAGTACCAGAGCTTTACAAGGAGCGACTACTTATCTGACCTCCTCAACCCAGTTAGGGGTACTGTACCCAGTACTCGGGCAACCTAATAATCCTTGGTTAGACTGGTGTCAGACTTACTGGCTTCTGACTACCCGTAACGACTGCCAAGGATGTTCAATCACAGCGGGGGCCTACACTTTAACGTGCCATCCAAAATACAGTCATCGGTGTCTAAGTTATACTAAGAAAATAAAGTACATACAAACTTAGAAAAGTTGTATTGGTACTTGCCTGACCTGGAATTGAACCCACGCCCTCATACTTGAGAGGTTGGTTTTTTACACACTGGGCCACCACGACTCTATTTACGCATAAAATAAAAATTGTAGTTTAAAAACTAAAAAACATGCTTTTAAAAATTACAAAATAATTCGAACATTTAGTTTGATGAAAGAAAGCGTGGAGCCTTTTGTCTACAAAGAGTAAAGATCACATATACGCTCCACGCTTTCTTTATATTCTTTATCTACTTTAAAAAACAGAGCAGGTAATTTTGCTAAGGAATACCGACCTAAAACTAGTTACCCTTAAATGTGGAGCACCTACGAGTATGTATTTTTGAGTACGCAAAATGATGACAAAATCTACATCACATGCATGTCAAAGTTTTTGCTAAGGTGTAAAACACTGAATAGTTTTGATGCCCACAATCAAAACTTATGTAAAAGTGAAGACTCGGCAAAACGAGCAGGGCGTAGTCATAAAAGCTCTTCAAGTGAATTACATGCAGGTTAGACAAATGTCAATAAATTAACATCTACTTAGGTGTCTACATGTCAATCAAATTCATTATTTACTATTCGTATCAATAGACTAGCATTGTTTGCATTATATACGAAATCCATTGGCTCCTAGTAACTACTAACAAGCAATACGCAAGTTGATGATTTAGGATTTATTTAACAGTGAAGTTACATGCAGGCAGTCTCTGTTTCACGGCATTATTCTGTTAAAAAAAGGCATTGAGAAAGTTGACTATAAAAAAATTGGCAGTCCGCACTGGTTAACATGTTGATTGTTAACATGTTGATTGAACACTTACGCGAATATTAGACATTTAAATGAATCTACTTTTACGGTTTTTGTCACGGTTATATTAATACTAGCTTTTGCCCGCGACTTCTTTCGCGTGGAATAGTAACTTCCGGTAGATTTTTGGTTTGACCAATAGGTAGCGCTATATGTCCGGAATAAATTTTATTTTTATATTTTTTTGTAATAAAAACTATCCTATGTCCTTTCTCAAGTTTCAAACTATATCTGTACCAAATTTCACACAAATCGATTCAGTAGTTTAGGCGTGAAGGAAAGACAGACAGACAGACAGACTGACAGAAAGACAGACAGACAGAGTTACTTTCTCATTTATAATATTAGTTAGGATTAGGATTACTTAATTCCGACGTTTCGGATCCTTTAAAGTTTAAAGCATCCATGGTCACGGGCAGACCGACCGTCTTATTACCGAATAAATAATACTAATATAAACGCGATAAAATCCGTAAAAGTAGTTTTACTTAAATGTAATAAAATTATCAAAATCCTTGACATAACATGATCATCCATATCAAAAAGGTTTAATCTTTCACAATTATTTCACAGTATATTCTCTTCGTTTGCTATTGTTTGTAAAGACCTAATTCCTTATGTAAGAAATTAACAAGGAAGACTACTTTCATGTTTTATTTCTACAACAGTTTATGTTGAAAAAAAAAATACAAACCAACCTGAATTCAAAACGCATGAGTATTTTTTTTTTTGATTTTTGTATTTTCAGCAGCTAGATGACATGACATGATAAACATATTTTTAAGTTTCAATTAGTCTACAATGAGTTATAATTACGTAAATAGTATACGTCATGGTGTTTCCAATAAGGAGCATCGTATGACATAAATGTTGATAAATTCGCTCAATGACGTTATATAATAAGAGGTAAATAAATTCTACACCCACGTAAATTACCTACTTTGGTTACTCAATAACATCAATTCTGAATATATTTTTTTAGATTATTATCTACTCCCAGAAAATCATACCAGATTGAAACCACTCCCTATTCCTTCACTCTCATGGCCTGATGGGACGGTAATCCGACACGACCGGAGAGAGATCAGGCGCAGGACCGACATTAACGTGTTTTCAGGTGCAGGGTGCATACATTATTTTTAATACTCGTCGTAATTGTAGGTAAAATCAAAGTTCTTCATTGCCAACATGCAACCTTTAATAACTTCCTAAGTACCCAAAACTATAGAAAATCTAACTAAAAGATACCTATGACTGTGATTTAAAATATTGTTCGATTATGTCTAGTAAACTCATTCTGGGAAATAAATAGGTAACAATAATTATTTATTACGTATTGACGACGGTTTTCCTTAAAATATTTCGCATTATAAACGGTGCATCCCTCTACTACGCATCATTGTCACTGTGTGCTTGATCAGTACAACACTGTTGAAAGGAACCAATCAGCGTACATTCACGGTTTTCTATAAAAGTGTTAATTTAATTATTGCATTAACTAATATAAATTTAAACATTATTAAAATGGCAACTATTTACTTATTGCTCGTTGGTGTTCTATTGGTAAGTCAATTTCTAGCTACCTTATAGTAACTCAATAAATTAGTATGAGGCACACTCTATTTCATTGTATTTATTGCATGGTGCCAACCTTAGAACTGCTACCAAGAATTTCCCATTGGAAAAACCTACGCTGTTGTAACTAAATGAATAGAAACTGATAAGAAACATAATTGCATGGTTAAAGTCAAGTCTGCCAATGTTAGTGTAGATAAAGAAGCAATTTTGAATACTAAAAATAATATAAGAATACATTCTTATATTAACCAGTCTTATAATGTTTCTCCTCATTGTAAAGTATTACTCATGTTAAGTATTGTCGTTCTACAGTACAGTAAAAGCATTTTGTTGTTATTTATTTTACTTATTTTATAACACCTAGGCCTATTTGTAATTTCAGACTGCCTTTACGATGAATGCAGTGAAAGCTGCACCCGAGGAAGGAGAACTTTTATCTGATTCCAGAAATATTATGCAATGTACGTATTTCTTTATAATTAAGTACTGTTTGTATAAAACCAATCAATTAGTAAAAAGTAGGTAAATATTGGGTTATCACACCATTCTAAAAGAGTATTGCTATCCAAGATCAAAAGTATGCGGTTCGAGGGCAAGTTCTCACTACAACCATAGACTGTCCAAAGGGTTTTGTAAAATATATCCATTTGTTTTATGTTGCATTTATTATCAAACATTTAAACTAAATAAAAACTTCTCAATCGAGTGTATCAGAACATAGAATATATAGGTACATTTCATAAATAACTGATGTTTTTTTTTTCTAGATGACATGCCAGCGTCCTGCCAGGGACAGTCATACTGCTTCGAAAAGGGAGATGATTACCCTGATGACAAAATTGAGGAACTTTTAAAGGACTTGCTCGAATCGGTAAGCATATTTACCTACATATACTATGCAAAAATATGTATAGAAGACTCTGTCTCACTAAAGCACTGAAAAAACTTAATAAAATGGAAAACTAAAACTTAAGTATTACCTACGTTTCATTACAGGAGGTAGACCAAAATACCCCCCAGGCTATCGGGTCTCGTTTCGGAGATACATATGACGAGCCAGACTGTGAATCGAACTCTACGGTAAGTTCATTTATAGGGATTTCCTGTGTTTGAGTTTGTTATTTTTTTATTTGTCATCCTCTGTCTTATTATCTGACCTGTATAAACTATCTCTATAACATTAACGTTTGTTCTACGAAAACCCAATTCTAGTTTAAGCTCACCCTTGTTCATTCGTCTCCTTTAAAATGTATTGTATTTATAAGTAACGTGAGCAATAAAAGACAATCATAAATTTTATTAAGTCCATATTTTTTGTACGAAATAGTTTGATACCACTGACCTAATGATATTTTGTTTCCAGGAAGGTCCTATCTACTACATTACAGACACTAATAACAATGTCAGAGTAGTTGTACAATCACCTAAGAAGTTCCAACAGATCTACAGCGTTAAGCGGTGCGCGTAAGTACATGACATTTTGAAATTGATTAATTACAATTAAGTGTATTGGATAAGTAACTTACAGCACCTCGAAATGTTGTTGGAGTTATGATAACATTTCAAGAATTCAAACAACAAATTGGAGCTTATATTTCTTAGTGTTTGGGTAACAAATAAACCCTAAGATTGTTTAAACAATTGATATCTATTGTATTAGTTCTTATTTATATACCTAATACCTCATTCGTCTTGGATACTTATAAGGTAGTTGGTATATAGGTTAGCACTAAGTTTGTACACAACCAATGTGTTTTCCTCATACGTATTGCCGCTACTGCAACCAAAGGGAAAAATAAAGTTTAACAGGCTATTACTCGGTCGGTAAATGATGACAATGAAATAGAACAATATAACTTTACCTACCTTAGTTAATACCAAGCATAAATGTCATAAATTAAATTTATAAAACTTTATATTATTATTTCAGGAACGAGGGACCCATCAAAAAGGATACATCGCACTTTTTGTTCAGAACTACTTTGAGGAAATATAAGATGGAATGTGTAACTACAAAAATGAACTTCGACTTTTTCGTTCTTAACGATGATGAAACGGGTCCCAAGATGGAGATTGCCTCGGCAAAGGACGGCATTCCAGTATGCTGCAAGTGCCGTTACGATGCTAAACGAGACTGAACTACTATGTAAACCTACAAGTTGTGTGAACAAAAAGCAACAATGTCTTTAGTTTCACGTAAATTATTCCTTGTACCTATAGGGAAACAACTGATGTATAATTTCAAGAACTTGTTTATTTATAACATTTGTATGAATTTTTCAAAACGCCATCTGTTTTCAAGCCATTAGCCTGCCTCAATAGTTTTTTTTATTGAATTGCTACTTTAAGACTTTTTATTAGAATCAGTTTTACTAGAAAATAAGTATAAGGTGTTTTTGTTATAAATTGTGTAATTATGTTACGTAATATTTATTTGATCCTATTTAGTGTTGCCTACTTTTGAATTATTAAAAAACATACTGTATGGAAAGACTTATTTTTATTACCAACCACCGTCTATATACCCAGTCCTAGTCTATGCCTTATCCTAGTTCCGGCTCCAGTCCCTCTGAGTATGGATTACATTGAATAAGGGCATGGTCCAGGACTACAGGACTAGCTATCAACCTTAGAACTATTATTATAGATATCACAATTATTTACTGCTCATAAGAACCTCCTTGACTCGGGAAACGTTTTCTAAAACGTGGTCGTAATGTTATGTATGTTTCCCGCAAAAATCAGGCGAAAAGAAAAATATCAGATTTTTCAATATGATATAACATATTACAAATGTTAAACTTGCTTCATTAATTACAAAAAATTTAATGAAAAATTAAATAATTTTAATTATTATACGTAGATTTTTTGTTGATTATTGTTATTTTTATAAGTCTTGTAATATTAAAACATTTAAATATCGTATTTTCTAACGGCCCTAGTTGCCTAATGCCCTTGGAACAAATAAAAAATAAATAAAATTAGCCCTTTACCCTAAATTTTTTATTTACTTTAATCCCTATGTTTGCATTTCTTTCCAAAAAAAAGGCAAAAACCGTTATGTTGTAATTAAATTAAGAAGGCACATATTTTCTGCTTACAAAAAGTATTGCCAAACGAGAGGCTTTTATAACACGCTGAGGGCAAAATTGTAGAGGCCGAAAGAATGTAGAGGGCTATCTATCATGACAACAAAATTTTAACAAAATCCGCTTAGCCATTAATTCGCTTAGGAATAGCTATTGACGTATATATTTATTTAATGTTTCAAGGAAAATTAAGTAGAATAGGAGAAGGTTTAAAGAGTTGCGGAAAATCCCATTTCGATGTACCTACTTGTATTCGTTGAGAAAGATATTTCACAATATAAGTACGTGTACGCACACAATTTGTACGATTAACAATGACGTCATTTTATTATACAGCATAACATTATTTCACAATCATTTTGCCAATCTTCCTCGAGAGACGGCTAAGTAGGGCTCAGAAATAAACCCATTTGTGGATTTTAGACAACTATCTTACGGTAGCAATATCATCATCATCTGTCCTGCTTTTTCCAACTACGTCATAGTCGACTTCCAGTCTAACCGGATACAGCTACTTGGAACAATTACCTGCTTGACTTCTCCAATCCAGCCAAGTGCTAAGAGTTGCTTAACCTTACTATCGAGCTACCTGTGCGGCTATTACTTAGCAAGGGCATCAATATGATAATACATTCATCATCATCATCCCCCAAGCCTTTTCCCAACTATGTTGGAACAAATTCAATATCATAATGCAGTATCACTAAGTATTTAAGGATGTTTGGGTATATTAACCCCATTTACGAGTCATCATCATCATTTACGACTATCTTTAAAAAAAAGAGCGCAAAATCTTAAACTTTATTAAAACCTTAAGTAACGGCTTTTAGCGTACCAACACACACAATAACCTACATTTTAAATGGGCTATTCTTATGTGCTGTAACAGATAACCACGAAAGAATTAAGATAGATCCTTAACCCTAGATAGATAACCATATTTCACTGTACACTAAAGATAACCATACGTCGATTCGACGTGCGAATGTTTGAGTGAGCATATTTTAGATTATGTATATACTATGTTTATAAATGTGATATTATGTTTTAATATCTTTAATTATATGTTGATAAAATGAAAAACATTAGAGTTTATTTATATTTTTATAAGAAAAAAAAATTAAGTACAAAACAAGATAATTTTTACTTTTCGAAACATAAACGTTTAGCAATCTTTCCATCATCCTTATAATTTATTGTGTAAACTTTTAAAAATCATTTTTTTTTAATCTCTAGTATATAACAAATTAAAGTAAATTTAATTTTTATTCATTTTAGCATGCAAGGCACTTAGGGCAGGCGCTAGACTTGAGCTCTCCACAAATGAGATTTTTGCAGCTGTCGGACATTGTCTTTGTCATCCTTCTAATTTTTGAAGAACAAAAGGCACAATATTTCCTTTTTTTTAGCTCAGGTACACCTTCATGTTATGTGGGAGGTTTGGCTGGTCTTTTTGGCAGTATACTACTATTTATTTCTTTGATATTTATCGGCAAAGTGACCATTTTACGCCTTGTCTACATCCATGGGGTCATCAGGCTACCGCTGAGTTTCTTCATAAAATCTCTACGACCCAGCGGTTTTTCTTTCTTACAAATCATATTATCAGCAGCAGATACTCTGCCACGTGTTCTGTCTTACTCGCCGTCCAAGGATGATCGCTTTTGCCACTGAGAATTTGACGCTATGGCATGACAATACAACTCGGCATAGTTAGCGAAGCACTTTCAGAAATTTCGGGGTTATTTCCAAACATGTCTTCAGCATCAGTGTTTCCCTTCACTGGTGCACTGTCTTCAAAGTCTTCTGCATCACTTTGTACTTCATCTTCTAATAAACAGTCATCAGTTTCACTGTCCGACACCTCAATCTCTTCATCGCTTGTTTCACGCAACAACCGACAGGTTGCTGCATCGTCTGCACGGTTTCGTGACGTCATAATGTAATTTTTATCGTGGCCTATAACAAGTAAAAAAAAAACGAATAAAAAACATGTAAATTTATGCTCAAAAAAAGACAATAACACATTTTCCCAGCAACAAAAAACGAACACTAAAGATAACCATACGTCACTTCGACGTAAGGTAGGTAAATATTGACGAAAGTATTGCACTCACCGGGGCGATATGGGTATGTCCTACAAGCTCCGACGGCCGACTGAGTTGACAGGAACGGGCAGGATAATAACGCGAAAAACAAATGAGTTATAACGATTTTTCAAAATCGATTACGTCGTTTCGACGTAGGTTATCTATCTAGGGTTAATAAACTGACTGCCTTATCCCCCAGAACTGGATATCCCCATTCTCTAATTGGGGGGTTTAATTAAAGCTAATAGTTATAAAACCGCAACTGTTCTTCAAACACGTGACGTGGTTAGGTTCAGTCATGTTACACTAATTAAATACAATAACGTTCATATAACAGGAAATCTTACAGTTCCCGACAACACAGTGACGTTAAAGTTTAAATGACGTAGGTACTCTTTCAGGAGTGGGGAGTACCCAACTAGATGGACGGACAATGTAGCCAAGGTTGCCGGGAAGCAGTGGATTCGGGTTGCTGATGACCGAGCAAATGGCGAACCTTGGGAAAGGCCGTAAGTCCATCAGTGGACGGCTGCCATTCGACTACTCGTCTAGGGTAAACTCAATGGAGAACAGAACGAATAACTAGCGGAGATATCATAAGGCAAAAGCTCCTAAGAAATGAGTTTGGGATACGAGGAACGTTACTAGCTCCGCCTTCATTTGACGCCTTCTTTGAACCCGCCCATTTATTTCAAAGTCATACCAAACCACCAATCAATCAAGATCAATCATTGACATGTGTCAAAAAACCCGAGCGCCTTGCTAGTTTCACAGTAACTGATTGTTTTGGTTACGCCTACCGTTTCTTGTTTGACCTACCAAGAAGGCGCCTAATAAGGCAGGTCCTTATGGCATCTGCGTTCATCTTTCCTTCCTCCGTGGCACACTCGGAAAGGGATGGTCGTCGTATCAGCTCAAACTATTCAATATCATCTGTATAATTTCCTAAGTAAATATTGAAACGCACGATTAGTATGTTCTACGACCCATGAGTGGTTTCATCCTGTTTGCGTATTCTTTAGTTATCAAATAGTCTTTTGATGTATAACAAATAGGTACTATATTATTAATACATATTACAAAATTTATAAAAAAATAATGATTTTTATTAAAACTTTGAACTTATTCTGAACTAGCTTCCGCCAGTGGTTTCACCCGCTTCCCGAGGGAATTGCTTCCCCTGCCCGGATAATGTTATTCTGATAAAGCTTTATTTTATTAGGTACTACTTAGATTAATCAAATTCTTTTTGGTCTTTATCTAAGTCTGATATCATTATACGTATTGATACAAGTGCATTAATATTGCAAACATAAATTCCTTATGAATGATTCGTTAAATGAATACATACTTTATTAGTAAAAAATGTAGTCATCGTCTAGTAACCTTCATTGTATTCATTATATAATATATTTATTTTTACTTAGAAAATAATATTCTAAACTATCTAAACGAACATAGAAAACTATGACGTCTTTTTACTAACCAGAAAATGATGACATTACACAGCAGAAAGGCAAACGGGATTCGTCAGTATTCTTGGATAGACACATTACCTTAACCCTACCAACACATTGTCTGAAAGTAGTGTTTTAAACAAACAACTAAAACAGCCTATACTTATTAGGTAAATGAAAAACACAATATCGAAACTATACCTGTTTTTCATTCCGCGTCAAAAAAACGAACCTTATCGCTGCCAATTAATTTACACAAATTCAATCACGCAATTATCATCATCACCATCAATATTATGTATTACGAAGAAACGTATCACCATAATTTACACCTTTGTTACATCTTCACGCACAAATGGCTCAACCAATTTAATGACAATTGGTAGTATATATACAGTATAATAGCAGTAGTATAATATAATAGCAGTATAATAGCTGATACATCAGAATAGCATATAGGCTACCTTTTATTGGTGTGAAGAAAGTCCTTCAATAGCAAGTGAAACCGCGGGAGGAAGCCAGTTCTCAATAAAAGGGCGTAGGTACTTTAACGCATGTGTAACATTTAGATCTTTTGGTACGATCAGCACTAGGAGTATACTCTTTGAGTGTCTAAGTAACAGGTATATTACTTCAGTAATATTGAAGACAGAGAGCTGAGCGCACGCCTCTTGTGAATCGGACAGTGATCGTGAAACATGTTTCTAGGATTTTACTTAGTTTTTGTGAGTAATCAAAATAATATTTAATTTAACAATAATTTGTTTTTTTTTTGTGTTCACGTTTCGCTACTTTTTTTTAAATCTTACAGTAAATTATGTGTAGGACAATTAGAGAAACATGCGTATGTTTTTGTTTTTCAATACTCGTTCCAAATAAACTGTCGTAAAAATGAAGCAGTATATTGAAAGCTGTCCTCTAAGAAGTGTATTTTTTTTAATCGATTTCATACAAGTGTTTTTTAGTCATTCAGATTTTCTCAATTTACTTTTACAACTGGCCTCGTGTATAGAACCATTTATATATTTTTTACATGCATCTATACTTTACTTTGTTTTTATACTATACGTATGTATAGGTCACGACATCGTCATTACAAATTCATTAATTTGTAGTACTGTTTGCTTGTTTTAATCATATTTACATAAATTATGATCTAATTAAAAAATGTACATTGCATTCATGATGTGCATTGTTTAAATTAATTTTGTGTTATACTTTCCTACAGCTTCATATTTAGCAAAAACAAATAGCATAATCCTATAAGAAAGGACCATTTCTTACTACCGACCTGTCATTATTTATTTCACCTTGAATTCACCAATCGCCATTGTTTTTCATTCGTAAGCCATATTTGTCGTTCGTAAGCTGTTGACCTGACCAGTTGATTAAACTGACCCCTCATGATCTTGAGAGCGACTACCATTAATCTGAATGGCAATATATTTTTACACTCTGTTAATAAATGTTTAAATAGTTGTATTATATATCATATAAAGGTAATTGTAATGCTTATGATATTAGCTGTAGGTGCTTACTTAAAATCATATGACCAGAAAATTATAGGATGTAGATCATCAACCAACATCTATTGTTAATAATGCTGTGGTACTCTGAAGAAAAAAATAAAAATTAAGTTTTTTGTCCTAAAATATTGATCATACAGGGCATGAATAATTTTACCTCATCAAAGCCTTGATCACTTTAATGTCGATACACTTGGTCAAACAAGTACGCCGTCTAGATAATTTGTAGCTGTAATAGCGTTAACTGACAGGTTTTCTCTTATGCACTAAGCTTTCTGCAACTTGAAGACTAGTTTGCAGTTTACCTGTTCTTAAAATAAAATTATGTTCAGCCTTATTTCCATTCTGTCAGTGAATACAATTATATTTTTGCCACGGATTTATGTGTATAATATAGGTACGAACTTTGGTAATTTTGCGTGCACGTAAGCCTAAAAAATCGTACCGGCTAAGTAGGATAATAGTTTATCCCCAACAAAATAGGGGTGTCGAGTGTTTGTGTAATCTACTTTCAACGCAGTTTTCTTGCGTTTAATAAAAACTGAAATAACGGCGATACATCTTGGGATATTCTTTTAACCAGAAAATTAAACGTGAAAATGAACAATGATTTTCTTAGACATAACCTGACACACTTTGTTTGAACAGTTGAAGACCCAAGTGACAGCCATAATAAATCAACGTGTAATGTCTATTCATGTTTAAGTAGGTATTTCTTCATCTTAGAAATTTCGTAGTTTATTGTTTTTTTATAGTGTGTTAGTTCATTGCCGCATTATAGGTAGTTATGATAAGCGTAAGTGTAACGTTGTCAAAACGATTCCCCCTTGTCAAATGTGTGGTCTTATGTCATTTCAATTGGAGAAAATATTAAAGTGTACTACGTTGCGCGGTGTATTTTTCTCGGGACGCGGACGAAACCGCGGGAATCGACTAGTACGCCTAGAATTGTTTACATCAAAACCACAGCTGCGCGAGTTACTATTGAATTTCCGAATAGAAAAAAATACTTCCGTTTACGTGCTGGTAAATTCCCGACATAGCTTTGAAAAACTAATTTAATGGGCAGATGGACCTGAGATAACGACACAATGCCACAAATATGTTAGGTATGAATTTAGTGTTCATTTATATGGTGATGTCGTCATAGATGATGCATATCTCTATGACGCCTTACTAAGGTAATTTTGTGTTATAAAGTACTTCAAATCTATTTTAGTTACTTACGAAGTTTAGCAATGAGTATTGAGGTAAAAAGATGACCGAAGAAATATTCACGTAAGGAAAAATTGTTATGGGGAATAACTATTTTTCCTTACGTGACTTTACGTCTCTTTCTTTTTGTTTCACGTTCGGTCAGAATAAAAGTATGCGTAACAATAGCTGGCTAAAAAAAACAGGTAACAAAATCGACATGTTTAATAGAAGGCAGTCACCTAATTGCTAATACATATTATTATGTTAAGTGAAGATTAATAGTCTATAAAATCTCCGTTATAAATTCAAGAAGAACGATGAACAAACATCCCGTACGCTTCTGGTTTGCATGCAAGTCAGCTAAACCAGTTGACACTTTAGAAACTCAACACGCATCTACATTAGCTCGGGTGAATTTATGTAATTTGATATCCCACCCAAAACAAAAATGTGAAAGGCTGCCAAGTTCGATAATATGGAAATGCTTCGCCTATAAAAGAAGTGAGATCTGAATAAGTACCAAGTTCCATTCACATACCTCAGTTAAAAATAGTTACTTTTTAATGATGTTACTTGGCAAGTTTTCACACACCTTGTTATAAACCTACTAAATGCAATGAATCAAGTATATAATTTTCTATTAAAACTTGCCAAGTAATATCATTAAAAAGTAACTATTTTTAACTGAGGTATGTGAATGGAACTTGGTACTTATTCAGATCTCACTTCTTTTATAGGCGAAGCATTTCCATATTATCGAACTTGGCAGCCTTTCACATTTTTGTTTTGGGTGGGATTTCATTTATTTTTGTAAGGTTGTTTGTTTTATTTTTTTCTTATGATTAAGATAGTTAAGAAAATGTCTCATTTATACTACCTTTCAGATTTTTGAATATGCCCTATGCTTCTTACAAAGAAATAAACTAGATTAACTAATTGGACTAGATTTACCAACTGACTGACATGACATGTTATCATATATTATGTTCGTGGATCAAAGATACACATTCGTTATTTTCGAAAGTGACTCACACTTGGCCGTTTTCAGATTTTTACTTTACTTTGACTAAATACAAACCTTTTTAACGAATTTCAGATCGGTACAACCATTCGAAGATATATTATATAAATATAGATAAATTTAGTTCGTTTTAGTTCCTTAGGGGTATACATTTACACCAGGTATAAATTTACACCTTCATTATTTTGAAACTGACTCACACTTGGCCATTTTCAGATTTTTCCCTTTACCTTGACATAAAGACCTAGCTCCATGCCAAATTTCAAGTCAATACGACCATTGGAAGTGGTCTAGGTTTTTGATGAGTGAGTCAGTCAGTCAGTCAGTGAGTGTATAGTAAAAATAGCGATTTTCTGACGTCAATATCTCAAGACCTACAATAGGTATATTAATGAAATTTTGTATTTTAGGTAAGTGAGGGAGTCTCAACAGATACTAGAAATTTGATATGCGTAAATAAAATAAATTTTGAGTTATAGGGGGGTCGAATTTGGCCCGAAATGGTTCGTGTAATATAACCCACGGCCGGTGTGTCGCTTTTCTTTGCTCGAACTTGGCGGACACACTGCCGTGTGTCTAGATCTGATCGATAGATTTTTTTTTTCTTTTTCAGTGCGCGCTCAATAGCCTGCATCTAACGAGTGGCGCAACTACAAAGAAAAGTGAGTAAATATTATGCTTCTAAGGCATTATTAAATTGTATTCATTAAAAAACCACGTAACGGGTACTCAGAAGCCAAAAATTCTGGCAACCAAGTCTTACCAAGGGGTTAACCGGGTAACTGAGTTGAGGAGGTTAGATAGGCAGTCGCTTTTTGTTTTTATAAAGTTACTGGAACGCATTTGCATCCGACTCGGAGCCCGACCCCAAAACAGTTAGGAAAAGGCCTAGGCAGAAAAAATATTTAAAAGTCATTTACATTAAAAAAAAAAATGCACTGGTACATACATCTGACATCACAGATGGCAATTTGATAAATATACTGCGCACGCGATGTGACCCCGATAACCTGTGTAATTTAATTCCATGCATTGTACCTATTTGTTTGCGCATTTGATTCCTTGTCATTATACCATAGGTACATGAACCCAAGCTGAAATAGTTCAAGCAAAATTAGCTTAGCACAACGGATGTTGCGTCTAGATCAATAAATATTTTAGCTACATATCTGCATTATAAAAACTTACTTATTTGGTTCAAATTCATTTATTCATCAAAAAGAATTAAAATAAATATTTGGCAATGACCCTCAAACCAGGCTACAGCCTGTGTCTCCAGGATCCGAGACGCCACAGTCAGATATATTATTATTATTCTTAATTATTGACGAACATTAAATATAAGGAAATATATTAAAAAAAAAAACAAGAAATGTGCATGTGTGTGTGTTATGTGTGAATATGTATGGGCGTGTGTTTGTGAGTGTAAGTGTGCGTGTGTTTGTGAGTTTAAGTGTGCGTGTTTGTGAGTGTGAGCGTGATGGTCATGGAGCATGATGTTACAAAGTATCAATTTCATTTCATTCCTTTACTTTATTTCCAATTACTATGATAAGTATTCTCTGTCTCATATAAAAAATGCTTATTACCATTTGTATTTTTTTGTAGAAGTCGACTATTCAACAATCGTTTTCCCGGGACCAATACAAGACTTGAGCAATCGCTATGGAACCCCCAACATTTCTGATAGGTGCAAGAACCAAAATTTCTGCACTGTCAAACCTGATGATTACCCTGAAGACCTTTTCAATAATCTATTCAAAGGCAAGTTTAAGGTGAGTGTCCAAAACTTATGTACCTACTCATAACAAACTACTTATTTTCTTCAGGACATATCAACAGAATTAAAAAATCGTCGCGAAACACACTTATTTACAAATTGATGATTCATTAAAATAAGAAAGCCAAGAAACTACACAGAGAACGTTTCTTTGATAAGTTGTGATGAGTTTAAGTGTGGTTTGATTTAGAAATATTAAATATTGAAATATTTTTCCTAATCATTTCAGGAGCCGGTATTCCAGCCTACTTACGTGATGACAGATGACCGTCAGGGAGACCCCGACGACATGGACAATTGCGATAGTACCGTCGTGGTAAATAAATTATTTAATAAAATAGTAATAAGATACAATGAAGTTAGGGATCACGATTTTTTTTAATGTATTTTCCGGTTTCAATTTTAAGGCAATATGGGTCGGCTTCCTCTCGATTAGATCACAGTCCCCAGCAACACATATCTGTCTACTAGGTTTGAAGAACCAGATTTAAATAACACATAAAAAGCGTTAATATTGATAATGATAAACTTATACGCAGATTGTAAAGAGAACACACGGTAACATTGCATAACGAATCAGGTGTGCGTCCAAGCGGAACTCGTGACAAGGCTACCGAGGTGTTTTCCTCTATACTCGTCACTAGACGGGTTACCAGTTACTACCGAGCCAAAGATAAATATGTAGATACATACCCCACGTACAAAACAAACAGCAAGAGACATTAATATAGTAGTGATGATACTCAAGACTCATCACTAATATTAGCTCAAGCCACTTCAAAATTAAATGGTATTTTATAATATTTCAAATAATCTTGACCTATTTAGGTATTATTAGGTAAATAACATAAAAAACGTTGACAAGTCACATCACGCGTGATACTTTTGTATGTAGAACGACTCAGTTGTCTCATTTAAGTCGATGATTCACTTCCAAACATATTTAGGCGACATAGCTAGATTGTGTCATTGTACTTTTTATAGATTTTGAGTACCTATTACAATATGAACTACTACAATTTATTGAAAGAGTGAATACAAATAATACAGTAGTTATTTTAAACAATTACCGACTTCAATTCCAAGTAAGTACATAATGTATATTTGTTTGTTTTCCAGTATGAACCACTCTACAATGTGAAAACTCGACAAGGCGACTGGCGTACAGTGGTCCAAGCTCCTAAAGAGAATTACGTGCAGATGGTCCGATTAGAGACTTGCAAGTAAGTACTTACACGATATCCTATATTGTGACTCACTAAGATGCACTATCAGAACATAATTGATTAGCTGACCAAGGGCCTCCCTTCACAAATATAGTACAAAAGCCTGAAATCTCAGAGCAATTCAGTTTTATAGATTTTTCGAGCTCTAGGTAAATATTACTTAATTCAAAGATGCTATCACCTTAACAGAGATTTCTTTAAAATGGTGTTATTTTTATGGTATTATGTTAGTTTTTCTATGCACTAAACCATATTTCTTTTATTTACAGTGAAGTGGGCAGTGTCTGTTTTACAGAATTCAAAGTTCCTTTGGGTTTACAACCATTTTGTAAACAGAAGTACAGCGTATGGGAGTTTCTTGTGCACGATGGTAACGATGGCACTGAGAAAATCAAGGTCGACTTGCCCATTTGCTGCTCTTGTCATTACAAAAAAACGTAAGAAATAACCGATATCGACTTATAATGTATTACTATGTAGGACCCATTCGACAATATCGAACAATACTAAATTAAGGTTTTAATTTAAGCTCTGACTGTGTCTATTTTATATTTACTCTGTACTAGTCAAATTAAGAAAGAAATAAAAAGGAAATATTTTCTATGGAAAGGAAAGTAAGTACTTATTGTTTTATTTTACCTTGACACTTTTCCTTTACATAAACCAAAATGAAGTAAGTATGCGTTGTGTGCTATACAAAAACTTTAAGTTTATTTGTAGTCCGATGTTAAACGAACCTTAGTTTGAATTAACTTAAAACTTTTTTTTCAATATAAGTGAAATTAGACATAATTTAGAAGCAATATTGCGAATATAAATGGATAAACCCACTTACTTTCATTTTACTGTAAATTGGATGAGTTTAGATAGGTAGATACTATGTGGACAAGAAAAGGTAAACATTTCAGCAATTCATTTAGTAACTAATGGAATTGCGACCAAGCAATCAGATCACCATGGACACTTCGGAAGACCATAGGAGTCGTAAGTACCTTGCCGGCCTTTCCTTAAGGGAAGGAGAGGGATTTTGGAAACAACTAGAAATTGTCCCAGTAAAGTTGTATGGGGTATTTTAATGGGATTGGAAGTTAGATTCTAGGGAGAATGTGTCACTTGAAAATTAAACACCGCATGGCGATGTCAGACGAAACGCTGCAGTGTTAGATCGCGCAGGCGCTAATATACTTCGCCACAGTTCAGCCTCAAGGACTGAGCCTAAAAATACGTCAATAGGAATAGCGTTGATAAATATTTAATACACTTTCCTAACTTTCTTAATTTGTCTTTAAAACAATACTAGTCAAAACCTTAATATATGAGCACTACAAATATCTACAAAAAGTATCTAAAGATACCCTTTGCATAAAGCAAATGTTGTATAAAGAAAATGTTTTTCTTCTGCTTCAAGTAAATTAGAGACTTTCGAAATTAAACGCTATTATAAATAATATTTCAATAATTTCATTGTTTGAATCGTCTATAACTGGCGTTTAAGGAAACTGTTAGATACTTGAATAACTGCTGCAAATGACATAAGAGTATGTAAACCTCAATAAAGGAAAATGTAGGAATTAAATACTGAAACCAGTAAGATTACGAATGTTATTGTCGTCTTACTCAGATAAATATTTACCAGCGTGTTATTAGATGATCCATAGATTGAAGATCCCACTACTGTTTGATAAATTGGGAATGCGTGATTTATCGGGTGTCGTTCATAATCACATTAAATAAAATACGTTAATATACAGGTTCATATATGTCGATTAAAATAAAGAAAAAAGAAAAATACGTAAAAATAAAAATTATAATTTTTCAAACAAAGTAAGTAGGTAAATAGAATAAAAATGTGTGAAAATTAGAACACCATATAAAAGTCAGTCATTACAAACAACTGAAATTCTCCCTTGAAAACTGACAGCTGTCAAATGATCAAAACATTCGACACTCCTAACTTTATCTCTGCTTTACACATGATGTTGTAAATTATAAAAACGAAAAATGACTCCTGTGGCTAAACCACTGAATGGATTAGGTTATTTTTTTTACAATTCGCCATAGAATATCATAAAGTATATGCGATAAGATTTAATGTGATTGTGAACTACACACCCTGTATAACTGGGTACCTATGTGTGGTATTAAGTCCAAAAACGAACACGCTTAGGACATGTAGTGGCCTTATGCCAGGCGCTAATGTTGCCCCGCAATATCTTGAAAATTGTTCTATTATCAAAATTCAGAAACACCACAAATACCGATATCTTAAATGAGAATAGCAGCACGTATTTACTCACCCATCAAAAAAGCATTCAACTGATATATTTCGGTTTTGGCCTAACTAAAATCACTGGATTACCAACCTATCTATTCTTGTCTATGAGAAGAACCCTATATGGCATTTAGTTTACAACTTTGTGGGAGAGGCCAGAAACCTGCAACAATGTTTGAAGGCTTCGTTTATAAACCTTGTGTTAGGGTTTAGTACTACCTACTTACGAGATCTTATACTATCGATACTGCATGAATGTCGTGATCTTTGCAAATAAGATGGCCGCTTTATGGTAAAAGCTGCGATTTTGGCTTAGAACTGGTTCTGCTTGGTCACCAGCCAATTTGCAAAACTTTCACCCAGATAAGCGGCAACGGACGGCGTTATTGACTTAATGTTCTGATAAGTGCCGAGATAAATACTCGCCTGTCGTATAATTTCACTGCAAGTCAATTTACATTGCTGCAAGTAGGGTACTGTCTTATCTTAGAGACATGCTGATCTCCGATAAAATAGTAACGAGCTAATGAACTGAATGCTAACATTGTTTAAACAAGGACATTACCATAGCCCTTGTTGGGGAAATATTTTTGTCATAATTCATACATTTGAATGACACCCTACGGGTGCATAACTTACTGCCGTACAGTTAACATTTAACTTCTGTTTTACATCAAATCGCTCTGGGATTTAGTATCTGAAGCAACACAAGATATGATAATTTTGGATCGCGTGTCTAAAGTTGGCTGTGGGCTTAATTATCTTCGCAACAGACGAACAAAAAGTTCGGAATAGCACCGGGATTCCATCAAAACAATTTGACAGTAGTTATTACGCAAGTCTCTGATGGCTAGCATTTGAACAAAGACTGAAGATTACTTACCTAGGTTTAACGTATCTACAAAGACAACTAATCCTACCGATTATCAACTTTGCATTGCAAGCGACCTTGTGGAATTTTACATCGTATTTTGCACATGAAATTAATCAATAGCAGACTTTTATTGATCTTGATATTAATAATAAAATTATTTCACGTGAAGAATAAACGAAATTTTAGCGAGTCGTGTAGGTACTGGCTTCTTCAATCTTCTGTATGAATAAAGAAGAGTTATAGGTACAAATAAAATAAAAGGCGTGGTGGCCTATTGGTAAAGAACCAACCTTTTAATACGAGTCCACGGGTCCGATTCCAGTTCAGGCAAATACCAATGCAACTTTTCTAAGTTTGTATGTACTTTCTATATGTATGTATATCTTGGATACCAATGACTGTGTTTCTGAGGGCACGTTAAACTGTAGGTCCCAGCTGTCATTAAACATCCTTTGCAGTCGTTACGGGTAATCAGAAGCAGTAAGTCTGACACCAGTCTAACCAAGAGGTATTGGGTTGCCCGTGTAACTGGGTTGAGGAGGTCAGATAGGTCGCTCCTTGTAAAACACCGGTACTCGGCCGCATCCGGTCAGACTGGAAGCCAATCCCAACATAGTTGGGAAAAGGCTCAGCAGGTAAATGATGATTAAATAAAAAAAGCTTTTAGATATTTCATCGAAAAAAAAAATAATTACCTAAGTACGTAAAAATAAAATGACATTACCTATAAAATTATATGTATTTAGTGGGTAGGTAATCCCTATTGTAAACGTAAGTAATGGGAAAAATTAATATTTGGCACAATTTAAAATAGGCAATATTTATGTAGCTATTCATTTGCAAATGAATCCTTTGACGTTGCCTTTTATGATTAGGTAGCGTTACGAGAAGTTTGTTAATTATATAAAAATGCATTAAATATATCATGACAAATGCAACTAATTAAACCTGTATAAAAATAAGTACGTGTACCTAAGATAATAAATAATGTAATGCGTTACTAACCTATTTAAATTATTATTTATTACAATAATTAAGGAAAATTTCCTGTAATAGGGAAGGACGTGATCGATATTTAAGTTATTTATAATATCGACATTAAATTCAAATATAAAATCAAAGACAATCGAAGTAACACCTATTTTTCTGAAAACAACTCTTATGAAATTGGCCCTGCTTATCTGAATTGTTATTGCCTACAAATTTAGTACAAGTGCCCAACAAACCAATCAAAATTTTGATAATTTCAGAGGAATGGTAAAACCGGTACCAAGTTTTCCGATTTACTGTTTTGTGTTTTAGCTGACTACTACAATGTTGGACAAAACAGAGTTGTTCGATAGAAATCGTGTTGATGACAAAATAACTAAAATGTAAGCATTAATCGTCACATTAACAAGGTTCAAAAGATATATTTTCCAAATTTCAATTAGCTACGTTCCTTACCTAATTGACATTTCGTATACTATAATATAAAAATGAATCGCAAAATGTGTTGGTAAGCGCATAACTCAACAACGCCTGGACCAATTTGGCTAATTCTTTTTTTGTTGTATTTGTTATTGTCAGGAGAAGGAAGAAAAAAAAATAGGGTAAAGTAGAGAAGTCAGTTGACGGGAGCGAAGCCGCCGGCAAAAGCTAGTAATAATATAAAAATTTGTTACACTATACTAATAGTACCTACTAAAATACCTGACTGGGCAGAGTTGAGCTATGTAATACTGAAGGATATTTTCAGATCAGCCCATAGTTGCTGAGATTAGCATGTTCAGGCATACCTACTAATATTAGGTATAAAGCCGGCTTTTCACTATGAGATATAATATTTTATCGCTCGTCATACAATTTTTTTTTTTTAAATGTATGACGAAATATTTGTAAATATTTATAATGATAAAATATTATATCTCAGGATGTATTATACCATATCATATCCCAGTCAAAAGCCAGCTTGACAGAGCGGTAATATCAGGAACGATGGGTCTGATCTGAAAAAATCTTTACAAAAAAATAATAAAAGGTACTTTAGTAGGTAATACTAGTTTAGTTTAACAAATTATTTGGAAATACTAAATGTCAAGTAAGATACCTATAGATAGTCCGATTGGACTATCTCACTACTAAGTATCTCAGTCTTCGATAGCCCATTTATCGAGCAAAGCTTTGCTTTTAGTCGGGTGCATAAAGAAGGTATTTAGTTCCCATGAGAAGTGGGTGAAACCTGTGAAGGAAGCCGGAATGTATGCAATATAGATATGTAGCAATAAAACATTTTTTTACGCCTGAACCTTTCAGAACAACCTCAAGGCAACGTCATACGTACATTTTTATCTTCGTGAGAACTAGTTTCATTTCTTTAACTTAACAAAAAATTATATAATACCACATAAATGGATGACTGGCCTCTGAACTTGGAAAGTGAATAGGTCAACAGTAGTATTAAAATCGAAAAGAAGGATGTCCTTACAAGCATCCAATGTAAGCAGGTCTTCCTCGCCTCTCTCTTTTGTGTAACTTCTAAGGCGATGAAGGTATTTTACAAGTATGTGGAAGGTTCTCAAGATAGTGGCCGTATGACAACGCGACGACACGTCTTGAACCAGGCCGCACAGTTGAACAGTGCACGCCAGTTGACATCGAGCTGCGAAAACAGGTGTACGTGCCGCTTCAATCGATATCGGTGTTTTGCTTAAACCGCATGCCTACGTCACATGAACACATAAATAGTGTCGCTGTTCGATATGTAATTATTGAGTGACCACTACCCGTTGAGGCCGGAATTGTAAAAAATTATGTTTTGAGTGCTACAACTGCATTACAATGGCCTGGACACTACACTTGCTCCTTGGGATAGCTATCGTGAGTATATTTTGAGGTTTAAATTAATTTGTTACGATATGTCAGCAAGGTATTTGCTATTATGTTTTACTATGTGTTCAGATATTATGGTTAATCTAACAAAACTGTGCTGTTTTATGGTTTATAAACAAAAATTACAATACATGTCAAAATATATTTATGCTAATCAAGTACAAGCATAATTACATTTTTTCTCTGCCTATTTCAGTTCCTATGTGTACTAAATATATTAATTATTTTTACACAGTTTATTTTTATGGATTTCCCGGATATTGATATTTATGACTAGCTGTTATCATTACTTTACAGTTGAATAATTATCACAATTGTTTCATTTCCTCACAATAGAATCCGAGTTTACTTATACTTTTGATAAGTGTGTTCATAACGGCAATGCCATGAAAGTAAAAGTAGTCACTTTTACTGCGCGGCTAATGACGATGCACGAACGATGATATCGAGTGCAATCTGAATTAATTACTGTATAATTAACCTTCTATTGTTCTATCTAGGTACTTTGTAAGTGAAGGAAGACACGGCTTAACTTTTTTTAAATCTTGCTAGGCCGAAGAATCACTAGGAAATAAATAAACATACTAGGTACCTATAAAACGTCAAAATGTTTCATAAACTTGATTCTGTAGTGGATGATTTAGGATGATTATCCCCTAGGTCAAAGAATACTAATCGTTGTCAAAATCATAGTCAACTTAAAATTATTTAAGCCTCTAAATTATTGATACTGTTCTAGGGCATGGGGAACTAGATAGCAAATACTCAAGGTTTTGACTTCTGAAATCAAAAACTACTAAAATAAAACTGAATATTGTAAAAAAATATACCTATTATGGACATGAATCATGTACCTAGTTGTTAATTAAATGTGTAACACATTTAATAATTATTCCTTTTAATAAGCATATATGGTTTGTAATATTAATGGTTATTATATATTATAGTATTAATAAAGTCTTATCAGCTTGGTAAACCATGAACATGCTGAAGGATCGAAGGCATAATGAAACCTTTTGAATTAATTTATTTTATGTGTCCGAGCAGTTAGAAATACGAGTTTTCCCCAGCTTATGTTTATTTTTAACACTTACTCCGGGGCCAAAAAGTGGATGATATATAATGTCGTAAATTACCCTCTAAAACGTATTTTCGTGTCTATTTGTTCCTTGGGCCTATGAAATGATACTTGAATAGCATCTGCATCTAGAGTCAAATAATTAAATAGATAAAAACAGGCATGAATCGAGCACTCATAGAATAAAACCATAATGATTGTTGATGAAACCACTAAATATATTTGCGAGACAAGGAAGCCGGCTTGACTGGTAAATTAAGGTCTAGTACTTGACGTGATTATTACGTCAGTTTGTAAACAAAGAAAAATAAAACAATCAGAGTGACGCTTTTACACAATGTCAAATAATATGCTTAACAGACACGCTACAGATTATTATGTCCTAATATAGAAAAGATTAGTCATGTTTTATGTTGCTTTGCATAGTGGGCGAATCTTAATGCCTTCATAAATTAGCAAGGAAATCGGGAAGCAATGCTTGATTAACTTGATTTAACTCAATATGACCATCCAACATTTTTTTTGGATCTAACAAAAGGAGACTATTTCAAAACATATAGATTTCCTACTACGATTGACGTAGCAGTACACTGCTAAATTGATAACCATACCTAATAGGCTAGGTCATACTGTTAAAAGGCCGTATTTGCATTACTTAGCACTGCCTTTATAAAGTAATAATACAGGAATTTCAAACACGTTATTAATAATAGAAACAGTTATTATGCAAAGGACTTGACGTATTATTTCTGCTTGCTTTTCCTAATAAAACACTATTAACACTCGTAACTTGTAACATAGTACTATTGTAGTCTACTTATCTGTGACCATGTTTTTCGATGCAGTTTTCCTACAGCATACGTATATTAATTCAGTGTCTACTTACTAGGAAAATGCATTTCACTAGGAAAGGTGCTTAATGTAATAAACTCGGGGCAGGCACGATTTTTTTTTTATTTTGTAAAGATAAAATAGGCGTGGGCAGCACAAATAATTCAATTTGGTTCAAGCAAGTTCTAGGTATAGCAAAATATAAGAAAATAAAAACATTTAACAAGAGTTAACAATGTCTACGTTATGTAAATTGGTAATTTATTTTGGGTATAAAGTAATATCACAGGATGGTTATAAAGAAATTTCGCCAAGTAGCTAACAGTCTTATTTATTCTAGTACTAAGAACTCATACCTAAGCAAAGTTACCATAGCCTCTGGCAGTCTATTCTGATAGACATTGAGAGAAGTCTTGAAGAAAACGGTCCACCAGATTCGAGAAAATCCCCATCGCTAAGGTTTGTCAGGTGAACAAACCTGCAACCAAGCAAAAATAAAAGATAAAAAAGTATTGTTACGTAGGTTGGGCTAGGGTTTTTGAGCTGATTTAGGTACTATTCGGTGAGTCATAAATTATTCTCATTTCGTGATTCCAAACGTGACTCACTTTTCATTTTTATTATCTCTACTTGTAAATTACACGATTATCGTCAGAATACAGAAGTAGTTTATAGATTTCGAGTTTCCCACATCACACCATCCATGTGGCTATAAATAAATAGACATAAAAACTTGAATGGGAAATACAAACGCCATAAAACTGTAACTTGGAAAAAAAACTATAAATAAATGCTAATCAATCTCATCTAAATAATATCAGTAACTAATAATTCTATAAATAAGTTGCTCAAGTTACCAACAGTTTATGAGAGGTATTCCCCACGCTGAGCCGGTTTGTTAAGAAGTTATTCATTAAAAATATATCAATGAAAAGAGAAATTCATTAATTAAAACTGATGAGTTTTAATTAATGAATTTCTGCGTGAGACTGCTGTGTTGTTGCTAGTGAGACTGCTTGAGTTTTCGTCTATGCAGCAAAAATATAAAATAGAGCATATTTTAAAGATCATTTTGAAACAATTATTGATTAAAAATAGGTGGTGGTGTTAGTGGTATATTGTTCGTTACAAAGTTTTTTCCGCGTTGTGGCTTGAGTGACTCCCCAGAGATCTAGGTGCTACCAGCACCATTTATTTACTTGAACATCAATCTCAAAACTACTTGAAAGAGAATAAACCGGCCAAGTGCGAGTCGGACTCGCGCACCGAGGGTTCCGTACAAATCCTGGTTAGATAAAAAGTGAGTCTCGCGCCAACCGTTCAGTTTAGAACAATCATAGTTATGGTAATTTCGTGAGAGTCAAAATAGCTAATATTTTTTATTTTATAATATAACTAAAATAGTAGGCCAGTACCTTGTAAAAGTTATTTTATTAAAGTTATTTATATACAACATTTTATAGTCATCATTCAGAAATCTGATTGAAAATAACTAATTATGTCTTAAAGGTCATTGGGCATATCTGACCTGCTTTGTAAAAAGTGGCGGACATGAATCAAAGTAGTTTTAAATCGTGGAGAATGGTATGACGTTTCTTTGAATGTCCAGGATCGTTTGAAAAATATAATAGACAAGCAGTTTCAGAGGATTTTACAGGTTGCAATGCTAGTTTTTATTGTTAAAGACTTTTCATAAAGAAAGGATCTGGAAACCCTGAGTAATCGAGGGCAACTCTTGAATATTGTAGTCACGCATCGAGTCAAAACCAGACATGTGAGTGTATTTTTGAGGGTACTTGTAAACAGTGAAGGTTTGGAGCTGATTTGATTATGGAGACTACAGAGATTCGAGGGAACTCCTGAACGGTATGTTGCAACTACCACGTGTTTGGGCTTATTTTATTCGTATTGGCGAAGACTTTCCACATAGATAGGTTTAACTGCCATTGTGGGTTCGATAGCAAAGATCAGATATAGTTATGGGAACTCCTTTACAATTTATAACGTAACCTTGTGTTGGAGCTTATTTTATTTTAGGTGATGAGAATTCACTACTAATGGGATCTATTATTTTTTTAAACATGCATAGAGTTCTCTCGACTTTCTCACGTCTCCATCATCAGGTAAGCTCTAAACTTTCACTGTTTGATAGTATCACCAGACATACATCTGAGAATCTATAGATATTAGATCTATAGATAAAGCTATAGATATTACAATGTTAATTTTTTTAAACACATCAGTACTGTGTTAATTATTATGATCCACACGTTTATACATTGATCGTCAATATGGAAGCCAAAAGGAAGTTAAACCTGTTTTCCCAACATAAATATGATTTGAATAAATGTATGCATTAATAAATTAAACGACGTTATCTTCCTACACCAAGTAGATACCTGCGAGAGTAAATCAATTGAGAATAGAGAAAAATAATGGTTTGGTAAAGGGTTTAATGAGACACGCAAGACGATTGCTATAATACGGGATAGTTTCAAAGCTAAGTTCGGAAAAATCCTAAGATGAATGAAACAACTAAACATTTAAATCAAGTTGGATCAGCAGAAACAGGATTGATGAAAGCTGCAGGATTGAAAATATGTAAGAAAAAATCGTTTTAATTATTCAGTTTCATAAGGGAGTTCAATTATAAAGCGAAAGGTTAAAATTGAGGTCTCAATCTCGAATCATAGGTGGATGTAAATATTTTAAATACATAGTTACATGAGGACTCAAGCTCGTCAATAAAACTTGATAATTACAGATTTGAGTTTATGCGAATAGGTGTGCCTACCAAAAACAGCGGGAGTGGCAAACGCTATTTTAATTTGTCAATATTTGCAATTCACACACGTCAAGAATAAGTTAACACAGGTATCTTAAGAATAATTATCCTATCGAATTATTAGCTTCGTTATTGTGATAATAATCTTGCTTGTAGATACAAAGAGGTTTGATACAGTAATTATAACGTTATGATGCCATCATCATGCTAGGCTACTCTATTCAATTGTGATAAAAATACAATTTTATATTGACTTCATCAACTCATCGTCGCCACGGTTAACATTGTGTTGTTGTATTTTGTATGGTTGAGAGGAAAACTTCCTGTAATTCAAACGTGTCTTTAGTTGGGAAAAATACTTATAGTACATAAAAAGTCATAGTTTGTCTCGCAAGTAATTGTCACCCTCGAGGCATCGTACTTGTTTCGTTAAACATTTGGATTTCCCAATGACGTTTGCCGCTGTTATATGCTGGTATATAATTATGAATTTGTGTCATCTATAGGCATTGAAGATACATGCATGCATCATCATAAAGTATTCCCCTTATTTGTCTGCATTTTTAAAACCACAAATATTCCATAAGTTTTGAAAATCATTTTTAATTGTTATTCATTCTCTTCAATTTGGAAATTTAATCATAAAATTATTATGACACAATTTCTTAAATGAATATAAAACTGTTTTTTATATAATTAAGTAGGTAATTTCCTTCCTATTATATTTACTTATTCTCCGTCAATAACAATAACGACGTCAATAATCACTCGTACGTGGTAGAAAGCCATATTTAACCGCAAAAATACCCTATAATAACCTAAGCCTTTGTTAAAGCCAAATTAAGTTACAACTTGAATTACAATATTGAATGAGTTCAAAGAAATTATTTTGTAAATACTACCGTATGAGTAGTAAATGTACCTACTAAGAACATATTTACTGTTTCTATTATTTAAAAGGTTTTAAAATGTTGGTTATTTAAGTTTTTAAAAAGTAAAGGCAAGATTCTACCGCACCAGTTTGCCGCAATGTGCCACACTACAGTTTGTCCTAGTCTTCTTGTTCTAGCAAACAGCAACGAATGCGTGCGAAAACTTTGTAACAAGACAACAAGTTCGCACAGAATGCAAAATAATAATTAATATATTGTACCTATTGTGACAAAAAATGCCTCAAGTTATCACGTATATGCTCAGTCAAAAATCACAGCGTAATTATGTGCCGAAATCTTTTTCCTCGTTTGTGTACAGTTATTGCACGAAAAATGTTCTAAACACAAAGCATTGTAAGTATATATTCAGCAGCCCATACTACAATATTCGACACTATCTTATGAATATTAATGGCATTCTCCATTATTTTATATTGGCTAAATAAAAATATCCATAACCATTAAAACGGCTGCCAAACACTCGTCTTGTGTGTTTCGTAATTATAATATCATTTTATTCGCAGTTAAATTAAATTGCATAATTGTTATTGGGATTGCTACGATTAAGCAGATCATACTTTTGTAAAAATTCGAAAGGTTTTTAGTATTTTTATTATTAGGCTGTTTTAAGTTTGCAAGTTACATTGTGAGTCCCGGTGCCATTAGAATATCACACGACAGTCGTTACAATAGTCACAAGCTTGAAAGTCCAACCACTAGTTTTATAAGCAGTTGTTCCATGTAAAACCTGGAACTTATTTTTCAAGTGATATCTATTCTATTCAATTTAAATTCAAACAGTATAAAATGACTCTCCATTCAACAGTAAAGAGTCTAATGTATTACCCACCTAAGGCATTTTCATTACTTAGCTTAGAAGCAGGTTACAAGTCAATGAATTAACAATTATATTTAATTAGTCTCTATAAATATTTATTATCTAGCGGACACTGAATGAGCAAAACTGTTTTAATTGCTTTTTAAGTTTATTTTTAATTTACGAGTCATTTGTAAACTCGTAGTTTCCTGATATCAGCATAAACTACGCCATCAGAGAATGCCAAAAGAATGTTGCTACTTTCTTTTGAATTATTAGGTATCATTTTTATCGGACGCTTACATCATTAAAATTTGACAAACAATTATACTTAATTATGAAACTTTAGAACAAAATACCTAATATAATTTTAAACAAAGTGATACTTACCAATAGAAATGGTATTAGACATTGAAAATATAAAATAGAAAATCGGTTCATTAAAAAAAAACATATTTATATTCATTATACAGTTCATTCAATAGGTTTAAAAAGTATCATACCTTCCATTGAACATTTATACAAAACTACGATGTATTGGTTGCACACAACGTTTTCTCATAGGTAGTTTTAATGTAAAATCCGAATCGTTTGCATTTATGAATTAACACAACATACCTACTTAATAGGTTAATGAACTAGAACCTGACCTAACACGTGTTAGCATAAAATGCAGGCTTCACTGACTTAAACCGTGTTTTGAAATCACATTAAATTCGATTCGGAAAAACCAGCCTGAGTTGGAAAACCGTCTACACGCCTGTAAATGGCCATAACTAGCCTAGGGTATTAACTTTATGAATATTTATTTTATAGTCATTTTTGTTTGATTTTTCTTTTTGTATTTTATTTTGGTACTGAATATTAAATGAAATATTAAAATACTAAAATATGTTTTGTTCAATAGCAGAAATTGAAACGGAATTGCAACGTCATAATTCGTAGAACTAATAAACCTCAAGATGCGTCCAATATTGTATTTACTTATTTATAAAAATTAAATTCTGCTCCATCTCATTCAATGTCGAGAAAATTTTAGGATTGCTGTTTTAGAGGCAGGCTGGACGATCAAAAAATAAATTGCGCAATATTACGAATAGTGCTCATGTGTTGACTTTATTGGACCCAAAATTGAAGATGCGCAATTTTGAGCGTCTTAAATGTTTATTGCAATATTGTGCAATTTAATTGATCGGTTAGGCTACCGCTTAACAATAGTAATCTGGTATCGCGCAGTACCTAGTTATAATACGAGTACATATGTTAATGACCATGGTGATAAAATATATCCTATTAATTATAATAAAAAGAGAAAATAGACCGTAGTAAATACATTATTGTATTTTTTATGTTTACAAACACAACAGTAGTTACACCGAGGTCATGAGCTGATAAATATATTGATAAGTGTTATGATTGGTCTGTCAACAGTTAGTAGTGTTTAATAGACTATAATGAGACAAGTAACATTATGGCGTCATTGCCAAAACTCGTAACAACTCATAAGTACCCAAAGCATTCATTACACAGAATAATCATTTGTAAAATTCCAAAAAACCCGAGTGTGAGAATTTTTTTACTTTAATAGAGCGTTAACATAGTCATATTTGGATCTGCAATGGCCATGGAATTGCATTCCGTAGCTATTGGTAGTATTTTGTGTTTACTTAGGTACTAATTGTACTTATTATCATTAATGTAAAATAAATCTAATCTAAAAATAATGCTTTCCTGATTTATTATACTGTTCCCGTTATTAGCTACATAGTTCTGAAACTAAACCAAATAGAAAGTGGAACTGCCCAAGACAATCCGCTCTCACTTTAACTGGCTCACAGAGCGAGGGTATAATACTGCTTTAATTTTTGATAAAGCTGTGTTCCAATAAAGGCACCTTGGAAAGTTAAAATAATTTTCACCGATCTAAGTGCTCCTGCTTTACCCAACTACATATGTTGGAATCGGCTGAATATCAGTGGTTTTCATGAGAGAATTCGACTGCCTATCCGACCTCGTTCATCCCGATGCCCCTTGGTAGGGGCTTTCTGACTTCTGACTATTTATTCCTCTTTCACAAACTAGGTACCTACTGAATGGATTTTGTCAAAAACCTTGCTAAGCCTACGCATTAGACAATGTATTAGATATACAGGTTACTTTTTATCCGAATTCTAGAAGTACATAGTTGTCACGGGATGCGGGAAAAACTGCTGATAAATAAATAAAACGTTTAGTTTTCGCTTCAGCTGTAGTAGTAACTATGTCGAATTGTCAGCTTGGCTTTAATTCGCCACACCTGTTTACAAACAACGGTGATTTGAATTTATTCCGCTTGAAACCCACACGCACGAGGAGTTTTGTTTCGTCTTGTATAATTCTGGCGGTGAGGATTTCCCTATAGTTGTATGCACAGAATAATATTATGGTATATGAGTGTAAAGCGCTATTGTCGCCTTTTTGATGCAAAACGTAATAGTAAATTGAACGATATTAAAAAAAAAAATCAAAAAGGTACAATTTCCAACCAACCCTGCATAAGTACCTATTTATATCGTGCATTTATAAACGCAGGTCAATATCAGAGAAATGGCCTTGTTTCTGAACGTTGTATGTCCCTGGCCCCACTTAGCCCTTTGATCTACAGTCATGTAGATATAAGCGGACTGACGTGGATATAGTTACTTATACACCTTTATAATAATAATAATAATAGCCCCGCAGGGCATCTGAGGCGGATGACGGGGAGTAGCGACCCCGCGGGGCTATATATCCGAGTGCTCCAGGGAGAGTATACTGTTCCCCACCTCCGGCTTGCCGGAGTGAAGCATGACGGGGGATAGTTCTCCCGCCTCTTGGCTTGCCTTCATCGGCCGGTCAGAGTGGAGTCGCTAGTGCAAGGTTAGTCCTGCTCGGAGGGTAGGTGCCTCGTGGTAAGTGACGAGTGGGCCGGTGATGCTGGACCCACAGGGAGCGCGTGATCTGCGTTTAAAGTCCGCCGAGGTATCCTCACCCTTCTCAGCCGCTCATGTCCCTGTTGCCCTCTTGTTGCTTTTCAGTGACTGATTCCCGGGGGCCCAGTAAGTGAGTTGGCGAGTCTCCACCTACCATTTTAACATGTATTTAATACATTGTCATCGGCAGGTGCCATAGTTCCCGTAGTTTCCCCATTCCTAGTCCATTAGCATCCCATCCCAATAGCCCTAGTAGTTTTATTCCATATTAAGCAATAGTTTAGCACAGTCCTTGGGTACGTTTCTATAGTGTATACAGGGATAATCGTCGGTTTTGTGTCGCCATTTCATTAAAGTTGTCTCAAAAGGGCTTCAGCGTGTTGGCTTCGGCCCCACGTTCGCCTTCCAAAAATCCGGGACTCTGTAGTCCCGTGGTCGGTTAGAGACATACAAGATATAATAATATAATATATGTATTGCTTCACCTGGTTTAAGTAAGAAACCTTCAGTACCTAAGTACAATTTCATAATCATAGAAAGTCCAGTGCTGGACATAGGCCAACCCTTTATCCACCTCCCCAAATGGACGATGAGAGCCTGTGCACTTTGCAAAGTCGCCCAATATTTGGCCCGATGGTTGACTGGCACTTGGCAAACTTTTTAGCCCGATAAACATTTAAGTAGTGTCCGGAGGGCTCTTAATTTTAAAGTCTATAAACTCTCACATAGGTGTTCAAACTAAGAATTTAGCTGATAATTAGTTATTGCGTTATTATTGCACGGTCTTATAAATTAGTAACTGACGTAACCGATAAGTAGGTACTTAACTAAAGATATCTCAGTTTTATTTTGGAACTTTATTACCGAATTTCTTATTACACACAGTTATTCTCAAAAAACGATAATCACGTGCAAAAATACCAGTTTCGGAGTTCACGTCCGAAGCCATGGCGCCAGTATTAATTAATCTCGATATTTTACTTGTACATTTACCTGCTTTTGTTATTTACGCTCATAAAGATTTGCCGCTGTCAAAATCAACCTTGGGCGAGTTCCTAGAAATCGATTTGTACTGCATATTGCAAACATTACGAAAACTTAAGCTCAGATCAACATAAGTAGGTACCTATATATAAGAAAATTTGCATAAAATTACATATATCTGCCAATCCGCGAACAAGAATATTTGACGAAGCTAATAGGCATGAGGACAGTAATCAAAAATCATTAAAATAATATATTTATTAAATTAAACTTGAAGCTTGGAATATAAAACGCGCATTGTTTTCTTTATTAATAATATGATTAATATGTATTTTTATAAAATAAAATTACGAAATAAGGCAATCCGCCATGATATTTTGAACACAAATCAGAGCTCGTGACGTCATCTCTCAAAACAAATGGCGCGAAAGCGCGCGAACGTCACATTTCTTTATTGTGAACTTCCACTGCGATCTTTGTTTTTAATTAATTAATTGTTTATAACACGAGTTATGGAGCCCGGATTTATCAAGGCAAACAGCGCTAATTTGCCTAGAATTGATATCATAATGCTGGGAAAGTTTTTGGCATCAAATAAAGATTTTTGTTCAGCTGAATTTAGAAATGTTAAAACTTCCATGTAAGTATACTAGTTTAATTAAAAAACAATGAGAGATGAAACCTAACCTCGAAATAGTTATTTACATTATAAACTATGCTAGAATCTAGAGAACTATGTAATAACTTACATCAAAGTGATCTTCACAAAAATAAAGTTGTACCCTGGGCAATATTGCTTTTGAATCTCGACTTGCAAGTTTAAGCCACTTGTTTCGTATTTTTTTATTGTGAGGAACGTACACAAATAACTTATCAGGAGTTGTTTTGGATGTGTTCTTACACTGGGGGACCCCACAACACCTATGCCCTTTCGAATTCATATTTAATAACACAAAAACGTAATTATTGCACGAGCGTTGTTTACTTGCGTCTTGTAATTTCAGTCGTGACGTAACAAGTGACGACATGACACTGACAAGCGTTTTCGCGCCGGATTCAAAGTGGACAGAGAAAAATGCAATTATTTGATAAAAAAACTTCGCATTTTCTTAAAATTAATAATTTTTCATATAAAATAGACGTATACCTACATCATACAAAGGAATTTAAAAATTTGTCATCATGCCTATTAACTATATATTGAGGGAATTATGTGTTCTTTAAATCACAAAAAGAACATAAAAAAATAATTGTAATGGTTTTAACACTAAACTTGTTAAGGTAGTTATTTTTTTATGTAGATATTTAAAATGCAAAAGGACAAACTATAGTATCAGTTTCCTTTCAGTTCATGTCACGAAGAGCATAGAACTGTGTGGCCCATTTGAATATTATCATAAAAAAATGCCAGGTTAATTTCTGCAACAATTATTTTTATTAGTACGCGGAATCCATAAATAACAGGCACCTACTGTTTACTTTTAAGACTACAATCGTTAACTTTCATGGTCAGTTACCTCGTAGATTAAGGTTGCACTGATACGAAGAAGTGTGACACACAACATGTGTATTATACACGCATTAAATTGTAGGTTTTTTTATTTTTTATTTCAACAGTAGTTTAGATATATCATTAAATTTAGTTTATAATATCAATCACCATGGTGTTATCAAATGGTTGATTCCACAAGTGCATTTATTGTATGTATGAGTCCTACACCTACTTTGGTAATTCCCAGAAATAATTAAATGCTGAATTTTACCGCGGCTATAGACACCTACTTAAATAAAGGCATTTTTCATTTTCAGATATCAGCATCTGCCTACAAATGCAAGCACGCTTTACAAGCGAACGCTCAACTGCCACTGACACGCACTCAAAATGGAACTAAAGTTGTAAACTTACAAAGTAGAACAGGTAAGTCAAAGAGAACAGGGAAGATTTGTAATTACGTGATCTTTTTACAAGGAAAACCAATAATTGAAATAATGATTACAAAACTGTTATTTTAATGATCGGCAAGATTTATCTTTTGCAAGTGATTGATTTGCATAATTTTTCGGTTGTGGGCACTTTTTATACATTCAAAGATTACCAAATAACTAACTACTTACTCAATTACAAAAATAAAACGTAACTATAAGGCAACCCATGAATATTCCATAATTCTGCAGTGACCTTTCCTTGTTATGATTAATAATTAAAATCAATTAAAAAGACTAAAAGTAATGTAAATAAAAAGATCAACTTGTCTAAGTGCGTGAGGGATCAAAAAGGGTTCTCATTGAACATTTTTAAAAAAATCTGTGTTTTACTCTTCTGTTGTCTTTAATTTAAAGACAATAAAGTCACAAAGCTATACCTCGCCACGGTAAATAACATTATTAGAAACATTACGTAGACATTAGTTTATGTTGAGAAGATGTTCACCTTTAAGTACCGAGGTGCACATAATTTCGATCTAACTGCATCATGCAAGGCCGGACGTTTACATGGCTTGCAATGCAAAGATTATTTTAGCACTGGCGTCATTGGCGCTAATTTCCTCCTTTTACGAGCTGCATATGGTCAACCCGATGCTTTAGCTTATCGCCAGCGATAATTCGATGACGTAAATTTTTAATGAATTGTATCACTGTTTTGATATATTTAATTAAATGTTCTCGAACACAGAGAAGGTACGTACGGGATGATTAGTATGACTAAGTAATATTTAATGAATTGTATATTTATAAAAATACACAGGAAATTAATCAAATGGAAAATATAATATTGAGTAGCTACCTGCAGTCAGCCAACCTGCAGGAAAAAGTGAGGTTTTTCATTCTAATTTTGGTATGAAGCTGAAATATATGCGTACGTATACATATACATGGAATATACGGAACTATCGAATTTGGGTTTTGCATTTAATTAGCTTGTATTAAAATGGTTAATTAGAAAATAAATACCTTTAAATAATCAAGGAGAACTGACGTCATAAAAAAATACTTAATACGTTAGTTAGGTTTAGGTAACAAAACTATTGTAATGCTTATTGTGCTAACAGCTTATCAAACTGCTTTTTAAACTGCTTATTGTAATGCCTTTCTTAAAAAAAAAATAAGTAATCAATACCCACTCATTCAGTAAGACTCATTTACTATGAAAGCAAGGAATTATTTCTGTAGGATTCATAAAACCTGCATCTTCATTCGTTTACTTGAACATCGGAAAATACTAACTCATCTAGGTAAACAAAAAAGGCTAATTTACATTTGCAAATTATGTTATAACCGCAATGTTTCCGGTTTTAACGTTAAATTGAACCAAAGTTTTATAAAAACACTATTGTAACACGGATGTGTTATTGTATTTTTTTTTCTTTACATTAGTAACCATAACATTGAGATATAATAATTATCATTCCATACTCTTTTTCTTGGCACATACTTATTATTTTGTAGTTAGGTACTTTGTAGTTATGTAGTTGCCGGAACGTTTGCAGGTTCCTTCAACTACATAACTACAAAAACCTATGTTCAATGAACAAGTTGTACAGCCGGCTTTTCACTATGAGATATAATATAGTATATATTACATCCTGAGATATAATATTTTATTGCTCTTCATACATTTGACACTGTGTTATAATATACATACATCTATATTACATCCCAAACTATAAACATTTTTTCAAAATGTATGACGAGCGATAAAATATTATATCTCAGGATGTAATACATATTATATTATATCCCATAGTGAAAGGCCGGCTTCAATTCTAATGAAGTCTTTCATGTTTCAGGTGAAAGTAACGACCAAATCGTATTTCCAGGTCTAACTTCCGGCGACTTAGAATTGGAAATACCTGATCATTGCAAGAAGATCGGTATATGTGACGATGTTCCTAACTACCCAACAGAAGAAGTGGAAAAAATTATCGCAGAGGTGAGAATTTGTTTAGTTTCGATCGTAAGGAATCATTTTTTTTTTAATTAATGGCTATTTACAATTGTTACTGTTAATTCCAATGGACCAAGCAAAACCAATGCAAGCATAGTGTATAATATGGTGCGATAGACACAGCATGAAAAATTTTGAGTCTTCTTATCAAACCCTATTAAATAAAAATAATCTGAATAAATAAATAAAATAGTTATTGTCTCAAAAAGGGTACACACAAGGGATAACACACATCAGTAATAACAATCTTCACTTGTACAATAATTTTGTTGAACACTGGTACCCAAAGTCAGATTCAGCTTTATTAATTTCCACAGATAGTTAACGTGAAAGTGAATCGTAGATTTGTCATAATGTGTGTGTGTTTGTGCGTGTGTTTGTGTGAGTGAGTAATTAAATAGATGCCAAAAATAGATATCGATTCGTATTTGATTTAACTAAATATTTATGTACCTACTTACTAACTTGTGAATGACATGCCAGTTCCAATTGACTCACTTCATTCATTACTGTTTCACTTCAATGAGGAATTTTGGGAGTATACCTAACGACCAATACCCTGATCAGTAACTTGAAATCTCTTGAATTCAATAAACTTTTCATGTGTAAGTCGGGCTCGCCCACCGAGGGATCCATAACGAAGAATATTATAAATACATAGTTCAGGAATCGAATTTAGGAGTATTTTTTTATATGAAAAATTATTGATAACGAATAGTGTAATGTACCTAATAGGCAATATTATTGTTGATGATGAAACTTAGTCGTAGTCCTAAAAACTAAGATTCTGAATTGCCTGCTTTTTCCAAGAATTTATACGTAACCATCTTTGTATATCTTTACAGACTCCAGAGTTAACGAAAGAAACTGACAACCTAGACTTGCCTGATGTTCCGGACATCGCCCAAAGAGTAGGACCCATGGAAGACAATATCGAGCTGTGCAATATTCAAGAAAAGGTTAGTGTATAAATGTACTGATGAGTTGAAACATTGATGGAAATGCAAGAACCGCTTTTCAAAGACGAATTAACAAAGGCAATCGTGCAGAGCATTATTACATTTTTTGCAATCATCCTAACATGTTACAAATATATAATCATCTGGATTGACGACAATATTGTATCCAAACAAATAATTATTACAATTGTGCTACTTTATTGAACATAGGTATAGCACCGGGATAAAATTGTAGGCTGTGCCATTCGCAGATAATGTAGCTTCCCAATGCTGAAAAAATTGGTCCCGTAGTTTTTGGGATTATCCATTACAGTGAAACAAATTTTTCCTCTTTATAATATTTATATAAATTCACAATTTCTTGATTGAATTTCCAGGTTGTATACCCGAAAGCCGCGGTAGACGCGTCTGGCAATTGGCATGTGGTGCTCAATAAAGAAGAAGACCCTATTCAGGGTTTCAGAGTTGAGATTTGCGAGTAAGTAAAGAGCACTTTTTCTCATTAGGTTAGAGTAAGTAAGTCCTTAGGTTAAATTATGCATTTTACTATGGCACATGACAGTATAGGGCACCCTGATACCTACAGAGATTATCCGTAAAAAAGTTGTACTTTAATCGGTTCCGCAGTTTTTCCCAGAAAATCTAATTTCAAATAAAAATATAAATCAGTGTCAGTGTTTTCAGTCTTTGCTGTAACAAAGACCGGAATTCATCAAACAAAACTTCTCGTAAATCTAATAAACAAATTATCTAAAATTATAAACTAAAGTTTATATGTGCATAGTATCATAAGTTTGCAATTTGCTGCAAAAGTCATGGCCAATAGGCGAGTAGGTAATTTATTTAACTACCTACTTATTGTTTCGAAAACCTTTCATACGCAATATGACAATCAGAATCAATTTAGTAAGAAGCTACTAATTGGCACCTTATTGGATCTACTTATAATATCAAGAATTTGGAAAAATGTGACTATTAGGGACTGCTAGAATGACTGATGAATTTCGCTAGATCATAGTCACATTTGACCCGATTCCTGGATCGATGCTTTTATTGTACAAAATAATATAAAATAGCCAGTTATCTAACATAATTTCTCTTTTGATTTCAGTACCGACGGTGATCCGTGTTTAGGATTTGCTTATTTCGCAAAGGGATACGAGGCCCGGTGCAAACAAAAGTATGTGTATCGCAACATGCACGTGCTTAGCAATGGTGGAAAAGTGGAGAAAAAACTTAAAGTGCCCAGTTGTTGCGCTTGTGTCGCCAGACAAGTTTTGACATAAACCAATACTTAAACCATAACTAATTTATATTAGAATGAGGACCGAAGAACTTTGTTTAGACCAATTCTGCATATAGAACGAAACCCACTATAAATATTATATCTCGTGTACAACAATTCCTTGGCTGTTGTGAGTTATTTGTAAATGTTATCATGTAGAACTTATGTTGGACTTGAAATGTGTTATAATAAGTCTTAATGTCAGTTACTAACATTATTTACTTTAGCTGAATTATGTAAATCATTTGTTATTAAATGAATGATAGATGCCAACTGTTGTACATATAATGTAGAGGCAGTTATTGTTGGCAATATTGAATGTACATATTTGTATCATAAAGAGAATTATTAGAAGATCTTACAACAACACAACTTCCTAACTGATTATTATGCAGCATCATTATATACTTGCTATGATGTATAGCATTTTAACTATTTATATTTTGCGTATACAATTGAGTAAATAAATATATCTGGTCCACATCATTTTTACAAATTGCAGTCTCAAAATATCAGTTTTGAAAGCGAATGAAGACTTAGGTCCGAAACTAAACATGGCTAAGAGGCTATTTAATAAGTCATTTCATAAAAGTACTTTTATGTATGGGAATAAAACAATAATAATAAAAAATATGGGATGCAAAAAAAAAGTATCTCGACTGTTACTGTGTCGGTTACGGCCAATGGTCTAATAGCCAAGAGCCCTAATGGGGCTCTCGTTAAGCGGCTGGATCAAGGAGCTGATTCAGAAGAAATTACTCCTTGATGCGGCGCGTATCGCGAGGTTTCTGTCTCTGGACCCTAACCACCGGTACCTTTGACCCTGTGCCCGATATCGGCGGCCACCTATTTTTTATATTTTTAAATGTTTTCTTTATATAATATATATAATATTTAAAAATGTAATGAATATGTTTATAAATGAATAAACGAGATTATAAAAAAAATATGGGTTGCTTTAAATATATAACATTATTTCAATATAAATATCTGTATGTGACAGCAATTAAGTGAATAAAAAATATAATTCAAACACACATTGCTGAACGCCCGATGTCATACATAAAAAGTACCAACATAACATAGGTACATTTTGTACAATATTGGAGTTTACAGTAAAGGAAATTTTGGTAGCAATGTAAGTGACACGACATATTAAACTTGTGACAAAATTATACAGATAACGAGCATTATTTTGTTTATATTACCATGATACTTAATAGTTGTCAATCTAAAAATACTTGGATCTATTATACACCTGTGAAATATCGATAACCTACCGATAGTCATTTCTAAGAATAAACATTGTCTAGATAAAAATAAAAAATAAACGAATATCAATTAAAACTGGTTTTTCATGTTACTTGAACGTAAACTAAGTGGACACGACCTTCACATTTATTTACCACGGCTTAATGCTGACAGTTAAACATGGGTAGGTACCTACTTTATTTTATTACATAGGTACATACGGTTCTATGCTAAATGAAATAATTATAAACAACAACCACTCGTTACGTGAGATTTTGATCTTAATATTGATATGTTGCCTATTACGAGAATTATTATTCCCATAGCTACTCATTTGAATAAGATACCTACCTACATAATTGCCAAATGCCTACCTACATACTTTGTTGGTTCTTGAAACAAGTAGGTAATTAAAATTCACGCCAGTTTACAAATAGCTTAAGGTACGCGATAGTAACCATTATAATAAGAACATGATAGTGAAATATGTCTACACTATACCCACCCAGGTAATTTAGATGATAAAATCACAAATATTTTCCCTACTGCGATTGAAAAAATAAATAAACCTGCTCATTGACTAAACAGTCGGCCGACAGTTGGCCCCTTGTTGTGTCGTGAATTCAATCAAAGTTCCTAGTGGGTCTGATACCGGCCAAATACCTACTATCATTTATTTCCATACTGATTTATGAGCCCAAATAAACTGTCGGCCGACTAAGTTTGTAGTGTTCCTGGGGCAAAATTCTCCTAAGTTAATAATGATTCATTATTGAATGACAGAAAATAATAAAAACGTTTATTTCAAAGAAAAAATAGCGGAATGCCACATACGCTTCAATCGTAATCGAGTCGGGATCGGATCTCAGTCGAATCGAGTCGAACGTGAATCGTATGTCGCTTAAGTAAAATTAGGAGGATCGGGCCCCAGCTCTTAGGTACATTTTGCCAGCTTCGTTGGTCTGAGTAGTCGGTAATGCTGAACCTTATCTATCCAGTCGTGACTCGTACGGGATCGCCATCCCAGCAGACTAGAGTGAAGTAGATGTGTGCGCAAATGCCTGTCTGTCCTTTTCTATGTTGTCTATGTTGGGGTTAGCATACCTACTTATATTTCTTTTGGCTGCCATTCTAACCGGATACAGCTGAGTACAAGTGATTAAAAGAAGCGACTGCCTAGCAGCTGACCTCCTCAACCCAGTGACCCGGGCAACGAAATAACACCTGGTTAAGACTGGTTAACAGGGACTTTCTGGCTAAATACCCGTAACGACGGCAAAAGATGTTCAAATGACAGCCGGGATGACCGCGCCAAGCGTTGCTTGACTTTATGATCGATCGATCCGCGCGGCTTTGACTTAGCCACGAACTCTTCCACTATACCATAGAATATAGGTAAAATTTATAATTTATGGCCTGCTTTATCGCAAATGTAATGGTAATTAATAGCAATACTTAGGTACCTATCTACCTAATGCCTTTACCAAAATACCTAGGACCCCTCCCGCCCTTTGTACGTGCACCTACACCGTACGTGAGGGAGTGTCAGACTCTTACTGTCTAAAACCCACCATGTTCCTTCTTAAGCCCTTTATGTACCAGGGCCGCGGTAACAATTTCGAACAATCCCGCAGCCCCGCGGCAGTACACCTAAGTACCTAGGTATTGGTCTTCACAGAGATAGATAAGGAAATGAATAGCAGGTACTTACCTACTTACTTACCTATGTAAGCTTTCATATCCTTCAAGCAAGACACATTTTCCTGGATCCATAAGCGGGAAAAGCAAGTTGTAGTGCCTGCCTAGGTTAGTACTTCGGTAGGTATTCAGGCGTCGCATCGTCATGTCACGATGATACTGCATTATAATTTCATTCGTAAATTGCCTAAACACAAATTATATTATAAGTAACTAGTTTATAAAAACAAATGACGACTTCTTGATGCACATCCTAAATAGATATTGATACTTACTTACTAGCTAAGATGGAATAACTTTTTAGTAAATCACGCACTCTGCAGAATCGAATTGATTATTTTATTACATATTTGCACTCAAGTTACTTTTAAATAAAAGAAAATGAATCAAAACAAGACAGAAAAAGTATGAGAGGGGCCAGTTGCCGCGCAATTTAAACAAAAGCCAAATTCAAAAACAAGAAGAGTTTTTTTTTCGGATATTAGGCGAAAGGTATTTTATAAACGGTCAATGTTGTTTTGCACATAACATAAAAAAAAAACATTTCTATGTAAGAAAAAATATATATTTACAACATTTATGTAATTTGATAGTCTTACCTAAATGCCTTATTTTCTGTACCTACATTATTTTTTAAAGCCAACTGACAGACATGGTATTTTCAAATTATTAATTTAAAAAGATTAGTATTTGTATGCTTAGTTCACTAAGTTCTACAAGTACGTATAATAAAACACATAAATCATTTTATATTTCTGTGCGTTTATTATACAAAGTAGTTAATAATTAACCTGTATTTTTAACTTAAAAGACAGGGGTACAAAATCTGTAAATAAAAAGTTTGTAAAAGTTGTCATTGTTGTCAGTGTCACTGTCACTGTCAACAGTGTCAGCCGGTCAGCTGCCGAATTGGTACAATAAAATGTTATTTAGTGTGAATAAAAAATCATTGTTCACATTGTATTTCTCGTTTCTTAGGCCTTGTTTAGTATTTGCTCAAACGAACATGTCTTCTGGCATAGTGGATGCGGGTAAGTAAAAATTACATGTTCCACAAAGTCACAACAAATAATTGTATAAAACAACACCTGATCATAATTCCTGAACCAGTGTTCGACACATCAAGAATTTGTATAAAACCTTATCCCTAAGACGACCCACTGACCAAAATGTGTCTTATAAACTAGATTATTGAAAATACTGACACAGAATATGTGCTTAACCATATATATCAATACGAACCTTACACAATAGTACCACATTCATTTACAAAACTATAATGACACAATATTATTGATAATAATAAATAAAAAGTACCTATTTTGTTATTAATTTTTTTGTATTCTATGTTTGGAAATGTAGAAAATATGTTGTAGAATATATAAATGGCAAATTAAAAGTATAAATTCTAAAGTTACAACATAATATTTCAGATAAATACTCAACAGCATTTGTGACAGTGCCCAACATGGAGGTGGGCCGAACTATTGGCCATGGTCTGGTGGAAAATAAACTGGCAGCCTGTGTTAACGTTGTACCACAAGTGACGTCTATATACAAATGGGAAGGCAAAATCAATGAGGACAGTGAGGTAATAACACTATAATATATTATATACTGCTGGCTAAACATGAAACATTTTATTATGGACTTCTGAGCATCTGTCTTTATTATTATCAGCCAATTGTCATCTACTGATGGAGGCCTCCCTCAGGGAACACTAACTATCCTGGTCATGGTCAGAATCTGCTTTAATATACATAAATTAAACAAATATTACCACATAAATTATACCCAAAATCATAACAAGACTTCATCAGAAAGATCTTTCTTATTTTCAACATTTTATTTCAATAAAATGTAGTTACTATGGATGGTGTGCATAACTGTAAAATTAATAAAATGTAGTCACTATCTATGCTTTGCAAAACTAATTCAAGTAGTCAAAACAAACTGTTTAGGGAAATAGTTCCCTAAACAGTTTGTTTGTGCTAATTGCACTCTTTCAATTGGGTATAAAGCACCTTACTGTGCACATACTTAACCCAATCTTGGGTATGTCTGGTAGATGTAGACAACTACCGTCTTACCACAAAAACTTTTAAACGTCAGTTTAAGACTTGTCTAAAAAAAATTCAAATTATGACGTTGACATATGGTTCATTTTGCAGCCAAATTTTTTTAGACAAGTGTAAAACAGGGGTTTAAGTTTTTGTAGTAAGGCCACTAGAGTTTAATATCCCATCATCTACAGTTGATACTACTCATGTGGAGTTATGACCAAATAAGTAGTTCTGTCTTTCATATACTTACATCTCTTTTTTATTCTCACTCTCCCATAACATGCCAGCTGGAAGAGATTTCTTAAGAAATAAGCTGTGACTTTGTACTTAATTGTTCTATTTTTTTTTGTCTATGTACTTAAATTGTTAAATAGATAAATATTAATGTTAAAAACTTTTTAATTTCAGGTCCTGCTCATGATAAAGACAAGAACATCTCAAGTGGACAAGCTTACAGAGTATGTTCGAACCAACCATCCTTACAAAGTTTGTGAGGTGATCTCACTGCCCATCAAGAATGGGAACCCACAGTATTTGGACTGGATCGGTGAAACCGTTCCTGAGAAGTAGTCTTGGATGAGGAATTGTAGGCTGATATTGTATAAGATAAAACTTAAAAAATGGCTGCACTATGTTAGTATCCTATTTTGTCATTGCTTTATAAAATACTTGTCTCTAAGATAAGGTAATAGTTTAGAATTGGTTCCTGAATCAATGTAAATAACTTATTTCACAAATTACCCATAGAACTGTTCCAATCTACTCATACTGTACACATATAAACAATTTGTGAATGTAATTTACTGAAAAAACCAGCACATGACATCTGTGCCTACCTACCTGTATTCTTCTTACCATTTTACAAAATCTAAACTGTTGTAACTGAAAAACATAGTCAAAAGCTGTTGCATTTATATTTAGTCAAAGATTAAAATATTAATCAATTGAAGAACCAACCTCAAAGTATGGTATTTACGAAATTAGTTTATCAGTGTTTATTTACAGCACACAAAATTACTGTAAAACAAATCATATTATTGAAATGTATAGTACTTTAAGGAAAAAAATACTGCATTTATTGATGTTCCTTCTATTGATACCTAGTGTAGACCCAAGAGCCCATTGTTAAACTTAGTTTTTGATCTACAGAATTTGAGATTTTGATAGCATGTACAAGCAGAAGTTCAAATTACATTTTACCTGAAAAATGATTAGTGAAGCTATTGTAATTTTCTGATTTTCTAATTACCTCTGTAGTTGTAATAATAATCAGCTGTTACAGTAAGAAGTCGTTTTGATTTTGTTAGTGGGCTTTCATTTCTGAATGTACTGCAAACCACTCACTATATCAATATTAATGCCATTTAAAATTACTTTCTTATTATGAAATGAACTTGTTCACAGATTTTAATAATAAACAGAGACAGTCAACATGCAGTATCTATGTCATTTGTATCGTATTTATTGTATAGATAGGTATAGATTTAATAAAGTGTCTCTCAATAATATAATATAATAAAATAAATATTTCTTTTATTTACTAGCTGTTCCTCGCGATTTCACCAACTTCGCAATTCACCAACTCTCCGCACCCAGATATTTATGTTTTCCTAAGAACATAATTAGCCCGGTCAAAATAGACATTTGAAATAACAAAAATTCCCACAGAGCTGATTTTTGGTGGAGAGCTAGATTTGATCATTACAAATAAAATACTAAAAGTCCCCATCGATCCCATGTGTGCGTCAAAAGTTATTCGAGGTCAAATGTCAAAATTTTAGGTTTTTTGATTTTTTTTCGAAAACGGTAAGTTTTATCAAAAAAAGACATCAGACCAAAATCGTAGATCTTTAAATTTTCTACAAAAATGGCATTAACAGTTTTCTCCTAAATCTTACCATTCCTGAGATATTGCGCATCAAAGTATATTCCATACATGACATGCACACATGTCCACGCCACCTGTGAGGTAGTGTACTCGGTGCGTTTTTTTTACCGTAGTTTCTCCTGTAGGCCTACTCCACTAACTGTCATGACAATTTTAGGATAGTTTAAGGGAATAATTGCCGTCAAGTTCTAATATGATGTCATTATTGATATTAACTATTGGGTTAACTATTATTGTGATTGTTTTAAATTTATCAGATTCATACAAAAACTCGTGGTGGCCTAGTGAGTAAAAAACCAACCTCTCAAGTATGAGTGGGTTCGATTCCACGTCAGACAAGTACCAATGCAACTTTTCTAAGTTTGTATGTACTTTCTAAGCATATTTTGGACACCAACGACTGTTTCTGATGGCACGTTAAACTGTAGGTTCTGGATGTCATTGAACATCCTTGGCAGTCGTAATGGGTAGTTAGAAGCCAGTAAGTCTGACACCAGTCTAACCAAGCGGTATTGGGTTGCCCGGGTAACTGGGTTGAGGGGGCAGATGGGGCAGTCGCTCCTTGTAAAGGACTGGTACTACATCAGCTACATCCGGTTAAACTAGAAGCCGACTCCAACATAGTTGGGAAAAGGGCTCGGAGGATGATTTGATACTACAATATTTTTTGCAATTGCAAAAAATTATGTCAGGAGTTTTCCTGGAGCAGGTGGGAGTAAAGTTTTAATAGGTTCCAGATATTATGTATCAATTTCCAACCCCAGTCTTCTGGATAAAAATGGAAATGTCGAAGGAAAATAAGCGTGCGATAATTTTCTACAACTTTAAAAGCGGATTGTCGCGACTTCAGCGCTTAAAAAAAAAATGTTCTGTGTTTAGTGATGCAGAACCATGCCTTAGGACTGCAGTACGCTGATATTTAGGATTTAAAAGTGGGCAATCTAGCCTTAGAGACAAGCCACTTGAAGGTAGTTCAAAACCCGATATGACCCAAGATAATATCGAGGCTATGCGGCAGTTAATTGTCGCAGACCAACATGTAACATACCGTGACATAGATCCGTGGGCATAACGATTGTTTTACATTCCACAAAATTAAGTAAAGTCTTCGTGGTAAACGTTTCAGCAGACCTGAAAAAGCTGTTGACTCATACAAATCGGCCAATTTGACTACCCCACTTTAGAATGGAATAAATGTTTCAAGAACTGGGTTTAATGCGTGCAAAAGTACATTAAATATCGCAGAGAATTCTTTGAAAAACAATAAATCGTATTAACTTATTAGATTGTCTGTACTTATTTCAAACGATACAACTTAAAGGTAGCCCTCGTATGTACGTGGCTTATATGTGCATATCATGTATAGTGTGACTCTTTGAATCGCTATATCTCAGGAATGGTAAGATTTAGGAGAAAACTGTTAATGCCATTTTTGTAGAAAATTTAAAGATCTACGATTTTGGTCTGATGTCTTTTTTTGATAAAACTTACCGTTTTCGAAAAAAAATCAAAAAACCTAAAATTTTGACATTTGACCTCGAATAACTTTTGACGCACACATGGGATCGATGGGGACTTTTAGTATTTTATTTGTAATGATCAAATCTAGCTCTCCACCAAAAATCAGCTCTGTGGGAGTTTTTGTTATTTGACCACTACTTTTATGTCTATTTTGACCGGGCTAAATTAACAATTTTAGAAGATGCCATCTTGTTTAGACACGAGGGAGGAGGTGATTTAAGTTCTGTGTGCAAGTATAAGCGACAAAAACGAGTGCACTCCTTATCCATTGAACTGAAACAAGTAAGTAGCAATTGGTTGAACTGGAGGGAATCCATAGTGTTTGAAGACAAGGATACTGAATCAGTTATTCTGATTTAAAAGAATAATAGGTAATGAAAAGTTTCAACAAAATCTGTTCAGTTGAGTTTGCATGAAAGTATCAAACATTTACATGTCTATTATCCAATCCCACATATTCAATATTTTGCAGATTTTTAAACTAACTTTTGAAATAACTTGCCTGTTGAATCAATAGGGTGACAGATGTGAATGGTAATTTTGTACCTTCGAAAAACTAGCTTTTACCTGCAATTTTATTCCTACTGTACAAATATGAAACAATGCTATTCAGGTAAACCTACCTGTAGCTATTCAGATTATTCTAATTTTAATCAATACCGATTTTAATCATAATAACTATTTATACATTTTTAGATAAGAACAGAAGACAAAGCCAAAGCTTACTGACCTACTAGGTATTTCGCCCCCACACAGTTAAGCTACAAAAAAATATAAAAACCTTCACAAACAGTTGTAGATGCCAGAAAGAGAATAATCATACTCACGCTCGTAGTAAACTCAGTTTTACAGTCGTAGTAGAATGCACTGCATATTCAACGTGGCTGAGTCTCTGACCCCGGGTTCATGCGTTTGGCAAATATTCCGCCCCCAGCACTACAATCCATATACAATATTTATGCCAGCCATTTGGCAACGAACATTAATATACGGCGCCACTCGCCATTCTACGATATTCAGAGCATCCTACCATGTACCTAACTAGTTATCAAGTTTTTCTGCTTGGCTAAGTGCCAGGTGTAGGTGCTTTACCCCCATGATATTGAACGTAATTACTATTAAATTGTCTACTTCTTTGGTGAAAGTATTTTTAGAAAGGTAAGTCTGTAGACTATTTTGTCATAGTTTGTAGGAGACACCGAGGATATCGTAATTTTACTGTGGGCTTGCATCACTTTTTCAATTAAATACGTTGTCATTGTTTTCAAAAAATGGTAGGCTGGTTGCTTTACCTAATTTAAAACTAATTTACACTTTTAATTATGATATGAGTATTTTAATTTGTCCAATCTTTAGAAATGAACCAATTTTAGAGAAAGACATTAAAGTAACTGCCTAATCGTTATTTGAAGTTATTCAGATCATTCTTTGAGACGGTTTCTTTAGAGCACTTGGAAGAAGTATTTTCAGAAATCAGTGACTGATACCTATAATATATTCAGATATTTACATGTAGTCAGGCAGTCGTCGCCGCAACTATATCTGGAATCAAACAACATAATAAATTATTGGACGAAAATATCTCCGCCATCGAGTAAAGTGTTCTGTTCAGTGTCAAAACATTTAATTTAAATTACTTGGTGGATTGAACTTTCTTACTTAGCAGTCTTATGTAACTTGCAGTACTTGTTACATAAAAACTACCATTATCTACTAATTGCCTCATTTATATTAACTGGAAACGTATATAAAACATAGACCGTGTGTAACAAAGAAAAGACAAATGGGTACTTTTGGAACGAAACCGAACACATCTTCGGTCGCATTTCGCTCGACCAATCGTAGCGGCCGTAGACGTCTACGAGTTTCGTAGCGCCCGCTGACGCAGTAGGGCGGCGTAGCACTACGCTTATCGGGACACAGGCTGAATACATTGACCTTTGTTAAAATCGTCCAAATACAGTTTCAATTAGGTACTTACGTTATACAGTTTGAAGAGAAATAAAAGTACTCGTGTGTCGGCAACGCGTGGCGTCGGACGTAATGTAGGACCAGTTTTGTTATGGCATCAATAAAAATCTTTACGGAAACATCTGCAGTCATAAAAGCTGTCGTATCGGTTTCGGCCGTGCCTATGGATCGCGAGGAGCAGTGAGGCTGAGTCAGTCGGCGCCGAGGATCGGAGACGAGAAGGTGGTGCTCGGGGTGGAAGGATGGTCATGGTGCCTCGGGGTCGGTAGTGCAGTGCGGCTCGCGCCGGCGCGGATCGATCGCGCGACATCGACCGCGCGGGGCGGGGCGCCGCCTCAGTCGCGCGCGGGCACGGCGTGCGGGCGCGCGCATACTGCACGTGCATGGCGCGCCTGACTGGATGCCTCGCGCCCTCGGGGAATGGCTTCGTCCGAGGAAGAGGCGACTACAGCGTCGACCGACTCTTATCCTGAAGATGATGACTGCCTCAGTGTCCGAAAATGGTGGTGCTTTCTGCTGTCGTCGATATTCACGTTCCTTTGTGGGTTGCTGGTGGTGCTGGTATGGCGCGCGTGCGCGTTCGTCTGCTGCCACAAGGAGCCGGAGCTGGCCCCCAACGACCCCAAGCAGAAGGAGCAGAAGGCGGCGCGGCAGGGCAAACAAGAGTTCGAGGGCACGTTCATGACCGAAGCGAAAGACTGGGCCGGCGAACTCATATCCGGTCAGACCACCACCGGACGAATACTGGTAAGTACAACCTTCCCTATGCCGCAGCACCACAGCCTGCAGGCAGGCCGCAGGCTCCCTCTCAATATTTCATACACATGCTTGCTAGGGTGGTAACTCTTATTACTTATTCGCGTGACACTGTTACATTAAAATCTCAGTGCTAAGAAATTCGGATGCTACCTACACAATAAGTAAAACGAAATATTTGAGAACAAATTAGATCGTCATGTCATTAAAGAAAGGCCCATCGATTGCTTTGGCCGCTGAGATTAGAAGCCCCTGTCGTATCAATTAAACGTAAGCGAGTATTTTGACTGGAATCGTTTTTACTACAGTTACAAACTATTGATGTTATGAAACCTAAATTGTAGTAAAGTAGATAGACGATGAGTTGGCTTTTTATAAGTACTTTGGTAAAAGGGTAGATAAAATAGTTTTTCATACTAAAATTTTATGCGTAGGTATCTACGTAGAATATGTTTCATAGCTTTATGTGAAAATATATAACTCAATTTAACCAAATCAATTTCCAAAATTAGTTGAATCGTAAAAGTTTATGTTGATTGATTATCGAGCACATTTTTCTCTCCACCCCCATTAAGTGGCAATATAAAATAAAGCTGAACATTAACCCAAATGTTCGGCTGCCCACACCCCTACTCCGTGGATAGATCACCAGGGCTGTGACGTCACAAGCATGATTATCTACTCGTTTGGACCAATATTAGACGTTTAATATTTACCGCTCGATTAATGTTTAATCTAATGCCCGTTTACTTGGTACACAGCAGTTTCATTCATTACTTATTCATCAGGACTAGTAAGGAATGGAGTCGGATGTAAGGAGGTCTATATCTAAGAGGTCTTGTACAAAGAAAACTCGAAATAAACGACGTTTAAATGTTGTACATTATATTCTTAATTTTACGAATAAACTAAAATGAAAAATACTATTTAAATCCCGTGCATCTTAGTAGGTACCGGTTGTTTTTAATCTATGGCTTCTACTTAATTTTAATGGAAAATTGTTTAGCAAAGTAATCTAATAACATAATCTTCTAAAACGTTTATGTAACTACCCACATAGTCAATTGTTTTCAATGACGCTGCAAGTTCAACTAGATTACATGCTATTAAATAATATGGGAACAAACACATGTGGATAGAATTTTCCAACTACACAATCAACTAAGTAGGATATACTTTACAAGTTGTACTAAAAACTTAGTATTTCAGAGACACTTTCTTATCATCCTTTTAAGGAATATGCGAATACCTTCTTTAGATAAAGGAAACGCCATGATTTTGATGATTTTTCTGACTCATATTTCTTCTTTATCCTCATCTGAGATTTTTTTCATAAAATATGTTGTGAGATCAGTCACAAGTTGTGAAGGTTTCTGAAGTAACAACCTGTTAACCTGTTAATGCTTTCTTAACTTATAAGAGGTAACAGTCGGAGGAGAACTATTCGCACCTTTTAAAATTATTGTCTGAGACAAAACTTGTACCTACTTATTATTCCTCTATCGTCACTAAATAAAGGCTGTCTAGCTCAAGTTGTTGATAAATAACAAATATTAGTTGTCTCATTAGGGAATTCCCAGATAACACTTGAACTATGTAAAAAAGATTCAACAACCTACACTAGGCAAAATCAATAAAAAAAAACTTGATATTAAATAGTCAAAAAAGCTTTGTACAAAAAAAAACAATGCTGAATTGAAATAAACAGCTATCATTACTTTTGTAACTAATGTTAATTTCGTGTCTAATCGATTGAAACATCACCTCGATATGTCACGAGTTGCATTCACATCGTAGGTATGTAGGTACCACCAAACTCAACACGTCTATGATCAAACTCACGCACCATGAATCACTTGAATGACCTAATACACCAGTAAGAACTAATGAGATTACTGGACCGTACGTTTATCAGAATGTTTTAAGTGCCTATTGTTGCCATGGAAGCGATCACGCGTTCATTTACGAATTATCTAAAATTCATTAGCATAAGGTATTTTTTAAACTACGGGCACCCGAGGTGATGAGCAATAGGAAAACAGGAACTAATTGCTGTAATATAAAATGGGTACGCTATTTCCTATGACACCTCAGAAGAGGTCCATCACACGTTTCCGAATGTTTTATTGACGCTTTCTGTTAAGAATTTGTCATCATATCTAGCTCAATAACTAATTTTAGGCGAGACACGGTCAGTCACAAATCAGTTTAAAATTGATCGAGACAAAAAGTACTTAAGTATTTGCGTAAAATACCCTAAGCGTTGATATATTGGCGACAATCCATAACGATTAATGAACAACTTAAACAAACAAATGCAACATATTCTCCAGTAAATAAACAGACTAATAAATAGGACAGATAAGCAGCCAACAAACTGTGCTGCTGTCATTCACAGCCCCAAGCGTTGGCATGCGACGCGAGCACGCTGCGCCAATGTTGCACGCCCCGCGGATTTTCACAGAGTTCTACACATTTCCTGAATAGGTACTGAATTTGTAAAATGAAATTATATTATGCTTTTGTAGCTTAAAAAATATGGTAAATTCGTGTGTAAAAATTGTGACTGGTAATAGGGCAAATTAAAGCAACAAATAGGCTTTCCTTGAGTCCTCATCATAAAGGTAAAGTACTCGTATAACTGGACCATTATAGCAAAACTTTTTGTACAATCTATGCGCAGGATAGTAAATATACACGAAACACACAAGCGCAGTATATCTACATACAATTTATAGGTACACGCAGCACAATGAATCAATATTCTGGACGTTTTTCACAAAAACTCGCACTGTTACAGCGACACATAGATATGTCCCGCAGGGTGTAAACTGAAATATTGTCGCTCTCAAACCGACTGAAATGCTCGTAGAATCGTGAATTGTAGCTTGTACCAATATGCGACAAGCCAGTAAATAACAACACTTTATCATCGTTTTCTTACCCGAAAGCACTCGATACTTTAAGCTTCGACGATTGACTACTTGATCGGTCAACGTACCTTTCCCTTTTATAAGTAGGTACTCAAACTGAGTAAAATTACTTCAGAAATTAAATTCATTAAAAACAAATTAATCTTAAAGAGTAAAAGCCTCAATTCTAACCATAGGTATGTAAGCCCATTATGTCGCCTGCTTTAAGTAGGTAATTCTAAGATCAAAACCGTAAAAATTGGGGTACCACAAATAAGGTATATTTATATATCTATCGTACTGGCTATGGTGCGCTAAGTACGGTGTAACATGGCGTAAGGGCCTCCCCGGGACCCGATTCTGGCACCGTCGGCAAGCTCCGCCCGACCACGCGATGTCAGACCGTGACCCACTTTCCGCTATCGATGCGCTACGCCCCGTAGTTCAAGTACATTTTCCCTTTCGCTAACCATTGATGCGTTCTGTCTCACTGCTCATTACTACACAAAGAATTTAACAGCAATGGTGTGCGTGCGTGGGCTTAGCGTCGTTTCAACATTCTCCCTTGTATATAGATGTTGATGTCCCTTGTATGTTGGCAAGAAATGTTCCGGATGAAGCTGGAGCTCGGTGAAGATCTTTTATGTCGAGATGAATGAAAAATATTAAAGAGGGTGGAATTTATGGTATTTTATGATACCAGGGGCTTTGTGAATTCTTAATATAATTTCGAAACAATCCTAGCTTAGGTATATTATTCCCAAACCACATGCTAAGTTGTCTTAGTTCGTGATTAAAATGGTATTTATTCACCTGTTTCTTTCCCATACCCACCATACATTTATGGGCGTTTTGTTTATTTCTTCACCTTACTTATTTAGGTATCGGAATCAATCCGGAAAGATTATTACTAAATTACTAGATTTTTAATAAGAGGCGATAACAAAACAATAGACCTTACCCATTAATCGCTTATCTTGATTGATTACGTGTTCTAATAAACAGTCTGTCTATTAAACTTTCGAATAGTGCATTGTGAAATAAATAATACCTAAGCACGTTAGTGCCGCTAGATTCTTAAAAAAGTACACTAAAAAATAATTACGTAACCATTACGACATTTTAATGTTTTGCAAAGTCATTCAACTTAAACATTGGCGCTTCTTACCAAAACCTAATATACCTACACTTGTTTGAAAATTAGTTAAAAATAATTGATTCGTTTTAGTTTTAGGTCGTCGATGTTCGTAATTGCTTGTCAAAACTAAGTAAGATTTATAATTGCTGTCATACAATTAATATCTTAATTTGGGATACAGTGGTCATTCCTTGCCAGATAAGCATAGAAGCTATCTATTGAATTACAATGAAATCAATTCTCAGAAACTATGTATTTTTTATTATTTTATTTAGGCACTTACATAAAAGATAAAAAATACCTAAGTACCTACCTTCCGGGTCCTCCATAAGGCACATCGCAAATGGTGCTATTTAACTTAGCTAGTTTTTTTTTACTGTGCAGACCAAATAATTACCTACCTACTAAAAAAACTAGGTTTTTGCTAACTTCAAAGTAACCGTGTTATTAAGCATCCATCCTTGAAAAGATATCAACGCATGCGCACTGGGCACTTGTTTTTGCTTATTTTTTTCATTGGTCTGCTCATTGAATCACAATAGCTTTTTTTGGATACAAATAACTTTGTATTAGTTTGTTTTGAATGGTTTTGAATATGAGTGGTACTAATCGATTTAATATGTAGGTAGTTAATTTTGTTTTTTTCTTTTGATAATTTTATTATGATTAACCATCATTTTATTGACACTTTAAGTCTTAATCGATGTGTTTATTATAAATTATGATCGTGGATAATTAAAAAATATATAGATGAGGAAATTAAATCCTTAAGGTGAAATATTTGTTTGGAAGAAGTTCTTGATAAAAATATGTCGATTGGAAATCCCAACCTTACCTAACAAATTGTATTTTTAATACCTCAATGATAGCAGATTTAACTCAAACTAAAAACAATAAATAATTCAAAATAAATTCAAGATCTACAATAAACTGGAATCAATTCGTTTACAAACCGATTTCCATTTGTTTTCTTAACAAAACTACCCTCGAGTGAGGAAGCGTCGCGTGACCCGCCACACTTGTCCTTCAGTAGTGGCCGGCCGTCGTATTTATTTATGATAAACATACGCCACTGCAGTCTTTTTATATATTTAATAAGGTTACACACCACAACTCGCCACGTCGTCCCATTGTATTGATTTCTATTGGCAGCGGAAACGTGTAAATTATGTATGGAAGGTAACTGCTCGTGAATTCTGTCGTGAAATGGCGTCCTTTTTAGAGTATATAGTTAATGTAACACGACAACTAGAGGTGTGATACAGGGACCGTAGAACAAGATTTAGACTTTTGAAAAACCTCTTGGTATCTTGTCGCTGAGAATCTTATTTTTGGATTCTCAGTCTAATAGGTACCAACAATATCTATTTACTAAAACATTTTAATCCAGTAATGATTATAGGTATACATTGTATTATATGGTCTATATACCATAGCAAAACCCATCAACATGCAAGCATTCATGAAATAAATATTCACTGGAAAGTATCCACACAAATGTATTCTACACCAGGCTAAACGTTTCGCCACTAGAAATCCACATGCAAAAATGCATCTAAAATAGAATAGCGCACAATACCGTCAACGGTGACCCATTAAACTTTAAACTCACCGTCGAGTGTACAAGTAAAACCGGTGGAATATTCTGGAACGACATCTTTGGTAAAATACCGAGCTCTGTGCTTCCACTGGAATAATGCAACTTACGGGTTACATCTCGTGGAAATTTTGGCGAACACCCAACTACCTTCACGCAGAAAGGATTATTTTAATATAGAGGTATCTTTTTTGGTACTAATTTGAATGTAAAATAAGTTCTTGTTGTGTTTACTTTTACGTTTTAAAAGCAGCAACAGTAAATTTATGTGGTATGTAACTCATACTTATTCATATACTTATTCTTGATTTACTTGCTGTTATGGAGTATGTCAATCAGGTCTTTCCCAATTGTGGAAATCTGAATTTGTGGCTAGAACTTAACAAAAAGACATAATACTTCTCTAACCCTGAAAAAGGAGCATTTCTATGTATTTAAGCCCTGAGGGAAAAGAAGCGTTATTTTATATACGCTATACGTAACATAAAGCCTGTTCTATAGCCGGGTAAAAAGGGTAGAAAAAATGCTTTAGCTACAAAAAGCAGGAAAACAACATGCTTATATGAATTTATGTCAACGACACTACTTTCATGTTTTGAAGAGCGCTAGGATGGTTTGGCTATATTATTATAGTTTACATTTGTTATAATGTAACATATAAACATTTTTATTCTTTGAAGGTTTTCTAAACCAGGGCCAGGGCGCAAAACCTCCCGATTTAGATGCGACCTTAACATTTCCGAAGCCAATCTCATCCATTTATAAACGTTTCCCGTCGCTGGAAGTTGCATCAAAAACGTTACATAAGTCGAACACAAATCGGCCTCTATTATCATGGAAACTGGGTCTCCTATTCCTGATATAGGCCCCCACACCCCGGCCTACCATCTGTCTGATATTTTAAAATATACCCGTTTGTGGCGCCATTTTTGGTCAACTGTCGGGCCTGACCTTTGAGAGAGGCTTATTGTATATTCCTGGAGTTGTGTCAGCAATCGATTTTGTCTCGAGTGGAAGGTTGCGAGAATCGAGATGTCTCGGACTCGTGAATATTTTACTCGATATCAACAGAGTGCTTAGTGCGAGTTTTCGTGAATTTTTTTACGGACTCACATGAGAGCGCGTATACTAAGATTTGTATGCAGTGTTGCCAACTTAGTGGATTTTCCACTAATACTGGTGGTTTAAGTCCCCTATTTAGTGGCGAAATGTTGAAAGTACTGCGGGTCAAGTAGCGAAATGTAAGTTTTGTGGTACAACTTTAAGGAGTTACTATGGAGATTTGAAGTCTCACGGAATGTCAAAAAAGCATCTACAAAACAAAAAGGTGAACGACTACTATATAATTATATTAAGTACTCATTCATTGGTCAAATGCGTAACTAAACAATTTGTGAAACTACTACGCCGATTATAATTTGTGAAGGATTCGGATCGGGTCGGATGAATTGCTAAACAGATGTAATGCTTTGTCTGTTTTAATTTTCTATCGTTGCCGAGTTACATCTTTGGATGATTAAATTGTTTTAGGTTACAATAAAATATAAACAATATTTTTTTAGTGGTGAATTTGGTGATTTTAAGTGTGGGATAAATTTTTGTTAGTGGTTTTCTGGTGGTTTTAAAAGTTGACTCTGGTGGTAAGCTTCTACAACTGTTGGCAACACTGTTTGTATGGAACAAAAACAGGTTCCAATTTTTGACACTAGGTGGAGCTGTTTTTGTTCCATACAAATCTTAGTATACGCGCTCTCATGTGAGTCCGTAAAAAAATTCACGAAAACTCGCACTAAGCACTCTGTAGTGACACGTTCACTCAAAACTATTTCTATTTGTTGCATCTTCTCTAATATACTAAAGTTCGGCCATTCAGAGAATGCGTTCCTGACACGTCGCGATTGAACTGACGACGTAACTTTGCAATGGCGTTGCAGTTACGATAAAAATATTTTTGCTGGTTGTTTACCGTTTTAACAATTGAGGAGCATTAAAACAACATTATTATATCAATAATCAATGAATGTTATTACGTCGTCAGTTCAATCGCGACGTGTCAGGAACGCATTCTCTGAATGGCCGAACTATAATCCTTAAGGATTATTATTTGTTAATGTTAGATGCAAACTTTTTGTTTTTAGTTCAATATTTATAGTATTTTTTTTAAATTGTTGGTGGCAAACTAAAAACTTGTTAACCTTTTATCCTAACTTGCCCCAATACAGAAAGTTTCTATTTATTTTTTATTTAAAATTGATGTATCTAGGTACCTATTTAAAACAACTGGAATACCTACCAAACAGACTCAAATAAATCAGACAAAATTTTGAATACTATTTTTTCTCGTCACTAATTTTTGCTTTCGCAAAGTTTGTTCAGGATATTGAAAAGCACTCACAGTATTGAGGGCTAGCCGATCAATCAACAGCCTAAATTCCGCCATCTATCACCCGACAACGCTGGCAGTAGGTGGAAATCACTGGACCTAAACAAAGCCTGGCCACGTATGAGAATGTTCCCCAACGGGCTATTACGCATTCCTGCCGATAAAAGCCTTTATTTCGGTCGCTGGATTGTTCCAAGTTTGTCCACAGCCTGATTCTGCAATATCGGTTAGTGAGCTAATATTTCACTGTATTCTGCGTGTGCTGTATTGTTCGATTGTTTTTGTTTTGAGTTTATTCTGAAAGCCTGAATAAATAAAACTGTAATTGTGGGTAACTATTATGCAAAAAAACAACGTGTTGAAAAAACAACATAATTAAATACAATAATGTAATTTTAATGCCATAGTTTGTCACAGGAACAAAGCGCGAAACACGTTCGCCTTTTCTCCAAACAAATAACAATAAAACCATCTAAAATAAATTATTATACAAATTCAAATGAGGTGACTGTTATCAAGATTTCCTGAATAAAGGTCAAATGTATTTTAAAATGAAAGATAGTCGGTTTATATAAATGTCTTCATTTTGTGGATCCGTGCCCTTTGGAGGCAAGAACCGAATCGCTGCGATTTCTTTGCTATTTTTAATCTTGGAAGAAATGTGTCAGCGTTTTGTTGAGAATGCTCGGTTGGCAATTTTATTGCAAAAGATATGAGTATTATGTTTTGTCACATTTACAGAGAAGCGGAATATTGTACGTAATGTTATTCGCAATGGAATTTCCATGTTATTTTTCGTTCGTTTTGTTTACTGTGCTTCAGAATCCACTCAATTCACAGACACTCAAGCCCATTATTTGCTCACTGACTGTGTGATCACAGCTTAGGTACGCATCTTCCTGCTCCTAAAATCCTTCAAACAATATGTAGGTAGTCTAGGTACCTAAGTACATTGCTCCTGAGGGGACAGCGTTGCTCATCGTGAAAATTGTACACTCAACAGCAGTTTTGTGGGTCACCTGTTTGACCATTTCCACTCCAGTTGGTCTGTCTAAATACTGTATACTTTGCCAGATTGGTCGCTGATCATCGATTATACGCTACTGTGAATATATTTTATCGATAACACTTCTCTTTTATATCTGAATATAACCTTATAGGTACCTAATTTAAAATTCAGACCGTGTTGAGGTAAACAGGAAATCCAGTAAATTGTATGAATTGAGATATTACCATACGAGACACTTATAAATAGCCCTAAACCAAGAAATAAATCGAGGACATTTTCTTACATTATTCTCAAATAGCAAAGGAAAATGAAACAGTATATAACAGGCTACGTTTCAAAGGCGCGCAGGGTTGCTCATAATTACATACAGCGGCTTAATGCAGGGCAGAGACAGATCTAGGTGAGGGAGGGAGCTCTCATCACTTCCACGCACAATGCGGCTCCCCGGCCCCGGCGTTTGCAAGGCTTCTGCGGTTTCCTGATTGGGGACACCCGTTCTTATGTCGATATACTTCCGCAGAGGGTTTATCGCACTAAACTATCTAACTACATAAGTTTTCTTCCAAGACGAAATACCCTCCGAGAACTTATCCGAATCCATATCGAGTAATCCTTTCACGATAAGGCGGTCTGTTTTTATTCCCCACTGACGGATAACCGACCAAAATAATTCATCGTACTAAACCCATACAATTCTGAACGTCTATTCCTTATCTGCGAAATAAAGCCTTCTTGACACGAGACAAAAACAAGACATCTCGGGTGGGCTGGCCTCTTCTTAATCTCTGTTATATAGGTCAGTGGGCGGTCCCTATCGATTGCCAGCACTTGTGCGTTCGCAGGAACGTTCGTTTTGTCGTTAAGTTTGTAGCCGGCCTTAGCAGGAGCTCTTGAATTATTTATATATTATTTATTGCTAGTTCTGTATTGTGGAGCACTTTGTATGCTGCTGTAGTAACGTATGCAGTAGCTACTTACTTAGGAGTGAGTAGTTTAGCTTCCAAGGACTTTAAGAAAACAGTGGTCTCTATCGTTGTTTATCTATGTACTCATATTGTAGCATGTATAAGTAAGAATTTTATGTATTCAGTCCTCTCCCTGTAAATTAAGAGCAATGCCTACCTGCTCAATAAGCAGGTATGAGGACAATTTGTCAATTCATGAAACCGACTCATAATGACTGCTCAGACAGAATACAACACAAATACCAATGCATTTACAAAATCGCCTTGACAAATATAAAAGACCATGGCCATAATAATAGACAAGTTACTTCCATTTGTTCCACTTCATTTTAAAAATAGCCGGCGCATGTCTGCTTGGGCGGCAATGTCGTGTGTGACGTCACTTCTACCCCTGAGCCGTGGCCAGGAGTCGGATCAATGGAGTGGCTAGACATTAGTCTCGGCGGTACCACTCACGAGGTTAGCTGTCGCCACAGACATTAAGTGCTTTAGGACTTTAGGAGACATCATTTTTTATGACCATCGGCGTTGTTTTTCACATCGACGTTACCATAAAAACTAGATTTATGTTTACCTAACTTAGTCATCATTGGAACCTACTCAGACACTTCATTCTTAAAGAAAGTTTGCTAATTAAAGAACAATCAGTTCATACATGCGAGATAAAACTCATTAAACACCAACTAAATTAGCACCAGTCTATCAAACTCATTAACAGCCTTTCAACACAAGCTCACATTACAAAATACAGTCTAGACGAATTCTGCTTAAAAGCATACCTTCGCAATCAGGTATCGATGTCATAAAACACATTGTAAACGAAGGGCGAAGCTTTTTACAATGTGACCTTACACTTACAGTGTTTACAGTTTGTAATCAATATGGCGGACCAGCCCTCGTCGCGTCATCGGGGTGCTCACAGCAGAGTTTGTGTCATTGTTTACTTCAATTGCGATTTTCTGTGAAATATTTTTAGACTTTGGCAATATAGATATCCATATCTATTCAAGAATGATCTCGATTATATAAATAAAATACGTACTTTGGGTACTAGGTCTAATGTCTCGTCTGTAATTTTGAGGTTCTTCTAATAGTTATGTTTGTAGGTAGGTTTCTTAAAGATATTTTTAGAAATAGGTCTTAGGTAACCAGTCAGTCAATTAAATGGATCAAGTACCTAGCCACAAACAGTTTTACGCTCTTCCGTTCCATAGCTTAATTTTTCATAATCACGATGGTTGCTTTAGTTCCTACACACTGTGGTCACGCGACACGCGACAGAATTTGAACTGAAAGTTACTGAAAGGAACATATTAATGTTGTAATTTCGTTCCAAATAATTATCAGTCAAATGTGTTTATATCCGTAACTAAAACGAGGCGTTAAGGAGTATTCTACGGTTCTTTAAAAGACAGTAAAGTTCGCGTTAATTTCTGTGCGTTTTGGCGCATTGCCTGGGCACCATGAAGTAAGCCATTGCACTCGTTTGACTCCACAACTTGAGATATACCTAGTTCTGGTCCACGCGTGCATGCCGGATGCCTCGCGATCTTGGCAGCAGATCAAGGCACCACGTGCGACCGCAACCCGCTCAGTTCAGCGTCTGTATTTTAATTATCAAACAAAATTTTTAAATGAAAGATGTTTTTATTGGGGTAGTTAGTACGCAAAATAAAGATTTTTGTGAGGCACTAGCTGTGTTATTCAATATTTCATAATATGTACCTACCTGTTTTTGTACCTTCTCCATGTAACGGATCCATGAAGCTTTCTCTGTCTCCCCATAATTCCGACTTATGACACATGAAATGGCCACTACGACTTAATCAACACCTAAATAAAGTAATAAAAAAATTGACAATCGCCACTCCCACTTTAATGACAAACAAATGACGTGTTAGTTTAAAAGAAAGAGATAAAAGTGTTGCACTCTACGATGACGTCATTGGCGTACGTTGGCAAATGGCATAGTACACTCCCTGGCATGATGCCACTACAGCTGTCTCCGAATGTCCCACTGGTTATTAACAGAGAATATTATTTATAAAATTGTATTTGTTTTGAATCATAATCTGGTTTCACGTGACTAGATCCACTTCATCAACTCGTAATGTGGATGACGGTATCGGTATCGCAAAATAGTAGCAGCTGCTCATTCCACTGGTTTATGAGCCAAGTATGGAATCTAGGTTATTGTGTAAGCTTTTTCTATTACTATTACAATTTCACACACCCCGAAACATTTCACAATTAAATCCTCATAATAAAGTACACATACAGTAGCCACAGAAAATTTCTCAGAATTGAACTGAACAAACTTATATCATTTATTTCTTTTTGGTCCAAATAAACATTAAGATTCTTAAAATATAAATGACATAATTTATCTTACACTTACTTATTCCACTGCTGAACATAAACTAAGGCAATAGGTCCTGCAACCCGAAAACGATTTATAAAATTGAACAGTGGTTACATTATAACTTAGTCCAAACTCCAATCTCTTTGAAACCCGTGTCAAATAGATTGGAGTTATGAGAGAGAGTACACATACTACACGTACTTATCTTGTGGTGCAACCCCTGCGGCTATCAATTTGTATAATCATGCTGGATACCTACATATGTATATGACTTAGGTACGTAAGTGCAACGCAATCCATCTTGCATTCACAGCCTTGAGCTCTAAGCTCTGACCTAAAACCACGTAAGGCTTCTACCATGATTTTATCTGCCGAAGCTTTCAGGACTGGGAAACGTAATATGGCATTCTTCGCATTGGCATTTCTTATTCATGTGAATTAATAAGAATAGATCTCTGAAAAAAGTGGTCTGCGAAATGGTCCGACTATCTGAAAATGAGCGCACTTTTTTTGAATCCTGAAGGCTACATTCTAACTTAATTTGGAAAACTTATTAATTCTGTAAGAGTTTAATATAACCTTATATACAATGATATACAAAAAGATATTGTTCCAGCTCAAGTTATAATAACTATATAGTATTGATTTTACATCTATTTTATCCGTGTGGATTAATATTAGTGTAATAATCTATGCTGCTAAATAACGCGTAATCAAAATTGATGTCACAAATACGAGTTTTATTTTATGTCATCTATACAAATACGTTATTGAATTATATTAGTTAGTTATATTTGTGTATTTCATGATGAAACTAATTGCCGTAAAAGCACTTTATTTGAACTAAGTATTAATTCATAATAGTTCATCATAAATTAATTATCAATCTACATTACCTTTATGCATTCAACCAACAGTTCAGTGACTGACAACATGCCACATACACTGACAACAATTTAAACGCACCGAAGTAATTAACAGAAAATGTTACACATTGAATTATTTTGTAAACAAACCTGATGAACAAACACATAATAATTCATTATTATATTCATAACAAATTGTATTCTTACGTCTTTAATGCGGTATTCAGTATATCCTACAAGGTTTTTCAGGATAAATCAAGTCTAATTTATTCTAAAATTGTAGAACTCGTTCGAACCATAGTTTAACATACATATTATCCGATATATCATTATAAGTTATGTATTCATTCAGCGTTCATGATTACTGAGATATCCGTGACATCAGTTTGTGTACCTAACAATTAGCACATAGATCGTTAGCCACCTCTTAGCACGAAACACAGGTTGATGCCTTTTTTGTTATTCATATAGGCTATCTTCATAATGGTAACATCGATACTGAAAAATTACGTGCAAAAATAACTATTTTTACACACCTTATTTTACGATTTTTCCTCAGTTTTCCAAACAGTTTACTTAAATCCTTTTGTAGCCAAAGCTCTTCAAAGGAAGACTGTTTGTTTATAATATGAATTAAATCAAGTAATGCAATCTCATCCTAAGTGCTGGCATGCCAAGTAATCCATTCCTTTGCTAGAAGTTGATGTATCACTTGTGTAGGCGTTCACTTAGTATCATTAAGCACTGCCTACATCCTTTTGTATTGTAATTTCCATCTATTTGGAGTTACATCAGTCTGTTTTGTAATAACAATGCAAATTATTAAGATATTATTCGAATCAAAAATACCGCAACAAATAGGCTGTTTATCACTGAAAGTATTTTTTAAATCAGAAAAGTGGTTCTAGAAATTAGCGCGTTCAAGCAAATAAGCAAACAAACTTTTCAGCTTTATACCGTAGGTATAGATTGGTGGGAAAGCTTTCAAAATTCTGTAAAAAAATCTATAAGCATTTTGTGCTACACAAAAACATTTTCATGCTTAAAAATGCGAAGCCTTAATGTCGAAAACATGTTTACAGTCGATCATCGAACACGGCACATTACTCGCGATCACTCAACGTCAGATCCTAAGCACTTTTATTTCGCTCGACAAATATCGCTAATAACGTGTTTGTCTGTTTGCGAGATCTTAATTCTTTATTCCATTAGTTTCTATTATTAACTTGCGGATGTGTTGCGGAGGATTAGGGAATTTCTAACTAATATGTGTGTATGCGTAATGGGTGAATAATGTGGTAATTGCTTTTAACACCCACAAACTATGAGTTGTTGTTGTATAATTACATAATATGGTACTTACAGTTCATACAATTAAGTATGTAGTTAAATGTAAATACTTAGATCATGGTTTCCTAATAAATATTTTGAATACAGAATAGTTAACTTGTTAAAAGTGCATGTTTTTGATCGAAGCTTTGATAACCAAGTTATTCAGAGAAAATCAAAATCAAAACTCAACTTTTCGAATGTCAAAATTACATGAAACAGTCCCCAAAAACGCGTTTTGATTGGAAAAAAAGCCGCAACAAACTACCCCGCAAAACGAAAAACTATAACCAAGTACTAATAATTTAACGTAAAGGCAAGCCGTTTAGACCCAGCAATAAGGGGAAAATCCTCAAATTTTGTCGCACCTATTAAGTACCGAATTCTCAAGTGTCACTCAAAGAGCGCTTAATTCTCGTGCTATCTCTCTCACTTTATCGCGTATTGTGGCGACAGAACGACTGCTAAGTACGGCTTCAGTAAAGTGCCGTTTTGAGCATATCGGTAAAACATTTTTACTTTGTTTGGCGGTTTATTTGATTTTCCTTACTAAAGGCTAGAGTTTTATCATGGTTAATTGGAAATTTATAACAAGATATATTTTATGAATCAATTATGTCGTAGAATAAAGTGTTTGATTATATTTCTATGTTAGGAATTAAGTAGCAACAATAAAAGATTAAGTCTAGTCTAAAACTAACCCATAAGTACAAGTTGTGCATCCGTTTCCACTCCTTATTTCAATTCAAATGAATGAATCCTTTAGTGTCTAAACAATTATTCTCTGCAAGCATTTAACATAAATATACCTGTTCAATAAATTTATTAGATAATAGCATTTTATAATTCTATCATAGCTGTCATTAAAAAGTGATGAGCTAGATTTCAAAATTTAACAATACAAATAGAATACAAAGTTACTAATTTCCTCCCTCTATGGACATGTGTTCTAGGCTTTCACTGCACAGGACGTGCCTACATTTTGGCGACGGATGTATGTTGTGATGGTAAATTAATAGCGTAATTAGACCATTTTGTATTATTTAGATATCAGTTTTAATATATTCTCATTGGTTGCTAAAACGATTGTGGAATTGTAGTTACACGTTTATTTTTAGAATTACTTGAAGCAACGCGTCAGTCGGGTATTTTATTTGATAATAGCCTAAACTTGACTCCAAAAGCAGTCGACAATCAAGTGATTACATATTTAGGTATGCACAGGAAATTCACATTTTCAGTAAATGCGATAGGTAGGTCAGGTATCTTTAGATATTAGCATTACCTACATATAGCTATACTTATTTTACAGAGAGATGCACAAAAATACTACGGAGATTCAAGTAAAAAAAAATACAAACATCCCAATTGAGATCCTCCTCCCTTTTAAAAAGTCGATTAAAAATGGATATAATAAAGACCAAAATAACCATTAATTAGCGAGCTAGTCCTTCTAAAATGAAAACAAGATCTAAACACAGCGCTGTAGGTATCAATTGAGCCATCGGTATAAATCACTGAGCCAGGCAGTTCACAGCTCAGGAACCACTTAAGTCATTGCATGTGACGTCTTTATACCCCATTCGATATTAGAACCTCGTGATGACGTCACAAACATGGCGCCTAGTGACGTCACTGGAGACCATTATTGTAGTGGAGAAAGGATAGGGCGCTATGAGATCACAGACCTTGGAATAAATGGCCTTTATTGGCGATTTTATGTCCTGATTTATGTATAGAAAATGCTGAAGTGCCAGTCGTAAATATTTTATTAGATTAGAGAAAGGTTGAGGGTATGTAAAAAGATTTATTAGGTATAGACATTAAAAATAAGAATTGATATCCAAACCAGTTCAGCATTTTTATCTCTATTTTAAACTAATTCCACATCGGGGTGATTGAATACATCGTCATCATTTTTAACCGTCGAAATTCATTCATATAAAAACCACTACGCTTAGTCAAAAATATTCCGTCTTAAAAAGTCCTTAGCACATTAATCCTTTATGGAGAACAATAGTGATAGCAATATTACTTATGTATTATTCATGGCTAGTTTTTATTCTTGCATACAAAACGCGCCTTACATCGGAAGTTGCCAAATATTCCGATGTGTTGTCACGGACCCTTTATAAGGGGTTATGAGTGTCACGTAGTCACAGAGGAAGGAAAAATGGCCAGAGATGTTATAAGGCAGGTAGGTCAGGCGCTTTCTTCTAGGTCAACTACGTACGGGAGGCGTAATCAAAGCGATCAGTTACTGTAGTGAAGTAATGAGGCTTTCGGGTTCCTAGAGACATATGTCAAAGTTTGATTGGTTTTGATTGATTGGTAATTGAGTTTTAATTAGAATGGGCGTGTTCCGAGAACCGCGAAGGGTGTAGCTAGTAACGTTTCTTGTCCCCCGAACACCCGCATTTTGGCGACGCTACTTTCTTAGGATATTTTACATTATGTCATCTCCGCTGATCATTTTGTTCTCCATGTGCAGAGTCATAAACTTGACCCCTAAAATGTTATTATTGCTCAGCACGGTACTTTATTGCCTATAATTGAAGATATAGCCTCGTAAACTTTACTTGTCATTACTTTCCGCGGTCATCTTCGTAGGAAATGGATTGCTTTTCAATAGGCACATCAAATGTACACGTAATATTATGAATGTGCCATTTATATGGAACAATTATTTTCATATTGCGTTAGGTATTTCATTATTTCGTATCAGGTAAAAATACAAATCTTATTGTGTAAATATTTTCTTAATTATAATATTACAAGTTTAGCAAATTTTATTTAAAACATTTCTATTTCCACGCCATACTTTATCCATACGTAATCAGGTAGGCATATTTTCATCAGTGTTATCCAATTCATAAAGACAAATGGGTGCAAAACAAACTTAGGTATATTGAAATAGTTACGTAGGCATTCCATCTTATATTTTATTTATAAATCTCATATATTCATAAAAGCTACAGTAGCAAAACTGTCCAAGCATGGAAATATATCCAAATTACGTTCGCTCCCGGCTGAGTCATTTTATTGTCTAGACTAGAATGTATGTCCCCGTCCACAGACACATTTGTCTATTTTTATTCAGTTATACATCGGTGTCTCGCGAAATTAGGGAAACCATTGTCGTTCCCGGAATGTCACTTCCCGTGGCCTAGTTGCTACGTATGTTAGGTATTTCCAGCTTTCCTCGAAATAGTTTGACGGACAGGTACATAAATTAATTAGTATAGTCATTTGGTGGAATAGGTGCCTTGAGGAATTCGTCACTAAAGCGCAAAAAGTTAGTTCGAATATATTTGCACTAGCTTGCGCCAGCGGTTTCATCCGTGTCCCATATACAAAACAAATATAATAATACCTATAATAGATCCTAGCACTATTTTTTTTTAAATCGGTCCAGTAGTTTATGATATTGTCAGGCTCAAGCAAACAAACGAATATATAAACTATTCAGCTTTATAATATACATATATACTTACCTATACTATATACCTAACTATTGTTCAAATATTAGAGAGAGATGGAGCAAAAAAGAATGACGTATACCACCAAGTATTTTCGTGACTAAACCGCAGCATGAACTCGTACATAATATGATCTTAGATGACGCCATCATAAAAAACAAACATACATTGGCAGCGTTAGACTCACACCCACTGACTAACTCGAATATTGATCTAGTGTCACTGAACTTTCAATATTCTAGGTAAACATATAGAATGACTACGGACTTACATGTAACTTTAGTGCTGTTTCAAATATATCTTCCGCGTCAGAAAAAAAATGTGACGCGATTTTTCTTCTTCATTACATAGGCTTTTAAGAGTCTTTATAAAATCTACTTACATAAGAATATGTAACGTATTTGTAAATAACTAAAACTGAACTTGAGTTAAAACTTCAAAATGGTTACTTAAAGTTGAATTTCATAAGTCAAATCTTCCTAAGCAAATACTAACGTCTTTCAAAACATTTTTCAGCCCCAATGCACGCTTTAGTTAGTTAATATTTTCATTGTTCATCCATCAGTTTTTTTCTCCAACCTCATTACGAAAACATGCCAAGAATTTGCTAAATAAGCGATAATAGTCTTATCCAGAGTATTTTTCAAGGCCAATAATGTGCGCCGTGAATATTTAAATAGAATTTAATAATCAAAAGTATGTCACATATTTACGAACTTACACTCCCTACGTTTATCTGGACAAGCACGTGTTGGACGAAAGTAGACTAGAGAATTTATTCGTATTTAAATATGTGTATCTGTTGATGTAAATTTCATATGTATAATGTGCAGCAAATGATTCACATAACCACTCATAATAATAAAACGGGCAACAATTGAAATGAGCTTTCAATTAGTAGCGTCAACTCATTAAATATTATGCCGCAATCAGTGGCATATAGACTATTTATCACATTGTTGGAATTAAATGCAAATGAACGGTATGCAAGCACTGAAGCCGGCCAATAATACATTCCAGAGCGAGGTCTCAAGGGTTATAACCCTTTGGGCTCGAGTGTTTGCGCAGACTCAGGTGCACTCTCTATTCCCTCACTGTCGTAGACTATAGAGAGGCAGGTGAAATATCAGAGTTAAATTGTCGCTGACAGCTTTACGTGCTCTCTGAGGCAAATGTATGTTAAGAAAATGGTCAGCCATCTGTGTTTTATCAATGACTTGTTGATGATAATATAAGAAGCTTGTTTAATTATTGAGTCCCTACCCCACATACCTCAATGTATTTAACTGAATTTTTCAGCAAAGTCTTATTGACTTTCGGATAAGTTGTAAGCTCTGTAAAAATACTCTGAAAAAAATTCGACCGATTTTTCCTTTTTCGTCACTGCCCTGAACGGTAATATGCGTAAATTAGCATTTCTTTTAATTACATCATAGCAATAACGCTTTTCTGTTCCCCCATAAAAAGTATCCAGCATGGTCACCATTATGGCTAATAAATCAATAGGAGATAGTCGGCGTATCATCAAAACCAAAACCCTGGTAACCCGTCCCGCGAACATTCTATATTTACCGATCTATATTTAAAACGTTCGTGTGACAGAGCGACATCGTCTCTTTATTGCTTCACTATAATTGGATGCGCGACTTTAGACCTTATTGACAACACGAAAAATACTCTATTTGATGTTGTTTTGTCTCCTACATTGGTAAAAACTATTTTATATGACGTGTGTCTGTGGCAGGTCAAAGAAAAGTTATGTATTTTTTGGAATATTCTAGGAAGTTTTGTTGCAGTTTACGTGTTTACATATTTTTGTGTAAAGATTTCTTTAGATTATCAAAATATTTAAAGAATTTCAACGCAAAGTCATGAAATGAAGTAACTCTTTAGCTGCACGTGTTTAACATATTTAACAAATGTTTAACATTTTCATTTAATTTTCTTTCTTTCTGCACATTTTCAGTGATCCTTAAAATATTTATGTAAAGAAAACCTTAAGGTGTGCTGCGAGTATTTTTAAATTTGAGTGATTGAACAAGTACACTAAGGTACAGGTAGATTGCTTACGGTTACAAATTATACAATGATAAATGGATAAAGGAATATTGACAACGTTATGCAGCACAAGTCTGAAGTTGCATGACAAAAATTACGTTACCCAGGGGAAAATACTTTTGTACATCAAAAGGTTTTTAACCTCTTGCCTTGCTCGGTGTAGTCGAAGCACGAGCTTAAGCAACATTTTTATATTTTTAGTGAGGTTTTCTTAAAATAAAAAGGAAAAAGTGAGAGGGAATGCACATTTATTTTATTTAAACTTCTTTACAATATAAGTATAAAGTTTAACTTATCTTGTAATACCTACACTAAAATACTTTGACAAACATACTTATTTCGTCGTTCTACATTGTGCTGCAGGCATAGATTCAACGATTGCACACTTCAATTTCAGTAAAAGTATCCACTTTTGAATCCAGCAATTGAATCAGATACCAATGCTGGAAGATATAGTATTTGAAACATACCTATCAGCCACTGGAATACACTGAACATTTTAAAAGTTAAAGTTGTGATTTAAAGGAACTACTGATCTACTGTTCTTCATGCTCTTTGGATTATTTTTTTAGGTTTTTATTACCTGTTTTTGACTCGTAATAACATAATCGAAAGACACATACATGAATATGAAGTAAGTACCTAACATAAAATTATTCTAGCAAAACTTAAAACATAACACTCGTAAAAGCAACGGAGAACAACAATACCGCTTCACGAAAATTGGGTATTTAGCATAATACGAGATGCAAACATTCGTATGAGCTAACAAAAGAACAGTAGCATTATGTGGGTACAATACAAACCATGCTACATCCTGCGTGCTACCCAAATTGCAATTCCGGCTTCATTCACAATTTTTTGTTAATTAAACTTGCAGTATTCCAGTCCTCCCGAATTTTGTAATTACCCTTTTTAAGAAAAAATAGTTTTCTAATAGTGTTTGTTGTAGGAATTTTGTTCTGGTCTGATACTGTAATTACAGTGTAAATCTTTGTTATAGGTACATGAGAATTACTCTTACAATTTATTTTGTTCCAAATCAAAGGAAAACTGCGATACTTACTAAGAATATTAGATACATAGATATCTAGATTTCCGCAAAGTAATGATTTCAGTATTACAGCGGCTCCAGACAGTCTGTATTTCAGCTATCAGCGCCAATGAAAGTAATATGCATTACATAACGCTGTATAAAGATTGTTTAGCAAAAAAATACCAAACAAATTATCCCAATATCTCGTGAGAGGCAATTTTCCGTATTTCCCACCAATATTTACGTTACAGCGAGTAAACTGGCAAGCTTTTCCTGAATTTCATGTTTTTTACACGAAGCAAAAAGGCAAACAAGCGGCCCCTAGCTTATGGGCACCTGCAGCAGTCATAAATCATGAAAGTAAAAATCCGTTTATCGATACGGGAAGCGAGTAAAAGTTAATATGTTGAACCTTTATTCAATATTCTGACCGTAGCGTAGCAGAGTTAGCAAAAGCTACAGTAATACGTTTTTACAGTCGTAGCCATTTTTATTAAATTTCTGCATTTAAGTGGTTAAAGGTATTCAGAGGTAAAACTCGTAAGTTTGTGACTTTTGCGATGGAAAAGCTTTAAAATTGTAAAAGCTTTAACATACGAAGTATGGCCTTACAATGTGAACGATAGGCTAGAGTTTGTTTCACTATTTTTCTTCAGTTCTAAATGGCAATTTATCTTTTAGTACGTTCATTAAAATAATCTTTAGCTCTTGACCTATTTCAGCGCTGTCATTACTCCGTAGGTCTTTCATTAGCTCATCAATAACCAAAAGACCAAGTATACTATATGTACATTAAGTGTATATGTATGCAGTATAATTTTATTTATAGCCACAATTCAGAATTATCAAGTTTATTTACGTTCAAATTACCGACAAACTAAAAATACCGTGCATATAGAAGATTTTCATGAGCACGAGTAGAAACGCGTCTATTTTGATAGTGACACAAAAACCACTTCTCCCCACTAGAATGACAAATGTTAAGGTTATTTATAAATTGTCTACCTTTTTTTCTACGGCTATTGAACCAAGAACGGTAAGTATATGTATATTTCTATCACACTGATGAGAGTTCATTTCTCACAAATGAAGGGACTAATTAATAAATGGAGAGAGATAATGAGGATTTAGTATGATTTTTTGCCAACGTAACAGCAAGAGATTTCTTGAGTGTTATATTTTTATATTTTTTAAATGTTGATCGTTTTCCGAAATCAAGGCTAAAATATCTATAAATCACTCGTGTTTTCAAATGCATGTTTTGACAAATAATATTATCAGTGATGGGAATTTTATTGCTTATCAATCAAAACACATGTTCGTGTTTATGTCGCTTTTTATGAATCCCTATTTTATGTATATTTTCCGTATCGTGAAAGATTTTCCACATTCGAAGACGCCATATAACTTTAAAACACCCTGAAGCGATTTATAGGTATCATTGTTCCTATATACATTATTTGGTTTGACCTATTTTGAACCGCAACTCTGCTAATCATATGCGGTGTTTTTTCTACTAATGGAAGGCTGACCAAAAAGATTGTCAATATCAGCGCGACCCGTTGGTTTAATTCCACAATGAAAGGTATTAAACGATTAAATCTACCATCCACACAGGGTGGAAAAAAGAGTTTGCAAAAATACACCCATAAATATTTTAACGGAACCCATTACCCATGTGCGCGGGTCACCGGTGACCTGTATTTTTCTAATTCGAAAACCGGGATTCCCGAGTTTAGCATCATAAAACAAAAGTGTGCGTTTTGTTTAATTGCTGTAGAGAACGTTATAAAAACACGGCGAGTAATACTCTTCAGTATGACTTAATAGTTGACCGGCAGTCGTAAATCTATTTTTCGTTAGATGCTAACGTCTATCTGCGGTGAGGCCTGAGCCGAATTTATTGAGTAAATCTTGAGAGATTTGTTCATTTGCTTGATTTTCAGCTATGCATATTCCTAGTAGCATTTTTTACATAAATAACCCGAAAAATATTGCAATAATAATTTTCTGATAACAGAATACATCGTTTACACAACTTCATACATTTTCGCAACCATAAGTAAAATTACTAGATAGCTTTCCGTACAACAACCTCAGACTTTCAATTTCAGTAAATTGCATGATTGCGTGACCTCTAACAACTCACCAGCGAGCAAGTTCAAATTCTATACTATCTTTTGGCAATCTGCCCGACACACGGACGTGGGTAAGGGAAAGTCTCATCCATCACTGTGAACATAGTTTTAACCACCCGTCCCTCCCTCTCGGAAGTCAAGCGATACCTTTGCTAATCCCAACAGCCATTACCGTCAGCCGTACCTAGCTCTGCGGAGATTAAACACCCACTAATCATTGATAGGGAAGCTAGGGAACGTATCCCAAACATCGGGGATACACCTGCAGGCCGGGAAAATGGAACGCTAGGAAAACCTATTTAATTCTAACAGCAATTAGAAATACATTACCTATGCTTAGTTACTGAGAAGGAATACCACATATTCTTTATGAATGTGAAACGCAATTGTTTGCTATAACAATGTAAACATAGTATAGTTAATTAAGATGAGCACGCATGAATGGTCCTCACCTAATGAATAACAAACAATCTGACACCCTCTACATACTTAATAGGGTTACTTAATACCTATATTTAGACAAATTAGTTCTGCCATGTAATCTGAGCACGAATATGGTGGTCATAGTCATCTATTACAGAAGATAAATGAGTGCTAATCAATGTAATGCATGCCATGTCATCCTAGTGTTTGATCTTTGCACATATAAGTAGCAAAGATTGCTGCGCAGTGGCATATGTAAATTAGGTGATGACAAGTGTGTAGGTATATTTCATTAATCCTGAAAAATTGAGTCATATAAACTTCATTCCATTTTATAACGTGAATCATCTGGGAAGTGATTTTCCCGCGAAAAAAAAACGCTTCATTTCACGATACTCACTTTTGAAATTCAGCAATTTCTCTCGTTGTTTTCAATAAGCTTTTCACTCAAAATAATATCTGAGTTTACGCTGTTATTAGCACTTCTGGTCACAAATCTAAGAGCCTGCAATACGTAATTATAGTGGGGCCAATCCGTGGCCTGATTTATTGCCTTCAGTCCTCCACGTTTCATTACCGTTCGTATTTCTAGGCCGGCTGCGTTCGGCTTTTAATTCGTAAGAATACTTTGACACTTTTATAGCTGGGGTATGCTCGCTTTTCTGACTTTTATTGGTAATACATCAATGTTGTTGGTCCAAGGTTTAATGCGTGATTTTTGAGTGGTTTCACGGCATTATGATCACGTTTCAGCAGTTTGCTTTTTTAATGATTTCAGTCGAATTGTTTATGGACCGAAGCACGTGAGGGAATTCTTTGCTACAGTACCAATTTCAGTTTTTAAACCTTTTTATTTCAGTGAAGTAGGTACTGTATCCTAAATGTATCCATGTAGCTAAATAAAGAACAAACTTAATGGAGAGAGTGACCCTGTTACATACTGTAAGTAGCTCGATCGCGGTTAATATGGTGATAATACATGAATGTTTATATACAATAGTATATTATTTCATCCAGAAATTAATAAGCAACAAGTAGCGTATCATATATACTTACAGTTTCGAGTGTGGCATTATCGTCTTCTATACAACAAGATAATGATTAGTTTTGTTTATTCGTCAGATATTGTTGACTACAACTTTATCCCCCAGTTAAGGCCAGTTACAACACTCGTAACTTTCGCCTTGTGTTAGACTTTACGCGTCACTTCATCAACCTAACTTATATATTAGCCTTAAAAAGAAAGATTTTTCCTTTCCTTTTTAATAGGATATTTTTTTTTCACAAAATTATTGGTTTTATTTTTATGTGCCGATAAATTAAATACAGTTTTAGTATAAGAATAGCAACAAAAACTGATAATGGTTATGACATACCTATAATTGAAATATCGAGTCAACCGATAATTAAAGCCACCATTTAGATATGAAGCAATCTACATCATCGGAGATTCATCCATCTGTCCGTCTGTCTGTCACACAATCATTGATGAGCACATTACCAGTTAATCTTTGATCTGACGATTGTTATTGGAAAACTCCATCAGTGAAATCAAACACGAAATGGACACAAATTCACTTCCTAGACACATTTACACTTAGCAGCAAAACATTGTGGTCAGTTAGAAAAAATCTTAACTGTCTTTTTGATAGATTTTACGGTTAATTTATTAGATTAAATATTAACTTCAAAAGCTATGTCATAGACTAATATAATGTTAATAGTTAATTAATTACGTGAGCGTAGAATTAGTGGATACTTTTTTTTGCAATTTTCTATCGACTGTTTGGGATTTGTATAATAGTTCTTCATTGTAGCAAAGATAATAAGTAATGATTGAAGAAAAACAGCATTTCATTGATTTGAACAGTTTATAGTTTTTCCATTTGGCAGACGGCGTGAAAGGATGTTTAGATTTGAAATTAAACAGTAGCACGCTTTGTGTAAGTATCACTGGAAGTTGATAATAACGTTTATTTGTTATCATCAACGTATTTTTGGACTGTTATGTTTAAATTGCCTGCCTCTACATATAATCTTATGAAGTGTACATGAGGTAATAGAATCACTAACTAATTCGATCTTTCCGACAAGCTTTTATGGACTTCTTGATAGGTCAAAATAATAGGTAACAAAACACTTTTGGGAATTAAAGTTAATTCGCGTAAACTGATACAACAATAATTTAAAAAAGTTATTCTAGCCCAAACCAGCATATTTTTATATTATTTCGTACACTATGGCAATCTAAAACTCTGACTCAATTCTAACCCGAGCCGTTACACACATACACTCATCTAGCAATAACTCCAGAACGTTCTCCCAAGAATCTCTCTGCAAAAAGGTCACTTGTCGAAGAAAGACGTCAAATCGTCGCGTCAGACCTGACAATGGTCCGCAAAGTTTCTCCGCACAAAATATCTAGGTCCACACTTTTATCGGAACTTTATACTTTACTTGGTCCTTGAAATACTAGGGTCTTGAGGAACTAGGAAGTCTTACATTGGAATAAGTGTGTAGGTAGTGAAAAGGTTGAATTTTTATATTTTTGTGCAGGGTAATTGTAGCAGTAAATTCATTACTCAATCGATTAAGTGTAGTTGGTGGTATCTAAGTATTAGGTAAATCTCGTACATAAAGGTGAGTATAGACTCCAACATTTTCTCGAGCATTTCTGTGTAATGAAACGTACTTACGAATGGTACAATACAGGCAAAAGCTCAGTTTCTAAAGCATGTTTAGTTTGTAAAAGAATGATAGAACATATCGTAGAGCGGCTCGCTGTTATGTTACAAGTAATGTAACAGAACAGCAAACCGCTCTACTACTACGCTACTACGCTCTATGTTGAAGTCTATACTCACCTTAAAAGAAAGCATTTTGCATTTGACCTAAATTAAATGTCCCAAACTGTAGAATAAACCAAAGCTCTGCGCCATCGTAACAATTTGGTCATTACAGCTTTTTATTTGTCGAAGTTAGTGGCGTGACATGAGCACATTAGAAGAGGTATCTGCCAGTTAATAGGGACCGCATCGCAACTTGGCACATAAATACTGTATACTATCAAACTTCGTGGTTGTTTTACGACTTTTTCCGTCCGCTTCGGTCGTACGTCCAAGATATGTTCGCGCCATGCGCTGTTAGGAACAAATTAATGTGCCAGATATGTGCTTGCTTGTTGAACTTTTTTAATTTTATTTTTCTGAAGATAAATGGTACTTAGGTGTCGCTGCAGCTGCCTGGGAAGGAGATAGCGAAAAATAACAAAGTTAGGTACATGTAATGGGCAAGGAAACTGTAGAAACTGATTATAATAATTTTTCCATAAACCAACCGGCACATTTCAATTTTATTCACTTCGATTCTTATGCTTCCGGGATTTTCGCAAAAAAATATAAAAACCCTGGCATCTTCCTTAAGGAAAAATATTGCCATGGTAGGCAAGCTGTCCTTTCATATAATTTTTCTTATCGTGTTCATTAATCCTCACGTTGGGCCTTCACTCCACATTTTGTCAGCGCCCAATTGGCAATTTGTGCATCCGGGTTGCCACATTTTCCTCCTTGTCTTCTTTTTATACTTACATAGAACTTTGAGCTCCAAAAAACTTTAGGACTATTTATTTGTGTATGTTTTTACACTTAGTTTACCTGCACAAACGGATAAATAATTAATTTAGATTCTCGTAACACTGAACATATCAACTGGGAGTTAACGTGGGTTTCATTTAGAGATCATTAAGTTTTTTGGATCACCAATCTTAAATGATGATTAAATTACATCTAATAAAGTGCGGTCTGCAGTTTGAACCCGTGACCTTTTAAATAACTTCACGGTAAGAAAATTAAAAACGTTAGTACGCCGCACAGATTACGAAATTCACAAAATTAAAAAGATAACGACCAATTTGTCAACTCATTTGTTTATCCTTTAATGAAAGTAAAAAAAATATGACCTTTCGCTACAAACCCGCAGAGTCTAATAACGTCTAAAAATAAGAGTATAAAAATGGCGGTTCTGGCGCGGCTCTAAGTACACAATACTCCTAAATACTTCCTTGCTTCTGAAGAAAATGGAAAAGTCCGAATAACGTAACGCTAGGCAGTCAGTTTCCACGCCGCTGACTCGCCCTCGTATTTCTAAGCTCGTTTAGACGTACACGGGAGGTTTCCATTAGAGTCTTAAGATAAAATAAGTATTTTCAGTGGTCTGAAAAAACCGTATACTTCACTGAATTTAATATATCGGATTTACTTGCGTCTCGTTTGGTTTCAAAGGAGGAAGACAGTAATTATTGTGTTCAGGAAAAGAATAAATAAAATTGTATGGCTTATTTACCAATACTTTGTACCAATATACTCACTTGGAATTGGTATTCAACAGTTAATAGATGACAATATAACATGCGAAATGACTTTGCCATCAAACTAACAACTAATAATTACGCGAAGCACTGACTGAACGGACATTAGAACACCGCAATACCCTCCATTAAAGCATTTATTGTTCTCGTTACGAAGCATGAAAATGTAGCACATAAACGAGAGGTCAACGACCTATTAATATGGCTATATGTATAATTGCCCTTTATGTACACTTTAATATGCAGTAATAAATTTCCCCTTTTCTTTCGTAAAAATGTAAAGCTTACAAGTTAAATAGGTGTAATTTATGAACGCCATAATCTAGCTTTTCCATGGTTGCCGTGAACCGTGTCATGGCCATGGGGGTAACGATTCGCCTCTTAACCTGAGTATTACTAATACCTTAGCTTCAGCTCTGTTTATTGAACTTGAACTGGTAGAAGCTAGTCTATAAAATAGCTATTTTATTTACATACATAGATTAATCCACGAGTTTACGGAGAAACCACAAAATGCCATCTGTTACAAGCCTTACGTAATTACAATCTTACACACTCGTGCCTTCACGCAAAATACACATACAGGAAAGTATATGTAACACACATATATAAGTATATAACCTACGAGTACCTATGCAAGTTACGTATTTTCAATACACTTACCTGAAAACGGGCTTTTATTACACTACTTTAAGGCACGAAAACCTGTAATTACAACATTATAACTTTTTTTCTTTGAAATTATAGTTACCTATGAAAAACTTACCACAAATGTAGGACGATTACTTAGTTCATTTTTACGTAGGTACATTTTTCCAAGAAAATAATAGTTCCTCAATAAGCCAACAAAGGCCATGTCTTTCTAGTCTATATTTTTTATAAAGACTACTACTGTTTTTTTAATAATACATACACTTCCCTAAGCTACAAAAGAATTTCTTGAAGGTAGATAAACCCTTAGTTCAGCAGTTAATCGCAAACGACTTTGACTGTGACTTTGTCTTCTGACATTCCACTGTCCTACAATAATCCCTCACCTTCCAAGATACCTAGGCACCCACTTCTTCAGGTCGGTTTAAATCTGAATAAGTTTGCGAAGTCAAGGCAGCAACCTTGCTGGCACGCCGCAGTAATTGGATGACGACCACTAACTGGATTAGCCTTGCTGCGTGCAACCGCGCCCATTGTAATCTAATAACACCCATAACTCGACACATTTCCTTATATCCACCCTTATTGTGTAACGCATACAAGTTTATTCTTTATCAATCAATCGTGTCACAATGTTTAGACAAACTTCTTCATGAAGAAAATATTGACATCCAACCAGATTCAGTAACTGCAGTTCATTTGTTTATGATCGCCTCGGTTCGTCAGACCATTTATTACCTACAGATCTCATTAGTATTTAGTTCTCAATAACCTTTTAACTTTAATTGACTTTTTTTAACAGGTAGGTTAACCTAAATAATTAAACCATATTTATTCATAATTAGACTATAGATGGCCTTGTACTGGTCTATAATTGCATATAAATTATAATAGCTATTATTTCTAATTAATTAATAGCATACTGTACTCATTAACTAATTTATTACACGTCATGGTAGGTATAAAGCACTTGGCACCTACACAATTAAATGTTTTGCAACAAATCATGTGAAAATTTCATGAAAGTTCTTTGCTCTCGAACCTAATGTTTACCGACAAAAATCAATTTTGAAACGTATTATGAGGTTGTATACCCCACGAGCGGCAGTTTCTCCAAGTGCCAAGTTATCGGCAAGTTGCCAAGTCTGACCACTTAAGTGACAAGTTGATGCAATTTGAAACTTGGCCTCTTATACTTCAAAGCTTTGATGCAATGGCGGAAATTATTTAAGGAGAACATTTACCGAACACTTTTCAACTTGCTCTACGAGATAGAAATGTGAAGTTTGCGGAAGTTCTTTAAAGTCGCTCGGTGCTTCTCGCACCAGTTGTTTGTTTTGAAAAATGGAATTCTATTTATCGTGTTACATGGAAAAGGAACTCTTGAATTTGAAGTACGAGTGTCTACCTCTAGTCTTTTCTATTGTTATTCGTCCTCAAATAAATTTGAAATAAGAACAACACGACCCAGCGACCACACCCTTTAGCGAACAAACGACCTTGGAGAGTTCCAACACAGTTTTCGGTTGACGCAGGCATTTGTTCAATCATAATTATGTCCTTCCAAAAATACGTGCGAGAGCATATGAGGAAAAACAAAAATATTACATCCTACGTGAAAACCATATGTCGGAAGCTTCATATGGTAATGCATCATGATTTATATAGAGGGATGATCTCGTCCGTAGCCGAGTCACGTCACCTCATGTCACTCTTTGCTCCGGTACCTCTTTCGTTCCCATAAAACATGTATCAGTTCCACACGCCCATATCCTTGTTTTAATACCAGAATAAACTATAGCTCTCCTAGGTCTTAAACCTCATTTTATTACGGCAATATAAAAGATAGAACCTATCCTAGAACTGTTTTATATTTTATAGAAAAGTTTGATGAAAATATCTGTCGTTATATTTATGTGGGAATAAGAGGAAGAAAACAAACTCGTATGCACATATTTTACTAACTTTACGATGTCAAAACATTGTGTTGGGTTATTCCTTTATAAATTAAGCGTATTCAGTAGGATAAGCTTATGCAAATTTATGTAATGCGGCTAATATCTGATGTATTGTTATTCTGTCGCTCGATATAATGTGGGTTCTATATTGTTATGTGTTGGCATCAGTTATTACAGAGATGATTACACTGAAACAAAAAAGGACTAGATTAGCGGGTTATCAAAGCAGTCAACTCTTTTTGAAATATGCTTTTTGTGCTTTAACCAACATTTAGTTAAAACATTTACAGCGTCAAATTAAGGCCTCATTATAAACACAAACAGTCATAAAAAGGTAAATTCACAGCGTAAAGCAACTCGAGCATCTAGCCTTGTGTACATTAAATAAAGATGCTCGCGCCATCCTTTTGTATGCATCGAAGCATCGCGAGGAAGCATCCAATTTGCATCCATTTCCATCCGATGCTCACTTGTTATTATAACAACGTTGCCTTTTATTAAACTCCGGAGCATTTTCCGCCTTGAGATGGAAATACGAGTATGAACACAATTTATACACTTCTTTGAATGCTGGAATACTTTTTTGCTAAAATGAAGTGGGATATGCTAGTATAGATACTAGATGTATTTTCTGAAGAAGAGAACTCTATATGGATATTAATTAACTTGTGTACTTTTAGTCATCTTTCCATGTCGCATTAATATTATCCATTTCACGCTTTAACCGCCATGACGAAGATAATAAATAGTGACATCACTGGCCCTAAATCAGGGTGTGCTCACTTAAAGTATCATCTTACTACTTAATAGGTATGCACAGAGTGCCTCATGTACTTATTAAACTTGATTGATATTCATAACATTGTCATAACATAAACATCATGTACTTACCAACTTAGAATATGATGCATGCAATATTTTGCGCATACATATCGTCGGAGATATATCACACAAAGTCATACGATGCAATATTGTAACAAATGAACCAAACTTAAAAAAACATAGTCTAATTGTCAAACCACATTTAGTCAACAATAAAAAAGTACCTAAACGGATACAGAATGAAATAACATTTACTAGAATCACAAAAATCTGAAAATACTTTATCCAAATCTTGGAAAACGTAAGGCATTTATTGTAAGACTTCATAGAGCCTCATTTATTCCACAAAGAAGTTGATACCTACATCAAAATTGATGATCCACGTTATGTAACTGATAGGGGGGTACAGCTATAAGTTTTATGTAATACATATTTCGCTAATGGCTCATCCGTCAATGTCTATCATAACGTAAATTGATTTCCAATCGTTGTGAAAGTAGACTTTTGACAGGTAAATTGAATTTCTGTAGGTATTGGAGAAAAATGAAAAAGATTTATTATAAAAATTAACAAGCAATTAAGTTATACTTAATTTTGCGTTTTGTTTCTTCCGTAGCAGCGTAGCGTTAGTATTACTTATTGAAAAATATACTTACACCAACCTCTAGGCATTACAATATATACCTGGTTTACGTTAAACATAGTGCTTTATGTACTTTTCGTAGCAGTCTACATTATAGATCATCTTCTTGCTACGAGATCGTAGCCTTCGTAGCGCTACGCCTGTTCCGAATCCTAATAGATGAGTTGTGTAGCAAGTGCCGTATTTCGGCTTAATACAAGACAATTGAACTAAAACATAATGTTTTTCCATTCCAGGTAGTGTTGGTGTTCATCCTGAGTATAGCATCGCTCATCATCTACTTCATTGACGCGTCCAGGTAACAAACAGTCCTTATACCTTCTATAACATTGCATCGCTAACATTATTAATAACTTACTAATCTTGATAATGCTGAATTCAAGGAATACGTGAGTCAATACTCATAATAAATGTGGTCGAAACTGTTTGCTGAATATAGTCCTATATGTAGCTTCTGTTTATTTGTCAGCTGTGATATATTAGTGAAATAGCTTCAAGTGAACCTGTTCCTAACTGTTGTTGTCGTTAGAGAGATGTGCATGACCTATATACCGAGTGTTTGATTTCAGTGAAGAGGTTGAGCGATGCCAGAAATGGAGCGACAATATTACTCAGCAAATCGACCTTGCCTTTAACATATTTTTTATGGTCTACTTTTTTATACGAGTAAGTTGAGTTCGTTTATTTTCCGTTCATCATTGGCAATTCAAGATGCTTTTGTTCGAATCAAAATTAATTATTCATTTCATAAAAAATATTTATTCACTAGCTTTTTTTAGTGTACAAAACTTTTAAACAAAAACAGTTAATTGACCTTATTTTATTTTTGAAACAAACAACTTACTGACTTGACACTAAACATTTTCCGTACCCCAAATTAACGCCTCGTACCGGCCATAAATTCATACAAAATATGAAGTTGTGTGGTTGAGATAAAACAGTCTTCACGAAGCTTTGCGAAATTATTATACTAACATTTAAACAATACTCCGAGCCTACATCAACACCTGAAGAAGCTTCACAAAATTAATACTTCCTTCTTCCTTTTAATTTCTGTCAATGGCTTTTTATATGGTGTCTGATATGATTGACAAGAAACACCAAATACTTAGACAGACTTTTTATTGGTTGTGCATGTTCATTGTTCACATAGTAATGCCCGAATACTCAACTGTCCATGTTACTAAATTATAACGATGTTGACGTCAAATAAACTTGATCAAGCAAAAAGAAACAAATATATTTGTATCCATAATAAAATAGCTCTAACATTCATCCTACACTTAACGCCATAAAGATTTGAAAAAAAAAACAACTGAGAATCGAGCTATTCATTCAAAGATCGAAAGTTACGTTACAAACTCTTTTTTGCAAGTGGTCTATCTAGGCCCATAAAAAACAATCTTTTTTTTTAAACAAACAAAAGATTTTAAAATCGGAATTCCAGGTTTAGAAGAAAACAAAAGAAAATTAAATATTACAATTATTTATTCTTACATTTGAGTATTCGGGTACATATTTTTCTGATCTTATTGATGTTTTTCTCAGTGTTTTGTGTACAAAATTGTTACTCTTAATACGAATTGTATACCGTGTGATACTTCTGTTTCAGTTTATAGCAGCTAGTGACAAACTATGGTTCATGCTCGAGATGTATTCATTTGTAGATTATTTCACGATACCCCCATCCTTTGTATCAATATACCTGGATAGAACGTGGATAGGTGAGTCAACTTTTTATTACAAGTATAGATACTTATATCAAAAAGAGAATTGGGATTATTCACGGATTATTCCATGAAAAATACAAATTCCCTACTGCATTAAACGCATGAATCAATAGAAATACAACTTTATTGCGATTGATTAGCTTTCAAACACACTACACTCAATAAAATAAACGAAGTTGTTAATACTAAATACAAATCAAAAGTAAAACTGGATGTTCCTCTCTGTTCCAGGGCTGAGATTTCTCAGGGCTCTACGCTTAATGACCGTGCCTGATATTTTGCAATACCTCAATATATTAAAAACATCGAGCTCAATTCGGTTGGCGCAATTAGTTTCTATATTTATATCAGTGTGGTTGACCGCAGCCGGCATTATTCATTTGGTAAGTGTTTCACGTCAAATATTTTACTCTGTATGTATGTGAATCACGGATTAGAGGATTTTTGAAACTGATGACTCAATTTGAGATGGTATAAATTGTGCATATTATTATTTTCTTAGCAGTGAGTATCATCATTAAAAAGTTGCATAGGTACCGAAAAAAGAATGACCGTGCAGGTCATTCTTTTGATAAAAAAACGTGTATTTTTATGTGAATGACTCAATAACCAATTAATTTAATAACAGTCATTGAAATAAAACCCCTATGTACGAGTACACATTATGTCCTTAATAAGAAAAGTAAAAGGAATGGTCAAACAGTTAATGATCTCCAAACCAAATGTATTCTGTACCCGTACAAATCATAGTACTTTAGGCCCTTGTCTGACTCTCGTGTGTATGGTGTTTCAGCTGGAGAACTCGGGCGATCCGTTAGAGTTCGAGAACGCGCAGAAGCTGTCCTACTGGACGTGTGTGTACTTCCTTATAGTGACCATGTCCACCGTAGGTTACGGTGACGTCTTCTGTCACACAGTACTTGGAAGAACATTTTTAGTTTTTTTTCTCCTCGTCGGCTTGGTAAGTTTCACTTTCAACTGTTCTATCTAAATCTCTATGAATTTAATATTTAATGAATTTAAATGAATTATAAAATCAAATAATATCAAAGTTCTCTTTGCAAGGAGACGCAAGTCTCTAATTTCTTTCTGTAGTTGCATTTGGAACACGACATTTTTAATTTCTCAAGTATTTAAATGTAGTTTCCATACTTTTTGTACGGCTACTGAGTCGTGACGACAAGCTTGCGGTTCCTTGTACAAGGCTAAACTATAACAAAGCAAAAGGAAACATAACAAACATTCCAGTGATAAGGTTACAATATAGTTCACATGGGACTTGCTAGACAAGTGGTTGATCGCACAGCTCGTTGAATGATTGTAAGCCTGACTAGTGCACACATAGACCGCATGACGTTAACGATGAGCTCGCGAGACGCCGAGCGGCGCCCCGCCCGGGCGGATCCTCACCGCCCTCGAGTGCCATCTTCTAACTTCCCGGCTTCCAACGACTATCTTTCGACTATCGCCGACCACTCAATTTTAATACGCTTTTCTTCGAGCGGCTGCATGGGTGTATTTTGTTTTTTCTTTTGCTTTGTTACGTGAAAGTGACCGCGAACGTGCCGCCGGAGGATCTGGCTCGCCGCGCTTAGAGTACGGAGTGTACTGGGGACTGGTCCGAACGAGATACGCGAGTGTCGCAAGTCGCGCAGTGGCGCCCGCCGCCTCGGCGACCCGGTGCCGTCCCACCCCTCCCACCTCGCGATGCATGCCGCACCACGCCTGGCTGTGTTCAGTTGCTCACATCACCGGTAGACACACACTACTTCCTTTTATTTTTATTTCGCTCCGCTACCGGCTACACTTTACGACTCAGCGTCACCATAGAGAGTATACCGATCTGTGTGGACATTGTCGTGCACCACTCGATGGTGTCCGCGTGCGATCCGGACACCATGTTCGATCGACACCGTGGTCTGTTGCAGGCAATGTTCGCTAGTAGCATTCCCGAAATTATAGAGCTGGTAGGAAGTAGGTCCAAGTACAGTGGCGAGCTGAAGCGTGAACATGGAAAGAGGTATCCGTTTGATAATATAAAATGGTCGGCGAAAGTTAAGGCGATTCATCTCGCACCACGTCCGGAATGAATCGCCCGAGCTCTCGGCGACCATGTGGTATCATCACCTTATAAGAAAGCTTGCTCAGTGCCGTCAGATGTATTGTGTTATCTACTCGTGTTCACGCGCGGGTCCGTCGGCGGGCGGCGGGCGGCGCGCGGCCCCGGTGCTACCCCGTACCGCCGGGGCCGGCGTCTCTGCGCAGCCCTCCGACTCGGCCCGCCCGTGCTCGCGTCTACCAAGCGTCTATACCGAATGCCCACCGTTTTTAGTTTAGGTACCGGTCGAACCGATTTCTTTTTAAGTTCTGTTCATCGATTAGTTAGCGTATGTATCCTTAGGCTTTGCATGCACCCGGTCACGAGTCCCGTCACGGCTCCCGCCGCTAGCGTAGCTCGGCACGGCACCCAAGTCCCGCACACCCACACACAGCCACAGCCACCACGCAGACAGACGACACTCATCGCACACAGCCTCGTGCGCGAGGGTTCGCGGGCCGGGCGGGCGGGGCGGGGCGGGGCGGGCGCGCGGGGGCGGGCCGGGGGCGCGGCCACTCACCTCACGGTGTTGCTGTGTATCGTAGGCTGTGTTCGCCAGCTGGATCCCCGAGATCACGGAGCTGGCGGCGCAGCGGAACAAATACGGCGGCCGGTACAACAAGGACGTCCGCCGCAGGTACCCTGCTCTCACGCCCCCGCTCCACGCGGCTTCCTGCCTTCCTACCTCTCACGGTTTCGATCTTGGTTGATTGAATGCGGAGTTTGCTAATGAAATTTATTAATCCTTCACTAGAATCGGTCTCTCGGTGCCGTGGCGCATGCTCGAAGAGTTAGCTCCCGGCGGCCGCGCCCCTCTCCCCGAACTAGAGAGACAGGCGCGCGGTCGACCGACGCACTACTACATGCCTTTTTTCGTAAATTTTACTCGAGATACCGTTGAGCTTTTTAATCCTTTCTAACGAGACTAGATCTGGAGAGAGCCGATGTAAAGTTTTGTAATGCTGTCGATGAAGTAGTGTTTGGTTTGTTCGCTTGCACACGATGCCTGTCGCCACGCTGTAGCGCTAGCTCCGGCACTCGCCACAGTCCCGCGACACACAGCCAGTGCCGCGCCGACGCGCCCGCCGGCCCGCGCCGCTCCGCCACTCGCGCCGCGCGCTCGCCCGCGCTCCGCCGCGTGTCGTCCGCGCGGTCGCAGCGAGGCGAGTCGCCGCCGCGCCGCCCCGCCCGAGGCCGCGCGCCGGCGACTCGCCCCCGCTCTCGGTTGAATGAATGTGAACGTCTTGTTTTGTCTGTCGGCGTTTAGGCGATATTTGCCAGTTGTATCCCAGAGATAATTGACTTAATCGGCACTAGACCCAAGTATGGCGGCACCCTCAAGAATGAGCGGGGACGCAGGTGAGCCGCTGTCTTCACTCCGTTCCGTTGAATGTGTTCCGTGTTGTGACATCTATTCTTCCTTTTCCTCTCTTAGCACGCTTCTGTGTTCTCACTTATCTTGGCGGGACGCAAGTCCCGCGAGTTGTCTTTGTTTTTATGAGTCGATATTGATTGTAAATTACCTTTGAATTTGAGTTCAGTTGAATAGTGAACAGCAGATAGTGGCTAGTGTTATCGCTCGTCATTATAGGTATCATGATTATGTTCTGTTAGTATACGTACGTAAAGTAAAGGAATGTTAACGTAAAGCTTAGTTACGGAGAGTTAAATGTTGAGTGGTACCGTACCGTAGTGCGTTGTTGGCGTCGTGGCGCGAGCGGTGGACAGCCTGCCTGGCGCCCGCGGGCCCGGGCGGCCTGTTGCCGCCCGCCACGGCCCGTCCCTCCCCGCGCCGTCCGCTATCCACGGTCCGCTCCGACTGTATCCTGCCTGCACGACTTACTCTTATTGTACTCTTAATGTTGACCCTCTTTCATGTTTTGATCTGTAATGTAATTTTGAGTCGACCCCCTCGGTTATTTTAGTGTAATGTATTTTCGTAAATATATTCATAGAGCGTGGCAAGGCTGTGTGCATTGAGGACATTTTTAACGCAAAATTAGTTTAGTTTTATTGAACATATCATTTGACATGATTGACATCATCCTAGCAACGATACACCAATCATTTTATAAACAACTTTGGATTGATTTTGGAAATTGTTTGCAATGTTTATGGATCGTTAAAGATACAAGGTAGACATGTTTAATGTTTATATGAATAAAAATGAAATCAGATCCTTTGCCACACCTTAGATGAATACTAGATGCATGTTCGTACGTAGACATGAGCTGTTTGCAACGTTTGGTTTATTTAACTTTCTTATTTTCTGCTCTGTGATGACTTTCTGACTCTCAATCTTTCTCTTTATCTATTTTATTTTAAAACATTAACTTTCACCATTATACGGACTGTCGACTGTCACATTTCAACAAACGAAGTGTCCACCTCACAGTGTCGATGTGAACTTATTAAGAATTGCGACTCTGGCTCCCAAAGAACATACAATGTATTATAATTATACGTATATAAGTAATATATTATATAGTCCGAGTAAGACATTATATCCCGAATACATAAACTGTACTGAGACGCAAGCTTTTACTGTTTATACAATTTTTATCTAAACACAGTACAAGAAGCGTAGTCACAGATGTTAGACTGTAGAATATATCAAGTTGAAAGCGAAACACGCAGTACATACACGTTACCACGATATTTACAAAAGCCACTACAAGTAACTAGCTCACCATTCAAATGTAACAGAACATATTTGAACACATGTATTTTGCTGTGTCTAGATAAGAATTACACATACTGACTTTTACGTAGCTTCGCAAACGGTATCTACTCACAAACCAAGACTGTCAAGTCCCCATCATACATTTTAATACATTCGTATTTTTAAGCTTTATTAATAGAACAAAACGTATGATAATTGCGATTATTTACAAAACTCTACAATTTGCTCAACTCATCCTTATTCCATTTGATCACTCCGTTTTCTATTGTTTTTCAGTAAACTGTAATCCTGTGTACATTTAACATACCGTTTGTAATTCTACTAATAGTCAGTGTGTTAACATGTAGATATCCAAGTCATAACACCACAACAGTATTTTGAACTCCATGCAATGTATGCTATCGTTGTATGTCCCCCTACAGACACACATGTCCTGCAAGCGACCTAAACTGCCCCCCACCCATAGTCGTCGTCTCATTTTTAAGTTTATTTATTTATAGTGTGGTAGATAGTTACACAAATCCTGAACGAAACTGAGCTTTCTAGAAACGATCATTTATTTGTGGCTATTTTCGTAATTTTGAATTAACTTATCATCATTGCATTTTGGATTAACTGTATTCATATTTAAAGCTTTCCAAAAAATCTTAGCCACAAACTAATGAGCTTATAGTAAATATGGACGTTTATTTTTTGCAAACCACGTCATTGTTTTGATAATGATCTTAGAATCTTCACTACTTCATCTCATGTAATTTAACAATTAATTTGATTATTTTTGATTGCTGAAAAAAACAATGACGTGGTCAATATAAATGTAGCATTATCTTCACGCTTCTATCACTTACTGTTTTGTTTAACCCTGCCGTGACCTGTTTGTTTCAAATTATTTTTATTACCGTTACTTCCATGTGGTCCCAGGTGTTAAATAAAACTTCAAATTGCTGTTACTTCTGTCTTTTCCTAATACTTATAAGATGCCGCTTTTTGAAAACTTGCTTTAAAAAAAAACAAGCCAATGTAAATTTTTTCAAAGTTTTAACGACACGAAGCTTACTGATAAATTCAATTTTGCATTTTCAACAAGTTTTTTTGAAACTTAACAAGCTTTGAGACTTTCTGAGAACTCGCTTCTGAAGCTTCTTTCTTTTTCAAAATGCAAATTAATTTGGTAGCTGCACCTGACGCGTGGCTTGCTGGGCCGGTGGTATAATAACGTTGTACGTTTTCAGGCACATAGTAGTCTGTGGACACATTACATACGAGTCAGTGAGCCATTTTTTAAAAGACTTCCTCCATGAGGACAGAGAGGATGTGGACGTCGAAGTTGTTTTTTTACACAGGTATGTAAATTAGCATAAGTTTTACATTAATTATAGATTTAGTAAAATTTAGGGAAATCTATATAATCAAATAGTAAATATTCGAAAAGATACTGGTTATAAATAATGCACACCAATTTATATGAAGACCATAAAGTTCTGTTCATGAACTTTAAAACAATTTATAGGTCTAGAATATTTTAATACCTTGACTTTTATAGACAAAGTTGAATTTCCTTAATCTGGAAACAAGAACGTAGTCAATGTTTCAATGAAGACAAAAAAGGAATACCTTACTTTATTTAACACAATATAGATAAATAAGTTATTAAATATTCTCATATTTTTTTGTTGTGCCGAATAAGTTTAAGCAGGATTCTTTTTTATGTCAATATTGATAAGTATTTTAAGCCTGTGGGAACTATTTACATCAGAATCCAATGAAAAATATAAAATTAACTAACGAATACACTAGGTATATGTAGTAAATGATTAAAATGAGTGAACAAATATTGACTCGCTGGCAACCGTAAGTGTAGTATGGCAGCGCGCCACACCGCGTGTGTGCGCGTGACGCGCGTGTGTGTGGCGGGGTGGTGTGTCATGTGTGTCCGACGCCGCTTTCAGAAAAGAGCCCGACCTTGAGCTGGAAGGTCTCCTCAAGCGTCACTACACCACCGTCGAGTTTTTTCAGGGTACAATGATGAATGCCGTCGACCTTGAACGAGTCAAGGTTAGAATACAACCATAGAGCAGGCATTAGATTAACGCACGGCCGTAATTATCATTGACGCGTCTACGTGAATCAGTACTTTTTTTTATTTATTTATATGTGCATAAAACAGATCTTTTTCTTCTGTAAAGACGCTGTTTCATAGTCACAGTAGGTATTGATCACTTTGGTAACGTTTATCTCGTGATTATTTTGATGCAATCATTGCTTCTCACGGTGCTGCGAGGTCGCCGGCTAGTGCGAGGCGACCCCGCACCACCACACGACTGCGTATTTTGGTACTAGAGTTGCATGGTAAGGCCACGCCAGGCGGCGGACTGTCCGGTAACCATGGCCCGCAGTGTTAACTGAGCGATTATGACAGGAAACCGCCCGACCTGGAGCTCGAAGGCCTGTTCAAGAGACACTTTACCACTGTGGAATTCTTTCAAGGCACCATTATGAATCCAATCGACCTACAGAGGGTGAAAGTAAGTAGCACTGCACACACAAAAATCAAATGGGCGTGGTGTCGGTTTGACGATGTAACATATTGTCTAGAGTAGAGCGATGCTCGTTGACTAACCTATCGCGGGATGTCGGCGCGGTGTTCGGTACCCTTCCGTCGTTACTGAGCTCTGCTTGCTGTGGGCCTCGCTAGCTCTGTGTCGGCGCGCGCGGCGGCCCGCGTCCCACTGCGCCGCCGCGCCCAGCCCGCCCACCATGTGTCTGATTGGGTGTTGTTGCAATGCTGGCCCGTTTCTCACTTCGATATCGATTTTCTGTACGTTCCGATGGCAATATTGGCATTAATGGCTGCCGAAGAAAGGGTTTCCATTTCAAAATTAACATTTTATAAGTAGTCGAGTACAGTTATCGATTGTCGATATTTTGGGTAAGTTGGCATGGCTTATGGAATGACGGCGCTTGTCTGCATGGTAACTTCTTCTTTCAACCCCACCTGCTTGTTATGAAGTGAATACCACTCTATAAACTCATTCAGCTCAAACTGAGCAATTGGCTTACTAAACTTAACTGAAAATTGTATTTCTAAATCACATTTTCCAAATATCCACGTGGTGTTCATTTTTATATTTTCAGCCAAAGTTCTGCATGCGCAATTTTCACGCTTTTGTAAACCTCCGCTTGAATTAGATCGTAATACTAACTTAAGTTAATGTTAGATTAAAGTCTTTACTAAAGTGTTCTCTGTCTTTCCTCCTAACAATAGATGTGTAACTAACTTTTCGGTAACTTAGTGTGTTCACGTTTGGTTGGTAAGTGTTGTGACCCTGATAAGTGTTTTAATTATAGCTTCTCGCAAATCGATATTCCCCTAAAATTTGCAGTAAGATAAAAATGGTGCTTGGATAAATTTAATTCAATCCCAAAACCTGAACAAGAAGCCCCCTTTTGGTGCCAATCATTTTGATAATATACCCTCAGCAATAGCTTGATTCAATCTGTAAGAGAATCATGTAGATAGCACAGTGAGCCTAAAAGCGATAGTGAGACGATATCTTTCCGCTCTTTCTCCAGTTTAGGTACCATCACGATATATTCAATAGACAGCAATTAAATAAAAAAAGTCACAATCGCTTTTTCGCCCCAATTCCGCCATCTACATCACTCGCGCTCTTCGATAAGAAGTTATAATACATTGCACACCTTAGGTTCACGAAGCAGATGCGTGCCTGGTGCTAGCCAACAAGTACTGCCAGGACCCTGATGCAGAAGACGCCGCCAACATCATGAGGGTTATCTCCATCAAGAACTACTCCGACGACATACGGGTGATCATCCAGCTGATGCAATATCATAATAAGGTGGGTTAAGTTTCATCAACAGGGCCATTACACCAGGGACATTACAACATTGAGTTGCACGGATTAAGTCAGTAGCTGTATCGATGTTAGACAAAAGCTTTGTTCAGCCGACAATGTTCTCATTGTAAATGTATGTGTTCAGGCCTACCTGCTGAATATTCCATCATGGGACTGGAAGCAAGGCGATGACGTCATCTGCCTGGCGGAGCTGAAACTCGGCTTCATCGCGCAGAGCTGCCTCGCGCCGGGCTTCTCGACTATGATGGCCAACCTCTTCGCCATGCGCAGCTTCAAAACGGTCAGCTTCCTTTTTTATCACACCCCCACACTTTTAAAGACATGGTTCTTAAGTACTTTCAGAGACTGACTCTTCGACCCTCGGCTGCATAACGCTTAATGTCGCTCTCTGAACGTACTTCAAGTTCTAACAATACTATGCGGCATTTCCACAGTCACAAGAAATGGCTATATGGACTAATGACTACATGCGAGGTACCGGCATGGAGATGTACACCGAGACACTAAGTTCAACGTTTATCGGGATGCCGTTCAAACAGGCCGCAGAGTAAGTGGGCAAGGAACGAGACGCTTTCAATAACGTGACGCGAGACTATGTCACACACAAACTTTTTTATACTATACAGTGTTTGAGCATTCCATATTGTGATTACAGGACAATCAATACTAACCAACTACGAAACGCATAGCTTCTCATTTTAGTGTTTTTGTTCTTTTTTTTGCCAGCTTACCGTCTGTGATTTTGAATAAATATCAATGTTTTATTTTTCGATTTCATTACCATAGGTACTGCACTGAATAACGTTTTAGCCGGTAACATCTAAATACAATAATATAGGGATTTGACTATTTATACTAATTGTGAATAGTTGTGTAATATAGCCGGCGAGCAGCGAGGAGTGTGGGCGGGCGCGGTGGCCCTGTTGAGTTGGCTAAGACTAACATGGCACGAGCTTTAGCGTCTCCTATTGGTTGATTGCAGTCCCCCGACACACAAGCTTGGCAGAACGATTACCTGCAGGGTACTGGCTGCGAGATGTACACCGAAACACTGTCGACCTCCTTCACGGGAATGAGCTTCCCGCAAGCGAGCGAGTAAGACTCCCCTCGATCCTTGGGCGCCTGCACCGCACCGTAGACACTGTGTGCCGACTTGCTAACCTAGCTACTGAGTGTGCACTCACTACCGATAACCTAGTCACTGTAGCCGCGATACCTTTACTACTAATCGACCTTCTGGTTTTCAGAATAGATTGTGCATGTTGAATGGGTAATAAATTAGACAATTAGTGGTATGTATTTTAGTCTTCTCTTCGAGCCGGTAGTGAATCGTGTCTGTCATCTAGTGGCGACACTCTTTCAAGTAACTTAATTTTATCTAGTGTTCTTAATTTTCTATTACATGCACGTAACAAATTAAATACAACTTTTTACTTGAATCATTTTCCATGTTGGTGAACCTCACTATTCCATAAATTACTTCAGTGCAGTAATAACGGATATTGTACAAAGTTTCATAAATTCATCATTGTCTTGATGCACTCCTTGGGCTTCATTGCACACGTTTCTACTAACTCTATTAAAACTATCATCAACTCCGAGTGGGTCTGAGTACTTCATGGTTGCGTGGCTTCCTCCTTCTACGGCTTTCTATGTTGTGCATGTATTCGGTAATCATAACAACTGGCATGGTTACTCGTAAATATGTATTTATTAGTATGTATGTCGTATGTAGCTATATGTATGATATGTCTGTAATGTTAAACTTAACATTGTTTATAGTATCCTATGTCTACTGTTGTCCATTGTAGTTGAAAAGCTTTTGAAAATTCCACTCTTTACATGACTAACAAAACTGGCTACATAAAAAAATAAAAAATCCCTAAAAGCCGCATAATATTAAGTAAATAGTTTAGACAGCGTCTTATTTAACACATAGAAAAATAAATATGTTCGAGTAGTTTGTCCAAAATTTGACTCAAAAATAATGCTTGTGTATCTAAAATTGCTTTGTAAATACAAATATCGTCAGGTAAGTTTTATACACCTTTTAAAAAGTCCGTAAGCATACATTTCAGAAATCTGAATAAAAAAAATTGAATTAAGCCACTATCAATTCAAAACATGTCTTTGTTCATGGAGCACATCACAGGTTCCGGTCGGTATATCATATGCCTATCCCTCAGGTTATGCTTCACGAAGCTGAAGCTGCTCCTCCTGGCCATCGAGATCAAGGGCGAGGAGGGCGCCGACAGCAAGATCTCCATCAACCCGCGCAGCGCCAAGATACACGCCAACACACAGGGCTTCTTTATCGCACAATCCGCCGATGAGGTTAAAAGGTGCGTTTCATTATTTATCCTTGGCATTCGTTGATGAAAGGATTTCCAAATGCATCTTTCTTTTATTTTTAACCTCTTAATGTTCTTACTATTACAAGAGTGTTCCGGCCAGTGCCATATTTTGTCTCCTTATACTGAGTCCAAATGTTATCGTTCCAGGGCTTGGTATTATTGCAAGGCTTGCCACGAAGACATCAAAGACGAAACGCTCATCAAGAAGTGCAAATGCAAAAACTGTAAGATCACTGTATTTCTATCATTACTAATACAAGACCTAACTTAGCGAGACAATCTGTACAGAATTCTCTACAAACAATACTTTAAGCTAACTTCTTAACTGTATACTATTCTGTGACATTCTTTCTGGAAATATTTAATGTTGTAACGAATTGTGTCCCGTAATATGTGTGTCACTTACACAAGTGTGAGTACGACACGTCCACACCACACGTAGGCAGTACGTCGACACAGACTCGCTCGACCTCACACTGTTTTCTTTCTATTTGTGAGACATTAATGAATATATTGTTCGGCTAAACTTTTAGTGACCGCGCACCAGCGGAAGGTTGGAGCCGACATAGGTAACTTGCACCACACCTAACCTCACAACTTGACGTTTTCCGATATTTATTTTTCGTGTCTATAATTTTGTTGAGTTGCTTTAGTGGTGTTGCGTCCGTACCTCACTGACTGGATCGGCTGCAAGGCATTATCTTGACCCGTGCTCGTTCACACCCTATAATTTAGCGATCATTGTGTATGTCCGCTCGCTCGTGAATGGATCCGCCACAAAAAGAAGCACTCCGACACTTTACCATTTTTCCGCCTTTTGAGACTCGCTCTTTCTTATCAATTGAGAGGATTTAGTGCATCATACAATACCGCTTGACATTCACATACCCAATCAGGACCTGTACATAGTTTGCCACACAGCAGTCACTTGTCTAAATTATATTGTCGGACACGCAGTGCGGTGAGACTCGACTCGAGTCGATCACGATTGCTATGATGCACTCTGAGCCCAGCACAGACAGTAAATGCATGTGAACATTCGATAATATGTAGAAGTATATATCGCAAACTGCAAGTGCACTGTCATGTCCCGAACACCTAGATATAATAATATAAAATAAATATGAATCCACGAAAGCATGTCTCAGAACGAAAGGAGTGAAGATGTCAAACTGCTGATAAGGTTGGCACCGAGCGTGACGTTTGGAGGACAAAGACTTGAGACGACAGTTCCGGCTTGTCTGTGCTAACGACAGTCACTAACCCAGGGAGGAACTAAATGCAGTCACGATCCATCACATTCATCCACGCTTTGACAGAATCAAATTCTACCGCCTCGACATCTTCACTGCACAGAATTTGATTCTACCAAACTCATATAACAAATTAAATCATAAATGCTAGGAGCGTACATTCGTATTGTCAGTGTTTGGATTTTTACAGATGTTGGAATGATGATGATGCAGACTGGGATGGTGAAACAAAGTCTTAATACGTACCGGGCTTGTCTCGACGGTACGGAAACGAAAGACAAATATAACGTATTACCGTACCTTACCTACACACGTATAGTTTGTTTGCATCAACTAACCATTGCTATGGACGAATTCAAACTGAGCTACAATATATGCTAATACACGATAAAACGACACACGCAACTAGTAAATATAGTGCAGCTAGGCTAAGACACAATATATTAACTACAGCTCGCTTAATATATGAAAGATTTAGGTAGAGATTGTCAGAGTAAAACACTGTTCACGTCTGCAACCCCTATAGGAGATCTGACTTCTATTACTATCTGGCCCCAACGGAGAAGAAGTAGAGGAGACTCTACTTGTATAGTACAGTTTTGTATCATTAAAGTCCTTGCTAAAGGCTCCAGTTGAGGCTGTAGATAGTAATGGCAAGCCAAACAATGCGTCGTCATCAACTACTTCCTATTCAGAGAGAACTATCAGCTTTGCATCTCTGTCTGCATAAGAACTATTATTTGCGTATCTTCTGTAACACCCACAATTAAAACAGGTTGAAATGGATTGTGTAACAAGTGAGCTTAAACGTATTGTTTCTCGGTTCAGTGGCTACATTCAGGAAGGGCGTACGAGCCGTCCAGATGGTTGGCAGGGCAAGTACGTAACCTCAATGTGTTCAGATTCAGTGTACATGTCAATGTGATGTTTATACGCGACGAGTGGGGCGGGTGACTCCCGGCCACCAGCGCTAATAGCAAACGTGTCCTGTTTATCATTGTCTTGTCTTATACGTTTCTATATGTGCATTATACAGCAGTTAGATGTTTGCCTCTCTATTAGACGATATTTAAAACATCGAGAGACATTATGTGATGTCATTTATTTATTTTGGTGTTGTTGTTATTATATTATTATATCTCAAAATATTTTTCTAGGAGTATTTTGATCCCTGATTTTCTGCATCGACATAGTCCCTCTGATATTGATGTTGTGAAGTAATAGATTTTACAAGAAGTTAATTTGTAATGTTATTACGCTTTCAAGTTGAAAATATGATAAAATGATCCCCTGCATAGGGAACGTTTAGATGCTCCCGCCTCGATAGAACCGCGAGGACTTAGCAGTGGCTAGCTGCTGCGTGCCTAACTGCCGAACGATTTGGTATACTCGCCTTACAGTAATCACATCCCTGTAATATTTACGATTCTGTCATTTTATTTGAGCCTTCAGTTCTTAGTACGCTCAACGCCATTCTAATCACTCCATGTTTTCATACTCTCATACCCTTTGCATTAGTCATGGTAATACTAGGGTTAAAATCCATTTAATTCAAGATGTGGAACATAATATAGCACGTAGAGCTTGTCTAATAGATAGATACTTTCGTTTTGTGTGTCGTTTGTATTCGTAGCTTTTATGTTTGTTGCATGTGTGGTGATGGTATGTTTACTGTAGCATTAACCCGTAGTTGTGATTTTAACGTTGATTTTCAATAAGTAATTTGATTGTGTATCGGTTTCATCTTATGCTTTCTCTGGAGCTTCCCTCTGAGCATAATGTTTTGCTAACTATTTTGACTTAACACTATAGAGACCAAAACACCCTTTTGATACTAACTTTTGTGTTCCGATGCTATTAAATGCCAATTGCTTTCAAATAAAGATGAAACCGATGATTGTAATATTGAAATGATCTGAGTCAATATGGACAGACCGGCCACACGCTGTACTATATCGCGATGTGCTGTAGGACCTGTATTTACTGAGTGGAGTGGAATGCGAACTTGTGCTGATGTTTTGCAGATGATCACCATCCTCCCCCCACCTTCACGCCGCCAGAGTTGCCCAAGAAGGTCCATGTTCGAGGTACATCTCAGGCTCCGAGCCGAGTGTTTTTTTTTTTCGTTTATTCTTTTAATCATCGGCCCACTGAACCATTTGACCGGCAATATGCTTCGTCCTGAGTTACCGGAAGGTACCGTGCACCTAGTTGCTTTGTCACGCATTACTTCATAGCGAGCACTGACAACTGGCGGGATGCCTCTGGGTTCTGCGCTTACCTCGCATGGTCCCGGCTGAACAGTAGTTACACGAGCGCGTCGCTACCGGCGACTCTTCTTAACTAACAGCCTCACACTAAATTTCACAGAAATTTCCCAACTAACTAAATTGTTATGAACACGAATCAAAATCATTCTGTTTTTATTTTACGTTTGCATTCACTATTTTAATGAGTAATGAGTCAACGACGATTGAATTGTTTCCATCGATCTGTGCTTCTTGGTAAACTCTAAAGCGGATGTATTATCATTTGTGGTTTGTACCCCTCTGCCGCGCATTGCAAATACTCATGGCATTGCATTTATTTGTCTGAATGATTCAATACCTTCCATATTAAATAAGAGTTGCCAATTCATGGATAATTACATTATAAGGCAAAAAAGCGATACCTGCAATGCCTATATATGCACCTTGTGAATTTCATCCTGATAAACTGTTACCCAAAATTTAAGTATTTGTACACACTTTGTCCAAAATTGGCAACGCTAAAGTGAATGCTATGTGGGTACATTATGCTTTTGTTGTAGAATTTTGGATAAGAATACCTACAGTTAACCGTAATTTAATTGATCCCAAGTAATATTTTAACTTAAAAAATGAAGTTTAAAAAATCCTTTAAATTCCGCACCCACCAATTCAATTGTTTTCATAGTAAAATGAAAAGATAAATGCAATTTCAAAATAAAAATATACTAACAAATCTCACAAGCTTTGCCTGCTTATACGCCAACGTTGAGTACTATTTTCGCGTAAATGATTCCTATTGACTTTCAGGTGAGATTGCGAGGGAAAGAGGGGAGGATACTAGTTGTAAGTATACGATACAGCTAATACTGATATCGACAACTTTTTGAATATTAACAAAAATACGATAACAAATAGGTACTTAAATAAATGAGAAAAAACAACCACGCTAGTTACTGATGTCCATTGCCCCACGGTTGATCAAGTAAATTACTGGAATGATGAACATTGAAGTTATATTTTTGCATCGATTAGAATTTTTATAGTAGCGTTTTGTATTGCAAGATGTTCGTAGTTTTGACTAGATCGTGACATTAATTCATTAATCACATAAGAAGTTTTAAAACAAAACAAGTATTTGTCAGAAGACAGCCTCGTGGTGGATCCAGAAACCGTTATAATTAGAAATAATAAAATCCACTCGAGGTCAACCAGTATTTAGAAAAATGATGTCCAGGATAAAACTAATGGAAGTCAGCCACTTATTCAATTAACGAAATATAAAAGGAGATGACAGCATAATTTTTGTCGTCAGTAATAAATCGCAATCACCGGAACGCGGCGCCAACAGCGCTGCTGTCTCCGATGGCGAACCAGCTCATGAACACCACCACTACCAGGCAGGTCAACAAGGTGAAGCCCAATGTCAACCGGGCACCTCCCGACACGTGAGTAACCCTCTACGGCATACCTTCAATGTTTATGAGTGGTGGTACATGAAGTAGCTTAGATAGTCTTACCGATCATGATAGATTCACACATTTCTGTCTTTGGAATACTTTCGTAACTCCTTCATGTACAAATTGTTGGACTAAAGATTTCTGTCTCTCTCTTGATAGCTTTCCTTTTCATGTATCATCACTCTATTAATTAACGCTATAATTGGAGCTTTCTCTGGAGCCAAGCAACACAATCCGTGTATTAATTTTTTTTTAAGTCTAATTTTTGGTTCTATTGACGGCTTCAGAAATTAATTGAAAGCCGATCCAAAAATGGTCCAAATTATAAATATTTTTACTAAATAATTAAAATAAATATATGCATTAAAGTCTCTTCTTCTATCCTTAATAATTTCTTTATCTGTCGCGGCTTGTTATTCGAGTATTTTATTTTAGCACGACGTGCACAACGCACTAAATTGATATATTACCTGTTTGCACATTTATTTTCTTTAAAAAAGAAATAGAGACAACTCTTTGGCCCTGTGTTACAGGAATCCCCAGGATCAAGATACCAATTACCAGGCCTATCACCTTGCCTACGAAGTGAAAAAACTCATGTAATTGAAAATTATTCAGCTAGATCATTTTATTATCAGTAGTTTTGATATTTGCAAAGTACTTGAATTCTTTTACACGAGTTAAGTCAGCCATGTGTCAGTGTTGCCTACATGTGTCTGTGTTGCACAGTCGTCGGGTGCAGACTACTGCGCAGACTTTTCTCGATAACTTGTAGACCGTAGTGCTTGCCTCACTAGTCAAATGTTTAGTTCGATACGTCTAGGAGTTTATTTTTATATTTGTACTGTGTACAGCACTTGAATACCGCACGACACACAACTACCGCATGTTTATGTCGCTATATTTATACACATTCTACATGCAATGCGCATTCCTGTCTTTGTTCTGTAGTTAGATTTATTATTCCCAATACCAACAACACATACAGGCCCCTTCAGATTTTATCACATGTGAAATAATTACCCTTCAAGAATATGCAAAACAAAAATAACCTTATTCTAATAAAAATCCAAGTCAATTGATAAAAATTGTAACTACCCCAGAATCCACTGCTGTAGTGAACTAGCTGTCTTCTGTAGTGGCAATCTAATAATTTTATTTGAGACCCTAGTGACAATAACCTAGCTTCTAGCCCTACATCTCCTCTTCTTCTAGATTAAATTGGAAATATAAAACAAAACAATAAAATCATCTACCTAAACACGATTTGGTCAAACGCACGAGGATTTCTACTTGGTGTAGACCTTTCCTAATTTCTATTTCTTGCACAGGCCAACGAGTAGAAGCAGTGGTGGTAATCAAAATAGCAATGGCGTCAGCTTACCCGCGGGCTTGGCTGACGACCAGTCGAAAGATTTCGACTTCGAAAAGACTGAAATGAAGTACGACTCCACTGGGATGTTCCATTGGAGCCCCGCAAGAAACTTGGAAGATTGTATATTAGTAAGTTGTGTAATAAAATGATTCCATTTGAAAACAAGCTATCAAACACAAGAACAACCTTCTAAGCATTATCTTCTCTGTTTTATAGGACAGGAATCAAGCGGCCATGACAGTTCTAAACGGGCACGTGGTAGTATGTTTGTTCGCGGACCCGGACTCGCCGCTCATCGGGTTACGAAACCTGGTGATGCCGCTGAGAGCGTCCAACTTCCACTACCACGAGCTCAAGCACGTAGTCATCGTAGGAAGCGTCGACTATATTAGGAGAGAATGGAAGATGTTGCAGAATCTACCCAAGATTTCTGTTTTGAATGTAAGGAAGTTTCCATTTGCTCTGTTGTGAAGTATAACACTGTATCATATATCATACTCATTATTTTTCTTCGTTGCCAGGGTTCACCGCTAAGCCGGGCCGACTTGCGTGCAGTTAATGTGAACTTGTGTGACATGTGCTGCATCCTATCAGCGAAGGTGCCATCCAACGATGATCCCACGCTGGCAGACAAGGAAGCTATCTTGGCTTCGTTGAACATCAAGGCGATGACGTTCGACGACACGATAGGAGTGCTGAGCGCTGGAGTGGGGACGAATGGGAACAGTACGGCGCCACCGCCTCCGGGGCAGCCGCCCGCGCCCGTGCTGTTGCAGAGACGGGGCTCCGTGTATGGTGCCAATGTGCCTATGATTACTGGTGAGCTATCTTTGACATTCCTTGAAGTTATTCCTGTCTTCAATTCCAATGTGTGTACATAGAAGACACGTAGTTTCAACGACTAATATATAACAAACAATAATGGCTAGATGAGTTAACAACCGGTTTGTTGCTTGCTGTCCACAGAGTTAGTGAACGACAGTAACGTGCAGTTCCTGGACCAAGACGACGACGACGACCCGGACACGGAGCTGTACCTGACGCAGCCGTTCGCGTGCGGCACCGCCTTCGCCGTCAGCGTGCTCGACTCGCTTATGTCCACCGTATGTTCATACAAGGACACTTATCTTTTTACTAACCCATAAGGCATCTTGCATACAGAGGAATGTGTGTTATTCGCCACGTTTGCTCAAGGCAGATTCTCTATTTCAGACTTTTTAAGTCCAGTATATAAAATAATTATTAAGTCAGTTTTTTATTACATTATTACGAAATTATCAAAGGTATAGCTCGATACGTGGCAGTTTTTGAAGCTACTTTGCTGAAGCAATTTTTCACTGCAAAATCAGACGTCTTTATGTATTCTGAGAGCGACCACTTATATTTCAGACTTACTTCAACCAAAATGCCTTAACGTTGATCCGCTCGCTGATCACGGGCGGTGCTACGCCTGAGCTGGAGCTCATTCTGGCTGAAGGCGCCGGCCTGAGGGGCGGCTACTCTACGCCGGAGAGTTTAGCTAATAGGTAACTACATACTACTCAAACTTTTTTTTTGTTTACTAGCAACGTGGGTTGTACATTACTATTAGACTACATTTGCAGTGTTCTTAAATTATCGCTATTATGCATGAATACTTATTGTTTCTCCTGCAATAAAGTTCTCTGACGTCTTATTTCTAGGGACCGGTGTAGAGTGGGCCAGATCTCGTTATACGACGGGCCTTTAGCACAGTTCGGCGAGGCGGGCAAGTACGGGGATCTGTTCGTGGCCGCGCTCAGCACGTACGGCATGCTGTGCATCGGCCTCTATCGGTTCCGGGATACGTCGTCCTCGTGTGACGCGAGCAGCAAGCGATACGTCATCACCAACCCGCCTGATGACTTCTCACTGTTGCCTACCGACCAGGTCAGTTTTTGTTCTAATAGGTCTTTTGAAGTGACTTAAGCGTTTTACAAGGTGACCTCTCAAGCCAATTACCTGAGCAACAGTGTTTGTAAGACTGGTTGTCAGAGTTTTGGTTTTTGGGTACCAGTAACGACTGCAAAAAAATACAGCCAGGACAATTGAAAGTGTTTTTAGTACTTGGGCCTCAATAGAATTGAATGAGAAAGCTGGATGATATAAAGTTTTACAATAGGTGATATCGCTTTGTGGCGCAGGTGTTCGTGCTGATGCAGTTCGACCCGGGCGTGGAGTACCGGTCGTCGCGGCGCGCGGCGGCGGCGGGCGGCAAGGACGACGCCTCCTGACTATTGCTGTGCAGCGCCCTCACGGACGGGCCCTACTCCTACATCTAGGCAGTAGTGGCCCGACAACCCCCTCCGCTCCCCACTCCTAGACAACACTCCTGGGTAAACGTCCAAATATTACTACATTTTATCCTGACTTATTTATGCCCGATCCCTATAAACCAGAATCGATTCATTCTGCTTGCGGAGGATAGCTTTTTGACGTTTGTTCTAGGAAGCTTATGTCAAAAATCTACCATCTGTTTGCAAAAGGAATCGTCTGAGTTGTAGGAACCGGTCATAAGTCGTAAATGGGAGTGCTGCTACCTCCATTACCCCCTTTTATTTTAATTTGGCAACTGTATATGTTAGTTTAAGTTGAACACTTCCTGCACAGCAATCTACACTACTCCAAACGCACTCTTGTATAGAATAGCATTCGTTTGTTTAGCTGTGTCTGTCTACTGAAAGCAATATAATAACGAAATCTTAAAAATATAAATTCGATATAGACTCATAGCGACTTGTCTCGCAGTCAATAGTATTTGAATCAGTTCAGAATATTAAATGAATTTTATCTGGCACGAGAAAAGCAGTCTAGAAGCAAAAACAGAGGATAGATTGTTGTTACCAGCTGTTACAAATACAGAATTTTAGAAAGCGCATAAGAATATAGAAAAGCTTTCGGTGTTTAGGATAAAAGTTAGGCAGAGTTCAGTATAAAACTGTTGTTACCAAGTTAATAAATTTTAAAGGATCGATCGTAAGTTAAGGCAAGTAGAAAGTTGGAATTTTGAAATGTTATGGCACACCACACCGGCTGTATTCGTTTGTAGTGTACCGCTGATATCAAGACTTTTACTGAGGTAGTTGCTTTAACAACAGGAGCTCCCAGTCTATTGCAAACCTACCGTTCATGCGGTAGATTTACAACGGACCACATAGAGAGACGTCAGATATTGAGGATGTAACTACCACGAAAGTACTGAATACAGCGGTACACACTGCACGATTGAATTCCAATCAAACTGACACATTAGTACAACGACTTGCAATATTAATATAATTCAAATGGAAATATGATATCGGTGGTGGTTATTTAGTTATAGGATTTGTTTATAAAGGTGGTGGGAAAATATACACATGCATACACATTAACGGCAAAGTCCTGACACACCTCTTTCTTCCTACAACAGTAGTTCTTCAGACGTCCAGGAAAAATCCCATACAGTGAGTCTAGACTATTCTTAAGAGCTACGATTGGATCGGAATGGATTTCAAAAACATATGATACTGGTTCCCACAAAAATATAAAAAGAACCACTGTTGTATCTTCAAATGTTCGCGTATGGTTATAACTTCTAACAGTTTCTTCAACAAACTGTTTTCTATTTCTCAAAACTGCATGTCTGCAGTTCTTTTTATTCAAAGATTCTTTTTCTTTATATCTATATCTTTCCTAAGGTTTCTATACTTATTCGTAAGTCATGCTCAACTATGGAAACCTTTAAATTTTTTGATTGCATGTTGATTTCACGTGTAAATGGACTTAGGTGTAGGCTATCGCTTTTCTTAGAATATCCATTCCTTATTCAGTAGTTTTTTTCTGTCACTTTTCACGTAATTAAGTGCTATTTATAAAGTTGAAATATAGACATATTATAAGCATTTAATGTTATTCATCGACTGATTGTTAAGCACATCTTCATCATCGTTACTTTGTGATCGTACGAAGTTATTTTAGTCATTATTTTTTAAGTTTTTAGATGTTTGTTTTTCTATGGATTCACATTGAATTCATGTTTAGTTTTAAGACACTCTGCCATATTCAAAAGTGCACGTATGGTAGTAGTCTGCATACAGTTCCATTGCTCACTGTTTATCTTCTTTTTTTATTATTCTTTTATATTTATAAGATTTAGACTACAAGTTGAATATTTTTGTGCAGAAACGAATTAATGTTCTTTCTATGAAAATGAGAGAGAATGCCATAACTTGTGACGCGTTATTTCACCTTCAGATCTGCATAAAAGTACAGTCAACTGTTACAGGAACATAGTAACTTACAGCTTCACCTTATAGTATTTACCACGTTTTGTTTTTATTTTTATTTTAATAAAATTATATTACGCTAAATTTTTATTTTTTGTTTGTTTGATTTTTTCCTGATATTTGGCGGGGGGTTGTCAAAGTGGACGTGAACATGGCGCTGCACATGAAACAATGAACTGAAACAATTTATATAAATAACTACGAAACGATGCCATTGCGAGATTAGTTCAAATTCGAAGATGGTTTTTTGTTTGCGAGGGACACCGAGTGCGAAGTGTAATTTTGCTGTAAATGTGTGATATTATTTTCGAATCGTTGTTAAAATAGATAGGCTTCTGAAGCCTGCGATGTATTTAGTGTTAACTCCGGGTGCTTTGACGATTGTGGACTCTCATAGTTTACTATGTTGATTGTATTAGATAAGACGCTCTGGGCGGCCGGCCTCTCCCGCTCCGGCGCACGGCGGGCCAGCCGGTCAGAGCTCCTTTTTTAGAATTTATTAGGCATTAGTTAACATTGCCTCACCAATTAGAATCATTACAGTACGTCGACTAGTACCTAATACAACGTAACGCAATAATTATTACTTAAATACAAGATGTTTGATGAATATAAAGCATGAGTATCCCGCGAAGTCCGCTACGCGTCACACGCACGCAACCGCACTCAATTAATTTATATAAATACCTAATAATTAATGAATACCTCAATTTTACTGATAGTAAGTATATTTGAAAGTATTTGAAATTTTATCAAACATCCTGTACATAGATATCTTTATCACAATCATATAGATATCATTTCATTCGAATAGAATAGGCAAAACCGGCCTTAATTACAGATACATAGGTTAATGTGTAAAGTTTTCACGAATACTCGAATGTGTGCTCTTGTCCTGAATATTCGATATTGTGTCTTCGTCAATGTTCCAAAGTACGCGCTCTACGAATATTCCAATGTGTGTAGTCAACCTGAGTATTCAACCTGTGCTCATTTCGGTCCAATGTCGGAAATAGCACAGCTACCCTAGTTCGTAAAGGAATTGAATGCAACATACTGCCATATTTTTGTAAAGACACTACATTATCCATAGAGCAAAAGTACCCGAACGAAAGAGTACAAAAAACGAGGCCCTGAAACGAAAATTCCTGCGACATTAATACTTAAAGATACAAAGTATATTTATATAACTCCAAAGTGTAAATTGTACTTTACGAGCACTTCGTGTCTGTGCTACGCAAAATATGAAAACGACCTTCATGCAAGAGGCTTACCAAAATCAATCAAACCTAACCTAACCTACACAAAACCACCGGGCGTAAAGAAAATTGTAAAGTTATGAGATGGTTGTGCACGATAGAATATTATTTATGTAATTAAACTAATCGGTCTGTCCAAAATATAAAATTAAATGATCATAATTGGCTTATTCGGCTGAGTCGTCGCCGTCGTGTGTCCGAGGCGCGGCCGGGTCGGCGCTCACACCGAGTCTAGTGGGTTAGTCGTAATTTGAGCTTGATATATCGGTAAGTAGAGACCTATGCATGGAGCCCTAGCCAAACTAGGTACCTAATATTTAGAGTACCGCCGCGAGCTGCATTCGACACTCAATTTTTAAAGTTTTTAGCTAGAATGTTGTAAATAGTCAAATGTAATTTTGTATGTTACATAAGAATTTTTCAATATACGTCTCCTTTGCATTAAAATAGAAGGCTACGGTTACATTAAAAAGTTTATATTCAATACTATCGTGTGTAGTTTGTTGTGAATTAGGCTTCGATGTCACTGTATGCTAGTTAGCTATAGAGTTCGGACGTCTCATTGTAAAAATGTAAAAAACACGCTATTGATTTGGGATTAAAATATGAATGTTAAATAAGTATTAATATTAAATGACGATTTTTCCTTTAATATTTTTATACAGCATTACAATATATTTATCGCAATTATATAGAGGTGGGTCAGTGTGCAATTTAAAAAATAAAAATAGTGTTTAAAATTGTATAATCGCCTTAACGAGAGAGAATATAGCTGAGTCCTTCTGCGTGTGTTTGCTTGACGTCTAATGTTACCACAATTGTTTATGTGCAATGTGTATGTACCGTGAGTACCTGTGTACTGTGTACTGTGTGCATGTCACGACGATGTTATCGCTAGGTGATACTTGTGGCCACTATAGGGTACGACACCAACTGCGCTACTCCAACGCGAATATTACTTACTCTTACACAGGAGTTAATTAAAATATTACACTGTTTGATTAAGCAAGATTTAACTGAGCAAAGGCCACTTATGAAAATTTATTAATATGGGAACGTTCGATGTCGGCGACAATATTTTAATTCACCTCTGTATTAACCTATATATCACACAAATTGACACTGTTACTTTGTTTTATGCAACTTTTTAATTAGGTAATAACGCAACTTCTATTTAAAAATCAGATTTCTACGACAATTTGACGTGCGCAAGTATTTAGTGGTGGTGATCTATTCGTCTTAGCTCTTCGGATTAGAATAAAATGTATGGGATCTCGACAAATGGCACGAAAACTAAATTTCTTAATTGTAATTAAATTAATGCTTTGCAAAGCATTTGCCCGCTGCAATGAAGATCGAAGGCAGTCAGTAGGGACATTTACATGGTTATTGACCACCTCTATTTCATTTCAAATGTTAACGTAAACCATGATTAAATAAATTTCATCACTTTTGAAGTCAGATATTAATTTGCATTAAAAATAATTTGTCTATAAAGCCCGTAATTCCTTAGTAACATGAAGTGTGCAAATGCTTTGTGAATAGGAAGCGAGACGAAGGTATTCTAGGTATTTCCGCCCCTGAAGTTTCTCTCTACGATTCAACGATATCTTACAATATACGAAATCACTTACTAGATCGATAATTATACAAAAAACACTAACTAAAAAAATGCCTACTAAGCGTACTTAGTAAATCCATGTTCTGTGTGCATTAAATTCTAGAATTAACAACATTGTTGACTATTGCTAATAGCTTGAGGTTGTTATCGTTTTTAGAACGGACAAGGTGAATTTTTCATGTATTATATATACGTATATATAACTCTTACGCTCTATAACGAATGTTCGCTAGCCCCTTTTTGTAAGCTGACGCCATCTAACGTGTTGTCACACTAGTCCTCTCTTATTAACGTAGTATCAATATATTAATGATGGCTGTGAGATAAAATATTGTAACAATTTAAATTTATATTGTGTAAATGAAGAAGATATTAAAATAGCAACATAACTGAATGCTCTATCGCAACGAGTCTGGTCACACACTACGTTTTCCTGTCCTTTTATCAGATTGGTTTACATTTAAACCTTTGTTTGTGCATACGGTTTGAATTTGAACCAAATGTTGTTGATTCCTGATAATTGGGCCTATTATATTGGCACTGTGTCATCGTGCATGATATAGTCACTATGCAACGTATTGTATGGTAGATACATAGATATTTCTCATGTATATTTGAATCGGTAAGTATAAACCAGATATCAGTAGTTATGCATATTGCTTTTTATTTTCTATACTTAGATTAGTAAAACGAACATGCATAACATGACAGACAACAGATATCAACTATACAACAGTGAACAATGTCCATGGTTACCATAACATGCACCATACACAGTGCCAAATATTAACAAATCAAACGTTTTGATCATTTTGGCGCGAAATGCGTCGATACAACGGGTTGCCAAACTAAGAAAATTCTAAAACAACTTTACTACGTAAATTCCATTAAATGTAATTCTAACTTAACTAAATCAATGTCTTGAACATGTCGAGTAATTCAAAATTTTAATATTGGTTTATATTTTCCTAATGGCAACCCAAAACTCAAGCTCACAGCTTTCTCCGCAGTTGCTCAAATTCTCAGCATAATAACCCCATGTTTCACCGCTTCTAGTTAACCATTTACAAAACCACCATATGACATATGATGTTACATCTCCCGCGCAAACGGGCGACATTTTGTGCACCTACCTAAACAAAATGGCGTCCACCACGGGTCATGTAATATTATCAGACTGTTCGAAATGTATCACACCACGAAAACAAATTATTTAATATTGTTGATGTTGATTGTTAATAAAATGCAAATAATGTAAATATCAAAATAAATTCTGTATTTGTATTTGAAAATTTGTTTTACTCGTACACCTGATAATTTTTAGTCCAAAAATCAGTAACAGAACAGACCTTAGCCAGATCTGTTGATAAAAGGGCTTACCAATTGCCTATTTAGCAGGTTTTTCAAGCAGTTCCGAATGTTTCGGCTATTATTTTATTTTCTAACTGAGATGGCAGCAGTAATCACCTAACTTGAAAATTAGAACTATTATAGATAGTTCAACTCAGATTTGCGCGCGGCCCTATGTGTGTGTCGGCTTGTAAATATACAACTTTCGTTCGTGTGACAGTGACGTCGTCCGAGCATGACGTGTTCTTATCGCTTTTTCTTATGGGTACAGTCGTTTACAAAAATGTCTAGTTCTTCACGGAGAAAATGTTTAAGGAGTCAGGTAGCGTTTCAAAAAATGAAACAACATTCAAAGCTTTTTATTATTACATTTTACAGTTTTTCATTATTTTCTCATACGTTTTTTTCAAATTGACATTGACAGTACCTAAGAAATAAATGAGGTGAAATATCTAAGATGAATTAAATACTTCTTACATATTTTCTAGCTCGGGGTACGAGGACAATAAATAAAAGTGTGGACTAAAAATGCAAAATTCATCATTTGATTTTTCAAGGAGCGATTCAGAATCATTATAAATAAATAAACATTAAATTACGTAATAACTGTTTTCTTTAAACAGCCGTAACCCCTAAATAACTGTATTTGTACCCGACTGTACCTCTTGTCACGCACACAAAGTCACTGTATATGTACAAGGGTTACCCACACATAAGGCCGCGCGCAAGACTGAGTTGAACTTACTATACTATTATGGTATTGGGTAAACTGGACGAAAGAGACATCGTCGAAATGTTAAGAAAGGTTGGTATATCAAAACACAAGATACTTTGTAAAGAAAATATATATTCATAATGTGGCGTAGCATTCAATCTCAAGTAACCGAAAATAACAAAATATTTATGTACACTCCAAAAATAGTGCTTTACAACACAAGAATTAATCACAAATACATTTTATACGCTCTAAAGACTAGTAAAAAGACTAGAAAGTAAAATAACTTAAAGTATAACTCCATACTTACCATTGGTGAGATTTTTTTACAAAAATAGTGAACTTTGTTTATGTACAATATTTGGTGTCAATGTGGTCTTATCAACAATTTCATACATTTTACAAGCTCTAACTAAACTAGTCTAGTCCCGACGTAAGTATCGTATAAATTATTTGTGCACGTTGTATTCAAACCAGATTTCTGCTAACTCGCCATCACATCGAAATATCTTTGATTTTTTGCTGATAGCAATAAGGTTCCACTTCAGAACTCTCTGCTTTGTTTCTATCAGAATAGCATATACCTATCACTGTTTTAGAAATGTCCCTATCATCTCTAAATGTGATTGCTATTATCGATTTAAAACAAAAAAAATACTGAAGTAATTCTTATCACACCAACAACTGTATCACAATCTTTAGTATGCAGTTTGTATTGCTCACAAATATAATAATTTTCACACGGTCAACATGCGTGAAATTAGTGAGATTCTAACGACCTATTATGAAATAGAAAATTTGAATTTTAGTAATATAAAATTCCATAGACAACATTTAATAAAAAGATTCAATTATGTCTAACCCTGTCTAACTGGTAAATGCTCCTAGGCACGGACTTTCTAGTCTTAACATTGTACTTCTTAGCAGAGCCAACAGTCACTTTTCTCTTCTCCTCCTCTAAAAGCAAAGGCGGCAATGAAACTTTTCTAATATTATATTGAGATGAAGTACCGTTAGGCAGTCGTGTGACGTCACTCTGCGGTATCTCTGGCGTGCATATAGGTTCTAAT